>NC_091631.1:71504492-72811335 GCF_027580195.1 Bos mutus | reverse complement strand
TGGATTACTGTGATATTGAATGGTTTGCCTTGGAAATGAACAGAGATCATTCTATCATTTTTGAGATTGCATCCAAGTACTGCATTTTGTACTCTTTTGTTGACCATGATGGCTATTCCATTTCTTCTGAGGGATTCCTGCCTGCAGTAGTAGATATAATGATCATCTGAGTTAAATTCACCCATTCCAGTCCATTTGAGTTCGCTGATTCCTAGAATGTCGATGTTCACTTTTGCCATCTCTTGTTTGACCACTTCCAATTTGCCTTGATTCATGGACCTGACATTCCAGGTTCCTATGCAATATTGCTCTTTACAGCATCGGACCTTGCTTCTATCACCAGTCACATCCACAACTGTGTATTGTTTTTGCTTTGGCTCCATCCCTTCATTCTTTTTGGAGTTATTTCTCCACTGACCTCCAGTAGCATATTGGGCACCTACTAACCTGGGGAGTTCCTCTTTCAGTATCATATCATTTTGCCTTTTCATACTATTCATGGTGTTCTCAAGGCAAGAATACTGAAGTGGTTTGCCATTCCCTTCTCCAGTCGATTGCATTCTGTCAGACCTCTCCACCATGAAACCCAAGTAAGACGGTAGGTGTTGCAAGAGGGCATCAGAGGGCAGACACACTGAAACCATACTCACTGAAACCTAGTCAATCTAATCACACTTGGACCACAGCCTTGTGTAACTCAATGAAACTAAGCCATGACTGTGGGGCCACCCAAGATGGGCAGAACAATACACTAGAAGGAATCAATAGCAGAATAACTGAGGTGGAAGAGTGGAGAAATGACTGCCACATAACAAAATACAGAAAAAAGAATGAAAAAAGAAGAAGAAGAAGAAGAAGAAGAAGAAGAAGAAGAAGAAGAAGAAGAAGAAGAAGACAGTCTAAGAGACCACTGGGGCAACATTAAAGGTACAAATATTCATATTATATGGGTCCCAGAAGTGTAAGAGAGAGGAGCTGAGAAAATATTTGAAGAGATAATAGCTGAAAAGTTCCATGACATTGGAAAGGAAATAATCAACCAAGTCCAGGAAGCACAGAGTACAAGGCAGGATAAACTCAAGAAGGAACACACAGAGAGACATAGTAATCAAACTGACAAAGATTGAGACTAGAGAGAACAAGATGGCGGAGAAGTAGGTGGATGTGGACTACTTTTCTCTCCATGGATACATGAGAAATACACCTTCAGACACAGAAGTGCATGCAGAACACCAGCTGAGAGTGGACAGGTGTACCTGACCAGTGGAAAAGAATATATAGAACCACGCAAAACTAGGTAGAACAAAGGAACTTGGGGAAAAACAGAAGTGTTAGTAGGACTGGACCTGCCCTCAGTGGGTGGGGGAACTGAAGCAGGGGTCTGATCCCCACATTGGGGCAATTGTCTGAGTCAGAGGAGAAACATTTAAGTGAAACAGCTGATCTGTGGCAGCCTAAATGGAATGAGAATCAGACAGTCCTTGCCACAGCCATACATACGCTGGACAGGGACACAGGTTCCCTGGAAGGTGCAGCAGCTGGGAGCTGGAGTTCAGGGGTTGTGGACCAATCCTTGGGCAAGGGCTGCTGTTGACTGTGGAGAAACGGATTGAGGGGATATGAGGGAGGAGATTGTGGTGGGAAATGCCTGTGGAGGAAAGCCAGGCAGCCATGAAAGCAAGGAGATACTGCTGCGTCATACATAGGGGGTGGAGCCATCACCATAGCCTCTCTCCCCACAGGCCAGCAGCCATAGCTGAACAATAGGGAGGCTGGCCCATCAATCGCCTGAGGCACTGAACTACAGAGTAGGACCCCAAACAGGGTGTCCCCTTTACGTGTTTGATAAGCTGAACTACAGAGTAGGACTCCAGCCGGGGGGCACTTCTATGTGCCTGATGCTCCAAACAACAGAGAAGGACCCCAGGGAAGGGAGCCCTCTAAGTGCCTGAATGGGCGGAGCTACAGAGAACACTCACTAAAGAGGCCTTCTGATTGCCAGCTACAAGAGGCTTTAAAAAAGACTCTCATAGGACCATAACTCCTGCAGCAGAGGCAGGCCGTGTCCCTGCACACTTGGCGACACCAGGGTCCCTGCAAGCCAAGCAGCTGTGCCACCTTCATGCTTAACTTTCACTGGGGCAGAGCTGCCACAGGCAAAAAAAAAAAGTCTTACATCTATGTGCACAGGGTCATTTTGGTCCTGTCTGACTCTTTGCAACCCTGTAGACTGTGGCCTGCCAAGCTTCTCTGTCAGTGGGGTTCTCCAGGCAAGAATACCTGAGCATATTGGCCAACACTGGTTACCATACCCTTCTAGAGCACTATATTTCCTGCTGCCCTAGCTGCCAACTCCCCTGAGTACCTGGTGTTGCCAGAATCCCTGCAACCCAAGCAGCTGTACCACCTCCACCCCTGCCCCTCACAGGGGCAAACTCGAGTCCTCCAGGGCAGCCTCAGCAGCTAACCCCAATGGATGACCCACATACAGAGGTGGAAATAAAACCACAATTAAAACCCAGGGGCAGTGGGACTAAGCAAAAAGACCCAAAACCTTACCACCAGCTGTACAAGCTGCAGATTAAACCCACACAATCAATTAGGCAGACTCTGTGTCTATGGCATTTAACAAAAGGTCATTGAGAGTGCCCACAAGAGAAAATGCACTCGTTCTGATAGATGTGGACATTAGAGGCAAAAACACAGAGTACTAGGACCCGATTAGAATCTGAGCTGCCCCTACAATAGGTCCAGAGATCAGCACAGTGTTGGAGGGCATCCTAGGGAGGTGAGGTGGACTGACTCCCAGCGATGGAAAGGACTCTGACAGAAGAAATTCAAGAAAAACATTTATTATTCTTACATTTTGACTTGTTCTGTAGATTCTTTTGGATTTTTTCTTTCTTCTTCTTTTTTTTTTTTTTTCTCCTTTCCCTCCCACGCCCCGCCCGTCTGTTGTAGCTGTTGATTTTATTGGCACTATGGAATCTAATTAAGCCTTTGAGCTTTTTCTTTTTCTTTTCCTTTTTTTCCACTCAGTCACATTTTTTATTGTTGTTATAAACGTCTGCCTCTACATTGGGCTTTTGCAATTCTGGGGAGTTTTCCTTTTTTTGTTGTTTGTTTCTTTTCTCTTTTTTAATTTTTTAAACCTATTATAATTTTCTCTATGTTTATTCCTTCGTTTGCTTTTCCTATTGTTCTTTTCCCCTTGCAGTTAATCTTTAATGTATATAAATCTTATTGATCTACCTCTATTTAACTTTGCATATCTATTTTTCTTTCTATTCTTTCTTTCCTTTCCTCTCAATATAGTGGCTTTTTTTCCCCCATTGCTTTATTCCCCAATTGGCACCTTGCTTTAGTTTTGTTTTCTAGTTTGTGCTTTAGTTAGCTTTGTTCTGGTAGACACAATTTTTGGTTTCTTTTGTTCACTGGGTCAATCTATTGTACTTTTTTTTTTGTTGGGTTGTTTTGATTTTGCTTATGGGTGTATATGTATATGTGTATGTTCAGTCACACTTTTTATTGTTGTTATAAACCTCTGTATCTATGTTAGGCTTTTGCAGTTCTCTGGAGTTTTAATTTTTTCCTCTTTTTTCTTTGTTCTTCCATTTTTGTTTTTTCTTTTCTCTTTTGTTATAATTTTAACTTCTAATTTTTAAAATCTCTTTTATTTTTTCTACATTTATTCCTTTGTTTGACTTTCCTACTGTTCTTTTCCCTTTGCAGTTAATCTTTAATGTATATAAATCTTCTTCATCTACCTATATTTAACTTTGCATATCTATTCTTTATTTCATTTCTTTCTTTCCTTTCCTCTCAACAGATTTGTTAGTTTCATATTCATTGCTTTATGCCCTACTTGGCACCTTGCTTTAGTTTTGCTTTCCATTTTGTGCTTTGGTTAGTTTTGTTCTTAACTGGATATAATTTTTTATTTCCTTTGTTTTCCTGGTCAATCTATTGTACTTTATTTTGTTGGACCATGTTGACCTTGCACATGGGTGCATATGTATATGTGTATATTTCATTAATTTAAATATTATTTGCATGATTTTATAACTGCCATTTGTCTGGGGTTCATCTTTGGTTTCTCCCGTTTGGATATTTCTTTTAATCTCACTTAATGCCATAATAAACCATGTGTGGAATCTTTGTTCCTGAACAGATATCAAGCCCCAAGCCTTTGGAGTGGGAGCACTGATGCCAAGAACCTAGACTACCAGAGAACTAACCCTAGGGAATATCAAATTGTGATAACTCACACAAAGGAAACCACCTGAATACAAGACCCAGAGTCATCCAACCACCAGTAGCACCCTGTGCAGGACGCCTCATCCAAAGAACAAAAAAAACAAAAATACAAACCCAATCATCAGCAGACAGGATTGCCACCTCACTCAAACTTTTCTATCAGAGGAAAAACAAACAACAAACAAACAAATGAAAATTCAGCATGAATCTCACCCTATACAAAGCTTACACAAACCACTAGACCAACCTCAGGAGGGCAGAAAACAAAAGGAAGAAAGAATTCAACATTTAAGCCTGGGAAAAGGAGACCTCAAACACAATAAGTTTAAAAAAATAATGAAAAGGCAGAGAAATACTACAAAAATGAAGGAACAAACTAGAAACACAGAAGTCCAAATAAATGAAGAGGAAATAGGCAAACTACCTGAAAAAGCATTCAGAAAAATGATAGCAAAGATGATTTTAAAAAAAACCTTGAAAACAAAATGGAGAAAATGCAAGAATCAATTAACAAAAACCTAAAAGAATTAAAGAATAAATATGCAGAGATAAACAGAACAATTACTGATATTAAAAATACAGAGACAAACAACACAATTACTGAAACTAAAAATACTCTAGAAGGAACCAATAGCAGAATATCTGAAGCAGAAGAACAAATCAGTGAGCTGGAAGATAAAATGATGGAAATAAATTCTGAAAAGCAGAATAAAGTAAAAATAATGAAAAGAACTAAGGATGGTCTCAGAGACCTCTGGGACAATATCAAACCACCAATATTAGAATTATAGGGGTCTCAGAAGAAGAAGAGAAAAAGTAAGGGCATGAGAAAATTTTTGAAGAGATTATAGTTGAATATTTCCCCAACATGGAAAAGGAAATAGTCAATCAAGTTCAAGAGGTGCAATGAGTCCCATGCAGGGTAAACCCAAGTAGAAACATGTCAAGACACATACTAATCAAATTAATAAAGACCTAATACAAAGAAAGAATATTAAAAGCAGCAAAGGAAAAGCAAGTAACATACAAGGGAAACCCCATACTCTTAACAATTAATCTTTCAGCAGAAACTCTGCAGGCCAGAAAGGAATGTCAGAATATATCTAAAGTACTGAAAGGGAAAAATCTACAACCCAAAATTACTGTACTTAGCAAGGATCTCATTCAAAACTGATGGAGAAATAAAAAGCTTTCCAGACAAGCAAAAGTTAAGAGAAATCAGTACCACCAAACCAGCTTTACATAAATGTTAAAGGGACTTATATAGTCAAGAAATACAAGAGAAGGAAAAGGATTTACAAAACCAAACCCAAGCAATTAAGAAAATGACAGTAGGAAGATATATATCAATAATTACTTTAAATGTAAATGGATTAAATGGTCCAACCAAAAGATGCATACTGGTAGAATGGATACAAAAACAAGACCCATGTATATGCTGTCTGCAAGAAACCCACTTCAGACCTAAAGACACATATAGACTGAAAGTGAGAGGATGGAAAAATATATTCCATGCACATGGGAAGCAAAAGAAAGCTGGAGTAGCAATCCTCAGATCAGACAAAATAGACCTTAAAGAAGATTACAAGAGATGAGGAAGGACATTACAGAATATCAAGGGATCAATCCAAGAGGAAGACATAACAATTGTGCATATCTGTACACCCTACACAGGAACACTTCAGTATACAAGACAAACACTAACAGACATAAAATAAGAAATTGACAGTAACACAATAATAGTAGGAGACTTTAACACTCCACTCACACCAATGGACAGGTCATCAAAACAGAAAATTAATATGAAACACGTCTTACATCATACATTAGAGTAGATGGATCTCATTGATATATTCAGCACATTCCATCCAAATGCAGAAGAATACAACTTCTTCTCAAGAGCACATGAAACATTCTCCAGGATAGATCACATCCTGGGTCACAAATCAAACCTCAGTAAATTTAAGAAAGTTGAAATCATATCAAGCATCTTCTTTGACCACAATGCTATGAGACTAGATATCAATTACATGAAAAAAACTGCAAGAAGCACAAGCATATGGAGATTAAACAAAATGTTTCTAAATAACCAACAGGTTACTGAAGAAATCAAAAGGGAGATTAAAAAAATTTCTAGAAACAAACGATAATGAAAACAACAATTCGAAACCTATGGGATGCAGCAAAAGCAGTTCTAAGAGGGAAGTTTATAGCAATACAATCCTACCTCAAGAAAAAAGAAAAACACCGAATATACAACCTAAATTTACACTTAAAACAACTGGAAAAAGAGAACAAAAACCCCACAAAATTAGCAGAAGGAAAGAAATCATAAAGATCAGAACAGAAATAAATGAAAAGAAATGAAAGAAACAATAGTAAAGATTAATAAAACTAAAAGCTTGTTTTTTGAGTAGATAAACAAAATTGACAAACCTTTAGCCAGACTCATCAAGAAAGAAAGAGAGAAGAATCAAATCAACAAAATTAGAAATGAAAAAGAAGAGGTTACAACAGACAGTGCAAAAATACAATGGATTATAAGGGACTATTATAAACAATTATATGGGAATAAAATGGATAACCTAGAAGAAATGGACAGATTCTTAGAAAAGGTCAATATTCCATGACTGAAGCAGGAATAAATAGAAATTATGAACAGCCCAATTATAAGCACTGAAATTGTAGCTGTGATCAAATAAATATCTCCCAAAAAACAAAAGCCCGGGACCAGATGGTTTCACAGGAGGACTCTATCAAATATTTGGAAAACAGCTAATGCCTATTCTTCTAAAACTTTTCAAAAAATTTAAGAGGAAGTAACATTTCCAAACTTATTCTACAAAGCCACCATCACCCTAATACCAAAGCCAGACAAAGACAACACAAAAAAAGAAAACTACAGACCAATATCACTGAGGAACATAGATGCAAAAGTCCTCAACAAAATTTTAACAAACAGAATTCAGCAACACATCAAAAAGCTCATACACCATGATCAAGTTGGGTTTATTCCAGAAATGCCAGGATTCTTCAATATACACAAATCAATCAATGTGATACACCATATTAACAAATTGAAAGATAAAAACCATATGATGATCTCAGTAGATGCAGAAAAAGACTTTGACAAAATTCAGCACTCATTTATGATTAAATCTCTTCAACAAATGGGCATAGAAGGAACCTACCTCAATATAATAAAGGCCATATATGATAAGCCTACAGCAAACATTATTCTCAATGGTGAAAAACTGAAAGCAGTCCCCCTAAGATCAGGAACAAGATAAGGGTGTGCACTTTCACCACTAATATTCAACACAGTTCTGGAAGTCCTAGCTACAGCAATTAGAGAAGAAACACAAATAAAAAGAACCAAGATCTGAAAAGAAGTAAAGCTCTCACTGTTTGCAGATAACATGATATTGTATATAGAAAACCCTAAAGATACTATCAGAAAATTACTAGAGCTAATCAGTGAACTTAGCAAAATTGCAGGATACAAAATCAATACACAGAAATTGCTTGCATTTCTATATACTAACAATGAAAAATCAGAAAGAGAAATTAAGGAATCAATCCCATTCACCTTTTCAATGAAAAGAATTAAATATCTAGGAATAAATTAGCTAAGGAGACAAAACAACAGTATACAGAAAATTAAAAGACACTGATGAAAGAAATCAAAGATGACATAAGGAGATGGAGAGATGGAACCCATGGTCCTGGGTAGGAAGAATCAATATTGTGAAAATGAGTATACTACCAAATGCAATCTATAGATTCAATGTGATCCCTATCAAATCACTAGTGGCATTTTTCACAGAAGTAGAACAAAAAAATTCACATTTGTGTTTCATTTGAAACCACAAAAGACCCTGAATATCCAAAGCAGTCTTGAGAAAGAAGAATGGAACTGGAAGAATCAACCTTCCTGACTTCAGATTATACTACAAAGCTACAGTCATCAAGACAGTATGGTACTGGCACAAAAATAGAAATATAGACCAATGGAACAGGGTAGAAAGTCCAGAAATAAACCCATGCACCTATGGGCACCTTATTTTTGACAAAGGAGGCAAGAATATACAATGGGACAAAGGCAGCCTCTTCAATAAATGGTGCTGGGAAAACTGGACAGCTATATGTAAAAGAATGAAATTAGAACACTTCCTAACACTATACACAAAGATAATCTCAAAATAGATTAAAGACTTAAATGCCATAAAAAGGAATAAAAAGCCATAAAAAGGAATTCATTTGAGTCAGTTCTAATGAGGTGGATGAACCTAGAACTATTATACAGTGAAGTGAGTCAGAAAGAGAAAGATAAATATCATATTCTAATGCACATATATGAAATCTAGAAAAATGGTACTGAAGAATTTATTTACAGGGTAGCAATGGAGAAACAGACATAGAGAATAGACTTATGGACATGGGGAGAGGGGAGGAGAGGGTGAGATGTAAGGAAAGAGTTACATGGAAACTTACTTACCAAATGTAAAATAGATAGCCAACGGGAATTTGCTGTATGGTTCAGGAAACTCAAACAAGGCTCTGTATCTACCTGGAGGGGTGAGATGGGGAAGGGGGAGATTGCAGGGAGGTTCAAAAGGGAGGGGATATATGTACACCTATGACTGATTCATGTTGAGGTTTGACAGAAAACAAAATTCTTTAAAGTAATTATCCTTCAATAAAAAAAATAAATGAAAAAGAAAAAAAACTTACAAAGATTAATAAAAAGGTATAATATAAAAAGCAACAAGGGAAAAATGACAAATAACATAAAAGGAAATTCCCAAAAGGTTTTCAGCTGATTTCTCAACAGAGACTCTAGAAGCCAGAAGAGAATGGAATGATATATTTAAAGTGGTGAAAGGGCAGAACCTATAGCCAAGTATACTCTACCCAGTAAGAGTATCATTCAGATTTGAGGAAGAAATCAAAAGCTTTCCAGAAAAGCAAAACTTAAAAGAATTCACCACCACCAAACTAGCTTAACAGTAAACACTAAAGGAACTTCTCTGAGCAGGAAACACAAGAGACGGAAAAGACTTATAAAAAAATAAATGCAAAACAATTTAAAAAATGATAATAGAATCATACATATCAATAATTACCTTAAATATAAATGTATTAAATGCACCAACAAAAAGATATACTGGCTATGCAGGATGAAAACATGTACATGTATGCACTTCCACTTACCACATCACTCTACTTAACCCTTCTAATTGTATGCAATTATTTTATATTGTTAGGTTAATCGTTTCCATTATGGCTTGCAATTGTAATTATCTTTTTATTTTTTGTCTGTTTATTGACAATGGAAACTGATAAACATCTTTTAATATTATGATTAAGGAAATATTATTCATTTTAATACTATTGTGTCTTGGTTGGTCAACAGAAAATAATAGAATTCGGTATCACTAAAACAGTCATTTAATAAAAATCTATAGTAGATTCAATGCAATCCCTATCAAGCTACCAATGATATTTTTCACAGAACTAGAACAAATAATTTCACAATTTGTATGGAAATACCAAAAACCTCTAATAGCCAAAGCAATCTTGACAAAGAAGAATGTAACTTGAGGAATCAACCTACTTGAATTCAGACTATACTGCAAAGCTACAGTCATCAAGACAGTATGGTACTGGCACAAAGACAGAAAAATAGATCAATGGAACAAAATAGAAAGCCCAGAGATAAATCCATACACCTGTGGACACCTTATCTTTGATGAAGGAGGCAAGAATATACAATCTCTTTAACAAGTGGTGCTGGGAAAACTGGACAACCACTGTAAAAGAATGAAACTAGAACACTTTCTAACACCATACACAAAAATAAACTCAAAATGGATTAAAGATCTAAATGTAAGACCAGAAACTATAAAACTCCTAGAGGCAAACATAGGCAAAACACTTTCTGACATAAATCACAGCAGGATCTTCTATGACCCACCTCCCAGAGTAATGGAAACAAAAGCAAAAATAAACAAATGGGACCTACGTAAACTTAAAAACTTTTGCACAAATAAGGAAACTATGAGCAAGGTGAAAAGACAGCCTTCAGAATGGGAGAAAATAATAGTAAATGAAGCAACTGACAAAGAGTTAATCTCAAAAATATACAAGCAGCTCATGCAGCTCAATTCCAGAAAAATAAGCGACTGAATCAAAAAATGGACCAAAGAACTAAACAGACATTTCTCCAAAGAAGACATAAAGATGGTTAACAAACACATGAAAAGATGCTCAACATCACTCATTATCAGAGAAATGCAAATCAAAACCACAATGAGGTACCATCTCATGCCAGTCAGAATGACTGCTATCCAAAAGTCTACAAGCAATAAATGCTGGAGAGGGTGTGGAGAAAAGGGAACCCTCTTACACTGTTGGTGGGAATGCAAACTAGTACAGCCACTATGGAGAACAGTGTGGAGATTCCTTAAAAAACTGGAAATAGAACTGCCATATGACCCAGCAACCCACTGCTAGGAATACACACCGAGGAAACCAGAATTGAAAGAGACACATGTACCCCAATGTTCATTGCAGCACTGTTTGTAATAGCCAGGATGTGGAAGCAAACTAGATGTCCATCAGCAGACGAATAGATAAGAAAGCTGTGGTATATATACACATAATGGACTATTACTCAGCTATTAAAAGAATGCCTCTGAATCAGTTCTAACGAGGTGGATGAAACTGGAGCCTATTATACAGAATGAAGTAAGTCAGAAAGAAAAACACCAATGAAGTATGCTAATGCATATATATGGAATTTAGAAAGATGAGACAGCAAAAGAGACACAGATGTAAAGAACAGACTTTTGGACTCTGTGGGAGAAGGCGAGGGTGGGATGATTTGAGAGAATAACATTGAAACATGTGTATTATCATATGTGAAATAGATCACCAGTCCAGGTTCGATGCATGAGACAGGGTGCTCAGGACTGGTGCACTGGGATGACCCTGAGGGATGGGATGGGGAGGGAGGTGGGAGGGGGGTTCAAGATGGGGAACACGTGTACACCCATGGCTGATTCACGTCAATGTGTGGCAAAACCTCATACAAAGAGTTGGCTCATTGGAAAAGACCCTGATGCTGGGAGGGATTGGGGGCAGGAAGAGAAGGGGATGACAGAGGATGAGATTGCTGGATGGCATCACTGAATCAATGGACACGAGTTTGGGTAAACTCCGGGAGTTGGAGATGGACAGGGAGGCCTGGTGTGCTGCGATTCATGGGGTCACAAAGATTCGGACACAAATGAGTGACTGAACTGAACTGATGGCAAAAACCGCTACAATATTGTAAAGTAATTAGCCTCCAATTAAAATTAATTAATTAATTAAAAAAACTTATAGTAACTTTTTTTTAGTTGGAGGATAACTGCTTTACAATATTGTGTTGGCCTCTGCTACGCATCAGTATGAATCAGCCACAGGTATACTTATGGTCCCCTCTCTCCTGAGCTCCCTTCCCATCTTCCACCCAGTCCCACCCCTTTAGGTTGTCACCTAACACTGGGTTGAGCTTGCTGTGTCACACAGCATGTTCCTACTTTCTATCTATTTTGCATATGGTAATGTATATTTAAAATCCAGATGCATCTAGCAGTCCAGCATCTAGCATTACTGCTAAAATCTAGAAAATTTACTATCTTAGTGATTTTCTTAAAAAAAAAGTGGGTGAGGCTTGAAACTTGTAATCCAATTCTGAGAATATAAATACTATGTTGTAAAAACACAGGAAATTAACATGCCTGGCAGGCTACAGTCCATGGGGTCACAAAGAGCGGCTGAGCGACTTCACTTCACTTCACTTCACAGTACCATTAACTAAAGTATAGATTTTGTTCAAATTTCACACACACACAAAATGACATAAATAAATAAGCAAATGAATACACATAAAGAAACTATTTTTCTTTGAAAAATAATAATATATGTAAGATGTTTTGAAGGTTACAATCTTTTAAAGGAAAAGGCAATCTATATTATACAAAGCTGAACACTTATTAATGTTTAAGTACAAAAAACTATGGATAGAATTTAAAGTTTGCAAAGCACTTTTCTATTATCTCATATGATTTCTCTAATTATGCTATAATGCAGGCAAACTAAATCCTAGAATACCAATTTTCTTGACAGGGAATTGGAATTCTGATACATTAGGTGACTTACCCAAAGTAGCACAACTGAAAAATAAGGAAGAGTTAAATCTTCACTTTGTGTTCTCAAACTTTCATTAAAGCTGCAATCTCTGAAGGTACAGAGTAGAAAGATGATTAAAGAGACGTATATGAGAAATAAAAGGTGAAATGTTAAAATGAAATGCGTATAATTTTGTGCCTCCTTTCAGGCAGCACTTTCATTGGTTTCTACTTTAAGAATTTGGATACACTGAACTTACCAAAACCCCTTGGAAGTGGTTTTACTTGCAATGTGTTTTCCTGCGGCTCTTTAGTTTCAAGTCTAAACTTAGCTCTCAGTAGAGTTATTAATCAGTTGGTTGGCTGACTTTCTTTTGATTTTTTTTTTTACATGAAAAGTGACTTGGTGATTGGGATATTTGGGGCATTTCTTTCCCCAGGACATTTGAACTAATTAAAAGTGGATGTTTTTTATCCTCTATTGTGGTGAGTATGCAACTCAGCAGGATGTAGAGACCTTTAAAATGAATTAGGAATTTTAATTACAGTCCTCTGGGCCACTTGTGGTCAGTGGGCTTGTGAACAAGAGGTCACTACAGGCCTTATGGCTTCTTTGCCAGTTTATAATGATTCATTTTTAATTTATAGAACATGTTCCTGTAAACTCTTTAATTATTCACACGCTGTAGGGCAGGGTTGGATGGGGGCGGGGTAAATGAAAAAATAAATGTTTTTTTGACAAGTTATGACTGAACTTTTCTAGAGTACCAAAGCAATTTAGTAACAAATCTGGATTCAGAGTTCAGTTATGTTAAATTCCTTAACAAAAAATAGCTTTACACCAGTTTAATTTGGAGGAAATACAGTTCCCAAAATCTTAACAATGATTATACTGGATATATGAGTTTATTGTATTTAAAAAAGCTTATAAGTGTGATTTTTTTGCTTCTCCCTTTTGCAAAAATGTGATATGGCTAAATTTATACCTTTTTCCTATCTTTTCCTAAAAAGGGTAGTTTTAATTGGATATCATATACCATAAATTATGGAAATATACTGTTTTTCTGTTGTAAGTTTAGTGACTACTTTGTAAATATTTATTTAAAATAGAAGTATTGTTATGAAAAGTGCAGATGACTTTGATTCCATTTTCTAGCCAAACCTTTTCATTTACAAATAAGGAAATTAGGTCAAGGGGTTAAGAGACTTATGTTCAAAAGTTTATAGCTAGTAGGCAGCAGAATTAGGATTATAACTGAGATCACAAGACCCCATCCTGTGTACTTTCCACTCTACAATTTTTGTTGTTCAGTCACTCAGTAGTGTCCAACACTTTGCAACTCCAGGGACTGTAGGACTCCAGGCTTTCCTGTTCTTCACCATCTCTTAGAGCTTGCTCAAGATCATGTCCATTGAGTCAGTAATGCCATCCAACCATCTCATCCTGTCGTCCCCTTCTTTCACCTTCAATTTTGCCTAGCATCAGGGTCTTTTCCAGTAAGTTGGCTCTTTGCATCAGGTGGCCAAAGCATTGGAGCTTCAGCTTCAGGATCAGCCCCTTCAATGAGTATTCAGGATTGATTTCCTTTAGGATGGACTGGTTGGATCTCCTTGCAGTCCAAGTGACTCTCAAGAGTCTTCTCCAACACCACAGTTCAAAAGCATCAATTCTTCGTCACTCAGCCTTCTTTATGGTCCAACTCTCACATCCATACATGACTATTGGAAAAACCATAGCTTTGACTATATGGACATTTATTGGCAAAGTAATGTCTCTGCTTTTTAATACACTGTCTAGGTTTGTCATAGCTTCTCTTCCAAGGAGCAAGAGTCTTTTAATTTCATGCTGTCACCATCTGCAGTGATTTGACAGACTAAGAAAATAATGTCTGTCACTTTTTCCTTTGTTTCCCCATCTATTTGCCATGAAGTGATGGGACTGGATGCCATAATCTTCGTTTTTTGAATGTTGAGTTTTAAGCCAGCTTTTTCACTCTCCTCTTTCAGCTTCATCAAGAGGCTCTTTAGTTCTTTTTTGCTTTCTGCCATAAGGGTGGTGTCATCTGCATATCCGAGGTTACTGATATTGCCCCCGCAATCTTGACTTCAGCTTGTGCTTCATCCAGTCCAGCATTTCTCATGATGTACTCTGGATATAAGTTAAATAAGCAGGGTGACAATATACAGCCTTGACACACTCCTTTTCCAATTTGGAACCAGTCCATTGCTCTATGTCCAGTTCTAACCTTTGCTTCTTGACCTACATACTCTTTCACAGGAGGCAGTAAGGTGGTCTGGTATTCCCAACTCTTTAAGAATTTTCTGCAGTTTGTTGTGATCCACACAGTCAAAGGCTTTAGGGTAGTCAATGAGGCAGAAGTAGATGTTCTTCTGGAACTCTGTTGCTTTTTTCATGATCCAATGAATATTAGCAATTTGATCTCTGGTTCCTCTTTCTTTTCTAAATCCATCTTGAACACCTGGAAGTTCTCAGTTCATAGACTGTTGAAGCCTAGTTTGGAGAATTTTGTACACTCTTCCATAATGCAGATTAAATTAAAAAATTCCACAGTATAACACGGTTGCAGTTCTACTACTCTATCAGTATTAGTGAAATATATGGGTGGGGTTTAGATTTTAGTCATTTTAAAAATTAAAACTCTAAATGTGCACTTTTCACCAATCTTTTGATAAAGAATTCAGGGCCCACTGATTGGGCAACTCAAAGTTTTTCTTACATGTCACAGCAATGGTAAAGCATTTACTCTTTCCCTTGTCAATTTTTTCAGTTTAGAGAACTTACATTTGCAAAGCATTTTGAATCCAGATTTTATTGGTCTCCTTCCCCATTCTTTTAAGTTAGCCCCACATATTAGGCAAGTTCTGTCTCTCTCTCTCTCCTTTCTGTCAATTTACTGGACTTTATGGAATCATTTCAAAACTGTCAACTTGGTTCTTAGAAACAGCAGCTCTCTTTGTTTCCTTGCTCCTATTTCATCTATTTACATACTAGTCAATTAAATTACAAAATAACAATAATAAGTGCAACCAGCATGCACAGGCTTGGGCAACTCTAATAGATCCTTGTGAACATTACCTAATTGTTGGCAGCATTAATACTGATGGGTTCTGGAGATTGTCTTGTTGACTGTGACTGCTCAGTGTGTGCAAGGATCAGGATGTTGAGAGAGCAAGGGAATGGAGAGTCCATCAGTTTTACTAAACATGATAATTATAGTGTTAGGTGCTCAGATGTGTTCGACTCTTTGCCACCCCATGGACTGAAGGCTGCCAGGCTCCTCTGTCCATGGAATTCTCCAGTGCCTGCTGCTGATACTGCTGCTGCTAAGTTGCTTCAGTCACGTCCGACTCTGTGCGACCCCATAGGCAGCAGCCCACTAGGCTCCCCCATCCCTGGGATTCTCCAGGCAAGAACACTGGAGTGGGTTGCCATTTCCTTCGCCAATGCATGAAAGTGAAAAGTGAAAGTGAAGTCGCTCAGTCACGTCCAACTCCTAGCGACCCCATGGACTGGAGCCCACCAGGCTCCTCCATCCATGGGATTTTCCAGGCAAGAGTACTGGAGTGGGGTGCCATTGCCTTCTCTGCTCCCGTGCCTAAGTAATGATTAGAATTGCTTCTTTGGGGGTTGCCCTGATGGGCCAGTGGTTAGGAATCCACCTTCCAATGCAGGGGACACAGGTCTGATCACTAGTAGGGAAGCAGATCTCATGTGCTGTGAGGCAACTAAGCCTGTCCACCACAGCTAGAGCAGGCCACAGGCTGCAGTGAAGAACCAGCACAGCCAAAAGAATTGCAACTTTCATTGATTTACACTATGGATATTTCCCACATTAAATGTTTTTTCAAAGTATATATTTTAAATAATTCTGCAGGATTTCATACTATGAATTCCCTAAAATTTCTTGTGTGCCTGTGAGCATGCTCAGTTGTGTCCAACTCTTTGAGACCCCATGGACCTTCTAGGGTCTTCTGTCCATGAGATTTCCCAGGCAAAAATACTGGAGTGGTTTGCCATTTCCTTCTCCAGGGGATATTCCCAACACAAGGGTTGAACCTGTGTCTCTGAGGCTTCCCAGAGCCTCAGAGGCTTCCCCAGTGTCTGGGGAAGCCTTAAAATTGCTTACCTAATTGAATATTATTGTATGTTTAATTATCCTTAAGCTTTTTCTTCACTTCTAAGGAGAATATACTAGAATAAATAAAAAATGAACTTTATAGTCAGTATTTGCTAATCATAGAATATGACACAAAGAATAAGTGCCTAAAAATATTAGTGTCATATATCTGGCAGTGTAAACCCTCATTCTCATGTTTTAAAGCAATTTTTGTGGCTTTGTATGTGTATACATGTATATATATATATACACTTTTGAGTAGTGGTTGGATTTATATTAGTCTTATAAACAAATTTGACAGGAAATAATGTTGAGTCTTGTCATCAAGGAACATATGTTATCTTTCCATCTATTTACATTTTGTTTTAGGTCTCTTCATTGAGTTCTGTAGCTTCTTTGATATGGTGATGTATATTTCTTTTCAAGTTTTTCTGGGTATTAGTATTTTGTGATTATTGTAAAGACACATGTTCTTTTTTGTTACATTCTAATTTGCTAAATTGTGAGCTGTTGAACTCTATTCTTAGTTTTTAAGGGCTTCTTAGTTGAGTTTTTTTTTAAAGACCTATTTAATACAGCTGGTCATTTTAACTGAACATGAACTAATGAAACAGTTTAAAAGCAGAAGAAAGAAATGTCCGAATCAGGTAAGTTTAATAAAGACACTCCTGCCTATACTGAGTCTGTTTTCCCAGTTGATTAAAACTTATGTACATTTTCATAACCTCATAATCTCTTAGCTACTTTGTAACTGACAGACTAAAAAGAAAACCTGATGGGATCTGATGGAGTTATGTTCACAGATGGTGTCTTGTGCCAACAAGCTGAGATAGCAGATGAGCAACACACATCTGAGCTGCAGTGTTCTGGTCCTAGAACAACTTTCAGAGCATAGAATAACTTCTGCTTCATATCTACCTTTCAAATCTCTTTATAAGTATCTCTTGAAGCCCATTCTGACCTCCAATAATATAAAGAAAAGAATTTTGGGAACCATGGTTCCAACTTAGCTAACTTGACACACTGCAGGGTCACAACACCTTCCATTCCTGAGTCAAAATGTCTTATTAAGTGGAATTCTAAATTTTCATAACATATAGGTTGAGAACAATATCTAGCACCATGGTCAGTATAATTGTATTAATATCTTGTCCTCAGGGCTGCTGTTTCTCCTATCCTATCACTCTTTTATTTATTTAAAATTTTTTATCTTTTCCCTTTTTATTTTAATCAGAAATTTTATTGTTGATTTCATCAGAGGTGACTAGAATAGCACAGGTTAAAAATTTCCTTACTTTATCTTCATTATCAGATGGTACATCCACTACCTCTGTGGTTTCCATTACCCAATGAAATATAAAATTAATGTTTAATAAAACATGCTTATTGGTATGCCTTTTGTCTTTTTTTTTTTTTTTTAAACTTTACAAAATTGTATTAGTTTTGCCAAATATCAAAATGAATCCACTACAGGTACACATGTGTTCCCCATCCTGAACCCTCCTCCCTCCTCCCTCCCCATACCATCCCTCTGGGTCGTCCCAGTGCACCAGCCCCAAGCATCGAGTATCATGCATTGAACCTGGACTGGCAACTCGTTTCATACATGATATTTTACATGTTTCAATACCATTCTCCCAAATCTTCCACCCTCTCCCTCTCCCACAGAGTCCATAAGACTGTTCTATACATCAGTGTCTCTTTTGTTGTCTCGTACACCGGGTTATTGTTACCATCTTTCTAAATTCCATATATATGCGTTAGTATACTGTATTGGTGTTTTTCTTTCCAGCCCACTTCACTCTGTATAATAGGCTCCAGTTTCATCCACCTCATTAGAACTGCTTCAAATGTATTCTTTTTAAAAACACAGAGAATCACATTTGGTCAGATGACTTTCTAAAGTCAGGGTTCAGTGTCTTGCATTCCTAATAGGTCTACTATGAAAGTGGCTTGCTGTCATTAGTCAACCCTATAAAACAAAACACCCTAGAATGTATTAATAGAAGAAGATAATTGGTAAATTGATATTCATTTGTTTGTGTAATTCTACATTTAAATGGTGGTTATCTTCATTTTCTCCAGGGAAACTATTTTAGTACTTTTGTACATACGGTTCTTTGGGAGGCATTTTCATTATTTCTAATAAATAAAATGCAATGAATTATAAAATGCTGCAAATGGCATTTCTTTTTTATGCATAAAAGGAGAAAACAAGGAATATGATTAATGGCAAGAACTATGAGATTGGAATTTCTTAGTATTTTTCTCTCTGCTCTCAACCTCTCTCTTTCTATATCCCTCTCTGATAAATACAAATATTGTGTTAATAACTTAAATCATGGTTGTTTAGTCACTAAGTCGACTCTTGCCACCCCATAGAGTGTAGCCCACCAACGTCTGTCCATGGGACTTCCAAGGCAGGAATACTGGAGTGGGTCACTTTTTTTTTTTCTCCAGGGAATAACTTAAATAGCTTATATACTTAGAATCTTCATTGAGTTATTCAGTTCAGTTCAGTCACTCAGTCGTGTATGACTCTTTGTGACCCCATGAATCGCAGCACGCCAGGCCTCCCTGTCCATCACCAACTCCCAGAGTTCACTCAGACTCACGTCCATCGAGTCAGTGATGCCATCCAGCCATCTCATCCTCTGTCGTCCCCTTCTCCTCCTGCCCCCAATTCCTCCCAGCATCAGAATCTTCCAATAGTAAAAACTGTTGATAAGTAATTATGTTTTAGGTATTAAACATAAATTTTTAGTACATTAAATTTAAATCCTTAAGCCAAAGAATTGAAAGTGATTATGGGAGTAATTGGGCTTCCCTGGAGACTTGGAGAGTAAAGAATCCATCTGCATTGTGGGATACCTGGGTTTAATTCCTGGGTTGGGAAGATCCCCTGGAGGAAAGCATGGCAACCCACTCCAGCATTAATGCCTGGAGGATCCCCATGGACAGAAGTGTGGCGGACTATAGTCCATGGGGTCGCAAAGACTGAGCAACCAAGCACAGCACAGCACAGCACAGCATATGGGAGTAATTGAGTCAGTCAGTTCAGTCACTCAGTTGTGTCCAGCTCTTCGCGACCCCATGGACTGCAACACGTCAGGCTTCCCTGTCCATCGCCAACTCCTGGAGTTTACTTAAACTCATGTCCATTGAGTCGGTGGTGCCATCCAACCATCTCATCCTCTGTTGTCCCCTTCTCCTCCCGCCTTCAATCTTTCCCAGTATCAGGGTCTTTTCCAATGAGTGTGTTCTTCTCATCATGTGGCCAAAGTATTGGAATTTCAGCTACAGCATCAGTCCTTCCAATGAATATTCAGGACTGGGAGTAATTAGTTTTCAAATTTTTCATTTAAATTAAAAAAAATCTGCCCAGAAGAAATTCTTAAGAGATGAATTTAATTAAATTCCTCTTGCCAGGCAATTCCTTTCTACTTCCTTTTAAATGACTTCAGCTTGATGGACCATCTGTTCTTTGAGTCTGTTCAGGGCCTAACTTCAGCTTATTAAACCGGCCAGGTTACATTACTGTGAATTCCAGGTTTCATTCCTGCAGATGTTCCTGTCTTTGTGTCAAGTGGCCCCTGATTTCCTAAACCTTCTGCCTTAGAAATCAGGGTGACAATCCTAGCCATTTTCATCCCACTCATATGGCATGCTTGGATGACTTTACTTCAGTTTGGGACCTTCTGTCATATTTAAAATCTACAAGGAATAAGTCAGTCAAGTCTTACTGCATGTAGTCTTGGCATCCAGTTATATCATTAGGATGCCCTAGGCGCCAATTAACAGAAACTAGTATATAAATGGGAAGAACATGTTATTTCATAAGGGGAAGTCCAGGGGTAGAGCAGACTCTAGGGTTACTCAGTCAGTCAGTTGCATGGTACTTTCATTCCTCTTAGTCCTCCTTATCTGTCCTCTTTGACAGAAGCTTTTCTTCAGGCTGGTATGAAGCTGTTGGTAGGCATCTCTTCCAGACAAAACCATGTCTCAAAGATGAAGAGAAGTGTTTCTGGTTTGGTTCACTCCAAAGAAAGTGGAAACTCTTTCGCCCAAAGCATTTCCCATCAGCTGCCCTTCCACCAGCAGATTTCCTCTGTTATTAGCCAGAACTGATTTGCACTCCCCCCCACGCTAGTCATTGCAAGGAGATTGCTTTCAATCATGCACCCCTTGAGTAGGGGATGCTGTCTTCTTCCGAACTACATGGTGATGTGGGGAGAGTGAATATTTTAACAACATTTGGGTTTTTTCAAGAAGAAAAGAGAATGGATGCTAGTAGGCAACTAGTACTGCCTGCCATGTCACCATGCATCGCTTTGGTATGCATGGACCAAGCCTGGGCTGTGGAGTCAGACGGATCTGGGTTCAATTCTTGAGTAAAGCTTGGACAGACAAGTGACCTTGATCAAACAGCTTAGCATTTATGAGGTTCAGGGCTTTTTCCACTTTAAAGCAGATACAAATGTAAATATCCTTTAGGGTTATTGAAATTGTTAAGTAAGAATAGCTACAACAACTATAAAACAAAAAAGTTTATAGAATTCTGTCCTCGGTAAGTTCTCAGTTTACTTTTTACCCTTCCACTAGTATTTGCCTAAAACTATAAATTCCCTATCCCAGGAAATCACTTCAAATTCTACAAATTTTACTAGTGGTTTAAAATGCAGTAATTTTTCTTAAGAAACACAGGATCAAACCTCTTCCAATTTTGCTATATAGCACGGCATTTTGTTTCCTTTCTATTGAGCATAGAAGTATTTATTATATTGGAGTATTAGCAAAATTTTCATTTATAAAATAAAATATTAGTGATTACATAACCTGTCTAGCACAAAGACAGTGCCATGTTGTTTTGACTTAGAAAACTGTAAATTATGCAAAAGGGTGAGAGTCAGATACACTAGACATAAAATATGTGTCAATTTGTCACAAAACCTGAAACAAGTAGAGACCAACTTCACCTTCATGAAATCTTATCCGACCTAATTTCAAACAATGTTTTGAATTAAAGTTGGTCTTAAGCCAACAATACCCAATTTGGAATTGAGTGGTAACCTTCCAATAAAATCTCATTCCAATTTTCAATTGAAAATAAATTTGATGGCTCTTTTTAAATATTTGAATTTATTTTTTATGAGTTCAAATTCTTTAGATGGAAGGATATGTGGTGAGTTCTGAGAGTAGGTTTGGAACAGGAAACTCAATGAACTTTTGCACAGAGCAGCAGGAGAGGCACAGACCTTGAGAACAGACTTATGGATACAGCTTGGGGGAGGAGAGGGACAAGGAGAGGGTGGGAGGTATAGCGAGAGCAACATGGAAACATGCCTTATCATACTTAAAATAGATAGCCAATGGGAACTTGCTGTATGACTCAGGAAATTCAAACCTGGCTTGGGAACAACCTAGAGGTGTGGGATGGAAAGAGAGGTGGGAAGGACTTTCAAATGGGAGGGGACATGGGTAAACCTATGGCTGATTCATGTTCATGTTTGGTAGAAGCCAATCCAATACTATAAAGCAATTATCCTTCAATTAAAAATAAATACATTTTTAAAAAGAGCTGTATAACTTGCATTGGTAAGTTCATTAATTATTCACTTAAACTTTTATAGTAAATGTATCTTGAGAGTAATAATTTCCCATCCTTTCTCAGGACACAATTTTTACCTTTTTACTCTAGGGCAGTCAGATAGAGTAAAAAAACAATCTGACTTTCCACCTTTCCTGTTTGGGAGTTGAGAGTCTTTATGAGAAATGATTTTACTTAAGCTCCTGTGTGGAGGAGCAGCTTACTTGAGCTCTAATTTGTCCCTGATAACTGCTACCTCACTGCCTGTAACAAAAAGCCATGTTCTCAAGGCCTATATGTCCTTGGCCTCACAAGCTATGATTGGAACCTCTACTCTGGTCTGGTTTCT
Organism: Bos mutus; assembly: GCF_027580195.1. Lineage (NCBI taxonomy): Eukaryota > Metazoa > Chordata > Mammalia > Artiodactyla > Bovidae > Bos > Bos mutus. Next base: position 72,788,826 of record NC_091631.1, on the reverse strand, counting down.
CCAGCTTTTGCCCTGTTTCCTCTCTCTGGTGAGCTCTTTCTTACCAAGAATTTGGTTGATGCCATGCCTGAGTTTCTATCTCAGATTCTTTTAAAAATGATCTTTTAATTCAATCTCAAAGTCTTTGGTGCTGCCTTAACTTTGAACTGGAGTATAAAACCATGCAAATATACCCTGTCACCCTGCACCATCAGATTCTGCAGAGGACAGCCCTAAAACTGTAACTAGCTTCAGTTTCTATTATCTATTTTTAGTTGAAATACAGTAGGTCAACAGCATGGAATGTTAGTTCCAGGCATATAACATAGTGATTTGATATTTCTATGCATTACAAAGTGATCACATTGATAATTCTAGTTACCATCTGGCATCATACAAATTTATTACAATATTATTGACAATGTCTCCATGCTGTATATTTCATCCCAATGGCTCATTTATTTTCTAACTGGAAAATTTATGCCTCCTGCTGCTGCTAAGTCACTTCAGTCGTGTCTGACTCTGTGCGACCCCATAGATGGCAGCCCACCAGGCTCCCCATCCCTGGGATTCTCCAGGCAAGAACACTGGAGTGAGTTGCCATTTCCTTCCCCAACGCATGAAAGTGAAAGTGAAAGTCGTTCAGTCGTGTCCGACTCTTTGCAATCCCATGGACTGCAACCTATCAGGCTCCTCCATCCATGGGATTTTCCAGGCAAGAGTACTGGAGTGGGGTGCTAATCTCCCTCAAATTAATATTATATTTTCTTCAGATAAATAGTCAGAAGTGGAATTGCTGGACTGTATGGAAGTTCTTCTTTTTAAATATTTATTTGCAGTATTGTGTTGGTTTCTGTCAAATATCAATATGAATCAGCCATAGGTATACATATGTTCCTTCTCTCCCACCTCTTTCTCCATCCCACCCCTCTTGGTTGTTACAGAGCCCTAGCTTGAGTTTCCTGAGTTACACAGCAAATTCACATTGGCTGTCTATTTTACACAGGGTAATATATGTGACTGCAGCCATGAAATTAAAAGACGCTTATTCCTTGGAAGGAAAGTTATGACCAACCTAGAGAGCAGATTCAAAAGCAGAGACATTACTTTGCCAACAAATGTTCGTCTAGTCAAGGCTATGGTTTTTCCTGTGGTCATGTATGGATGTGAGAGTTGGACTGTGAAGAAGGCTGAGCACCAAAGAATTGATGCTTTTGAACTGTGGTGTTGGAGAAGACTCTTGAGAGTCCCTTGAACTGCAAGGAGATCCAACCAGTCCATTCTGAAGGAGATCAGCCCTGGGATTTCTTTGGAAGGAATGATGTTAAAGCTGAAACTCCAGTACTTTGGCCACGTCATGTGAAGAGTTGACTCATTGGAAAAGACTCTGATGCTGGGAGGGATTGGGGGCAGGAGGAGAAGAGGATGACAGAGGATGAGATGGCTGGATGGCATCACTGACTCGATGGACGTGAGTCTGAGTGAACTCCGGGAGTTGGTGATGGACAGGGAGGCCTGGCGTGCTGTGATTCATGAGGTCGCAAAGAGTCGGACACGACTGAGTGACTGAACTGAACTGAACTGAACTGAATGTATGTTTACATGTTACTATCTCCATACATGCAGGGGAGCCTCCATGTCCATAGTCTGTTCTCTATGTCTGTGCTGCCCCACAAATAATTTCATCAGTATCATCTTTCTAGATTCCATATATATACACGTTAGTATACAATATTTGTTTTTTTCTTCTGACTTACTTCATTGTGTATAAAAGGCTCTAGGTTCATCTACCTCATTACAGCTGTCTCAAATGTGTCCTTTTTTATAGCTAATATTCCATTATATATATGTACCACAACTTCTTTAACCACTCATCTGTCGATGGACATCTAGATTGCTTCCATGTGCTAGCTATTGTAAGTAGTGCTGCAATGAACAATGGGATACATGTGTCTTTTTCAATTTTGGTTTCCTCACAGTATATGCCTAGGAGTGGGATTGTTGGGTCATATGGTGGTTTTATTCCTAGTTTTTAAAGGACTCTCTGCACTGTCTTCCATAGTGGCTGTATCAATTTACATTCCCATCAACAGTGTGAGAGGTTTCCCTTTTCTCCACACCCTCTCCAGTTTTTATTGTTTGTAGACTTTTGATGATGGTCATTCTGACTGGTGTGAGGTGATATCTCATTGTCATTTTGATTTGCATTTCTCTAATAATGAGCTATCTGAGAAGGCAATGGCACCCCACTCCAGTACTCTTGCCTGGAAAATCCCATGGATGGAGGAGCCTGGAGGGCTGCAGTCCATGGGGTTGTTGAGGGTCAGACACAACTGAGCAACTTCACTTTCACTTTTCACTTTCATGCATTGGAGAAGGAAATGGCAACCCACTCCAGTGTTCTTGCCTGGAGAATCCCAGGGACGGCGAAGCCTGGTGGGCTGCTGTCTATGGGGTTGCACAGAGTCGGACACGACTGAAGTGACTTAGCAGCAGCAGCAGCAATAATGAGCTATACTGAGCAGCTTAACTCTTATCACTATTATTCAACATAGTTCTGAAAGTCCTGGCTATGGCAATCAGAGAGAAAAAGAAATAAAAGGAATCCAGATTGGAAAAGAAGCAAAACTCTCACTGTTTGCAAATGACATGACACTATACATAGAAAACCCTAAAGATACTATGAGAAAACTACTAGAGCTAACAAGTGAATTTAGTATAGTCACAGGATACAAAATCAATACACAAAAATCACTTGTATTCTTATATGCTAACAATGAAAAATCAGAAACAGAAATTAAAGAATCAATCCCATGCACCATTGCAACAAAAAAAAAGAATAAAATATCTAGGAATAAACTCCCTAAGGAGACAGAAGAGCTGTATATAGAAAACTGTAAGACATTGATGAAAGAAATCAAAGACGACATAAAGAAATGGAGAGATATTCCATGTTCCTGGGCTGGATGAATCAATACTGTGAAAATGACTAACTACCAAATGCAATCTACAGATTCATTGTGATCCCTATCAAATTACCAATGGCATTTTTCACAGAACTAGAACAAAGAATTTTACAATTCATATGGAAACAAAAGACTCCAATAGCCAAAATAATAATGAGAAAGTAGAATGGACCTGGAGCCTTCCTGACTTTACACTTTAAACTAGTCATCAAGAGAGTATGATACTGGCATAAAAACAGAAATATAGGCAAATGGAATAAAATAGAAAATCCAGAGGTAAACCCACATACTTCTGCATACCTTATTTTTGACAAAGGAGGCAAAAATATACAATAAGGCAAAGATAATATCTTCAATAAGTAATTCTGGGAAAATCAAACAGCTACAAGTAAAAGAATGAAATTAGAACATTTCTTAATGCCATACACAAAGATAAACTGAAAATGGATTAAAAACCTAAATGTAAGGCCAGAAATTGTAAAACTCTTAGAGGAAAACAGGCAGAACACTCAATGACATAAATCACAGGAAGATCATCTATGACCCACCTCCTAGAGTAATGGAAAAAAAAAAAAAAAAAAAAATAAAAAAGTGGGGTTTAATTAAACTTAAAAGCCTTTGCACAGCAAAGCAAACTATATATGAGGTGAGAAGACAACCCTCAGAATGGGAGAAGTAATAACAAATGAAACAACTGACAAAGGATTAATTTCCAAAATATACAAGCAGCCCACACAAGTCAATATCAGAAAAACAAGCAACACAATCAAAAAGTGGGAAGAATATCTAAACAGATATTTTTCCAAAGAAGACATAAAGATGGATAATAAACACATGAAAAAATCCTTTTAATTTTTTAAGAAAACTGTATACTGTTCCACAGTGACTGCACCAATTCACATTACCACCAACAGAGAGAGAGGGTTTCCTTTGGTCCACATCTTTACCAGTACTTGTTCTTCACTGTCTTTTTTTTTAAATAATAACCATTTTGACAGATGTGTTATGATAGCTCAGTATGTTTGGTTTTGATATGCATTTTCCTGCTGATTAATGATGTTGAGCATCTTTTCATGTGCCTGTTGGCCATCTTTATGTCTTTGGAAAAATGTCTATTTAGGTCCTCTGCTCATCGCTTAATTAGAAATATTATTTTAACCAGTTTATACTTTTACTCATTTTCATATTGATGTTCTAAAAAATATATTTAGTTTTATTTTGAGTGAGCAGTCTAAAATACTTAAGCATGACTATGTATTTATATTCTCTTTTAATTTTTCTTCTTATTAATTTTTTACTGTAGTATACTTGATTTACAGCATCATATTATTTTAGGTATTTAGCATAGTGATTCACCATTTTTGCAAATTATATTCAATTATACAGTATTACAAGATAAAGTTTATAATTCCATGTGTTATACAATATATCTTTGCTGCTTATCTGTTTTATACACAATAGTGTATATCTGTTCATCTCATATCGCTAGTTTGTCCTCTGTTCACCTCTCTCCTTTGGTAACCCCAAGTTTGTTTTCTGTATCTGTGAGTCTGCTTGTATTTTTCATATGCATTCACTTGTATTGGATTCCACTTATAATTCATATCGTGGACTACTTGTCTTTCCCTGTTTGACATTTCATTAAGCATAATATTCTCTAGATCCATTCATGCTAATGCAAATGGCAGAATTTCATTGTTTTTTATGGCTGACTAATAACTCCATTTAAAAATATATACCACGTCTTCATCCACCCATCTGTAGGTAGGCATTTGTGTTGTTTCCATGTCTCGACTACTGTAAATAGTGCTGCTGTGAACATTGGGATGCATGTATCTCTTTGAGCTCTTGGAATGGAAGAATTAATATTGCTAAAATGGCCATACTATCCAAAGCAATCTACAGATTTTTAAAAATTCCTACCAAATCACGCATGATGTTTTTCATAGAATTATAGCAAATAATTCTAAAATTTATATGGAACCAAAAAAGATCCAGAATTGCCAAATCAATCCTGAGAATAAAGAACGAAGCTGGAGGCATAACCCTTCCAGACTTCAGCTAGTACTACAAGCTACAGTAATCAGAATAGCATAATGATGGCACAAAAACAGATATATGGATCAGTGGAACACAATAGAGCATCCAGAAATAAACCCTCAAGCCGATGGTCAAGTAAATTGTAACAAAGGAGGCAAGAAAAAATAATGGAGAAAAGATAGTCTACAGAAAGTTGCAATGGGAAAGTTGGAATCTGCATGAAATGCAGATCAATGAGGTTAAGAACACTCCTTCACATCATACATGAAGATAAACTCAAAATGGCTTAAAGACTTAAATGTAAGATGTGATGCTATAAAACTCCTGGAAGGGAACATAGGAAAAACATTCTCTAACATAAATCATAGCAATGTTTCTTATATTCTCAAGTCAGTCTCCTAAGGCAAAATAAATAAAAGTAAAAATAAACAATTGTGACCTAATAAAATTTAAATGCTTTTGCATAGCAAAAGAAACCATAAACAAATTGAAATGACAACCTACAGAATAGGAGAAAATATTTACAAATGATGAAACTGATAAGGGATTAATATCTAAAATATAAACAGCTTATACAGCTCAAGATGAGAAAGCCAAACAACCAAATTCAAAAATGGCCAGAAGAGCTAAATAGACATTTTTCCAAAGAAGATATACAAATGGCCAATAAGCACATGAAAAGATGCTCAGCATCATTAATTATTAGAGAAATTAAAATAAAAACTACATTGAGGTATCACCTCATGCAACCAGAATAAGTTCAGTTCAGTCACTCAGTCATGTCCGACTCTCTGCAACCCCATGGACTGCAGTATGCCAGGCTTCCCTGTCCATCACCAACTCCTGGAATTTGCTCAAACTCATGTCCATTGAGTCGGTGATGCTATCCAACCATCTCATCGTATGTGGTCTCCTTCTCCTCCTGCCTTCAATCATTCCCAGCATCAAGGTCTTTCAAATGAGTCAGTTCTTCGCATCAGGTGGCCAAAATATTGGAGTTTCAGCTTCAGTTTCAGTCCTTCCAATGCATACTCAGGATTGATTTCCTTTAGTTATTTGCCATGAAGTGATGGGACCAGATGCCATGATCTTAGTTTTCTGAATGTTGAGTTTTAAACCAACTTTTTCATTCTCCTCTTTCACTTTCATCAAGAGGCTCTTTAGTTCTTCTTTGCTTTCTGCCATAAGTGTGATGTTATTTGCATATCTGAGGTTATTGATATTTCTCCCTGCAATATTGATTGCAGCTCGTGCTTCATCCAGTCTAGCATTTCTCATGATGTAGTCTGCATATACTCTGACTTCCCTGGTGGCTTAGACGGTAAAATGTCTGCCTACAATGCGGGAGACCTGGGTTCAATCCCTGGGTTGGGATGATCCCCTGGAGAAGTAAATAGCAACCCACTCTAGTATTCTTGCCTGGAAAATCCCATGGATGGAGGAGCCTGGTAGGCTACAGTCCATGGGGTCCCAAAGAGTCGGACACGACCGAGCAACTTCACTTTCACTTTCACTTTCACTCTACATGTAAGTTAAATAAGCAGGGTGACAATGTACAGCCTTGGCGTACTCCTTTCCTGATTTGGAACCAGTCTGCTGTTCCATGTCCTTTCTAACTGTTGCTTCTGGATTTGCACACAGATTTCTCAGAGGCAGGTCAGGTGATCTGGTATTCCCATCTCTTTCAGAATTTTCCACCGTTTGTTGTGATCCACACAATCAAAGGCTTTGGCATAGTCAATAGGGCAGAAGTAGATGTTTTACTGGAACTCTCTTGCTTTTTTGATGATCAAACAGACGTTGGCAATTTGATCTCTGGTTCCTCTGCCTTTTCTAAATCCAGCTGGAACATCTGGAAATTCACAGTTCACCTACTGTTGAAGCCTGGCTTGGAGAATTTTGAGCATTTACTTTACTAGCATGAGAGATGAGTGCAATTGTGCAGTAGTTTGAGCATCCTTTGGTATTGCCTTTCTTTGGGATTGGAATGAAAAATCTTTTCCAGTCCTGTGACCACTGTTGAATTTTCTGAATTTGCTGGCATATTGAGTGTAGCACTTTCACAGCATCATCTTTTAGGATTTGAAATAGCTCAACTGGATTTCCATCACCTCCACTAGCTTTGTTCTTAGCGATGCTTCCTAAGGCCCACTTGACCTCACATTCCAAGATGTCTGATTCTAGGTGAGTGATCACAGCTTCATGATTATCTGAGTCATGAAAATCTTTGTTTAGTTCTTCTGTATATTCTTGTCACCTATTCTTTTGTCTACTGCTTCTGTTAAGTCCATACCATTTCTGTCCTTTATTGAGCCCATCTGTGCATGAAATGTTCCCTTGGTATCTCTAATTTTTTTTGAAGAGATCTGTAGTCTTTCCCATTCTATTGTTTTCCTCTATTTCTTTGCACTGGTCACCGAGGAAGACTTTCTTATCTCTCCTTGCTATGCTTTGGAACTCTGCATTCAAATGGGTATATCTTTCCTTTTCTCTTTTCTTAAAATATAAATTTATTTATTTTAATTGGAGGCTAATTACTTTACAATATTGTAGTGGTTTTGCCATACACTGACATGGATCCACCATGGATGTACATGTGTTCCCCACCTTGAGCCTCCCTCCCACCTCCCTCCCCATCCCATCCCTCTGGGTCATCCCAATGCACCAGCCCCGAGCACCCTGTCTCATGCTTTGAACCTGGACTGGAGATCCTTTTCACATATGATAATATACATGTTTCAATGCCATGTATATTATCATATGGAATTGAAACATGTATATTTCCTTTTCTCCTTTGCCTTTCACTTCTCTTCTTTTCACAGCTATTTGTAAGGCCTCCTCAGCAATTTTGCATTTCTTTTTCTTGGGGATGGTCTTGATCCCTGCCTCCTGTACAGTGTCACGAACCTCTGTCCATTGTTCTTCAGGCACTTTGTGTAACAGATCTAATCCCTTGAATCTATTTGTCACTTCCAGTGTATAATCGTGAGGGATTTGATTTAGGTCATACCTGAATGGTCTAGTGGTTTTTCCTAGTTTCTTCAGTTTAAGTCTGAATTTGGCAATAAGGAATTCATGATCTGAGTTTTAGTCAGCTCCCAGTCTTGTTTTTGCTGACTCTATAGAGCTGCTCCATCTTTGGCTGCAAAGAAATATAATCAATCTGATTTTGGTGTTGACCATCTGGTGATGTCCATGTGTAGAGTCTTCTCTTGTGTTGTTGGAAGAGGATGTATAGTCCATGGAATTCTCCAGGTTAGAGTACTGTAATGGGTAGCCTTTCCCATCTCCAGGGGATCTTCCCAATCCAGAGATTTAACCCAGGTCTCCCACACTGCAGGCAGGTTCTTTACCAGCTGAACCACAAAGGAAACCCTACAATCAGAATGGCCAATATCTAAAAGTGTGATTTTCCATTTCCTGTAGAGTTGGACATGACTGAGTTTACTAATACTTTCTACAATATACATACAATTGTCTATATATTTGTATATGAACAACAATAGAAAAATATATGTTTCACTTTTGCTGCTTTTGGTATTCTTTAACTTTGTCATTTTAATTATGACAAATTGATTGGTTATTTGATTATGTCTTGGGGTTGGTCTGTTTGGGTTCATCTTGTTTGGGACCACCTGTGCTTCCTGTTCCTGGAAATCAGTTTCCTTTTTAGACTTGGAAAATTTTCAGCCATATTTTCTTCAAATACATTTAGACCCCCTTCTATCTCTTTTCTCCTTCTGAAACTCCTATAATGCAGATGTTGACATATTTAATGATATCTCAGAGATCTTGTGTGTTACATTAATTTTTTCCCATTTTCTTTTCTATCTGCTCTTCTGACTGGGTCATTTTCATTTTCTTATTTTCCAGATCAGTTATGTGCTCTTCTGTGTCATTTAGTCTGCTATTTATTGTTTCTAGAGTGATTTTTAAAAATTTCACATATTGAATTGCCTATCTTTGAGGTTATTTCTTATATTTTCCTATTTCTTACTGAAGTGATCTATGCTTAGATAAATTCTCTTCCCTAATTCAGTTGGCATTTTATTAACAAAGCTTTGAATTCTTTATGTGGTAAATTGCTGTATTATTTATTTTTTTCAGGGATTTTCTCTTGCTCTTTCCACTGATAGTAGATTCTCTGCCTTTTCAATTTACTTGACTTTCTGTGTCTGTATGACTTTAGGTGAAGTTACCTGCTGTGCCCTTAAAGGGGTTTTCTTATGTGGATGTGTCCCTATGAGGACACCACTGTATTTGCCCATGGCATTTGATGGGAGGGCTGGATTTGATGAGAATGCCAGTCATGTCTTTCTTCAGGGTGTGTTGGCTTCTATCCCCTTAGTAGGGGATATGACTCATGAAGGAGGAGCTAGAGGCTATGCAAGATGTGAGGTAGCACTTCCTCTCTGCTCAGTGGCTATCTGTGCCCTGTCAAAGCTGAGATCTCCTAAGCTGCCAGAGTGGAAGCCTGTAGGCTGATCCAGGGTATTCGAAGCGGGGACGGTGTCAGCGAGGATCAGGATACAATAACTTCAATTAGATATTAATTAAAGATATAAAGAGTAATAGAATAAGGATAGCTCAGTAGGAAAATTCAGTGGAGAAAAGAGGCTGAGTAGCTTGGTTTACGTGGGAGACCAATAAAACTTCAAGACAAGAAGTTTGCACCACTTACGTAGGCCACAGGCGTCCTTCCGTTCTCCCGAAGGAGAGGAGACACTGAGGCCTCCCCGGTTGGATCTTAGAAGCCCAGGCATAATTAGTAAGCATGGTGGGTTCCGTGCTCCAGATGGAGACTCAGCCAGAGTGAGAGAGAGAGAGACATGGGGAGACCAGTATTTCGAGAAACTGATCCCAATTCTTTATTTTCCATGGTCTACTTTTATACACTGAGATGTTATGCAAAAGTCAGGCGGGGTCAGCAGTCCTGACTTTTATCAAAGTCAGGTGCTTCATAGAAATGTATATAGAGATCTTAGGGGTGTTACATCATCTTCTGGCCAGGGGGCCTGCTGACAATTTATGACCCTCTCCTTGTGACAGCAGTCAGTCAACCAAGACACTTATTTCTCCAGGGGTGATTATTCTTAAAACAGACGCCACCCAAATAAAGTTACATTCCTATAGGGTGAGGGTGTAGTGGGTTTTAGTTAAGGAAAGAATTTACTTAGCCTAAGGTCTAACGTGATTAATACCAAAGGTTAATACTTATTTCTTCTATATACTCATTAATGTGTGTAAGGGCAGGGGATATGGAGACTTAGCAACAAACATTGGCTCAACAAATGAAAAACCCTTCACCAACACAATTTCTAATCAGCCCATTATACTTATACTAATAGTTTTCTAACTTTTCTAAGGAACCTGTTTTTAGAAGGTTTAAAGCATATCGTGCCTCTCACTGTTGGGAGGCTGTGAGCAATCACATGTGGCCGGACAAGCCCGTCAGGCAGGCCAGAGAACCTTCAGAGGAGTTTGTAGGTTAAAACACTCTTGTCACTCCCAGGAGTTTTTATTAACTGGAGCTCTAAGTTAACTCCTTCTCCGTGGTGGTGGGGGACAGCCCCCCATAAAGTCAGAGGTGTAGGTGAGAGCATAAAGTAGTAAAGTAGGCAGGCTCTGGTTATGGGGGTAGATGCTCGAGGATTTCAGGGGGACTCCTGAGGCTCGATCCCACCTTTGCGTATGTCGAACCTCCTTCCTCATGACCTTTGCCATGGGCGGAGTGCCTCACACCGGCCCCCAACAGTTGGGCTTGAGCTGACTCTGTTCCCTTTAAGTGTGATTTCTCCTCAGTGTACTGGGGCCTTTGATCCAAGAAGGGTAGTACTGAAGCAAGGGGGCTCACATGCTTACAGAAGTTTAGTGCTCTGCCTGTGTATGTGCTTGCAGCCCGTGGATGCATCTTTCTGGGGCTGTGATTGTCCCAGGTTGAGTGTTGCACTGTAGTATGGAGTGACTAGAGCTGGAACATTCCTTTGGCTGGGACTAGGGGGTTCAGAAAGGCAGTCATGGGAAATCTGGCAGCCACAGTGGTGTCAGAAATCTGGGCTGCTTCTGGGACATCAATTGAATAAGTGCCAATGATGATGTCTATCACCACACCTGGACCACACCCTGGGCCCTTGGGTCACCTCTGTGTAACTATGTCAAATCTTTCCCCAGGTCCTGGCTGCCCTAGATCCAGCACCAAGCTGTGGTATGGAGGAAACAGAGCCAGTGTGTTCACTCAGCTGGGGCTGGGAGCAAGGCAAGTTGGCAGTCACTATAGCTGCCCTGCCTGGGGGCAAGTGAGCACTCATACCCTCCTCATGAATGGAGTCTAGCCTTCTAAGGCCTTCCTATTTGTCCCAGTGGTTCTCTGAGCAACTAAGGGTGCTTGTCTCCTATGCATAAGACCCCAACTGGAATGCCCAATCTGTTGCTCAACCCACTCACTTTCCAGGGTGAGTGCCTGCCCGTACAATTACCTGTTTCTTCTGAGCCCTCTCCTAGGGACACAGGTCCTGGCCCAGTTACTTATCTTACACTCTTACTTGATTACATGTGTGTCTTTCTTCAGACTTGGTTGTTCAGGAGTCTTTCTGCCAATTTCCTGTTAGTTTTTTTATGAGAATTGTTCCACACATAGGTACATTTTTTGACATATTCATGGTGAGGATGTAAGCTTTATACCCTCCTCTGGGTTGTTTATTTTTTGATGTTCAGTTCAGTTCATTTCAGTCCCTCAGTCGTGTCCGGCTCTTTGCAACTCCATGAATTGCAGCACGCCAGGCCTCCCTGGCAGAGTTCACTCAAACTCCCAACTCTCGGAGTTCACTCAAACTCATGTCCATCGAGTCGGTGATGCCATCCAGCCATCTCATCCTCTGTCGTCCCCTTCTCCTCCTGCCCCCAATCCCTCCCAGCATCAGAGTCTTCTCCAATGAGTCAGCTCTTCACATGAGATGGCCAAAGTATTGGAGTTTCAGCTTTAGCATCTTTCCTTCCAACGAACACCCAGGACTAATCTCCTTTAGAATGGACTGGTTGGATCTCCTTGCAGTCCAAGGGACTCTCAAGAGTCTTCTCCAACACCACAGTTCAAAAGCATCAATTCTTTAGCGCTCAGCTTTCTTCTCAGTCCAACTCTCACAGCCATACATGACCACTGGAAAAACCATAGCCTTGACTAGATGGATCTTTGTTGGCAAAGTAATGTCTCTGCTTTTCAATATGCCATCTAGGTTGGTCATAACTTTCCCTCCAAGGAGTATGTGTCTTTTAATTTCATGGCTGCAGTCACCATCTGCAGTGATTTTGGAGCCCCACCCCCTAAAATAAAGTCTGACACTGTTTCCACTATTTCCCCATCTATTTGCCATGAAGTGATGGGACCAGATGCCATGATCTTAGTTTTCTGAATGTTGGGTTTTAAGCCAACTTTTTCACTCCCCTCTTTCACTTTCATCAAGAGGCTCTTTAGTTCTTCTTCACTTTCTGCCATAAGGGTGGTGTCATCTGCATAGCTGAGGTTATTGATATTTCTCCCAACAATCTTGATTGCAGCTTGTGCTTCCTCCAGGCCAGCATTTCTCATGATGTATTCTGCATATAAGTTAAATAAGCAGGGTGACAATATACAGCCTTGATGTACTCCTTTTCCTATTTGGAACCAGTCTGTTGTTCCATGTCCAGTTCTAACTGCTGCTTCCTGAGTTGCATATAGGTCTCTCAAGGGACAGGTCAGGTGGTCTGGTATTCCCACCTCTTTCAGAATTTCCCACAGTTTATTGTGATCCAAACAGTCAAAGGCTTTGGCATAGTCAATAAAGCAGAAGTAGATATTTTTCTGGAAATCTCTTCCTTTTTCATGATCCAGTGGATGTTTGGAATTTGATCTCTGGTTCTCTGCCTTTTGTAAATCCAGCTTGAACATCTGGAAGCTTACGGTTCATGTACTGCTGAAGCCTGGCTCGGAGAATTTTGAGCATTACTTTACTAGCGTGTGAGATGAGTGCAACTGTGTGGTAGTTTGAGCATTCTTTGTCATTGCATTTCTTTGGGATTGGAATGAAAACTGGCCTTTTCCAGTCCTGTGGCCACTGCTGAGTTTTCCAAATTTGCTGGCATATTGAGTGCAGCACTTTCGCAGCATCATCTTTCAGGATTTGAAATAGCTCAACTGGAATTCCATCGCCTTTTGATATTAAATTGTATGAATTATTGGTACATTTTGAATATTAACCCCTTATTGACTATATTGTTTAAAATATCTTTTCCCATTTAGTAGGTTGCTTTTTTTTTATGGTTTTGTTTGCTGTGCAAAAGTTTCTTAGTTTGATGTAGTTCAACTATTTATTCTGTTTTTGTTTCAGTTGCGTGAGTAGACACATCCAAAAGAAAATATTGCTAAGGTCAATGTCAAAAAGTTTACCCTCTATGTTTTCAAGGAGTTTTATAGTTTTGGGTATACATTTATGTCTTTAGTCCATTTTGAGTTTATTTTTGTATATGTGATGTAAGAAAGTAGTCCAGTTTGATTCTTTTGCATGTAGCTGTCTAATTTTCCCAATTTTTGAGAGACTATGTCATAGATTAATTGACCATATAACATGGGACTTTTTCTGGGCTCTCTATTCAGTTCTGTTGTTCTATATACCTGTATTTTTTCTTTTTGCCAGTACCATACTGTTCTGATTGCTGTAACTATGTAATATGTAGTATAATTGGAGATCTGCTAAGTTGCTTCAGTAGTGTCCGACTCTGTGTGACCCCAGAGATGGCAGCCCACCATGCTCCCCTGTCCCTGGGATTCTCCAGGCAAGAACACTGGAGTGGGTTGCCATTTCCTTCTCCAATGCATGAAAGTGAAAAGTGAAAGTGAAGTCGCTTAGTTGTGTCTGACTCCTAGCGACCCCATGGACTGCAGCCTACCAGGCTCTTCCATCCATGGGATTTTCCAGGCAAGAGTACTGGAGTGGGGTGCCATTGCCTTCTCCTAATTGGAGATCAGGGAGCATTATACCTCCATTTCTGTTCCTCTTCCTCAAGATTGTTTTGACCATTCAAAGTATTTTGTTTTTTATACAAATTTTAGAATTATTTGTTTTGGTTCTGTGAAAAATGCCATTGATACTTTGATATTAGTGGGGTTGCATCAAATCTGTAGATTTCCTTGGGTAGTAAGGTCATTTTAACAATATTAATTATTTCACCCTATGAGTTTGATATATATATTTCCAATGTGTTTTTTTCAATTTATTTAATCAACGTGTTATAGTTTTCTTAGTGCAAATTTTTAGTTCAAGTCCTACTGCTGTGGTATGGGCAACTGCTTTGTGAAGGTAGGACTGGTTCTGGCCCAGTAGGTAGCCAGACGTGTGGAAAGGCTGCTGGTGGGCAGGCCTGGCTTCTGAGGATGCTGGCTGAGGGCTTTAGGGGTCCTGGGGCTGATGCTAGCCTCCTGGATCATATGGCAGCACCTTTTCAATGTTTTGAGGAAAAAAGTTACTCCTATATTATATAATACTATATAATGCTTAGGTATATTTCTCAGCCCTTTCTGAGGTTTTGTAAATCTATTGATTTCTTCTAAGAAAAGGTGATGTAGCTTAAAGGTTTAGAGCATGGTCTCTAGAGCCAGAATATCTTGATTTCAGTCCTAACTCTGTTTTTAGAACCTGTGTGAATTAGAGCATAATACTCAGCTTCTCTGTGCCTAAGTTTACTTGTTACCAGTATAAGAGAAATTACTGTAGTCCCTACTTTATGACATAGTGTGAGGATCAAACTAATACATATAAAACACATATTTGAATACATGAATAAATTATATATTAAACTTTAAGTACTATTCTAATTTGTTTTCTAGTATTATTTCCTTAGCTTTTTGTTAATATTGCATTCTTTACATTATCATAGCTTCATAAAAAAGCCAGATATATGATAAAGCCAGTTGCCTATTCTGTTCTTTTTCAAAATTGACCTTGATACAGACTTCTGCTTCTGGTCAGGAATAACAGAGGTTGGCTTTGCCCTCTACCTTATACAATTGAAATATATGAAACAATATGTTTTAGATATTGAACAATGGCAGAATAGGACAGTGATCCCTGAGAGAAGGGAAACAAAGAAGTGAACTTTATGATTGCCTCAGTTTACTGTCTGGGAGGAATTTCCAAAGCCAAGGAGGAACCGAAACAGTGTATTGCCTCCCAAGTTGTGGAGACATAGTTCAGAATTCAGGGAGACTGACATGGCTAGGATATTCAGGACAGAATATCAGACAGGGGGGAACTGGAGAGACAGAGAATATTGGAATTCTGTAGAGGGTTTAACAATCCTCAGATATGTGCTGATCAGTGCCTGCCTATGAGTAAACTATTTCAGGCCAGGATAAGAACCACTGTGAACAAGAAGGTGAAGAATTCCTGAAGTTTACACAAGGTTGGAGTAATTCACATTCCCAATAGCCAGACTGAAGAAATCTCATAATATATCTGGCCCTGGGTTAAGTATTCAGTGAACATTTTGCTTTAATAAGATCCAAATAGCTCTTGGACTTAAGCCTCCTCTGATTTCACTTAACAAAGCTTAATAGCAAACTTGACATTTATTTGTTTCCAAATAATTTTACTGGGTTCCAGAAGACTGCTAAAAATATTTCGAGAAATGAAAAAATTTCACACCTAATAATGTAAAATTCACAAGGTTTGCCATTCAGTTAAAAAAAAATATTGGTTATGCAGAGAAGCAGAAAAATAGAATCCATAATGAGAAGGAAATGAACTCAATAAAAATAGACCCAGAAATGATGCAGATGATAGAATTATTAGAAAAGGACATTAAAGCAGCCTTTACAAAGCACTATGTCAAAAAAGGTAGAGTGAAGCATTCCATGTTAATGGAAGGTATAGAAGACACCCGCCTCCCAAAGGTAAAATGAGAGTCACTCCTGGTGATGGTACATACATACAATAGCTGAGAAGAAAATACACTGGATGATGTTATAGTATATCAGACAATTTAGAAGAAAATATTAGTGAATTTTGAGGCAAAGGGATAGAAATAGTCTCAAATTAAGCAGATAAAGAAAAAGGGCTAAAAATAAAAACCAGAGCAACAGGAAACTGTGGGATAACTTTAAGTTGTCTGAAGATATGTTTAACTAGGGAACTCCAAGAAAGATGAATTGGGGAGTGGCAAAAAAAATGAAAAGAAATAATGGCTGGAAATTTTCAAAATTTATGTAAATCATAAACATATCAATCTTCAAAACTCAACAAACCACAAACATAGGAAGCATGAAGAAAAAAACACTAAGGTACATCATAATAAACTGCTTAAATTTGGTAAAATAAAGAAACTCTTAAAGGGATTAAAAGAGCTTCTTGATGAAGGTGGAAGAGGAGAGTAAAAAGGTTGGCTTAAAACTCAACATTCAAAAAATGAAGATCATGGCATCCAGTCCCATCACTTCATGGCACATAGATGGGGGAACAAAATCACTGCAGATGGTTCACTGCAGCCACAAAATTAAAAGATGCTTGCTTCTTGGAAGAAAAGCTATGATGAACCTAGACAGAGTATTAAAAAGCAGAGACATCACTTTGCTGACGAAGGTCCATATAATCAAAGCTATGATTTTTCTAGTATTCATGTACAGATGTGAGGATAGGACCATAAAGAAGACTGAGCACCAAATAATTGATGCTTTTGAACTGTGGTGCTGGAGAAGACTCTTGAGAGTCCTTTGGACTGCAAGGAGATCCAACCAGTCCATTCTAAAGGAGATCAGTCCTGAATATTCATTGGAAGGACTGATGCTGAAGCTGAAGCTCCAATACTTTGGTCACCTGGTAGGAAGAGCCAACTCAGTGGAAAAGACCCTGGTGCTAGGAAAGATTGAGGGCAGGAAGAGAAAGGGGCAACAAAGGTGAGATTGTTGGATGGCATCATTGACTCAATGGACATGAATTTGAGTGACCTCCTGGAGACAGTGCAAGACAGGGAAGCCTGGCATGCTGCAGTCCATGGGGTCACAAAGGGTTGGACATAACTGACTTAATTGAACTGAACACAGACAGAAGTAGAATGACCATAGCACAAAAGTCAGAATTGGTGAAATGTAAGTAAGATGTTATATAAGGTATCTCCAGTGAGGGATAAAGTAGTATAATATTACTTGAAAGTAGAGTGGTAAGTTGAAGGTGTATACTACTAACCTTACAGTGACCACTAAAAACAAGAAGAGTGTCTAACAAGGAAATAAAGAAACTAAAATACAATATATGAATTTTCTATTACTATGCAACAATTATCACAAATTTAACATTAGACAGCATATATTTATTATCTCACAGTTTCTGTGGGTCAGGAATCCAGGCACAGTTTAACCTAGTCCTTGCTGAGGATCTCATGTGACTGAAATTCAAGGGGTTGCCTTGGCTTCATTCTTAGCCAGAGGTTTGACTCAGGAAGATCTGTTTCTAAGCTCATGCAAGCTACAGGCAAAATTCATTTAATTGTGTTTGCATCACGTTGTTGTTGTTTTTGTTAAAAGTCAGAGACCACTCTCAGCTCCTAGGGCTGCTCTCAGGACTTTGCTATGCTGTCCTCACAGGCCATTCCACATCATGGGAACTTAAGTCCTCAAGTTCAGCAGGAAAATCTCTACATTCTAATCTCCCTTTCTAAGGAAGGACTGAACCTTTAAAAAAAAAAAAAAGCTCACCAAGGATAATATCTTCTTGATTAGTTCAAAATCCATTGTTCAGGGGCCTTAATTACAGAAAAATGTCTTTAAATTTGCTATATAAGTGTGCTCTGCTAAGTCCCTTCAGTCATGTCCAACTCTTTGCGACCCTATGGACTATAGCCCACCTGGCTCCTCTGTCCATGGGATTCTCCAGGCAAAAATACTGGTGTGGTTGCCATGTCCTCCTCCAGGGAATCTTCGCTGACCCAGGGCTCAAACCCCAGTCTCCAGTGGCTCCTGTATTGCGGGCAGATTTCCTTTACTGCTGAGCTTCCTGAGAAGCCCCCAAGTAGTGTGAACAAATAAAGGGAGTAAAATTCCATTACATTCATGAGCCCTGTGCACACTCAAGCATAGAGGAATAAACAGAGTGCACAAACCTGGGGCAACAATCTTGAGAGACATCTGACAGTTGTGCCTGCCATACGGATGAATAAATAAGACTTAACAAATATTAAAGAGGGAAGAAAAAGGAAAAAGTGAACACAGAAGAGATGGGACAAATGTAAAGCAAAAAGTAGTAGATTTAAACTGAACAATATCAATACTCATATTAAATTTAAATGATCTAAACACCAAAATTAAATGGCAGAGTTTTTTCTGTTGGATAAAGAAGCCAGATGACTGTGCTGTCTATATGAAACCCATTTAAAATATAAACACACAAATAGATTAAAAGTAAAAGAACAGAGAAAAATAAACCATCCCAACACTAACCAAAGGAAAGCTAGAGTGGCTTTATTTATAACAAAGTCAATTTCAGAATCTTACTAACAGTAAATAAAGTCCTTTGATAATAAGTAAAGGGTAACTTTATGCAGGGGGCATAACAATTTTAAATGTTTCTTTATTAATAACAAAGTTTCAAAATACATAAAGCCACAATGCTCTAACTGAAAATAGAAATAGATTCCAGATGTAGTTGAAGAATCAGCACCCATATCTCAACAAATAGTAAAAATAAAATCAGTAAACAGAAGCCTTGAAGAGCACTTTTGATCAATGTAACCTAACTGACATTTTACAAACATGCTAGCCAATGACAGCAGGATATGCATTCTCAACCTTGGCACTATTTGCATTTTATCCTGGATAACTCTTGTGGGAGGCTGTCTTTTGAACTGTAGAATGTTTGGCAGCATCCTCAGCCTTTACCCACTGGATGCTGGCAATATATTGCCTTCATTATAACAAACAAAAATGTCTCCAGGCTTTGCCAAATGTTCCTTAGGGGCACAATCATCCAAGTTGAAAATTGATGATTTAAAACATGGTTTTACTGTGAAATGTATATTTGAGGAAAAATATGGCTAGCTAGTTTCCCAATAAAGTCAGGTCACAGTTTCAAACACTGTTCTGATAAAATCAGTGGGCTTTCAAAACTTTAGTAACAATCCTCTGAGTTTCATTGCAAAATGTGGACTTGGGCTGTGGTTTATTCATGAATCTTCATTGCTGTGTTAGTTAGGAACTGGCACATGGTGAATCAGCACTCCTCATTTTGTGCCATTATTTATCCATTTAATTCAACAACTGTTTATAAAACTGCCTTCTATCAGCTAGATGCTGTTCTAGCATTGGGAATGTATCAGAGAACAAATGAATGCTCTTCCTTTAACAGAGCTCACATTTGGTAGAAGAATAGAATAATAAACAAGCAAATTCTCCAAGCAAGGCTTCAATAGCATGTTAACAGAGAATTTCCAGGTGTTCAAACAGGATTTAGAAAAGGCAGAGGAACCAGAGATCAAATTGCCAACATCCGTTGGATCATAGCAAAAGCAAGGGAATTCAAGATAAACATCTACTTCAACTTCATAGACTATGAAAAGTCTTTGACTATGTGGACCACAACAAACTGTGCAAAATTCTTCAAGAGATGGGAATACCAGACCACCTTACCTGCCTCCTGAGAACCTGTATGCATGTCAAGAAGCAAGTTAGGACTGGACATGGAACAATGGACTGGTTCCAAATTGGGAAAAGAGTATATCAGGCTGTATACTGTCACCCTGCTTATATAACTTATATGCAGAGTATATCATGCAAAATGCCAGGCTGGATGAAGTACAAGCTGGAATCAAGGTTGCAGGGAGAAATATCAATAACCTCAAATATGCAGTTGACACCACCCTTATGGAAGAAAGTAAAGAGGAATTAAAGAGCCTCTTGATGAAGCTGAAAGAGGAGTATGAAAAAGTTGACTTAAAACTCAACATTCAAAAAATGATCATGGCATCCAGTCCCATCACTTCATGGCAAATAGATGGAGAAACAATGGAAACAGAGACTTTATTTTGGGGGGTTCCCAAATCACTTGCAGATGGTGACTGCAGCCATGAAATAATAGATGCTTGCTCACTGGAAGAAAAGCTATGGCAGACCTAGTGAAAGTGGCTCAGTTGTGTCTGAGTTCTTTGAGACCCCATGGACTATACAGTCCTTGGAATTCTCTAGGCCAGAATACTGGAGTGAGTAGCCTTTCCTTTCTCCAGGGGATCTTCCCAAACTAGGGATCAAACCCAGGTCTCTCCTGTTACAGGCAGATTCTTAATCAGCTGAGCCTACAAGGAAAGCCCAAGAATATTGGAGTGGGTAGCTTATCCTTTCTCCAGAGGATCTTCCCAACCCAGGAATTGAACCAGGGTCTCCTTCATTGCAGGCGGATTCTTTACCAACTGAGTTATCAGGGAACCCTATGACAAACCTAGACAGCATATTAAAAAGCAGAGACTTTACTTTACCAACAAAGGTCTGTATAGTCAAAGCTATGGTTTTTTGAGTGGTCATGTATCCAAGTGAGAGTTGGACCAAAAGAAAGTTGAGCACCAAAGAACTGATGCTTTTGAACTGTGGTGTCAGAGAAGACTCTTGAGAGTCCTTTGGACAGCAAGGAGATCAAACCAGTCCATCCTAAAGGAAATCAGATGCTGCAACTGAAACTCCAATACTTTGGCCACCTGATGCGAAGAACTGACTCATTTGAAAAGACCCTGATGCTGGGAAAGATTGAAGGCAGGAGGAGAAGAGGATGACAGAGGGAGGATGAAATAGTTGGACGGCATCACCGACTCTACGGACATGAGTCTGAGCAAGCTCCAGTAGTTGGTGATGGACAGGGAATGCTGCAGTCCATGGGGTCGCATAGATTTGGACAAAACTAAGCCACTGAAACAAACATACAATTTGTAAGATAGCTTTGCTGCTGCTGCTGCTGCGTCACTTCAGTCGTGTCCGACTCTGTGCGACCCCATAGACGGCAGCCCACCAGGCTTCCTGTCCCTGGGATTCTCCAGGCAAGAACACTGGAGTGGGTTGCCATTTCCTTCTCCAATGCATGAAAGTGAAAAGTGAAAGTGAAGTCGCTCAGTCGTGTCCGACTCTAGTGACCCCATGACTGCAGCCTACCAGGCTCCTCCATCCATGGGATTTTCCAGGCAAAAGTACTGGAGTGGGGTGCCATTGCCTTCTCCAAAGATAGCTTTAGAGGTATGGAAATAAACAAAGTAGAATAAGAAAGAGAAGGAGTAAGGAAAGTGGTCAGGGATTGTGACAGTTTAACAGAGGACCTGGAAGAAGTAAGAGTGAGTAATGTAGATGTATGTTTTTCCATTTCAGGTAGAAGGACAAATAATAACCAAAACTGTTTGAGTGTGTTCTAGGAAGAGCAATGATGCTGGTGTAGAAGCAGCAGAGTGAGTTAGAGTGGTAGGAGATGGGGTTAGCGAAGTTGCAGTGTGGCTAGATCACAAAGAGCCTCTAGATCACTGTAAGGATTTTGGCTTTTGAGTGAAACAGAAAGCCATTAGAAGGTTTTAAGTGAAATGATGAGATACTAAAAATATTGTAAGAGAATCATTTTGTTGGTTAGGTTGAGCCTAGATGGTAGGGGAACAAAGTGAGAAGCTGAAAGACCAGTTAGGAGTCTGTTAGAATATTCTAGGTGGGCTATAATGCTGACTGTCCACAGTAGAAGCAAGGAAGATGGTAATAAGTATTGGATTTTGAAGTGTTTTTGGAGGCCCAACAAAAAGGATTTTTTGGCAGGAAGCAGTTTTGGATGACTAAAAGAGGAGAGTCAATGATAACTGAGGATTTTAGCCTGTGAAACAGGAAGAGATGAGCTGGAGCTGTTATTTGCTAATATAGGGAAGATGGCACAAGGACTGTGCATTTGGAGACATTTTAAATTTGAGATGACTTTTGGAAATTTATGTGGAAATATTGTGAACCACTGGCTAAACTAATTTGGAGTTTAGAAAAGAAGTCTGATCCAGAGAAATAAATGTGAAAGTTATCAATATTTATCTGGTATTTTATTTTGCTATTTTCCAGTTTTACTGAGTTATAATTAACATAAAATTATATCAGTATAATACAATGTTTTGATATATACATATATCACAAAATGACTACCACAGTAAATTTAGTTAACATCTATCACTTCACATAATTACAAGTTTTTATTTCTTATAATGATGAGTTTAAAAATCTACTCTCTTAGCAGTTTTCAAATATACAGTACAGGAGTATTAATTAATGTCATAATGCTGTATATCACATCTTCAGAACTTATTTTTCATACAATTGGAAATCTGTACATTTTGACCCCTTTCACCTATTTCTTTCATCATGCCCCCTCCGTGTCTGGCAACCACCAATCTTTCCTGTTTGTAAGAGTTTGTTTTTTAGATTCCATATATATTAATACATGAGATCATACAGTATGTATCTGAATTATTTCACTTAATGCCCTCAAGTTCTACCCATGTTGTTACACACTGCAGGATATACTTTTTTATGATTGAATCCTGTTACATATATATGCCACATCTTTATTTGTTCATCAATGAACACTTATGCTGTTTCCAAATCTTGACTATTGTAAATAATGCTTCAGTGAACGTGGGAGGGTAGATATCTTTTTGAGATAGTGATTTTGTTCTCTTTATCTAAATACCCAGAAGTGGGATAAATAGATCATATGGCAAGTACATTTTCTATTTTTTGAGGAACAGCTATACTGTTTTCTATAGTGAATGTACCAAATTACATGTCCACCAACAGTGCAAAAAGATTCCCTTTTCCCACATCTCTCCCTATACTTATTTCTTATCTTTTTGATGATAATTATTTTAGCATGTGAGGTGGTATCTCATTGTGGTTTTGATTTTCATTTTCAATAGTTGGTATTTTTAAAGCCTTTACATTAGCTATTTTAAGGCTATTAGGGGATGGGGATGGGAAATCAAAGATCCTAGGAATGAGCTCTGGTAGAGGCCAATATATAGAGGTTGGATTGATGAATATATGGTTTGTTATTACTTATGAAATGAATTACCAAAAATTTAGTGGCTTAAAAACAGTAAGTTTTATTGCCTTATGAGTATGGAGATCTGAAGTCTAAAATCAAGTTCTATCAGGGCTTCAAGCCAGCATTCCTTTGGAGGCCTCAGGGAACAGTGTGTTTCCTTCTCTCTCTGTCTTTTTTTTTTTTTTTTTTTTTTCTAGAGGTGCTCAGCTTTCCTTGGCTCATGACCCTTCCTTGTATTACTCCAATGTTTTGCTTCCATCATCACATCACTTACTACTGACTCTAATTCTCCTGTTTTTCTCTAATCAGAGCCATCGTGGTTACATTGGTCCCACTTGGATAATCCAGGATAATCTCTACTTCAATATCCTTAACTCAATCATATTTACAAAACCCTTTTAACCATGTAAGGTAACATAGTTATAGTTTTCCACTGTTAGGCCATGCATACCTTTGGGGGACCAATATTTTAGCCCACAACCAAGAAGAATCAGAAGTTAAGACTAGTGAGGTGGACAGAGAACAGAGGAAGTGTGTTCTGGAATTAGGTGAAGACAGTCCTTCAAGGAAAAAGGAGTGACCACTCTGTTATATGTCACTCATTGATCCAAGAAGATGCAGATGAGAATTAACTTAGAGATTTAACCCAATGGAATTTATTGCTGAAATGTGAAAATGAACTACATTCGTGGTATCTGTGGAAAATGGAAGTCCATAAGACTGGAGTATCTTGTCTCTTTTGCTGATGGAAAAACAGGACCAATTATGTAAAGTTCAAAAAAAAAAAAAAAAAATGGAGCAGGACCAGCGTAGTGGGTATAAGATCTGCACTGTCCCACAAGGCCCTGCTTTTGGATGAGCCACACAGGTGGATTAATGTTTTACTCTCACTGGGCCAGGAAGATCCCCTGGAGGAGGGCATGGCAGCCCACTCCAGTATTCTTGCCTGGAGATTCTCATGGACAGAGGATCCTGGCCATAGTGTGGAAAAGAATCAGACATGACTGAAGTGACTTAGCACACACACACCTCACTCTAGAAACTCTTAATTTTGAAAAAGGATCTTACAAAGAAATCTCATAGTTTTATTTTGCACTGAGCACAGCAGATTATATAGCTTGTCCTACAATGGAAGAAAAAAAAAAAAAAAAACTGGAAACAGTGATCATGGATAACTCTTCCAAGGCATTTTACGCAAATGAGATCAAAAAATGGAGCCAGAGGAGGAAGCGGAGTCAAGTGAGAATTTTTAAGCTTAAGATGGTTGCTTTCTAGTTTGGTGCTTCCTATGTAAAAACGGATAGTCAGGACTGACCAAGACTGATTCTGTCTAATGCCAGATGTCCCACATGTGGTTTTAGCTGAGTTTACAGTATGGTTTCACAGATCCCTGCGTAGGAAGACACACCTCTGCTTCTTGGCTCTCTCTATTATTTTTCCAGTGGATTGGTGGCTTCATGCAGGAAGGATCAAAACCTTATAAAGTTAAACTCCAACATATCTTCTTAACCTATCAATCTGATGTCACTCTGAACTCTGGCATATGAGATAAATTTTCCAGCCTTTGTTCTTCACAGATCCATGGTCTTTTAGAGCAATTGCAAATTGATTTTTATCATGATTTGCTCTAGCATTTTCCCAGGCATACCAGTTAAGCTGACTCAGGGCCAGAGACATTCATTGCTGGCCTCAGGAAAGATACACTGTTGGCATTCATCCAACTTTCAGGCATTTCCCGCCCCCACCCCCCCCCCCCCCCATCGATCCTAGTCACTAGAAATAAATTGCACTGTGAAGCCCTGCTAACCAGACTTAACAAATAACCATCTGAAGAGCTTGCACTAAGCAGCCAAGCCTATCAACACTCCTTTCAACTAAGTAAGCAAAGGTCTCATTAAGCAATATAACTTTGACTATTATAGGTTAGAAACTTTCAGAAATCCCTGAGCTGATTGCTATTTATCTCAGATATCTCAGAAAAGAAAATTTGCCAGCCTCTCAAACCACCTTTAATACTTAAGCAACAATAATTTTTACTTATTGGATCAAATTATCTTTTGTATAACTCTTTCAATTTTCAGTTCAGTTCAGTTCAGTTCAGTCGCTCAGTCGTGTCTGACTCTTTGTGACCCCATGAATTGCAGCATGCCTCCCTGTCCATCACCAACTCCCGGAGTTCACTCAAACTCACGTCCATCGAGTCAGTGATGCCATCCAGCCATCTCATCCTCTGTTGTCCCCTTCTCCTCCTGCCCCCAATCCTTCCCAGCATCAGGATCTTTTCCAATGAGTCTAATCTTCGCATGAGGTACCCAAAGTTTTGGAGTTTCAGCTTCAACATCAGTCCTTCCAAAGAAATCCCAGGACTGATCTCCTTTAGGATGGACTGGTTGGATCTCCTTGCAGTCCAAGGGACTCTCAAGAGTCTTCTCCAACACCA
Organism: Bos mutus; assembly: GCF_027580195.1. Lineage (NCBI taxonomy): Eukaryota > Metazoa > Chordata > Mammalia > Artiodactyla > Bovidae > Bos > Bos mutus. The sequence goes on along the minus strand of NC_091631.1, from coordinate 72,763,342 downwards.
CAGTTCAAAAGCATCAATTCTTTGGCGCTCAGCCTTCTTCACAGTCCAACTCTCACATCCATACATGACCACTGGAAAAACCATAGCCTTGACTAGACGAATCTTTGTTGAAAAAGTAATGTCTCTGCTTTTGAATATGCTATCTAGGTCGGTCATAACTTTCCTTCCAAGGATTAAGCATCTTTTAACTTCATGGCTGCAATCACCATCTGCAGTGATTTTGGAGCCCCCAAAATAAAGTCTGACACTGTTTCCATTGTTTCCCCATCTCTTTCCCATAAAGTGATGGGACCAGATGCCATGATCTTCGTTTTCTGAATGTTGAGTTTTAAGCCAACTTTTTCACTCTCCTCTTTCACTTTCATCAAGAGGCCTTTTTCATCAAGAGGCTTTCAGTTTTACCCAGGGATAATTCCTCAGTGAACTCTATATTAATAATTTAATAAAATTTAAATAAAATGATGTTATCTGATGTTTCGAAAATTCAAATTTATATAGGACTTCCTTTCCTTTCCCCTGAATTGGCAACACTCATTGCAGCACTTCCTCTCAGTATTTATTCAATAAGTATCTTCCAATTTGCAGGTGACGAGGGAAGAAGTATGAAATAATGAACACATGGATGAAAAGACAGGTGTCAGTAATTCTAAAAGCAGTTTACTTGTATACTTTTTCCTTTTTAATTGAAGAATAGTTGACATACAATGTTATATAAATTTCAATTGTATAATAGATGATTTGACAATTACATACATTACAGTTGGGTTCCCCTGGTAGCTCAGATGGTAAAGAATCTTCCTGCAATGCATTAGACCGGGGTTCAGTCCCTGGGTCAGGGGCATCCCCTGAAAAAAGGATTGGCTACCCGCTCCAATATTCTTGCCTGGAGTATTCCATGGATAGTGGAGCCTGGTGGGCTACAGTCCACAGGGTCACAAAGAGTTGGACAAGACAGAACAACTATCACTTTTACTTTTTCACTTTCACATTACAAATTGATCACCATGACAAATATAATAACCATCTGTCACATACAAAGTTATTACAGTATTGTTGACTATATTCTCTATACTGTAGATTACATCCTCATGACATTTATTTTATAACTGGAAGCTTATTCTTTTGATCTTATCTCTTTGACTCAACCCACTTCCATGTTCCCCTCTGGTGACCACAAGTTTATTTTTTGTATCTATGAATCAATTTCTCTTTTATTTGTGTTTTTTTTTTTTAATTTTTAGATTCCACATGTAGGTAAAATTATGTGGCGTTTATCTTTTTCTGTCTGGCTTTCTTCACTTAACATATTACATTTCAGATCCATTGATGTTGCAAATGGCAATATTTCATTCTTTTTTAATGCTTAAGTAATATTTTATTTTATACATATACCAAATCTTCTTTATCCATTAATCTATCGATAAACATTTAAGTTGCTTCCATTTCTTGCATGTTGTAAACAAGACTGCAATAAACATAGGAGTTTATATGTTTTTGAATTAATGATTTTAGTTTTATTCAGCTAAAAAAAAAGAGTGGAATTGCTGCATCATATGATAATTCTATTTATTTTGGGGAGGATTGCCATAATGTTTTCCATAGTAGCTGTACCAATTTATATTCCCACCAACAGGGTATAAATATTCCTTTTTCTCCACATCTTTGTTAACACTTTTTATTTGTGGTCTTCTTTTATTACAGCTATTCTGAGAGATGTGAGGTGACATTTCATTGTGGTCTTCTCATTTTCCCGGTGATTAGTGATGTTGAACATCTTTTTGTGTGCCCATTGGCCATGTGTATGTTTTTAGAAAATGTTTATTCAATTTCTCTATTTTTACATCAAAATTTTTTAAAGTTTTTTTATAGTAAGTTGTGTGAATTCTTTATATATTTTGGATATTAACCACTTATCTTTTAGAATATCTAAGGTCCATCTAGTCAAAGCTTTAGTTTTTCCAACAGTCATGTATGAATGTGAGAGTTGGACTATGAAGAAAGCTAAGCACTGAAGAATTAATGCTTTTGAACTGTGGTGTTGGAGAAGACTCTTGAGAGTCCCTTGGACTACAAGGAGATACAACCAGTCCATCCTAAAGGAAATCAGTCCTGAGTATTCATTGGAAGGACAGATGTTGAAGCTGAAACTCCAATACTTTGGCTACCTGATGCGAAGAACTGACTTGTTTGAAAAGACCCTGATGCTGGGAAAGATTGAAGGCGGAAAGAGAAGGGATGACAGAGGATGAGATGATTGGATGGCTTCACTGACTCGATGGACATGAATTTGAGTAAGCTCTGGGAACTGGCGATGGACTGGGAAGTCTGGTGTGCTGCAGTCCATGGGGTTGCAAAGCATTTGACACAACTGAGGGACTCAACTGAGCCACCTATCAGATATATCATTTGCAAGTATCTTCTCTCCCATTTAGTAGGTCATCTATTTGTTTTGTTGGTAGTTTCCTTTGTTGAGCAAAAATTTTTGATTGGGTGTCATCTCATTTGTTACCCTTGCTTGAGGAAGAAAGCATAAAAAATGTAGCTAAGATTGAAATAAAAAAAGTATATTTTCTATACTAAAATTTTTATGGCTTCAGGTCTTATATGTACACCTTTAACCCATTTAGAGTCTACTGTTGTATATCGTGTAAGAAAAGTGGTCTGGTTTCATTCTTTTGCATGTAGCTGTGCAGTTTTCCCAACGCTATTTATTGAAGAGACTGTCTTTTCCTCACTATATGTCCTTGGTTCCTTTGTTGTAAATTAAGTGACCACATGAGTTTATCTCTGGGTTCTCTGTTCTGCTCCTTTGATCGATGTTTTTGTGTCAGTACTGTATAGTTCTGAGTACTATAGCTCAGTAGTGTTCTTTTAAGTCAGAGAGCATGATGTATTACCTCAAGCTTGTTTTTCTTTCTCAAGATTGCTTTGGCTATTTGGGATCTCTTGCTTTTCCATACAAATATTAAAATAATTTGTTCCAGTTCTGTGAAAATATTATTGACATTTTAATATGGATTGCTTTGAATCTGGAGATTGCCTTGGTTAGTATGTTCATTTTAACAAATTCTTCAAATTCACGAACATGATATATCTTCATTTTTTGGGTCATCTTCAACGTATTTCATCAAAGATGCACAATTTTCAGTGTATAAGTCTTTTATCTCCTTGGTTAAATTTATTCATCAGTATTTTATTCTTTTAATGCAATTATAAATAGGATTGTTTTTTTCTCTGAGTTATGTGTGTAGAAATACATGAGATTTCTGGTATACTGATTTTGTACCTTGTGACTTTAATAAATTTATTGATAGTTCTAATAGATTTTGATGGTCTTTAGGGTTTTCTGTGAATAGTATCACGTCATCTGCAAACAGTGACAGTTTTCCTCTTTTGTTTCCAATTTAGATGCCTTTATCTCTCTCTGTCTCTCTTTTCTTTTTAACAGAAATCAGACTGCTTATGTTCTTTGCAGCCGAAGATGTATGGAGAAGCTCTATACAGCCAGCAAAAACAAGACCTGGAGCTGACTATGGCTCAGTTCATGAGTTCCTTATTGAAAAATTCAGGCTTAGATTGAAGAAAGTAGGGGAAACACTAGATCACCCAGTTCAGTTCAGTTCAGCTCAGTCGCTCAGTCCTGTCCGACTCTTTGCAACCCCATGAATTGCAGCGCGCCAGACCTCCCTGTCCATCACCATCTCCTGGAGTTCACTCAAACTCATGTCCATCGAGTTGTTGATGCCATCCAGCCATCTCATCCTCTGTCATCCCCTTTTCCTCCTGCCCCCAATCCCTCCCAGCATCAGAGTCTTTTCCAATGAGTCAACTCTTCGCATGAGGTGGCCAAAGTACTGGAGTTTCAGCTTTAGCATCATTCCTTCCAAAGAACACCCAGGGTTGATCTCCTTTAGAAAGGACTGGTTGGATCTCCTTGCAGTCCAAGGGACTCTCAAGAGTCTTCTCCAACACCACAGTTCAAAAGCATCAATTCTTCAGTTCTCAGCTTTCTTCAGGTATGACCTAAACCATATGCCTTAAGGTTATATAGTAGAGGTGATGAATAAACTCAAGGGATTAAATCTGGTAGACCGAGTGCCTGAAGAACTATTGACTTAGGTTCTTAATATTGTACATGAGGCAGTAACAAAAACCATTCAAAGAAAAAGAAACCAAGAAGACAAAGTGGTTGTCTGAGGAGGCTTTGCAAATAGCTGAGGAAAGAAGAGAAGCAAAAGACAAAGGAGAAAGGGAAAGAAATACCCAATTGTATGCAGAGTTCAAGAGAATAGCAAGGAAAAATAAGGTCTTCTTAATTTTTTTGAGAGAATAAGACAGTGGTATATAATTAGGATGTTTTTGAAACTACAGATAACTATGTAAGATAGTTATCCTACCTAGTGCAAATTTATACATACAATACATATTTATACATACATACAATACAGATGTTCTTTTTTTTTTACAATTAATTTATTTATTTTTATTGGAGGCTAATTACTTTACAATTTTGTGGTGGTTTTTGATATACATTGACATGAATCAGCCACAGGTGTACATGTGTCCAACCATCCTGAAGCCCCCTCCCACCACCCTCCCCACCCCACCCCCTGGGTTGTCCCAGAGCACCAGCTTTTAGTTCCCTGCTTCATTCATCAAACTTGCACTGGTCACCTATTTTATATATGGTAAATACATGTTTCACTGCTGTTCTCTCAAATCATCCCATTCTCACATTTTCCCACGTAGTCCAAAACTCTGTGTCTCTTGTGCTATCTTGGATATAGGATCATTGTTACCGTCTTTCTAAATTCCATATATATGTGTTAATATACTGTATTTGTGTTTCTCTTTCAGACTTCATTCTGTATAATCGGCTCCAGTTTCATCCACCTCATTAGAAGTGACTCAAAGCTGTTCATTTTTATATCTGTGTAATATTCCATTGTGTATATGTACCACAAGTTCCTTATTCATTCATCTGCCAATTGACATCTAGATTGCTTACATGTTCTAGCTATTGTAAACAGTACTGCAATGAACATTGGGGTACATGTGTGTCTTTCAATTCTGGTTTCCTTGATGTGTATGCCCAGCAGTGGGATTGCTGGGTCACATGGCAGTTTTAGTTTCAGGTTTTTAAGACATCTCCACACTGTTTTCCATAGTGGCTGAACTAGTTTGCATTGCCACCAACAGTATAAGAGGGTTCCCTTTACTCCACACTCTCTCTAGCATTTATTGTTTGTAGACTTTTTGATAGCAGCGACTCTGACTGGTGTGACATGGTACTTCATTGTAGTTTTGGTTTGGATTCCTCTGATAATGAATGATGTTGAGCATCTTTTCATGTGTTTGTTAGCCATCTGTATGTCTTCTTTGGAGAAATGTCTATTGATTTCTTTGGCCCACTTTTTTACTGGGTCATCTATTTTTCTGGTATTGAGCTGCATGAGCTGCTTGTATATTTTGGAGATTAATTCTATGTCAATTATTTCATTTGCTATTACTTTCTCCCATTCTGAAGGCTGTATTTTCACCTTGCTTATAGTTTCCTTCATTGTGAAAAAGTTTTTACATTTAATTAGGTCCCATTTGTTTATTTTTGCTTTTATTTCCATTACTCTGGGAGATGGGTCATAGAGGATCTTGCTGTGATTTACGTCAGAGAAAGTGTTCTGCCTATGTTTTCCTCTAAGAGTTTTATAGTTTTTGGTCTTACATTTAGATCTTTAATCCATTTTGAGTTTTTTTTTTTTTGCATATTGTGTTAGAAAGTATTCTAGTTTCATTCTTTTACATGTGGTTGAGTAGTTTTTGCAGCACCACTTGTTAAAGAGATTGTCTTTTCTCCCTTGTATATTCTTGCCTCCTTTGTCAAAGATAAGGTGTCCATATGTGTGTGGATTTATCTCTGGACTTTCTATTTTGTTCCATTGATCTATATTTCTGTCTATGTGCCAGTACCATACTGTCTTGATGACTGTAGCTTTGTAGTATAGTCTGAAGTCAGGAAGGTTGATTTCTTCATTTCCATTCTTTTTTCTCAAGATTACTTTGGCTATTCAAGTTTTTGTGTGTGTGTGTTTTCATACAAATTGTGAAGTTATTTGTTCTAGGTCTGTGAAAAATATCATTGGTAGCTTGATAGGGATTTAATCAAATCTATAGATTGCTTTGGGTAGTAAATTCATTTTGACTATATTGATTCTTCCAATCCATGATCATGGTATATTTCTCCATCTATTTGTGTCATCTTTGATTTCTTTCATCAGTGTTTGGTAGTTTTCTATATATAGGTCTTTTGTTTCTTTAGGTAAATTTATTCTTAAGTATTTTATTCATTTCACTGCAATGGTGAATGGAATTGTTTCCTTAATTTCTCTTTCTGTTTTTTATTGCTAGTGTATAGGAATGCAAAGGATTTCTGTGTATTAGTTTTGTATCTTGCAACTTTATTGTATTCATTTATTAGCTATAGTAATTTTCTGGTGGCGTCTTTAGGGTTTTCTATGTAGAGGATCATGTCATCTGCAAACAGTGAGAGTTTTACTTCTTTTCCAAACTGGATTCCTTTTATTTCTTTTTCTTCTCTGATTGCTGTGGCTAGGACTTCCAAAACTATTTTGAATAGTAGTGGTGAGAGTGGGAACCCTTGTCTTATTCCAGATTTTAGACGAAATGCTTTCAGTTTTTCGCCATTGATGATAATGTTTTCTGTGTGTTTGTTGTATATGGCTTCTATCATGTTGAGGTATGTTCCTTCTATATCTGCTTTCTGTAAAGTTTTTAATCGTAAATGGGTGTTGTATTTTGTCAAAGGCTTTCTCTGTATCTATTGAGATAATCATATGGTTTTTATCTTACAATTTCTTAATGTGGTGTATCACATTCATTGATTTGTGAATATTGAAGAATCCTTGCATCCCTGAAATAAAGCCCACTTGGTCATGACATATGATCTTTTTACTATGTTGTTGGATTCTGTTTTCTAGAATTTTTGTTGAGAAATTTTGAACCTATGTTCATCAGTGATATTGGCCTGTAGTATTCTTTTTCAGTAGCATCTTTGTCTGGATTTGGTATCAGGATGATGGTGGCCTCATAGAATGAGTTTGGGAATTTATCTTCCTCTGCAATTTTCTGGAAAAGTTTGGATAGTATATGTAACAGACTGGTTCCAAATAGGAAAAGGAGTACATCAAGGCTGTATATTGTCACCCTGCTTATTTAACTTATATGCAGAGTGCATCATGAGAAATGCTGGGCTGGAGAAAGCACAAGCTGGAATCAAGATTGCCGGGAGAAATATCAATAATCTCAGATGTGCAGATGACACCACCCTTATGGCAGAAAGTGAAGAAGAACTAAAGAGCCTCTTGATGAAAGTGAAAGAGGAGAGTGAAAAAGTTGGCTTAAAGCTCAACACTCAGATAACTAAGATCATGGCATCTGGCCCCATCATTCATGGCAAATAGATGGGGAAACAGTGGAAACAGTGGCTGAATTTATTTTTCTGGGCTCCAAAATCACTGCAGATGGTGATTACAGCCATGAAATTAAAATTCGCTTACTCCTTGGAAGGAAAGTTGTGACCAACCTAGACAGTATATTAAAGAGCAGAGACATTACTTTGCCAACAAAGGTCCGTCTAGTCAAGGCTATGGTTTTTCCAGTGGTCATGTATGGATGTGAGAGTTGGTCTATAAAGAAAGCTGAGCACACGAAGAATCGATGCTTTTGAACTGTGGTGTTGGAGAAGACGCTTGAGAGTCCCTTGGACTGCAAGGAGATCCAACCAGTCCATTCTAAAGGAGATTAGTCCTGGGTGTTCATTGGAAGGACTGATGCTCAAGCTGAAACTCCATTACTTTGGCCACCTGATGCGAAGAACTGACTCATTGGGAAAGACCCTGATACTGGGAAAGATTGAGGACAGGAGAAGAAGGGCATGGCAGAGGATGAGATGGTTGAATGGCATCACTGACTCAATGGACATGGACTTGGGTAAACTCTGGGAGTTGGTGATGGACAGGGAGGCTTGGTGTGCTGTGGTTCATGGGGTTGCAAAGAGTCAGACACGACTGAGTGACTGAACTGAACTGAACTACCTCTTCTCTAAAAAATTATGTAGGGTTCAACTGTGAAGCCATCTGGTCCTCGGCTTTCATTTGTTGGAAGATTTATGATAGCAGTTTCAACTTTTGTGCTTGGGATGGGTCTGATAAGATTTTTTGTTTCTTCCTCGTTCAGTTTTGGAAGGTTTTACTTTTCTAAGAATTCATTCATTTCTTCCAAGTTGTCCATTTTATTGGCATATAATTGCTCATAGTAGTCTCATGTTCTTTTTTATTTCTGTGTTGTTTGTTGTGATTTCTCCATTTTCATTTCTAATTTTATTGATTTGTTTCTTCTCCCCCCATCATTTTTTGATGACTTTGGCTAACGGTTTGCCTATTTTATTTATCTTGTCAAAAAAAACAACTTTTAGTTTTGTTGATTTTTGCTACAGTCTTGTTCATTTACTTTTCATTTATTTCTACTTTGATTTTATGATTTCTTTCCTTCTACTAACTTTGGAGTTCCTCTTTTCTTCTTTTTAGAGTAGCTTTAGATGTAAAGTTAGGTTGTTTATTTGATGTTTCTCTTGTTTCTTGAGGTAGGCTTGTTAAGACTGTTTTTCCGGAATCCCATAGGCTTTGGGTTGTTGTGTTTTTATTTGTTTGTATGCATATTTTGACTTCATTTTTGATGTCTTCCATTATCTGTTGGTTATTCAGAAACGTGTTTTTTAGCCTCCATGTGTTTGTATTTTTAATAGTTTTTTTTTTCTTCTAGTTGACATCTAATCTTACCACATTGTAATCAGAAAAGATGCTTGAAATGATTTCAATTCTTAAAAATCTACCTAGGCTAGATTTATAGCCCAGAATGTGATAAACAATGAAAAGAAATAGAGGAAAACAATAGAATGGGAAAAGTAGAGATATCTTCAAGAAAATTGGAGATACCAGGGAATATTTCATGCAAAGAAGGGAGAAAAAAAGAACAAAAACGATTTAACAGAAGCAGACGAGGTTAAGAAGAGGTGGCAAAAATACACAGAAGAACTATATAAAAAAGACTTTCATGACCCAGATAACTACAATGGTGAGGAAAGTGAAATGGGCCTTCAGATGCTTTACTAATAACAAAGCTAGTGGAGGTGATGGAATGCCTGCTGAGCTATTTCAAATCCTAAAGGATGATGTGGTTAAAACTGCTGCACACAATATATCAGCAAATTTAGAAAACTCAACAGTGGGCACAGGACTGGAAAAAAATCAATTTTCATTCCAATTCCAAAGAAAGGCAATGTCCAAGAATGTTCAAACTACCATTCTATTGTGCTCCTTTCACATGCTAGCAAGTTTATGCTAGTGCTTATTCTCCTTTGCTTGCTCTTACTTCTTTCTCAATTGTAAAGATCTTTTTTAGTGTTTGTATTTTGAATATTTAGAAATCATTTCTTTTAAATTGTTATAGCTTTAAGTCTGAGTTTAAAATAAACTGATTACTTTTATTAATTATGGACTTAATTATATACTTGTATCCTAATTTTAAAGTTATTTTTTGTGACAGTGCTTTGTCTATTAAAATGTCATATAGACTCAGGGATAGATGAAAAATATATAAACACATTAAAAAAAAATATGAACCCATAACTTACAGATGTAAAAGCTGGTTCGGAAAAGATGGAGGAACCAGAGATCAAATAGCCAACATTCTCTGAATCATAGAAAAAGCAAAAGAATTCCATGAAAAAACATCTACTTCTGCTTCATTGACTATTCTAAAGACTCTGACTGTGTGAATCACAGGAAATTGTGGAAAATTCTTCAAGAAATGGGAATACCAGACCACCTTTCCTGTCTCCTGAGAAACCTGCATGCAGATCAAGAGCAACAGTTTGAACTGGATGTGGAAAAACAGACTGGTTCCAAATTGGGAAAAGAGTACACCAAGGCTGTATATTGTCACCCTGCTCATTTAACTTCTATACAGAGTACATCATGTGGAATATCAGGGTGGATGAATCACAAGCTGGAATCAAGTTTGCAGGGATAAATGTCAACAACCTCAGATATGCAGATGATACCACTCTAATGGCAGAAAATGAAGAGGACCTAAAGAACCTCTTCATGAGGGTAAAAGAGGAGAGTGAAAAGCTGACTTAAAACTCAACATCAAAAAACTAAGATCATAGCATTTGCTTCCATCACTTCATGGCAAATAGAAGGGAATAAAGTGGAAGTGGTAGCAGATTTTATTATCTTGGGCTCCCAAATCACTGCAGACAGTGGCTGCAGCTATAAAACTAAAAGAAAAGCTTTTTTTTCCTTCCTTGGAATAAAAGCTATGACAAACTTAGACAGCACATCGAAAAGAAGAGACATTACTTTGCCAACAAAGGTCAAAGCTATGGTTTTTCCAGTAGTCATGTATGGATCTCAGAGTTGTATCATAAAGAAAGCTGAGTGCCAAAGAACTGGTGCTTTTGAACTGTGGTGTTGGAGAAGACTCTTGATAGTCCCTTGGACTGCAAGGAGATCAAACCAGTCCATCCTAAATGAAATCAGTCCTGAATATTCATTAAAGGAATGATGCTGAAGCTGAAACTCCAATACTCTGACCACCTGATGAGAACTGACTCATTGGAAAAGACCTTGATACTGGGAAAGATTGAAGGCAAAAGGAGAAGAGGGTGGCAGAGGATGAAGTTTAGATAGCTTCAACAATTCAATGAGTGTGACTTTGAGCAAACTCCAGGAGGCTCTAGAGGATAGAAGAACCTGACTTGTTGCAGTTCATGAGATCTGAACTATCTGGAGATAACTTAGTGACTGAACAACAACAAATCTCTTTTTCTTGTCTGATAACTTTTGCTAGAACTTCCAATACTGTGTTGAATAACAGTGTCAATAGTGGACATCCTTGTCTTGCTTCTTATCTTAGAGAAAGTGCTTTCATCTCTTCATGGTTCGAGTATGACGTTGGCTGTAGTAGCCTCATGCCTGCATGCTAAGTCGTTTCAGTTGTGTCTAACTCTTTGGGACCCCCTATGGAGCGTAGACTGCCAGGTTCTTCTGTCCATGGGATTCTCAAGGCAAAAATACTGGAGTGGGTTGCCATGTCCTCCTCCAAGGGATCATCACAACCCAGGGATTGACCCTGTGTCTCTTATGTCTCCTTCACTGGCAGGTGGGTTCTTTACCACTATCCCCACCTGAAAAGCCCAGGATTGTCCTATATAACATTTTTTATGTTGAGATATTTCCCTCTGTACCAACATTGTTGAGTTTTTGTCAAAAATGGATGTTTAATTTTAACAACATATTTCCTGTGTATATGGAGATGATCAGACACTATTTAGTCTTTTTTTTATAAATATGGTATATCACACTGACTAATCTGTGAATTTTAAATCATCCTTACATCCCTGAGATAAATCCCACTTGACCATGATGTATGATTTTTTTTAATGTGTTGTTGACATTGGTTTGTTAACATTTTTTGAGAATTTTTTATAACTGAGAGATTAATTATTTTAGTTGTTAGTCATGAAGTTTTTAGTCATTACTTCTTCAAGCAGATTTTCAGCCCCTTCTTGCTCTTCTCCTGAAGTGCCTGTATAATTGAAATGTTAGTATGCTTGATGTTCCAGAGGCCTCTGAAAGTTTCCTCATTTTTGACTTTTGTTTTCTTTTGCTATTCTGATTGTGTGATTTTCACTACCCTGTCTTCTAGATTGTAATTCTCTCTTTTTTAAAGTAGTCTTTGTCTAGTTTTGGTATCAGGGTGTTCCTAGCCTCATAAAATCAGTTTGAAAACATTTGTTCCTTTTCCTTTTTGGGGGACAGTTTCAGGAATGTAGATGTAATACCTCTTTAAATGTTTGGTTGACTTCAGCTGTGAAGCTGTCCGAACCTGGGCTTCTATATATTGAGAGTTTTTGATTAGCAATTCAGTTTCATTACTGGTAATTGGTATGTTTATATTTTCTATTTCTTTTTGGTTCAACCTTAGAAGACTGTGCATTTCTAGGAATGTATCCATTTCTTCTAGGTTATTCAATTTGTTAGTACATAATTATTCATAGTATTCTCTTATGGTCCATTGTATTTCTGTGGTGTTAGTTGTAATGTCTCTTCTTTCATTTATGATTATATTTATTTGTGCCCTCTTCCTTTTTTTCTTGATGAATTTGGCTAAAGATTTACCAATTTTGTTTATCTTTCAGAGAACCAACTCAGTTTTTATTGCTTTTAATCTCTATTTTATTTATTTCTGCTTTGAGCTTTATTATATCCTTTCTTCTACTAGCTTTGGGTTTTGATTATTCTTCTAGTTCTTGTAGTTGTAAAGTTGGATAGCTTATTTGAGATTTTTCTCATTTCTTAAGGTAGGCCTGTATTGTTATAAACTCCCCTCTTGGAATTGCTTTTGGGATTCCCTGATGGCTCAAATGGTAAAGAGTCTGCCTGCAGTACAAAAGATTCCCTGGAAAAGGAAATGGCTACCTATTCCATTATTCTTGTCTGGAAAATTCCATGGATAGAGGAGTCTGGCAGGCTATAGTCCATGTGTCCCAAAGAGTCAGACACAATTGAGCTACTTCATAGCTATATTTGCTTTTGCTGTGTCCCATTGACTTTGGAATGTTGGTTTCTATTTTCAACTGTCTTGAGGTCATTTTTTCCTTCCTCTTTAATTATTTCAATGACCTATTGTTTGTTTAGCAGCAGATTGTTTATACTTATAATGTTTGTGCTTCTTCCAGTATTTTAAATGTAGTTGATTTTTAGTGTCATATTGTTGTGGTCCAAAAAAATGCTTGACATGATTTCAATTTTGTAGAATTTATTGAGATTTGCTTTGTGATTTAGCATGTAATCTATTGTGGAGAATGTTTCATGAGCACTTGAGAAGAATGTGTATCTGTGCATTTTGTTGCTTTTGGATGAAAAGTTGTATCAGTTCAGTTCAGTTCAGTCCCTCAGTTGTGTCTGACTCTTTGCAACCCCATGAATTGCAGCACACCAGGCCCCCTGTCCATAACCAACTCCCGGAGTTCACTCAAACTCATGTCCATTGAGTCAGTGATGCCATCCAGCCATCTCATCTTCTGTCGTCCCCTTCTCCTCCTGCCTCCAATCCCTCCCAACATCAGGGGCTTTTCCAATGAGTCAACTCTTTAAATGAGGTGGCCAAAGTATTGGAGTTTCAGCTTCAGCATCAGTTCCTCCAATGAACACCCAGGACTGATCTCCTTTAGGATGGACTGGTTGGATTTCCTTGCAGTCCAAGGGACTCTCAAGAGTCTTCTCCAACACCACAGTTCAAAAACATCAATTCTTTGGCTCTCAGCTTTCTTCACAGTTCAACTCTCACATCCATACATGACCACCAGAAAAACCATAGCCTTGACTAGACGGACCTTTGTTGGCAAAGTAATGTCTCTGCTTCTCAATATGCTATTTATGTTGGTTATAACTTTCCTTCCAAGGAGTAAGCATCTTTTAATTTCATGGCTGCAACCACCATCTGCAGTGATTTTGGAGCCCCCAAAATAAAGTCTGACACTGTTTCCACTGTTTCCCCATCTATTTCCCATGAAATGATGAGACCAGATGCCATGATCTTAGTTTCTGAATGTTGAGCTTTAAGCCAACTTTTTCACTCTCCTCTTTCACTTTCATCAAGAAGCTTTTTTAGTTCCTCTTCACTCTCTGCCGTAAGGGTGGTGTCATCTGCATATCTGAGTTTATTGATATTTCTCCTGGCAATCTTGATTCCAGCTTGTGCTTCTTGTGTGTGTGTGTGTGTGTATATATATATATATATATATATATGTATGTATGTATTGCATCTTATCTAACATAATAAAGACCAGCGTTTCCTTATTGACTCTGTGAGGATGCTCTATCCACTGACATAAGCAGAGTGTTAAAATCCCCTGCTATCATTGTATTATTGTCAATATTTTATTTTTTTTAAATTTGCTTTATATATTTAGGTGCTCTTAAGTTGAGTGCTAAGATTTTATAAATATTATATCTTCTTGTTGGATTAATCCCTTTATCAATATATAATGTCCTTCGTTGTGTCTTGTTACAGTTTTCTATGTTCTTTTCTTTTACAGTCTTTGTTTTAGAGTCTATTTTCCCTGCTATAAGTATTGCTACCAACTTTTTTAAAATTTCCATTTCTATGGAATACCTTTCCCATCTTTTCACTGTTAGTCTATGTTTGTCTTTAGATCTGAAATGAGGCTCTTGTAGGCAGCATATAGGTAGGTCTTGTTTTTTTTAATCCATTCAGCCATCATATGCTTTTAATTGGAGCATTTAGTTTATTTAAATTGAAAGCATCTATTGATAGATATGGAGAAGGCAATGGCACCCCACTCCAGAACTCTTGCCTGGAAAATCCTATGGATGGAGGAGCCTGGTGGGTTGCAGTCCATGGGGTCGCTAAGAGTTGGACACGACTGAGCGACTTCACTTTAACTTTTCACTTTCATGCATTGGAGAAGGCAATGGCCCCCCACTCCAGCACTCTTGCCTGGAGAATCCCAGGGACGGGGGAGCCTGGTGGGCTTCCGTCTATGGGGTCGCCCAGAGTCGGACACGACTGAAGTGACTTAGCAGCAGCAGCAGCAGCATTGATAGATATGTATTTATTGTCATTTTCTTGATTGTTTTCTGGTAGTTTTTGTAGTTCTTTGTTCCTTTGTTTTTCTCTGGCTCACTTCTCTTACAATTTGATGACTTTTGCTTTATATTTATATTCTCTTCTCTTTATTTTTTGTGTATCTGTTACAGATCTTTTTGTTTATGGTCACCAGGGGTTTATTTATAACAATTTATATATATAGCAGTCTATTTTAAATTGGTGTTCATTTGAGTTCAGATGCATTCTGAAAGCATTATATTTGTATTCCCCTGTCCCATGCTTTCTGCTTTGAAATCATATTTGATATCTTTTAAATTTTTGTAGCACTTAATTATTTTATATCAATATATCCATATTTACTACATTTGTCTTTTTTCATACTACCTTTATAGGTAGTTGATCTTTACTATATATTTGCTTTTACCTGTGAGATTTTTTTCTTTCATAGTTTTTTTTGTTTGTTTGTTTGTTTTAAAAAAAACCCTCTGTTTAAAGAAATCTCTTTGGCATGTATTGCAAGTCTGGTTTAGTGGTGACAAACTGCCTTCAGCTTTTCCTTTTTTTTTTTTTTCTCTTTCAAATCTGAATGATAATCTTACCAGGCAGAATATTCTTGTTCGTTGTTTTTTTTTTTTTTTTTTTTTCAGCTCTCTGGAAGTATTGTATATTCCTACTGGCCTGTACAGTTTCTTTGAAAAATCAGCTGCTAGTCTTATGGGGGTTTCCTCATATGTGATTACATTTTTTTCTTGCTGCCTTGAAGATGGTCTCTTTAACTTCTGACATGTTAATTATAATGTGTCTTGGTGTGGGTCTCTTTGTTTTCTTCTTTTGGGGGCTTTCTGTGCTTCTGGTGCTTGGATATTTGTTTCCCTTGCCAGGTGGGGGAAGATTTTTTCATTACTTCTTCAAGCAGATTTTCTGTCCCTTCTTCTTGCTCTTCCTCTGAGGTGCCCTAATTGAAATGTTGAAATGTTAGTTGCTTGATGTTCCAGAGGTCTCTGAAACTTTTCTTGTTTTTTGACTCTTTTTTAATCTTTTGCTATTCTGATTGTGTGATTTTCACTACCCTGTCTTGGTCTAGATGGTGAAACTGTTCTTCAACATCCTTTAATCTGCTATTGATTGCCTCTGGCATATTTTTTATTTCAGTTACTGTATTTTTCATTTATGACTGATTCTCATTACATTTTTCCTCTCAGTTAAAGTTCTTACTCTGTTCATCCATTGTTCTGAATTTGGTGAGCATGTATGAGACTAATTTTTAAACTGTCCTTGAGTAACTAATAATAGTCAAAGATTATAATTGTACAATATTGAGAAGTATAGAGAAAAGATTATTAATTTAAAATATTTTTTTCAAGAAAATTGCTTATATCTATTACATTTAGTTCTTTTTAGGGGATTTGTCTTTTTCTTTCATTTGGAAGGTATTCCTTTATCTCCTAATTTTGCCTATTTGTGCTTGTTTCTAAGTAGTAGGTATATTAGCTATGTCTCCCCCTTTTGACAAGAGTAGCTTCATGCAGAAGGTGTCTGTGAAGCCCAGCGGCATGATTCTTACCCTGTTCACCAGAACCAGGTGCTCCAGGGCTATCCCCAGTGTGGGCTGCTTGCATATTCCTATTTTGGTTGTGCTGCAATTGCTGTGAGTGTGCTTTTGGGTAGTGTTGGTGCCCAGGCTGGCTAGCTGCAAGACCCAACTGCAACTGCTGTGAACACTCTGCTGAGTGGGGCTGGTTCCTGGTAACCATGACTGCTGTGGCTGTGCTGATGTGTTGGGCTGACCCCTTGGAGTACAAGTCACTTTGGAGGTGAGTAACGTTGGCCAAGATCATCTTCCAGGTGGGGCACAGTTGGAGCCCCAGGAGCTCTGGAGAGGTACCAGTGCCACCTGTATTTGCCTGCTTGGTGGGGTGGGTTGGAAGCCATTTTGGAAGGGCTGGCTGAGTAGGTCATATGGTGTTAGCTAAGTTGACTGAGAGTGATAGAAATGGCACTAACTAGCTACGTAGAAGGAAAATTAAAAAAAAAAAAATGTGTATCACCATTTCTGTACCACTATTTCCTTCCCTGGAGAAAGTTCCACCAGATCCCTGCCCCTGTGCCACATGCCCTGATATTAGCCAGTGAGTCTTCATTTTGAATGACTCAGGTGCTTTTCAAGCTGCTGCCTATGTTCTGTGACTCAGACTGAGTGAGTTTGTGCAGTAGCCCTTCAAGAGTGGGTGTCTTGGTTTCCTACAACCTTCTGGTTGTCCTGGATGTAACACTGCTGGTTTTCAAAACCAGACATTATTCAAGCTATTTTCCTGGCACAGGTTCTCTGGTCTTAGGAACCCAATGTGGGACTCAGACACCTAACTCTTCTGGTAGGGACCTTCATGGTTGTGAAATCCTTCCTACTTGTGAGTTGCTGCATCAGGGGTGTGGGTTCTGACTAGCCCACATCTTTGTCCCTTCTACCTGTCTTGATACTGCCTTATATCTTTAGTTGTAGAAAATGTGTTCTGTCAATCTTCAGGTCATTCTCAAAGATAGTTGTTCTGTATGTAGTAGTAGTTTTGATATATCCATGGGAAGAAGTGAGCTCAGTGTCTTCCTACTGGGCCACCTTGACCTGGAATTGGTCTCAAGAAAATTGAAACAGACTTTTCATTCATCTACTCAGTTTTTCCTTAAAATTATATACACTAACACAAGGTTCTTAAAGAGATGGGAATACCAGACTGCCTTTGCTGTCTCCTGAGAAACGTGTATACAGGTCACAAGGCAACATTTAGAACTGGACATGGAAAAATGGACTGGTTGATAGTTGGGAAAGGAGTACATCAAGGTTGTATATTGTCACCCTGTTTATTTAACTTATATGCAGAGTACATCATGTGAAATGCTGGGTCAAATAAATCACAAGTTGGAATCAAGATCGCTGGGATAAATATCAACAACCTCAGATATTCAGATGATACTACTTTAATGGCAGAAAACAAAGAGAAATTAAAAAGCCTGTAGATGAGAGTGAAAGTGGATACTGAAAAATCTGGCTTAAAACTCAACATTAAAAAAACAAAAATCATGGCATCTGGCCCCATTACTTCATGCTAATTGATGCAAAAAAAAGTGGAAAAAGTGATAGATTTTATTTTCTTGAGCTACAAAATCACTGCAGATAGTGACTGCAGCCATGAAATTAAAAGACGCTTGCTCCTTGGGAGAAAAGCTATGACTAACCTAGACAGTGTATTAAAATGCAGAGAGATCACCTTGATGACAAAAGTCCATATAGCTAAAGCTATGGTTTTTCCAGTAGCCATGTATAAATGTGAGAGTTGGACCATAAAGAAGTCTGAGCAGTGAAGAATTGATGCTTTTGAACTGTGGTGATGAAAAAGACTCTTGAGAGTCCCTTGGACTGTAAGGAGATCAAACCAGTCAATTCTGAAGAAAATTACACTGAATATTCATTGGAAAGACTGATGCTGAAGCTGAAGCTCCAATAACTTGGCTGCATGGTGGGAAGAACCCACTCAGTGGAAAAGACTCTGGTGCTGTGAAAGATTGAGGGCAAGAGGATGAGATGGTTGAATGGCAGCACTGACTCAATGGACATGAGTTTGAGCAAATTCCAGGAGATAGTGAAGGACAGGGAAGCCTTGCATGGGGTTTCAAAGAGCTGGACATGACTTAGCAACTGAGCATCAACAACACAGGGTTAGAAAATGTAATTCTTGCAAGCAAGCTGGGAGACAGATAAATGAACAAGAAATGCCCTCATATTGTGAGAGGTGGCATGTAATCAAAACTTCAGTCTTTGGAACCCTCCCTTTCTTTCCCAGCTTTAATGAATCTTAAATCCCCTTATGGTGCTCAGACTTCTTTCCTTGATTTGGTTTCTTTCTCTTATGTTTTCCATTCTTACCATTCTTCCATCTGCACTTAGCTGTTTCCATGTGTAAGTCACTTCAGTTGTGTCCAGCTTTTGTGATCCTCTGGACTGTAGCCCACTAGGCTCCTCTGTCCATGGGATTCTCCAGGAAGAACACCGGAGTGAGTTGTCATGTCCTTCTCCAGGGTGTCTTTCCCACCCAGGGATCAAACCCGGGTCTCATGTCTCCTGCACTGGCAGATGGGTCATTTACCACTAATGCCACCTGGGAAACCCTACCTATTTCCATATTTATTCTGAATTGATAAAATCTACTCCTACTATGTGAGTAATTGAATAGGTAGCCCTTCTTAACAATATTGCTAAACAATATTAAGTTCAGTTATGAATCTTGAAAGGTATTTTCTTCTTCAACTTTTATTTAAAAATAAGCTATGAGTGACAACTCCAGACATTTTACTAGGCAAATGTGACATCCTAAGAAAATCATTGTCATCTAAGACCAATTAATATCTGCTTTGGGCGGGATATACAATTTATAATAATATCTTAATTTATAAAAAAATTTGAAGTTTCATTAATGTTTTCAGGTATGTTTTATCATTTGGTATTTATATCTAGCCTATATACATTGTAATTATTTTTATTTTATGGATGAAGAAACAGAAATCCAGGTCAGATTCACTCAGCTAATAAATAACAGAATTCAAATATATCTACTTGCAATTTTAAATCTGGTACTTTTACTAAGACTTTTATTTATTTATTTTTTGCTTCTCCAGTTCCAAAAGCCAGGTTTCTGAAGGGCTCTGTCATATATCTGACTTGGGAAAAAGGAAAGAAGATAGAAAGGAAGGTAGGGAGGGAAGAGTGAAAAGTAGAATGAAGGGAGGAAGGAGAGAAAAGAGGAAAGGAAAGAGTACATACAGGAAAGAAGAGAAAGGAAGGAAGGAAAGAAGAAAAGAGGAAGAGTAAGGAAGAAAAGAGGAAGGAAGACTCTGTAATGCAAAACTATCAATAAGGTACAGGTGCAAGTTGAGACAGCAGACTGAATATGCTCTTTGCTAAGTGTGGTACACAAGAGGATAAGTTTCTCCCATTAACTCTCCCATTATTGCTCTTCCCAGCAGCAAGTCAAAAGACAGAGAATCCTGAAAATTAAAATAGATGGGTAAGTACAGAGTTTCCTTTGTCATATTGAAGCTTGAATTAATAAATTAGAGAAGTAACAGCTGGAAAGGCATCTGCAGCTTCATTGTGTCTAAGATCTCTAATGCAGTATGGCATATTTATCAGGTGATTAACTTGGTAGAACCTTTACAAAAGATTCACTCTGTGCTGTTTGATGATCTTTGATCAAGGTAGAATAGCTTTAGTTTTGAAAGATAAAATTAGCTTAAAGTAGGTTTAATCTATTATTCATATCTATAAAAAGAACAGATGTAGAAAAATTTAGTGATTTGAGTACTAATCTATAAGGTGGTTACTTTTGATGAAATCAGCCCACATTAGTTTATTTTCTTTCTTTTTTTCCATATTAATTATTGAATCTACATATGGATTTCATCGTTTTGCTTGTAGAAAAATAATCTTATTTCTCTTCTAGATATTTATCTTGATGTTAATGACATGTCAAATACTTTAAAAATGAATTCTGATAATATTTAGCAGAGTAATCACATAAAGAAATTCAGAATCACCCATTTTAATTAAAATAGCTTGAAATTTTATCAAAAGAATAACTTTCTTTAAGAAAAAAATCCAATAAAACCTCATACTTTGTTCTCTTCCTTATATAAGAAGATGATTTCAAATAAAGCTATTCACAGCAGTTATCTCAATCAACTCATCTTATTCATAGAATGTTGCATACAGTAAAATCTCTTTAACACTGCAAGTTCAAATAATTAGAATCTAGAAAATATGTGTGTGTGTATGTGTGTGTGTGTGTGCTAAGTCATTGCAATTGTGTCCACCTTTTTGTGACCCTTGGACTGCAGCCCACCAGGTTCCTCTGTCCATGGGATTCTCCAAGCAAGAATACTAGAGTGGATTGCCATTTCATTCTCCAGGGGATCTTACCAACCCAGGGGTTGAAACTGCATCTTCTACATCTTCTGCATTTTACCTACTGTTCTTTAACAAAAAATATTTTTTAAAATATATAGAACAACAAAAAATATATAGAACAATTAAGGTGTACTTGATGTTACAATATTGAATCTTACAAACTGTGGATATAGTATCTCTCTTCATTTATTGTCTTCTCTAATTTCTCTCATGTCCAATAGTTTTGTTTGCAGAGGGTTTTTATATCTTGTATTAAATTTATTCCAGGGTGTTGATGTATTTTAATGTTTTGGTGGTGCTTGCATGCTCAGTATCCAACTTTTTGCAATCCCATGGACTGTAGTTCCTTTGTCCATGGGATTTTCCAGACAAGAATATTGGAGTGGGTTGCCATTTCTTCCTCCAGGGCATCTTCTGATCCAGGGATTGAACCCGAGTCTTCTGCAGTTCCTGCATTGGCAGGTGAATTCTTTACCACTAAGCAACCTGGGAAGCCGTTCTAAAAGTTGTAAGTATATAACTTTCATTTTCCAATGTTGATGATTATGTTAATACTGTATATAGAAACATTGCTGAGTTAATCAATTATACTCGTTTTTCTAAATTGTAAGTAAATGACAATTTTAAATTTTCTTCCAATACTCTTCCTATTTATTTATTAAACCCCATCTCACTGACCAAGATCCCCAAAAACATGATGAATATCAGTGGTGATAGTGTCATTCTTATCTCATTTGTCTTAAAAAAGCAGCTTTCACTATTTAATTATTATATACTGTATTTGCTAGAGGTTTTGTTGGTATCTTTTATCAAATTGAGAAAGTTTCCTTCTATTTCTAGTTGATAAGAGTTTTTATCATGATTAGGTGTTGGACTTTATCAAATGCCCTTTACACATCCAATTAAAAATTTATTGGAATACAGTTAATTTACAGTGTTATGTTAGCTTCAGGTGTACAGCAAAGTAAACCAGTTATATATATATGCATACATCCATTATTTTTAAATTCTTTTCTCCATAAAAGTATTGATAATTAAATCTACTTACTAGCAAGCAATATGTGAACCATGAACTTCCAGATGTTCAAGCCAGTTTTAGAAAAGGCAGAGGAACCAGAGATCAAATTGCCAACATCTGCTGGATCATAAAAAAAGCAAGAGAGTTCCAAAAAACATCTATTTCTGCTTTATTGACTATGCCAAAACCTTTGACTGTGTGGATCAAAATAAACTGTGGAAAATTCTGAAAGAGATGGGCATACCAGACCAGCTGACCTGCCTCTTGAGAAACCTATATGCAGGTCAGGAAGCAACAGTTAGAACTGGACATGGAACAACAGACTGGTTCCAAATAGGAAAAGGAGTACATCAAGGCTGTATATTGTCACCCTGCTTATTTAATTTCTATGCAAAGTATATCATGAGAAACGCTGGGCTGGAGAAAGCACAAGCTAGAATCAAGATTGCCAGGAGAAATATCAGTAACCTCAGATATGCAGATGACACCACCCTTATGGCAGAAAGTGAAGAGGAACTGAAGAGCCTCTTGATGAAAGTGAAAGAGGACAGTGAGAGAGTTGGCTTAAAGCTCAACATTCAGAAAACTAAGATCATGGCATATGGTCCCATCACTTCATGAGAAATAGATAGGGAAACAGTGGAAACAGTGTTAGATTTTATTTTTCTGGGCTCCAAAATCACTGCAGATGGTGATTGCACATGAAATTAAAAGATGCTTACTCCTTGGAAGGAAAGTTATGACCAACCTAGATAGCATATTGAAAAGCAGAGACATTACTTTGCCAGCAAAGGTCCATCTAGTCAAGGCTATGGTTTTTCCAGTGGTCATGTATGGATGTGAGAGTTGGACTGTGAAGAAGGCTGAGCACCAAAGAATTGATGCTTTTGAACTGTGGTGTTGGAGAAGACTCTTGAGAGTCCCTTGGACTGCAAGGAGATCCAACCAGTCCATTCTGAGGGAGATCTGTTCTGGGTGTTTTTTGGAAGGAATGATGATAAAGCTGAAACTCCAGTACTTTGGCCGCCTCATGTGAAGAGTTGACTCATTGGAAAAGACTCTGATGATGCTTGGAGGGACTGGGGACAGGAGGAGAAGGGGACGATGGAGGATGAGATGGCTGGATGGCATCACTGACTCGATGGACGTGAGTTTGAGTGAACTCCTGGAGTTGGACAGAGAGGCCTGGCGTGCTGCGATTCATGGAGTTGCAAAGAGTCGGACACGACTGAGCGACTGAACTGAACTGAACTGAAGTATAACTTTGTTTTATTTTTTTCTTGAATTTCCATTAGTATATTTTGTTAAATATGTTTTGGAGATGGTAAGCATTGCTGTCAGGCTAAGAAACTTAAGCAGTCTTTTCCTCCAAGCTAGTATATTCTCTTCAAAATAAGTTACAATGTGAAATCGTTATTGCACTTCATAGTGATTGAAAAGTTAGTGACTTGAATGGTCATATTGCCTCTTAAAATAAGAAAATTTAGTCAAGAACTATTTATCTTTCTGATACCTTAAATATGTTGGAAACATCCATTTTAAGAAAACAATGCTTCTTTGTTTGAGCATTTACATTTTTCATATATTTGTATAAAAGTAGAAGCTTAAAAGGAAATGTATCAACTTGGATTTAAAATTAAATTTAAAATTAAATCCAAGTTGATAAATAGGCACATATTTCAAGTAGTAACTTGGAACCACTGAAAGGAATAGTTGGGCTTGTCCAGAAACATCTCAAATAATTAACTCATTTATTTTTTTCACTAATGTCTTGCAAAATCTATTTATAACTGCCTTGCATTCAAGATGTTTCTTTTTCTGTCCTAAGAGAAAGAAAACATCATTCTGTACAATGCACCTAATAGATTATACAAGCGTACAGGGTAAACCTGTTTAGCATTTCTCCATTTTAGGCAACATATCTTTCTAAGGCAATTTACCAAAGCAATCTTTCTAAGGCTAATTTATCTTATAAACTGTAGGGTACACTCATTTTAACCTGGTAAGGTTTCCAATCTAAGTAGAAATACTGAATCAAAAATTTAAAAATTTTAGCTGCCAGAACATTAAAAAAATAAATAAAGCAGAATTCTGATTAGCATTAGCTCAGTAGACCTAGAGATAAGAGCTATGGGCTTTCATCCTTCATAGCCCGTGGTGTGACATGATGGCAGTGTGAAGTCATTATCTGATTTCACGAAGACAAGAAGGCTTTTCCTGCACCTGTGACCATGACATCACAGTTCCATCCTTCATCTCTTGTTTGTTTTCACTGTGATTAGTCCAGTGTGCTTTCAAGACAGCTTTCTTAAATTCAACCCAAACTGCCATACCTGAAGTGCATGTTGCATATTTCACTATTTAATCTGCTGAATAAACAGCATGGTAAATTTATCCTTGTGCCTGAAGTTTGATCCCTGGGTTGGAAAGATCCCCTGGAGAAGGAAATGGCAACCCACTCCAGTATTCTTTCTGAGAAATCCCTTGGACAGAGGAACCTGGCAGGCTACAGTTCATGTGGTTGCAAAGAGTCAGACATGACTGAGCAACTGAGCCCATTCTATTTTGCTTTCACAGTGATTTTAGGTATACACAGCTTGTGCACACACAGACACACACACAGATATATTTTTTCCTGGGCTCTTAGGTCCATTTCTAAAAGCAGTAATGTGTAGCACATACAATTATCATGTTTTGTGCTAGATGTTATGAGAGATAACAAGATGAATAACATAGTCTTTTTCCCAAGGGAGGAGATCTTGTGGAGAAAAGATCTACCAGATATATGAATAAATAAATATATGCAGTGTTTTTTTTGGGCTCCCAAATCACTGCAGATGGTGACTGCAGCCATGAAATGAAAAGACACTTGCTCCTTGGAAGAAAAGCTATGGCCAACCTAGACAACATATTAAAAAGCAGAGAGATTACTCTCCCAACAATGGCCTGTCTAGTCAAAGCTATGGTTTTCCAGTAGTCAGGTTTGGATGTGAGAGTTGGACAATACAGAAAGCTGAGTGCTGAAGAATTATTGCTTTTGAACTGTGGTGTTAGAGAAGACTCTTGAGAGTCCCTTGGACTTCAAGGAGATCCAACCAGTCACTCCTAAAGGAAATCAGTCCTGAATATTCATTGGAAGAACTGATGTTGAAGCTGAAGCTCCAATACTTTGGCCACCTGATGTGAAGAACTGATTCATTTGAAAAGACCCTGATGCTGGGAAAGATTGAAGGCAGGAGGAGATGGGGGCAACAGAGGATGAGATGGTTGGATGGCATCACCGACTGGGTGGACACGAGTTTGAGTAAGCTCCAGGAGTTGGTGATGGGCAGAGAAGCCTGATGTTCTGCAGTCCATGGGGTCGCAAAGAGTCAGACACGACTGAACTGAAATGAAATGTTAGAGAACATCTTTGGAATGATAAACAAGGTGTCATTAAAAGTACCCCATGGATGTTGCATATTAAAAGCAATTCTACTGAGGTATCACTTATATACAATAAAATGCATCTATTAAAAAAAAGAACACTTGGATTTTAAGTTCTTTTTGAGCCACTTATAAGTCTGTGACCATGAACACCTCTCTGATGGGATTGATTAATGTCAGCTTCATAGGCTCTTACTGAGTTTAAATTTAAAATAATGGATATGAAATGGAACCCCTTTACAATTACCAAATGACATACATATCAAAGTTATCTGTATTTTCAGCAAAAAATTTCATGGAGAGTGTGTAAGTTTCATGACAATATCTTTAATAAGCAGGCAATCTGAATATCTCTTTTGGTCCCTGGCTTCCACTTAGCTAAACTTCATCTCTCTCTTAAAAGGACAGATTTTTAAAACTATATTCCTGAACTCTTTTTTGAGATTTTCACACTTTGCTTTTTTCTGTCTAATTTTAAAGAATTTATTTATTTTTTAATTGAAGGATAATTGCTTTACAGAATTTTGTTGTTTTCTGCCAAATATCAACATGAATCAGCCATAAGTATACATATATCCCCACCCTCTTGAATGTTCCTCCCATCTCCCTCTCCATCCCAGCTGTCTAGGTTGCTACAGAGCCCCTATTTGAGTTCCCTGATTCATGCAGTAAATTCCCATTGGCTATCTATTTTACATATGTTAATGTAAGGTTCCCTGTTACTCTCTCCATACATCTCACCCTCTTATTCCTCCCCCGACATGTCATAAGTCTGTTCTCTATGCCTGTTTCTCCATAGCTGTCCTGCAAATGAATTCATTGGTATCATCTTTCTAGATTCCATATATATGCTTTAGCATATGATATTTATCTTTCTCTTTCTGACTTACTTCACTCTGTATAATAGGCTCTAGGTTCATTCACCTCATTAGAACTGACTCAAATGCATTCACATCCCATTGTATATATGTACTACAGCTTCTTTATCCATTCATCTGTTGATGGACATTTAGGTTGCTTCCATGTTCTAGCTGTTGTGAATAGTTCTGCAATGAACACTGGGGTGCACGTTCCTTTTCAATTTGGTGAACATGTGTCTTTTTCAATTTTGGTTTCCTCAAGGTATATGTCTAGTAGTGAGATTACTGGGTCATATGGTAGTTTCATTCCTAGTTTTTAAAGGTATCTCCATACCACCCTCCATAGTGGCTGCATCAATTTACATTCCTACCAATATTACAAGAGGGTTCCCTTTTCTCCACATCCTTTCCAGCATTTATTGTGTATAGACTTTTTGATGATGACTATTCTGACTGGTGTGGAGTGATATCTCATTGTAGTTTTGATTTGCATTTCTCTAATAATGAGTTTGGGTGAACTCTGGGAGTTGGTGATGGACAGGGAGGCCTGGCGTGCTGCGACTCATGGGGTCGCAAAGAGTTGGACATGACTGAGCAACTGAACTGAACTGAACTGAATAATGAGTGATGTTGAGCATCTTTTTATATGTTTGCTAACCATCTGTATGTCTTCTTTGGAGAAATGTCTGTTTAGATCCGTTTCCCACTTTTTGATAAGGTTGTTTATTTTTTCTGGTACTGACTTGTATGAGCTGCTTGCATATTTTGGAAATTAATCATTTGTCAGTTGTTTCATTTGCTACTATTTTCTCCTAGCTTGAGAGTTGTCTTTTCACCTTGTTTATAGTCCTTTGCTTTGAAAAAGCTTTTAAGTTTAATTAGGTCCAACATGTTTATTTTTGGTTTTATTTCTGTTACTCAGGGAGATGGGTCATAGAGGATCATGCTTTGATTTATGTCATCGAGTGTTCGGCCTATGTTTTCCTCTAAGAGTATTATAGTTTCTGGTCTTACATTTAGGTCTTTAATCCATTTTGAGTTTATCTTTGTGTATGGTGTTAGGAAGGGTTCTAATTTCATTCTTTTACATGCAACTGTTCAGTTTTCCCAGCACCATTTATTGAAGAGGCTCTCTTTGCCCCATTGTATATTCTTGCCTCCTTTGTCAAAAACAAGGTACCAGTAGGTGTGTGGATTTATCTCTGGGTTGTCTATCTTGTTCCATGGGTACATATTTCTGTTTTTGTGCCAGTACCATACTGTCTTGTTGACTGTAGCTTTGTAGTGTAGTTTGAAGTCAGGAAGTTTGATTCCTCCAGCTCCATTCTTCTTTCTCATGACTGCTTTGGCCATTCCAGGTATTTTGCATTTCCATTTGATTCTGAAATTTTTTTTCTAGTTGTGCCATTGGTATTTTGATAGGGATTGCAATGAATCTGTAGATTAAATTTGGTAGTATAGTCATTTTCACAAAATGTATTCTTCTAACCCAAGAACATGGATTCTTTCGACAGTGTCTTATAATTTTCCATGTACATTTCTTTTGTCTCCTCAGGTAGGTTTATTCCTAGATATTTTATTCTTTTTGTTGCAATGGTGAATGGGGTTGATTCCTTAATTTCTCTTTCTGATCTTTCATTGTTAAGATATAGAAATGCAAGTGATTTCTGGGTATTAATTTTGTATCCTGTAACTTTGCTAACTTCACTGATTAGCTCTAGTAATTTTCTGATAGTATCTTTAGGGTTCTCTATGTATAGTATCATGTCATCTGCAAAGAGTGAGTTTTATTTCTTTTCCAAGTTGGATTCCTTTATTTCCTTTCTTCTCTGATTTCCATAGCTAGGATTTCCAAAACTATGTTGAATAATAGTGATGAGAGTGGACACCCTTGTCTTGTTCCTGATCTTAGACTAGGGAATGCTTTCAGTTTATCACCATTGAGAATAATGTTTGTTGTGGGCTTATCAACCTTTACTATGCTGAGGTAGATTCCTTCTATGCCCCTTTAATGAAGAGGTTTTTTTTTTTTTATCATAAATGGGTGATGGATTTTGTCAAAGGCTTTTTCTGCATCTATTGAGGTTATCACATGGTTTTTATATTTCAATTTGTTAATATGGTGTATCACATGGATTGATTCATGTATATTGAAGAATACTTGTATCCCTAGAATAAACCTGACTTGATCATGGTGCTTGAGCTTTTTAATGTGTAGTTGACTTCTGTTTGCTAGAGTTTTGTGGAGGATTTTTGCATCTATGTTCATCAGTGACACTGGTCTGTAATTTTCTGTTTTTTTTTGTCATCTTTGCCTGGTTTTGGTATCAGGGTAATGGTGGCCTCATAGAATGAGTTTGGAAGTGTTCCTTCCTCTGCAGTTTTTTGAAAGAGTTCTAGAAGGATAGGCTTTAGCTCTTCTCTGAATGTTTGATAGAACTCAAACATTTCATTTGCAAAACCGTCTAACCCTGGGCTTTTGGGTTTGGGGAGATTTTTGATCACTATTTTGATTTCAGTGCTTGTAATCGAGTTGTTCATACTTTCTTTCTTCTTGGCTCAGTCTTGGAAGATTGAACTTTTCTAAGAATCTGTCCATTTTTTCAGGTTGTCCATTTTATTGCCATATATTTGCTCATAATAATTTGCTCATAATTCTTTTATTTCTGCATTGTCTATTGCAACGTCTCCTTTTCCTTTTGTAATTTTGCTGATTTGATTCTTTTCTCTTTTTTTCTTGATAAGTCTGGCTAAAGGTTTGCCAATTTTGTTTATCTTATCAAAGAATCAGCTTTTAGTTTTATTGATCTTTACTATTGCTTCTTTCATTTCTTTTTCATTTATTTCTGCTCTGATCTTTATGATTTATTTCCTTCTGCTAATGTCAGGCTTTTGTTGTTGTTCTTCTTTTTCCAGTTATTTTAGGTTTAAAGTTGGGTTGTCTATTTGATGTTTTTCTTATTTCTTGAGGTAGGATTATATTGCTATAAACTTCCCTCTGAGAACTGCTTTTGCTGCATCCCATAGGTTTTGAGTTGTCGTGTTTTCATTGCTATTTGTTTCTAGGAATGTTTTGATTTCCCTTTTGGTTTCTTCAGTTACCTGTTTGTTATTCAGAAACATATTGTTTAATCTCCATATGTTTGTGTTTTTTATAGTTATTTTCTAGTTATTGATACGTAGTCTCCATAGCATTGTGGTCAGAAAAGATGCTTGATATGATTTCAATTTTCTTAAATTTACTGAGATTTGATGTGTGACTCAAGATGTGATTTATCCTAGAGAATGTTCCATGTGCACTTGAGTTTTTTCTGCTTTAGAACTCCAGAACTATTCTACTTCTCTTGGAAGAGTGAACATGATCTTGTTTTTAAAATCTTTTCATAATTAAAGCTTCACAATTAAGTATTATCACTAACACAAAAAATCACCTAATATTAAAAATTATGCTCAAAAGTAGATCAGATGCTCAAGCTCAGGAAATAAGAGTAGGAGTAATCTGTCACAAAGTACATGGGATTTGTACATGAGATTCTAATTTGTTAGAAATTCAGGAGCCTGTGGAAATTTAATTTCTGAAATATTAATCTTATATCCCATTAGTATGTTGATATGAAGCAAACAGCTACATCTAATACAATACAGTCAGCCAAGTTATCTTCCTCAACTTCTCATTATAGGATGTCTTTCAAAGATACAAAATGTTAACAATCCATATTCTAGTAATCACAAGTCTTAGAGATCATAATTAAGAGTTACAATTGCTGGTCAAACTATTTTTCATTTCAAATAGTTTATTTCCAAAGAATCACATACAGGATATTTAAGGATTAACATACCAATTTTTCTAGTAATTTTTTGCTTTTGGTTGGGAGGAGGGATGGAATAAGAGGCAAAGCCTGCCATGTGATGTGTTTGAGACAAGCTTATAGTTGATAAAATTTGTAGTTGAAAAAATGTTTTAAACTCAGATAATTAAGCTTCATACCAAAAGGTTTGTTTTAGTTGTATGTATTAAACTGACGACATGTTCACATATTTCATCTTCATTTGGGACATAATGGGGGTAATTGATAGGTTTAGAACTTGTACTTCTTTAAAAATTAGATATATAACATTCATTGTGCTCATCCATAGCCTTCTAAAATATACGCTCATAAGCTGCTTTATTATCTAGAATTTATTCACTGTGTATTAATTCAAAAGGAAATGAATGCATCTCCTTTGCCTGTGACTGTTTCTGTGACATTTGTGTTATCCTGTTATTGTGATATAAAGAACAAGTATGTTTATATATTGTGTTTGATTGGTGTGACATTGTTAGATGCTATTTATGCTTATTAAGTCATCTGCAAAATTTTTTCAGTACCATTGAAATGTGTTAGGTGAGGGCTAGCAAATTGGATTACTCATATTTGAAAAATCAAAGGATATATTTAATGTTTTATTTTTCTTAAGAGGAATGTTTATTTAATCTAAATGTTATACAATGACTTTCATAATTGTTTCCAAGATTTTTCTCTCCTTGGAACTTGAAATTTTACAGCTATGTTAATTAATAACAATGTTTTGCAGTTCTGTGGCACCTTTTTGTCTGAGAATCTCAATGTTTACTTAATGTTCATCATATCTTTGGAGAGATGCGAATCAGTAATATTTTATTTTCTACTTAAAAAAAAAATACAAGTAGTGCATGAATTAAAAAAACCCTCTTTTGTTCAGTAATGCATTTGCATGGTACACTGTGCAAATAAAGAGAGAGTCTCACTCAGCTGTTTTTCTCAAGGAACCTGAATGGGCCTTAACTTTCTTGCCTTCATTTGGTGAAGGTGCAAATGAAGTCATAAGTAAAGCTACAAAAAAGTCCATTTCATGGACTTCTTGGAGGTAAAGACCATGCTTTTGCATTTTTTTGTTTTTCACATTATAGGTATGGTCTAGGTAACTGTGAACTCCAAATATACACATTCTACAGGATAACAGAATGATACTATCCTTGTAGGCTAAGGTGAACTACAGTCAAAAGGAATTTGAGAATTACAGATTAAGTCTAGATTCCTTGTGTTAGCAACCTACTGCTGCATAACAGTTATCACAAACTCAGGAGCTTCAAACAACACAGGTTTATTGTTAATATCTCACAGTGTCCAAGGGTCCAAGTCTGAGTTCTCTGCTTAGGATCTCAGAAAGATTCAACCAAACTGTTAGCTGGGATATGTCCACATTTGGAGGCTGATGGGAAGAATTCACTTCCAAGGTTACTTAGGGTGTCAGCAGAATTCATTTCCTTTTGGTTGTTGGACTGAGGACCCTGCTTTGTTGCTGGCTGTTGGGTGGAAACCACTTTCAGATCCTAGCGACCATCCTCAGCTCCTTGCCAGGTGAGTCTTGCTGGCAAGGAAAAAGAAAGTTGGCTAGGGAAAAAGACTCTAGTTAATCTGCCAACAAGATAGTCTTATAAACATAATATAAACAGGAGGGACTTACCTTCTGCTTTGCCATTTTTCCACTAACTAGAAGCAAGTGATGGGCTTTTCCCACACTCCAGGGAAGGCAATTCTATGCGGCTATGAGAACAAGGAGGTGGGGATTATAAGGACCACTGTAGAGTCTGTTCATCCTAGTCCTTAGCCTGTCTATATTCACTGAGATTAAGGAAAGTTGCTTATAATGGAAAAGCCAAGTTAATAGTGACTAAAGCAAAATTAGAACTTAATTTTTCTCTCACATAAAAACAGAGGAAGATAAATCTGGAAGAAAGCATGTCAAGACCAGTATGGCAGGTCCTCTTATTCATCTGGGACCCCAAATCTCTCTTTGTTCTGTGCAATTCTTAGTGTATGTTTCAGTCACAGCTTTTAGTCTTAAGGTCACTTCATCGTTCAATATGGCTATTGATAGTTGTAGCCATCACTAACATAAAAAATAGAATAAATAGAAAAATAGAAAAGTGTTCAACCCAGCTAAAGCAGCTTCAATGAAGCAGTCCATCACTTTGGACAAACCTTACATATAGCTGAGGCTTACATATACCTTAGTTGCACAGAGCTGACAGGGAGGCTGAAAGATGTAGTTTTTAACTGGAGCTATTGTTGCCCCAATTAAATCAAGGTTCTTTTTCAAAACAAGAAAATAAGAATAGCTATCGGGCAGTAAGTTGCTGTTTTTGCCATGCTGTCAATGAGAGCTCCTTATAAGCTTTCCCTAACAAAATGTTGAACCTAACTGTCCTAAACTCCTATGGAAACATGTTCCTGGGCCTGTATTCAGCCATCCCTAAAGAGAGAAACTGGGTTGGGAAGATCCCCTGGAGAAGGAAATGGCAACCCACTCCAGTATTCTTGCCTGGAGAATCCCATGGACAGAGGAGCTTGGTGGGCTACAGTCCACGGGGTCACAAAGAGTTGGACACAACTGAGTGAGTTCACTTAACTAAACAGAGAAACTACGGGACTTCCCTGGTGGCTCAGAGGTTAAGAGTTTGCCTCGTAATGCAGGGGACATGGGTTCGATCCCTGGTTAGGGAAATAAGATTCCCTCATGCAGCAGGGAAACTAAGACTGCCCTCCACAACTAGAAATTCCTTGTGCTTCAGTGAAAGATCCTGCATGATGCAAAGAAGATCCCACATGCTGCAACTAAGAAATGATGCAGCCAAATAGAAACAGAGGAACAATGCAGATCCTTTCCTGTGCTGGTCCAGGTGTCTTTATCATGGAATGTTTCATACACTGGTTTTTCCCATCCTTGTCAGTGTTCCTGCATTGGTAACATGTGCAGTAAATCAATCAGAAGTACTGTGCTTTGTTTTGATTAATTCCATCCTTCATCCTCACCCCTTGGTTTCTAAAGCTCTTGAGTTGGTGTCCTGGCCCAGTGCCTGCCTCCCTTCTACTTGGTGATTTATTGCCTGCTCTGGAATGCCCATCACTGTGTGCTGGCTTCATTTCAGGACACAGATCACTCCCTTTTATGTCTTTGATGCCACGTCCTTGTTTGGGTGTGTTGTGTTCTCTGTCCTCGTGCTCCTGGCTACCATGCTGTTCTGTCAGTTACAGCTGGGACTGACCCCAGTGCCTGTCCTATCTCATTGTCAGAGTGTAGTTCACAATTTATCTATTAATACCTGCAGCCTCAGCCTGCCACGCCTACAGCAATTATATAGGCCACACCAGAGGTTGCACAGATGGCAATGATTAGCCTAGGTGTATGATAGGAAGTTGGTGAACATTTGAACTGAGTTTAATGAATATTATATTTTGGGAGAAGATTCTTTGATCATATTAATGCCAACTTCCCTTCCATGCAAAGGTTATGATTTTTTTCTTCTCTAAAAATATTCCAGTACAAGTCCAAGACCATTCTTAAATTCTTAAATACTTATGTCAGGCAATGGTCTTGGACCTAACTTTGACAATACTATAGGCCAAAAATCTCATTCTCTCCACTCAAAACAGGGCATCACAGTATCAGTTTCCATTCATACTACTAATATTTATGAAAACTTTCTTTGTATAAGACCCTCTTCTTGTTGTTTGGGAGACAGGACTGAATAAAATAATGTCCTAATCTTACATCATTTATAATCTAGAGAAAGACATTGACAGTGAACAGGAATATGAATGGACAAACATGCAAATATCAAGGAATGATAAATGCATTGCCAGAAATTAAAGTAAGCTATTGTATTAGTGAGTGACTTATGTTTAAATAATTAAGAAAGGCCTCTGAAGAATTAATTAATCAATATATGCCAGAAATTTTTTCCAATAGCCAAGATATAGAAACAATCTGTCTGCTAACAGGTGAATGGATAAAGAAAAGTGGTGTATATATAGATATACATATAATTCAGGCTAAAAAAGAAGGAAATCTTGGGGGGGGAGGAGTTAAGATGGCGGAGGAGCGGGACGGGGAGAACACTTTCTCCCCCACAAATTCATCAAAAGAGCATTTAAATGCCGAGTAAATCCCACAAAACAACTTCTGAATGCCGGCAGAGGACATCAGGCACCCAGAAAAGCAACTCAAGTCTTCGAAAGGAGAGAGAAGAAATACAGCTCCACCCACCAGAACACCGACACAAGCTTCCCTAACCAAGAAACCTTGACAAGCCACCTGTACAAACCCACACACAGCAAGGAAAAGCCACAATAAAGAGAACTCCACAAACTGCCAGAATACAGAAAGGACACCCCAAACTCAGCAATTTAAACAAGATGAAGAGACAGAGGAATACATAGCAGATAAAGGAACAGGATAAATGCCCACCAAACCAAACAAAAGAGGAAGAGATAGGGAATCTACCTGATAAAGAATTCCAAATAATGATAGTGAAATTGATCCAAAATCTTGAAATCAAAATGGAATCACAGATAAATAGCTTGGAGACAAAGATTGAGAAGATGCAAGAAAGGTTTAACAAGGACCTAGAAGAAATAAAAGAGAGTCAATATATAATGAATAATGCAATAAATGAAGTTAAAAACACTGGAGGCAACAAATAGTAGAATAACAGAGGCAGAAGATAGGATTAGTGAATTAGAAGATAGAATGGTAGAAATAAATGAATCAGAGACGATAAAAGAAAAACGAATTAAAAGAAATGAGGACAATCTCAGAGACCTCCAGGACAATATTAAACGCTACAACATTCGAATCATAGGAGTCCCAGAAGAAGAAGACAAAAAGAAAGACCATGAGAAAATACTTGAAGAGATAATAGTTGAAAACCTCCCTAAAATGGGGAAGGAAATAATCACCCAAGTCCAAGAAACCCAGAGAATCCCAAACAGGATAAACCCAAGGCAAAACATCCCAAGACATATATTAATCAAATTAACAAAGATCAAACACAAAGAACAAATATTAAAAGCAGCAAGGGAAAAACAACAAATAACACACAAGGGAATTCCCAT
Organism: Bos mutus; assembly: GCF_027580195.1. Taxonomy (NCBI): domain Eukaryota; kingdom Metazoa; phylum Chordata; class Mammalia; order Artiodactyla; family Bovidae; genus Bos; species Bos mutus. The sequence continues at coordinate 72,728,449 of NC_091631.1, read as the reverse complement.
AAGGATAACAGCTGATCTTTCAATAGAAACTCTTCAAGCCAGGAGGGAATGGCAAGACATACTTAAAGTGATGAAAGAAAATAACCTACAGCCCAGATTATTGTACCTAGCAAGGATCTCATTCAAATACGAAGGAGAAATCAAAAGCTTCTCAGACAAGCAAAAGCTGAGAGAATTCAGCACCACCAAACCAGCTCTCCAACAAATACTAAAGGATATTCTCTAGACAGGAAACACAAAAATGGTGCATAAACTCAAACCCAAAACAATAAAGTAAATGGCAACGGGATCATACTTATCAGTAATTACCTTAAATGTAAATGGATTGAATGCCCCAACCAAAAGACAAAGACTGACTGAATGGATACAAAAATAAGACCCCTACATAGGTTGTCTACAAGAGATCCACCTCAAAACAGGGGACACATACAGACTGAAAGTGAAGGGCTGGAAAAAGATTTTCCATGCAAATAGGGACCAAAAGAAAGCAGGAGTAGCAATACTTATATCAAATAAAATAGACTTTAAAACAAAGGCTGTGAAAAGAGACAAAGATGGTCACTACATAATGATCAAAGGATCAATCCAAGAAGAAGATATAACAATTATAAATATACATGCACCCAACACGGGAGCGCCTCAATATGTAAGACAAATGCTAACAAGTATGAAAGGAGAAATTAACAATAACACAATAGTGGGAGACTTTAATACCCCACTCACACCTATGGATAGATCAGCTAAACAGAAAATTAACAAGGAAACACAAACGTTAAACGATACAATAGACCAGTTAGACCTAATTGATATCTATAGGACATTTCACCCCAAAACAATGAATTTCACCTTTTTCTCAAGTGCACATGGAACCTTCTCCAGGATAGATCACATCCTGGGCCATAAATCTAGCCTTGGTAAATTCAAAAAAACTGAAATCATTCCAAGCATCTTTTCTGACCACAATGCAGTAAGATTAGATCTCAATTACAGGAGAAAAAACTATTAAAAATTCCAACATATGGAGGCTGAACAACACGCTGCTGAATAACCAACAAATCACAGAAAAAATCAAAAAAGAAATCAAAATTTGCATAGAAACTAATGAAAATGAAAACACAACAACCCAAAAGCTGTGGGACACTTTAAAAGCAGTCCTAAGGGGAAAATTCATAGCAAAACAGGCATATCTCAAGAAACAAGAAAAAAGTCAAATAAATAACCTAACTCTACACCTAAAGCAACTAGAAAAGGAAGAAATGAAGAACCCCAGGGTAAGCAGAAGGAAAGAAATCTTAAAAATTAGGGCAGAAATAAATGCAAAAGAAACAAAAGAGACCATAGCAAAAATCAACAAAGCCAAAAGCTGGTACTTTGAAAGGATAAATAAAATTGACAAACCATTAGCCAGATTCATCAAGAAACAAAGGGAGAAAAATCAAATCAATAAAATTAGAAATGAAAATGGAGAGATCACAACAGACAACACACAAATACAAAGGATCATAAGAGACTACTATCAACAATTATACGCCAATAAAATGGACAACAAGGAAGAAATGGACAAATTTTAGAAAAGTACAACTTTCCAAAACTGGACAAGGAAGAAATAGAAAATCTTAACAGACCTATCACAAGGACGGAAATTGAAACTGTAATCAAAAATCTTCCAGCAAACAAAAGCCCAGGTCCAGACGGCTTCACAGCTGAATTCTACCAAAAATTTAGACAAGAGCTAACACCTATCCTGCTCAAACTCTTCCAGAAAATTGCAGAGGAAGGTAAACTTCCAAACTCATTCTATGAGGCCACCATCACCCTAATACCAAAACCTGACAAAGATGCCACAAAAAAAGAAAACTACAGGCCAATATCACTGATGAACATAGATGCAAAAATCCTTAACAAAATTCTAGCAATCAAAATCCAACACATTAAAAAGATCATACACCATGACCAAGTGGGCTTTATCCCAGGGATGCAAGGATTCTTCAATATCTGCAAATCAATCAATGTTATACACCACATTAACAAATTGAAAAATAAAAGCCATATGATTATCTCAATAGATGCAGAGAAAGCCTTTGACAAAATTCAACACCCATTTATGATAAAAACTCTCCAGAAAGCAGGAATAGAAGGTACATACCTCAACATAATAAAAGCTATATATGACAAACCCACCGCAAACATTATCCTCAATGGTGAAAAAGGGAAAGCATTTCCTCTAAAGTCAGGGACAAGACAAGGGTGCCCACTTTCACCATTACTATTCAACATAGTTTTGGAAGTTTTGGCCACAGCAATCAGAGCAGAAAAAGAAATAAAAGGAATCCAAATTGGAAAAGAAGTAAAACTCTCACTATTTGCAGATGGCATGATCCTCTACATAGAAAACCCTAAAGACTCCACCAGAAAATTACTAGAACTAATCAATGATTATAGTAAAGTTGCAGGATATAAAATCAACACACAGAAATCCCTTGCATTCCTACACACTAATAATGAGAAAACAGAAAGAGAAATTAAGGAAACAATTCCATTCACCATTGCAATGAAAAGAATAAAATACTTAGGAATATATCTACCTAAAGAAACTAAAGACTTATATATAGAAAACTATAAAACACTGGTGAAAGAAATCAAAGAGGACACTAATAGATGGAGAAATATACCATGTTCATGGATTGGAAGAATCAATATAGTGAAAATGAGTATACTACCCAAAGCAATGTACAGATTCAATGCAATCCCTATCAAGCTACCAACGGTAGACAGAAATATTGATCAATGGAACAAAATAGAAAGCCCAGAGATAAATCCACCCACATATGGACACCTTATCTTTGACAAAGGAGACAAGAATATACAATGGATTAAAGGCAATCTCTTTAACAAGTGGTGCTGGGAAAACTGGTCAACCACTTGTAAAAGAATGAAACTAGAACACTTTCTTTTTTTTTTTTTTATTTTTTTTAAACATTACATAATTGTATTAGTTTTGCCAAATATCAAAATGAATCTGCCACAGGTATACATGTGTTCCCCATCCTGAACCCTCCCCCTTCCTCCCTCCCCATACCATCCCTCTGGGTGGTCCCAGTGCACTAGCCCCAAGCATCCAGTATCGTGCATCGAACCTGGACTGGCATCTCGTTTCATACATGATATTTTACATGTTTCAAACCCATTCTCCCATATCTTCCCACCCTATCCCTCTCCCACAGAGTCCATAAGACTGTTCTATACATAGTGTCTCATACACAGGGTTATTGTTACCATCTCTCTAAATTCCATATATATGCGTTAGTATACTGTATTGGTGTTTTTCCTTCTGGCTTACTTCACTCTGTATAATAGGCTCCAGTTTCATCCACCTCACTAGAACTGATTCAAATGTATTCTTTTTAATGGCTGAGTAATACTCCATTGTGTATATGTACCACAGCTTTCTTATCCATTCATCTGCTGATGGACATCTAGGTTGCTTCCATGTCCTGGCTATTATAAACAGTGCTGCGATGAACATTGGGGTACACGTGTCTCTTTCCCTTCTGGTTTCCTCAGTGTGTATGCCCAGCAGTGGGATTGCTAGATCATAAGGCAGTTCTATTTCCAGTTTTTTAAGGAATCTCCACACTGTTCTCCATAGTGGCTGTACTAGTTTGCATTCCCACCAACAGTGTAAGAGAGTTCCCTTTTCTCCACACCCTCTCCAGCATTTATTGCTTGTAGACTTATGGACCGCAGCCTTTCTGACTGGCGTGAAATGGTACCTCATAGTGGTTTTGATTTGCATTTCTCTGATAATGAGTGATGTTGAGCATCTTTTCATGTGTTTGTTAGCCATCTGTATGTCTTCTTTGGAGAAATGTCTATTTAGTTCTTTGGCCCATTTTTTGATTGGGTCATTTATTTTTCTGGAGTTGAGCTGTAGGAGTTGCTTGTATATTTTTGAGATTAGTTGTTTATCAGTTGCTTCATTTGCTATTATTTTTTCCCATTCTGAAGGCTGTCTTTTCACCTTGCTTATAATTTCCTTTGTTGTGCAGAACCTTTTAAGTTTAATTAGGTCCCATTTGTTTACTTTTGCTTTTATTTCTAATATTCTGGGAGGTGGGTCATAGAGGATCCTGCTGTGATGTATGTCAGAGAGTGTTTTGCCTATGTTCTCTTCTATGAGTTTTATAGTTTCTGGTCTTATGTTTAGATCTTTAATCCATTTTGAGTTTATTTTTGTGTATGGTGTTAGAAAGTGTTCTAGTTTCATTCTTTTACAAGTGGTTGACCAGTTTTCCCAGCACCACTTTTTAAAGAGATTGTCTTTAATCCATTGTATATTCTTGCCTCCTTTGTCAAAGATAAGGTGTCCATAGGTATGTGGATTTATCTCTGGGCTTTCTATTTTGTTCCATTGATCAATATTTCTGTCTTTGTGCCAGTACCATACTGTCTTGATGACTGTGGCTTTGTAGTAGACCCTGAAGTCAGGTAGGTTGATTCCTCCAGTTCCATTCTTCTTTCTCAAGATCGCTTTGGCTATTTGAGGTTTTTTGTATTTCCATACAAATTGTGAAATTATTTGTTCTAGTTCTGTGAAGAATACCGTTGGTAGCTTGATAGGGATTGCATTGAATCTATAAATTGCTTTGGGTAGTATACTCATTTTCACTATATTGATTCTTCCAATCCATGAACATGGTATATTTCTCCATCTATCAGTGTCCTCTTTGATTTCTTTCACCAGTGTTTTATAGTTTTCTATATATAGGCCTTTATTTTCTTTAGGTAGACATATTCCTAAGTATTTTATTCTTTTTGTTGCAATGGTGAATGGAATTGTTTCCTTAATTTCTCTTTCAGTTTTCTCATTATTAGTGTATAGGAATGCAAGGTATTTCTGTGTGTTGATTTTATATCCTGCAACTTTACTATATTCATTGATTAGTTCTAGTAATTTTCTGGTGGAGTCTTTAGGGTTTTATATGTAGAGGATCATGTCATCTGCAAATAGTGAGGGTTTTACTTCTTCTTTTACAATTTAGATTCCTTTTATTTCTTTTTCTGCTCTGATTGCTGTGGCCAAAACTTCCAAAACTATGTTGAATAGTAATGGTGAAAGTGGGCACCCTTGTCTTGTCCCTGACTTTAGAGGAAATGCTTTCCATTTTTCACCATTGAGGATAATGTTTGCAGTGGGTTTGTCATATATAGCTTTTATTATGTTGAGGTATGTTCCTTCTATTCCTGCTTTCTGGAGAGTTTTTATTATAAATGGATGTTGAATTCTGTCAAAGGCTTTCTCTGCATCTATTGAGATAATCATATGGCTTTTATTTTTCAATTTGTTAATGTGGTGTATAACATTGATTGATTTGTGGATATTGAAGAATCCTTGCATCCCTGGGATAAAGCCCACTTGGTCATGGTGTATGATCTTTTTAATGTGTTGTTGGATTCTGATTGCTAGAATTTTGTTAAGGATTTTTGCATCTATGTTCATCAGTGATATTGGCCTGTAGTTTTCTTTTTTTTGTGGCATCTTTGTCAGGTTTTGGTATTAGGGTGATGGTGGCCTCATAGAATGAGTTTGGAAGTTTACCTTCCTCTGCAATTTTCTGGAAGAATTTGAGTAAGATAGGTGTTAGCTCTTCTCTAAATCTTTGGTAGAATTCAGCTGTGAAGCCTGGACCTGGGCTTTTGTTTGCTGGAAGATTTCTGATTACAGTTTCAATTTCCGTGCTTGTGATAGGTCTGTTAAGATTTTTTATTTCTTCCTGGTCCAGTTTTGGAAAGTTGTGCTTTTCTAAGAATTTGCCCATTTCTTCCACGTTGTCCATTTTATTGCCATATAACTGCTGACAGTAGTCTCTTATGATCCTTTGTATTTGTGTGTTGTCTGTTGTGATCTCTCCATTTTCATTTCTAATTTTATTGATTTGATTTTTCTCCCTTTGTTTCTTGATGAGTCTGGCTAATGGTTTGTCAATTTTATTTATCCTTTCAAAGAATCGGCTTTTGGCTTTGTTGATTTTTGCTATGGTCTCTTTTGTTTCTTTTGCATTTATTTCTGCCCTAATTTTTAAGATTTCTTTCCTTCTACTAACCCTGGGGTTCTTCATTTCTTCCTTTTCTAGTTGCTTTAGGTGTAGAGTTAGGTTATTTATTTGACTTTTTTCTTGTTTCTTGAGGTGTGCCTGTATTGCTATGAACTTTCCCCTTAGGACTGCTTTTAAAGTGTCCCACAGCTTTTGGGTTGTTGTGTTTTCATTTTCATTAGTTTCTATGCAAATTTTGATTTTTGATTTTTTCTGTGATTTGTTGGTTATTCAGCAGCGTGTTGTTCAGCCTCCATATGTTGGAATTTTTAATAGTTTTTCTCCTGTAATTGAGATCTAATCTTACTGCATTGTGGTCAGAAAAGATGCTTGGAATGATTTCTATTTTTTTGAATTTACCAAGGCTAGATTTATGGCCCAGGATGTGATCTATCCTGGAGAAGGTTCCATGTGCGCTTGAGAAAAAGGTGAAATTCATTGTTTTGGGATAAAATGTCCTATAGATATCAATTAGGTCTAACTGGTCTATTGTATCGTTTAACGTTTGTGTTTCCTTGTTAATTTTCTGTTTAGTTGATCTATCCATAGGTGTGAGTGGGATATTAAAGTCTCCCACTATTATTGTGTTATTGTTAATTTCTCCTTTCATACTTGTTAGCATTTGTCTTATACTGCGGTGCTCCTCTGTTGGGTGCATATATATTTATAATTGTTATATCTTCTTCTTGGATTGATCCTTTGATCATTATGTAGTGACCATCTTTGTCTCTTTTCACAGCCTTTGTTTTAAAGACTATTTTATCTGATATGAGTATTGCTACTCCTGCTTTCTTTTGGTCCCTATTTGCATGGAAAATCTTTTTCCAGCCCTTCACTTTCAGTCTGTATGTGTCCCCTGTTTTGAGGTGGGTCTCCTGTAGACAACCTATGTAGGGGTCTTGTTTTTGTATCCATTCAGCCAGTCTTTGTCTTTTGGTTGGGGCATTCAACCCATTTATGTTTAAGGTAATTACTGATAAGTATGATCCCATTGCCATTTACTTTATTGTTTTGGGTTCAAATTTATACACCATTTTTGTGTTTCCTGTCTAGAGAATATCCTTCAGTATTTGTTGGAGAGCTGGTTTAGTGGTGCAGAATTCTCTCAGCTTTTGCTTGTCTGAAAAGCTTTTGATTTCTCCTTCATACTTGAATGAAATCCTTGCTAGGTACAATAATCTGGGCTGTAGGTTATTTTCTTTCATCACTTTAAGTATGTCTTGCCATTCCCTCCTGGCTTGAAGAGTTTCTATTGAAAGATCAGCTGTTATCCTTATGGGAATTCCCTTGTGTGTTATTTGTTGTTTTTCCCTTGCTGCTTTTAATATTTGTTCTTTGTGTTTGATCTTTGTTAATTTGATTAATATGTGTCTTGGGATGTTTCGCCTTGGGTTTATCCTGTTTGGGACTGTCTGGGTTTCTTGGACTTGGGTGATTATTTCCTTCCCTATTTTAGGGAAGTTTTCAACTATTATCTCCTCAAGTATTTTCTCATGGTCTTTCTTTTTGTCTTCGTCATCTGGAACCCCTATGATTCGAATGTTGTAGCGTTTAATATTGTCCTGGAGGTCTCTGAGATTGTCCTCATTTCTTTTAATTCGTTTTTCTTTTATCGTCTCTGATTCATTTATTTCTACCATTCTATCTTCTAATTCACTAATCCTATCTTCTGCCTCTGTTATTCTACTATTTGTTGCCTCCAGAGTGTTTTTAATTTCAATTATTGCATTATTCATTATATATTGACTCTTTTTTATTTCTTCTAGGTCCTTGTTAAACCTTTCTTGCATCTTCTCAATCCTTGTCTCCAGGCTATTTATCTGTGATTCAATTTTGATCTCAAGATTTTGGATCAATTTCACTATCATTATTTAGAATTCTTTATCAGGTAGATTCCCTATCTCTTTCTCTTTTGTTTGGTTTGGTGGGCATTTATCCTGTTCCTTTATCTGCTGTGTATTCCTCTGTCTCTTCATCTTGTTTAAATTGCTGAGTTTGGGGTGTCCTTTCTGTATTCTGGCAGTTTGTGGAGTTCTCTTTATTGTGGCTTTTCCTTGCTGTGTGTGGGTTTGTACAGGTGGCTTGTCAAGGTTTCTTGGTTAGGGAAGCTTGTGTCGGTGTTCTGGTGGGTGGAGCTGTATTTCTTCTCTCTCCTTTCGAAGACTTGAGTTGCTTTTCTGGGTGCCTGATGTCCTCTGCCGGCATTCAGAAGTTGTTTTGTGAAATTTACTCGACGTTTAAATGCTCTTTTGATGAATTTGTGGCGGAGAAAGTGTTCTCCCCGTCCTACTCCTCTGCCATCTTGGCTCCTCCTAGAACACTTTCTAACACCATACACAAAAATAAACTGAAAATGGATTAAAGATCTCAACGTAAGACCAGAAACTATAAAACTCCTAGAGGAGAACATAGGTAAAACACTCTCTGACATACATCACAGAAGGATCCTCTATGACCCACCTCCCAGAATATTGGAAATAAAAGCAAAAATAAACAAATGGGACCTAATTAAACTTAAAAGCTTCTGCACATCAAAGGAAACTATTAGCAAGGTGAAAAGGCAGCCTTCAGAATGGGAGAAAATAATAGCAAATGAAGCAACTGACAAACAACTAATCTCAAAAATATACAAGCAACTCCTACAGCTCAACTCCAGAAAAATAAATGACCCAATCAAAAAATGGGCCAAAGAACTAAATAGACATTTCTCCAAAGAAGACATACAGATGGCTAACAAACACATGAAAAGATGCTCAACATCACTCATTATCAGAGAAATGCAAATCAAAACCACTATGAGGTACCATTTCACGCCAGTCAGAAAGGCTGCGGTCCATAAGTCTACAAGCAATAAATGCTGGAGAGGGTGTGGAGAAAAGGGAACTCTCTTGCACTGTTGATGGGAATGCAAACTAGTACAGCCACTATGGAGAACAGTGTGGAGATTCCTTAAAAAACTGGAAATAGAACTGCCTTATGATCTAGCAATCCCACTGCTGGGCATACACACTGAGGAAACCAGAAGGGAAAGAGACACGTGTACCCCAATGTTCATTGCAGCACTGTTTATAATAGCCAAGACATGGAAGCAACCTAGATGCCCATCAGCAGATGAATGGATAAGAAAGCTGTGGTACATGTACACAATGGAGTATTACTCAGCCATTAAAAAGAATACATTTGAATCAGTTCTAATGAGGTGGATGAAACTGGAACCTATTTTACAGAGTGAAGTAAGCCAGAAAGAAAAACACCAATACAGTTTACTAACACATATATATGGAATTTAGAAAGATGATAACAATAACCCTGTGTATGAAAAAGACACTGATGTATAGATCAGTCTTATGGACTCTGTGGGAGAGAGAGAGGGTGGTAAGATTTGGGAGAATAGCATTGAAACATGTATAATATCATGTATGAAACGAGATGCCAGTCCAGGTTCGATGCACGATACTGGATGCTTGGGGCTAGTGCACTGGGATGACCCAGAGGGATGGTATGGGGAGGGAGGAAGGGGGGGTTCAGGATGGGGAACACATGTATATCTGTGGCAGATTCATTTTGAAATTTGGCAAAACTAATACAATATTGTAAAGTTTAAAAATAAAATAAAAAAAATTAATAAAATAAAAAAGAAGGAAATCTTGTCAGTTGTAACAACATGGATGAAACTGGAGGGCATTGTGTTAAATGAAATGAGCAGACAGAAAGAAAAATACTGTATGGTTTCACTTATAGAAGAAGAAGTGAAATCGAACAGTCATATGACTCTTTGCAACCCCATGGACTCTAGCCCACCAGGTTCCTCTGTCCATGGAATTTTCCAAGCAAGAATACTGGAGTGGGTTGCCATTTCCTTCTCCAAGGGATCTTCCTGACCCAAAAATTGAGCCCACATCTTCTGCGTTGCAGGCAGACGTTTTATCATCTGAGCCACCAGGAAAGCTCACTTACATGTGGAATTTATTTTTAAAAAAAGTCAAACTCATAGGGACTTTTCCTCCCAGGGGACCCAGCAGCAGGCAGAATGGAGACAGGGACTCACAGCAGCCCAGCCAACACTCAGTAAGAATGAAAGTCCCTCTGACCCACTACCTGGTTTTCAGGGTGGCCTCAGAGATACAGAGCAGGGCACCCCTCACAAGGTGTTTCTGATGCAAACAGTCAATCAAGCCAGCCTGGAGGATATGTCAGGAAGAGGATAAAAGCATTGCCTTAAATTTTCTGTGGAAGAAATTATCCAAAAAGAAGTTACAGTGAACTGCACAGCTGAAGTACTGTACCTTCCAATGGGACAAGATACTGCACCAGAAGTCAACTTCACATTTGAAGGAGAAATTGGAGAAAACCCAGATGAGGAAGGAAAGACATTTTATCAAAGACTCAAGTCAGTGAAGGAAACAATAGAAGCACAAAATATTCCAGATAGTTTTGGAAATGTACATCCAGAAAAGAAGCCAGTTCGACAGTTAGCCTGGGTTTCCAGTGGTTATATAATATGGCAAAATTCTACTGAAGATACATGGTACAAAATGGCAGAAATTCAGACTGTCTAGCAAGTGCAAAGAAATGATGACTTTATTGAGTTAGACTACACCATTCTCCTCCATGAAATTGCATCTCAGGAGATTATTCATTGGCAAACTCAAGTTCTCTGGCATCCACAGTATGGTAAAACATAATAAGAACCATCTGACCAAGGAAGCACAATTGGAATAAATGAAGACCGTAAGATTGGATGAAGTGTAAGCATGCTTATTAATGATGACTTGCATTCCAGTCTTCATTGATATCTAGCTTAAGGGGTTAGACAAACCCCAAAAGTTCCACTTTGTGTAAATGGCCTGATTACAGAACTATACTGCTTCCATAATAAAGAGCATCACAATGTAAAAGTGTCTCATCAACAGTAATAGTGCCATGTATATGTGTGTGTTAAGTTGCTTCAGTCGTGTCCGACTCTTTGCAACTGTGTGCACTATAGCCCACCAGGCTCCTCTGTCCATGGGATTCTCCAGGCAAAATACTGGAGTTGGTAAGGGTGTGGTTGAAATAGGGAGAGGCTGGACAAAGATTAGATAAATAAATTTGAAGATTCTAACATACAGTATAGTGACCAAAGTTCATAATAGTGTATTGAAATTTGCTAAGAGGGTAAATCTTTAGCATTTTTACCAAAAAGTTATCTATCTATCTATATATATATGCCTTCAGTGTGAGAGACCCAGCTTCGATCCCTGGGTCAGGAAGACCTCCTGGAGAAAAGAATGGCAACCCACTCCAGTATTCTTCCCTAGAGAATCCCATGAACAGAGGAGCCTGGTGGGCTACAGTCCATGGAGGCACAAGGAGTTGGACACAACTAAGTGACTAACACTTTCATTTTCTTTCACATGAGTTCATAGATATGTTATTTATCTTGATTCTATGACTCCTTCACAATGCATATGTCTATCAAATCATTATGCTGGACATTTTCAATATATTACTATTTTGTCTGTTATACCTCAATAAAAACACAAAAGTGAAGTAAAATTTAAAAAATGCATATGCTGGGATCTTGAAAATACTTATCACTAGATGTTTAACAACATAATTTTTAATGTATCCATACAGTATGCAGTCACTAAAACTAATGATGATGTATATTTAGATAAAGAAGAAACTGTGTGTGTGTTTAAATGTGCATACAAGTTTATACCACAAAATGTTTATAATCACAACCTCTAGGTAGTGAGGTTAGGAACCATCTTTAAAAATTCTGCTCTTCATATGTTTCCTGACCTTTTTATTGCAGTGTGTATGATTTTTTTCTTATAAAAAGAAAAGAATAGCAATACAAATTACATCATAAAATAGATAAAAAGGAATACAGATAGGCTGTCTCTGAGCATTTCTCTTTTGCAGATAAAGGCTGATGACCTTCGCCATCACAGGGAGGAGCTGATTTTCTTACTAACACTATTTTTAGACAACTAGAGTAAGCACTACCTAATACTAGATTTATTAGTGCTTCATCTGAATAAGATGGAGCCATGTGCAGCTTAGAGTTGCAAGGAAAGGAAACCTCAGACAAGCTAATGGGAGAAGAAAGGAACAGGACTCAAGATGTCTGCTTGCCACTGAGCTAAAAATCCTTTCCCAGATTACTTTTTTGCCAGCTGTGCTAGGTGACCCAGTGCTTTGCCCATGAGAACTTCCATGTTCAATGGATTGTAGTGGAAAAACAATTCACCCGTGAAGGAACATTTGTATTTGTATATTTCCAAAGAGGGAGCTTAAGCAAGTTCAAGAGCAAAATGAATCCTTATATTGTGCTGAACTCTTTTTTATGTACATGCACATATCATAATTATGCTCAGTTGACTAACTAGTTATTTATTATGAAGACATAACCCTCCTTGCTGATTCTGGTACATTTATCCTATTTTTCTACTTCATTATACTTCTGGATAATTAATACTCTGCAGAGAACTAAAGTCAGTATGTACTCAAATATAATACACATTGTACTGAAATGACAATTTAGAATTTTTTTTTCCAATAAACACAGTGATTCATTTCCATGTGTGTTACAATGTACTTACTTCTTGAAGTTGGATCCAAAGCCCTTAGAGTAAGAATGTACCTTGTTCCAGTAGTGGCAGAGATGTTTATCTCAGGAATTTGAGAATAACAAAAAGCAGGAAAGAAACTGTAAAGGATATAACCCTTAAAGGGGGAAAACTTCACTGGGCGGGATGCATTTTAATAAGGCTTTTTCTCTGAGGGAAATCTCTTGTTTGAGAGGCACATAAAAGCTGGAAATGAGCAGAAGGCTGTTTTGTTACTGACTTGAGATATCAGAGGATAGAGCTGAGGGCTGCCAGAATGGCTGGAAATTGAGTGAGGAAATTCTAGCAAGAAAGAAACCACACAAGGAAGAGCCCCTAAATCTCTACATAAATTCCTCTCAAATCCCCCAACATAGGGGAGATGCTCAGACATCCTACAAAAAGCAACACTGGAAAGGTTGAAAGAAATTTCAATTGCTGCCTCCATAATGGAGACAAGAGTTTAGAGTTTTGAGTCGGCTGTATTGGAAGTGTTAGGTAGGTAGAATAGGGAAAAGGAGTCCAAAATGGCGGTGGCTAAAAGACAAGGAAGGTCAAAGGAAGGTCCGAGGACCAGAGTGAAGACTTCAGGCAGAACAAACAGCACTCCTGGCTAAGCCCAATTTGCATAGGGCAGGCCCAGGTGGAGGGAAAAACATATAAAAGGAGGAGCCAAAGCGCTTTCTCTCGGACTCTCTCTCCCGCGTGCGTGCGCTCTTTTCTCTTTCTCTCTCTCTCTCTCTCACTCTCCTGCTATCTTCTAAATAAAATGGAGCTGTAACACTGATTTGCCCAAGAGCTGTAACACAGTTTGTCCAAGACCCAAGAGCTGTGATGCGCCGAGGGCTTTAATGTCCGTTGCTCCAAATCTTTGTTGTGACAAAACAAAGAACCGAGGAACATACACTGGTGTGACAGAAGGCTTGGTTAACTCAAGCTGTTCATGGAAACCCCCCAAATTTCAAGTCACTGGACTAAAGACTATGTGCCAGATCTAAAGGGTTCACCCTAGGTCTGAACATAAATCATGAGACTCACTCCTGATATCACAGAAACAAGCCTTCACAAGTCTAATGTAAATGGCCAGTAATGTAATAGCCTGTTAGATAAAAACAAACACCATCCAGAGAATGATAGGAGGATTCAGAGCCTCTGTACTCTTCCACCCACAATGTCTAGTACATACTAAAAATTAGTAGATATGCAAAGAACCAGGAAAATGTGACACAGAGTCAAGAGAAAAATGAGCCAAAAGAACAAACCCTGATGACACCGATGTTGAAGCTAGCAGACGAGAATATTAAAGCAGGTATTATAACTATATGCAAACTGGAATTTATCTATTTATTGTTTCTCAGTCCCAATTCAACCTTTCTTTGCCCTGCTTTGTGATATTGGAATTAGAGTCTACAAACACTTCTCTTTTGCCAGCTGGCACAATGAAAAAGTTTACTAATAGAAGGTACTAAATGAGTTATTGCAAGGGATAGAGGCTCCTCTCCCTGGTTATGATGTGCTTTTAACTTTTTAAAAATGCTGGTTGTTGCAGCATGAGGCAGCCAGTAGAATGTGTGACACCAGACGGTGCTTTCCAATGAGTTTTAGCAGCACCTCAGCAGGCAGATTCCCACTTGTTTCTCCACTGGACTGCCATCCCAGCAGGGGATTTCCTGCTTTCCGTCCCTTGCCCAAAGTACACCATGAACTTTCCTACCATCCAGTGGTCCAAAGATACACTCAATCTAATGTTGTATGACTCTCAGTCTTGAAGATGAAAGTGGCTTATTCCATGTCTATTTATACCACATTCCGTGTCTATTTATACCTTATTCCATGTCTATTTATACCTGAATCAGTGGCACTGGCTGCTCCCTGTGTAGGTTATTTATATATTCTTTGGAGTTCTCTTTATCTGTCAGTAGTTAATTCCCTGGAACTAGTTAATAATTCTTTTAATTATAATTTTCCTATTCATATTATTGGTGTATTTTCTATCTTATGGGTCCCTGAACTGCAAAACATATTCAAAGTGCACACAAAGTTGTCTAAAAATAAGTTCAAAATGAATAGGTTACACAAGTAGAGTTTCTGGAGCTAAAAACTAAACTGAATAAAATATAAAATAGCTATAGAAAAAATAATCAATATATAAAATATACGTCATGGGAAATAGATGGGGAAACAGTGGAAACAGTGTCAGACTTTATTTTTTGGGGCTCCAAAATCACTACAGATGGTGACTGCAGCCATGAAATTAAAAGACGCTTACTCCTTGGAAGGAAAGTTATGACCAACCTAGATAGCATATTCAAAAGCAGAGACATTACTTTGCCAACAAAGGTTCGTCTAGTCAAGGCTATGGTTTTTCCTGTGGCCATGTATGGATGTGAGAGTTGGACTGTGAAGAAGGCTGAGCGCCGAAGAATTGATGCTTTTGAACTGTGGTGCTGGAGAAGACTCTTGAGAGTCCCTTGGACTGCAAGGAGATCCAACCAGTCCATTCTGAAGGAGATCAGCCCTGGGATTTCTTTGGAGGGAATGATGCTGAAGCTGAAACTCCAGTACTTTGGCCACTTGATGCAAAGAGTTGACTCATTGGAAAAGACTCTGATGCTGGGAGGGATTGGGGGCAGGAGGAGAAGGGGACGACAGAGGATGAGATGGCTGGATGCCATCACTGACTCGATGGACGTGAGTCTGAGTGAACTCCGGGAGTTGGTGATGGACAGGGAGGCCTGGCGTGCTGTGATTCATGGGGTTGCAAAGAGTCGGACACGACTGAGCGACTGATCTGATCTGATCTGAACACAAAGGAGAAACACAAAGTGAATAGAATTATGTTTAAAGGTTCTTACAGTTCTATAAAAAACAAAATTTTAATTCTAAGTAGACTGTGACAAATTAAAGAAGCAGAGTGTAATAGCTACAGCTGTAATTTAAATAGAAGTATACCCAAATACAAAGAATTAAAAATGCAATAATATAACTATTAAATTAATCTTAAATAAAGAATGAAAAAGGAGAAAGCAGAGAGAGATATAGAAAACAAATTGTAAAAAGGTAGACCTAAACACCACCATGTGATTGCATTAAATGTCAGTGGACTAAGTGTCCCAGTTAAAAGGCAGAGGCTATCTAATTGCAGATTGCTTATCTTAAAAAAAAAAAAAATTGATATCTGGTTTGCAGTAACTGTAAAGATAGAGCATGTAAACTGTAAATGGGTGGGGAAAATATACCATTCATAAATTAATATACAAAAGCTGGTACAACCATCTAAGCATCAACAACACAGACTTCAAGAAAAAGAATATGAACAAACTGCAAGTTTTTAACTGTAAAAAATTCAACAGGCTGATATCATATGTGTAAATACATAGACACACAATAAAAAGAAGAGCTTCAAAACACGTGAAGCCAAATTGGCAGAACTAAAACGAGGAAGAGACAAATGTAAAATTAGAGTGGAGTATTTTCCCATTCTCCTCTAATTAATAGGAGGACTGGATAATAAAACAGTAAGAATGTGGAATGTATTTAACAACATGATCATCCATCTTGACCAACTGACATTTTTACACTAATTGAAAGTGAGCAATTGAACAACATATCTTTTCAAGTACACATAAAATGTACATCAGAATAGAACAAATGCTGGGCCATAAAAATGTTTTCAATTAGCTAAAAAGGATTGAATCTTAGAGAGGATGTTCTTTGACAAAAGAAAATTAAATTAGAAACCAACAAAAATTAAATATATAGAAAAGCCCAACTGTGGGTAAATTAGCAACATATTTTAATGTATCCTATGAATCAAAGAAAAAGACACTAGGAGAAATCAAAAATATTCCAACTTAAAGATAATAAAAATAATATATAAAACTTGTTGTTTTTGTTTAGTTGCCAAGTCCTGTATGACTCCAAGACCCCATGGACTGCAGCACGCCAGGCCTCTCTGTCCCACACCATCTCCCAGAGTTAAATCAAGTTCATGTCCACTGCACTGGTGATGCCATCCAACCATCTCATCCTCTGTCATCCCCTTCTCCTTCTGTCTTCAATCTTTCCCAGCATCTGGGTCTTTTCCAATAAGACAGTTGTTCTCATCAAGTGGCTAAAGTATTGGAGCTTCAGCTTCAGCATCAGTCCTTGCAATGAGTATTCAGGGTTTATTTCCTTTAAGAATGACTAGTTTCATCCCCTTGCAGTCCAAGGACTCTCAAGATTCTTCTCTAGCACCACAGTTCAAAAGCATGAGTTCTTCTGGGCTCTGCCTTCTTTACGGTCCGGCTATCACAATGGTATGTGACTACTGGAAAGGCCATAGACTTGACTATACAGACATTTGTCGGCAAAGCGATGTCTTTGCTTTTTAATATGCTGTCTAGATTTGTCATAACTTTTCTAATTTTATGGCTGCAGTCACCACCCACAGTTATTTTAGAGCCCAGGAACAGGAAATCTGTCACTGCTTCCACTTTTTCCCCTTCTGTTTGTCATGAAGTGATGGGACCAGATGCCATGATCTTAGTTTTTTAATTTTTTTTATAAACCAGCCTTTTCACTCTCCTCCTTCAGCCTCATAAAGAGGTCCTTTGTTCCTCTTCACTTTCTGCCTTTAGATTGGTATCATCTGTGTATCTGAGATTGTTGATATTCCTCCCCATAAACTTGATTCCAGCTTGTAACTCATCCAGCCCAGCATTTCTCATGATATGCTGTGCATATAAGTTAAATAAAAAGTGATAATAAATGGCCTTGTCAAACTCCTTTTTCAATCCTGAACCAGTCAGCTATTCCATAAAGGATCCTAACTATTGCTTCTTCACCAGTATGCAGGTTTCTCAGGAGACAGGTAAGATGGTCTGGTATTCCTGTCTCTTAAAGAGTTTTCCACAGTTTGTTGTGATCCACACTGCTTACTCCTTGGAAAGAAAATTATGCAGTTATAATTGCATTGACTGAATTTTATAACTTTAAATGCTTATATCATTAATTTCAAACTCACTTCGTTAACCTTCCAAATTAAAAAGCTTCGAAAGATGTGCAAATTAAAACCAATAAGTACAAAATTAGCACATACATAAATTAACAAAACCTAATGTCCATTCTTTAAAAAGACTAATATATATTTTAAAAACCTAGTCTAAGTACATCAAGAAAGAAAGAAAAGTGAGAAAAAAACAACTATCTCCTCTTTAATTCCTGATATTAATAATTTAACAACCTATGTCAAAGGCCTAAAAATATAAAGGAAGGAGTAGCATAAACCACTATGAATCTGACAATAAATTCAATTTTATTGAATTAGAAAAATTTCTTGAAAAAAACATTTCAAAATAGACACGATGACATAGATAATATGTTACATTGTAGAAATATAAATTATGGTACTTAATAAATTAGAAGAAGAGAGTAATGAGTAAGAAGGAGGAATTGAGCAGGATACCAGAGCCACTGACTCAAGCAGTTGTGCAGATTACACTGATATTTATTGTGAAGGAAGAGACTAAAGGATAAATAGATTTTTTTAAGAATGGGAGTGTATATGATATGAGTTCAGTTTTCAACTTATTAAGTGTGAGATTTCCCAAAGAATATATAAATAAGCAATTGTGCATATAGGTATGGAAGGTAGAGGGTTGAGTGAGAGTTGTAAATATGAATAAAAAGTTAAGCCACAGAAACAATGACATTACCTAAAGAGGTGGGGGAGAAAAGAAGATGGCTTAGGCTGAAAACATATGAACAACATTTAGAGGTAACAGAAGTGGAGTCTATAAAAAAAGATAAATAAAAAATAATCAGCAGATATGAAGAAAAACTAGAGCATAGAATCATAAAAGCCAGGAGAGGATAATGTTGAATTTTTTAAAATGTCGTTTCTGAATCTATTAACAAGACCATCTAAGTAATTCTCTTTTGTATCATTTCATTGAATAATGTTAAGCCAACTTTGTATTCTTAGGGGATAACCATACTCAGTCACAATGGCTCATTTTTTAAATATTAGTGTTTTATTAAGGATTTTTTATCCTTATTCATTGCTCATGGTAGCTATTGTTCTATGCTTTATTTCTGTTGTAATGTATCTGGCAAGTTGTGTTATCAAGCTTGCACTGGCCCCATAAAACCAGTTGAACAGTATGGCCTCACCCTATTGTCTCAAATACTTTGTACAATGTTAGTACTGTTTCTTCCTTACACGTTTGATGCAATGGAAACATATAGTCCTATAGTTTTTCTTTGTTGGGAATTTTGATTTAAAAACATCCAGTGTCAGATGTTAGGTTATCTCATAGTTTCTATTGGCAGAAATATTGTGATTTAACTGGATGTCTCTGGCTCAAGTTCATTCATGAAGTCACAGTTAGGCTTAGGCTGTTGACCAGGATTACAGTCATTACAGGACTTGACTGGAGCTGAAGAATTCTCCTCTAAATCCCTGACATGGTTGTTGTAGGCTTCAGTTCCTCGGTGGTTGTTGGCCAGTTCCTTGCCACATGAAACTCTTCTTAGTTTGCTTGAGTGTCCTCACAAGTGGTAGCTAGCTTCCACTTTCAGAGTGAGCAATCAAAGAGAGAGCAAGAGTGCAGAACAGAGTTCCCAAGAAGAGAGTCAGAGGCTTTTTGTTACTGAATCCCAGACCTGATATTCCATCACTTCTGTTATATTCTACTCATCAGAAACAAGTCACAAGGCCCTGTCCACACTCAAGTGGAGGGCATCACACACAAGTGTGACTACCAGAAAGTAGGGGTCACTGGAGGCCACTTTACAGGCTGCCCACGATACTCATCATTTCACTCAGAAATTGGCCTTAATCTCTAGGTAGGAAGTAGCCCTGAGTTCTGGATGGTGACGTGAATAATGGACACAAATTTGTGTTGTCATTAAAGGTGTCAGTAATGCTGATTAGGCTTCCCTGGTGGCTCAGATGGTAAAAGAGTCTGCCTACAATGCAGGAGACCCAGGTTCGATTCCTGGGTCGGGAAGATCCCTGGAGCAGGAAATGGCAACCCACTCCAGTATTCTTGCCTGGAAAATCCCATGGATGGAAGAGGCTGATAGGCTACAGTCCATGGGTCCCAAAGAGTCGGACATGACTGAGCAACTTCACTTCACTTCACTTCAGTGCTGATTAAGTACCACTTCTGAAATAAACCCTATAATACACACCACTCTAGAGTCATTACAGTTCAATGTAACTATAAACTTAGAAACACATTTAAATCATAGACATAATCAAATTTGAGCCAAAAACTGACTTGTACACACAGATTACTTTTAAAAATCGCCTGACTGTATGTTCAGAAATAGGAAATGTAAAAATACTTCTTGGAAAATAAACAAATTAAAAAATAATATTTTGAATACATACATAATTCATGTACCTTATCCTAATATTAAATATTATAGAAAATGTCCATCCTATTTTTTTCAAAGAAAACAACCTTCTAAGCTAGTGTCAGCTTAATACAGCTTAATAGATACTTAATAGGTACTACCCACCTTTCTTAGTTGTTCTTACCTTTATGATTAGTCTGATAATCTTCCATATACCAAAGCAGAATTCTCTACAAGCCTTCTTCTGCACAGCAGTCAAAGTAATCTTTTCAAATCATGGATCAGAGGAGATCAACTTTCTAATTAAAGCCTTTTGAAGGTATCTCAGGGCACTTAGACTAAAACTGGAGCTCTTTACCATAATCAACAAGGCCTAACATGATCTGCCACTGCTTGCCATCCAATCTCATCTAAAACCATCTTCATCTTTTACTATGTTCCTGCAATCATGGTCATCTTTCTTTTCTCAAACACACTGAACTGCTACCCGCCTTGGAATCCTTTGTTCTTTTTGCCTGGAACACTCCTATTCAAGAGGGTGATATGGATGATACTTTCTGGTTATCCAGGATGCCACTCAAATGTCATCTCATTAAAAAGGCCCTTCCCTGATCAGCCAGGGCTATATAGTACAGCTCAAGAGGTAACTATTTACACTGTGGTCTATGCAATGGTGCTGGAGTTGGGCAATGTACAGCCTCATTCAGTTTTGTACATCCATCCTGAATCACTCTGTAAAATTGCTCCCTACCATTCTTGAGCATAGAACCTTATTGTTATCTGAAATAATGTTATTTATTCATTTACTTTATAGAATGTGTACTTGCATTTTGCCACGTTTATCCCAAGAAGACAGGATCCTTTCTTATTATTCATTGCTATATTCACAAAATTTTGAGCAAAACCTGGAACATGGTTTGGCACTTCATATATATTTGTGTAATGAACAAATATATGGACAAGTATAAAACAAACATGGGTGGTAGGAGGTGTCTCCATGCAGATCATAAGTTATAGGTCTTGTCCCAGAGGTCTTGTTTGTGTGTTCCTAAAAGGGCTCAGTGGCTTACACTGATTTTTTTGTAACAGATGCTAAGTGCTTAATAAATGCTCCTTGGATAAAATTATTGTGAAGTCTCATTAATTAAGATGATAACATATTTGTGCAAGGATAGATAAATAGAAACATAGATACAAGAATGCAGATAATTAATTTCAAAAAGATTTTAATATAATTAAAAGCACAGTGAATGTTGTTTTGTCAATTAATGGTGCTGGGGAACTGGTAAATTCATATGGAAAAAAGTAACTCTTTACCTTATAACTTATACCTTATATAAAAATTTATTTATTTTAGAGACCTAAATGTGAAAACTAAAATTGTAAAACTTCTTGAAGAAAGCAAGAAAATAGCTTTAAGACTTGGGGTATATAAAGATTTCTTAAACAGAAAACCAAAACACTAGCTATAAGAGAAAAAGTTATAATTAGACACTATAAAAATGAAAAATCTGTTCATCAAAAGACATCATTAAGAAAGTGGAAAGGCAAGTCATATGCTAGTGGAAGATATTTATAATACATAAATTGACAAGGTCTTATATCAAGATTATATAAAGAAAAAGAAAGGCAACCCTAGTTTTTTAAACACAAGCAAAATAAAATATCAAAAAGCTGATAAATATATAAAAAGGTGGTCAGCATAATTCATCACCAGCAAAATGCAAATTAAAACCACAATCTAGCAGCACACAGTCCTTTAGTCCTCCCAAAGGACTGAAGTTTAAATGGCTGACAATACCAAGTGTATTTCCAAGAATTTGGATCAGAGAGTTTTTTTTTTTTTTTAAACCACAGCCCAAATTGAAAACAGTCTTAATGGCAAATGGATAATGGTGTGGATACATTATAAACATGATGTGGCACATCATGGAAGAACGTTAAAACATTTGGTTGAATCAAAGAAGTGCAAAGAGTATGGAGCATATGATTTCTTTTATATGAAGGTTTTTGTTGTTGATAAGTCACTCAGTCATGTCTGACTTTCTGACCCCATGGACTGCAGCATGCCAGGCCTCCCTGTCCTTCACTATCTCCAGGAGTTTGCTCAAACTCATGGACATTGAGTCTATGATGCCATCCAAATATCTCATCCTCTGTCACCCTTCTCCTCTTGCCTTTAATCTTTCCCAGCATCCGAATCTTTTCCAATGAGTCAGTTCTTTGAATCAAGTGGCAAAAATATTGGAGCTTCAGGTTCCGCATCAGTCCTTCCATGAATATTCAAGACCGATTTCCTTTAGTATTTACTGGTTTGATCTCCTGGCAGTCCAGGGGATTCTCAAGAGTCTTCTCCAACACCACAGTTCAAAAGCAGCAATTTTTCAGTACTCATCTTTCTTTATAGTCCAACTCTCACATCCATATAGGACTACTGGAAAAACCATAGCTTTGACTAGATGGACCTTTATCAGCAAAGTACTGTCTCTGCTTTTTAACACGCTGTCTAGGTTTGTCATAGCTTTCCTTCTGAGGAGCAAGCGTCTTTTAATTTCATGGCTGCCGTCATCGTCTGCTGTGATATTGAAGCCCAAGAAAATAAAATCTCTCACTGTTTCCATTGTTTCCCCATCCACTTGCCATGAAGTGATGGGACCGGATGCCATGATTTTAGTTTTTTGAATGTTGAGTTTTAAGTCAGCTTTTTCACTCTCCTCTTTCACTTTCATCAAGAAACTCTAGTTCCTCTTCGCTTTCTGCCATTAGGGTGGTGTTAACCATATGTCCGAGGTTATTGATATTTCTCCCAGAAATCTTGACTCCAGCTTGAGCTTCATCCAGCCTGGTATTTCTCATGATGTACTCTGCATATAAGTTAAGTAAGCAGGGTGACAATAAGCAACCTTGACATACTCCTTTCCCAATTTGGAACCAACCTGTTGTTCCATGTCCAGTTCTAATGTTGATTCTTGACCTGCATACAGGTTTCTCAGAAGGCAGGTAAGGTGGTCTGGTATTCCTATCTCTTTAAGAATTTTCTACAGTTTGTTGTGATCCATATAGTCAAAGGCTTTAGCGTAGTCAGTGAAGAAGTAGATGTTTGTCTGGAACTTCCTTGCTTTTTGTATGACGCAGTGGATGTTGGCAATTTGATCTCTTGTTCCTTTGATTTTTCTAAGTCCAGCTTGTACATCTGCAAGTTTTCAATTCACACATTGCTGAAGGCTAGCTTGATGGATTTTGAATATTAACTTGTTGGCATGTGAAATGAGCACAGTTGTGTGATAGTCTGAACCTTCATTTCCCTTCTTTAGGTTTGAAGTGAAAATGGACCTTTTCCAGTCTGTGGCCACTGTCGCTTTCCCAATTTGGTGGCATATTGAGTGTAACACTTTGACAGCATCATCCTTTAGGATTTGAAATAGCTCAACTGGAATTCCATCACCTCCACTAGTTTTGTTCATAGTGATGCTTCCCAAGGCCCACTTGACTTTGCTATGGCTATATGTGATGTCTGGCTATAGGTGAGTGACCACACCATCATTGTTATCCAGGTCATTAAGACCTTTTTGGTACAGTATTTCTGGGTATTCTTACCACCTCTTCTTAATCTCTTCTGCTTCTGTTAGGTCCATATCTTTGAGAATAGACAAAATTTATGTTAGGATTGATTGGGAAGGTACATAGGGAATGAGGAAAATGCTCTCTATATTTTTTTTAAACTGGAGTGGTTATATGAATGTCTACATAGGAAAATTTCATTGACCTATGCAATTAACAATTGTACATTTCATTACATGTAAATTATAATTAATTAATAGACTAAAAAAAGAAGAGAGATATGTTTTGAGTTTGAGAAAAAGGAAATTGTTTACTACGTAAAAATAAGTGTTCAACAAAGGCTGAAATACAATTTTTTCTTTAGAACCACATGCATCTCAGTTGATTTCAAGCACTTATTAATGCTGCATATTGCTTTAAAGTAATGAAAAATGGCAAAAAATATTTATACTCAGAATTTTGAGCTAAATTTTTAAACTCTTTTTAACTGAAGGAGGAAGGAAGTCATGATTTCTACATGATAAACAACAGAAATTTCCCTAATGTCAGACTGTTGCAAATAGACTGCATCAAACTGTGGCCCACAGTTATGAACCTATAATAACAGCAAGATGACCTTCCTTTCTGGTTCCATGAGATAAACAGCTTAACATCCTAAATAAGTTTCACAAATGTTATCTCAGTAGCAAAAAAAGGAAACTATTTATAAACTATGCTAGGCACGTTTCATACTCTTCCTTTTATGGTTTCCAAATTCTGTCATTTTCCTTCTCCCTATATCTCTCATACTGAACCCCTCCTCATCATAATTCAAGACCTTGAACATGCCTCATGGAGAGTGAAGATGGTATAATAAGGAAGCATGATGACATTTCCCCCAATTATCATTTGATTCTACTTTCAGTAATGGCATCCACAGATTGTGGGGCCTTTGCCTGGCCCAACTAAGTCCGTATTATGACCCACTTTATTCCCCATCTTCATCACATGGGTCTTCTTTGAAGCCTCATAATATTGTTGTCACAATTGTTTTCTCTATTGTTTTTCTCATAATCCCCTCTATAAGTCAAGATAATGATTTCCTATTGCATTTTTCACTGGTGCTTTTTCTCTCAGCCTTTCTGCCTTTGTCTAGTATTTTGCACTTAATATGTACCCACTGTCTTAAGATATGGCATAAATATAGGGTTGCCTAATGTTCTGGAAGGTCCTTCCTGGTGGCTCAGTGATAAAGAATCTGTCTGCAATGCAGGAGACGTGTGTTTAATCCCTGATCCAGAAGATTCCCTGGAGAAGGAAATGGCAACCCATTCCAGTATTCTCCCTGGAGAATTCTATGGACAGAAGAGCCTGGTAGGCTACAGTCCATAGGGAAACAAGAATCAGACATGACTTAGCAACTAAACCACCACCACCAATGTTTTGGATATTCCTGCTTGCTTTTCCAAGTCTGCTCTTCACCTTTGCCACTAGGCTCTGTGACTTAGGAAGCTGACTGCTTTAATTGTCACTCATAATCCTTCACTCTCTAGACTCTGGTTGGATTTTGTGGATGACTTTCAACAGCCAGATATTAGTAATTGGGAATAGAGGGAGAAGTGGGTATTTATTTGGGGGGGATTATAGTGACTGCATTCCTACAGCTAAGGCCATAGTTACCATCACATGACATCTCACCCACACTATAAATTTTGCTGTTTTCTTAAAAGCTACCTCTACCTATCCTTACCCCTTCAACTGAAGAAAGGTAGAATCTTCCTGTGATTTCTAGTCCTGGCATTCATCACCACTACTTGTGAGTTCCAGACTTGCCCACAGCCTCTTAAACCATTTCTTCATAAAAGACTCTTTGCTCTCTTCTCTGGGTGTGCTATTTACCAAGAACCTGATTGATTACATCTGTTTAGTGTAAAACAAACAACAAAAAAATGAGACTTGAATATGTGACCATCTCAGAAAACATGAGTTGGTTTCCTAAGTTTTAAAATATTATTTTTTTATCTCTGTTTCATATTTTAGAGGATGTGTATAGAGTGCAACAGCAGCCCAGAAGCCTCATGGAATTCTGTGTAACCTTTTTAAAAATATGATTTACCTAGCCTGTAGCTTTGGACTGCAAATTTCCCAAATTGCTTTGGAGATTTGAATCGTAGAGCCTTGAAATCGGAATCAGAAGGGGCTTCATCTAAAAAAACCCTGATTTTTCCACTATATTAATTGTACACAAATATCATGCAAATAACAAATAATAGCTAGGATTTATCAAAAGCTTACCATATACATTGGGATAATTGCTTTACATTCATTTTGTCATGTAATTAGGACTATGCTCGTCCCTACAAAAAAAAAAAAAAAGTAATGGAACCTCACTCCAGGCTGTGGGGATTTTACTGAATATGAGTGTATAACTCTATGCTATAATGTTTGGCCCTTTCATTTGACAACTATTAAGAGGTTAAGAAAATGCAAAGGGTACATACTGGGATATCCCAAGATGTGTTTAATGCTTACTCACTGGAAATATTTTGTTTCTCTAATTAAATTTATCACCTAAAACACCATCCCTAGTTGAATTTTCTTTATGGTGAACTGACTTGGGATGAGGTATTGCTTTCAGTTAACATTTACTGAGCCTTCATTAAGTATCCTCTAGGGCTTTCCTGGTGGCTCGTTCAAGAGTCTGCCTACAATGCAGGAGACCCTGGTTCAATCTCTGGGTCAGGAAAATCCCAGAAGATGAGAATGGCAGCTCACTCCTGTATTCTTGCCTGGAGAATCCCATGGACAGAGGAGCCTGGCAAGCTACAGTCTGTGGAGTCACAAAAGGTCAGACACGATGTTCACTTTCACTCACCTGTAAGACACAGTTCTTTCAGTAACAGAGAGATGAACAAGACCAAGTCTTTGACCTCAAAGAGCTCACAAACATGGACATCAACAAGATGACTATGCAAATATAAAGCATAACCTAGGTCCCCCAATTTTTAAAAAATTATATTAATAGTTCATGAAGGAAACTGGAAAGCATCTAATCCACCCTGCTCATTTTACACATTAAACCCAACTCTAAATGACATATGCAGTACCCAGGTTTATGAATTCATGGGCTCTTCAATGTCAAAATTTAAATGGCTATACATCCTCTTTCCTCATATTGAGGGAGTAGTGTGTCTTACCAAATGTATGCAGTTTGTCAGGGATTAAAAGTTTTATGGTCCTGTTCCACTCCTACATTTTTGAGAGCACTTAGCCTTAGTAAAGTTTTGCTTTCTGCAACCATTCAGTCCTCTGTCTCTGGGATGAACAAGACATGGAGCATAGTCCCCCATCTCTGATGTCTCTGAAGCACCACCCAGACAAGGCAGTTGGCAGTTTTGAGGGTAAGGGAGAGACACACTATTGCATATAAAATCACATAAAATTTAATGTTAAACTTTATGGTTCATAAAAGTCACGTGGGTATTCTCTACATGAGGACTCATATGGAAGAAATAGTGTAATGAGCTAAGCCTTGAAGAACAATAGGATTTATACACTTAGAAATTGGGAAAACCAGGGCATTTATCAAGGAAACATTATAAACAAAGATAAGAATAGGGGTGGGATATGAAAAGTGATCTTTCATGAAAATGCTTTTCCAGATTGTCCACCATTGTTCCTACACACACATGCTTCATCTGGCCGCAGCTGAGAGCTGCACTGGCGTAGGGGTGTGGTTTTGCCACATTGAGGATGCATACATGAGTACTGTGGCTGAGAACTTAGAGAGCTGGCTTGAGGGGGAGATAAAGGAGAACTAGCCAAATTAAATTTTATTGCATTTTTTGAAGCTCAGGCTGGTTTTTGCACAGTCGGGTGTCATGAGTAAACCTGGCCTGTTGGGAGATTGATCTGGGGAATTGGTTATAATATGTGTGGTGAATTACAGTGGGGAGACGGGGAAGGAGGAATCCAGCTGTGGTGAACAATGAGATATGCCCCCAAATGAGGGGAATGATGCTGGCAGTGCTAGCCACAGGCAGCCTTTGATGGTCAGGCTTGCCGTGGATTGGCTCAGCTATCTTGGTCAAGGTCAAGTTTCTGACAGGAGAAGCTCACATCCAGTGACTATTTTATTCAGTACTATAAAGGTTTCCCTAGTGGTAAAACAACAACAAAACCAAAAAAACCCCACCTACTAATGCAGGAGACTTTGCAGATGTGGGTTTGATCCCTGGGTCAGGAAGATCCCCTGGAGGAGGGCACTGCAACCCACTCCAGTATTCTTGCCTGGAGAGTCCTATGGATAGAGGAGCCTAACAGGCTACAGTCTATAGGGTCGTACAGAGCCGGACACGACTGAAGCAACTTAGCACTCATGCACATAAAGACTTGCATGTCTTGTCCAAACTTGGGACAACTCAGAAGAGTCATCCTGGCTTCTAAGCTTCCTGTGGGGTTGGGCTGAGCTCAGGCTGCCCATGGACTTGATTGTGGCTTGACTTTTCTCTCTGTCCACTCCTGCTTCCTTTTCTTCCCTTCCACAGATATTGATCCCAAGGGCAATTTTTAATAAATATCCTGCATCCTAAACTCTATCTCAGAGCCTGTTTTCCAGGGAAATCTATCTGTGACATTACTCATGATATGACTGCACTACTCGTCTAGGTGATAGGCAATAGGACATAAATTAGAGTAGTGTCATTTGGAATAAAAAGGGCAGATTAACGGAGTCAGCTCATCCATTAGATGGTTTTGCTGTATGTAGACACCCTTGGGGATTCTGTAATTAGGATTCACTAGGACCAATCTATGTGACTGCAAAAATGATTCAGCCTCATCCATTCAAAGCATATGTGAGAACATGAATGAGTGAGTAAATTAATGAATAAATCAACAAATGAAACAGATGTGGCAAGTTCATTTATAGTTTCATGAATAGAGTGAGACCAGAAATACAGATTCTACTCTTTGGAGGGCTATGGTAACAAGCCACAGAGAAGCTGACTGGTTGTTTTTGTCCTTGCATCTGATTCTGTTGTACTTACATATACAAAGACTGTGATGAGGAAAGCAGTGCAGAACATTTTCAATGAGATATTTACTGTGCTACAATCGCAAGTCCTATGAATGCTAATCAGGGATTTGAGATCCCCTAAATAGGTGCATCTTACCACAGTACACTGCCAGCTGGGAAACCTGAAATGGCCCCTTTTCCCATTTAAGGCACTAACTTTATAAGAGGGTGCACTGAAGCTTCACCTAACAAGATACAAATATTTGTTACTGTAAAGCATCCAGGAATTTTTTTAACCAACACTTTTATTTTATGATCTAGTCAAAATAAAGCAAGATGATAAAGAGAATTTACAATAATGGAGCTATTTATGTGGTAATGTGTCTCGTCTTACTAAAGTCTGAGAGCAAATAAAACTTGAATAATTTTAAATATTATAGTTGGGCACCAGCTAATTGGTTTTTTATTCTATTAAGAAAAGATAATTCAGAGGATAGTTTAATTTCTACACTGATAGAGACAACTTTCTACTCTGAGTATGTCCACAGCTCAGACATAAAAGTTCTTAAACACTAAAATATAAAATATACTTAATGCTCAAAAGAAATTTGAACTGTGGTACTAGAGAAGATCCTTGAGAGTGCCTTGAACAGCAAGGAGATCAAGCCAGTCAATCCTAAAGAAAATCAATCCTGAATATTCATTGAAAGGATTGATACTGAAGCTGAAGCTCCAAGACTTTGGCCGCCTGGTGCAAACAGCTGGCTCATTGGAAAAGACCTTGATGCTGGGAAAGATTGAGGGCAGAAGGAGGAGGGGGTGACAGAGGATGAGATGGCTGGAGGTCGTCACCGACTCAGTGGACATGAGTTTGAGGAAACTACAGGAGATGGCGAAGGACAGGGAAGCCTGGCATGCTGCAGTTCATGGGGTCACAAAGGGCAGGACACAACAGCAACTGAACAACAAAAGAAATTCATTTTTGCTCAATATGTTATCATCAAGGTCATTTTTATCAATTCCACAAATATTTACTGAGTACTAAACATGTACTGAATATCATGCTAAACAGGGGTATTTAAATTTATCAAACAATAAAATCAGCCAAGAAGAGGGGGAGGAAGAGGAAGGAGATGTCTAGAAGGAAGGGAAAAAGAGGGAATGTCTCAAAGGAAAGAGTGTTGTACAGTGTCAATGTTCATGAGGGTTCAAATACAGTAAGAACCAAACAGCACCTATTAGATTTGATACCTGGCTCATTATAAGTAACTTTTGAAAAGCAGTTTCTTCAGGGAAGAGGCCAGAATGTAGCAGTTTCATATTAATGAAGGGAGTGAACATAGCAGATTCTGAACAGCTCTCACAGAGCTCAATATAAAGCACAAGAAAAATGTAGGGTGTGACTTAGGGAGAGGAATCAATATAGAGAAAGTTGTTTTTTTTTTTTTTTTTCAGTTATCAGAGAAGTGATCCATGCTGAGAGAAAAGAGCTACTAGAGAGGAAAATCTGGAAGATACAGCAGAGAGACAGGATTAATGATGAAGTAAGAGGTTCCAGGAGGCTGCCGGGGATGACACTTTAAGGATAGACAGGATCAGGTTTGGACAACAGCCATAATAACAACAATGATGATGACTAACAAATATTGATCATTGCCTGGCACACCTGCCTGAATATTGCATGTTATTTAGTCTTTGCTACAAAGCATTGTCAGTTTTGTTTAATTATTATTTCATTTTTATAACTGGGCAAAGGAGACACAAAAAGGAGAATGTAGATGCAGATTAGTTCTTAGGTGGGGGAAAGAAATTGATATTTTGATGCTTATAGACCTCACCTTGGCTCTATAAAACAGAAGGTGAGGAAATCTGCTGAGAATGAGGAGGAAGCTTACATGGTAAAAAAACAAGTTGGGTTTTGAAGGCTGGAAATAGTTGTGAAGAAGTAAGAGTGGGAATTATCAATAGCCACAGATATGCAGATGAAACCACCCTTATGGCAGAAAGTGAAGAGGAAGTAAAAAGCCTCTTGATGAAAGTGAAAGAGGAGAGTGAAAATGTTGGCTTAAAGCTCAACATTCAAAAAACTAAGATCATGGCATCCAGTCCCACCATTTCATGGCAAGTAGATGGGGGAATAGTGGAAACAGTGGCTGACTTTATTTTCTTGGCTCCAAAATCACTGCATATGGTGACTGCAGCCATGAAATAAAAAGACGCTTATTCCTTGGAAGGAAAGTTATGACCAACCTAGACAGCATGTTAAAAAGAAGAGACATTACTTTCCCAACAAATGTCAGTCTAGTCAAGGCTATGGTTTTTCCAGTAGTTATGTATGGATGTGAGAGTTGGACTATAAAGAAAGCTGAGCACTGAAGAATTGATGCTTTTGAACTGCGGTATTAGAGAAGACTCTTGAGAGTCCCTTGGACTGCAAGGAGATCCAACCAGTCCATCCTAAAGGAAATCAGTCCTGAATATTCATTGGAAGGACTGATGCTGAAGCTGAAACTCAGAACTTTGGCCACCTGATGCAAAGAACTGACTCACTGGAAAAGACCCTGATACTGGGAAAGATTGAAGGCAGGAGAAGAAGGGGATGACAGAGGATTAGATGGTTGGATGGCATCACCGACTCAATGGACATGGGTTTGGGTAGACTCCGGGAGTTGGTGATGGATAGGGAGGCCTGGCGTGCTGCAGTCCACGGGGTCACAAAGAGTCGGACATGAATGAGCAACTGAACTGAACTGAACTGAAGAGTGAGCTCTACCTAGAAATCACAGAAGAATTCCTGACCAATATCAGTTGAGTTTCAAGATCATGAATTTTCACTGTTTCCAATCAACTTAGTTGTGCAGTGCTGGCCTCTGGAAACAGAGCAGGTGAGTGAATGGCATTGACAATAGGCTCATAGTCTTCCTCTGCACATCTAAGAACTGTTCTGGAGGACATCAGTGTCAAGATGGTAGCCCATAGCCCTACACCATCATCAAAGTTCCTTTACCTTCTTTATTACAATTACATTTCTGGCCACTTCATTTTAATTGCTCACCCCATGGACATTTCATTAACTTTACTATGAAGCTTAATCACACATTATATGTAATGGGACCCCATTAAGATTCCAACTTAAGCTTCCTATTTTACCCCAAGCTATACACTTTTTCTTATCTTATTATGATCCCAGGTTTACTCTTTTTATTCGTTAACTGATGCTGCCCAGACTACAGCCTCCCTATGTTCTTGCACATGCCCTTT
Organism: Bos mutus; assembly: GCF_027580195.1. Taxonomy (NCBI): domain Eukaryota; kingdom Metazoa; phylum Chordata; class Mammalia; order Artiodactyla; family Bovidae; genus Bos; species Bos mutus. Next base: position 72,696,593 of record NC_091631.1, on the reverse strand, counting down.
CCTGTCTAGATATACTTTTCTTTTTTTTGCCTGACAAAATTTGTTCCATATTTCAAAGTTATATCAACATCAGCTTTTCCAGGAATCCCTCCAAGTCCCCTTATCCTAAGCTTATTTTTAGTTATGTGTCTCCTAGATTGCTGCTCCCTCCCGGTTCTCTTTACAACTCTTCATATCCTGCAAAGTGATGATTAGTTTTTTTTTCTGGTGTCCCACATAACTAAATCAAGTTGGGGTTGTGTTTTTGTTTAATGTCTGTATGTATGTAACCTAGTATAGTGACTTATAGTTTATCTATCTATCTATTTATTATTATTTAGTTAAAACTGTATGTGTTTAATACTAGGTTTGAAGAAAAATGAAGAGATGCAGAAAATTATGATAGTTCAAAAAGTATAAAAAAAGCTAAGAGTAATAAACTGGGCAAACCTGATATAGTTTATTAAATAAGCGCTTGAAAACACTTGAGGAGTTGGTGATGGACAGGGAGGCCTGGCGTGCTGTGATTCATGGGGTCACAAAGAGTCGGACACGACTGAGCAACTGAACTGAACTGAACTGAAAACATAAATATTCCTCTACTCAAAATTTCGTATACTTGATACAAACTTTTGAATTAGATACCTATTGTTGTGTAAGAATTTAATAAAACTAGATTAACATGCCAATTTTTAGTAACCTACACCAATATTCAGACTCTTGATGCCATGTACTTAGTCACTCAGTGGTATCTGACTCTTTGTGAACCCAGGGACTGTAACCTGCCAGGTACATCTGTCCATGGGGATTCTCCAGGCAAGAATACTGGAGTGGTTGTCATGCTCTCCAGGGGATCTTCCCAACCCAGGGATGGAACTCAGGTCTCCTGCATTGCAAATGGATTCTTTACTGTTTGAGCTTCCAGGGAAACCCTTTGATGCTCTTATTTATGATTTCTTAAGCTGCGATACATCACATGTAATTCCTGATAAAACATCTCAATATTAATATCAGTGATGTTGGATATTATGTGATACTGGACTGAAAAAGTTATTATATTGTCCTTCAAAAGAATATATTTTTTAATGTACTGGGTATCCAGTGCATAGTCTGCCTAATTTATTTTGTGTGGAATAACATATACAGAAACTAGATTACAGGTCAGTTATAAAAAAACAGAACTCAGGAATAGCCACATGGAAGACATGCATTAGGACAATGTATGGGGAAAGGGTGTGGAGCTTTCCAAGCACCTCCCAGCACCTCTACTGACTCACCAACCCTGGAGCTCGGAAAGAATTTTTTAAAGGGATTATCTGTAGATTCCAAAGCTTTGTGCTAAGCTTTGCCACTATAGAGAATTTAGCTATGAGACCCAACAGGGTCCAGGCTCATTCTCTGCACTCCTCTGTCTGTTGCTCATCTGTCCTCAATGAAGATGAAACAGTATTTTCACCATTCATAGAGCATCTTGCTATTGAGAAATGGTGATAAATAGTTGGTCTTTAAAAGTTAACTTTCACTGATTGAAGAGTTGTATAGCATTTCTAAGACAAAAGTAACCGTATAAGAGTGACAGTGTAATGCCAAATTGCATTATTTATTTCTTTTTATTTTTTTTCTTGTTTACACGTTATTTAGTAGCGTTTGGACTGCATACAAATTTAAGATATGAACACCATAATTTGTTGTGTATATTTTTTTGGTCCAGGTCTCCTGGTCTAATCTCTCTGTTTTTGTACACCCGTGGCAGATGCATGTTGATGTATGGCAAAACCAATACAATATTGTAAAGTAAAAAATAAAATAATAAAACAACAATTTAAAAAAAAAGAATTGCATTATTTAAATCTGGAAGTTTACGATGTAGCCCCACCTGATCTGCCTCTGTGTCCTTCAGTAACTGATCTGTGTACAGAGCTCACAGCGTGGTGGCCATTTTGAGACGAGAACAATCCAATTCTAATGTCACTGAGCTGCCTGCAGATGTCACTCAGAGATAAGGCCAATGACTCTGCACCTGTCTTCCATTCCTCTCTTTGAGCTGCTCTTCCCTCAAATAAAGAGGAAGAGAACTAACATTCTGTTGTCTATTATGCTGTCCAGCCTTACCATTTTATTTTATGTCATCTCATCCTCACACAGTACTACAATGTAGGTATTCCTTAAAATTTATAGACTAGGAAACTAAGGGCTACTTACATTAATTATTATTTTTTAATATAAATTTATTTAATTAGAGGTACAATGTTGTATTGGTTTTGCCATACATCAACATGAATCCACCACGGGTGTACACGTGTTCCCCATCCTGAACCCCCCTCCCACTTCCCGAGGAAACCAGAATTGAAAGAGACACATGTACCCCAATGTTCATCGCAGCACTGTTTATAATAGCCAGGACATGGAAGCAACCTAGATGTCCATCAGCAGATGAATGGATAAGAAAGCTGTAGTACATTAATTATTAATAGCATTAAGGAGACCCCCTGAAAAGAGCACAGGCTTTGGGATCAAGCATTGGCCTTAACCATTTCCCAATATATTTCAGAGGCAAACTGCTTACCCTCTCTAGTCTTCAGTCTTTAAATATGTAAATAATGATAATAAACATCTCAGAGCATGATTTTGACAGTTAAGGTAACATATAAAGCATTTACCACAGTGCTAGGAACATAGGTATTACTAGGCGCGCGTGCGCGCACACACACACACACACACACACACACACACATGCTATTTAGAGTCTAATATCTATACGTATTTATTGTAGGAAAGTCAAACTCTCCTGGACTTATTAACCTGTTCTTGAGCAGGGGCTTTAAGTTCTACAAGTTTCTGTGTCCTTAGTTGTAAGATGGAGATAGTACAGATATTTGAAAGATACAATGAGGTGATTTGTGTAAAAGTATTTGCAATAATATTTTAGTGTTTTCCAGAAAAATTTTGGTAACTTCTATCACTTTTTATATATCCCATACTTGTACTTCTATAACCATCCCCAGATCCTTCTCCACACAATTTCATTTAAAGCTCACAAAACCCTTGATATAATGACTTTTATTATCCAGTATTTACAGATGAAGAAATGAAAGCTTAGGGAGTTTAAATCACTTTCTCAAGATAACAGACTTATTCAATGGTAGAGTAATTTGGTATATAAGACACTTTACAAAGTAATTTGCCAGTAGAGACAAGACACAATGGCAGAAGTTAATTGTATCATGTAACAGAATGGTTAATACTCATAAGCAAGCACTTGGAAATTTTCTCAACCATTCATACTGAAGCTTCTTACATCTGAATCAACAGGAGCTGCAGGTAGTTATGAGTATTTCAACATCACTTACCCTGGAAGGATATTGGTTCACTGCTAAGGCAGTGGAGGAAACCTTCATAAACATGCCCAGACTGATGGGGGCCTGGACATTGATGGCGGCTGTGTGAAGCACTGGAAAGAGCCCCAACTTGGCTTCAAATACAAGTGGACTAGAAACCAGCTTTGCCATATTGTGGCTTTAGAAAGTTAGCATTCAGTACCTCACTTTTCTTAGGAATGACTGTACATTAATAATTTCATTAACTTGATAGAACAAACAGTGATCCATAAGCCAGAAGATTTACAAGAAAATAACTAGAAAGTTAAAACATGTCTGCAAACTCTCACTAGGTAGATGTCATTAAAATAATCACTCATCAGTGTGGACCACTTTATGATTCAAATATCCAAACTGAACTAGAACTTGTTTCATGAAAGGCAGAAGAGCTGACATGAAGCTAACGCAATCACACAAACTGTAATCTGAGAAATGTGAACAATACATCACAATGTTGTTCTTCAGTCACTAAGTCTTATCTGACTCTTTATGAACCCATGGACTGCATCATGCAGGCTTCCCTGTCCTTTACCATTTCCTGGCATTTGCCCAAGTTTATGTCCATTGAGTTGGTGATGCCATCCAACCATCTCAACCTCTATCACCCTCTTCTGCTTCTACTTTCAATCTTTCCCCAGCATCGGGGTCTTTTCCAAAGAGTCAGCTATTCACATCAGGTGGCCAAAGTATTAGAGTTTCAGCTTCAGCATCAGTCCTTCCAATGAATATTCAGGGTTGATTTCCTTTAGGATTGATTAGTTTGATCTTCTTGCAGCCCAAGGGACTCTTGAGAGTCTTCAGCACCAAAGCTCAAAAGCATCAATTCTTCAGCACTCTACCATTTTTATTGTCCATCTCTCATATCTGTATGTGACTACTGGAAAGCCTTCACTATACAGACCTTTGTGGGCAAAATTCCATCTTTGCTTTTTTAACACACTGTCTAGTTTTGTAATACCTTTCCTGCCAAGAAGCAATCATTTTCTAATTTCATGGCTGTAGTCACCATCCACAGTGATTTTAGAGCCCAAGAAGAGGAAATCTGTCACTGCTTCCACCTTTTCCCTTTCTATTTGCCATGAAGTGATGGAACAGATGCCATAATGTAATTTTTTAAACATTGAGTTTTAAGCTGGCTTTTTCACTCTCCTTCACCCTCATCAAGAGGCTCTTTAGTTTCTCTTCACTCTGCCATTAGAGTGGTATCAGCTGCATATTTGAGGTCGTTGATAGTTTTCCCGGTAATCTTTTTTTTTTTTTTTTTTAATTGAAGGATAACTGCTTTACAGAATTTTGTTGTTTTCTGTCAAATCTCAGCATGACTCAGCCATAGGTATACATATATCCCCTCCCTTTTGAACCTCCCTATCATCTCTCTCCCTATCCCACCCCTCTAGGTTGATACAGAGTTTGAGTTTCCTGAGACATACAGAAAATTCCCATTGGGTATCTATTTTATATGTGGAAAAGTTTCCATGTTACTCTCTCCATACATCTCACTCTCTCCTCACCTCTGCCCATGCCCATAAGTCTGTTTCTTATGTCTGTTTCTCCATTGCTGCACTGCAGATAAATTCTTTGGTACCATCTTTCTAGATTTTTTATATATGTGTTAGTTTATGATATTTATCTTTCTCTTTCTGACTTATTTCACTCTGTATAATAGGTTCTAGGGTCATCTACCTCATTAGAACTGACTCAAATGCATTCCTTTATATGGTTGAGTAATATTCCATTTTTTTACACATACCACAACTTCCTTATCTGTTCATCTGTCAATGGATATCTAGGTTGCTTCCATGTTCTAGCTATTGTACATAGTGCTGCAATGAACAATGGGATACATGTGTCTTTTTCAATTTTGGTTTCCTCAGGGTATATGCCTAGGAGTGGGATTGCTGGGTCATATGGTGGCTTTATTCCTAGTTTTTTAAGGAATCTCCATACCACCTTCCATAGTGGCTGTATCAATTTACACTCCCACCAACAGTGCAAGAGTGTCCCCTTCTCTCTACACCCTCTCCAGAATTTGCTGTTTGTAGACTTTTTGATGATGGCCATTCTGACCAGTGTGATGTGATATCTCATTGTACTTTTGATTTGCATTTCTCTAATAAGGAGAAATGTTGAGCATCTTTTCAGGTGTTTATTAGCCATCTGTATGCCTTCTTTGGGGAAATGTCTATTTAGTTCTTTTCTCCATTTTTTGACTGGGTTGTTTGTTTTTCTGGTAACAAGTAGTATGAGCTGCTTGTATATTTTGGAAATTAATCCTTTGTCAGTTGTTTCATTTGCTATTATTTTCTCCCATTCTGGGGGTTGTCTTTTCACCTTGCTTATAGTGTTCCTTTGATATACAAAAGCTTTTAAGTTTAATCATGTCCCACTTGTTTACTTTTGTTTTTATTTCCATAACTCTAGGATGTAGGGCATAGAGGATCTTGCTCTGATTTATGTCATCGAGTGTTCTGCCTATGTTTTTCTCTAAGGGTTTTATAGTTTCTGATCTTATATTTAGGAATTTAATCAATTTTGAGTTTATCTTTGCATATGGTGTTAGGAAATGTTCTAATTTCATTCTTTTACATGGAGCTCTTCAGTTTTCCCAGCACCATTTATTGAAGATGCTGTCTTTGTCCCATTATATATTCTTGCCTCCTTTGTCAAAAATAAGGTACCCATATGTGCATGGGTTTATTTCTGGGCTTTCTATCTTGCTCCATTGGTATATATTTCTGTTTTTGTGCCAGTACCATACTTTCTTATTGACTGTAGCTTTGTAGTATGATCTGAAGTCAGGAAGGTTGTTTCCTCCAACTCCATTCTTCTTTCTCAAGACTGCTTTGGCTATTTGGGGTCTTTTGTGTTTCCATATGAATTGTGAATTTGTTGTTCTAGTTCTGTGGAAGATGCCATTGGTAATTTGATAGGGATCACATCACATTGAATCTGTAGATTAAATTTGGTAGTATAGTCATTTTCACAATATTGATTATTCCTACCCAGGACCATCTCTCCTTTTGCTATATCATCTTTGATTTCTTTCATCAGTGTCTTATAATTTTCAGAATACTGTGATTTTGTCTCCTTAGGTAAGTTTATTCCTAGATATTTTATTCTATTTGTTGCAAAGGTGAATGGGATTGATTTCTAAATTTCTCTTTCTGATTTTTCATTGTTAGTATATAGAAATGCAAGCGACTTCTGTGTATTGATTTTGTATCCTGCAACTTTGCTAAATTCACTTATTAGCTCTAGTAATTTTGTGATACTATCTTTAGGGTTTTCTATGTACATTATATGCCATCTGCAAACAGTGAGAGCTTTATTTCTTCTTTTCTGATCTGTATTCCTTTTATTTCTTTTTCTTCTCTGATTGCTGTAGCTAGGACTTCCAAAATTACGTTGAATAATAGTGGTGAAAGTGGGCACCCTTGTCTTGTTCCTGATCTTAGCGTGAATACTTTCAGTTTTTCACCACTGAGTATAATTTTTGCTGTGGGCTTGTCATATATAGCCATTACTATGTTGAGATAAGTTATATCTATGTTCATTTTTTTTTGAAGAGTTTTAATCATAAGTGGGTGCTGATTTTTGTCAAAGACTTTTTCTGCATTTATTGAGATTATCATGTTTTTTATCCTTCAATTTGTTAATATGGTGTATCACACTGATTGATTTGTAGATACTGAAGAATCCTTGAATCCCTAGAATAAACCAAACTTGATCATGGTGCATGAGCTTTTAATGTATTGTTGAATTCTGTTTGCTAAAATTTTGTTGAGGATTTTTGCATCTATGGTCATCATTGATATTGACCTGTAGTTTTCTTTTTTGTGTGTGTTGTCTTTGTCTGGTTTTGGTATCAGGGTGATGATGGCCTCATAGAATACGTTTGGAAGTGTTCCTTCCTCTGCAATTTTTTGAAAGAGTTTTACAAGGATAGGTATTAGCTTTTCACTAAATGTTTGATAGAATTCACCTGTGATGGTATCTGGGACAGGGCTTTTGTTTTTTGGAGTTTTTTTAGTCACAATTTTATTTCAGTGCTTGTAATTTGGTAGTTCATAATTTCTATTTCTTCCTGCTTCAGTCTTAGAAGATAGACCTTTCCTAAGAATCTGTTCATTTCTTCAACGTTATCCATTTTATTGTCATATAGTTGTTCATAGTAGTCTCTTATAATCCTTTGTATTTCTGCATTGTCTGCTGTAACCTCTCCTTTTTCATTTCTAATTTTGTTGATTAGATTCTTCTCTCTTTTTTTCTTGATGTGTCTAGCTAAAGGTTTTTCAGTTTTGCTTATCTCAAAGAACCAGTTTTATTTTTATTAATCTTTATATTGTTTGTTTCATTTCTTTTTCATTTATTTCTGTTCTGATCTTTATGATTTCTTTCCTTCTGCTAATTTTGGGAGTATTTTTTCTTTCCTTTTTCCAGTTGTTTTAGGTGTAAAGTTAGGTTATCTATTCAATGCTTGTTTCTTGAGGTAGGGTTGTATTGCTATAAATTTCCCTTTTAGAGCTGCTTTGGCTGTACCTCATAGGTTTTGAGTTGTCATGTTTTCATTCTCATTTGTTTCCAGAAATTTTTTGATTTCCCTTTTGATTTCTTCAGTTACCTGTTCATTATTTAAAAAAATATTGTTTAATCTCCATTTGTTTGTGATTTTTACCTTTTTTTTCCCCTGTAATTGATATCTAGTCTTATAGCATTGTGGTCAGAGAAGATGCTTTGATAAATTTCAATTTTCTTAAATTTACTGAGGTTTGATTTGTGACCCAAGATGTGGTCTATTCTTGAGAATGTTCCATGTGCATTTGAAAAGGAGGTGTATTCTTCTGCATTTGGATGGAATGTCCTGAAGATATCAATGAGATCCATTTCATCTAATGGATCATTTAAGACTTGTGTTTCCTTATTAATTTTCTGTTTTGATGATATATCCATTGGTGTAAGTTGGGTGTTAAAGTTTCCTATTATTGTGTTACTGTCAATTTCTCCTTTTATGTCTGTTAGTGTTTTTTTGTGTATTGAGATGTTCCTATGTTGGGTGCACAGATATTTACAATTGTTATGTGTTCCTCTTGGACTGAACCCTTGATCATTATGTAGTGTCTTTACTTATCTCTTGTAATATCCTTTATTTTAAGGTCTACTTTTTCTGATATGAGGATTGCTACTCTAGCTTTCTTTTACTTTCCATGTGCATGGAATATATTTTTACATCCTCTCACTTTCAGTCTATATATGTCTCTAGGTCTGAAGTGGGTTTCTTGTAGACAGTACATATATATGGGTCATGTTTTATTTCCATTCAGCCAGTCTGTGTCTTTTGGTTGGAGCATTTAATACATTTACATTTAAAGTAATCATTGATACATGTGTTCCTATAGCCATTTTCTTAGTTGTTTAGGGTTTTTTTTTTTTTTTTTTTGTAGATCTTTTTCTTCCCTTTTAATTCCTGACTATATATGGACAGGGAGGCCTGGAGTGCTGCAATTCATGGGGTCGCAAAGAGTCAGATATGACTGAGCGATTGAACTGAACTGAACTGATATATGTCCCTGTAACATTTGTTGTAAAGCTGGTTTAAGGAAGTAAGTGAAGTCTTTCAGTCGTGTCCAACTCTTTGTGACCCCATGGACTATAGCCTGCCAGGCTCCTCCATCCATGGGATTTTTCAGGCAAGAGTACTGGAGTGGGTGGTCATTTCTTTCTTTCCTTCCCCTTCTATTTCATTCTTCTACTGAATTCTCTTTACTTGAGTTCATCTGATCTTTTTTTTTTTTTTTTTTTTTTTTTTTTTTTTTTAAAATTTGAAACATAATTTTACTTTTTATTTTTACATTATCTTGTGCAGTATTACATCTCAAAATAACAGAGTGCAGATAAAGGCAAGGTAAAGTACAAAGGAAGATTAACAACAGGTGTCAAAAAAGTTACCTTTATTAAGGCTAAATCCCTGGTTTATATTTTCCACACACATTCACAAAATTACATTCAAATTATTCCTTAGGCCATGAGAAAAGGAAAAAAAAAATCCAGATATTAGGTTTTCATAGAAAGCAAATCTGGATTAATCTAAAAACTATTCTCCTTTCTATTTGTTCTGACTTAAGAAAATTTAGTAAAGGAAGGTTATTTTCTTATTTGAACTAATGTGCATCTCATTAGCTATTGGTATGGTTCCTATTAAGTGGTTAAGACCTCCCCAACATTGGGGTCTCCAATCAGAAGCACAAAAGGCCAGGAAATGGACTTGGCCAGAGTGGTATACAGCACAGCTAGGTAAGGAGCAAGGTTTTTTCTATTTTCTTTCAAAGAAGTCAGCAACAACTCAGTTTTCACTTTGGAGGGGCTGGGATGAGTACCAGCACATCCATATCACTGGGACTGAAGAAAGTGTGGGACATAAACATTTCTATTCCTCTATCACTGCTGATGAGGAAGGAGAGAATTACATAAGATTTCACTGACCCCTAAAATACCTCATCACCTTAGACTTTTAAGAGTGCACTATGGCATGGCATGTGCCTCGCTCGGCAGGGTCCTTGAACCTGCTTCTTAAAGCCATGCCCGAGTCCATAGCACGTGGCCCTTGTGTGGCCCTGTGGTCTGCAGGCTAACTAGAAGACTAGCATGGTAGCCACTTACTGACACCACCTAAAATCTCAATTCTAACTTGACTGAAACTACAAACATTTTAGACCTTAGGGTTGAAAACAGTTGTCAGTTATGCTAAGCAGCTCACAAAATTCCACAGACTACCTTTCATTCCTAAGGAGAAAGTAAATTGGGAAAGTGAAAAGATTTAATACAGTCCTTTGTTTTCATTGCTGAAAATCACTGTGACCTTTGCATTTTCCTGCCATAAACTGGAGTGTTTCAGACCTGAAGAGACAGTATGTATGGCATTCCTTCCCTCAACCCAGGAATTACTTTCTTCTAAGGAACATTATTTCTGCATAAGACATAACTCTACAGCCAACTCTGAGGCCACACAAAGTTGAACAGAAAAAGGCTACATATAAACAGTCTACATTTGTTCAAATAGTATTATGCAAAAGAGAAAAACTCAAATACATACATGACACCAAGACAAACTACTCATTAAAAACAGTTGCTTATGTTAATAAGTGACAATTCAATATTATTCCAGTGTTTAGCTTTGGAAACAATTGTTGTAGCTGTATTCATCATAAAAATAAAATCAAGACATTCACATTTGAGGTTGTTTGTCACACACCACACCATCCCCTAAACCTGGAAGAGACTACAAATTAACTTTCCATGCCGATTACAGAAGTTGACTTTTAAAGCTTCAAGCTATAGAGACAGTATGAAAATCCCATTAGCTTAAATGCTTTATGATTTAGCTTGTTGCATTCTGGTCATAAGAGGCAGACTTTTTTTTAACGATAAAAACCTATTTCTATATGCTTAACTTTTCCCCTGCAGTGTTCTTTTCCTAAAATGTTCAAATGACTTTCAGGTCATCTTTTCCTTCTGATCTCAAAGTCAATTGTCATGTCATTTCTCTCATATAATTTTATTCCAATGTTGAACAAGTATAATTAATGACCATTTGTCAATCTATTAAATATTTTATTCCAATGTTGAACAAGTGTAATTAATGACCATTTGTCAATCTCTTAAATATTAGTATACAGTACAGCAGCTATATTGATCACAGAATTCCAGTTTATTACCTACATATATAACAGTCATCAAATTATACTGTGTTCATATATAAAATGCAAAAACACAAATGTGCTATGTCCTCTCATGTATGTAAAACCTGCATCTTGAGGAAGAAACTTTTAATAATCAACACAGTTTATATATGAATATCTGCCATTCATAAAAATATAACTTATACATTCTATTGTACTATGCAGATCAGGAAAAGGAAGTTACCAAATCAGTTGTGACAATTTAAGATAAAAATTCAAAAACTCATTATACCTTTAAAAAGATCAGCATATGTTGTCTATGTTTTAGATCAGAGTCTGCAATGAAGTCTGATCCACAAAGTTTGAGCTAAAAATTGGTGCTTCTAATGGAATGTTTTTAAGAATTAAAAGACATATAAATGAATTCAAGGCTAACAGAGTAGCTCCAGACCAAAGTGGCTCCATTTTTTAAGAAAGTAAAGTCGTTCTGATGACTAAGCCAGTCTTCTAACCAAATCCTGTCGTCTTGCCCAGTGCACAGCACAGTTCCCCCCTCACTCCCAAATTCTCATGAAATCATTTAAATTAACTGTTAAATAACATCAATATTTACTGCAGTGTGAAACACGGACCATTGTGTATATATACACGTTTTTGTGGAAATATGACTAGGCAGAAAAGATTTGGTTAGATGAAAACAGAATTAAAAGGCTTTTACCATGGATAAACTAGAATGGCTCTGTTGAAAACTTCCATTTAAAATCCCCATCTGAGGCAAGAACCTCTGAAGCCAGGTACAGAGAGAGAATAAAGACTACTGTTAACAAATTGCTTAAGGGGATTTTCTTCTCACTAATTCAAGATCTAAGAACATGTCTACAGTTTACACTGCCTGCCACCTCAGAGATGTGCTCAAGTATCAGGGCTATCTTCCTATGGATAGTCTGCCAGGTCAAGTCCAGTCCTGCTACAGAATGAATGTTTTCCTTCACCTCAGCCAAGTGGATGGCACCCACTGAGGTTCAGTATCAAGTTTGTTAATCAACCTAAGCAGTTCCTGATAGGCTTTATCAAGATCTGAGTTCACAATTGCTGTGTCAAAGTAGTGGCCATTGTTCTGCTCCATCTCTCTAGTCTTCTCAATGATTTCTCTCAACTCTTCAGGCTTTGGATTCTTGCCCTCTTTGGCCAATAATGCCCAAGTCTTTCTTGTGAAGGGGGTGCAATGAAGATAATATATGGTTTCAAGTCTGAGTTCATTAGAGTCTTCAAGGACTGTGTACGAAGACTTAAAAGACATATTTTGCCCGAGTTGATCACTTGGCGTACAGAATCTATACTGGTTCCATACAAATTTTCTCAAATTCACCATGCTCAATGAACTTTCCGGCTGCTATGTCTGCCTCAAACGCCTGCCGTGAAACAAAGTGGTAATCTCTACCAGCTACTTCATGGTCTCGCCGATTCCGAGTTGTATGGGGAACTGCAGATGCAAAGCGGTCTTTCTCCTTGTTCATGAGCCTCTGACGCAGTTCATTCTGGCCACAGTTTTGTGGACCAATCAAAATGATAGGTCTTTTCCCTATTTGCTGGCTGATGATAAAGTGACATTTCCTCATAAGTTAAGATCTCTTCATTGTCATAATCATCATTTTTATTGGCATTATATAAAACCTTTTTCCTCTTCTTTTTATTCTTCTTTGCACACCATAGTTTTCCTGATTTTTCTGGTTCCTTATCTTCTTCTATGGTTTGCTTCATGGCTTCCCTTTGCTGCTGAAAGCTTTTCCCTGAACGAGACCAGCTAGAGGCTGATTATCTTCATCTCCTTCCCTGTAGGCTTGCCACCAATTTGGATCTTCTTGACTGATTACATGAAGTATATCCCCTTTTTGAAAAGATAGACCTAACTCTTGGAACATAAGGGTCATCTGATGGGTCGTAGTCAAAATGAGCCTTTACATGGATCACTGTTTCCTTGGCAGGAGGAGGCTTGATCTGTTGACTGGGAATCAGAACAAATGTCAAAGTACCATGCATATCAGACAACAAGTCAAAACCTCATTGACATCTTTTCCCGGTTTCAATGCCATTAATTTCAGAACTTCATCTCCTTCATGTAACAGACCACTTTTTTTCTGCAGCACCCTTTAACTATCCGACTAATAATGACAGAATCCATTTCATTACGAACTGTAGCACCCAATGGAATATCTTTTTCTATACTGAACTATTTTTACAGTTTCTCCTCCATACTGGCCAACGCTTTCCTCTCTCATCTGTAATAGGCTCTAGCTGCATTTCCTGCTCAGCGACCTTATCATGGGCCAGTAAAGTGCCTGAATATGTGGAGCACTCAGCAGAGCAGTTAATTCTTGTCCTTCCTTCTGGTGAACTGGCTTCAAAACAGTTTGTACCTCCTGTGCAAGATCTTGTGCATTGGAGATAAGAGGAAATGGAGGACTGGCCTTGTTCATGTGTACTGTGACAGCATTGTGTATCTTAAACGCATTCTGGAAATCTTTATTTTGTACAAGTTGTAAAAGCAGTGAAATATCCTCCTGGCTCTGAGAATCTACCAAGGTATGTTGGATATGTTTAAGTGAAGCAAACAAGTCTTCCACTTCTAATATTTTCACAGCATAATGAGGACTTTCTAAGACAATTCCTTCCTCTGTGTCAAATATAGGGTTATCTATTCCAGTTTTTGGAGGAATCTGGGCTAGTTTCTTAAGTCTCATGGAAGAATTAAGGTCAAGTTCTTGTTTTTTCCTTCTTCCTCTACGCCACGCCTCATGTCCTCCTGCTGTTACCGAATACGTTCCAGCTGTGCACTTCTGGCATCATCCTGGTGCCCAAATCTCCAGGGCAGTCAACAGCCATCTCTCGGTGTTCTGATGTTCCTATTATGCAAATCAGAAAGTTCTTGTTGACTCTCTTCTTAGTTCTTTTCTGATTTTTTTTCGCAAAACTCAGACTTTCTTATTACTTCAAAGACACCAATAACCAGCATGCCACTTGTTCCAGAAACCATGAACGGGATTAGGCTTTTCTTTAAAAATGGTTGCGAGGAAGTAAGAACTGTTTGTTTCAAGACTGCAGCGAGGCGAATACCAGCAGCTGAGTCAGGCAGAGAAACGCGACTACATTCCGTCTACCAGAGGAAAGTGTTCCGTGTTCTTCGCCCGCCAAGATCCCGGACCCGCCTGGAGCGAGTCCGGAGAGTTGCGAACCCGAGGCGCTGGGCGCAGGGCAGGCGCCTCCCTGCACCTCGGGCGGGCGGGCAGGCTGAAAAGCTTTTGATTTCTCCATCAATTTTGAATGAGAGCCTTGCCAGGTAGAGAGTAATATTGGTTATAGATATTTCCCTTTCAGTACTTTAAATATATCCTGCCATTCCCTTCTAGCCTTCAGAGTTTCTGCTGAAAGATCAGCTGTTAAACGTATGGGGTTTCCCTTGCATGTTACTTATTGATTTTCCCTTGTTGCTTTTAACATTCTTTCTTTGTGTTTAACCTTTGTTAGTTCGATTAGTATGTGTCTCGGGCATGTTTCTTCTTGAGTTTATCCTGTATGGGACTCTTTGCACCTCTTGTACTTGATTGACTATTTCCTTTTCCATGTTAGGGAAATTTTCAACTATAATCTCTTCAAAAATTTTCTCATACCCTTTTTTTCCCTCTTATTCTTCTGAGGCCCCTATAATTCAAATGTTGGTATGTTTGATATTTTCCAGAGGTCTCTGAGATCATCCTCAGCTCTTTTCATTCTGTTTGCTTTATTCTGCTCTTCAGAAGTTATTTCCACCATTTTATCTTCCTACACACTAATCCGTTCTTCTGCTTCAGATATTCTGCTATTGATCACTTCTAGAGTATTTTTAATATCAGTAATTGTTCTGTTTATCTCTGCATATTTATTCTTTAATTCTCTTAGGTTTTTGTTAATTGATTCTTGCATTTTCTCAATTCTGTTTTCAAGGTTTTTGATAATCTTTACTTTCATTATTCTGAATTCTTTTTTAGGTAGTTTGCCTATTTCCTCTTCATTTATTTGGACTTCTGTGTTTCTAGTTTGTTCCTTCATTTGTGCAGTATTTTTCTGCCTTTTCATTATTTTTTTAAACTTATGGTTTTTGAGGTCTCCTTTTCCCAAGCTTCAAGGTTGAATTCTTTCTTCCTTTTGGTTTCTTCCCTCCTAAGGTTGGTCCAGTGGTTTGTGTAAGCTTCATATAGGGTGATATTTGTACTGAGGTTTTTTTCCCCCCACTCTGATGGGCAGGGCTGAGTGAGGTGGTAATCCTTTGTGCTGATGATTGGATTTGTATTTTTGACTTGTTTGTTGTTTGGATGAGGCATCCTGCCCAGGTGCTACTGGAAGTTGGGTGATGCCGGGTCTTGTATTCTACTGGTTTCCTTTGTGGGAATGCTCACGATTTGATACTCCATAGGGTTAGGAGTTCTGTGGTAGTCTAGGGTCTTGGAGTCAGTGCACCTACTCCAAAGGCTCAGGGCTTGATCTCTGGATTATGGTGCTAGCCTTCTGACTTGTCTTCCTGCTTCTGCCTTGGCCAACTTCAGTTAGTTCTTCATCACATTCTTCATGATCCTGTGTTGTCATAGTCTAGAAGTTCAGTTTGTGTGGATTTATCTACTCTTGAAGCAAAAGCCGTCTGTAAGTGCTGAACTTTTTCCAATTGTTCCTGAAGTTGGGAAATTAGTTCATCCTTCTCTTTCAGGTGCAGCTTCAGTATTAAGCATTCATCTTTCATTATATCCTCACAAATCCTCTACCAGCTAAATCAGGAGCTCCAATGCTAAGACTGCCTGTGAGAGGAATGCACTGTCTCCTGGCAATCTTGATTCCAGTTTGTAAGTCATCCAGCCTGTCATTTTGCTTGATGTGCTCTTCGTATAAGTTAAACAAACAGGGTTACAATAAGTAGCCTTGTCCTTCTCCTTTCTTAATCCTGAACCAGTCGGTTGTTCCATACACGGTTCTAACTATTGCTTCTTGAACTGCATAGAGGCTTCTCAGGAGATAGGTAAGGTGGTTTGGTATTCCCATATCTTTAAGAGTTTGCCACAGTTTGATATGATCCACATAGTCAAAGGCTTTAGTGTAGTCAATGAAAGAGAAGTAGATGTTTTTCTAGAATTCTCTTGCTCTTTCTATAAGCCAGCAAATGTTGGCAATCTGATAAAATGAGATGCATCTAATGTGTTGAGAGGAGGCAGTACATGAAAAGCTATTCCTTGTGTGTGTGTGTGTATGTGTGTGTGTGTATGTTGCCTTTTATGCTTCATTAGTACTTTGGTCTGAGAAGGCAATGGCACCCCACTCCAGTACTCTTGCCTGGAAAATCCCATGGATGGAGGAGCTTGGTAGGCTGCAGTCCATGGGGTCGCTAAGAGTCGGACACGACTGAGCGACTTCACTTTCACTTTTCACTTTAGTGCATTGGAGAAGGAAATGGCAACCCACTCCAGCGTTCTTGCCTGGAGAGTCCCAGGGACGGGGGAGCCTGGTGGGCTGCCGTCTATGGGGTTGCACAGAGTCGGACACGACTGGAGCGACTTAGCAGCAGCAGGAGCAGCAGCAGTACTTTGGTACTTATTAACCCAAATCCTTTCAATACTGCCCCCTCAGAGTGGAGTGCAGGAGAGAGAGCTTTTGAGAAGGCACCTTCAGACAATACTAGAATAGTACTCACTCCCTTTGTCCTGAGGCAAAGTTCACAAAGGAACATCTCAGTTCACACTAGATCTACTCATGGGGGAGAAGTGCATTGCTAGTAAAGTGTTCAGATGTTTTCCGTCTCCAAGGCAGAGATGTTTCATGATTTTTCAACAGTTTCCTATGCTGCTTACCACAGGAAGAGAACATGTTTGGCCTTCATCTGCTGTCACTGTGGCAGCTGTTTTCCACCGGGTAACGTTAGTCTCTTGTGTATTTTACCCAGTGTGAGTCAAGTCCTCAGGGCCTGGCCATCTAGAGGCACTGACCCAATATTGTTTCTGGGCCTACAAAGCACGTTTTCTCAGAAAGTGCAGCTTCCCTCCACACACCAACCTATGTTACACACAGAGCCCATTATGAAGAACTGCTTGGGTGTCATGAAAGGACTCTTGGATACTAAGGTTAGCGTATAGATGCCTAGAAAATTATGAGAAAATGTACTCTTAAAAAAAATCCATTTTGTGACCCTAGGCAGGCCATGGGAAAAGTGACCTATGCCAGTGCTTCCTGTCATCCTTCCTGTGACCTTGTTTCTGCTTCCTCAGATCTGTAAGAGCCTGGCTGAATCTCTGTGTTGCAAGACAACTTTATAGCATAAATTCAAAATTCACCTGAATATTTCAGTCTGACTTGATAATTTTCCAACTCTAGAAGTAAGTGGACACTGAACCCACTCAGTACACATGTGTACACATCACGTCCCAGGACGGGAGATGGCCATCTGGATGAATGAGTGAATCTTCTGTTCACAGAGCACTTCATAACTTCAAATTCAGAAAAGCACAAAGTAGACAACATACTTATTGAATCTCAGATGAATTTTTCTCTTAAAAGCTATCTCACACTTATCAGTTTTCTTCTATCAGTTTGATTTCACTCATGTGAAATCAATTTGCTCTGAATTTACTTGCATAACATCATGAATAAAAACAATTTGAAAACTCCCTAGAGGAGACAGCAGAGCTTTACCTGACAAATCCCACAGTCAACAATTTAGATGAAACAACTTTTTCTTTGCCACTTAATTTGTTTTTTTAATTGAAGGATAATTGCTTTACAGAATGTTGTGGTTTTCTGTCAAACATCAACAAGAATCAGCCATAGGTACAGCCATGTCCCCTCCCTCCCATCTCACTTCCCATCCCACCCTTCTAGATTGTCACAGAACCCCTGTTTGAGTTCCCTGAGGTGTACAGCAAATTCCCATTGGCTATCTATTACAACATTTTAAAAGTTCTTTCCGAGCCAAGGACCCTGGGGCTAGAGGAAAGGGAGGTTTTCTTTCTTTCCTTCAAGTGGCATTGGTGGCACTTCACTGATGCTTGTGTCCTTCCTTTCAGATTTTCCCTTGGGAATTCAAAATACTCCAGCCCTTTCAGATGATTTCTTTCTCTCATATCAAAAAAACTTTAAGCAGATTGGCCTTGCTGTGTGAAGGAGTCTTCTACTAGATCCTAATGGACAGATTATGTAACAATATGTAGAATATTCTTATTGTCATGTGATTGGGCAGTAACATTATGCTATAGAGTGAGGAAGTTTAAAAAAAATATTTAGGACAAGTAAAAATAAAGATAGATATACCAGTCAGAATGGCTATCATCAAAACAATCTGCTGCTGCTGCTGCTGCTGCTAAAGTCGCTTCAGTTGTGTCTGACTCTGTGCGACCCCATAGAAGGCAGCCCACCAGGCTCCCCTGTCCCTGGGATTCTCCAGGCAAGAACACTGGAGTGGGTTGCCAATTCCTTCTCCAATGCATAAAAGCGAAAAGTGAAAGTGAAGTCTCTCAGTCGTGTCCGACTCTTAGCGACCCCATGGACTTCAGCCTACCAGGCTCCTCCGCCCATGGGATTTTCCAGGCAAGAGTACTGGAGTGGGGTGCCATTGCCTTCTCTGTCAAAACAATCTACAGACAATAAATTCTGGAGAGGATGTGGAGAAAAGGGAACTCTTGCACTGTTAATGAGAATGTAAACTGATACAGCCACTTTGAACAACAGTATGGAGATTCCTTTAAAAACTGGGAATAAAACTACCATATGACTTAGCAATCCCATTATTGGGCATATATCCTGAGAAAACCATAATTTAGAAAGACACATGTACCCTGATGTTCACTGAAGCACTATTTACCATAGCTAGGGCATGGAAGCAAGCTAAATGTCTATCAATAGATGAATGGATAAAGAATGTGGTAGATATTTACAATGGAATATTACTCAGCCATGGAAAGGAATGAACTTGAGTCAGTCGAACAGAGGTGGATAAACCTAGAGCCTTTTATATAGAGTGAAACAAGTCAGAAAGAGAAAAACAAATATTATATAGTAATGCATATATGGCCTTCCCAGGTGGCACTGGCAGTAAAGAACTTGCCTGCCGATTAAACAAACATAAGAGACACAGGTTTAATCCCTGTGTTGGGGAGATTTCCTGGAGCACAGCATGGCAACCTACTCCAGTATTCTTGCCTGGAGAATCCCCATGGACATAGAAGCTTGGTGGGCTATGCTGCATAGGGTTGCAAAGAGTCAGACACAACTGAAGTGACTTAGCACAATGTATATATATGGAATCTAGAAAAATGGTAGCAATAAGCCTATTTACAGGGCAGGAATAGAGATTCAGACATAAAGAAGAGAATTGTGGATACAGTGCGGGAAGGAAAGCATAGGATGAACTGAGAGATAGAATAGAAACATAACATTACCACATGGAAAATAGATAGCTAGAGGGAAGTTGCTGTATAATGCAAGGAGCTCAGCCCAGTGCTCTGTGAAGACCTAGAGAAATGGGATGGGGGAAGGTGGGAGGGAGGCTTGGGAGGCAGGGGACATGTGTATATTTATAGCTGATTCACATTGTTGTAAGGCAGAAACAAACACAGCATTGTAAAGCAATTATCCTCCAGTTAAAAAAATTAATTAAAAAATAAAGATAAAATACAGACACTATTTATTGATTATAGAACTATCTAGAAATACTACTCTATACTCTTCTGTGGAATAACTGGTTAATTATAATCAATGATTGAAAAATTATTTAAAAATCTAATATACAACATCATAACTAATTATCAATAGTGTTTCTGAAAAGAAAGAGTTATAATAGCTATTAGTCTGTGTTTCAGAAAAAAAAAAAAATTAGCCATTCTCGTAGTTGAGAATGCATCTCAAAAAGAAGAAATTTGATTAAGGTTCATCTGTTATGACCCTGGGATCACACCACACATGTGGTTATATAAACAATTTACGTCGGATGGATGCTTTATCAGTCAGTGTCCAATTGGGAAAAGAGAAACACTTTATTTCTTTCAAACAGAGTAAGTGTAATATAAGACATTGGTTATACAGAGGTAGAAAAGTTTTTCTTTTAGAAAATCCAATTGGAGGTGCTGAGGCAATTTTGAGATTACTGATAGCAGGAAGGTAACAGAAGAAATGCTTCCAGACTGTAAAAGCTAGAACTGTTTGGAATGTGTCAGAAGATAGGCATTACTAGTTGAGAGCAGAGAACACAGCTTTTTAAGGTCTTGAACTCTAGTTAAGATCTGTCTGCTGCCAAACACCATAAGAAGAAGAGAAAGAGGGAGGGAAAGACTTTGGCTTATTCCTTCCTTCTGCCAGCTACACCAACTAGTCAAAAGTACCATGAAGCCAGAAAGAAGAGATGCTAGAAAATATAGCTTCCTATAGCACAGAGTATAAGAAGGAAAAGGTAGGAAATTAATCTAAGAGAAAACAGAGTGTTGACCTGTTACATAAATGCTATTTTGATAATCTGTATTTGTGCTAAGAGTCTAATGAGGTATAAATTTTGTGAAAATAATTTAGAAGGGACATGGGCATTAACCTTTCCCACTGCACTTCATCACTCTTCCAAACTCTTCCTTTCAATGACACCCATCCTTATTCTTTTACTGCCTTTCTTAATGAAAAGCTATCCTTCCTTAATCCAAGTTTCATAAATCTAACTGCACTCAGATGCTATACTGCCATAATTATATTCCATCTATTAATCCATGGATCATCCTCTAACACCTTCTGTCTCCCCTTCCCCTCTTTCTTTCTCTCCCTCTCCCTTTTTCTTTTCAGCCAAGACTGTAAATATTTAAGCATATAACATCAGATAACATAAATACACAAAGCAAATACTAACAGAACTGAAAGGAAAAATAGCCCAAAATACAATAATAGTAGGGGGCTTCAATACTCCATTTTCAACATTAGATAGATCACCCAGACAGAACCCCCATAAGGAAACAATGAATTTGAACAACATTAATAGACAAATGGACCTAACAGATAAAAACAAACATTCCAGGCAACAGCACTGAGATACATATTTTTATCAAGTATACATAGAACATTCTCTACGATAGGCCGCATGTTGAATTCAAAGCAAGTCTTAGCAAAATTGAGAAGACCGAAATCATACTATCTTCTCATCACATTGGAATGAAACTAGGAGGGAAACTATACAATTTACAAGCACCTGGAAATTAAACAACATTCTCTTGAAAAGCCAGTGTGTTAAAAAGAAATCGAAAGGGAAATCTGCAAGTATCATGAGACAGACAACATAACAAAGTGAACCATAACAAAACTTATGGAATGAGGCAATATGAGTCTGAGAGGGAAATTTATAGTGATAGATGCTTATATTAAGAAAAAACATATAAAATAAACAACTTTATGCCTCAAAGAATTAAAAAACAACCAAGTAAGCCCACACGTAGCAGAAGGAAGGAAATAATAAAGACTAAAACAAAAATCAGTGAAATAGAAAATAGTAAAAGGACAGAAAAAAATATCAAAGTAAGCTTTTCTAACAAAATTGACAAAATCGTAGCTAAACTACCCAGGAAGAAAGAAAGGACTCAGATAAAAGTAATAAAGAAAAAGAAGACATTATATTTGACACACAGAAATCAAAGGATCATAAGAGGCTACACTGAACAATTATATGTCAACAATTGAACAACAGAAGAAATGAATAAATTCTTAGAAATATATATCATACCAAATTTGAACTCATGAATATAATCATGAATCATATCATTCAAATCATGCCAAATTTGAATCAGGTTAATAATGAGTAAGGAGTTTAATCAGTAACCAAAATGCTCTCCAAAAAGAAAAGCCAGGATCTGATCATTTCACTGATGAATTCTATCAGATATTTAAGGAGAATTAACTCAAGTTCTTCTCAAATTGTTTCAAAAAATTAAAGAGGAAGAAATACTCCCCAATTCATTTCTATAAGACCAGATTACTATGATATAAAAGCCAGATAAGGACACTATAGGAAAAACAACAACAAACCTACAGACTGATAACTCTGATGAATAAAGTTATAAAAATTCCTAAGAAAACACTAATAAGCTGAGTTTAACAGTACATTAAAAGGGTCATACAGTATAACCAAGAGGGACTTATCACTGGGATAAAAGGATGGTTTACTAACAGACATCAATAAACATGATTTATTACATTAATAGAATGATTGATAAAAATCACAGATTCTCTAAATAGGCACAGAAAACTGGCAAAAATCAATGTCTTTTCATGATAAAAGCAGTCAACAAACTTGGTGTAGAAGGAACACACCTCAAGGTAATAAAAGTCATATATGGCAAGCCCACGGCTAACACCATGTTCAATGGTGAAATATTGAAATGTCTTCCTCCAAGGTCAGGAACAAGACAAAAAGGTGCCCACCTTCACCATTACTACTCAACCTAGTGTGGAAGTCCTAGCCAGAGCAGTTAGGCAAACACAAACATACATATAACTAGATTTTTTTTAAAAAAAAAAGGTATCCACATAGGAGAGGAAGAAGTAAAACAGTAGTTGCCAGGGACTGAGGGGTCAGGGAAATGAAGAGACATTGGTCAACTAGCACAAACTATCTGTCATAAGATGAATAAATTCCTAGGATCAAGGATACAGCCTGGTGACTATAGTTAGCAATACTGTATTGTATATTTGAAAGTTGCTATGAGACTAAAGCTTAAATGTTCTTACCATAATAACAACAATGACAAAATAGTAATTTGTGAGATAAAGAATATGTTAACAAACTTTTGTGGTAGACATGCTGCAATATATATGGATATTAAATCATCACATTGTACACTTTAAACTTATACAATGTTATATATGTGACATATATATGTCAATTATATATATATGTCAATATATGTCTAAGGCTGGAGAAAAGTAATTTTGCTGCGGAATTTGCTTTTATTGACCTCTCCCTCTTTCATATTCTTTCTTTACTTGTAGTTGTGAAGCCAGTTACTCTAAGCTTTCCCCTTTCTTCCTAAATAGGTTTGCTGTTGTTGTTGATGATGTATTCCTTTCACAATTTTGAACCAGTCCATTGTTCCATGTTCGGTTCTGTTACTTTTTGTTCTGCATACAAGTTTTTCAGGAGACAGGTAAGGTGGTCTGGTATTCCTATATCTTTAATAATTTTCCACAGGTTTTTTGTGATCCATACAGTCAGAGGCTTTAGCATAATCAATGAATCTTAATTTATCCCTTGTCTCAAATAGATGAGAGGTAAATTTGTTATCTGATGGCAAGGAGATAAGAAGAGGAAGGCAAGGCCAGTGGAGGAAATAATGTACTATCATTCTTGGAAAGAAGAAGTTGGAAGGTAACTCCCAACCTACCCAAAAATCTCTCAGGGACAATCTTCTATTTTGTTCCTACTAAATGGATGCTAGTGCCTATGAGATTCCTGTGGAATATGCCACATTTCCTTTGAAAAGGGAAGAAAATCTAGTAAAAGATCATACATAGGTCCCAGTAAAGTGGAAGCTATCAGCCCCAGCTACAAATCATATACTGTATACAAGCTATGCTCATGATGCAGTATAGCTGAGATAGGTTTGAAGCCACCCCCACCAGTGAGGGTGTAATAAGTCTCCTGTGTAGATTTATATCAAAGAGCTAAAATCTTGGAGAGTATTAAGTTCTTTGCTGTGAGTTTTAGCGGCATTAACAATTGTCCACTCCCATGGAAGACAGTCTGTCTAATCTTTTGGTTTCCAGAATCTCTCTCTCTTCTAGCTCTTTGCACCCTGCCAGACATCTTACTGTACCCGCGCCAGCTGGCTGGGACATGCATTCTTTTCTCATTCCTGCCCAGCTTTGTTTCTTTGGACTAAGCTCTGTTTTGAGTATTCCATGGTTCATCTCAGAAAGAGATTATCCAGGGCATGTCTCTGCCATCTGGTTGCTATGTCTTTCTCTGATCTGCTCTTCTGTCCATGGGATTCTCCAGGCAAGAATACTGGAGTGGGTTGCCATTTCCTTCTCCAGGGGATCTTCATGACCCAGGGATGGAACCCAGGTCTCCAACACTGCAGGAAGACTCTTTACCAACTGAGCCACCAGGGAAGTCACCTTGTCTCCCCTCCTGAAATCAAATCTTTGCTTTGTTTCTTGAATGTGAGGCTTTGATACTTGGTATGAACCTTGGTGTCCATCCTTTCCTAGGATCAAAAATTTCTATACCATCCAAACATCTCATCCTCTGTCCCCTTCTCCTCCTGCCTTCAATCTTTCCCAGCATCAGGGTCTTTTCAAATGAGTCAGCTCTTCACATCAGGTGGCCAAAGTCTTGGAGCTTCTGCTTCAACATCTGTCCTTCCAATGAATATTCAGGACTGATTTTCTTTAGCATTGACTGGTTTGATCTCCTTGCAGTCCAAGGGACTCTCAAGAGTCTTCTCCAATACCACAGTTCAAAAGCATCAATTCTTCAGTGCTCAGGTTTCTTTATAGTCCAATTCTCACATCCATACATGACTACTGGAAAAACCATAGCTTTGATTAGATGGACCTTGTTGGCAAAGAAATGCCTCTGCTTTTTAATATGCTGTCTAGGTTGGTCATAGCTTTTATTCCAAGGAGCAAGCATCTTTTAATTTCATGGCTGCAGTTACCATCTGCAGTGATTTTGGAGCACCCCAAAATAAAGTTTCTCACTGTTTCCATTGTTTCCCGATCTATTTGCCATGAAGTAATGGGACCAGATGCCATGATCTTCATTTTTCGAATGTTGAGTTTTAAGCCAGCTTTTTCACTTTCCTCTTTGACTTTCATCAAGAGCTAATTCTCTTCTCACTCATAAATCTTACTGACATGGGAGAAGATGGATGGGACCAAGCAACTGAAATAGTTAAAGCATGCTCTTACAAGACAGGTTTTCTGAGGCTGGAAACTTTGAGCCTTTATTCACACTGCTCCCAACTGTACCAAATATCAAAGAAGGAGATGTAGGAAGGATAACCATTGATCCAGACTCTAAAAAGTCTATGACCTAATTGAATAGATGTGTAAACAATTGAAAAGTAACTAAACCTTAGTTCCAATCTGGACTCTCACCAACTGTGCGACTTTGAGACTTAAAGAGGTAAAACACTTGTTTTCCCTATAGTATATGAATAGAAACACAGGGAGCAGGAGGCAGAGCCACAGAGAAGCTATCTTTATTGCTAGGGAAGGAGTCATAGGCACAGAGAGAGGGAAGGAAAGGCCCTGGTTTCTCTTTTCATTCTGTCCCCCAGTCTTCAGAGGATGCTTCACATTAGCTGAGTCGTGCTGGAAGCCAGCTTACACAGAACTGGGAAGTGAAGTTGCAAAAGTTTATCCTCCGTCCCCTCACTCCCTCTTCAATAAAGCCAGGGGTAAAGATTTAGGGATAAGCCTGGCACTGACACAAGCACTTGCTGTAGGTGTTGTGTACCAGGTGGGGAAGGGAGTGAGCTTAGAGATGTATAGTGTGTGTGTGTGCAAGGGATAGGACTGACATTGTTGGGGGTGGGGATGCAGAAATGCATGTGGGGGCTCTAGGAAGAGTAAGTCTAGGTCAGTAGCCAGTGATCATATGTAAGAAAACCAGACTGAAGCAACAGGCAGTGGGAGTCATTGTTGATTACTGGGTGAGATCAGTAACAAAATGTGTGATACAGTGTCCAAGCCAGGGCCTTGCGAATATTAGTAGCATTTAGAGCCAAAAAGATTTAGTACTTAAAATTTAAGTGCTGGCTGGTTTTAATAATCTACCTGCTGGCCTATCTGGTTAGTAAGAAACTAAAACTCATACTTTTTAAAAAAAAAAAAAAAAAAAATCAATTTTAAAAAACAGTTTCAGGTTCAAAACCTCAGAACTTTCATAGGAATAATAAATGAACACAAAGAAGACTCTCTCAAGAGTTTTTCTGATTTAGTCAGAATTAAAATATACCTGGATCTACTCAGTAAATATAAAATGGAATTAAATGGTTATTTGAAGAAATTTTTACACAGCTGTTTTGAAAATGTGCAGTATTATAAAATTCAGTTCTATTTCTAATGAATTTTCTTAGCTCTCTCTGTGTAATATAAATCAGGCTGTCTCAAAAAGCAGGTTTGACAAAAATCTGTGTATTTCTTCTCATACAGTACACTGGTAGTGCTGAGGTTCATACTGAAGTGTTTCTGCACTGCTCTACAATGTTGTTCCCTTCCCATTTGTCTTGCTTGCCCACTGGGTGCTGAGCTCCCCTGGGGCAAGATATATTTTTATTTTCTGAAGCTCAGGACCTACCACAATGTCTGGCACACAGTAGGATGCAAGTTCATCTTTGACAATTTGCTCTCATTAAGTCACCTGTAGAATATGCTTACAAATGAGGTCACAGGAGATACTGATACTGTTCCTGTTTCTTGTGTTTCCATGATAAGTTATCCAAAGAGGTCTTGAAGTACTGCTTCTGACAAAAGGTGGACGCATGTTCACTTCTCATGCTCCCTGATCTGTATTCAGATTTCCTCTCTACCATGCAAACCAGTTTCTACTCATGTAAAATGAGCTTCTCTGACCTCAGCATTGGCATTTGCAACATAAGCTCCCCATAGTTGCATTCAGAAATCTGTGAAGGTGAAAGAGAATCACATAGCGGAAAATGAACAAAAATGATCGAGCACTCACTACGAGCCTGGCATGGTGCCGGTCATTAATCTGCTAAAACACAACTCATTCCCAGTGGGGCTACACTTTGGACGGCTTTCCAGGTGATACGGAAGTCTCATTAATTTGAAGCTACAGAGTTAACTTCAGGAAAGTTGACTAGGCGTACTACAACTGCTTAGTTAAGTGTAACTGCTTAGTTATGCGTATGATCACCTCATACCTTTAACAATTCTTTTCTTCCATTAATTTCCCATGGCACAAAGTCCATCTGGTTCTTCCTCTGAAATATGCCTTACATTTCATTTCTTCTATCTATTACCTTTGCTACCATATAACCATATGCTTTTACCCTCATGCTGGATTACTGCAATAATTTCCTCATCATCTCTTCAACACCTGCATTTCTGTCCTTCCATTTCCATACATGCCTGCTAGATTTATCTTCCTGAATAATTTGCTCCAAACCTCACTTTGGTTAGAATTGCATTTATAAACTTCAAAATTTCAAAGAGTGTTTCTACCAGTCTTAAAAATAGAACAAAATAAAAGCTAAAAACTATTTTTAATTTTTTATTTAACATTTTATGCACTGATTTTGAAAATAGCAGGATAGACATCTTTCCAAATATGGGATATTACATCAACTTGGTGGTTTTATTTTAATATAAAATTCATTAATATAACATTTCTTTACTGAGATCATTAAAAATTTTACCATAGATCAGTATTCAAAAACACTAAAATACACATGTTGTTTAACAGATGTTTGGAACCAAAGGCATTCTCTAAAACTAAGCTCCAATAAATAGTTAAGGAAGTTGGGGATTGGGAAGACAGGATAAGGAATGGAAATAATTTCTTCCATAAACTTTACTGAACTAGTTCTATTCCTTCCCTATTTCTGTAGGAACTAGGAAGTTCCCTGACTAGTCCCATGTAACCCACCTCTGTAACCTAACTTAATGTCTCATTGTTCCACTCACCTCTTGCTACTGGGAAGATTTCCATCCCTTACTATCCCTGATCACATAAACCCTGCTCATCACTTAGATGGCAATAAACAAAGATGGAAAGGCCATGTATCCCAGATCATTAGCTTTGCACCCAGGAAACTATTTTAGAAATCTCAGGTCTGCAGCTTAACTATATACAAGCAAATGTCTTAAAATATCAGGGTAAAAATGTCGGTACACATAGTTCTTGGTATATCAAAATTGCTCAGTAATTGGTAGCTCTTATACTATAACTTTATTTTAAAACTTTAGAACAGGAATGGAAAAGGTAAAGGTGCTGTTTCAAAGCTGTTTGTAGGTGCTTAGTCATGAACAAAATAGAATTAAAGCTTCTGAGTCACTTTTATTTCCTTTCTCTTGAGCCATTTTGTTATTCACTTTGTCTTATTTTGTACAGCACAGCAACTATATTTCCTCTTACCAATATACAGAGAATGAGTTCTGATTTTTTCCTAACATCTATGTTAGTTGCACCAGACATCAATGGAATATGTCACATCATTTCAGAGAAACAAAAATTCATTTTAATTGTACCCTTCTGTATTAATTCCATGTCTATGAAAAAGCAAACCAAAAAGGACGGGAGCAGCCAAATTCAGGAAATAAGAATCATGGGACTAGTCAGGGAACTTCAATAAATCCTCAGAAAGAGGCTCAAAGGAAAGAGCTTCTGCTTAAGCAGAATAGTAAAGGTCACCCTTGCTTATTTTTGCTGTTTCAGGGAGAGAAGAGGAAGACTTAAATATAATCAAATGCTTAAAACAGAATGAAGTTGAGACTGTCTGGTTTATCTGACTGCTGCACTTTTTCAGTTGCACTGAATTCTAAACCATTCTAAACAGAGTCAATCTGTGCGAAGTGTTGAAAACCCACACTGAAAAAACAGATAACCCAGAACCACAAAGACTTGGTGGAAAATAAGCTAAATTTAAGAGCACTGATATGCAGGGTTTATGTTCTTACATATGTAAATATCACCTGTAAATGTCATAAAACAAAGTACATCCTGAGCCTGGCATCTTATGAAAGTTAGTTTAACTCTCTTCCTGAGAAATCTGTGAATATGTGAACTTCTAATACAGAATCTAAAAAAGCAAATTTTTCATCGAAGCAAAGCACCAAATTTCTTCTTTAAATCTATATTTTAGAGTGAAGAAACTTTATCTAACCCAGTACTGATTTGTCCAATATCTAATTTGAAATGTTTACATAATCTTATATTTCTTTAAATGTGTATGTGTCCCATACATTATCAAAGTGTCTGACAGTGAAGACTGGAATGTGAGAGAAATACTGGTGGGTCACTCCCTCACCAGGAGGAAAGTTGTGAAGTGTGAAAAACAAGTTTTAGGAGAAAGAGCTGGAGTAAAGGCAGAGTGACAATTACTTATAAATAGATCAGATCATTAACTGAACTGAGATTTCACAGCTATGCCCTTTACTGTCCTGGAATTCCAGGTGCTTTGGTATAGCCAGTGAGATCCTAGGTCAAACCCAGGAAGAAAGTGAGCAACCACAACCAGAAGGGGAACACAGAACTGTGAGTGGCTTAGTACACTGCACTGGAAGCAAGTGAGTTTTGAGCCCTCAAGAAAGTTGTGGGTGATGCAGAAAGGTAGAATGGGATTAGAAAGCATTTGTGATGATGTGCTTAGAGCTACTCTGGATGGTTTTCCCTGATGTCTTGAAATTCACATTTTGATCCAACATTTCAATTTTGCAGTAGAGAGAGAAAGGCCCCAAAAGATGGAAAAGATTTAGACAACGTCATAAGAAAGTGAAAGTTGCTCAGTCTTGTTTGACTCTTTGTGACCCCGTGAACTATACCGTCCATGGAATTCTCCAGGCCAGAACTCTGGAGTGGGTAGCCTTTTCCTTCTCCAGGTGATTATCCCAACCCAGGAATTGAACTGGGGTCTCCTGCATTGCAGGCAGATTCTTTACCAACTGAGCTATCAGGGAAGTCCAAAGTCATATAACCCATTCATTTATTCCTAAGTATGGTCTATAATGGTGCTTCCCAGGTGGTACAGTGATAAAGAATGCAGGAGATGCAGGTGATATGGGTTCAGTCCCTGGGTGGGGAAGATCCCCTCTGGAGGAGGAAATGGCAACCCACTCCAGTATTCTTGTCTGGAAAAATCCCATGGACAGAGAAGCCTGGTGGACTATAGTCCATGGGATCACTTTACAACCCCATGGATGGATTGTATTTGCCATTATCTGCCACATACTTGGCACATAACCAGAAAATGACAAAGAATCCAGGTATTCTCTGTCATAATCCAGTGGCCTTGCTACTAAACTTAGGTTCTGGGAATATCATGAAGCCTCTAGATCCTTCTGATTTTACCGTCTTCTTCAGAGGAAAATTGTGCCAGGTAATTCTTAATGTATCAAGAATCAACTAATTGCAATCTGCCTGCCTGCCTATTGGATCAAATCAAAGGAAATCTACGTCAGGTGCCATAGTCCAATTTGAAATGCTGGGACACTGTTAAATTTGTTCCTTGGCAAGAATAGATACTAGGAAAATGTAGGTGGATAATGCAAGCTTTGTTGACCAGTTTAGAGAGCACAGGACCCAGATTGGGCTTCCTTGGTGGCTCAGTGGTAAACAATCCACCTACCAATTCAGGAGACATGGGTTTGATCCCTGGGTCAGGAAGATCTCCTGGAAAAGGACATGGTAATCCACTCCAGTAGTTCTGCCTGGGAAATCCCATAGAGGCGGGTGGGCTGCAGTCCATGGGGTCACAAAAGGAGTTGGACATGACTAGTGACTTAACAACAAGACCCAGATTGGCTGTGTGGTATACACATACCCCTCCAGTTGAAATTCCATCCCACTTCCTCATTTGTATTTCTTCTTTGAAAAAAATGTTTATTCTGGTTTTCTGCACATTTTTAAATTGTTTTTTTTTTTTTTTTTAATATTGAGCTATATGAACTGTTTACTCTCTGCATCAAGGTTGCCAAAGTATTGGAGCTTCAGCTTTAGCATCAGCCCTGTCAATGAATGTTCGGGGTTAATTTCTTTTAGGATTGACTGGTTTGATCTTCCTGCAGTCCAAGGGACTGTCAAGAATCTTCTCCAACACCACAGTTCAAAAGCATCAATTCTTCTGCATCCAGTCTTCTTTATGGTTCAACATCCACATCCATACATGACTACTGGGAAATCTATAGCTTTGACTAGATGGACCTCTGTCGGTAAAGTAATGTCTCTGCTTTTTAGTATGTTGTCTAGGTTTGTCATAGCTTTTCTTCTAAGGAGCAAGCATCTTTTAATTTCATGGCTGCACTCACCATTTGCAGTGATTTTGGAGCCCAAGAAAATAAAGTCTGTCATAGATTATTTGACCATAAATCTGTTTGTTTATTTCTAGGGTCTCTATTCTGTCCTACTGACCTTTGTGTCTGTTTCTATGACAGTATCATATGTGTTAGATTACTGTAGCTTTATAGTGTAGTCTGAAGTCAAGGAGCTTGATACATCCAGCTTTGTTCTTTTTATTCAATATTGCTTAGGCTACTCGGAGTCTTTTGTGGTGCCATATAAATTTTATGGGGCTTTCCTGGTGGCTCAGATGGTAAAGAATCTGCCTGCAATGCAGGAGACCTGGGTTCAATCCCTGAGTTGGGAAGATCCTGTGGAGAAGGAAATGGCAAGCCACTTAAGTATACTTGCCTGGAAAATTCCATGGGCAGAGGAACCTGATATGCTACAATCCATGGTGTCACAAAGAGTTGGACACAACTGAGTGGGGGATTATTTCTTCTAGTTCTGCAAAAAATATCATGGATAGGTGATAGAGATTACATTAAATCTGTAGATTGCTTTGAGTAGTATGAACATTTCATTCATTTAAGAAATATTAATTCTTCCATAAAAATAGGATATATTTTAATTTCTTTGTGTCACTTCCAGTTTCCTTCATCAATGTTTATAATTTTCAGAGTATAGGTCTTTCACTCTGTGCTTATGTTATTACTAGGTATTTCAATTCTTTTTGATGTGATTTGAAGTGGGATTTTTTTCTTGGTTTGTATTTCTGATATTTTATTATTAATGTATAGAAAAGCAGCATATTTCAGTATATTCATTTTGTATTCTGGAACTTTACTGAATTAATTTATTAGTTCTGATAGTTTTTTAGTGGCAACTTTAGGGTTTTCTGTATATAGTATCATATCATCTACAAATACTGATAATTTTACTTATCTTCTAATTTGGGTGCCTTTTATTTCTTTTTATTATTGATTGCTGTAACTAAAACTTTCAATATTACATTAAATAGAATTGGTGAGAATGAGCATTCTTGTCTTGTTCTTGAATTTAACAGGAAACCTTTTAGCTTTTCACTTGTGAATATAATGTTGGCTGTAGGTTTGTCATAAATGGCCTTTATTATGTTGACCTATGTCCCCTTTATACCCACTTTGATGAGAAACAAGAAAAATCTCAAATAAACACCCTATCCTAACATGTAAAGGAATTAGAAAAGGAATAACAAACACAAAGTCAGCAGAAGGAATATATACCTGGAAGAAATGGACAAATTCTCAAGAAGCTACAAACTCCCAAAACTGAACCAGGAAGAAATAGAAAATATGAACAGACCAATTTCAAGTACATCCCAATGATTTTGGAAAGTTATATATATATATTTTTAAATTTTTTTTTTTTTAAACTTTACAATATTGTATTAGTTTTGCCAAATATCAAAATGAATCCACCACAGGTATACCTGTGTTCCCCATCCTGAACCCTCCCTCCTCCCTCCCCATACCCTCCCTCTGGGTCGTCCCAGTGCACCAGCCCCAAGTATCCAGTATCGTGCATCAAACCTGGACTTCTTTTGAGGTATTTTCTGATTCTCTCTTTGATTTCTTTATTGACCCATTGCTTTTTAGTATCATGTTGTTTAGTCTCCACATATTTTTGTTTTCCCCATTTTTTCTTTCTGTAATTAATCTCTACTATTTCATACCATTTCATTAAGGTTGGAAAAGATGCTTAACAAGACTTCTAGCCACTTAAATTTGTTGAGACTTGCTTTGCAGCCCAACATGTGATCTATCTTGGAGAATGTCCTATGTGCACTTGAAAAGAAAGTGCATTTTGCTGACTTGGGATGAAATGTCCTGTAGATCTCTATTAAGTCCATCTGGTCTAATGTGTAGTTTAATACCATTCTTTTCTTACTAATTTTCTCTATGAATGATCTATCCATGATGTAAGTGAGATGTTAAAGTTCTCTATTATTACATTATTGTCAATTTCTATCTTTAAGTCTGTTAATATTTGCTTTATGTATTTAGGTACACTTATAAGGCAATGGCACCCCACTCCAGTACTCCTGCCTGGAAAATCCCATGGACAGAGGAGCCTGGTAGGCTGCAGTCCATGGGGTGGCTAAGAGTCGGACACAACTGAGTGACCTCACTTTCACTTTCCACTTTCATGCATTGGAGAAGGAAATGGCAACCCACTCCAGTGTTCTTGCCTGGAGAATCCCTGCTGTCACAGAGTCGGACACGACTGAAGTGACTTAGCAGTAACAGCATACACTTATTATGCTATGCTAAGTCACTTCAGTCGTGTCCGACTCTGTGCGACCCCATAGATGGCAGCCCACCAGGCTCCCCCATCGCTGGGATTCTCCAGGCAAGAACACTGGAGTGGGTTGCCATTTCCTTCTCCAATGCATGAAAGTGAAAAGTGAAAGTGAAGTCGCTCAGTTGTGTCCAACCCTCAGCGACCCCATGGACTGCAGCCTTCCAGGCTCCTCCATCCATGGGATTTTCCAGGCAAGAGTACTGGAGTGGGGTGCCATTGCCTTCTTCGACTAATAAGTGTATATATGTTAACAAATTCTAACATCTTTTTGAATTAATTCATGTATTATTACATAATGCCCCTCTTTGTTTTTTGTTATAGACATTGTTTTAAAGTCTACATCATCAGATATGAGTATTACTACCTCTGCTTTTTTGTCATTTACATTTGTATGAAATATCTTTTTCCATCCCTCACTTTCAGTCCGTAAGTCACTGTTATTTCCTTCTAGTGTATTTTTCATTTCAGTTATTGTATTCTTCATTTCTGTTTGTTTCTTCTAATTTCTCACTCTGTTAATATACTCTTCTTTTAGTTTTTTGAACATCTTTATGATACATACCTTGAACTCTTTACTGGGTAGACACACTTAACTCCACTTCACTTAGGTCTTCTCCTAGAACTTTGTCTTGTTCCTTTGTTTGGAACATATTCATCTCTCACCTCATTTTGCCTAAT
Source organism: Bos mutus (assembly GCF_027580195.1). Lineage (NCBI taxonomy): Eukaryota > Metazoa > Chordata > Mammalia > Artiodactyla > Bovidae > Bos > Bos mutus. The sequence goes on along the minus strand of NC_091631.1, from coordinate 72,662,538 downwards.
TTGCTATTTTTATTTCTATGTATTTGGTAAATGTGGAGAAGTGGCCTTTTGTAGAGAATATCCTATATGTCTCAGCAGTGCACTTCGCTCTGGTCACCAGAGCTATATGTTTTAGGAGTGCCCTCTAATTTGTGCTTCATGGATCCTTCTGCTTTGAAGGGCTGACTATAGGTGGTCTGGCTGGCATGGCTAACCCTCCAGTCTGGTTGGTTGCCAGGCCTTGACTTGTACAGAGGTTATTGGTCACTGGTGGGCAGGGCTAGCTAATGAGGTTGCTGGCTGTGAGGTTCTCGGAGTCCGAGGGCTAGTGCTGTCCTACTGGGCAAGGCTGGGTTATGGAGTGGGTGGCTGTGGGGTTGGTGGTGCTGGATCTGGTTTCAACCTGCTGGTGGGAAGGACCAGTTCCTGACATAATTAACTGCAGGTTCAGAGATATCCCCAAACTGGTGCATACCCACTGGTGGGTGAAGCTGATCCTTGGACTAATGCTAGTGCACTAGTGCGTAAGGCCAGGTTCTGGGCCTTCTGGTGGACAAGACAGGGTCACAGTATGGCTCACCAGTTCTTAAGGCAGTAGGCCTGTTCATGGGTAGGACTGTGTCTCCACACAGCTAGTGTCTTGGTCTGTAGTGTCCCAGTATTGGTAAGTGTCCTAGTATTGAACAGGCTAGTGGGTGTGGTTGGGTCCCAGTGCTAATAAGATAGCAGGAGATTCCAAAATGACACTTGCCATCACCTGGGTCCAAATGATAGAACAGGCTCCCCCAAATGGGTGCCACCAATGTTCATGTCCTCAGGATGAGTTCCTATTGTCCCTTGTCTCTCGTCTCTCTGGGAGGCTCTCCATGATCAGCATGTAGGTCTGACCCAGGCTCCTTTCAAATTATTTCTTCTTTCCTAGGTCCTCAGTCATGTGAGACTTTCTATGTGTCCTTTAAGAGTGGAATCTTCCCACAGTCCTCTGGCTTCCCTGAAAGGAAGCTCCACTGGACTTCAACCAAGTGTTTTGGAGGTTCATCTTTCTGGTGCAGAACCCCATACTGGAGAGTTCAGTGTACTGGTCAGACCCCTTGATCCTTGGGTGCAATCTCTGTAATTGTAATTATTTTCCCAACTGTGGGTTTCCCACAGAGGGTATGGGGTCTTGACTGTATCTACCTCTGCTCCTCCTACTTCATTGTGGTTCTTTACATTTTTAGTAGTGGAAAATATTTTCTGCTAGTCTTCCAGTTTCTCTCATCAATTAACTCTTATCTAAATGTTTGGTAGAATTTGCCTGTGAAGCCATCTGGTCTTGGATTTCTATTTGCTGGGAGTTTTTGAATCACAGTTTTAATTTCAGTACTTGAGATTGGTCTATTCATATTTTCTATTTCTTCCTGGTTCAGTTTTGGGAGTTTGTGGCTTCCTGAGAATTTGTCCATTTCTTCCAGGTTGTCCATTTTATTGGTATATATTAGTAGTTGCCTTTAGTAGTCTCTTATAATCCTTTGCATTTCTGTGGTATCTGTTTTAACTTCTTTTTAATTTCTCATTTTATTGATTTGAGCCCTGGTTAACTAGCTTCTCCTGAGGGCAGAGCTTATCAAGAATAAAAGAATGTTCTGGAATATTTAAAAAATGGTTTTGTCTCCACTTTCTCTGCAGGAAGTACTTGGAGATTTTCTCTTATATTCACCATGATAATCTGGTAGAGTTTCAGAAAGTAAACTTCACAGACATGTGAGGGCCTCCTAGTAACTGGCTTCTTTGGAGTTCTAATCTCTCAGACGGCCCGTATCAAACCTCCAGCATTTGTTAATTGCACTTTAGGGTTTCATACTCCACCACTGGTTCCCATGGACATTTCTGCTCCAGTGAGTATGGTTCTCTGTACTCGCTCCTCAGTCTCTCCAATTTAAGGGAGAAACACTTTGCCCTGTGACCTCTTTTGTCTTATGGATCTAAGAAGAGTTGTTGAATTTTCAGTTTGCTCAGCTTTTTGCTTGTGGTTAGGGTGACTTTTTTTTTTCAGGCATTGTTTCCTTTTTATTTTATAATTTCTTTTACATTTGTATTTTTAATTGCTTTACATTGTTGTGTTGGTTTCTACCATTCAACAAGGTGAATCAGTTATAAGTATGCATATGTCCTCTCCCTCTTGAACCTCCCTCCCACCTCCCACTTCCCACCCGATCCCACCCTTCTAGGCCATCACAGAGCACTGGGTTGAGCTCCCTGTGTTGTACAGCCACTTCTGCCTAGCTATTTTACATAGGGTAATGTATATGTTTCAATGCTACTCTCTCAGTTTGGTCTACCCTCTCCTTCTCACTGCTGTGTCCACAAATCTGTTCTCTACATTTGCACCTCTATTCCTGCCCTGCAAATATGTTCATCATTACCAATTTTCTAGATTCCATATATATGCAATAATATAAATTTTTTTTTTCTCTAACTTCACTCTGTATAACAGGCTCTAGATTCACCCACCTCATGAACTGACTCAATTTTCCCCCAAACTCCTTAAATGCTGGCCAGAAACTGAAACTATCAATATATTTTAGCCAAATACACTGGAAAAGTAATGTTGGACTGACAACCATCTGGAGTTGTATTTGAGAGGGTGACCAGGGATATCCTAATAAAATTCAGAAGAATTTTTTCAAAACTGAACATAACCAGATTTTTAGTCAAACTTACAGATGTTTAATATCGCATAGAGTTTACATCCCTGTCTGCTTCTACTACATATAACAGGAGTCAGTGGTCACCCTGGAGAGGGCTCACTGGAGGAAATATTGTGTTATAATAATAAACTTTCCACATTTAAATTTTCTCTGTGACTGACAGAAACTGAGTTATCTTTGGAACAGGAAACCTTTTAAACTGTATTTCAGGAATATTTTGGTCTCATTCAGCTGGGAAAAAACAAATTTTCTATCTCCATATTTCCCTCCAATTCCCAAGGAGCTTCTAGGCCAAATCACAGACTAAAAATAGCTTAGACTAATTTAGGCTCAGTTAGGCAAGCTATTTTCCTGTTTTACATAGTTCCTTTTTTTTTTTTTTGAAAATCTAGTCATAGACATTCTATTAATGCTATGAAATTATCTATGTGGTATGGACAAGACTGCTGTACATATGGAGTCACTTTCTTGAAAGTAGTTCTCAGAATTTAGCTTTTGCTGAACATCTATTATTTGTGTTTCCAATTGCAGTTTGTTACATGCCATTACCATATTATTACTGCAAATTCTTCATCATCTGCCTAGTTACTGAACAACATGTTCAATTATATAAACAAATACATTCTCAACATCTAAATATTTCGGTTGTAGAATGAGACAGTTTTACACATTTCCCTGTCTTTAATTTCTGGGTTTCTTCGGTCACAGTATATTGAGTATTTTTATTTATATGTATTTGTATTTATATGTATTTATATTTCTGTAGCTTTTCTCCCTTGCATATATACAGTTTATTTGAGTGAAGATACTCCATTTCTTCCTTGAACATTGTGATTATTATTCATTAATGCTTCATCCATGCTTAGGTTTCTGACTCATTATATCTTTCAAGTTCTTCCTTCAAATTTTTTTCAGTTTGTCTAAAATTTATCTAACATCTCTATTTCTTCATATGGCTTTTCATGAATGATCAATTTGTAATTCTCTCAGTGTGTAGAATAGTTGTAAAGACTAATTGCAAGTAGGTACTTTCTATGGTTAAATACTTTCTAGTTATGCCCTCTCTTACCTACATTTTGGGCTTCTCTGGTGGCTCAGATGGTAAAGAATCTGCCTGCAATGCAGGAGACCCAGGTCTGTCCCTGGGAGGGGAAGATCACCTGGAAGGGCATGCAACCACTCCAGTATTCTTGCCTGGAGAATCCCATGGACATAGACGTCTGGGAGGATACAATCCACAGAATCTCAAAGAATTGGACACTATTGGGAAAGACTAGAGATTTCTTCAAGAAAATTAGAGATACCAAGGGAATATTTCATGCAAAGATGGTCTTGATAAAGGACAGAAATGGTATGGACCTAACAGAAGCAGAAGATATTTAGAAGAGGTGGCAAGAATACACAGAAAAACTGTACAAAAAAGATCTTCACGACCAAGATAATCACGATGGTATGATCACTCATCTAGAGCCAGACATCCTGGAATGTGAAGTCAAGTGGGCCTTAAATAGCATCACTATGAACAAAGCTAGTGGAGGTGATGGAATTCCAGTTGAGATCTTTCAAATCCTGAAAGATGATGCTGTGAAAGTGCTGCACTCAATATGCCAGCAAATTTGGAAAACTCAGCAGTGGCCACAGGGCTGGAAGAGGTCAGTTTTCATTCCAATCCCAAAGAAAGGCAATGCCAAAGAATGCTCAAACTACCGCACAATTGCCCTCATCTCACACGCTAGTAAAGTAATGCTCAAAATTTTCCAAGCCAGGCTTCAGCAATACGTGAACCGTGAACTTCCAGATGTCCAAGTTGGTTTTAGAAAAGGCAGAGGAACCAGAGATCAAATTGCCAACATCCACTGAATCATCAAAAAAGCAACAGAGTTCCAGAAAAACATCTGTTTCTGCTTTATTGACTATGCCAAAGCCTTTGACTGTGTAGATCACAATAAACTGTGGAAAAGTCTGAAAGAGATAGGAATACCAGACCACCTGACCTTCCTCTTGAGAAACCTATATGCAGGTCAGGAAGCAAAGTTAGAACTGGACATGGAACAACAGACTGGTTCCAAATAGGAACAGGAGTATGTCAAGGGTGTATATTGTCACCCTGCTTATTTAAATTCTATGCAGAGTACATCATGAGAAACGCTGGACTGGAAGAAACACAAGCTGGAATCAAGATTGCTGGGAGAAATACCAATATCTTCAGATATGCAGATGACACCACCTTATGGCAGAAAGTGAAGAGGAACTAAAAAGCCTCTTGATGAGAGTGAAAGTGGAGAGTGAAAAAGTTGGCTTAAAGCTCAACATTCAGAAAATGAAGATCATAGCATCCGGTCCCATTACTTCATGGGAAATAGATGGGGAAACAGTGGAAACAGTGTCAGACTTTATTTTTGGGGGCTCCAAAATCACTGCAGATGGTGACTGCAGCCATGAAATTAAAAGACATTTACTCCTTGGAAGAAAAATTATGACCAGCCTAGAAAGCATATTGAAGAGCAGAGACATTACTTTGCCAACAAAGGCCTGACTAGTCAAGGCTGTGGTTTTTCCAGTGGTCACATATGGATGTGAGAGTTGGACTGTGAAGAAAGCTGAGCACTGAAGAATTGATGCTTTTGAACTGTGGTGTTGGAGAAGACTCTTGAGAGTCCCTTGGACTGCAAGGAGATCCAACCAGTCCATTCTAAAGGAGATCAGCCCTGGGTGTTCTTTGGAAGGAATGATGCTAAAGCTGAAACTCCAGTACTTTGGCCACCTCATGCAAAGAGTTGACTCATTGGAAAAGACTCTGATGCTGGGAGGGATTGGGGGCAGGAGGAGAAGGGGACGACAGAGGATGAGATGGCTAGATGGCATCACCGACTCGATGGATGTGAGTTTGAGTGAACTCCGGGAGATGGTGATGGACAGGGAGGTCTGGCGTGCTGCGATTCATGGGGTCGCAAAGAGTCAGACAGGACTGAGCGACTGAACTGAACTGAACTGAAGAGACTTAGCATGCATGTAACTATATTTTAAGTTAACTATCCCAGCTTTTAGCAACTTTAAGTCTTGCCTCACTTTGTCATTCCTGCCCCCAACAAGTATCAGGTTCTGGGGTGCATTATATTTTGCCAAATTAATAAAGAGTAAAGTGGTTGAATTGGTAAGACCCAAGGCATATTTTTGATGTGGCCAATAATTCTTGAGTGCTAACTACATGCCAGGCATTAGTTCCTGTGCACTAAAAATCCATTGGTAAAATAGAAAAAGTCCCTGTACTCAATAATCCAGTCAGGAAGACAGACAGTGAACAAAATCAGCATTAGGTGCTATAAAGACAACTGGGAAAACAGGATAGGGAGCGATGTCCTGAATTTCTTTTTCATTGGATACATATTTTTAACTTTAATATTCAGAAAGGGTTTCTCTGGTGAGGTAACAATTAAAAGCTCAGATGTGAATTTGAAGGTGAGGAGTCAGCTGTCAGACGTCTACAGGCAGGAGCATTTCAGGTGGGAGGAGCATTTCAGGTGGGCGGAGCAGGATGACCAAAGGCTGCAAGGCAGAAGTGCTCTTGGCATGTTTGAAGAAGAGCCAGGAGAGGAAGTAAAAATGCAGAACCACATTTGCCAATCTCTGAAGCGATCTTATCTGCTAATACCTCTTGAGGAAGCAAGTCACACAGCCAACCTCAGAATCAAAAGATTAGAAAATCGACTCCATCTCTTTAGTAGGAGAAACTATAGTCACATGGCAAAGGGAATAGACAGAAAAACAGGTGAAAAATTGAGATTATCTATAATAATATTTATTCAAATCCCTAATTATTCACTTAGAGTTAAAAAAAAAAACAGGAATTAAGAGATCAATGATCTTTTGAGCATTTTTCTTTAAATTATTAACGCAGCAAATTGTTGTTCAGTAATTCATTTGCCTCCAACTCTTTGCGACCCCATGGACTGCAGCACGCTAGACTTCCCTATCCTTTACAATCTCTCAGAGTTTACTGTCTCCCAGAGTCCCATGTCCATTGAGTCAGTGATGCCATCCAAACATCTCATCCTCTGTCGCTCCCTCCTTCTTCTTCTGCCCTCAATCTTTCCCAACATCAGGATCCTTTCCAGTAAGTTGGCTATTTTTATCAGGTGGCCAAAGTACTGAAGTGTCAGCTTCAGCATCCGTCCTTTCAATGAATAATTAGGGTTGATTTCCTTTAGGATTGACTGGTTTGATCTCTTGCTGTCCAAGGGACTTGCAAAAGTCTTCTCTCGCACCATAGTTTGAAAACATCAATTCTTTGACGCAAAGTACCTTGCTTGATTTTTTAATATTAAATTCCTCTTACATTCTTAGGAGAAAGTCAATTTGTTCATTATGTACATGATACTTAAGTATTTATGCTTTTGTTTTGTTTGTATGTATTTGGGCTTTTTAAGTCACATGAATGAATAGTAATAAGCAAGATTAGCCTAGAAATTTCTTCTTACATTGCCTAGTTTGCTCTGATATTGAGACTATGAAAGTAAATTGGAAAATATCCCACCTCCCTTTTTTTTACTTATCTATGGATAAATTAGTTTCAGACTGGACTTTGTTTCTTGAAATGTTGAAGGCATTTGGTACTATTTTCTTTGTGGGGCAGTTTTAAATGCTGATTCAGTTCTTTAATAATGTAGGACTAGTAAGACATATCTTCTTGTGTTAGTTTTGATAAGCTATATTTTTCTAGGACTTCTGTAACTTTCATATGGTTATAACTGTTTATAATAGCTTTTCATTATTTCTTAGTGTCTGGAAGAGGTATAGTGATGTTCTCTTTTGAAATTTTTGTTGTTTTATTTTGCCCTTTCTTTCCTTTTTTTTTTTTTTTGGTAAGTCTTGCATTAGGTTTATCACATTCATCAATTTTTTTTTTAATTGGGCTTTTATTGTATATTTTTACATCAGATTTTATTCCTTTACTTTCTGTGCTTATTATTTATTTTCTTCTACTTTCTTTGGTATCATTTTGCTTTTGATTTTATTACACCATTATATGAGTAATTCCATCATTAATTTTCACCATTCTCTTTTTGTAATACATGAATTTAAAGCTGAATTCTTTAAATTCTGCCTTAGCTTCATCTTTTAAAGTACAAAGTGTATTTGTGTTAGTAAGATAGGATGGGCTGTTAATCCAAATATCAGGGGCTCAGCACAGTAAAGATTTATCTTCGACTTATGTATGAGTCTAATGTGGGTCAAGGAAAACTCATGGCCCAGTCTTCTCCAGGTGGCCACTCAAGCATCCAGGCTCCTTTTATCTTATCAGTATGCCCGCCAAACCTCCTTCTATGAGAGAGTCATTATGGAAGAGAACTTACGAGTAGGTGGGATTTATGGCTAGTTATCAAAGTGGCATGTATAACTCCTACCTCTATTCCACTGATAACTGATCCGATCACTATAGCTGCATGACCAACTACCCCCAAACTTAGTAGTATGAAATTACCATTTTCTTATGTTCACAGATACTGTGGGTCAGGTATTCTCACAGGGTACATCAGCTTGTCTCTGGCCCCCAAAGTCTGTGGCCTCGGTTGTTAACCCTTGATGGCTTCAAAGCTCAGGGCTGAAACTATGACTGTCTTTGTGCATATATCTGGCTGTTGCTGCTGACTGTCAGCTGGAACTGTCACCTTTCCATGTGGTCTGGATTCTTCACAGCATAAGGCTCTCCAATCGGACCTCCAGTTGGGTCACACTGAAGACAAGTGACCAGAGAGAGAGTTAAGCGGAAACAGAGAAAGTCTTTTTTTTTTTTTTACTTTGCCATGGCAGTTACTCATCATTGTTTCTCCTGCATTCTAATAGTTATAAATGGGTCATTAAAGCTGATTCCAATTCAAGGGGTGGGGACATAGACATATCAGTTGGAAGAGTGTCAACTGATGTACAGAAATGTTTAGAACACCCTCATAGTCAGTTACGTGGCCTTTAAGTGTAGAAGAATTTGACAAGTGCTATTTTCTTACATGCTCAGAAAGAGGAAGATTAAATAGAATTTGATGAATACATCATAAGTACATAAAGCAGCATATTTCATCATTTATTAACAAACCATTATGAGATGCTCTTTGACTGACATTTTAACATTTCACGTATGTTTGTAAAGGTATGTGTATGGGTCAGCATTTTGTTTTTCTCTGAAGAGTAAAGAGTAAATATTTTAGGCTCTATGGGCCACTTATGGTCTTTGTAACAATTTTTTCTTTATTTTTTCACAACTCTTTTAAGATATAAAAACCATTCTTAACTCACATTTCCTTCAAGAGCAGACCACAGGCAGAATTTGGCCCAGTTTGCTGGCTCCCACTCCAATTGATTGTTCTATATATAACTATTAGGTCATATATTGTCTATATGACTAATCTATTAGTCTATATATGACTAACAGACCATATATTGCCAATTTATTTCTATTTGTAGACCTATTAGTTTTGCTTTATATATTTTGAGGCTTTATTATTGAGAACTGTTATATAAGCAATTTCTGCTTAATATCCCCATGGAAATATGCCCATGGAAAAATGACATTATGTGCAAAAACACTAATCTGGAGTGTTGTTTAGTTACTAAGTCATGTTTGGCTCTTGCAACCCCATGGACTGTAGCTTGCCAGGCTCCTCTCTCCATGGGATTTCCCAGGCAATAATATTGGAGTGGATTGCCATTTCCTTCTCCAGAAGATCTTCCTGACCCAGGGATCAAACCTGCATCCCCTGCTTAGTAGGTGAGTTCTTTACCACTGAGACACTGGGGAAGCCCCTGTAACTATCTATATGAATATAAAGTAACATGATAGGATACAAAAAATGTTCAAAACACTACTTTTTAATCACCAAAGAAACTGGTTTATCAATATTTGTTAACCGATATCTTTTTTGCATAAATAACAGTTTCTTTTAGCACCAATAACATCTCAGGTAAACATTCATTACCTTTGTTGACACTCTGAATGCTTTTCAAAATGTCTACCTTTATAGCACAAAAACAATGTTACAGATCAATATTTACTGTGAATATTGGTACAAAAATCCTAAATAAAATATTAGCAAGCAACCTTCTGTACCATATTTGGGACATAATATATTAATATAATGATCAAGTGGGCTTTATTCTGGTACTGCAAGAATGGTTCAGTACTGTTATTCATTAGTATAATGGACCACATTAATAAATCTCAAGAGTAAAGTTACATGATTATCTCCATAATAATTTGGAAAGCCTCTTTTTTAAAAAAAAAATAAAGCTCAAGAAAATAGAAATTGACAGACATTTCCTTAGCATATGCACCCGCTCACATACACACACATTTCTATTATTTATATTTAATCTATAGTAATATTAACAATATTCTGGTAACAGGAAACTAGAATAGTAGAAATTTGAAAAAAAAAATAGAAAATCTATCTCTCATTCAAATGATATGATGGTATTTCTGGAAACCCCTAGAAAGTCAATGATAAACTGAAAAAAATAAAAGAACCCAGTAAAGTATCAGGATATAAGATTAACCTAGAAATCAGTTGATTTCACATAAGCAAAAATAACTGTTTAGACAATATAATGGAAGATAATCAGTATTTAAAATAGGTTGATAAACTTTTTAAATGTGGGAATGTGCTTAGAAAGAAATGTGTAAAAGTTATCTACAAGACACAAAAATAGATATGAGCAAAGAAAAAAAGCATCCCTTGTATTTGGATATAACTGAGAGCCATAAAGATGTCAGTTTGCTTAATTTATAATTGTAATGTGATCCCAATAAAAATACCAACGAATATTTTTTTCTGGAGTTAGAAAAGTTGATACCAAAGTTCATATGGAAAAATAAGCATACAAGAATAGCTAGGAAAACATAGAAAAGAAAAGCTAAGAGAAGGGACTAATCTTACAATATGTTAAAATATATTATTAATCCTCTGTAGTTAAAATAGTTTGGAACTCACATCTGAATAAACAAACATTATGGAATAGGATAGCAAGTCTGGATATAGACCCAAGTACACATGAAAATTTAATATACGATAAAGATGGTATCTAAAATTACTGGGACACAAATTAAGTTTTTACTCAGTGGTGCTGGGGTAAGTGGATAGCCATGTGGAAGAAGATAAAAGTAAGTCCATATCCCATACCACACACAAGAATAAATTTCAAAATGATATAAAGTCATGCAATTACTAGAAAGGGTAATTTTCTCTACACCCACACAATCTAACTATGACTTAAAACCCAGATTTGATAAGATTTAACAAAGCTGTATTGCTGTCTTCTGGCCCTTAGAGAGAAGTTACTACCTTAACTGAATTGCTGGTCCCCTGTGTATAATGTGTTGTTTGCCCCCAGCTTCTTTCAAGATTGTCTCCTTGCCTTTGGTTTTCAGCAGTTTATCTATGATGTGCCTACTTCCATACTGTAAATTCCTTTCAGACTCAAACCTACCATATGTAATAACTATTAATTACAGACAAAATAAAAAAAATAGACAAAGTTACTTAAGAATCATGAATAACTTACTCAGGATTTTTTGAGGAGTGTGAAGACTTGAAAGAAGAGGCTCACACACAGCAAGTTTTCCCCTTGTACAGCTTTTATGTGAGAACAGGCCAAAACAGTCACCAAGTAGGGTGGGTAAAACTCCAATATCCATAGTGTGTATAGACTATAGAACAAAGAACAGAAGTCCAGGCAATTTCAGCTGCTGGGAAGTCTGGAGAGAGTCCTGAAATAAAGTCAGAGTAGAGTAATTTTCAAATTTTGTGAGTGAACTCTGGCTAAGTCTTTGGCTGGCCCTTGAACTATGCATACAAGGAGAGGAGAAGATGGGACAGAAAAAAGTATTTAAACATATAATTGCCTAAATTTTGTTTTTCAAATTCAAGAAACTCTGCATTTGCTTTTGATCCTGCTTCTAGGAATTTACTCTAAAGATGTATCTCTAATAATATGAAAACACTTACATATAAAGCTATTAATTATAGCATCATTAATAATTTAAAATATTGGATGCATCTTAATATCAATACACTGGAAATTATTTGAACAAATTTTTAATGAATTTCACCAAGTGATAGCCAATTTTTTTTAAAGAGCCAGATAGTAATTTTTGGCTCATACTGTCTCTGCTTCAGCTACTTACCTCTGTGGTTATAACAGTCATAAACAATGTATAAGCAAATGTTCATGGCTGTGTGTCAATAAAACTTTATTTACAAAAACAGATAAATGGTAGGATCAGATTAAGCCAGTGGGTCATAATTTATCAATCTCTGATTTACATACTGGAGTACTATGCATCTATTTTTAAAGAAAAATTGACAGTCTCTCTGTAAACACATGGAATAATTGTCAAGAGGCCCAATAAAAAGGGCTTAACAAAGGACCATTTGAGTATTAAAATAATGACAATAATAGATTACAACACTTAGAATAAAATACATACAGAAAATGAATGAATGAATGGCAAGGAAAGAAAGCCTCTTTCTTACAGTAGAATGCCAACAAATGAATATGAAAGAATGATATTAGAAATATCACTATTTCTTATGGCTATTATGGTAGTCATAATGATAGTTAAATCAGACGAGAATCATCAGTGGATGCTAAAACTAGGATGCGTAAAATTTGGTAAAGAACAAGGTATTTATTTTTGTAGATCCGATATACCACCCTAAAAATTACTAATTACAATGGGAAAATAATAACTTCACAGTAGAAGCCATCAGAGTACCATCTTAACCAAGTAATCAAGGTTAACAATACAAATGATGGACAAAATGACATTGTATGTTTCTTGATGAGCTTCACTGAGGAGAGCATATCATTTTTATAGTATTCCTACCCAAAATGTATTACTTCAATCTAAGGATAAAGCGGTGTCAGATGAACTGAAATTGGGAGACATTTCACAAAATAATTGGCCTGTACCTTCAAAACACCAATATCATGGTGAAGACACTCAGAGAAACTGTTTCAGATCAGAGGAGACCAAAGAGATGGCATGTGAATGAAGTGCATGAACCTGGATGGGGCCCTGAACCAAACAAACAAAATTGCCAAAAAAGACTTCTTGGAGCAATTTGCAAAATTAGATTAAGTTCTGGAGGTTATACAAGAGAATTGTATTGTTGGGGGCCAGAGTGAGGTACTCCGCCCATGGCAAAGGTCATGAGGAAGGAGGCTCGACATACGCAAAGGCGGGATCGAGCCTCAGGAGTCCCCCTGGAAATCCTCGAGCGTCTACCCCCATAACCAGAGCCTGCCTACTTTACTACTTTGTGCTCTTACCTACATCTCTGACTTTACGGGGGGCTGTCCCCCACCACCTCTTTCGGAGAAGGAGTTAACCTAGAGCTCCAGTCAATAAAAACTCTTGGGTGTGACAAGAGTGTTTTAACCTACAAACTCCTCTGAAGGTTCTCTAGCCTGCCTGACAGGCTCATCCGGCCACATGTGATTGCTCACAGACTCCCAACAGTGAGAGGCACGAGATGCTTTAAACCCTCTAAAAACAGGTTCTTTAGAGAAGTTAGAAAACTATAAGTATAGTGGGCTAATTAGAAATTGTGTTGGTGAAGGGTTTTTCATTTGTTGAGCCAATGTTTGTTGCTACGTCTCCACATCCCCTGCCCTTACACACATTAATGAATATATAGAAGAAATAAGTATTAACCTTTGATATTAATCACGTTAGACCTTAGGCTAAGTTATCCTTAATTAACATTTAATTAAGCAGTTGTTTCCTGATCTTCGCCTCGCCGTCTCTCCTGAATATCTTTGTTCTTAGATACCCTGGATCAGCGGGCTGGTCCCGGAGCTCCCCCTACACAGAAGGCAAGGAGACTGAAGAATGCTCACACCACTCAATTGGTAAGTGCTGGTCTTGGGGGGACTGCAAGATGAGTAGATCTTTGCATCCACCTGCAAGCATTTCAAACATTTACAGAGAGAACTTGACTGAGCTCAGTCACATATACAGTCCAGGTGATCTCAAGAACACATATGATCTCATGGCTGTGTCCTTGAAACAGGTCTAAGTGTAGGTGCTTTCACACATTCCAAGGACAGGAAAGCCCAGGTTCAGTTTGAGGATCAATTGGGCGTCATGCCCTCTTGGGGATCTCTTCTAATAGAATGACCTTCCTTATCTCCGTCACCAAAATTAGTAATTAGAAGTGGAGCGATTCTGTAAACAAAAGAACACACAAACTAAACTGAAATATGTAACATTTCCTCAGATGCCAAGTGATGGTAGACAAATAATTTGTTATCAACTCCTGGAAAGAGGGCAGTTCATATTACTGGTGTTATGTGGTAGGAAAAAATGTCAAAAACTGTCACCTCCAACTACTTGGAGGACAGTGTACCTAATGAGGTGCTAATCATAAAGAAGAATTGAAAAAATGAATGTTCATAGCAAATGTTGGTTACTATTGGCTATATTTGGCAATTTGACAAGAAAGAGATGATCTCTGAACAGTATTGGAAAGTTTGTGAGAAAAATTGAAAAAGAATAGAGTCCTGAAATTCAGAGACCTGTACAGTTAAAGGTTTCCCTGGTGGCTCAGACAGTAAAGAATCCACCTGCAATGCAGATCTGGGTTCAATCTCTGGATCGGGAAGATCCCCTGGAGGAGGGCATGGCAACCCACTCCAGTATTCTTGCCTGGAGAATCCCATGGACAGTGGAGCCTGGTGGGTTATAGTCCATAGAATCATAAAGAGTCAGACACAATTTAAGCAAATTAACAGGCACGCACGCATGCACATCAGAGTTAAAGAGGCTGTTGTTGATTTTCATCCCCAAACAGTAAAACTATAAAATTGAGAAATTATTTGAGCCCCCAAAGATCTATACCTCTCAGTCTCACGTTAAGGATCAAGTCAAAGTTGTGGCCATGAGGCTCACTGTTAAAATCCTGATGGACTTAGGTGGCACAGAGTAAATCCTTTCAAGAGAAGGAAATGGCTGAGAGTGTGGGGCTCCCACTGCACCCTGATCTGTGCGAGGTGTCTGCATTTATAAAAGACAGTGAGGGAATAGGAGAGTCACGGGGGTGAAGATGTAATGAAATGTGGCAAATCCAAGAAATGTGACTAGAAAAGAATGGATATAACCACTGGTACATGAAACTTACTGAAATCAAATGGAAATAAATTTTTTAATTTTCAGAAATTTATCTGTCAAAGGAACTATAAGTCCACAATAGAGCTCAACCTTTAAGCTGCTGCCTCTTTGAAGACTCCCAGCAATTCAGGTGAGTGGCATCTGTGGCATCTGAGTTATATGTATTAACATTTATATATTTTTGCTTTTATTAGTAGATTCTCTAAATTTAAATTTTGCTTGTTTGTTTGTTTCAACTGTTGGTGAATTCTTAGGCTGGCATTCTCCACTTGAAGATTACATATTGTAAATAAATTTCACTCCTATCTTTCTCTAATAGGATTTAGAGATTTAAAATTACATTCAACTTTTTAATGCCTTCCATTAATTTTGACAAAGGTGGAGACAGAAATCTCTCATCCAGTTCCATTTATTCAACATTTCTTCATTTCCCCTCTTGAATTAAGATGTATTCTTTATCATATCATAAAATCTTTAATATATTGAAGTATTTCACTAAACTTTCTCTTATATTCTTTGAATGCTTCTATTTTGTTAATATGAATCTATTTGTTGTGAACAAATAATCAAAACTTATTCAATGTTTAATAGAGAAATATCCTTTCATTCCTTTTTTAAAATGAATTTTCTTACTTTTTTCACATCTATTCTTGGAAAAAAATAAATAGTAGAGAAAAACCTGTCCTTAGAGGGAAAGACAATATTGAAAATATTACATTCCACTCGATCTGTAAATTTTAATATCAGTTTCATCATACTCTCAATAAAATTCATTGTATAATTTGAGTTAGGCCTTTGACTCATCTTAAAATTAGGTCTTAGTAAACTTTTACAATTTTCTTTACATAGGTCTTACAGTGCTTGGTTAAATTTATTTCAATTTATTTTATGCTTGGTAAAGCTTTTATTATATTTTGACTGGCTATTGCTAGTATATAGGAAAGCTACTGAAGTTTCTATGCTTACCTTTATAACATAACATTGTTCACATAACATTGTTCCAAACATATTTCTTACTCTGTAGTTCTAATAATTTTCAGCTAAAGATCTTGAAATTTTTATGGTAGACAAGTATACCATCTGTAAACGAATAGATTTATGTTCCTTTTTAAATATTTCCTTCCTTTATTTATCATGTTTTATTTAACTTATTATAAAAGTTCTTAGCTAATAATTAATAGTAATGATGGTAATATCTTTGTCTTATTCCTTACACTTACATAAACATGTCCAGTATTTCCCCATGTTGGTTTTGTCTGAAGTAGATCTTCTTCACCATGTTAAAGAATGTACCTGTTTACTAAGCCTTTATGAAAAAGAAAAAATCGTCAAGAAAAGATGGAATTTTATCAGTTGTGCATTTTGGATCCACTGAGATGACAATAAGTTTTGAATTTCAGACTTTTCTTAAAGGATCTTAGAGTTCATTTAATTTTCCACAAATATATTGGGCCATTTTATAGCAAAACTTGAGGTCTAGGCTGCATTTGAATGTGTCCAGTGATGGGCTGAGATGACAATAAGTTTTGAATTTCAGACTTTTCTTAAAGGATCTTAGAGTTCATTTAATTTTCCACAAATATATTGGGTCATTTTATAGCAAAACTTGAGGTCTAGGCTGCATTTGAATGTGTCCGGTGATGGGAAACTAACTAGTTACCAAGTAACTCCATCCATTCTTGACATGTCCCCATTTACTGAGCCTGAGTGACACTGATCCATAGACCACGCATCTTCTCAACAGTCTTCTGACTACTTCCAAATCATACATCTGCTCCTCAGTCCACATAGTTCAATCTTACTGATAAATGTCATATAATGCCCTTGGCCAGTAGTTTACTGAAACTATTTTAATAATTCTATTAAAAGAGATTAATTTAGTCAAACATGACTTGTTCTAAGTGAAATCATGGTAATCACAAGTGCTTCCAAAATACCCATATGATAATGTTAGAATTTTAGATAGCTATGTTAAGCTCAAAGAAAATATTAAAATAGGTCACTATTTTAACTTTTTGTTGTAGCTGTTTAGTGTTTGACTCTGTTGTGATGCCATGGACTGTAGCCGGCCAGCCTCCTCTGTGCATGGGATTTCCCAGGCAAGAATACTGGAGTGCTGGAGTGGGTTGCCATTTCCTCCTCTAGGGGATATTCTTGACCCAGGGATCGAATCTGCATCTCCTGCCTTGTCAGGCAGATCCTTTACCACTGAGCCACCATTTTAACTCTACTGCTTTTAATATTTAATATAATAAAGTTTTAATATCTGCAGTAGAGATTTAAATATAACTGTTACAGCCCTTTCACTTAAAAATAAAGCAACTGAGGTTCGAAGATCTGGTATCACCTGCAACTATTTCACTCAAACCAGAATTTACAGAGGACTTTGTTCATAGATCAGGCCTTCTGAAGCTTCCAGGGTTATTGTTGGTTTGTTTGTTTCTTTCCCCTGTAGATTCTCCCCTCTAAATTCTACGTGCATGAGAAGACAGGGCTCTGGGTCTCCACGTTTTGAATTATCTACATGAATTTCTGACTAAAGTATTATTTGTAGCTGTTGGTCAACTAACCTCAAAGCATTTCCCAGAAAAGCTCTTGTGCCAGTGGCTTCTCATCAGTAGTAGCATCTGATAAACAGCAACTGCCTAAAGTCTTCCATGCAATGCCTTCTTTTTGAGTCATTAGGCATCTACTAAGGTTTTCTCAACCTTTTGTCCCTGATGCCACTAGAAATATCATTTTCTTTCCCTTTGGGGTCTTGGTTTGAGACCTTCTAGAGGGCAGCTCTTCTTCTTGATTTTTCAAAATACTGTGTTGCATTAAAATCAATCAATCAAACAAACTGCATGTATGTATAATGAGGTGAAAGTCCTCTCTTAATGGCATCCCACCCTTTGCCCATTCAGACACACAGCCTGCCTTCATCTCCACATCTCAGACCTACCACTTGGTGTTCTTTTTTATTAATATCATAAACATATGACGTACATACAACATAAAATTGCATAGCAATGTTTTAAGCTCTGTGAAATGGTTCAACCAACCATTTTTTACTTTTTTCTTTAACTTCATTCCCCAATTTTCTTCATTACTCCAGATATACTACTCAACAATGCCTCACTTGATTAAAAATATACATTAATTGGTTGGGAGGTCATCTTCTTTTTAATGTAACTGAAGAGATAACTGCATCAAAAAGTGAAAGTGAAGTCACTGAGTTGTGTCCAACTCTTTGTGGCCCCATGGACTGCAGCCTCCCAGGCTCCTTCGTCCATGGGATTTTCCAGGCAAGAGTACTGGAGTGGGTTGCCATTTCCTTCTCCAGGGGATCTTCCCGACTCAGGGATTGAACCCAGGTCTCCCTCATTGTAGGCAGACATTTTACCCTCTAAGCCACCTGGTGGCTGAGGAGATAACTGTGTAGGTAAGGATAAAATGCAGAAAGTTAGAGACTGAGGAGTGCTTTGTAATTATATCTCTGCTTACTGGTTAGTGAAAGAGGCAGAGAGAAATTAGATATCCTTTTTGAAATTATACAGTTTCAGTTAGTGGAATGGTTAGAACAAGGCTTTCAGGCTTCCAGTCAAATGCTCTTTCCACTTCATCAGATCATTAAACTCTTTCAGAATCCTCTAATCCTTTGTCCATCACCTTCTCCCTTCTGTGAAAACAGCCCCGGAATTTTTTTTGGTCTGGTACTAACTACATTTCAAATAACGGAGAAAAGCATGTCTTATCTTGCAAAATGATAAATTTATATCACATTATAAGTTTACTGTAATAATTTTTTCAGTGTGAAGGTTGCTACCTGAGAATGAAAAACAGTGTTATAAGAAAAGGCACAAACAGCTCAACTAACTATGACAACACCATTAATTCTGTCTCAATTTTTGTTTTCTAAGTTAAAGACTAACACTTAAACTAACACCACCAGTCGTTTCTAACTTTTCTTCAGCTCACAGAATTTGAGTCAGTTCAAAAACATTTGATTACTCACCCCACTAATGTTTTTTTTTTTTTTTTGCCATGCTGTGACTTCATTTGAGACACTGGGGGTTTCTGTCTAGTTGGGGCGTCTGAGCTTCTCTTGTAGCATAGAACACAGGCTCTAGAGCGTGCGGGCTTAGTAGTTGTGGTGGTTGGGGTCTCTACTTGCTTAGTTGCCCTGTGGCATATGGTATCCTAGCTCTCTGCCCAGGGGTCAAACCCCCATTTCCTGCATTGAAAGGCAGTTTCTTCACTACTGAACCACCAGCTCAGCTCAGCCGCTCAGTCATGTTCCACTCTTTGCGACCCCACGGACTGCAGCATGCCAGGCCTCCCTGTCCATCACCAACTCCTGGAGTTTACCCAAACTCATGTCCATTGAGTCGGTGATGCCATCCAACCATCAGGGAAGTCCTTAAATTGTTTACTATACTTGATGTTCTCAAACAGATTATCTTGGCACTATTTAATTAAACATTTATTAACTAATTTATTCAAGCATGAAAACTAGTGTTCTTACGGATAGTATTGCCACAAACAAATTTGAAGCAGTGAACATTATCACTATGCATAATTATTAGGCAATAGTAAGAATTTTAAGCCATGGCTCCACATGATGAGAAATCCAAAGAGATTCTTAATCAGGAATAATATACTTCAGAATGATGGCAATTAGTTTCTCAGGGTAAATGTTTTAGTGGTTAAGACTCTTTTCTTATTTTTTCTGTACTTCATCCATCCATCCATCTATCCATTCATTCATTCCACATACCAGTGACAAATACAGAACCAGACCCTAAGAATACAATGGTTCCTTCTTCTCTGAGTTTTAGTTCTTAGTGTGGTGGCCAAGCAAAAGCTCTAAATTTGTGACACCTTTTCTCTTCTATTAAGTTCACTGCTTTCACACTTCCAATATACATTTTATCATCCACCTACTTATGGGATGCAAAAGTACCTTTACAACAGAATTTCTGACTGTCTGTCTTCAATCTCTTTGCAACCAGTTTCTGATCTTTTTTTTTTAATTTTTTTTAAATTTTATTTTATTTTTAAACTTTACAAAATTGTATTAGTTTTGCCAAATACGAAATGAATCCGCCACAGGTATACATGTGTTCCCCATCCTAAACCCTCCTCCCTCCTCCCTCCCCATACCATCCCTCTGGGTCGTCCCAGCGCACCAGCCCCAAGCTTCCAGTATCGTGCATATCTGACTCCTTGCCCTGTCGATCTCCACTTAACTAACACCTACTTGGAAAGGCCTCTTTAAACCACCTAATAATATTAAATAGACAGTCTCCAGTTATTATAACATCAACCTGTCTTATTTTTATTGTGACCTTTGTCTCTGATTCCTTTTCTATTTACTTGTTTAATCTCTGTCTCCTTCTCTTCCATTAAATCTCTACAAGGGCTGATGCGGGCCTTAGCTGGCTAGTTTGCCTCTGAATCCTAAAACGCTGCTTAGAAACTGGGATCAATGAAATATTTGTTGAATAAATGAATGGATTCTTAACTGACAATTGCTTGAACTACTACAGTTAGTGATTCATCCTTGTTGAGTAGTTTTACTTCACACGTGTACGGAGATTAAGTCAGAATTTAAAACTAAGTCTTAAAATTAAAAACAGTTCTGAAATGTGGGAAACATCTGGCAGAGAAGTAATTCTGGCATTTGCAATGATGGAAGAAAAGTTTTTTCTCTGAAGTAAGCAGGTTGTTGGCCTCTATTGGTGTTATCGAAAAATGCTGGCCTATTTTGGTTGATTTGCTCAGGAACTGGGACCATCTGGCACTGGGAACATAGAATGTTGTTCATTATAAAGTGAAGAGTTATCACTTCGGGGGTAGGGAGGGGGAGAGAGAATGCCCTAAGATGAAGGCAGTATGGAGCAAGGAGAGGCTCCTGTCTTTTAAAACAGTTGAGTTCTTGGTTCTCTGAGTCTTACTTAAGAGAAGCTTCCTAGAAAGTTCTTCATTTGGATGGTTTCTAAATAAGCACTCTTAGGGCCTAGAAAAAAAAAAAAAAAGTGTGTGTGGCTCCACCTACTTGAGGTTCCTCTTGGCTCTGAAAGTTGTGGCTCCACGATAGGCTTCGGCTGCTTTCTGGAACCTCGTTCTGATCCCTTTAAAGGTGGGATCATGACGGAGGGCGCGGGGGAAGAAGGCGGGAGCCGAGGGCTGGAGTCTCGGTTGACATAGTAACTCCAGCGCGGTCTCCCGGGCTCTCGGCTCTCAGGCTCCGCTGCCGCCCTCCGCCCCGCCTGGGCTCGCTCGGCCCGGGAGCCCCAGCCACCTCCTCGAGGGTCCCCCGCCCCGTCTGCTTGGCGCCCCGCTACGTGGCGACTGCTTCCCGGGCCCGCGGGGCAGCCGCGCGCGGATCTCAGCCCGCGGGGCGTCTGCGCGCCCAGCCTCAGCCTCGCCCCGGGGGCGCCGGGCCGCCGCTGGCCCCTGAGCACCGGGTCCCCGCGGGAATTGCTGAGGCGGCTCCGTCACGAGCGGGACCCCGGCCCGTCAATCGGGCGTCCCCGCCATGAACCAGAGCCCGGCCGCGTTCGGGCCCCGGAGGGGCGGCTCTCCCGCCGTGGTGGCCGGGGCTGGCGCGCGGCGCAACGAGAGCCAAGACTACCTGCTCATGGACTCGGAGCTGGGAGACGACGCGCAGCCCCCGCTGCCTGCCTACGGTTACTACCCCTGCCTGTGAGTGCTGGCGCCGCGGGCGGGTCCCCAGGGGCCCGAGGGGGCCGAGCGCGCGGGGCCAAGTGCGCCCCGGCGAGCGCGCGCGGGGCGCCGGGTCCCGACGCCGCCCCAGCCGGTCCGCTCCGTTTCCCCCGCGTCCTCGAGGAGCTCCCTCGTCACAGTCGTGGCCCGGGCTGATTCACAGTTGCGTCCCCTGTGGCACGCCGCTGTGGGTTGATGAGAACTCTCAGGGTCGCCGGCGCAGCTCGGCGCTCCTGCCCGCGGGGGGCTCGGTGACCCGCGCGCCCCGCCGTCCGAACGCGCCCCGCCGGCACCCTTCAAGAGGCGCCCGCCGGCCCGCGGGCCCTGGCCGGCCGCCGAGTTCGCAGGCGGTGGAGAAATGCCGCCTCCAGGCTCACCTCCCCGCCGCGCGCACCTCTCACCGAGGGCTCCCGGGAGGGAATTGTTACAGGTGCGCGCCCAGGAGACTCGGCAGGGGAGAAGCCCCAGAGGGCTGTGGAGGGTGGACTCCGAGGAACTACGAGATCTTATTCAAAAGTCTACAGGGTTTCTTTTTTGGCGGGTAGAGGATGAGAGGCAGGGGCGGGCCGAGGGCGAAGCGGGGCGAAGTCTCCCGCTCGCTGCAGGCCTGGGCCCAGAAGTGTGGCGGGCAGAGAGCCTTTCTGTCTCCCAGCCTCTTTAGTTGACTATAGGGTCTGGTTTCTTGACACGTCACATCATCTGCATGGGGTTTCCCACGGAAAGCAGTTCTCAGTAGCAGTTCTCTAAGCAGCTCTAGAGGGGTGTGTGTGTGTGTGTGTGTGTGTGTGTGTGTGTGTGTGTGTCTGGAGGCAGAATAGGGGGGCAGGATCGATGGGGACACCTTCAGATCACTGCTCAGGGCTGCGCAGCGTCAAGGTCTGCTGTGGATCCTTTTCCCAGGAGGAAGTGACCCCCAGAAGATGCTGCATGTAATTTTCCCCCTAGATAAAAAGAAAAAACCTGTAACTCCTTCCCTTCATTTGTGTACTGTACGGTTTGAAAACATCCTCCCTTAAAGAAATCTTATACTTTAACTTGACGTTAAATTAGAAAGTATTACTATGTCTGTTATTACAGAAATTGTCAAACTTTAATGGCCACATGAATTACCTATGGAGCTTGTTAAAATGCAGATTCTGATTCAGTAGGGTCTAGGTGCAGCCAAAATTTCTGCATTTCCAACAGTCTCTGAGAAGATAAGGAGACTGCTGGTCCGTGGAGCACACTTTGAGTAGCAAGGAGATATATCTCAAGAAAAGACAGAATGTAAATCAATTCTGCATACTCTGAATGTAGCTACTTGCAAGTTTGCTTCGAGGGTATGTTTAAAACACATGGATTTTTTATATTGACTTAGATTTGAGCTTACCCTTAAGTCTGAGGGTTATGTTTGGTAATGTTACCTGTAAGTTAAGTAACTTATAAAAGCTATATTGCTTTTTAAAAGTTATGCTGTTCCATAGACAAACATCTATTTTTTTTTTTTTATCATTTAATCATTCTGTAGTCACTTGTTACTTTGTGGGGAAAATTGATTTTTAAAACTTGTGGATATATATTAGTAGTGAAAGAGACGAAATAAAATAGTAATTCCAAGTTGTCCTGAAAAATAACCCTAATGCTTTCTTCAAATGTGGTTTCCTTCCTCGTTGATTTATCTAGTTTTTATATCATCTACTATTTAGAGGAAAAGTATTTTTCTGCATTAAGGAATCCCAGATCATTTTTAATGCATTGGTAACAGAGAGATCAACAGAAATATTTTAATGTGCTTCAATTCATAATGAACACCTTCTGTCAGGTCAAACATATGATAGCAAACTAAAGAGTGAGCCATGTTTCTAAATAAGACTTTGGTCTTGTCCAAATCTATTATTTCCGAAAGGTTCTATAGTAACTTTTCATCACTGTTTACTCTTACAAGGTTTTTATTTTTTTCCTCTTGAATAATCAAGTTACTGAAAAATCTTCACCAATAAACATCAGCACTTCACACCTGTGATTTATGAGAAAGAATTAAGGAAAATCATTTCCTTCTGGTAAAGGATACAAATAAGCCCTTGTCTATGCTTTTGACTTATAATTTAAACAATTTCATATATTTTCCTAGAGTAGGAGGCATATTATTTTTGAAAGTTGAAATAACCAGTACACTTTAGGTTTGGTTCTGCCATTATCTCAAATTACTGAGATTTTCCCATGTAAGAACAGATTTTTGCAAATTGTCATTTCTGTGGGATAAGTTCTATGGACTCTTGCTAAAACTATTCTTTTTCATAGTTCACTTTTGTAGAAAGATTTTCTTACATATATTTATGAGGCTTTTACTACTGAAATTTGTGCCTAACTATCTTGTTTGAGAGTAATTACATATTCTCAGGCTTTAAGAGCAATAAGTAACATTTTGAAGTTAGTATTTAGAAGAAAAAGATTCAAATTCTTTTTTTCAACTTCTAATTGAAAATAAATTAATTCAATCTATTTTAATCAGTTTGTAATGGTGATTAGCAAGAAATGTCCATGTCCTGGGAGGATCCCAGAAGTTATATCACAGAATTCCTTCATTTTGAAGATAAATATGTCTTTAGTCCATCACTTCTGAACATGGAGAAGAATTCTGTACATAAAGCATGTTAAGTGTTTCTAAATTCTCAAGATCTGAAACAATTCAGCTAAAATTCCTGCTTGGAAATGACTGATTGATTACAAACTGTAAACTAAAGCTCTGGCAAAACAGTAGACTGAGATATTCTGAAACAGACTCTTGGTTACAAACGCCTAGCAGTAATGGATAAAATAATTAAAAGGATTTTAACATGCTGCCCAATTTTGAAAAAAAAAAAAAGTGATTACTATTTGCCAAAAGCAAGGAAGTTAAAAGCCAGAGGATATCCTGGGGACTGATGCTGTGGTTGCCCCAGGGGTTAGAGGTTTGGGTGACCAGGAAGCTGGAGTCTAATATGCATTTGAGGTAGAGAGAAACTAAGGCCTTGGCCCCAGATGAGGCAGAGAGTTGGAATTGAGACATCCCTGCTGCTGCTGCTGCTGCTAAGTCACTTCAGTCGTGTCCAACTCTGTGTGACTCCATAGACATCCCTAGCCCCCGCGTAAAACCAGGACCCTATATTAGTGAAAAGTTAGGCTAGAATAATATGCTGTCAGTACGGTGAGAAGAAACTTTCTTTTCCTCTTAAAAGAATAACTTTTAAGAGGAAAAGAAATCTTCCCTTAAGAATTTTATTCTTCAGGCCTGCACATCATGTGACTTTATTTTGCTTTTGCTTTTTATACCACCTAACTGACCTAGAAATCATCAAATTGACAAATACCCCTGAGGCTCCTAGAAAAGTAAAACAGAAAACCATTCTGAAAGTACAGAAGTCTAGACTGCTAAGGATTTTCAAGAAAACAGCAAGCCCTGCTAAAGACATGATCGCTGTAATACATGATGAAACACACAAGGAAGCAATCGACTAAACAAAAGTTAGCAGACGATACAAGCCATGAGAGGGAAAATTAACATGAGACCTAACAGCAGTACTGGATCCTTAAAAACTTGAGATGATATTGCAGCATAAAAGAGAATATATAAAATGAATATGTGTATAGTTTTGAGTGCTTCCCTGGTGCTTTAGACGGTAAAGCATCTGCCTGCAATGTAAGGGACCCAGGTTTGATCCCTGGGTTGGGAAGATCCTCTGGAGAAGGAAATGACTCCCCACTCCAGTATTCTTGCCTGGAGAATTCCATGGACACAAAACCTTGACAGTATAAAAGAAGACATTAAGCCCAAACAAAGAATAAGTTATTTAAAAAAAACAAAAACCACAAGTAGAAAACCTGTAAAAGAAAAAGACAATTTTGAAATAAAACCTCAATGGAAGATTTAAAAGTGAAGACTAACCATGGTATAATTGATAGTAATACCTAGAATACAGAGATATAAATAAGTGGAGAATATAAACATTCAGGCAAAAGCTCCAGAAGGAGAAAATATAGAGAATGAGGGTGAGGCAGTATTTGAATAGATAATAAGTGATAATTT
The DNA here is from genome assembly GCF_027580195.1 of Bos mutus. Taxonomy (NCBI): domain Eukaryota; kingdom Metazoa; phylum Chordata; class Mammalia; order Artiodactyla; family Bovidae; genus Bos; species Bos mutus. Next base: position 72,636,950 of record NC_091631.1, on the reverse strand, counting down.
TTCTGAAGTGATTCATTCTCATGTTTATGAAGTACAAGAATATTAGTGCGATGCAGAAACATAAACTTATTTAAATGTATCATATTGAAATTGAAGAACACTAAAGAAGAAACATTAAAAAATATACCAAAATATGAGAGATTTGAATGAGTAAGTTTTAAAATTCAAAATATGGAAATGTACTCATACTGTATCTTGATACCTAGGTTATGCAATGTGAAGCTTGTGAGAACTATGGTTTTCTTTTATGTAAAGCAGTTTTTACGCTCTAGTTATTAATGTAGTTTTTAATTTTTTTAATACAAAGTCACTGCTCCATTGCTGGTAGGATTTGTTTAAACATGGATACAGACAAAAAGGGATTCCAAGGGTCATTAAATCATGGTCTCAGAAGAAACCCAAAGAGATTCTTTAATTCACATGATGAAACACAAATTACCTTTTAAAGAAATGTTTTAATGGATCACAGACCTTTTAAAATCGTTATTGACCTCAGGATGGTTTTGGACGAAACCTGTCTAATGAGCCCAAGGACCCAGACTATGAACTCCTGATTTAAGAGAGGTAACTTAATATCAGAGACCACAGATAAATAGAATCCCCCCATGTAGCCTTCTTTTCTCCATCAAAATTATGTATTAATAAGGAAATGAAAAATTCAGGCTGCAGGCTATAAAATGTTTTTCTGACATTAATTGTTGACAGAGTATAGTACATGACTCTCTCGAAGTTTGATTGAAGTTAGGGTGTGGATATACCTTCAGTCAAGCTTCAAGAGAAGTTTGCAATGCAAGAGATCCCAGTTTGATTCCTGTGTTGGGAAGATCCACTGGAGAAGGGATAGTCTACCGAGTCCAGTATTCTTGGGCTTTCCTGATGGCTTAGCTGGTAAAGAATCCACCTGAAATGTGGGAGAATTGGGTTCAATCCTTGGGTTGGGATGATCCCCTGGAGAAGGGAACAGCTACTCACTCCAGTATTCTGGCCTGGAGAATTCTGTGGACTGTGTAGTCCATGAGGTGGCAAAGAGTCGGACACGACTGAGAACTTTCACTTTCTTTCAGAGTATCCATCAAAACTATGAATCACAGTACATTTTTATATGCTTGTTATACCTCCATCATTTTTGCCTCCACATGTCTGATAAATACGTTATTCAAACATCTATTTCACTCTTCTACACTTCTTTGCTCACATATCTGTTTCCACCAGACCATATGCCTCCAGAGGTGGGGCTGTCCTTCATCCCTTACACTTAGCAGAGTGTCTAGCAAAGAGAAGGTATAAATTAATTTATTCTTCAACAGAGACATGGTACTCTTCTCCGCATTTATTCTGATAAGGAATAAAGTGATGCTGGCTCTTTTCGTAAAATAGCTTCTGAGTCCTTTAAGGAAGGTAAAAGAGTGAATGTCCACCTAGAAGGAGATACCCAGATCTTCTATGCCAGCTGCTGTTTTGTGGAGATTCACCCTCTTCTGGGGAAGCTGTCACTGATGACCTTGCCACAACACTGCTCTCCTTTTAGCTCTAGCCCCAGGCGCTTCCCTTCAGGTTCCTTCTGCTCACCTGAGGTAAGGTGAGCAGAATTAGCAGTCCAGTTCAGTTCAGTTCAGTTCAGTCTCTCAGTCGTGTCTGACTCTTTGCGAGCACACCGGGCCTCCCTGTCCATCACCAACTCCTGGAGTTTACTCACTTATCAAATGTTTAGGGATAACAAAAGAGAATTAACATACAGAGATAAACTCCCAGCTGGCTGTGACTGTCTTTCCCCTCATTTGTGAAGCTTCTTAAGGACTGACTCCTCCCTAACACCAAGCTTCATCCAGTTGGCAGAGAGTATTCTCCCCCACTCTACCTCACAAAGACCATCCCCAAACAATCTAGCTCTTAATAGTCAGTCTTAGCCCAGATGGATAAAGGAATACCACTCACTTAAGATATGCCTTTCAAACTCCCATTTGTTTTTCTAGTTTCTCCTTCCTTCTTTCCTGGATCATTGACCTTAGGTATGTCTAATCCTTTAAACAGAGACCCCACCACTTACCCCAACAGGTATGACTTCACTCTTGGACCCATAGGGGCATTTTCTTGAGAACACAACCACCCAGCAGCTGTAAAAGGGATTTCCAAATAAAATCAAGGGTCTCATTTCCTTATAAAAACACAGTTATCAAAAGAAATATAAAATCCATCAAAGGAAGTATGTGTGATATCATGATTTCTTATGATATCACAAACATAAGATTCAGAGAATCTTAGTATCTATTATGTCCTTTGGAAAAAAAAATAGTATCCATAACCATAAAGCAAAAACCTGGACCTTGGTTAAGGGTTTGCAGTTTGGAAGCTGCAAAGCAAGTGTGAAAATCACCTTTGGCTCTGCTTCCTCTTCTTCATTTAGCAATCAACATCTCCTCTAGCTGCCATTTGGATTAATGGTGGATCTCTTTCAGTTGACCACTTTGCAGGATTATGTTCTGCATGACAGAAACCAGATATTTTGTTTCTAAATCTCCCTGGATTGAAGTAATCAACATCTGCTGATAACAGTTTATTGTCATGAAATGTTATTAGGGTCTCAGCACTGTGACCTGTGGCGTTATTGCAGGATGTGCTGAAATGCACACACTTGTTCTGTAACAGAATGTTTACCTCTAGGAAGACCTTGCATAATTTCTAACTTCATAAGGCATTCATCTTTGCCTCTTAGAGAGTAAATCATAAAAGGAAAACATTTTCTTGAGCCCATTCTTCGTTTCCTGCCTCTGTCATAAAAAAATGCTAAACATAATTGGATCCAGTTGGGTAAAATTACCATTTGTGATTGCTCTTTGTTTAGGAGTCATCTGCTGGGTTTTAGTACATGGAGAAGTGCTCATCTGTATGCCAAATTTCAGTTAAACTTGTGTATCTAAAACTTGGTATGCTGTTGAAGATCCTTAAGCAGTTGGAATGGACTGAATCACATTTCTTACAGAATGTCCATTTGGAGCAGGGTATAGAAATGATACATGCTGTTACAATGAAACAATGATACCCAAACAACACAGGTAGTTGCAACCTAATTGTTCTCAGCCCCAAAGAGGAGCAATGGTGTTGACTAGAGTTAGTTATTTACAGGCCCAGGCGAGTGGCTGTTTCTGTAGAGGAGTAATCTGTAAAGTATTTACATATATTTTGAGGGACTACCATTTTTTGAATACCTACTCTGTAGCAGATCCTTTTCTAATTGTCATACAAATGTAATTTGCTGTTCAAGGCAACTACTTGGCTATTTTTAATGTCCATTTTGTAGATGACCCATGCTGAAGTTTAGAGATGTTAGACAATGTTTAGAAAGTTACATAGCTGGCAAGTTGTTGTCAAGTGGATAATAACCAAATGCATTTTAGATAGTGCAGGCTGGAGCTCGTGGAGGAAGGGCTGGCTGGTTGCAGAGTCTCCTCTCAGCATCCTGTATAATCATGCCTGCACCCAGCACAGCTGGCTGTGTTGTGGGTGTGCTCTGGGAGTGCACACTCATCACTCCTCATCTCTTCTTTGATAGGCACTTGAGAAGCCACAGGTTAGCTCTGATGCACTGAACCAAGATTCCTGACCTGTGCTCCTTTTATCTAAGTTATACTCTGGCAAGAGAAGACAGGAAGAAAGGTTATGAATAGCAGGAATAAGTATGTTTCACTTCTACCTCTTCTCTCTGTTGAAATCTTAATCACCTATGAAGGTCAAGCTTTATATTCCACTAATTCATTAATCTGTTTATTCATTCATCTTTGACCTTATGTGATTATGTCGCATAATAATAACAATAGCAGCTAGATTTATTAGGGGTTTCTGTGTGCTAGGGCCTCCTCTAAGTGCTTTATAGCCTTTAATACTGCTAGCAAATCTGTGAGGTATGCACTTTTATAATCACTGTTTCACTGATACTTTACTGATAAGAAAGAAAAAAAAAAAGCAACCACAGCAATGAGAGGGTAACTTGCCAAGGATTACACAGCCAGTAGTTGACAGAAAGAAAGGAAAGAACAGAAGATTCTTTTTTTATCACTTATCTAGACAAACAGTGAAACTAGGTTTTAAATAACTGCCAATCTTTGTCACCAAAGGAAGATTAATAATGCATCAAAGCTAGATAATCTGTAAATTACTAATTTTACCAGTGGTCCACAAGCTGATTATGACACTTTAAAGGTTACAAAAGATGAAACTTTCTTTTGGTCTTGAATTCTATCAAGTGGATAAATTGCTTCTGTGCTATAAAACAGGTTGTATCAGAAAAACTGACCTGACTCAGAGGGTAGTGTGATACTGTGGATTTATTTCGTTGCAGGATTTGCATAATTTTTAAAGCATTTTACATGGTATTCATCTGAAAGTATATATTGCCAGAAATCAATTACAGCATGAATAGCTATGTTAAGATTGATTGCCTTTTCAAGATAGATTCCATGTTTCGGTTGCAGAAACTGCTTGTAGCATAAATAGCATTTTGCCCTGACATGGGTGGGTCAGCACAAAACCCTTGCACAAAACTGGGAAGCGTTCTCTTCGTGGGAATTACTAAGAAAATTATCTTGAAAGTTAAAATAAGAATTGGAAATGATGTAATTTCTAAACTCCTTTAAGGTTTCTTTTAGGCAGTTAAACTGTTAGGGTAATAATACAAATAAGTTTTATCTATGTTAACCTTTTTGAAACAGAATTTTGAATTGAACAGGTTGAAGGATGGCTGTGGTTGCTATGAACAGCTGATTCCTGAACAATGTAAGAATCCTCTCCTCTCCCCGGGAAAATGTTTTCTGCAGGACCCCTTTTCTTGGAGGAGCATTCAGGGCCAGACACAGTATTCTTTCTTGAATAATGTATTCATTTTTTTCAGTGAATGTTTATTAAGCTCCTTTAATGGGTCAAGTTCCATATTAGAGAACTCTGGATATCATATTTCATAGAGTCCAAGATTCTATCAATTTTAACCTATCCTGATGTTTTATATGCCTTTGAAAAGCAAGAAAAGATGATATCAATTACATTATACCTTAGATTTTTATATGATAACTATTGAACTATATCTTTATATTTAATTATGGGCTTTCCTGGTGGCTCAGTAGTAATGAATCCACCTTCAGAGCAGGAGATGCAAGTTCAATCCCTGGGTCAGGAAGATATCCTGGAGAAGGAAATTGCAACTCACTCCAGTATTCTTGCCTGGGAAATCCCAAGGACAGAAGAGCCTGGTAGGCTATAGTCCCTGGGGTTGCAAAGAGTCAGATGTGACTTAGTGACTAAACAAGATCAAGGTATAGGTTTGGGTCATATATAACTCTTATGCACATATGAAAAAAGAAAGTCTAAACAAAATGAATTTAGTTAAAGTTCTAATAAAGCTTCTTAACATTAAGAGATGAACTTTCCTGAGCCATTTTCAACTCAGAATTTTCAATATCTATGTTTCTCCACACAGTCTTATCCTCTGTTCCCAAAACCAATTGGTGATGCAGCATTTCTTTAAAGAATCCAAAGAAACCAAAGCTTTTGTTTCTAGGCAGTTAAGCTGACTTTGCAGTTATGTGTGTTCAGTCCCTAAGTTGTGTCTAACTCTGCAACCCCATGGACTGCAGCATGCCAGGTTTCCCTGTCCTTCACTGTCTCCTGCAATTTGCTCGCATTCATATCCATTGAGTCGGTGATGCTGTCTAACCATCTCATTCTCTGTCATCCCCTTCTCCTGCTCTCAATCTTTCCCAGCAACGGGGCCTTTACCAATGAATTGGCTCTTTGCATCAGGTGGCCAGAGTATTAGAGCTTCAGCTTCATCATCAGTCCTTTCTAGTGAATATTCAGGGTTGATTTCCTTCAGGATGAGCTGGTTTGAAATCCTTGCTGTCCAAGAAACTCTCGAGTCTTCTCCAGCACCACAGTTCGAAAGCATCTATATTCTTCAGCACTCAGCCTTCTTTATTGTCCAATTCTCACATCTGTACATGACTACTGGAAAAACCATAGCTTTGACTATATGGACCTTGGTCAGCAAAATGATATATTTGCTTTTTAATACACTGTCTAGATTTATCATAGCTTTTCTTCTAAGGAGCCAAGTGTCTTTTAATTTCATGGCTGCAGTCATTCTCAGCAGTGACTTTGTAATTATATAGAGCTAGACTATTTTGACTTAACAGTTCCTGAATGTTGCTGAACAAATGTGATTCACAACCATTTCCCATGTATGATCCATCCTCCCCGATACACACATGCACATACATACACGTATTAGTTTCTCAGGCTTGAGAGGTATGCTTATCTATTGTTTCCAAGATTTATTTTCAAGCCACTGTCATCCATTTTGCAATTTTGGAGCCATTTCTTTTAATTCTTACACAGATACTGGCAATGGAAAACTATCATGGTAATAACTGATATTTGACTAGCAGCAATTTCAAGAAGGCTATATGGTAACATGTTCTATTCCAGAGAAGTTGAAGTGGGAGAAATATATGTCCTAGAATCAGTGAAATTTGGTTTTTGGTGTGCTAGAGTTGGGGTAAATGAAAGCAGGTGAGGTAGGAAAGATTACAAGGCAGACAATATGCTTTATTATCTGTATAGAATTTGAGAGTTTTGAATTTTAACCTCTACCTGACTTTGAAACACAGGTAAGACCATACCAATCTTGTTTGATCCTAACAGCAAACTTGTGTGATAGGTAGTGTTATTTCTACTTGTAAATGAGGAGACGAGTTCAGAAAGGTTAAGTAACGTGTCTATGAATTTATAGCTCTTAAAAATCTGAGCTTGTGTTTGAACTCATATTTGACTGTTTGGTTTGTTTGCTTGTTCGCTTTTCACCTTCACTCTCTGAACTTCTTCCCCCACTGGAATGGGAGCTCTATGAGGGCAGGGATACAGTCTGTAAATGCTGACTAGCATTTGGCAGGGACTCAGTAAATATTTGGTGGGTGAATGAATGCAAAGTCTTCTTTATACAAATTGATTCCAGTTGATTGGCCTTACCACTAAAATTCTTTTTCTGGGCATCATACAGTTTTGTGAGACTTTGCTTTTAGGGTACCATGTTTTCCTCTTAGTCTTTTAAAGAATACTACGATATTAGAGTCTTTTATTCTTGCAGCTTCAGTCATTTAATGAATTCTAAGAGTTTTGTGATATATATTTTATTTGATCCCTAACATTGTGCTTGTTAAATATTTTTAAATAATCCTACAAACAAGAAAATATGAATATAACGCAATTATTTTGCATTATGTTGATAGACAACTCATGGGGATTAATCTTTTTTGTTTTTACTGTAATGGCAAGAGGAAAGGCACTTGAGTTTCTATTTGTTTAAGTTGAAAAAGTTTATGAAAACTGAACTTCCAAAGACCAAAATTCATTACATTCAGGAAAGTTTTAAACACATAAATGAAAAAAAAAAATCCAGCTTACTATTGAGAAAGTGAGGAAACAATGGTTAAATAAAATGATCTAAAAATTACATGTTAATTATAATGCAGCTATTTGAATCACATTGTGCCTGGGCAAAACTTACAATGTCATTTAGTTGAGTTTCATGGCAATATGTCTTCTTGAAATTTGATTGGTTATTCTCAAATTATATTGCAACCTAACTCAGACTTAGGCAACTTCCTTAGACAACTTCTCTTTCCTACATGTAAAAGTCTGATATACCCTCAACAGAATAGTGTTGCACACTGACTGATGTGAACACAGAAAAAATGTCAGCAGCCTTTTGTCTAAACATGCATCAGATGATGGGGATGAAAAAATGTTTTTATCAGTGGTTTAATAATCTGGCTATATATTAGACTCAATTCAGTTCAGTTGCTCAGTCGTGTCTGACTCTGTGACCCGATGGACTGCAGCACACCAGGCGTCCCTGTCCATCACCAACTCCCAGAGTTTTATCAAACTCATGTCCATTGAGTCAGTGATGCCATCCAACCATCTCATCCTCTGTCATCTCCTTCTCCTCCCTTCAATCTTTCCCAGCATCAGGGTCTTTTCAAATGAGTCAGTTCTTCACATCAAGTGGCCAAAGTTTTAGTTTCAGCATCAGTCTTTCCAATGAATATTCAGGACTGATTTCCTTTAGGATATACTGGTTGGATCTCCACGCAGTCCAAGGGACTCTCAAGAGTCTTCTCCAACACCACAGTTCATAAAGCATCAATTCTTTGGGGCTCAGCTTTCTTTATAGTCCAACCCTCACATCCATATATGACTACTGGAAAAATCATAGCTTTAACTAGACAGACCTTTGGTGGCAAAGTAATGTCTCTGCAATATTTCTTGTAGGGGGGTGTGGATATGGCCTAGGATTAATTTTTTTTTTTTAATTTCCCTGGTTGATTCAAATCATAGTCTGTTTTACAAACCTGTTGTTTCAGCTACTTTAGATTCACTATGAAAAGCAGTTAGGAACTAAACCTAATTTCAATCAAGAAAACCATTACTGTGTATTCATCCATGCAATGACATGAGATTGAAATTAATTTTTCTACCTAAGATCCAATGATCAGATAAATTGAAAAATAGTATATTTTAATTCAGCAAAGTTTCATCAAATAACCTGCTGTACAGAATGTGTATTCTTGATATGTTTTGGAGAATAGTGATAATATAGGAAATATGCTTGATAAGATGCCAGGAGAGTAATAGCTTGTTTTGTGAGAAAGTACATGATAAAAACTAGTCTGTTTTTCCAGTCTGTTTCTTAAATCAAAACATAACACAATAATTTTATATTTGAATTAGAGGAGAATGTAATTTGTTTGAATTTTATTTTTATCTTAATGTTGACCTTCTTCTTGATCTGAATTATCTATTTTCAGAAAATACGGGGGAAGTTTGACCTTCTTAAATCATCCACGATTTTATGAGTTGAAATTTCTTAAAAGGATGAAAATTCTGTTATATAAGCTTATTATCATTTAACTGGATTTCTTTTTCTGAATATTATCAAGTTTTGAAACACTCTTTTGAAATTCTGCCTCCAGCAGAATAATCTTGGTGATCATCCTGTTACAAAACAACTAGATTCTGCATGAAATATAGTAGTTTATATTTCTGTGCTTATAGGAAGTAAGGAAAATCTTATCCAACCCTGTATGCAAACGCACACATGATAGAAGTCACAGATTTCTATCAGAGCAGTAGTGAACAGCGCTGCTGCTGCTACTGCTGCTGCTAAGTCGCTTCAGTCGTGTCCGACTCTGTGCGACCCCAGAGACGGCAGCCCACCAGGCTCCCCCGTCCCTGGGATTCTCCAGGCAAGGACACTGGAGTGGGTTGCCATTTTCCTTCTCCAGTGCATAAAAGTGAAAAGTGAAAGTGAAGTCACTCAGTTGTGTCCAACTCTTAGCGACCCCATGGACTGTGGCCCACCAGGGTCCTCTGTCCATGGGATTTTCCAGGCAAGAGTACTGGAGTGGGGTGCCATTGCCTTCTCTGAGTGAACAGTGAACTCTCTTTAAAGGCAGAATTCCATAATAAGGTGCTAATGTCAGCATTATGGTCAGGAGACTCAGCTTTGAACCTGAAAATTCTTAGTTAATCCTGGTCCCCTGGGTTCTCTACAAATTGGTAATCTTTAAATGTGATTATATATTTAATTTACAATAATTACACAAGAAAACAGCCATCAGAAGTAGGAGTCAGCAGAAATAACAAGCAAGATATAAACTTTTAAGCATGTCAATGTAAAGATTAAAGATAAGCACACAAAATTACTTTGAACTGTGTAAAGACAGAGTCTCAAAAGTGAAAAAACAAAGGAAAGCTGTCAAAAATGAGCAAGCATGTTGAAAAAAATGACAACAGTAGAGCTTTCAGAAAAAAACCAAAAGCTATTGAAATAAAAGTATCAATGGACCAGAGTTCTTTGTGGAAGATTAAGAGCAGCTAGCAAGAGAATTGATAATTGGGGAGATAGATACTAAAAAGTTTCTCAAAATGCAATACAGAAAGATAAGAATTGTAAAATATGAGACAGGTTAAGAAATAATAGAGGCTAGAATTGGAAAGAACAGTTTATATATATTCAAAGTACCATAAGCAAAGAATAAAGGGAATGTAGTTGAGGAAACAATTAGAAAAATGGTGGCTTAGGTTTTGTTTTTTCCAGAATTAATGAACAATATAAAGCTACAGAGAAAGGCTTCTATATATCAAATAAATAAAATGAAACACACCTAGTTACAAGGAACTGAGTGAAAAATATTAATAGGACTTTGGACATATCATTCTTTTCTGCTTTCCTTTCTTACTGTTGAGATATTTGCTGGAAGAAAATTCTCTTTCTTTGGTACATAATCTGTATTTTTCTGACTGCTTACAAAGTGTTTTTAAATTTATTTTTTTGAAATGTAGTTTCAGTTCCTTCTATCTAGATGTGAATTTGAAATAAAGGTATTTTCAAGGGAAAAAAAAATCAAAAGCTTTTTTTTTTTTTTAACCAGTATACCTACATGAAAAGAACTTGTAAGGGATGGACCATACTGCAGAAAAATGGAAACCTATCCTAGGAGGATGGTCTGTGATATTAAAGAAATAAGAACAATGAAATTGATAAATGTGGATAACATTAAATAATCATTCTCCTATAACATAATTATGTCTAATTTGTCTTTAAAAAAGAGGACAGAGCTAAAGTACTGAACAATTTCTTATAGACTAGAAGGGAATTTTCAGACTTAAAAAATTCTAAAGTCCTTATGTTGCTTAGGAAGTAGTGGAGCTTAAAGTCTACATTATAAAATTTCAAAGGAAGTCCATATAAGAATAGAAATAGAGTATATAACTGTACGAATCAGTTCAGTTCAGTTCAGTCACTCAGTCGTGTCCGACTCTTTGCGACCTCATGAATCACAGCAAGCCAGGCCTCCCTGTCCATCACCAACTCCCAGAGTTCACTCAGACTCACATCCATCGAGTCAGTGATGCCATCCAGCCATCTCATCCTCTGTCGTCCCCTTCTCCTCCTGCCCCCAATCCCTCCCAGAATCAGAGTCTTTTCCAATGAGTCAACTCTTCGATGAGGTGGCCAAAGTACTGGAGTTTCAGCTTTAGCATCATTCCTTCCAAAGAAATCCCAGGGCTGATCTCCTTCAGAATGGACTGGTTGGATCTCCTTGCAGTCCAAGGGTCTCAAGAGTCTTCTCCAGCACCACAGTTCAAAAGCATCAGTTCTTTGGTGCTGATGTCCAACTCTCACATCCATACATGACCACAGGAAAAACCGTAGCCTTGACTAGATGGACCTTTGTTGGCAAAGTAATGTCTCTGCTTTTCAATATGCTATCTAGGTTGATCATAACTTTCCTTCCAAGGAGTAAGCGTCTTTTAATTTCATGGCTGCAGTCACCATCTGAAGTAATTTTGGAGTCCAAAAAAATAAAGTCTGACACTGTTTCCACTGTTTCCCCATCTATTTCCCATGAAGTGATGGGACCAGATGCCATGATCTTGGTTTTCTGAATGTTGAGCTTTAAGCCAACTTTTTCACTGTCCACTTTCACTTTCATCAAGAGGCTTTTGAGTTCTTCTTCACTTTCTGCCATAAGGGTGGTGTCATCTGCATATCTGAGGTTATTGATATTTCATTAGAGGGAAGATAAAAAGAAAGGAAAATGGAAAAAAAGAACTGGAAAGAAAAGCAAGCAAGAAAGACGCTGCCTAGAAAAAAAAGATAAATTCAAAGAATAGCAAGTTGGTAAAACAAGTTCATATATATCAGTTAAGATAATAAATAGAAACTGACTAAATTCACTGGGAAAAATCCCCAGAAGAATAGAGTTTTCTTAATTTAGTTGTTTTTCATTTAAATAGGAAGTATACTTAAAATTAATGGATGTGGAAACACTGGGATCAAGACAAGAACAAAAATATATATGACAAACACAAAGAGAAATATTGGTAGGTATAATAACATCAAATTCAACAAATGTTCTAAAGCAAAAATCATTGATAGGAAAATAGAGGCAACAACAAAATAATAAAAGGTATAATTCATCTGGTAGGTATAGAAGTTAAAAACTTATATACCCATCTTAAAGTAGTGTTAAAAATATAAAAGCAGAGATCAAAAAAACTGTAAGAGTAACACTGACAAATCTGTCATCATAGTGGGAAATCTCAATTTTTGATAGGTTGAGCAAATAAAAAATTTTAAATAAGGAAACCTGAAAGTAAAATTATGAAACATTATTAATTGGACATATATGGAACCTGGCAGTTTAAATAATATCCACTTTTTAAATGTGAAACATTAAAATTTGTTGAGATAGCTTTTTGGTATAATACATATAACTTTACTGAAAGAATACATACCTCATAGAAAAAAAATATCTGATCACAATATATTTGAAATAGAGATGAGCAACAAAAATAGTTTCCATCAATTTAAAAATTGATATGATAAATCTATCTATACACATACACAAGTTTCATGGAACAAAGAAGAAATTATAATAGAAATTTAAAAATAAATTACAATGAAAATATTACATAGCAGTTTATAGTAGTAGTAGTAACATTGGTACTTAGACTTAAATGCTTAGAGAAAACAGAATCCAGCAAATATTTTTATTCTATAATGCTATTTTTTTGTGTTTATTCTCTTCTGTGCTCCCTTTCATAAATTGAACATTTAGCTAATGAATAAAATTAAAATTAAAAACAATAAAATAGTGGAGTGCAACAAATCTAAAAGTTTATTATTTTCAAAAAGTAAGTAGAAAAGACTGGTAAGCTTTATCCAGAAAAGATAATTCACAAATAATATTTAGCATGAAAGATATATACACAGGTACCTGAAAGATTGAAAAAGAGCATAATGATATAACATAATAGCAGTTATCAGAGGTTGGAAAAGGTATGATAATAGACTAAATTTATGCCAAAATTTGAAAATTTAAAGCACAATGCTCGATTTTTAGAGTAACAGAACATACCAAAGTTTACTTAGGAAGATATTGAGGGCCCAAATAGTTTCATAATTATTTATTAAAGAAATTTATTCAGTATATAAATATTCTCATAAAGAAAAGATAGGCTCAGGGAGTCTTATAAATAAGTTTTAGTAAATTTCCTAAACATAGATCCCTTTAATCTCTCACATACTCTTATAGAGAAGCCATTGTAACATTGTAACAACCCAAAATAGGAGTGCAAGAAAGTTATAAGACAGTTTTATTCAAAACTTTCTGAACAAAGTATTGGTAAACCAAATCCAGCATTTAAATTCTAAAGAAATAATTTATATAATTCATCAGATCAATAAATCAAAGAAAATATATGATCATCTCAATGATAAATGAAAAATCATTTGATAAACTTGAGTATTCATTCACAGTAAAACTCAACAAAATAGGAATCTCCCCAGATCTATAGGAAAATATTCTGACACATTCCTTTTAAAATTCTACATCTAGACACTGATGACCACCTCACTTCTTCTATAGTGTGTATTGGAGAATTAACAAGCACAAAGGAACATAAATAGAAGTAATAAGTTTGTAAAGGAAGAAGAGAATCGCTGTTATTATATAAGTATTGCAGCATTATTTAGAATAGCCAAAGTAGGTTTCCTCAGTGAATGGATAAAGAAGATGTGGTATATATGTTTAATGGAATATTACTCAGCATAAGAAAGAAATCCAGTCCTTTGCAACAGCAGGATGAACCATGAGGGCATTATGCTAAGCAAATTAAGCCAGGTAAATACACATATTTTGCACTGATATCACTTATATGTATACTCAAATTTAAAATTATAGAAGCAAAACAGAAGAAGGTTGCCAGAGGACTGTTGCTGTTAATCGCCCAGTCATGTCAGACTCTTTTGAGACCCAGTGGATCAGGATTTTCCAGGCAAGAGTACTAGAGTGGGTTGCATTTCCTTTCTCTAGGGCATCTTCCTGACACAGGGATCGAACCTGTGTCTCCTGTGTTGGCAGGTGGATTCTTTACCTCTGAGCCACCAGGGAAACCTGCCAGAGGAGAAGAGTTGGGGAAATAGGGACAGGTTGGTAAAAACTTCTAGCTAAAAGATGAATACAGTCTGAGTCTGAGAGTCTAATAAAACATGGTGAATATAGTTGATAACATTATATTGTGAAATTGAAATTTGCTCAGAGAATGAAATTTAAATATTCTCACCAAAAAAAGTAAAGTATGTAAATATGTGGGGTGATAAATGTGTTAACTAACTGAATGGGGGAATCCCTTCACAATACTTACGTATATCAAATCACGATGTATATGCTATAAATATCTTAAAATTTATAAAGTCAATTATATCACAATAAAGCTGAGATAGCAAAACCCCAAATTATTAGCATAATATTTCCTGCATAGTAAAGTCCCCAAATTCTGTAGACAAATATAGAAATAATAAAAGAATTTAACACATTGTTATGAGATAAACATATAAAATCAATTACATTTATTTATATCAGCAACAGACTGTTATAAATCACAAAAATTACTATTCACTGAAAAAAAATAATACTTAAGGCATCAGTACTAAATCTAACCATAAATGTGCGTGCTTTTATGGAATAAACTTTAAAATTGTACTGAAAAATTAAAGAATGTTCACAAAAGAAAACATGAACAGCCACCATTATGAGAGAGGTGGCTTGGCAGCTTCAGCTGCCCTTTCTGAGAGAAAGCTGATTTTTCATTAAAATAGTAATAGGGAAATTGGACATCCATATGGGGGTAAAAAAGTATAAATTGGATCTCTAACTCACACCCTACTGAAAATTCTACTCCAGATTATTTTTAAGAGGCAAAACATTTGTTTTCATTTTTTTCTAAACATTTTAATGACTTTGGGATAGAAAAGGATTCCTATGGCACACAAAAAAATCACAAAACAGAAATAAAATTGATAAGTTTAACACATAAAAATTAAGAAACTATGCTTACCAAAAGATACCATAAGTGGAAAAGGAAGATAAGATTACAGTTTGGCAAAAGATACTGAAAACATATAAAATAATGACTATATAGAATACTGACAATATATAGATTCTCTAAAAATTAACAAAGACACACAGCTTTTTCTTACAGCAGCAGAAACACAAATGACCAATAATCATCCACAGTCATATTAATAATCTGGAAAATGCCAAAGAAATCACAGAGAGTTACTCTTTGACATCCAGTAAATTGACAAAAAAAAAAAAAAAAAATGAGTTTGATTATAGTAAGTGTCTATGATGATGTAGATCAATGAAACCCTATACCCAGTTAGTAAGAGTTTACATCAAATGGGAAAAACTTTGTTAGAATAAAAATGGCAAAACTTAGTAAAGGTGAAGATGGGAACACCATATCACCCAATAATTTCACTCCTTGGCATATACCTAAAGCACTGGTCTTGATGATGTTCAGGTTGGTTACCCTAAAAGAACATTAACATCTGAAATGTTCATCATAATTTTAAATAGTTGCAAAAAATGTAATTGTCATTATATTGTGAAATTAATGTTTATAAATAAAATCGATCCATTACTTTTAAAATTGTGTTATAGTCACCATTAGCTTAAAAAATATGTAAGTTCTTTAATTACAAAGTTTTACTTCCTTTTACTTGAAATCATTTTTTACATAATTTAACCATCATGTTGCAACATATTTTTGAAAGCTTTTTTGTTAATGACCTTAATAAAATTTTCTGAAACAAATCTATTTAAAATGGATTAAGTTAAAAAAAATGCTTAAGTTAAAAAAGATTAAGATTAAGTTAAAAAAATATCCTGAGATATTATTATTGCCATTAATAATTACAACAACAACTGTAGGCTAACACATATAGCATTTCCTATGTGCCAGATACAATTCTAAACATTTCTAAATATATTAATGTATATAATTTACACTTACACTATTTATGTGTATCATTTAATGTGCATAATAATCAAAAAAGGAACTTACCATTTGCTTTTTATAGAAGCGGAGTTTGAGGCACAGAGAGATTAAATAACTTTTACAGATAGTTAAGTAGTTCAGGATTGGATTCTATATATTTTGACTCCACTTTTCAGATTTTTAAAAATAAAATCTTCATACATTTTGATCAGTAATAGTTAATTTTTTGTTTACTAATGAGTAGAAAGGGCTTCCCTGGTGGTTCAGACACTAAAGAATTGGCCTGCAATACAGGAGACCCAAGTTTAATCCCTGGTTCAGGAAGATCCCCTGGACAAGACTCCAGTATCCTTGCCTGGAGAATCCCGTGGACAGAGGAGCCTGGCGGGCTACAGTTCATGGCGTGGCAGAGCTGGATATGACTGAGCCACTAACACACACACGAGTAGAAAAGCATCTACTGCAAAGATGGATGGGGATACTTCTGGTGCCCTGATTAAGAGAGGCGTTGAACTTTGGAACATTTGTTTAATATTCAAGAAGGCTTTACACTTGAGGTCACTGTTAGGAATGGGTGAGGGTCGTGTTTTTCCTTTGCAAAGTGAGACAAGGGCGACGTGGCTGGGAAGTGGTGACTGACGACAAGCGTGTTCTGAGGGAAACCTGAGGGGTGTTTTAGGAAAGAACACATTCAGATATGGGGGAGTTGATAGATTTCAGTGGACTCTTTCCGACCCTTCACCTCTTGCAAAGTTGTGTTGTCCACAGGTAGGGGTTCTCCAGTTTAAAGACAGAGCTCTGGAGCAGGGCTTCTCAAAGCATGTGCTCAATAGCACCCTGGAACTTGTTAGCAGTCCAGATCATCAGGCCTTATTCCAGACTAACTGAATCTGAGGGTGGAGCCCAGCAACACGTGTGGTTTTTATTTGCTTTTTTAAGGTACAGCCTGACTTCAGACCGCTGTTCTAATCGCCATAGATTCTACACAGCTCTCAGGGCATGATGCTCTTTTGCGCTATCTTTATGATCTCATCCAGTTGAAAGCACCCCAATTGTAAAATAAAGTCCAATTTCAAAGATCTTAAAATGTAAAAGAAGTATCTTTGATTGAATGAAGTGTTGTCCTGCCTTACCAGAGGATCAATCCTACCCAAAGGCAAGAATCGTGGCTTCTTTCTCTCTGTGTTCCTCTCACCCTTCAGGACTTGGTTACGTGGACCTGTGGAGTAGAGACTTGCTGAGTGCACGTCAGCATTGGACTTCTCTGTTACATGTCCTTCCGAGTTCTTACTTTTCCCTTTTTCGCCCTGACAAGCGCCTCATCCTGAGGAAACAGGAGATGCTCAGTAAACATCTGTGGATTCACTGACCTGTTATGAAAGGAGCGGTAGGCTGGTGTCAGGAATTGAGTCAAGTAGGAATTGAGGACTTGGTGATGTCTTTGGCTATGGAAGGAAGGATATAGCCACTGCTTATATTCCTAGATGGTGAGAAAGGGGACAGAGTGTCCTCTGCTCTGAGAAGTGTGGGGTTAGAGTTAAGAGATGAGTCTCTGACTGACAATATTAATCTCTCCATTATTTTAAATCATGCTGTTTATATAGCCTCTGCTCTGAGAAGTGTGGGGTTAGAGTCAAGAGATAAGTCTCTGACCAGTATTAATCTCTCCATTATTTTAAATCATGCTGTTTGTATAGCCTCACTAGTGTATAATCTCAGTGAATGAGGGACTTAGAGATCCTTTCTACTATATTTTCACTGCCTAGAATGGCACCTATCTCATAGCAGATAATCAGTATGTTTTGAATAAACACTTGATTAAGATATCAACTGAGGTTTACTAAAACCCAAAAGGAGTTGTGATGTGTGGAGAAATTTTTTTACAACGATTCATGTTGTTTGTTTTGTTTTATTTATTTATTTGGCTGCACTGGGTCTTAGTTGCGACACGTGAATCTTCGCTGTTCATTTCAGCATGCGGGATCTTTAGTTGCAGCAGGTGAGTCTTAGTTGTAACATGTGGGATCTAGTAATAATTCCTAGACCAGTGATTGAACCCCAAGCCCCCTGTATTGAGAGCTCGGACTTTTAACCACTTTGCCACCAGGGAAGTCCCAATAATTAATGGCTTAATTTTATTCATTTACATTGAGTTGCAATATTTAAACCCTAGTGTTTCTCCAGCTTTAGTTTTAAAAAATATTTATTTACTTTATTGTTGTAATTGACATATAACATTGTATTAGCTTGAAGTGTTCAACATGGTTTGACGTGTGTATATATTGCAAAAGGATCACCACAAATGTCTAGTTAACATCCATCGTCACACATAGTTAACAAATCTTTTCTTAAAAATCTATTCTTTTAGTAACTTTCAAATCTATTATACAGTATTATTGACTATAGTCACCATCTGGTACTTTACATCCCCAGGACCTATTTATTTTGTAACTGGAAGTTTTGATCCACTTCACTCATTTGGCCTCCCCCTCACCCTCTTGCAATGGCAACCACCCACCTGTTCTCTGTCTCTCTGAGTTCATTTTTTGTTTTCGGATTCCACTTACAAGAGCGGCAGCCTGTGTTTTAACAAGCTCTCTAGGTGGTTCTAATACATGCTAAGTTTTGCAAGCTACTCCCCAAGAGAAATTTTCATTCATGTATCCCAGTGTATACATGCAGGAATGTTCAAAACACTGTTTCTAATGTCAAGCAGGAATTGTAGGCTGTCTGCAGACCTACCAACTTGGAAAACAAATTAACAGGAGAGGACACTAACATAGCCAGAAACAGTCAATTTCCTTCATGTTAGTTTCCTTGGGGGAGGTCCCTGGACCTTCGCAATGTGTGCGTGGATAGACATTGTCCATTGCTACAGCTCCATAAAGTAAACATATAACCCTGTTTTCTCCCAGGTCACCTTTTCCTTACTCCATATGTACAGGTAAAAAGTGGGATAAAGAAGGGAAATCCTTAGTACAAGCAGGGTGGGCATCCCCAGGCAAAGGATGAGGGGGCGTGATCTGCTCTCACCTTCGGTCTTCATCTGCCCTGTGCTGCCTTCTCCTCGGGGTGTGCTCTGCTGACTCTTTCTGCCGGAACCTCTCTCCTCTCGTCCTGCCCTTCCCTCTCCTCCTTCCTCCAGCCTCGCTTCCAGATGCTCATCCTCACCATCCTCACTCCATTCAGATTGACTTTTAAAGCTCATTAATTTGAAAATGTATGGTGACCAGTCATGTGGTGAACCTTGTGCAAGGAACAAGAAATTAAAAAGATGAACAAGACACACATAATTTCAGTGTATGGAGTAGAGATTTTAGTTACACAGATGACTAATGAACAGCTTTAAAGTTCTGTAATGTTTTCCTACATAAATGTAGTCACCCTTCGAGTCTCCTTACAGTTAATTTTCCTGATTCATCAGCCCGCCCCCACCCTTACAAGCACATGGGACACACACAGGCGTGCACAGACAGACATGGTATCCTCTGCATTTCATATGACATCTGGTCCAGAGGAGGCCCTCACTCCTGTTTAATGACTGCCTGACTCAACTAATTCTGTTCCTGGGGTTTCTGCTGTACTACTACTATTATAATTATCCGTTTCTAACACAACACTGTGTCGTAGAGCTTTCTGGGGCCTTGTGTTTTATACCTGCCATGTCCAGTATGACAACCACTGGTACTAAGCCCCTGAAATGTGATGAATGTAACTGAGCAACTGAATTTTTTAGCTTCATTTAATTTCAGCTAAGTTGAATTAAAGCTTCGATTGCTACTTGTGGCTACAGGCCACTATATTGGACAGTGCTGTTCCAACACCTTTGCACAGGTTAGTTTTCCAGATTCCCAGCAGAGGGAGCTTTCATAAAGAACAGACAATGCGCCAGGCACTGCCCTAAACATTTTCCACCTATTAATTCATTTAAACCTCACTATGACGCTATAAGGTAGAGTTTAATGGACAGTCTTACAGCTTAAGATAACATGTTTAAAAATAAAATTCCCTCCTAATGATGACTTGAATCCTGCCACTCAGTGGGAGAGGCAGCAGATCTTGTAGGATCGTATCCGGAATTGACTTTATTTCATTTGGTTCCTATTTATTTTTAATTTTAATTTTTATTTCATTGAAAAGGTAATGCTCAGGTTTAAGCAAGTTTTGCACGTTGCTTTGTTGTCAGAAAACTGAAAGAAAGAAAGTAAGTGAGGCCGCTCATTCGTGTCCAACTCTTTGCGACGCTGTGGACTATAGCCCACCAAGCTCCTCTGTCCGTGGGATTCTCCAGGCAAGAATATTGGAGTGGGTTTCCATGCCCTTCTCCAGGGGGTCTTCCTGACCCAGGGATCAAACCCAGGTCTCCCGCATTGCAGGCAGATGCTTTGCCCTCTGAGCCACCAGGGAAGCCCCTTCAGAAAACTGAATGTGTACACAAAAGTGGTGTTTTTTGGGGGGTGGTGGTGGTTA
Organism: Bos mutus; assembly: GCF_027580195.1. Lineage (NCBI taxonomy): Eukaryota > Metazoa > Chordata > Mammalia > Artiodactyla > Bovidae > Bos > Bos mutus. The sequence continues at coordinate 72,616,580 of NC_091631.1, read as the reverse complement.
CATAGATCTTTTTAAATGAAGTTGTTTTCTATGTGCCCTTTTCATAGCCACTCAGGTGGAGTGTTCCAGGTCGTTTATCACAATACGCAGAAGGAGTCTATCTGTGTTTTCTGTGTTTTTCATCTGTGACGCCTCTGATGCTCAGCACACCCCAGCCCACCTTATCCTTCCTCTCCCTCAAGGCTCACGTCTCCTTCCCTCCCTCCCGAGCACCCATGGGCATACAGTGCACCTTGCCAGCTCCAACTGCACCATATTTATCTTTCCCCAAAGCCACACCTCCACCCACTGTCATCTCCATATAGAATAGGAAACGTAGGCAGACATAGCTAAAGTCATTTTCCCAATTGTCACCTCAGATTCAAACCTAAGCAGTCTGACTCCAGAGTCTAGGATCGTAAGCCCTTATTTTACACTCTCTAGTAAGATAGTTTTAATACCTATTTCCGGCATAATAATCCCAAAGGTCAGAAACAAGGAAAAAGATACATTTCCTATTATACTTGAACTCGAAACAGAAGGTAACTACCTACTTATGAATATAAAGTGCATTACAAACTAAGATTCTTTGTTGGAATGTCTAGGACAAAATTTAACCACTTTAAAATTTCAGGTTGTACAGAAAATGCCATTTTTATGAAAGAAGTTGAAAGAGAATAGAGAAGAATTTTAAAATACGTGATTTGCAAAGGGATTTACCCTGGTGACATTCTGGGACCAAGGATGAAGTCATAAATTTCCTGAATTTAGGGACTGCCCCAAAAAGATAGTTGCAAAATATATAAATGCTTATTCAAACCCTAGCAAGATCCATTGAAATTGGGTGATTTCCCATGGTTTCTTCTCTTCCTCTTGTGTACCTTTTCTTTTTGCAGTTCTTTATTTTTTAATTCCTTTCTTTTCCTTCTCTTCTATGACCTGGCCTATCCATTTTTAAGAAGGTTAGAGGAGGAAGAATTAGGAACCACTCATGGTCAAAGCAGGTTTGGAATTTTAGTATCTCAAAATGTTTATTTTGCCACAGGTTCACTCACTCATCCGAGCAACTGACACCGTCTTTTTGTGATGTTATGGTGTCTCTTAGGCATTTATGATGGAGAAGGCAATGGCACCCCACTCCAGTACTCTTGCCTGGAAAATCCCAAGGATGGAGGAGCCTGGTGGGCTGCAGTCCATGGGGTCACTAGGAGTCGGACACGACTGAGCGACTTCACTTTCACTTTTCACTTTTCACTTTCGTGCATTGGAGAAGGAAATGGCAACCCACTCCATTGTTCTTGCCTGGAGAATCCCAGGGACGTCGGAGCCTGGTGGACTGCTGTCTGTGGGGTTGCACAGAGTCGGACACGACTGAAGCAACTTAGCAGCAGCAGCAGCAGGCATTTGTGAAACTGTGCCCCAGGCAACTCATTAGTAACAAGGGTTAAAGGACTAATACCTCAAAGGAATGTGCTTTAAAAAAGTTAAATTTTAGGGGACTTAAGGTAATCTCTAGAATCCTGATACTGACCTGCCTTTTCATATGTTTCGGAAGCAAGAGTAGAAAAGAGGAGTGAGACTTGTGTATAACCCAGCCTATACTGTCTGTATCCAGTCCAAGGAAGATTCCCATTTGATATCCACCAGCTTGGATGTAGAGAGGAATAAAGGGATGAGAGCCACTGATTTCAAATCTATTCAAGTCTACGTGAAAGTTAAAAAAAAGGGCAAGGAGATGGTTCTGAGTAAATAAAAGAGTTGGCATGAAGTTAAGGCATACCTGGACATGGAACAACAGACTGGTTCCAAATAGGAAAAGGAGTACATCAAGGCTTTTATTGTCACCCTGTTTATTTAACTTATATGCAGAGTACATCATGAGACATGCTGGACTAGAAGAAACACAAGCTGGAATCAAGATTGCCGGGAGAAACATCAATAACCTCAGATATGCAGATGACACCACCCTTATGGCAGAAAGTGAAGAGGAACTAAAAAGCCTCTTGATGAAAGTGAAAGTGGAGAGTGAAAAAGTTGGCTTAAAGCTTAACATTCAGAAAACGAAGATCATGGCATCTGGTCCCATCACTTCATGGCAAATAGATGGGGAAACAGTGGAAACAGTGTCAGACTTTATTTTTGGGGGCTCCAAAATCATTACAGATGGTGACTGCAGCCATGAAATTAAAAGACGCTTACTCCTTGGAAGGAAAGTTATGACCAACCTAGATAGCATATTCAAAAGCAGAGACATTACTTTGCCAACAAAGGTTCGTCTAGTCAAGGCTATGGTTTTTCCTGTGGTCATGTATGGATATGAGAGTTGGACTGTGAAGAAGGCTGAGCGCCGAAGAATTGATGCTTTTGAACTATGGTGCTGGAGAAGACTCCTGAGAGTCCCTTGGATTGCAAGGAGATCCAACCAGAACATTCTGAAGGAGATCAGCCCTGGGATTTCTTTGGAAAGAATGATGCTAAAGCTGAAACTCCAGTACTTTGGCCACCTCATGCGAAGAGTTAACTCATTGGAAAAGACTCTGATGCTGGGAGGGATTGCAGGCAGGAGGAGAAGGGGACGACAGAGGATGAGATGGCTGGATGGCGTCACTGACTCGATGGACGTGAGTCTCAGTGAACTCCGGGAGTTGGTGATAGACAGAGGGGCCTGGCGTGCTGCGATTCATGGGGTCACAAAGAGTCGGACACGACTGAGTGACTGATTTGATCTGATCTAAGGTATACTGGTTTATAAAAGTACCGATCCCAACCTAAATAAAAGACATATTGTATGTATTTGTAACGAGTCTGATCCTTTACTTTTAGCCTATATTGTTTTCGGAACAACAAATAAGGGGGAGACAGCACTTGAGACTTCTTACTTTTCCCTCAATTGCTTTCAATTCACCTAACAGGTATATATCAAAAAAAGATGAGTCTACTCAAGGTACTTATTGATGGTATCTACTACCAACATTTATATCCAATTCTAAGATTTTTGAAAAAAATTCTTTTTCTTTGCTGCTCAGAAAAAGTTTACTGAAAATACCAAGTCCCTAAAAGCACTGAAATCTGCTGTCTTCTGCTAAATAATGTTTAGAAGTGTGGAGAGTTCTGCCAAACAGTCATGGCAGGTGACTACGTTCATGGAAGGTGAATGTAGTCTGTTGGCATCCATGTGATTGGAGACAGGCAGGTCGAGTCTACACAGCCCTCTCCCATTACATTTGGGATAGTATGCTAAAGATTTGTTCACTTTAATAAAGACAGAGTTTGGTAAAGTAGGGGGGAAAAAAAAGATGTTACTCAAATAGAATACTATTAACGTAGGAGGAAGAGTCCCACTTATGAAAGTGAAAGTGTTAGTCACTCAGTTGTGTTTGACACTCTGCGATCCTATGGACTGTAGCCTGCCAGGCTGCTCTGTCCATGGTTTTCTTTGGGCAAGAATACTGGAGTGTGTAGCCATCCTTTTTCTAGGGGATCTTCCCAACCCAGGGGCTGAATCCAGGTCTCCTGAATTGGCAGGGGGCATGGGATGCAGAAATGGCAAAAATGGCTTCTGAGGAGGCCTTACAAATAGCTAAGAAAAGAAGAGAAGCGAAAAGCAAAGGAGAAAAGGAAAGATATACCCATTTGAATGCAGAGTTCCAAAGAATAGCAAGAAGAGATAAAGCCTTCCTAAGGAAATGCAAAGAAATAGAGGAAAAAACAATAGAATGGGAAAGACTAGTGATCTCTTCAAGAAAATTAGAGATACAGTGGGAATATTTCATGCAAAGATTGGCTCAATAAAGGACAGAAATGGTATGGATCTAACAGAAGCAGAAGATATTAAGAAGAGGTGGCAAAAATATACAGAAGAACTGTACAAAAAAGATCTTATGACACAGATAATCACGAAGGTGTGATCACTCAGCTAGAGCCAGATATCCTGGAGTGCAAAGCCAAGTGGGCCTTATGAAGCATCACTATGAACAAAGCTAGTGGAGATGATGGAATTCCAGCTGAACTATTTCAAAACCTAAAAGATGATGCTCCTAAAAAAAGTAAAAAAATAAAAAATAAATAAAAGATGATGCTGTGAAAGTGCTGCATACAAGAGGCCAGCAAATGTGGAAAACTCAGCAGTGGCCACAGGACTGGAAAAGGTCAGTTTTCATTCCAATCCCAAAGAAAGACAATGCCAAAGAATGCTCAAAGTACCCCACAATTGCACTCATCTCACATGCTAGCAAAGTAATGCTCAAAATTCTCCAAGCAAGGATTCAACAGTACGTGAACTGAGAACTTCCAGATTTAGAAAAGGCAGAGGGACGAGAGATCCAATTGCCAACATCCATTGTATCATCGAAAAAGCGAGAGAGTTAGAAAAAGACATCTACTTCTGCTTTATTACTAAAGTCTTTGTGTGGATCAAAACAAACTGTGGAAAATTCTTAAAGAGATGGGGATACCAGATCATCTGACCTGCCTCCTAAGAAACCTGTTTGCTGGTCAAGAAGCAACAGTTAGAACCAGACATGAAGTAATGGACTGGTTCCATATTGGCAAAGGAGCATATCAAGACTATATTGTCACCCTGCTTGTTTAACTTAAATGCAGAGTACATCATGTGAAATGCTGGGCTGGATGAAGCACAAGCTGAAATCAAGATTGCTGGGAGAAATATCAATAACCTCAGATATGCATATGACACCACTCTCATGGCAGAAAGTGAAGAGGAACTAACGAACCTTTTGATGAAAGTGAAAGAGGGGAGTGAAAAAGTTGGCTCAGAACTCAACATTCAGAAAACTGAGATTATGGAATCTGGTCCCATCACTTCAATGGCAAATAGATGGGCAAACAATGGAAACAGTGACAGACTTTATTTTCTTGGGCTCCAAAATCACTGCATATGGTGACTGCAGCCATGAAATTATAAGCTGCTTGCTCCATGGAAGAAAAGCAACGACCAACCTAGACAGCATATTAAAAAGCAAAGACAGTACTTTGCTGACAAAGGTCCATCTAGACAAAGCTATAGTTTTTCCAGTAGTCATGTATGGATGTGAGAGTTGGACTATAAAGAAAGCTGAGAACCAAAAAATTGATACTTTTGAGCTATGGTGTTGGAGAAGACTCTTGAAAGTCCCTTGGACTGCAAGGATATAAAATAAATCTATCTTAAAGGAAATCAACCCTGAATATTCGTTGGAAGGACTGATGCTGAATCTGAAGCTTTGGCCACCTGATGAGAAGAACTGACTCATTGGAAAAGACCCTGATGCTGGGAAAGATTGAAGGCAGGAGGAGAAGGGGTCGAAAGAGGATGAGATGATAGGACGGCATCACCAACTCTACGAACATGAGTTTGAGCAAGCTCCAGGTGTTGGTGATGGACAGGAAAACTTAGCACTCTGCAGCCCATGGGGTCACAGAGTGGGACACGACTGAGCCACTGAACTGAACTCCTGCACTGTGGGCAGATTCTTTACTGTCTGAGCCACCAGGGATCCCTTATTTATGTAAGAGGAAGATTCCCACTTATAGCACTGGTATTTTATTGGCAGTGATTTAATCATTGACATTTATATTGCTCTTCTTGAGTCATCAAAAGAAATTTAAATTTATCATTCCATAATTTAAGAAAGAGGAGATGTATGCAATGCATTTTAGGAAGATTTTAAATCCAATATAGCTAACAAAAATGTCATGTTGTAAGACATGGGAGTAAACTGTAATGTTCCTTTATGTGGATTCTTTTTTTGATGCCACATATAATCTGAGGCCCTATGTGGGCAACTCAGTATACTGGCTTCTTCAATCTGACTTCTTTCCATCTCAAACATCAATTCTCTTCACCTTTTTCCAGTCTTTGTGTTCTCACGATAAAAGTACAGACACTTTTGACTGCTGTGCCTTTCTTTAGACTATTCAATCGGCCTAAATTATACTCGTCTCCTTTGTTATCAGGCACACCCCTTCAGGGACTCCTTCCCTGAACCCTTTTATCCATTCCAAACTGGAGTTTCTCCACTTTAGAGCTCTCGTGTTGTTCAGAGCAGATCTCTGTCATTGCTTTTACAATGCCATAGTTCAGTGATTCATTCTGTTGTATGGACTTCTGAGTATTCAAGGGCAGAGGGAAGGGCTAAGTAATGTACTTGCTAGTTGCAGAACAGTGTCATTTGTTGTTGTTGTTCAGTTGTTTTGTCATGTCCGACTCTTTGCAACCCCATGAACTGCAGCATGCCAGGCTTCCCTGTCCTTCACCATGTCCTGGAATTTGCTTAAACTCATATCCACGGGATGCTATTCAACCATCTCATCCTTGGTCATCCCCTTCTCCAGCATTCAATCTTTCCCAGCATCAGGGTCTTTTCCAATGAGTCGGCTCTTCACATCAGGTGGCCAGAGTATTGGAGTTTCAGCTTTAGTATCAGTCCTTCCAATGAATATTCAAGACTGATTTCCTTTAAGATTGACTGGTTTGGTCTCCTTGCAGTTCAAGGGACTCTCAAGAGTCTTCTCCAACACCACAGTTCAAAAGCATCAGTTTTTCAGTGCTGAGCCTTCTTTATGGTCCAACTCTCACATCCTTACATGACGACTGGAAGAACCATAGCTTTGACTACATGGATCTTTGTCCACAAGTGATACCTCTACTTTTTAATATGCTGTCTAGGTTTGTCATGGAGAGGGCAATGGCACCCCACTCCAGTACTCTTGCCTGGAAAATCCCATGGATGGAGGACCCTGGTGGGCTGCAGTCCATGGGGTCGCTAGAGTCAGACACGACTGAGCGACTTCACTTTCACTTTTCACTTTCATGCATTGGAGAAGGAAATGACAACCCACTCCAGTGTTCTTGCCTGGAGAATCCCAGGGACGGGGGAGCCTGGTGGGCTGCCGTCTCTGGGGTCACACAGAGTCGGACATGACTGAAGTGATTTAGCAGCAGCAGCAGCAGCAGCAGGTTTGTCATAGTTTCTCTTCCAAGGAGTAAGCATCTTTCAATTTCATGGCTGCAGTCACCATCTGCAGTGATTTTGGAGCCCAAGAAAATAAAGTCTGACACTGTTTCCACTGTTTCCCCATCTATTTGCCATGAAGTGATGGGACCAGATGCTGTGATCTTAAGTTTTTTAATGTTGAGTTTTAAGCCAACTTTTTCACTTTCATCAAGAGGCTCTTTAGTTCCTCTTCACTTTCTGCCATAAGGGTGGTGTCATCTGCATATCTGAGGTGATTGATATTTTCCCAGCAATATTGATTCCAGCTTGTGCTTCATCTAGTCTGGAATTTCTCATGATATACTACAATATCTAGAAATGTCTGATGAATGCAAGACTGGTAGAAAGATTCAATAGTGTCAACTCAAATGCCTGGGCAAATTATGGAAAGAAATGAATCGAGTCTGCTGGAAAGGCTGGGAGTGTTGGGAGTGTTGTGACCTGGAGAAGACGCCCTGTATGAAAGTAGCAGTCTCCACTAGCACTTGTCAGTTGTCACCGTGAGGCACTAGAGGCCCATCCTCCTACACCCTCCAGCTTTTAAAGAGAAGCCCAAGGTAAAGTTTTTATATGAGAAATATTTTCATTTTAAAAAAATCATATGGTCCAAAAGGTCTACAGAGCAGATCCAACTCCCAGACTGACAATTTTAAAAATTTAGAATGAGTAAAAGGTCAGTTTCCATGAAACCTTAGTTAGAGGTTTAACAAATTTTGCTTGCTGATATTCTACTATAATGGAATCTACCACATTATTGATAAAAAGAGAATGTTACTATATCTTGGTGACATATAGGTTTTTATTGTAATTTTCAATTTGGACTTACAGATGTTACTTTTACATAAGATGGAGATGTTATTTTAAAAAGGAAGTGTAAAAAAAAGTGAACTGATGCTTTTAGAGAAATAAATCTTGAAAAATCTCAGTAAGAAAAATAACTTCAAATTATCAAGAAATTCTGTTAACTCCCTGGTTGAAAAAAAAAATCATGTTTGCCCTTATTTAAAGGTGTATTCATGATGTTATGATTTTTAAGGTTTATTTACTCTGTTAAAATCTATAAAGATAATTTCATGAAAAAACACTCTCTAGGGATAATGCTCTTCAAAGTTTTATGAATAAAATTTTTTATGTAAAATTTTCAACATTTTGTATCCCCAGCCACAGGGGGAAAAAAAAAAGACTGGTTCTCATAGAAGCCTTTGAGACTGGTAGAGTCCACTGGAGGCACAAATATTCTTTGACATCTGCTTCCCAATACAAGTTTGCACTTTATTCCATAATGTTCCCATATTTATGGGGAAAGGAAATAGCTTTCCACCACCTCTTCTTCCAGAAAGATGTAATATGTTTATTTATAGTTTTGTGTACCTTTAGGTCTTGCCACATGTTCAGTGGTACTAATATAGGATGGGAAGAGCCAGTGAGTCACATTAGTGACTATGAACAGAAAATGTCAACTCAGCCCCTTCCCAAACTCAGACCATGAGCAAATACACTGAGCACTTAGGAACTTCCTAGACAGGAAAAGACAGTTAGGGGAGCCAAGAGGAAGCCTTTGTAAAATAATGGAATAAGGGGAAGTTCCCTTTCGGCATGCTGAAAGAGTAGGGTGCCACGTGGCGATGTTGAAAAGAGAGGTGTTTGGAATGGAAGAAATAAAATGGAGCCCCAATATGTTCCATGACCGGTTGACACCAAGCATAAAGCATCCTGCTTTGAAGAATAGGTGAAGAAAGCCGACTTCACCAGTAAGAGAGTCTGTTGGATCATCTAGTGAATGGACACGCCATGTCCATAACCAGCACCAGGAGGAAGCTCCAAAGCCTGAACTCCCCTGCTCAGGGCTTGGCAAGTGAGGGCTCAGTGCACTCAGTGCATATCAGCCCTCACTGTGCTGTCTCTGAAAATTAGGTAAACACTGATGCAGCCTGATTGCATATGTGGGATGGCATCTTTGTGGCCTGTTCTAAGACTCCGAAGTACAGAGAACAAGACAAACTGTGAGAGGACAGGGAGGGAGCAGAGCAGGGGAGCTAGTGCCCACACCTGTGTGTGCTGTGCTTACTTTCTCAGTCCTGTCCGACTCCCTGTGACCCATGGACTGCAGCCCGCCAGGCTCCTCAGTCCATGGGATTCTCCAGGCAAGAACACTGGAGTGGGTACCCCATCCCTTCTCCAGGGGATCTTCCTGACCCACCGATTGAAACAGGTAAATTGATTCTTTACCAAGTGAGCTCCCCCACATCTAAGGCGAGGAGACAGGGCTGAGATCTCTCAAGGGAACATCCAGTTCTGATAGGTGGGCCAGCTGCTGTCGGTCTGAGCTTACAGATTAAATTTCTTTATCTTTACTTAATAAATAATATTTTAGATTGGTTGTATTTCATTTTTGTTTAAATTTTTTTTATCACTGTTTGCGTGAGGCCAAAAACGGATGCAGTGAGACAGATAACTTGTCTCTTGTTGCCCTGCCCTAGGCAGGTACCAGCTGAAACTGGCCAGGACACAGGGGTTACTGTATTGGTCACTGACTCTCCCTGGAGCCAGGAAGACCCCTATACCCAATCCAGAGATACTTCACAGTCAGAGTCATACAGACCTGGGAAACATGAGGGATTCCAGCATATCAGGCTATTGCTTATTCTCGTAAAAGGCTAACTTCCCACTGTTGCTCAGCTTTCAAGTAAGCTTGTATCTAGTTGATATGCTGCTACTGCTGCTGCTAAGTTGCTTCAGTCGTGTCCGACTCTGTGCCACCCCATAGACGGCAGCCCACCAGGCTCCCCGGTCCCTGGGATTCTCCAGGCAAGAACAGTGGAGTGGGTTGCCATTTCCTTCTCCAATGCATGAAAGTGAAAAGTGAAAGTGAAGTTGCTCAGTTGTGTCCGACTCTTAGCGACCCCATGGACTGCAGCCCACCAGGCTCCTCCATCCATGGGATTTTCCAGGCAAGAGTACTGGAGTGGGGTGACATTGCCTTCTCCATTGATATAGTTGATATACCAAGCATAAAATAAATGCAAACAAAAATTTAAGAAGATGAATATATGCAAATCAAAACTTTTTTGTACAGCTTCTCTGAAACTGAGCCCTCAATAATACAAATGAAGTAAGAAGGAACAGTGCTGACTTTCAGTTCTTCCTGTTGAAATGACAGCACATGGTCTCATACTTCCTTTCCGTTACACACACTAGTCTGTCTGCCTGGGCTGCAGACGGTCTTCTTTCCTCTTCACTTAGACAGCCTCTTTGCATTTTCTCAATGTATTTTAAAATCACCTCCCTGTGAATTCTGCTCCAACTAAGGTTAAGTTCAGTGTGTCTGTTTCTGTATTTTCATGTTCATTATGTAAACTTCTGGTATAACATTTAAAACAAATATGAAAGATGTGAACATTTTTCCCACTGAAATATGAACTTATCACAGCTTCCTGTACAGAGCAGGTGTTTACAAAATACTTCTTGTCTGCAAGTGTTTTATTTTCCTTTGTGTACATCCTATTACTACGGGTTGGTCTCTGGAATACGACAAACGTTAAGTGAATTTCTGTGGAAAGAATGATGTGTGAGTGTATTTTGTCTTCTAGAACTAACTGTGGGGGTCAATGGAGACATGAATACAACAAAGGAACTTTCAGATACAATGTGATTGAAAATTTGATGATTCTTTGTGGACCTGATACAGTGTAAGCTGAGATCTCAAGCAAGTGAACTGTTTGAGAAGGGAAGAAAGCCAGGAACTATTAGAAACACAGTCTAGGTTGATTCTACAGTTTTGGTCAGGAGTCTAGGTTATAATGTCCAAAAGCATGGGACCAAGTTACTTGGTTTAGGTGATTGGCATCCACAGCCGTCTGTTCTAACAGGTGGGCAAGGCAGCAGGAGTCAACTGCTAGTGAGACATTTAGATTCATTCTATGACATCATCTTAATTATTTTTTATTCGTCTATTTTGATATAAGATACCAACTCTAATAAAGATTCAAGGAGGGAATTACAAAGCCTAGGCAGGGAGACACATAGGAAAATCAAGGCTGTATCAGGACTGGCAAATGTGGGACAGGTTGTAGGGAAGAATACAGCTCAGGAGGATTCTGGTTTCTGAACCAGGACTCGATTTTTAACTTTACAGACTAGAGTAATTGACTGGTCAAGAGCAGCTCAGATTCATGGTCTTGAGCACCAGCTGCTGAGTCAGGCATGCAAAGAAGAGACTGTCTGCTTCTTTTTAAAATTACATTCCACTTCATAGCTCTTATCTTACTTCTCATTAATACCCTACTTCCTGATTTTTGCAAACCAGACTTTAAGAAAGCTTCTCATTACACAGTAAATGAATACAGCTTAATTTCTTCTCCATTTTAAGGGGGAAAAAAAATGATTTCCCAGACATGATATTTTTGTTTCATTTCTGCCACTTGCAACAGGAAAACCACACTGGATAAAGTCCAACAATATTTATAACTATCTTATTTATAAATAAATAACTATTTATTTATTCTTGTTCACATAATAGCATTTACACATCTATTTTTCTAGGCATTGCCTAGAACCTGGAATTAGACCAGATCCTAATTTATTGGGGTAAGATAAATACTCAATACCAATACACAATAATAGTGTGGGAATTGTAGAGGAAATGTGCAGAGTTTGAGACACTTATAATCAATTGGACAGAATTTTTAAAAACTGGGTAGTCTGATAACTAAGACAATTTCTTTTAGAATTCATGGTTAGAGTTTTGACCATTGCTTTTTTGGGGGGGGAGGTGGGGGGCAGCAACAAATAAACAGGCCTAAATGGAGAGAAAAGAAGATGTCTCAAAAGCAAGGCTTGAAGTTTCTGGCTTACTGCCTTAGCTTCTATTTTGTGCCAGAATGGATTGACTAAATTTTATTATTTCATACAAATGCTTTCTGGACCATTTTTAGTTCTTGATATATAAAACAATGAGACAGAAGGTGACACAAATATTTAGAGCCAACTAATTTTGGAAAATTCTGTCCCATGTGGCTTTTTTATGATTTTTTTCAAATATAGGTCATTGTGTGTTTCAAATATGGGTTACGTCGATTTCTCTTCATCACGTATTTCTTTAGTCTATTTTAGTCTTAGTCTTTAGTCTCTTAAGCTAATGGTAGCTAGCTGCACTCTGGAAGATGTGCAGTGAGTGGCCCTGGCTTCATTTAGTTAAAGAAAATTACAATCAAATAAATCCTGAAAATAATTTATAAACCATATGCAAATTACATGTCTGATCTCCAGTACAGCGCAGGGTTTGAGATCTTACTTCACTTGCAGACTTACAAGACCGCCTGTCACAGCTTCATGGACACTGGGAGAAGACACAGGTCTCCTAGGTCAGAGATAAAGGACAGTTTGTTACACTAGCAGTGACAGTGGCCAGTGTGTTCTCGTGTTTGGATTGGTCCCCCAAGCCCCAGTTTCCACACGGCGACATGGGTGCTCAAGATGGTGCTGTCCTCAGTGAGTTACGTTGCAGGAGAGAAACTCTGAGCTTAGGGAACCTAAATCTTTAGGAATGGACAATGGCCGTGACTGCCCTTGTGCTCTGGAGAAAGACAGCATCTCTGTCTTCCAAGGCTGTTTGCTATACCAGCATCCTATAAATTATAGTTTGGAACAAAGGACAGTCATTGCCTCACACACAAACTATGTAGGCACTCTAGACTCATCTGTGATGAACTGCATTTTAAGGGTCTTTTTGAGACAATATCTTGGGGGTAAAGGTGATTTTAAAATTATAACTAGAAAAAATTGCATACTTATCACTGTATGAGGAAATAGTGGAAAGCAATTTAACTTAGGTTAGAAAATGTTAAGTCGGGTTTTATAAAAATGTTATTTAGAAGACTCGAGAGTCCCTTGGACTGCAAGGAGATCCAACCAGTCCATCCTAAAGGAAATCAGTCATGAATATTCATTGGAAGGACTGATGCTGAAGCTGAAACTCCAATACTTTGGCCACCTGATGTGAAGGCCTGACTCACTGGAAAGACCCTGATGCTGGGAAAGATTGAAGGCGGGAGGAGAAGGGGATGACAGAGGATTAGATGGTTGGATGGCATCACTGACTCAGTGGATATGAGTTTGAGTAACTCCGGGAGTTGGTGATGGACAGGGAGGCCTGGTGTGCTGCAGCCCCTGGGGTCCCAAAGAGTCTAATACAACTGAGTGACTGAACTGAATTGACTGAATTCTCAGGAGAGCAATTTAAATAACATTACTCCTTTTTCAAAAACAGAAGTTATGCTCCCCAAAGAAAAATAGTTTAAACGATCAAAGCTAAATATTTTTGCTGCTTCTGCTAAGTCGCTTCAGTCGTGTCCGACTCTGTGCGACCCCATAGATGGCGGCCCACCAGGCTTGCCCGTCCCTGGGATTCTCAAGGCAAGAACACTGGAGTGGTTTGCCATTTCCTTCTCCACTGCATGAAAGGGAAAAGTGAAAGTGAAGTTGCTCAGTCGTGTCCAACTCTTCGAGACCCCATGGTCTGCAGCCTACCAGGCTCCTCCGTCCATGGGATTTTCCAGGCAAGAGTACTGGAGTGGGGTGCCATTGCCTTCTCCAAAATATTTTTGGCCTTTTTTTAAACAAACTTTTTATAAAAGTTTAAAATTAAGATTGTCACCCTAAACTGGCCATTAATATAGTTTACTCTAATGCTTTTAAGTTGGTCATGCTTAATGAGTGCCAATACATGCTGTTTAGTCCTTTTAACTTATTTCCTAGTTTCACTGAATGTATTTACTGATTAAATGTTAAATACTCATTTCTATGATGTTGAAATCATGCTATTTTTATAGAAGTATATTAAATTGAAAATATGTTCTTATATGGAGAAACTATTTTCTGATTACAAAAGAAGCATTTTCTCCAAGCAAGCTAGACTGTAGAAACTAACTTTTTATCCTAAATACTTACATATTTATAGTAATATAACTACTCTTACTGAAAATGATTGTTTTAATTTTGGCTAATGAAGCACCAAAAATTAAATTTTGGTTTTATTTTTAAATCATATGATTCAGTTTCTTTTTAATATTACAATTCAATAAAATGTAGGAATCATTTTTACCTCACAACACTTGTTAAGTGAATGTAACGAACACAAAATTTAGCGTGTGTGTTATTTTTTAAATAAAATGAAACATCAATGTGGAATCTTATAAAGTACTATATTTGATCCAAATGTTTGATATTTCTCTAAATGTTAAAGGTTATATTAATACCTCCTACTCTGGATATATCACATATACTTTTGCTTAACCTGTTTGTGTTTTGTGATATGTCACCTTCAGTTCAGTTCAGTTCAGTCGCTCAGTCATGTCCGACTCTTTGTGACCCCATGAATCGCAGCACGCCAGGCCTCCCTGTCCATCACCAACTCCTGGAGTTCACTCAGACTCACGTCCATCGAGTCAGTGATGCCATCTAGCCATCTCATCCTCTGTCTTCCCCTTCTCCTCCTGACCCCAATCCCTCCCAGCATCAGTCTTTTCCAATGAGTCAACTCTTCCCATGAGGTGGCCAAAGTACTGGAGTTTCAGCTTTAGCATCATTCCTTCCAAGGAAATCCCAGGGTTGATCTCCTTCCAAAGGGACTGGTTGAATCTCTTTGCAGTCCAAGGGACTCTCAAGAGTCTTCTCCAACACCACAGTTCAAAAGCATCAATTCTTCGGCACTCAGCCTTCTTCACAGTCCAACTCTCACATCCATACATGACCACAGGAAAAACCATAGCCTTGACTAGATGAACCTTTGTTGGCAAAATAATGTCTCTGCTTTTGAATATGCTATCTAGGTTGGTCATAACTTTCCTTCCAAGGAGTAAGCTATCTTTTAATTTCATGGCTGCAGTCACCATCTGCAGTGATTTTGGAGCCCAAAAAAATAGAGTCTGACACTGTTTCCACTGTTTCCCCATCTATTTACCATGAAGTCATGGGACTGGATGCCATGATCTTAGTTTTCTGAATGTTGAGCTTTAAGCCAACTTTTTCACTCTCCACTTTCACTTTCATCAAGAGGCTTTTGAGTTCCTCTTCACTTTCTGCCATAAGGGTAGTGTCATCTGCATATCTGAGGTTATTGATATTTCTCCCAGCAATCTTGATTCCAGCTTGTGCTTCTTCCAGTCCAGCGTTTCTCATGATGTACTCTGCATAGAAGTTAAATAAGCAGGGTGACTATATACAGCCTTGACGTACTCCTTTTCCTATTTGGAACCAGTCTGTTGTTCCATGTCCAGTTCTAACTCTTGCTTACTGACCTGCATACAGATTTCTCAAGATGCAGGTCAGGTGGTCTGGTATTCCCATCTCTTGAAGAATTTTCCACAGTTTACTGTGATCCACACAGTCAAAGGCTTTGGCATAGTCAATAAAGCAGAAATAGATGTTTTTCTGGAACTCTCTTGCTTTTTTGATGATCCAGCGGATGTTGGCAATTTGATCTCTGGTTCCTCTGCCTTTTCTAAAACCAGCTTGACATCAGGAGGTTCACAGTTCACATATTGCTTAAGCCTGGCTTGGAGAATTTTGAGCATTACTTTACTAGCGTGTGAGATGAGTGCAATTGTGCGGTAGTTTGAGCATTCTTTGGCATTGCCTTTCTTTGGGATTGGAATGAAAACTGACCTTTTCCAGTCCTGTGGCCACTGCTGAGTTTTCCAAATTTGCTGGCATATTGAGTGCAACACTTTCACAGCATCATCTGTCAGGATTTGAAATAGCTCAACTGGAATTCCATCACCTCCACTAGCTTTGTTCGTAGTGATGCTTTCTGAGGCCCACTTGACTTCACATTCCAGGATGTCTGGCTCTAGGTGAGTGATCATACCATCATGATTATCTGGGTTGTGAAGATCTTTTTTGTACAGTTCTTCTGTGTATTCTTGCCATCTCTTCTTAATATCTTCTGCTTGTGTTAAGTCCCTACCATTTCTGTCCTTTATCGAGCCCATCTTTGCATGAAATGTTCCCTTGGTATCTCTAATTTTCTTGAAGAGATCTCTAGTCTTTCCCATTCTGTTGTTTTCCTCTATTTCTTTGCACTGATTGCTGAAGAAGGCTTTCTTTATCTCTTCTTGCTATTCTTTGGAACTCTGCATTCAGATGCTTATATCTTTCCTTTTCTCCTTTGCTTTTTGCTTCTCTTCTTTTCACAGCTATTTGTAAGGCCTCCCCAGACAGCCATTTTGCTTTTATGCATTTCTTTTCCATGGGGATGGTCTTGATCCCTCTCTCCTGTACAATGTCACGAACCTCCGTCCATAGTTCATCAGGCACTCTATCTATCAGATCTAGGCCCTTAAATCTATTTCTCACTTCCACTGTAGAATCATAAGGGATTTGATTTAGGTCATACCTGAATGGTCTAGTGGTTTTCCCTACTTTCTTCAATTTAAGTCTGAATTTGGCAATAAGGAGTTCATGGTCTGAGCCACAGTCAGCTCCTCGTCTTGTTTTTGCTGACCGTATAGAGCTTCTCCATCTTTGGCTGCAAAGAATATAATCAATCTGATTTCAGTGTTGACCATCTGGTGATGTCCATATATAGAGTCTTCTCTTGTGTTGTTGGAAGAGGGTGTGTGTTATGACCAGTGCATTTTCTTGGCAAAACTCTATTAGTCTTTGCCCTACTTCATTCCGTATTCCAAGGCCAAATTTGCCTGTTACTCCAGGTGTTTCTTGACTTCCTACTTTTGCATTCCAGTCCCCTATAATGAAAAGGACATCTTTTTTGGGGTGTTAGTTCTAAAAGGTCTTGTAGGTCTTCATAGAACCGTTCAACTTCAGCTTCTTCAGCTGAAGAAGAACTGGTTGGGGCATAGACTTGGATTACTGTGATATTGAATGGTTTGCCTTGGAAACGAACAGAGATCATTCTGTCATTTTTGAGATCGCATCCAAGTACAGCATTTCAGACTCTTTTGTTGACCGTGATGGCTACTCCATTTCTTCTGAGGGATTTCTGCCCGCAGTAGTAGATATAATGGTCATCTGAGTTAAATTCACCCATTCCAGTCCATTTCAGTTCGCTGATTCCTAGAATGTCGACATTCACTCTTGCCATCTCTTGTTTGACCACTTCCAGTTTGCCTTGATTCATGGACCTGACATTCCAGGTTCCTATATAATATTGCTCTTTACAGCATCAGACCTTGCTTTTATCACCAGTCACATCCACAGCTGGGTATTCTTTTTGCTTTGACTCCATCCCTTCATTCTTTCTGGAGTTATTTCTCCACTGATCTCCAGTAGCATATTGGGCACCTACTGACCTGGGGAGTTCCTCTTTCAGTATTCTATCATTTTTCCTTTTCATACTGTTCATGGGGTTCTCAAGGCAAGAATACTGAAGTGGTTTGCCATTCCCTTCTCCAGTGGACCACATTCTGTCAGACCTCTCCACCATGACCTGACCGTCTTGGGTTGCCCCACGGGCATGGCTTAGTTTCACTGAGTTAGACAAGGCTGTGGTCCTAGTGTGATTAGATTGACTAGTTTTCTGTGAGTATGATTTCAGTGTGTCTGCCCTCTGATGCCCTCTTGCAACACCAACCATCTTACTTGGGTTTCTCTTACCTTGGGCCTGGGGTATCTCTTCATGCCTGCTCCAGCAAAGCACAGCTGCTGCTCCTTACCTTGGACGAGGGGTGTTTCCTCACTGCCTCCCTTCCTGACCTTCAATGTGGGATAGCTCCACTAGGCCCTCCTGTGCCCGTGCAGCCACGGATCCTTAGAAACATTTATATATAAACAGTAATATAATATTCAACTGCCCTTTGTCACTTTTTATTAGTGCTTATAACTAATTATAAATTTTGCAATTGAAATTAATTTTTCTTTTTGTTGCTTAAAAACACTACACTGTGTTTTAGGGTTATAAAATTTATCATTATATCCACAAATATTTTCATAGCAGCATAAATAGAAATCAACTTAAAATTAAGAAAAATGTATAAATACATCTGAACCCTAACAAATCAAAATATAATTCTTTTACTTTCTTTTACCCAGGTATATACATGTATTATTTTACATCATGGTATATATCTCTATACTTTCTACATGTAATGTAGTAATATACCTGTGTTTTCACATGTAGGATATGTATTTTTTATAATCATTATGTTGAAAGTCACATAAAATTCTATTGAGAAAATTTTATTGAAGAATTAAATATGTTATTAATAATTCCCTTATTGTTTGTCACATATAAGTTGATTCTAAATTTTTATACTTATACATGGTGTTTAGAAAATCATCTAGTATGCGTATTGTTTCCTTTACACTTTTTTAGAATAAATTCCAAGAAGGAGCATTCTAAAGTACAAAAACTTAATACATTTTCATTTCTTAGACATATTATTTAATTATTTTCCAAAAGGATTTTTCAAATTTGTGTCATCAATGAAAAAGGACAAATTTCACTTCACTCATATACTTATGGTGATATCATTCATATTTATTCAGGTCCTATAACCATTTTAAGATCAGATTTTTTTTTCCATTCTATTGAGTTGTAAGAACTTTTTATATATTTTGGATGTTAACTCCTTATCAAAGAGATCACTCAAGTAATTTTTTTTATTCTGTTTATTTATATTTGTTTATTTTTGCTATTGTTGCCTGCACTTTTGTAGTCAGATGTAAAAAGTCATTGCCAAGACAGATGTCAGTGAACTTTATCTCAATGTGTGTTTTAGAAATTTTATGGTCTCAGGTGTTATGTTTAAGCCTTTTTTTAAAAAATTAATTTATTTACTTTAATTGGAAACTAATTACTTTACAATATTGTAGTGGTTTTTGCCATACATTGACATGAATCCGCAATGGGTGTACATGTGTTTCCCATCCTGAATCCCTCCTCCCACCTCCCTCCCCATCCCATCCTTCTGGGTCACCCCAGTGCACCAGCCCTAAGCACCCTGTCTCATGCATTGAACCTGGACTGGCGATCTGTTTCACATATAGTAATATATATGTTTCAATGCTATTCTCTCAAATCATCCCACCCTTGCCTTCTCCCACAGAGTCCAAAAGACTGTTCTTTATATCTATGTCTCTTTTGCTGTCTTACATATAGGGTCATCGTTACCATCTTTCTAAATTCCATATGTATGCATTAGTATACTGTATTGCTGTTTTCCTTTCTGACTTACTTCACTCTGTATAATAGGCTCCAGTTTCATCCACCTTATTAGAACTGATTCAAATGCATTCTTTTTAATGGCTGAGTAATATTCCATTGTGTATTTGTACCACAGCTTTCTTATCCATTCATCTACTGATGGACATCTAGATTGTTTCCATGTCCTGGGTATTGTAAACAGTGCTGTGATGAACATTGGCGTACATGTGTCTCTTTCAATTCTGATTTCCTCGGTGTGTACGCCCAGCATTTCTGGGTCATATGTCAGTTCTATTTCCAGTTTTTTAAGGAATCTCCACACTGTTCTCCATAGTGGCTGTACTAGTTTGCATTCCTACCAACAGTGTAAGAGTGTTCCCTCTTCTCCACACCCTCTCCAGCATTTATTGTTTGTGGACTTTTTGATACAAGCCATTCTGACCAGTTTGAGTAGCAGAGGTGTTAGCTCTTTTCTAAATTTTTGGTAGAATTCAGCTGTGAAGCCGTCTGGTCCTGGGCTTTTGTTTGCTGGAAGATTTCTGATTACAGTTTCAATTTCCATGCTTGTGATGGGTCTGTTAAGATTTTCTATTTCTTCCTGATTCAGTTTTGGAAAGTTGTACTTTTCTAAGAATTTGTCCATTTCTTCCAAGTTGTCCATTTTATTGGCATATAGTTTCTGATAGTAGTCTCTTATGATCTTTTGTATTTTTGTGTTGTCTGTTGTGATTTCTCCATTTTCATTTCTAATTTTGTTGATTTGATTATTCTCCCTTTTTTTCTTGATGAGTGTGGCTAATGGTCCGTCAATTTTATTTCTCTTCTCAAAGAAACAGCTTTTAGCTTTGTTGATTTCTGCCATGGTCTCCTTTGTTTCTTTTTCATTTATTTATGCCCTAATTTTTATCATTTCTTTGCTTCTACTAACCCTGGGGTTCTTCATTTCTTCCTTTTCTAGTTGCTTTAGGTGTAGAGTTAGGTTATTTATTTGACTTTTCTCTTGTTTCTTGAGGTAAGCTTGTATTCATATGAACCTTCCCCTTAGCACTGCTTTTACTGAGTCCCATAGGTTTTGGGTTGTAGTGTTTGCACTTTAATTAATTTCTATGTGTATTTTGATTTCTTCTGTGATTTCTTGGTTACTCAGTAGTGTGTTGTTTAGCCTCCATATGTTTGTATTTTTAATGGTTTTTTTTTTTTTCCTGTAGTTGACATCTAATCTTACCGCATTGTGATCAGAAAAGATGCTTGGAATAATTTCAATTTTTTGAATTTACCAAGGCTAGATTTGTGGCCAAGGATGTGATCTATCCTGGAGAAGGTTCCATGTGCACTGGAGAAAAAGGTGAAATTCATTGTTTTGGGGTGAAATGTCCTATAGATATAAATTAGGTCTAACTGGTCCATTGTATGATTTAAAGTTTGTGTTTCCTTGCTAATTTTCTGTTTAGTTGATCTATCTGTAGGTGTGAGTGGGGTATTAAAGTCTCCCACTATTATTGTGCTTGGAGAAGACAATGGCACCCCACTCCAGTACTCTTGCCTGGAAAATCCCATGGACAGAGGAGCCTGGTAGGCTGCAGTCCGTGGGGTCGCTAAGAGTCAGACACGACTGAGCAACTTCACTTTTACTTTTATCTTTTCATGCACTGGAGAAGGAAATGGCAACCCACTCCAGTATTCTTGCCTGGAGAATCCCAGGGACGACGGAGCCTGGTGGGCTGCCGTCTATGGGGTCACACAGAGTCGGACACGACTGAAGCGACTTAGCATAGCACAGCATAGCATTATTGTACTACTGTTAATTTCCCCTTTCATACTTGTTAGCATTTGTCTTACATATTATGGTGCTCCTATGTTGGATGCATATATATTTGTAATTGTTATATCTTCTTCTTGGATTGATCCTTTGATCATTATGTAGTGTCCTTCTTTGTCTCTTTTCACAGCCTTTATTTCAAAGTCTATTTTATCTGATATGAGTATTGCTAATCCTGTTTTCTTTTGGTCTCCATTTGTGTGCAATATCTTTTTCTAGGCCCCCACTTTCATTATGTATGTGTCCCTTATTTTGAGGTGGGTCTCTTGTAGACAACGTATATAGGGGTCTTGTTTTTGTATCCATTCAGCCAGTCTTTGTCTTTTGGTTGGGGCATTCAACCCATTTACATTTAAGGTAATTATTGATAATATGATCCCGTTGCCATTTACTTTGTTGTTTTTGGTTTGAGTTTATATACCTTTTCAATGTTTCCTGTCTAGAGGAGATCCTTTAGCATGTGTTGAGAGCTAGTTTGGTGGTGCTGAATTCTCTCAGCTTTTGTTTGTCTGTAAAGCTTTTGATTTCTCCTTCATATTTGAATGAGATCCTTGCTGGATACAGTAATCTGGGTTGTAGGTTTTTCTCTTTCATCACTTTATGTCCTGCCATTGCCGTCTGGCCTGAAGAATTTCTATTGAAAGGTCAGCTGTTATCCTTATGGGAATCCCCTTGTGTGCTATTTGTTGCTTTTCCCTTGCTGCTTTTAATATTTGCTCTTTGTGTTTGATCTTCATTAATTTGATTAATATGTGTCTTGGAGTGTTTTGCCTTGGGTTTATCCTGTTTGGGACTCTCTGGGTTTCTTGGACTTGGGTGACGAATTCCTTCCCCATTTTAGGGAATTTTTCAACTATTATCTCCTCAAGTATTTTCTCATGGCCTTTCTTTTTGTCTTCTTATTCTGGGACTCCTATGATTCAAATGTTGGGGCATTTGACATTGTCCCAGAGGTCTCTGAGGTTGTCCTCATTTCTTTTAATTCTTTTTTCTTTTTTCCTCTCTTCTTCATTTATTTCCATCATTCTATCTTCCACCTCACTTATCCTATCTTCTGCCTCAGTTATTCTACTGTTGGTTCCCTCCAGAGTGTTTTTAATCTCAGTTATTGCATTATTCATTATTGATTGGCTCTTTTTTATTTATTCTAGGTCATTGTTAAACATTTCTTGCATCTTCTCAATCCTTGTCTGCAGACTATTTATCTGTAACTCCATTTTGTTTTCAAGATTTTGGATCATTTTTACTATCATTATTCTAAATTCTTTTTCAGATAGACTCTCTGTCTCTTCCACTTTTGTTTGATTTGGTGGGCATTTATCATGTACTTTTACCTACTGAATATTTCTCTGCCTTTTCATTTTCTTTAGATTGCTGTGTTTGGGGTAACCTTTCTGTGTGCTGGAAGTTTGTGGTTCCTCTTTATTGTGGAGGTTCCTCCCTGTGGGTGGGGTTGGACGAGTGTCTTGTCAATGTTTCCTGTCTAGGGAAGCTTGCGTCAGTGTTCTGGTGGGTGGAACTGGATCTCTTGTCTCTGGAGTGCATCAAAGTATCCAGTAGTGAATTTTGAGGTGTCTGTGGGTTTGGTGTAACTTTGGGCAGCCTGTATATTAATGCTCAGGGCTGTCTTCCTGTGTTGCGGGAGAATTAGCATGGTATGTCTTTCTCTGGAACTTGTTGGTTCTTGGGTGAAGCTTGGTTTCAGTGTGGGTATGGAGGCTTTTGGATGAGCTCTTGTCTATTAATGTTCCCTGGAGTCAGGAGTTTTCTGGTGTTCTCAAGTTTTGGATTTAAGCTTCCTGCCTCTGGTTTTCAGTCTTATTCTTACAGTAGCCTCAAGACTTCTCCATCCGTACTGCACCTATGATAAAACATCTAGGTTAATGGAGAAAAGATTCTCCATAGTGAGAGATACCCAGAGAGTTTTGCAGAGCTACATGGAGAAGAGAAGAGGGAGGAGGGAGATAGAGGTAACCAGGAAGAGAAGAGGGGGAATCAAAAGGGGAGAGAGCAGTCTAGCCAGTAATCAATTCCCTGTGTGCCCTCCACAGTTTGGAATGCCCAGAGAAGTTCACAGAGTTACATAGAGAAGAGAAGAGGGAGGAAGGAGATAGAGGTGACCAGGAGGAGAAGAGGGGGAATCAAAAGGGGAGAGAAAGATCTAGCCAGTAATCAGTTCCCTAAGTGTTCTCTACAGCCCAGAACACCCAAAGAGATTCACAGAGTTGGGTAGAGAAGAAAGGAGGAGGGAAGAGATAGAGGTGTCTTGGGGGAGAAAAAAGGAGAGTCAAAAGGGGGAGAGGGCAATGAAGCCAGTAATCACACTCCTAAGTAAAAATGGGTACTGAAGATTGGATTCTTAAAGGTACAAAATTGATAACAAATACCAAAAAGCAAAGATTAAAAATCTAGAGTAGAGGTTAGACTCTAAAAAATGCAATATTAAAAAAAATCACAAAATTATAAAAAATATATATGAAATTTGCTTTAAAAATTGGGTCTTTTTTTGCAAGATAATAGTAGGTTATGAAAATGAAAATTAAAGGAGTAATAAAGGACTTAATAAAAATGATAATAGTAAAATATATCTAGGCATTTCTCTGGAGCTGTTGCAGGCAGTGTGGGGTCAGTTCTGTTTCAGATAGTTCCTTGTTCCAGCTTATACTTCTCGAGATCTATAGGCCCCTTCCAATGTAGTTGGTGCTAACTACAGGGTTTTAATCTGTTGCACCTGTCACTTCCAAAGCGGTTCCCTTTGTTTATTTTGGCTTCATCTGTTTGCAAGTCTCTTCAGTGTTTAATTTCCACTCTGCCACAAGGAGGCAAAGATGGTCACTATTTAGGTTCACTTGTTCAGTTGTGCTGTGGGGAGGAAGGAATACTGCAAACAAATATCACTGGCATGTGTGGGGAGTGCTTGCAGTCTGGGCCACACTTGATTTGTCCCCACTCATGGCATGTGCTTTCTTGGTCTACACTGCTCAGTCTCCAGGTTGCTCTACAGGGGAACTGTCTAAAATGGGCCCTGGGTTGCGTGTACTTCCCAGGCTTAAGCTGCTCAGGTTCAGGTTCTTGGGTACTCCATAAAGGCACAGACTTGGTTGGGCCTGGGTTTTGTGCCCTTCCCAGGTCAGAACAGCTCAGGCGACAAGATGCTTGGCGAGCACACTCCCACCAGGTGGGCGGTGCCTCTTACCACTTCCCTGGTCCCAGCCTCTTGGTTTCCTGGGTGCGCAGTGGTAGCACTGTCTCAGGTGTGTTGTGTGTCTTCTCTGGGGAGCTGATCTCTGGCTGTGACCCTCCTGGTGGATGTTAACCATCCAGGATCCCAGGAAGACTTGGTTAGCAACTGGGAGCCTGCTTGCAGTTTGATGGAAGATGCTGTCTCTGGGGCCGACATTGCCCCTCGCCTTCTGGCTCTGGCTGTCGCCCGCCTGCCTCCCTGCCTCCAGCAGGCGATGGGCTGGTCCACTGCCGGCTAGCTCTCCTCTGGTGACGGCTCAGTCCTTTGTTCTGTGAGTGGGCCGGCAGTGCCTTAGGTTAGATCTTTTCATGGGAAAGTTCTGTCTCTTTTTTCTCTCTCTCTGGCAGTCCCACGGTTTGGGTTGTCATTGCACGTTAGCTCCCTTAGATTGTCCTCAGGGCATTCAGGCCCAGTCCTTACCTTCAGCAACGCAGCCCACACCTCCTTGTTCAGCCCCCGCTTGCTGGTAGCGGATGCAAGCATCTGGGCTACTTCTCCGCTGGGAGTTGCGGCTAGGCGCATAATCTGTGGGTTTTATTTATTTATTTTTCCTCCTGGTTATGTTGCCCTCTGAGATTCCAAAACTCCCCACAGACGTACCAATGAGAGGGTTTCCTGGTGTTTGGAAACTTCTCCTCTTTCATGACTCCCTCCCCAGGACAGGTCTGTGTCCCTAACTCTTTTGTCTCTCTTTTTATCTTTTATATTTTGTCTTACCTCCTTTCAAAGACAATGGGCTGCCCTTCTAGGTGCCTGGTGTCCTCCACCAGCATTCAAAATTGTTTTGTGGAATTTGCTCAGCGTTCAGATGATCTTTCGATAAATTTGTGGGGGAGAAAGTGGTCTCCCCATCCTATTCCTCTGCCATATTAGGACTACCCTCCTATGTTTAAGTCTTTACTTCATTTTGAATTTATTTTTGTGTTTTAAGATAACAGTCCAATTTTGTTCTTTTGCTC
Source organism: Bos mutus (assembly GCF_027580195.1). Classification (NCBI taxonomy): domain Eukaryota; kingdom Metazoa; phylum Chordata; class Mammalia; order Artiodactyla; family Bovidae; genus Bos; species Bos mutus. The sequence goes on along the minus strand of NC_091631.1, from coordinate 72,591,421 downwards.
ATTAAGATATTTGTCCAATTTTCCCAACCCCACTTAAAAAGAGACTGCTCTTCCTTCCATTGTATGTTCTTACTGCCTTTGTCAAAAATCAGATGGCTGTATACTATGGGTTTCTTTCTGGAGCCTCTGTTCTGTTCCAATGATCTATGAGTCTTTTTTTTTTTTTTTTAATTCAAATACTGTACTGTTTTGACTGCTATGGCTTTGTAATATAGTTTGAAATCAGGAAATATGATGTCTCCAGCTTTATACTTCTTCCTCAAGATTGTTTTGGGGGCCTTTTGGAGTTCCACACAGATTTTAGGATTGTTTTCAATTTGCCACTGGGATTTTGATAGGGATTTCACTGAATCTGTGAATTTCTTTGGATGTATGGATATTTAAAATTAATTCTTCTAATTCATGAACATGGAATATCTTTCTATTTATTTGTGTCATCTTCAATTTATTTCATCAGTTTTTCATAGTTTTCAGTGTATAGCTCTTTCATTCCTTAGTTAAATTTATCCCTAAGTATTTTATTTTTTTGATGCTATTGCAAAAGGGCTTAAAAAAAAAAGAATGTCTTCTTCAGATAGCTTGTTGTTTCTGTATAGAAATGCAAATCATTTTCATATATTGATTTTGTACCTTGCAAATTTGCTCTATTCATTGATTAGTCCTAAGTTTTTTAATGGAGTCTTTAGGGCTTTCTGTATATAAGATTATGTTTAGCTTTCCTGACTAACTAAGGAAAAAAGAAAGTGTGAAACAATAGATTCAATGTACATGGTAAAACTTCTGTGCTTTGAACAGCCTTAAAGAATCTTAAGGTCATAATTGTCATCTCCAGAGACAGTTTATATGTAGGAAATGTGTGTGAATACATTTGAATGTAGTATATTTATTGACATAACAATTTTGATGTTGAAGTTGGTTAGTAGTCTCACTTTAGTGCTTCTTGGCTTGCTCTGTAGCCATGAATATCAGAAATTAATAATAGGAAGAAAGAGGCAACAGACTAGGAGAATATAGTACCTATTAAGACCAAATAAAATATGTGTGTATAATTGTCAAGGCTGTATATTGTCACCCTGCTTATTTAACTCATATGCAGTGTACATCATGAAAAATGCCAGGCTGGATTAAGCACAAGCTGGAATCAAGATTGCCAAGAGAAGTATCAATAACCTCAGATAATCAGATGACACCACCCTTATGGCAGAAAGCAGGAAGAACTAAAGAGCCTCTTGATAAAAGTGAAAGAGGAGAGTGAAAAAATTGGCTTAAAACTAAACATTCAGAAAACTAAGATCATGGTATCTGGTCCCATCACTTCATGTCAAATAGATGGGGAAATAAAGGAAACAGTGACAGACTTTATTTTTGGGGGCTCCAAAATCACTGTAGATGGTGACTGCAGCCATAAAATTAAAAGGCACTTGCTCCTTGGAAGTAAAGCTATGACCAACCTAGACAGTGTATTAAAAAGCAGAGACGTTACTTTGCCAACAAAAGTCCATCTAGTCAAAGCTATGGTTTTCCCAGTAGTCATGTATGGATATGAGAATTGGACTATAAACAAAGCTGAGCACTGAATAATTGATGCTTTTGAACTGTGCTTGGAGAAGACTCTTGAGTGTCCCTTGGACTGCAAGGAGATTCAACCAGTTAATCCTAAAGGAAATCAGTCCTGAATATACACCAGAAGGACTGATGGTGAAGATAAAACTCCTGATGTGAAGAACTGACTCATTTGAAAAGACCCTGATGCTGGGAAAGATTGAAGGCAGGAGGAGAAGGGAACGACAGAGGATGAGATGGTTGGATGGCATTACCGACTTGATGGACGTGAGTTTGAGTAAACTCCGGGAGTTGGTGATGGACAAGAAAGCCTGCTGTGCTGCAGTCCATGCGTTTGCAGAGTTGAACACGACTGAGTGACTGAATTGAACTGAACTGATAATATACCTGTTCCATTCTCCATGTGCCTATGTTAGTGAATGTCTGGCTTTTGAAATGTCTATTAGGACATGAGTCTGAAACTCTCACAGGAAGATTATCATCTGGATGTCTTCTAGGAAAGCCTGTTTTCTGTACAAAGTTTCTTAATTTCAGACAGGAAGAGACATTCATAAGACTAAGCTTTAACAGTAATTAATGCCCTCCTGGGGTATGCTTGGCATAATTTGCAGGGATCATATATTCTTAGTTTGAACCAAGGAGGTTTTTGGGATTTCTAAATTCAGGTACTAGAATTCTAGAATGTTTTCCTTGCAGCAGAGCTTTTTTCTTTGCCATTCATTCTATGTACACTTTGGAAAACTTGAGCTGCTTAGTTATTTCCCATGTCAAAAAGGAAAAATTTTACTAGAATGGTTTATGAGTGCCTAGGAATCTTAACCCCTGCCTTGCTCCTAGGTATAAGGATACTTTGGGGATATTGAGAACACTGGGTATGAAAGGCCTTTGTGAGTCTCTTTCTTGGTGTTTCTCTACATAGGACCACAACCCTGAGATTGTCTTATTTTTTTTCATTTATTCATTCAATGATTTATTTATTTATCAATACTTTCACACTCACAATAGTAACCCAATGTTTAGGTCCAAATTTCTTCCTCTAAATACTTCATTTTCATGGGGAGTATGTTAGTCGCTCAGTCCTGTCTGATTCTTTGCAACCCTATGGACTGTAGCCCACCAGGCTCCTCTGTCCAAGGGATTCTCCAGGCAAGAGAGGGTTACCGTTTCCTTCTCCAGGGGATCTTCCCGACCCAGAGATCGAACCCAGGTCTCCTGCATTGCAAGCAGACTCTTTATGGTCTGAGCCACCAGAGAAGCCTTTTGATGCAGAATCCTGACAAATACATAAGATAAACAAATGCATTTTAAAGTGTGGTAAAATATTACTTTAAGAAAATGAAACTGTGCAGTGGGATACAGCATGATAGGATGTATAGCTTCTTTAGCTAGGCTGTGCAAACACGTACTCTCTGAGGAGTAGAGAGCTACCTATAAATCTGGAGGGAAGTTCATTCTAGATAGACTGGAGAGACCCTGAAATAGGAATGGACCTGGCATATTCCTAGAACAGCAATGGCAACAAAGCCAGTGTCCATGAGCAGAATGGAAAATGGGCAGAAGTGTGAACCATATATTATCAGACTGCTAGTTACTGATTTGATTTTTTTCCCCTGATTTGCCTTGGGAAAGAGTTTAATACTGTTTGATTGCAATGGGAAACTATTGGAGTTTATCTTATGCCAAAATAAGTATATTGTCTGATTTTATATTTTGAGAAAATATTTGGACCTCTATGTAGGGGGCAAGAATGTATGCAAAAGAGCTGTTGTAGAGTTATTGTAGATCAGGGATGGGGTGAGAGAGGCTTAGATGAGGATTCTAGGAGCAGACACACTGATGAGTATTAGATTCCAAATATATTTTTGAGATAAAAACACTGAAAATTTTACCTGTAAGGAAAAGACATAGATGAAGGATTGCTCCAAGTTTTCACCCTAAGTTTGATAGTGGGACCATTTGCTGAAGTAAAGAAAATTGGGGAACAGGAAAAATAGATATGAGTGCTATTTTGGTCATATTAGTTTTTAAAATGGCTGTTAGGCATCAGGAAGTGGAATCAATGGCCTCAGGGATGAGGCTAGATCTGGGTATATTGATTTGACATTTAAAGTCACATACTGGATGAACTCTTCTAAGAAGTAAGTGGAAATAGAAAAGAGAAGGGAACCAGGACAAGGACTCTGGTTCCTTATAACTTTTAGGCATCAGGCAGATGAAGAGGGACTGACTAGTACAATGGGAGAAGAACATGGGAATGTGGCATCCCAAGAACCTAGGGAAAATAAATCTTTCAAGAAGATAAAACACTTCTTTTGTGTCCTGATGTCAGCACAACAGTCAAGATGGATATAAATGAATTGACTTTTGAATTTTCACAGTAGAGGTCAATAACCGCCTCAGTGCAAAGTGTTCAATGCAGCCAGTAAATACAAAATCCAGATTAGAGTAAGTTGAGGACAGTATAAGGTTGAGAGGATGGAGATAATAGATCTATTCGAGACTTCTGAAAACTTTTGCTACTTAGGGGGAGTTTTTTGTAAAATCAAACTTCCAGTGCCCTCCCCACATTAACCTGTTGAGAATACAGTAATTTAGGGGTTATATAAGAGGAGGTCAGTGAAGAAAATAGCCTGTATATGGTCATTGGATTGTGCCTTTAAATTGGAGAATTCAGGTATGTTAAAGAACATAAGGATTTGGATTCCTGCTAAAAAATTCCCTGACCCTAGTTTCACACATATAGATTTTATATATTTGTAAAAGAGAAGAAACATTAATTAAAAACAATGTCTAAGAAAAATGATAATAACTATACTTTTGTTCCTGTTCTTTATTGAGATACATATCACATATAGAGAAATATTAAACCTATGTATGTATAGCTTAAATAATACTGACCTCCTTATCTGAACCTAATGGGACAGCTGCTGCTGCTGCTAAATCGCTTCAATCGTGTCCAACTCTGTGTGACCCCATAGAGGGCAGTCCACCAGGCTCCTCCATCCCTGGGATTCTCCATGCGAGAATACTGGAGTGGGTTGCCATTTCCTTCTCCAGTGCATGCATGCATCCTAAGTCACTTCAGTCATGTTCGACTCTGTGCGACCCTATGGACAGCAGCCCACCAGGCTCCTCTGTCCACGGGATTCTCTAGGCAAGAATACTGGAGTGGGTTACCATTTCCTTCTCCCTAATGGGACTACTAGTAGTTTAATCGGAAGAGTAACTTGAAGCAGAGAATAATGAAAAATGCTTAAAGTTCAAACATACATTAGGATTGACTCACCAGTATTTTGATGTCATGCCCAGGTGTTTCCTTGAGTATGTCCAATACTATGGGCCACTAATTGGTGCTTCGTGTCTTTCTGTTATTAACAACACTAAAATACATAATTTTAAATCTATAGTTAATGAGAAGTTACAAACTACAGCAATCTGAGAATAGAATTCTTCTAGAGTCTTACGATGTTTCATCTTTATAGTGGATTTAAACGTACAGCAGTTTTTTCTTGATAGACTCTTCCTTATCTTTTCTTCCCAAAGTATCCAAATTACTCTTGAGAGAGTTGACAAGTCTCACTTTACATTCCTATTCTATTATTAAAAATACAGAGTTGACTTTTGTTGGAGCTGTTGCCATGCTCAGTAGCCACAAGCATTTTGTGTGCTAAGAGAACCAGTAAGTTTATTTTCCAAATGGTAGACATTAGTTAATTTAGGGGTTATATAAGAGGAGGTCAGTTAAGAGAGCAGCCTATATATGGTCATTGGATTGTGCTTTTAAATTGGAGAATTCAGGTATGTTAAAGAACATAAGGATTTGGATTCCTACTAAAAAAATCTCTGACCCTAATTTCACATATGTAGATTTTATGTATTTGTAAAAGAAAAGAAACATTAATTAAAAAGTGTCTAAGAATAATGATAATAATTATACTTTTGTTCCTGTTCTTTATTGAGATACATATCACACATACAGAAATATTAAACCTATGTATGTAATAGCTTAAATAATAATTGTAAAATGACCTCCATGTAACCAATACCAAGATGGAGAAACATAACATGCAAAAACCCAGAAGACTCCCATGGGCTTCTTTCCAACCTGACCTTTGTAAGGATCATTTCTTTGTTTCTCTTTACCTTTTACCACCTGTGTATTTATTCTTTTTTTAAAAAAAAAAGCTTTTTATTTTGTATTGGGGTATAGCCAATTAACAAAGTCGCAATAGTTTCAGGTGAACAGGGAAGGGACTCAGTCATACATACATGTACCCATTCTCCCCCAAACTCCGCTCTCATCCAGGCTGCAGTATAATATTGAGCAGAGTTCCATGTACTCGACAGTAGGTCCTTGTTGATGATCCATTACTGTTTTTGAACTTTATGTAAATGTATTATGCTATCTGTATTCTTTTATTTCTGCTTCAGTTCAGTTCAGTTCAGTCCCTCAGTCGTGTCTGACTCTTTGCGACTCCATGAATCCCAGCATGCCAGGCCTTCCTGTCAATCACCAACTCCCAGAGTTCACTCAGACTGACGTCCATCGAGTCACTGATGCCATCCAGCCATCTCATCCTCTGTCGTCCCCTTCTCCTCCTGCCCCCAATCCCTCCCAGCATCAGAGTCTTTTCCAATGACTCAACTCCTCGCATGAGGTGGCCAAAGGACTGGAGTTTCAGCTTTAGCTTCATTCCTTCCAAAGAAATCCCAGGGCTGATCTCCTTCAGAATGGACTGGTTGGATCTCCTTGCAGTCCAAGAGACTCTCAAGAGTCTTCTCCAACACCACAGTTCAAAAGCATCAATTCTTTGGCGCTCAGCCTTCTTCACAGTCCAACTCTCACATCCATACATGACCACAGGAAAAACCATAGCCTTGACTAGATGAACCTTTGTTGGCAAAGTAATGTCTCTGCTTTTGAATATGCTATCTATGTTGGTCATAACTTTCCTTCCAAGGAGTAAGTGTCTTTTGATTTCATGGCTGCAGTCACCATCTGCAGTGATTTTGGAGCCCCAAAAAATAAAGTCTGACACTGTTTCCACTGTTTCCCCATCTATTTCCCATATTTCTGCTTAATTTGCTTTTATGATAATTCTGAGAGTCGTCAATTTGGTGTGTAGCTCTAGTTCATTTTCATGACCATATGATATCCCATTGTATAAACGTATTATAATTCATCCATCCTATTATTTATAGTTATGTGTGCATTATGATCAATACTGCTGTAAGCATTTGATAGTGCAGCCGTTAGGCTGTACTATCAACTATGGCAAGCACTAGACTGACAAATTTAGTTAATATTAAATGAAATTAAAAATGCAGTCTTTTAGTTGTGTTAACCACATTTCAAGTGTACAACAGCCACATTGTGTCACCAGTACTATTGACTGATAGCAATAGTATTGGACAGCACCATTTCTGGCACATTTCCATCATTCTGGAAAGTTCTATTCAACAGCAATAGTCTAGGAATACATACCTGGGAGTGGAATTGTTAGGACCTCAGATAGACATTTCCAGATGATGTCACACTGTTTTTCAAAGTGGTTGTACTAGTTTATATTCCACTCAACTGTATAAGAGAACCCTGCTCCTAAGGCCCCTGCATCCGCAACAGCGCTTGGTTTGGAGCTCAGCAGTTAAGGCTTCTGTAACAAAGTACCACAAACTTGGTGGCATAAGCATCAGAAATTTATTTTCTAACAGTTCTGGGGGGGTGGAAGCCCAAGATCAAGTTGTCAGCAGGCATAGTTCCTTTGGAGGGCTGTAAGGAAAGGATTTGTTCCAGGCTTCTCTGTTTGGCTTGTGGATGGCCATTTTCTCCAGGTGTCTTCACATTGTATTCCCTCTGAATGTCTCTGGGTGCAAATTTCTCCTCTGACCTCACCCTTATGACCTCATTTTAACTTGATGACCTTTGTAAAGGTCCTATCTTCAAATAAGGCCCCATTCTGAGGAACCAGGGTTTAGACCTCAGCAGATATATTTGGACAGAAGGGGCATAATTCAGCCTATAACAGGTATATTAGATGTTTCAATATTTACAAATCTGGTAGAAGTATAATGATATTGCATTATAATTTTAATTTTACTTCCCTGATTTTTCACATATTATCCTATTTTTTTCACATGTTATTTATAATCTGATAGTCTTTTTTTTTTTTTAAGTACCATGTCAAGGTTTGACCCTTTATTTCTCTTAGGCTGCCAACTTTTTTCATACTTCTTTATAGGAATTCTCTTTACTGTTTTGGACACTAATACTTTTTTGATCGTCAGTTCAGTTCAGTCGCTCAGTCGTGTCCGACTCTTTGCAACCCCATGAATTGCAGCATGCCAGGCCTCCCTGTCCATCACCAACACCCGGAGTTCACTCAAACTCATGACCATTGAGTCGGTGATGCCATCCAGCCATCTCATCCTCTGTCGTCCCCTTTCCTCCTGCCCCCAATCCCTCCCAGCATCAGAGGCTTTTCCAAGGGGTCAACTCTTCGCATGAGGTGGCCAAAGTACTGGAGTTTCAGCTTTAGCATCAGTCCTTGCAATGAACACCCAGGGCTGATCTCCTTCAGAATGGACTGGTTGGATCTCCTTGCAGTCCAAGGGACTCTCAAGAGTCTTCTCCAACACCACAGTTCAAAAGCATCAATTCTTCGGTGCTCAGCTTTCTTCACAGTCCAACTCTGACATCTATACATGACCACCGAAAAACCATAGCCTTGACTAGACGGACCTTTGTTGGCAAAGTAATGTCTCTGCTTTTGAATATACTATCTAGGTTGGTCATAACTTTTCTTCCAAGGAGTCTTTTAATTTCATGGCTGCAGTCACCATCTGCAGTGATTTTGGAGCCCCCCCAAAATAAAGTCTGACACTGTTTCCACTGTTTCCCCATCTATTTCCCATGAAGTGATGGGACCAGATGCCATGATCTTAGTTTTCTGAATGTTGAGCCTTAAGCCAACTTTTTCACTCTCCTCTTTCACTTTTATCAAGAGGCTTTTTAGTTCCTCTTCACTTTCTGCCATAAGGGTGGTTTCATCTGCATATCTGAGGTTATTGATATTTCTCCCAGTAATCTTGATTCCAGCTTGTGCTTCTTCATAGGTGTTGCAGTTATGTTCTCCTACCCTGTGGTTTGCCATTTACTTATTTTTTATAATAAAAGTAAGTTCTTAAATTTTTATTTGATTTAGTAAACATTTTCCTATGGTTTGTATTTTTTCTGTCTTGTTAAGAAATCCTTCCTTGCCCTGAGATTATGGATTTCTTCTTCTATATTTTTTTCCTAAAACCTTACAGTTTTGTTTCTCTCATTTAGGTCATTTTTCTACCTGGGATTGTTTTTTGTTTTTGTTAAGCGATGGTAAAATTTTATTTTCTTTTTATAATAAAGAAAATTAGATTTCCACCATGACTTATTGAAAGTTCTATTCTGTCTCCCCAAATCTTCTCTATCAACTGATGTCCATTGGTCTGTTTATACTACTTTATTTAGTTCTCCTGGTGTGTTTTCTACCACTGTGTCTATATGACCCTTATTTATTATGAAAGTTTTACAATAAATTTTATTTGATGGTGAAAGTCTTTCTAATTTGTTGTTCAAGAATTTCTTTTTTTTTTTTTTTATAGCCTTGACTAGACGGACCTTTGTTGACAAAGTAATGTCTCTGCTTTTTAATATGCTGTCTAGGTTGGTCATAACTTTCCTTCCAAGGAGCAAGCGTCTTTTTTTTTTTTTTTTAATTTTTATTCCTTTATGGAGGGAGGAGGGTTCAGGATGGGGAACACAAGAATTTCTTATCTATGATTTGATATTTGCATTTCCTAGTTTTTTATAGCCATGTTTTGACAGACTAAGTTCCCTTCTATTCCTGGTTTGCTAAGAGCCTTCTTTTTTTTTTTCAATCATAAATAGAAGTTAAATTTTGTCAAATCTTCCTGCAGCTGTACTTTACTTTTTCGAAAGTCTACTGTTTCCCAAATGATGTGCTAGATGCTTTATATATACATCATGTCTAGTCCTCAGATCAGTTCTGCCAAGTAAGTATAATTATTCCCATCTTGGAAATGAAAAAATAAAACAAAGCTCTGAAAGGCTAAGTAGTTTGCCCAGATTTCTAGGTACTAAGTGGAAGAGCTAGGATTCAAACTGAGATTTCTCTGGCCCCTTAATTAACTCATTAATTAATTTATGCATGTATTAAATCAGTAATTGTTATTGAGTAACCTCTGTGTTCCCTTGAAACCTTTGCACTTGCTGTTTTATCTCATTATCACCTGAGTCTGGGTACAAGTATACCTTGGAGGTATTGAGGATTCCACTCCACTGCAACAGAGTTAGTCACACAGAGTTTTTGGTTTCTTGGTTTCTTTGGTTTCTTTATGTAAACATAAAATTTATGTTTACACTATAGTTTGTTAAGTGAAATAGCACTATTTCTAAAAAAATAATGTACATACCTTAATTAAAAACACATAATTGCTAAGAATGCTAACCATCCCCTGAACCTCCATATTTTTCTGCTGGTGAAGGATCTTGCCTCAGTGTTGATGGCTGCTGACTGATCAGGGTGGATACTGCTGAAGGTTGGGGTGGCTGAGATAATTTCTTAAAATAAGAAAAGAAGTTTGCCACATCGATTGACTCTTCTTTTTAAATAAAGTATTGTGTGTCGGGGAACAGGGAGGCTGGCAGAGAGGGAAAAAGATGGGAACTGCTGGTTCATGAAATGGAACACACACACATTGATCAGTAAAGTTCGCCATCTATATGGGCAAGTTTCATGGTGCCCCAAAACAGTTACAATGGAAACACCAAAGGTGCCTTGAGAACACGTTGTTGTTAGCAGTGCTAAACATGCATGTGTGTTTTAGTTCTTGAATTACTGAGAATGCTAACAGGATGACACTGGTTATCTGTAAATGGCAATTGAAAAAGGCATTTCCCAGTCCAACATCCTCCAAGGAATTTTGCAGGCCTTGGCAAAAGGAGGCATGAGTGGAGCCCTTAATCAGAAGCTGCATGTGAAGAATTCCCTCATCATATCCCATCCATTCAGCTTGGCTCTGGCCAAGCTTTTGATCTCACGGAGGCTATCAGAAATACAGTCTTTTTACATATAGCAACAAAGTTAAACAAGAGTGAATTTTAGTATTCTCAAACACATATGATAAATGGGGACATTAAATACTACATAGAAGCCTGGGAAAATACATATGATAAAACATTTTTTAAAAAAGTATTGACTGTGGAAGATACCACTTCTTCCCTTTGTTTCACATCTTTAAGAATGGTGAAAAGTGAAAGATAACTGCTTTAAGTACCTAAGTCTACTTGGTTCCCTGCCCAGTTTTGTGTTCCCTCATCTGTTCTTGATCGGCTGTGAGACTTCCTAGTTGGGGAGGAGAGGCCTAAGGCAGTCTTCTCCTATCTACCCCATGGTGTTACCTCATTTTCATTGCTGATAATTGTTTAAGCACTTTCTAGAAAACACTACTGAGCGACTTCACTTTCACTTTTCACTTTCATGCATCAGAGAAGGAAATGGCAACCCACTCCAGTGTTCTTGCCTGGATAATCCCAGGGACGGTGGAGCCTGGTGGGCTGTCGTCTATGGGGTCGCACAGAGTTGGACACGGCTGAAGCGACTTAGCAGCAGCAGCAGCAGCAGCAGCAGCAGAAAACAGGAAGTTTTACACAAATGTGTTGCTCAGTACTCAGAGGAACTACAGACATTTTGAATAAATTTTTCATCTTCTTATATAACTCACTCAATTCCTTGCTGTATTTTGACATAACTGGAGACTTAAAGATGATTTAGTATTTCAGGCATATAATTAATCTCAGAACAAAAGTAAATGATCCCATTGAAATGTCTTTAATTGACTGAATGGCTGTTGCCTTTACTACCTGCCACTTCCTCAGCATTGATGCTCCTAGTCTGTAATATACAGGTGGATCTCACTTCACAAACACCCCAGATTCATAAAATGTACAGTCTAGGGCATAATTAGATATATATTTTAAGTAACTCTTTTTACAGAGTGACTTATTACTAAATTTCTTTATAAGAAAAGCTGCTACTGGGTGATTAAAATATGGCCCACTTTCTAAGAATGATATTTACAAGCAATTTTTAAAAAATATCTATATGTCTAGATTAGACTTGAAATTCTGGGAAGATGGTACCAGCAGAAGACATCCGGTTTTTAAAAATGTATTTGAATTCCCACACATAAACAACCAAGGTAGCTATTTAGCAGAACCAAAACCAATGGACATTTACAACAAAACTGTTAACAACATATCTCCACAGTCCCACAAAATGCAGGCTGCTGAAATAAACGCTGCAGCCACAAGGCCAGCTTGTTATCAGTGTTGAGCTGCAGGTAGCAGAAGGACCCTGAACATGGGTTCTGAGAAACTGAGAGCAGGTCAGCTCACAGCTCTTTACCAGAAGTCCCAGGACAATTGCAGAACAGCAGCTGCAGCTGGGCAGCTGGGAGGGTTTTGCTCATCTCTGTAGCAAAGTGCAAGGGCTTACTGTGAATCCTAAACACGCAAGCAGCTGGGTCCCTGTGAAATCTCCAAACTGAACCTTCGGAGCTCCTTTTGGAGAAAGGTTCTCCCAGCGAAGTATGGAGTCAAAACTGAACATGATAAGAGTGACGGAGAGAAAAAGGAAGGTTCAGATAAAATGAGTGAGCCAAGAGCCTCGAAAAGACATGGAGGAAACTTAAATTACATGTCACTAAGTGAAAGAAAATCTGCAAGACTTCATATTGTGATAGTCAAACTCTACAACATTCTAGAAAAGGCAAATCTATGGAGAGGGTGAAAACCTCAGTAGCTGAGGGAGCTAGAGGGTAGGGAGAGATGAGTAGGCAGGGCAGAGGATTTTAAGTGTGGCGAAACTGCTGTGTTTGATGTTTTAATTATGGATATATGTCATTTGCCTAAACTCATAAAACATACCAAGAGTGAACTCTAATGTAAACTGTGGTCTTTAATTGGTAATGACGTGTCACTGTAGGTTTATCCGTTGTAAGAAATTTGTCACTGTCGTGGGGGACATGACTCTAGAGGAGGCTCTGCATGAGTGGAGGCAGAGCATGTATGGGAAATCTCTGCACCTTCCAGTCAGTTTTGTTCATGAGCCTAAAACTGCTCTAAAAAGTTGTCATTGTCATTTAGTCACGTCTGACTCCTGTGACCCAATGGACTGTGGCCTGCCAGCCTCCTGTGTCCATGGGATTCTCCAGGCAAGAATACTGGAGTGGGTTGCCATTTCCTTCTCCAGGGGATCTTCCCGACCCAGGGATTGAACCCAGTTCTCCTGCATTGCAGGCAGATTCTTAGACTGAGCTACAAGGGGAGCTCTAAAAAGTAAAGTCTATCAAAAAAACAGGGTGTGTTTGCTTACCTTAGTACTGTAAGGCATTGCTACAAACTTAGTGACTTAGAAACAACATAAATGTATTATCTTGGAGTTCTTAGGTCAGAATTATGAATGGTTTCAGGTGACTCTGCTATGAGGCTTAAACCAAGGTGTATGTGTCTGGGCTTTTATGGGGAGATTGTAGGAAAAATCCCCTTCTGTTCATTCAGGTGGATGGCAGAGCTCTCTGCCATGTGTTAAGGGACTGAGGTCCTGTTTCCTCCAAGGGTCATTTCTCAGCATCCAGAGCTTGCCAGCATTCTCTGCTTAGTGGCCTTCTTCATTTTTGAGGCCAGAATCAGGGGCCTCTTCATGTGGGTCAGTCCTCCTGTCTCAGATCTCTCTTACTCTTGTTCTGCCCCATCCCTATTGCCTCAAGCTAAAGAAAGTTCTCTTGTTTTAAGGCGCTTGTATGATTCAACTGGGTTTCCACAGATAATAATCCGGGATATCTCCCTGGATTTTAGCTTATGGTCTGTAACCTTAGTTATGTCTTTACAGGTTCTAGAGATTAGGACTCAGATATCTGGGATGACCATTCATTCTACACTGTGAGGAGAGGGGCACAGAGCCTGGAGATCTCAGGAAGCAAGCTGCTGTACAAAAATAACAAATGAGGGAGCTCCATGATGTTAAAAATTTAGCCTGAACTGTGCCTCCTTCTAAAAGTTCATAGAAACTAAATTCAACAAAAAGTATAAATATGGCCTTTTATAATATTTCAAAAATAAACTAAAGATTTAAAGATATGGTATAAGATGTGAAAGAACAATATTCATCAGAGAAAAATTCAGAAAGGAGGTAATGGAACTGAGCTGAGGTATTGGAAATAAAAGAAAAAAAATTCAACACAAGAGAGAATAAAGAAATTACTTTAAGAAAAACTGATAATAAAAAAGAACAACATATCAAATATAAAACATGAAAAATTTAAAGAAGAATTGGAGATAAAATTAAAAACACTGAGAACTGGCAATAAAAATTCAATATAAATGTTATTGAAGTCTCTGGAAAAAATTGAAAACAAAACAAGAAAATAGGAAAACCCACTAACAAGAAGACTTTCTGAAAATATGTATATATTTGAAATTATGTATTAGATACTCACTGAGTACCTAAGAATATCAATCTAGAATGACCAAAATCAAGATATATTCTAGCAAAATTACTACAGCTTAAAGGAAAAAAAAGCCTTATTTTTCATCTTGGCAAAATCAGCAGGTGATTTATAAGGGAAAGAAAATTATGTTATCATCAGAAATTTTTTGTTAGTAGTACTTTATGCTAAGAGAAAATGGAGTAACATAAAGTTAAGGTACTCAAGGGAAGAAATGTTGGCCAGGGATTTTATATTCATCAGACCTACCTGCCAGTTTAAAGGGTATAGACAAACAAATAGCATTAGAACTCAAGGAAATAGTTCCCAAGATTCCTTCCTGAAGAAGCTTCTAGAGACTGTGCTCCTGAACTACCAAAATGACAAGAGAAGCAGCAACATAAGGCCATGTGATGTCATTAAATGTTTAGTTACTTATAAAACTCAAGAGTAAATGATTTTAGGACAAGAGAGGATAGTATATAATGGCTATATGCTTAGGAATAATATAGTCCAGCTACTAAGCAATAGAGAGTAAAAAGCACATATGTAAAAGAAAAAAATATTCACCCATTCTCAGTAATTATATAGGTAACTAATAATCTAATATAGTAGAATTACTATTGTTATTCTGAGACCCTTATGTGTGTAATGTGGGAAAAAGTAAATGAATATATGTGGGATATTCTGTTATTACCTGTGTCCTTGAGACGTAGGATTCTTGGTACAGATGAAGAGTATATAAGAAAGAAGTGAAGTCAAGTGAAATAAAGTGAAGTCACTCAGTCGTGTCCAACTCTTTGCGACCCCATGGACTGTAGCCTGCCAGGCTCCTCCGTCCATGGGATTTTCCAGGCAAGAATATTGGAGAGGGTTGCCATTTCCTTCTCCAGATATAAGAGAGAAGTATATATAAAAGTATATAGAAGAACTCTGGTTTAGAATTTGGGTTTGAATTGAACGTATCAGTACAAATGTTATCTTAAAAGATTTAATTATCTTAAAAGTTTTACTAAAGGAAGTGACACTCAGTGGCTGCATTATTTTATCCCCAATTCCTACTTCTCCTACACGGTAAGTCCAGAAACTTGATAAGCCACATTTAACCCTTTAAATCCTTTACTTCTTCTTCATCCCCTCTTAACAGACAGTCAGCCTGCAAATTCAAATAACTCTTGTTCAGTTGCTCAGTTGTATCCGACTCTCTGTGACCACATGGACTGCAGCACGCCAGGCTTCCCTGTCCTTCACTATCTCCTGGAATTTCCTCAAATTCATATCTATTGAGTCAATGATGCCCTCCAACCATCTCATCCTCTGTCACCCTCTTCTCCTCTTGCCCTCAGTCTTTTCCAATGAATCAGCTCTTCTCATCATGTGGCCAAAGTATTGGAGCTTTTGCTTCAGCATCAGTCCTTCCAATGAATATTCAGGACTGATTTCCTTTAGGATTGACTGATTGGATCTCCTGGCAGTCCGAGGGGCTCTCAAGAGTCTTCTCCAACACCACAATTCAAAAGCATCAATTCTTTGGTGCTCAGCCTTCTTTACGGTCCAACTCTCACATCCATACATGACCACTGGAAAAGCCATAGCTTTGACTAGATGGACCTTTGTTGGCATAATGATGTCTCTGCTTTTTAATATTCTGTCTAGGTTTGTCATAGACTTTCTTCCAAGGTGCAAGAGTCTTTTAATTCATGGCTGCAGTCACCATCCACAGTGATTTTGGGGGCCAAGAAAATGAAGTCTGTCACTGTTGCCATTTTTTCCCCCATCTATTTGCCATGAATTGATGGGACTGGTTGCTGTGATTTTACTTTTTTAATGTTGAGTTTTAAGCTAGCTTTTTCACACTCCTCTTTCACTTTCATCAAGAGGCTCTTCAGCTCATCTTCACTTTCTGTCATAAGGGTGATGTCATCTACATATCTGAGATTACTGATATTTCTCTAACAACTCTACCTTTTAGATATTTCTCAAATCCATCCATTCTTCTCCATCTTAATGGTGCCACCATCTAACCTGGGAGCTCTGCAGTCATCTCCTCAGTGGTCTCCTTGCATCTCTCTTTGCCCCTCCAATCCATTCCTCATTTTGCAAAATGATCCCTGTATAGTAAGTATGATCATTCCGCTCCACATTTTAAACACATCAGTGGCTTCCCAGAGTCCTGAGAGTGGCTACAATGGCCTGGATGATGCAACCGCTGTTGATGCTGAGTCCTCAGATGCACCATTTCCCTCCAGCTCTGAGTTTTCAGTCCTGCTGGGCTTCTTTTGGCTCCTCAAACATGCCAGAGTTTTTAGGGCCATCACATGGATTGTTTTCTCTTCCTGTTACACATTCTTCCTCCTATTGAGGCATCTCATTCTTCCTTATAGCTTCAGCTCAAATATCACCTTCTCCAGATTCTCCTGATCACCACCCCTAATTAGAGGAAATACCCCTGAGTATTTAACATTCTATACTTCTAAGAACACTGAGCACTTGTATTTTTAATGCCAATTTTCCCCATCAGCATGGGAGTTCCATGAAGAGGGGAATCTACCTATTTCCCACTTAACTCCCATTTCCTAGCACATGGCAGTTACTGATTAAATATTTACTGAATGAATAAAGGAGTGAAAGTGAAAGTCATTCAGTGTCTGACTCTTTGTGACCCCATGAACCATACAGTCCATGGCACTCTCCAGACCATAATACTGGAGTGGGTAGCCTTTCCCTTCTCCAGGGGATCTTCCCAACCCAGGGATCGAACCCAGGTCTCCCACCTTGCAGGCAGTTTCTTTACCAGCTGAGCCACAAGGGAAGCCCATGAATAAGGGAATGATTGTCTAAATAGGCAAGATTGAGACATAAAAATGTTGGTTAATTTCTTTCCTCTAATCTTTGCATTTATTAAAACCAAGTGTGATGCCATATGTTTTATATTTATAGGAATATTATATGTAGGATATTCTCCCTTTCCACAGTCATTTAATTTTTCCAGTCAGGCCTTTAGATTTAATCACAGAACATTTTATTCTTTCCATCTAAACTTTTAAATGGACTTCCGAGGTGGCGCTAGTGGTAAAAAACAAAAAACAAAAACCCTGCCAATGCAGGAGACATAAAAGATGTGGATTTGATTCCTAGGTTGGGAAGATCCCCTGAAGGAGGGCATGGAAACCCACTCCAGTATTCTTGTCTGGAGAAGCCCATGGACAGAGGAGCATGGTGGGCTACAGTCCATGGGTTGCAAAGAGTCAGACATGACTGAAGTGATTTAGCTTGCCACAGAAAACTTTGAAATAGTTCAATAAAAATGATTAACTAGTATTCTCAATTAGTAATGCTTTTATACTCTGCTTTTAACAGGCTAAGAAAGCACAATGAGGGGAAAGACTATTATCAGAGATTTTACTAAACTGTAAACAGAACCACTAAGCACTGCCCCAGAGTTAGCCCAGCTTTCTACATTTTTTTCTATTTGAGGTTAGCATGAATGTTCAGAATAAGGACCCTATGGTCCTCTGAAGTCCCACATCATGAAAAAGAGACTTAATTATCTTGGCCTAAAAGTGGGTAACTATTTTTATGAGGACTTTCAATAATAAAGGTAAAAACAGGAAAAACAAAATAAAATTAATGGGTTGTTTGTATAGTAACTAAGTTAACAACAAAATAAATTAACCAGAACACATTACTTCTGAGCATCCTGGAAACATTCAAACTCCTCTTTTATGTTACTATATATTTCTTAGTTGCTTTGACATCCCATGTAATTTATATGTGTGTATTTTCTCACATAAATCTTATGTCAGCTGTACATTATTTCTGTTGTGCAAATCAAGATTTCTTAATAAACCATTGTTTTAATTTCTGAAAAAAACATATTGGACTAAAACTTTGGTTTGCTGTGAAGCATGCATGGTAGAGAAGTGACCCATCACAACAGTTATGAACCATTGTTTCTACTGTGGGGAGTGAGAAGCTCTGAAGCTCCTTAGCTTCAGGATAAATGTGCCCTGAGTTCAGCTGTGCAGTGTGGTTGCTTGATCTGACCTCTGACCTTGCTTTTGCCTTGGCACTATGAGTAATTGGTCTGACCTAGGCCCTTGTTTATCCACCTGTGCCTCTGTCTTAGGATATGGCTCACCTCATCTTCAGAGGTAATGACCCGCAGGGCCACCCCTGACCAGCTCATCTCTGCTATGGCTAAAACAGGAAGAAGGAGATGGAGAAAGAATATCAAGGACATACCTGCAATAATCTGGGTGATAAGAATTTGAACTTCATTGGAGCAGAGAGAACAGGGAGAAGAGAGGGTGAACTTGACTGGTTATAGGGGATGAAAAAAGGAAAACAGTACATGAAATTAATACCAAATGACTGGGAGAAGGGGAATGGATGTGGAAAAGTTGCTAATGTGCGTCTGCATATCCAGATTAGCTGAAAATATGACAGTAAAATTGTGTCAATACAGAAAGTCTCAAATTATGTCTACTTTATTCATATTCACAGGATTCAGGAAGAATTTTGGCAAATAATCTTCCTTTAGAACAACCAAACAGATATTCTTATATTCAAGATTGTGAATCAAAATATTTCTTAGAACACAGGCTATGCATGCTGTTCATATACATTAGCACCGCCTTTCATACTGTAGAGAATGTAACACGCAGTGCCTACCCAGATAAAAGGTAACACATTAAACAGGTGAAGGTGGCAGACTTGGGCCAGACTTCCTGGCACCAAATCCAGCTTTGTCACTGAGGAGACCCTTGTATGGCTTAGAGCAAGTTACATACGCTCTCATCCTGTTTCCCCATTTGGACGGTGGAGATACTATAGTTATATACCTTGTAGTATTAAAGTTGTTATGACAATTGAATTATTAATTATAAAATAAATTTTAGAATTGTACCTGGCATGTACAGAGTAAGTACTATCTAAGTATTTCATAAATAAATGTTTTCTAAGATTCTCCTAATTCTCAGATTATCTAATTTTATAGAAGAGTCTGTTCTGCCCAATCTTTACCCTTGTTTTACTTTGCCTTTAGGTGATTCTACATTGACAAATATTTTAAAACATACCGTTTATGTTAGTGTTAGTCACTCAGTTGTGTCTGACTCTTTGCGACCCCATGGACTGTAGCCTGCCAGGCTCCTCTGTACATGGGATTTCCCAGGCAAGAGTACTGGAGTGGGTTGCCATTTCTTCTTTAGGGGATCTTCCTGATCCAGTGATCGAACCTGGGTCTCCTGAATTGCAGGCAGATTCTTTATCATCTAAGCCACAAAGGAAACCCATGTATGTCAGAGGACCTAGTTAAAGGACAAAAGTCTGCTAAGTGCACACTCATGCCTTTCCCCAGGCCATTTAATTCCTTTGCTGCAGCAGTAGCATCTGCCGGTCCCTCAAGAGAAGGCTCTGAAGGCAGGGCTTGCAGAGCCGGGAGGCAGCCTGGTATTCATCCTGGCACCCCATTGCTTCTGTGTCGCTCCATCCTAACTGATTAATAGACTGCATGTGCGTCATCCTACTCCCATCTTTACCAGCATGCAAACTCCTTTAATCCTTCCTTATCTTGAACTTTGCTAACCTTCTGAGCTATAAACCTTTCAGTTCAGTTCAGTTCAGTCACTCAGTTGTGTCCGACTCTTTGTGACCCCATGAATCGCAGCACACCAGGCCTCCCTGTCCATCACAACTCCCGGAGTTCACTCAGACTCACATCCATCGAGTCAGTGATGCCATCCAGCCATCTCATCCTCTGTTGTCCCCTTCTCCTCCTGCCCCCAATCCCTTCCAGCATCAGTCTTTTCCAATAAGTCGACTCTTCGCATGAGGTGGCTGAATACTGGAGTTTCAGCTTTAGCATCATTCCTTCCAAAGAAATCCCTTTATAAAGCTATAAATGAAATCTTATGGATCTACAAGTCTGGCACTTAAAACACATGAGAATTCCTTAGCAAATATACTTTCTTTTCCTTGAAGAGTGAAAATCACCCATGTTGGGGGCCAGAGTGAGGTACTCCGCCCATGACAAAGGTCATGAGGAAGGAGGCTCGACATACGCAAAGGCGGGATCGAGCCTCAGGAGTCCCCCTGGAACTCCTCGAGCATCTACCCCCATTACCAGAGCCTGCCTACTTTACTACTTTGTGCTCTTACCTACATCTCTGACTTTACGGGGGGCTGTCCCCCACCACCTCTTTCGGAGAAGGAGTTAACCTAGAGCTCCAGTCAATAAAAACTCTTGGGTGTGACAAGAGTGTTTTAACCTACAAACTCCTCTGAAGGTTCTCTAGCCTGCCTGATAGGCTCGTCCGGCCACATGTGATTGCTCACAGCCTCCCAACCATGAGAGGCACAAGATGCTTTAAACCCTCTAAAAACAGGTTCTTTAGAGAAGTTAGAAAACTATAAGTATAGTGGGCTAATTAGAAATTGTGTTGGTGAAGGGTTTTTCATTTGTTGAGCCAATGTTTGTTGCTAAGTCTCCATATCCCCTGCCCTTACACACATTAATGAATATATAGAATTAACCTTTGATATTAATCACGTTAGACCTTAGGCTAAGTAAATTCTTTCCTTAACTAAAACCCACTACACCCTCACCCTGTAGGAATGTAACTTTATTTGGGTGGCGTCTGTTTTGAGAATAATCAGCCCTGGGGAAATAAGTGTCCTGATTGACTGACCGCTGTCACAAGGAGAGGGTCGTAAATTGTCAGCAGGCCCCCCTGGCCAGAAGATGATGTAACACCCTTAAGACCTCTGTATACATTTGTATGAAGCACCTGACTTTGATAAAAGTCAGGACTACTGACCCCGCGTGACTTTTGCATAACATCTCAGTGTATAAAAGTAGACCATGGAAAATAAAGAATTGGGATCAGTTTCTCGAAATACTGGTCTCCCCATGTCGCTCTCTCTCTCACTCTGGCTGAGTCTCCATCTGGAGCGCTTGAACCCACCATGCTTACTAATTATGCCTGGGCTTCTAAGATCCGACCGGGAGGCCTCAGTGTCTCCTCTCCTTTGGGAGAATGGAAGGGCGCCTGCGCCTCGTAAGTGGTGCAAACTTCTTGTCTTGAAGTTTTATTGGTCTCCCGCGTAAACCAAGCTACTCAGCCTCTTTTCTCCACTGAATTTTCCTACTGAGCTATCCTTATTCTATTACTCTTTATATCTTTAATTAATATCTAATTGAAGCTATTGTATCCTGATCCTCGCCTATGCCATCTCTCCTTCGAATACCCTGGATCAGCCGGGGCTGGTCCCCGGCACACCCAGTCGTGTCCAACTCTGCCACCCCATGGACTGTATGTAGCCCACCAGACTCCTCCGTCCATGGAGTTTTCCAGGTAAGAATTGCTGGAGTGGGTTGCCATTCCTTTCTCCAGGGGATCTTCCTGATTCAGGGATTGAATCCCAGTGTCCTGCACTGCAGGCAGGTTCTTTACCACTGAGCTACCTGGGAAGCCCTTTTATTCCTTACTTTCAACTGAAATTCAGTTCATTAGTAGTTAAAAAGAGGAAAACTGTGCTTGTCCATGGTTAATGCCTCCTTCCTACCAGTAGGTTATTTATTGATTAGTTGGAAATTTCCAGGATCTATGACTTGGCAAGGATCATTAATATTTTCATGATTTCCAATACAAATTGGTTTTTGGTATTAGTTTATAAATTACTGCTTCATTTCTAGACTCTTAGATCAATTTAACCTCCTGGAAGATATCTAAGAACTTTTTTGGCCTGTCAAAATTCTGTCTGATAGAATTTTTCTTGGTACATTTACTTATGACCTCACACTCCTGAGCAGGTTTATATTTTTTAAATACACATAGGTGAGAGGGCATCACATGGCAAAAGCAATGGTCCTGCATCCTTACAGATTTATATGAGAAGAGAAAACAGCCTACAAATGAGAGGTAATAATAGAAACAATAAGGAAATAATGATAACAGCATTTATTGTGTCTTATGCCAAGGGCCACACTAAGCAGTTCTTTGTATGTTATATGGGGCTTCCCTTGTGGCTTAGGCTAGTAAAGAATCCACCTGCAATTGGGGAGAGCTGGGTTTGATCCCTGAGTTGGGTAGATCGCCTGGAGAAGGGAAAGGTTACCCACTCCAGTATTCTGGCCTAGAGAATTTCATGGACTATACAGTCCAGGGGGTCACAAAGAGTGGGACATGACTGAGTGACTTAAAAAAAAAATAGAGGACACACCCTAAGGTGATACCTGTATTTTAAAGATAATTTTTAATCAAAATATTTCATAACAAGATTACATTAGTGAGTAAGATTACATTGCATACACTACTTTATGAACTGCATTGCATTTGTAAATCATATCTTAGTTTCCCTTTCCCCTTTTAAAATCAGAGTAGACCTCTTTCCATGTCAGTATCTCTGAATCTCACATTTGGCTAATACTTATTAATCTGACTTTTACCTTTTCCATCACACATGTTTAAAATAAAAAATACATAAATGTAACATAAGTATATTTATTCAAATAATTTAAAACCTGATTATAGATATGGATATACAGATAGACACAGATAAAATATATAATTCATTATATATCAAAAAGTATTTGTGGTGGCAGAGATTTAAAGAAAAAACTAAAAACAAATGGTGTAATTATTTAGTTACTTCATTGTAAAACATGTTCTTTTGTAAACAGATAATTTCATGAATTTAATAAATTTTAAATTGTGCACCATTGTTTTTATAAAAGCTGTAAAGTGTCCATGGTATGGACCTAACAGAAGCATAAAATATTAAGGAGCGGTGGCAAGAATACACAGAAGAACTGTATAAAGAAGATCCTCATGAACCAGATAACCACAATGGTGTGATCACTCACCTAGAGCCAGATATCCTGGAATGTGAAGTCAAGAGGGCTTTAAGAAGCATCACTATGAACAAAGCTGCTGGAGGCAATGGAATTCCAGTTGAGCTATTTCAGATCCTTAACAGTGGCCACAGGACTGGAAAAGGTCAGTTTTTATTCCAATATCAAAGAAAGGCAATGCAAAAGAATGCTCAAACTACTGCACAGTTTTAGTCATCTCACATGCTAGCAAAGTAATGCTCAAAATTCCCCAAGCCAGCTTCAACAGTATGTGAACCATGAACTTCCAGATGTTCAAGCTGGATTTAGAAAAGGCAGAGGAACCAGAGATGAAATTGACAACATCCATTGGATCATAGAAAAAGCAAAAGAGTTTCAGAAAAACATCTACTTCTGCTTTACTGACTATGCCAAAGCCCCTGACTGTGTGGATCACAACAAACTCTGGAAAATTCTTAAAGAGATGGGAATATCAGACCACCTTACCTGCCTCCTGAGGAATCTGTGTGCAGGTCAAGAAGGAACAGTTAGATCTGGACATGGAACAACAGACCAGTTCCAAATCAGGAAAGGAGTACATCAAGGCTACATGTTGACACCCTGTTTATTTAACTTATATGCAGAGTACATCATGCGAAATGCCACACTGGGTGAAGCACAAGCTGGAATCAAGAATGCTGGGAGAAGTATCAATAACCTCAGATATGCAGATGACACCACCCTTATGGCAGAAAGTGAGGAACTGAAGAGCCTCTTTATGAAAGTGAAAGAGGAGAGTGAAAAAGTTGGCTTAAATCTTGACATTCATAACACTAAGATCATGGCATCCAGTCCCATCACTTCATGGCAAACAGATGGGAAACAATGTATACAGTGACAGACTTTATTTTTGGGGGCTCCAAAATCACTGCAGATGGTGACTGTAGCCATGAAATTAAAAGACGCTTGCCCCTTGGAATAAAAGCTATGGCTAACCTAGACAGCACATTAAAAAGCAGAGATATTCCTTTGCCAAAAAATGTCTGTCTAGTCACAGCTGTGCTTTTTCCAGTAGTCATGTATGGATGTGAGAGTTGGGTGCTGAAGAACTGATGCTTTTGAACTGTGGTGTTGGAGAAGACTCTTGAGAGTCCCTTGGACTGAAAGAAGATCCAACCAGTCCCTCCTAAAGGAAATCAGTCTTAAATATTCACTGGAAGGACTGATGCTGAAGCTGAATTTCCAATACTTTGGCCACCTGATGCGAAGAACTGACTCACTGGAAAAGACTCTGATGCTGGGAAAGATTGAAAGCAGGAGGAGAAGGGGATGACAGAGGATGAGATGGTTGGGTGGCATCACTGACTCAATGGACATGATTTTCAGCAGGCTCTGGGAGTTGGTGATGGACAGGGAAAACTGGTGTGCTGTGGTCCATGGGGTCGCGAAGAGTCAGACATGACTGAGTGACTGAACTGAAAGTGTCCTTGAAAACAATTAACGTATCATATGCAGACACACACATATGCACATATACATACCCCATTTCACAAATGCATATAGTCCCCTGTCAATCTAGTATATAGTACTGGACCTCTGTCATCAAAAAATATAAATTGTGAAATCTGTGTTTTCTCTCAACATTATATAAGAACACTTGCTTGCTCAGTCCAATCATTGTGGGCATAAAATGATTAAGCAAAGTCAAAAGATTTTACTTCATGAATGTCTAAGTGTCATAGAAGATTCAATTTTAATTATTGGTAGTGGTTTCAATTGTTTTTAAAATTTTTTTAAAGTTTTTTAAACTTTTAAAATTTTAAAAATAACTTAGCAATTATTCTTAATTGGTAAAACAAGTATAACCAAGACTTAAAGGCAATAATTCAACAGAGACCTCAAAGCCCAGGAACATCACTTGGCATTTTCAGGAGAAGTGACCATTTCAGAGGAAAATAAATGTTCTGCAGGAAATGAAAACCAAAAGACATTACTTTTATTCCTGAAAATTTATAACTAATTAAATTTTTCTTGTATTGCTAGTCATATTTCCTTCTCCAGTTTCAGTACTATGATGTATAAAATATTGCACAATTGTACCTATACATTTTGAAATTGTAGCTTTTTTCATCCCATCAGCATTTGTGTGTATAGTGAATAGTATAATTCATTAGAAACATGACTTAATTAATTATACTTTAAAATGTACACTGCCTATACTTTGGGAGATGTCTATCTAATAAAATCATCTTTTGATATCAGAACATTCTAGAAAATAATTATATATACAATAAAAGACAATTTAGGAATGGCATATCTGGAAAAAGCCCACTCAGTAAAAAGTAACTGTGGTTATTGATTTTGATTTTAAAAAGGGGAAGGGAAACTAAGATGTATAACATTTTTTAAAAATTAAGAAACATACATAAGCTTCTAAGGACAGAAAATAAACCATAGATAGCTTATGTTCAGTGTTTAATACAGTTTCACATGGAAGTTAGCTCTCAGAGCTTTAATGGGGATGATAGTGCTCCTCTCTACGCTGGAGGAAACAATTCCATTATTTTGAAGTGTCTGCATTATCCACATGAGTATTCATTGTTCAAAGGAGGGATACAGAATGGGAAGGAGATTCATATTTATGCCTCTTCATTAATGTTTATATATATTGAACCCTCCCCACATGCCAGAAATTGTGTGTGGGACTGAAAAAGAAAAGCTTGATTTTTGTCCTGCTTGAACTTACATTTTACCATGTGATGAAAGCTCATTGTTGTAAGTACCCTACTATGCAGGCAGTGAGTGCAAAGGGCTATGGAGCACAGAAGGGAAGCCACTGCTCTTATCCAGGGGTCAGAGAAAGCTTTCCTGTGTGTTTCTCAGTCCCCATTCTTGCTGCCCCGTGTTAGGTCGTCCTCGTCTTGCACCCAGCTTTTAGCCATAGTCTCCTAACTAGTCGTCCTGCCTCATGTCCTTGCTCCTGTCCACTCTAAATCTAATTTAGAAGCTTTCACTCTCCCCACATCACTCTCAGGATTGCGTTCAAATACAGTATTATGTCTCAAAATATCTTTAATAGTTGGCATGCCATGTTCTTCCCATCCTAATCTCTAGCCATCTTGTTACACTGGACCCTAACGTGTAACTAAACTACTTTGAGTTCCAAGGACACATTATGTTTACGCATCTTATCTGCCCCTGGTTCATGTACTTCCTCTTTCTAGAACATTCTCATCTCCTTTACTGCACCTGTACCTGGTTAATTCATTCTCATTGTTTAGGTTTCTGTTCAGATGTATTCATCCAAGCCAAAAACATAAGTGTCTTCCTACTATCTTCCCTTTTTCTTGTCCTTTTCATTTAATCAATCATCAAATCCTAAAAATTCTAAGACTAAAGCACAAGCTGGAATCAAGATTGCTGGGAGAAATATCAATAACCTCAGATATGCAGATGACACCACCCTTATGGCAGAAAGTGAAGAGGAACTAAAAAGCCTCTTGATGAAGGTGAAAGAGGAGAGTGAAAAAGTTGGCTTGAAACTCAACATTCAGAAAACAAAGATCATGGCATCCAGTCCTATCACTTAATGGGAAATAGATGGGGAAACAGTGGAAACAGTGTCAGACTTTATTTTTTGGGGCTCCAAAATCACTGCAGATGGTGACTGCAGCCATGAAATTAAAAGACACTTACTCCTTGGAAGGAAAGTTATGACCAACCTAGATAGCATATTCAAAAGTAGAGTCATTACTTTGCCAACAAAGGTTCGTCTAGTCAAGGCTATGGTTTTTCCTGTGGTCACATATGGATGTGAGAGTTGGACTGTGAAGAAGGCTGAGCACCAAAGAATTGATGCTTTTGAACTATGGTGTTGGAGAAGATTCTTGAGAGTCCCTTGGACTGCAAGGAAATCCAACCAGTCCATTCAGAAGGAGATCAGCCCTGGGATTTCTTTGGAAGGAATGATGCTAAAGCTGAAACTCCAGTACTTTGGCCACCTCATGTGAAGAGTTGACTCATTGGAAGAGACTCTGACGCTGGGAGGGATTGGGGGCAGGAGGAGAAGGGGACGACAGAGGATGAGATGGCTTGATGGCATCACTGACTCGATGGACGTGAGTCTGAGTGAACTCTGGGAGTTGGTGATGGACAGGGAGGCCTGGCATGCTGTGATTCATGAGGTCGCAAAGAGTCAGACACGACTGAGCGACTGAACTGAACTGAAGCATCTTTACTGTGAATTATTTAAATTTCTCCTACTTACTAACGCATACCTGCAAGGTTGGTATTCTTGTTCCCCTGGTAAAACTAAAGCTAAAAGGGATTAAGTTGCCAACTCAGGACCACACATTTAATAGGTCACACATCTGGGATGAAAATCAAATTCCATATGACTTCAAAGCCAAAATGCTCTAGCACATTGCCTTTCTCCTACGTTTCCAGACGTTTGCTCCAAAAATGTTGTTGCTTTAAGATGTTTAATTTAATTTTTTGTTTCTTCCATATTTATATAAAAATCAGTGGCTAACAAAATTGAGCACTAGACTTTTACTTTATATTTCTAAGGGATAGAAAGTAAGAAATAATTGAAAAGTGAATGAAGCAGATATTTTCATTTTAAATAAGAGAAAAATAAATTATTTAAAAAGGATTTCAGGCTGATCTCACTTTATATGTAGAATCTAATAAAGCTGAATATACAGAGACGTAAGTAAAATGGTGGTTACCAGGGACAGGGAAATGGGATAAACGGGGAGATGTTGGTCAAAAGGTACAAAGTTGCAGTTATGTAAAATTAATGGGCTAGAGATCTCAAGTACAGCATGATAATTATAGTTAATAATTCCATATTGAATACTGGAAATTTGCTAGGAGAGTAGACTGCTGCTGCTGCTGCTAAGTCACTTCAGTCGTGTCGGACTCTGTGCGACCCCATAGACGGCAGCCCACCAGGCTCCCCCGTCCCTGGGATTCTCCAGGCAAGAACACTGGAGTGGGTTTCCATTTCCTTCTCCAATGCATGAAAGTGAAAAGTGAAAGTGAAGTCGCTCAGTCGTGTCCGACCCTCAGGGACCCCATGGACTGCAACCTACCAGGCTTCTCCGTCCATGGGATTCTCCAGGCAAGAGTACTGGCGTGGGGTGCCATTGCCTTCTCCGAGGAGAGTAGACTACAGATATGCTTACTCTCACAAGAAAGGTTAACTATGTGAATAAATGGATATATTAATTAGCTTGACCATAGTAATCATTTGCTATGTGTATATATATCAAATCAATGTGTTGCAAACCTTCAATATAATCAATTTTATGAAAAAATAAAAATTCTAATCAGACAAAAATGTCATTGTAGTTATGAATCTCCTATGAACAAATAAAAATTTTAAGATATTGCAAGCAAACTGTAGGAAATTCTACCACCCACCCACATATAACCATTGTTAGCAAATTTTCCTATATTTTGTAGATTATATATAATAATGTATTCACATGTATCATACTTCCTGCTACTGACTCTTTTGGGGGAAATGGAGAATATTGAAACAAAAGATCCAGTCTTGAAAGCAAAGCTTTACAATATGGTAGAATTACATTTTGACTTAAATACATTCAGATCTAAGGGATAAAACAGGCCTGACAGACATTGAAGTCCCTGTCTTTAGACATTCACCAGAATGGTCTTGATGGGTACACAGTCCAAATTTGTGAAAATGACACTACAGTGAAGCTAAAAATTAGTATGAATGAGAGACTATTTCCAGATTGGAGAAATGCTGGCTGACTTTGACTGAGTAAGCCCAAATTGACTTTGGCAAGGACAGAGCCTGTCTAGTTTGAGGAGATCCTTCCAAATTAGTTATTATAATTTTAAAACCATAAAAGAATTCAGAGGCAGAGAAGTGAGAGAGAAGTGAAAGTTTGTCTCAAATGTTGACATGGGAGGGGCAGAAAATTTCATGTGGAATCACTGTATCCATTTTTTTTTATTTAACTTTATAATATTGTATTGGTTTTGCCATATATCAAAATGAATCTGCCACAGGTATACATGTGTTCCCCATCCTGAACCCTCCTCCTTCCCCATACCATCCCTCTGGGTCGTCCCAGTGCACCAGCCCCAAGCATCCAGTGTCGTGCATCGAACCTGGACTGGCGACTCGTTTCATATATAATATTATACATATTTCAATGCCATTCTCCCAAATCATCCCACCCTCTCCCTCTCCCAGAAAAATTGTAAACAACTTTTTTTTCATTTATATATACATTACTTAAATAGTCATTGCAAGTAGAGAATATTTGAGTAGTGATTAGATACATTTTTATCACAAATGAATAGCTTTGGTCTTTTTCAATTTGTTTTGTTTCAGTTTCAGATAAATATTTGTGGACAGTTGTCTAACCTAAGGGGAAATATAGAACTTTTGCTTTTTACTGAAGATTTCAGTTGGTTTTATCACAGAGTTAGTCTCCAATGATTAGTAAAATCTGTGTTTTATTTCTGCTACAGTTGATTTGAAATGTTTCAGAATAAAGGCAAAACAAAAGAGAATTTCAGATAAAGGAAGACAAGGGTCACTGCATAGCTTCTAGTCTTCTAATATATCTTAGAAATGATAAAGAACAAGAAAGAGCAAATAAAATTTCACAGAAACATACCCATGGTATAACTTGAAAACAAAGAGTGATCAAACTTCAATATAACTGAAATAAGAAAATGGAAAACAAACCTACTAAATCCTAGTGCAAGATCACATCCTCCTGACAGCTCTGCTCTACCATGGCCTGCTTAGCAAGGACAGAACAAGAAAATCCATGGGTAAGAGAGAAGAAAGCTAGTGGAGAGTCTCAGGTTGGTCTAAAAGCACTGTCAGAAAGACTATGCTATGCTTAGTCACTCAGTCATGTCTGACTCTTGGTGACCCCATGGACCATAGCCCACCAGGCTCCTCTGTCCATGGGATTCTCCAGGCAAGAATACTGGAATGGATAGACTATCCTTTTGCTAGGGGATCTTCCCAACCCAGGGATCGAACCCAGGTCTCCTGCATTGCAGGCAGATTCTTCACCATCTGAGCCA
Source organism: Bos mutus (assembly GCF_027580195.1). Lineage (NCBI taxonomy): Eukaryota > Metazoa > Chordata > Mammalia > Artiodactyla > Bovidae > Bos > Bos mutus. Next base: position 72,561,396 of record NC_091631.1, on the reverse strand, counting down.
CCAGGGAAGCCCAAGAATACTGGAGTGGGTAGCCTCTCTCTTCTCCAAGGGAACTTCCGTACATGAACTGGGGTCTCCTGCATTGCAAGCAGATTCTTTACCAGCTGAGCTACCAGGAAAGCCCCAGAAAGATTAAGCCTACACTTAGTCTGAAAAATACTTAAAAAACGTGCCTTGGTAGATCAGAGCATGAACTCCAGGGAAAGAGCTATAGGGTATAGGTTGAACATTCTTGAAAATGTATACCTTCTAGGGCGAAAGGCAAAAATGATATGAAAAGCCCCCTTTGGCTATTTATTAAGTAGTGAAAGGTAAAAGAGGCCAAAAAGAGAAGTATCTGTCCAGAAAGACAATGGATAACCAAAAATTTGAAGGATATACAACCTGATCTCTAACCACCAAAAGAGCAACAGTCTACTCACCTATCTGAGCTTTGTGATATTCACAGAAGAGGGTACAATTGAACTAGGAATTTTGTACAATACAAAAAGGAACACAAAAGGTTCCAGTTGTCCTGCATCCATACCAAAACATGGTGTGATCATTGTTTTTAATTTTAGCCATCCTAACTGCAGCCATGAAATTAAAAGATGCTTGCTCCTTGGAAGAAAAGTTATGACCAACCTAGACAGCATATTAAAAAGCAGAGACATTACTTTGCCAACAAAGGTCTGCCTAGGCAAAGGTTTGTTTTTTTCCAGTAGTCATGTATGAATGTGCTACTGTTGCTGCTGCTGCTAAGTCGCTGCAGTCATGTCCGACTCTGTGCGACCCCATAGACGGCAGCTCAGCAGGCTCCCCCATCCCTGGGATTATCCAGGCAAGAACACTGAAGTAGGTTGCCATTTCCTTCTCCAATGCATGAAAGGGAAAAGGGAAAGTGAAGTCGCTCAGTCGTGTCCAACTCTTAGTGACCCCATGGACTGCAGCCCACCAGGCTCCTCCGTCCATGGGGTTTTCCCGGCAAGAGTACTGGAGTGGGGTGCCAGTGCCTTCTCCAGTATGGATGTGAGAGTTAGACTATAAAGAAAGCTGAGCACCAAAGAATTGATGCATTTGAACTGTGATGTTGGAGAAGACTCTTGAGAGTCCCTTGGACAGCAAGGAGATCCAACCAGTCCATCCTAAAGGAAAGCAGTCCTGAATATTCATTGGAAGGACTGATGCTGTAGCTCAAGCTCCGATACTTAGGCCACCTAATGTGAAGAAATGACTCATTTGAAAAGACCCTGATGCTGGGAATGATTGAACACAGGAGGAGAAGGGGATGACAGAGGATGATATGACTGGATGGCATCACTGACTCAATGGACATGAGTTTCAGTAAACTCATGAGTTGGTGATGGACAGGGAAGTGTGTTGTGCTGCACTCCATGGGGTCGCAAAAAGTTAGACACGACTGAGCAACTGAACTGAATTGAATAAGTACGCACTGATATCACATAAAGGCTATCATTTGCATTAATTTAATGGCTAAAAACATTGAGCGTCTTTTCTTATGCTTATTTGTCATCCGTATTTATTTTTTGATAAAATATCTGTCAAATCTTTGCTTATTTTTAACTGGGTTCTTTGTTTCATTGGGTTCTTTTTTTCTTTTTAATCAAATTTTGTTATTAACTATAAAAGTTCTTTATGTATTCTGGAAACAAGTCCTTTATCAGGTAGGTAATTTGCGAACAGTCAGTGACTTGCCTTTTAATTCTATTAACAGTGTCTTACAAAAAGTGAAAGTTCTTCACCTTGATGAAGCACAATTTACTAATTTTTAAATTTATGGATCATTACTTTGGTGTCATATCTAGAATTCTCAAAATTGTCTAATTTGTAGGCATAAGGTATTTCATAATATTCTATTATGCTTTTAACATCTGTAGAGTCAGTAATAATGTCACTTTTCATTCTTGGCATTGTTTCTAATCTGGTAGAGCTTTATAATTTATTTTTAATTGAAACATAATTGCTTTACAAATTGTGTTGTTTCTGCCATATATCAACATGAATCAGCCATAGGTATACATATGTCCCTTCCCTCTTGAACCTCCCTCCAACCTTCCCACCTCATCCCACCCCTCAAGGTTATCACAGATTACCTAAAGTTTGTCACAGATTACTGGGTTTGAGCTCCATGCATCACAGAGCAAATTCCCACTGGCTATCTATTTTACATATGGTAGTATATATGTTTCAATGCTACTCCCAATTTATCCCACACTTTCTTTCCCCCACTGTGTTCACAAGTCTGTTTTCTGTCTGCATCTCAATTGCTGCCCTGCAAATAGATTCATCAGTACAATCTTTTTAGTCTACATATATATGTGTTAGTTGGAGAAGGCAATGGCAACCCACTCCAGTACTATTGCCTGGGAAATCCCATGGATGGAGGAGCCTGGTAGGCTGCAGTCCATGGGGTCGCTAAGAGTCGGATACGACTGAGTGACTTCATTTTCACTTTTCACTTTCATGCATTGGAAAAGGAAATGGCAACCCACTCCAATGTTCTTGCCTGGAGAATCCCAGGGATGGGGGAGCCTGGTGGGCTGCCATCTATGGGGTCGCATAGAGTCAGACATGATTGAAGCGACTTAGCAGTAACGGCAGCATATGTGTTAGTACATGTGATTTGTTTTTCTCTTTCTGACTCACTTCACTCTGTATAATAGGCTCTAGGTTCATTCACCTCATCAGAACTGACTCAAATAGATTCCTTCTTATGGCTGAGTAATACACCATTGTATGTGCCACAGCTTCTTTATCCATTCATTAGTTGATGAGCATCTGGATTGCCTCCTACCTATTGTAAATAGTGCTGTAATGAACATTGGGATGCATGTTCTTTTTCAGCTATTGTTTCCTCAGGGTAAATGCCCAGAAGGGGGATTGTTGGGTCATATAGTAGTTTTATTCCTAGTTTTTTAAGGAATCTCCTTACTGTTCTTCAAAGCAGCTGTATCAGTTTGCATTCCTACCAACAATGCAAGAGGGTTCCCTTTTCTCCATACCCTCTCCAGCATTTATTGTTTGTAGATTTTTTGATGATGGCCATTCTGACTGGTGTTAAGTGATACCTCACTGTAGTTTTGATTTGCATTTCTCAGTAATGAATGACGTTAGGCATCTTTTCACGTGCTCATTAACCGTCTGCATGTCTTATTTGGAGAAAGGTCTGTTTAGGTCTTCTGCCCACTTTTGACTGGGTTGTTTGTTTTTCTGGTATTGAGCTACATGAAGTGTTTGTATATTTTGAAGATTAATCATTTCTCAGTTGCTTCATTTGTTATTATTTTCTCCTATTCTGAGGTTGTCTTTTCATCTTGTTTATAGTTTCTTTTGTTGTGCAAAAACTTTTAAGCTTAATTAGGTCCCATTTGTTCTTTTGTTGTTCTTGTTTGTTAATTTTTTTGTTTTTATTTCCATTTCTCTAGGAGGTGGGTCATAGAGGATCTTGCTGTGGTATATATCAAGGAGTGTACTGCCTATGTTTTCCTCTAAGAGCTTCATATTTTTTGGCTTTATACTCCGGTCTTTAATCTATTTTGAGTTTATTTTCATATATGGTTTAAGGAGGAGTTCTAGCTTCATTCTTTTGCTTGTAGTTGTCCAGTTTTCCAAGCAGCACTTATTGATGAGGCTGTCTTTTCTCTGTTGTATATTCTTGCCTCCTTTTCAAAGATAAGGTACCCATAGGTGTATGGGTTTCTTCTTGGACTTTCTATCTTTTCCATTGGTCTATATTTCTGCTTTTGTGCCAGTACTGTACTGTTTTGATGACTGTAGCATTATAGTAGTCTGAAATCAGGAAGGTTGACTCCTCTAACTCCATTTTTCTTTCTCAGGATTGCTTTGGCTATTTGGGGTCTTTTGTGTTTCCATACAAATTGTGAAATTCTTTGTTCTATTTCTGTGAAAAAAATTGGTAGTTTGATAGAGATTGCATTGAAAATGTAGATTGCTTCGTAGTATATTCATTTTCAAATATTGATTCTTCCAACCCAAGAAGACGATATATCTCTCCATTTGTGTCATCTTTGCTTTCTTTCATCACTGTCTTATAGCTCTCTGCATACAAGTCTTTTGTCTCTAGGTAAGTTTATTCCTAGCATTTTATTCTTTGTGTTGTAGTGGTGAATTGGATTGTTTCCTTAATTTCTCTTCCTGATTTTTTATTGTTAGTGTATAGGAATGAAAAGGATTTTTGTGTGTTAATTTTATATCCTACAACTTTTGCCATATTTATTGATTAGCTCTAGTAATTTTCTGGTGGCAGCTTTAGGGTTTTCTATGCAGAGGATCATGTCGTCTGCAAACGGTGAGAGTTTTCCAATCTGAACTCCTTTTATTTCTTTGTCTTCTCTGATTGCTGTGGCTATGACTTCCAAAACTGTTGATAATAGTGGTGAGAGTGGGCACCTTTGTTTTGTTCCTGATCTTAGAGGAAATCGGTTTTTCTTTGGATAGAATTTTATAGATTGTATTGTTCTCAAAACAACAACAATAACAAACCTCCAAATAATGCTGGTACTGAAACTATACCCACCCAATTTCTTATAGGCAGTCAATCTAGGGTATATCTATTCATTTTTCCTCCATTCAGCAGACATTTACTGAGACTTTACTAGATGCAATGAGAATACGTTAGGTAAAAAGCCCATGCCTTCATAGAATCTACATTCTTGTGAGAGAAACAGATAATAAACAAGACAAATAAGTAGAACATGTTGATGTTGATGATATGCGGTAAAATGAAATAAAAGCAGGGCATGTTAGAGGTTTGGATTTTATTTTTTTTCCCTAATTTTATTTTATTTTTAAACTTTACATAATTGTATTAGTTTTGCCAAATATCAAAATGAATCTGCCACAGGTATACATGTGTTCCCCATCCTGAACCCTCCTCCTCCTCCTCCTCCCCATACCATCCCTCTGGGCAGTCCCAGTGCATCAGCCCCAAGCATCCAGCATCGTGCATCGAACCTGGACTGGCAACTCGTTTCCTACATGATATTTTACATGTTTCATTGCCATTCTCCCAAATCTTCCCACCCTCTCCCTCTCCCACAGAGTCCATAAGACTGTTCTATACATCAGTGTCTCTTTTGCTGTCTCATACACCGGGTTATTGTTACCATCTTTCTAAATACCATATATATGCGTTAGTATACTGTATTTATGCTTTTCCTTCTGGCTTACTTCACTCTGTATAATAGGCTCCAGTTTCATCCACCTCACTAGAACTGATTCAAATGTATTCTTTTTAATGGCTGAGTAATACTCCATTGTGTATATGTACCACAGCTTTCTTATCCATTCATCTGCTGATGGACATCTAGGTTGCTTCCATGTCTTGGCTATTATAAACAGTGCTGTGATGAACAATGGGGTACACGTGTCTCTTTCCCTTCTGGTTTCCTCAGTGTGTATGCCCAGCAGTGGGATTGCTGGATCATAAGACAGTTCTATTTCCAGTTTTTTAAGAAATCTCCACACTGTTCTCCATAGTGGCTGTACTAGTTTGCATTCCCACCAACAGTGTAAGAGGGTTCCCTTTTCTCCACACCCTCTCCAGCATTTATTATTTGTAGACTTTTGGATCGCAGCCATTCTGACTGGTGTGAAATGGTACCTCATAGTGGTTTTGATTTGCATTTCTCTGATAATGAGTGATGTTGAGCATCTTTTCATGTGTTTGTTAGCCATCTGTATGTCTTCTTTGGAGAAATGTCTATTTAGTTCTTTGGCCCATTTTTTGATTGGGTCATTTATTTTTCTGGAGTTGAGCTGTAGGAGTTGCTTGTATATTTTTGAGATTAGTTGTTTGTCGGTTGCTTCATTTGCTATTATTTTCTCCCATTCTGAAGGCTGTCTTTTCACCTTGCTAATAGTTTCCTTTGATGTGCAGAAGCTTTTAAGGTTAATTAGGTCCCATTTGTTTATTTTTGCTTTTATTTCCACTATTCTGGGAGGTGGGTCATAGAGGATCCTGCTGTGATGTATGTCGGAGAGTGTTTTGCCTATGTTCTCCTCTAGGAGTTTTATAGTTTCTGGTCTTACGTTTAGATCTTTAATCCATTTTGAGTTTATTTTTGTGTATGGTGTTAGAAAGTGGTCCAGTTTCATTCTTTTACAAGTGGTTGACCAGATTTCCCAGCACCACTTGTTAAAGAGATGATGCAAGGATTCTTCAATATCCGCAAATCAATCAATGTAATACACCACATTAACAAATTGAAAAATAAAAACCATATGATTATCTCAATAGATGCAGAGAAAGCCTTTGACAAAATTCAACATCCATTTATGATAAAAACTCTCCAGAAAGCAGGAATAGAAGGAACATACCTCAACATAATAAAAGCTATATATGACAAACCCACAGCAAACATTATCCTCAATGGTGAAAAATTGAAAGCATTTCCTCTAAAGTCAGGAACAAGACAAGGGTGCCCACTTTCACCAGTACTATTCAACATAGTTTTGGAAGTTTTGGCCACAGCAATCAGAGCAGAAAAAGAAATAAAAGGAATCCAAATTGGAAAAGAAGAAGTAAAACTCTCACTATTTGGATTTTACTTTAAATAGTAACCAGAGAAGACCTCAGTGAGAAGGTGACTATTAAGTGAAGACTTGAACTCAGATATTAGGCAGAGCATAGAAGTACAAAAGCACAAGCATGCTTGTCACATAAAGGAAGAGCAGTGAGGTCAGAGTGGCTGAAGAAAAAGGTCTGAGTGGGGCTGGGCAGAGAACAAGCACAAAGTCCAGATTGTGCCTGGCTTTGTACGTCACAGTAAGAACTTTGCTTTTGTTTTGAGACAGGGAGCAGTTGTAGAGTTTTGAGGTGAGAGGTGACACAATCTGACTAATGTTTTAAAAGTATTGCCCTGACTGCTATTGTGGTAAGAATAGTCTTTCCTGGATGGTGGTGAGATGGAAGCAGTGGGGAGACTATAGCAGTGATTTAGATGATAGGGTCTGGACTAGGGTGGGAGCAAGGTGTGCTCAGATTCTGGATGCATTTTAAGGTACAATTGAAAAGATTTCCTGATTTAAAGTTCTCGGGGTATCCAAGAAAGGAAGAAGTCAAGGATGAATGCCATTAGCAATTTTTTTTTTTTTTTTTTTTGAGTAACTAGATGATTGGAGGGCCACTAACTGAGACAGGGAACAAGATAAAAGAAGCAGAATTTGGCAAAAAGCATCATATTGTTGAATGTTTTCCTCAAGTTTTCATCTGACTTCAAGTTATTCAGTTTTGTCTCTACCCTCAGAGCTGTTGGAAATGAAGATAAGTATTCCATTATTTAAAATAAAGAAACAGAATCAAATATAGTATTAACTTGAATGGGCCTTACAGATTCCTTTACAAGCAAGAAAATGAGAGACCAGAGAGGAATACTGATGCTTTTCTCTGAGTTGAATTCACTGTTCTGGGCTTCAGCTAAGAGATGAAGTTTATAGATCCAGCCACATGTTTTGACTTTTCTCCTTTATCTGGCCACAGTCTCTATGGAATGAATTTAATACCAGCTATGAGACTGTCTGATAAACAAGAGGTGCTTGTTAAATTTGGTCTTTATCATAAGAAAATTCCTCTTAACAGGACCAGAAGCTAATTTCCTTTATTTTACATTTTATTTTGAGGTAATAATATCTTGGAATGAAAATGAGTGAAGAGTTCGGGGTTGTAAGAAGCTATTTAACATTGAGCAAGTTATTTTGGGCCTCAGTTTTCTTTAATAGAAATTAACTTAAGGCAGAAAGTTGGAAGAGACAATTTCTAAGTGCCTTTCTAACATTTCCAGTCTGTGCTTCCACTATTATTGCTTTGGTGGATAAAGTGAAGTGATGCAGAAATGTATCCCATACATCCAGACATTTAAGTAACTAACATTCACTAAGTGACTGATGGTATTAATAAAGAATCACAGAGTAGTATGCCTGGAGGAAATATGACCCTTGGGCAGGGTTCTCAATTTTAAATTTACTAGCATAGCAATTTAATGCAATTAATAAAAAAGGGTTTGTGTTATACCTATAGGAACTGAATTTCATTTTTACCATACAAGAAGAAGGGTAAGCTAAGAATTACTACTTTGTGGAAAAGTAGACCCTGATTTTTTGTTCAGGTGATATCAAATACTCTAGAGGTTAGTTACCTAGGTTGGCTTTGTGTTCTATCAAAGCAGTGGCTTCACTGGTTTCACTGAGCTTGTTTTTTCCTTTTCATCTTACTTTAGGGAAGTCATATGACTTTTTTAGCTCAAGTTGCCTTGAAAGTCCCATTTAAGGGAAGCTCACTTACCATGCCTCTGAAAGTTGAATATAGCTGCAGATGGAGATATAGACTTTCCATCCATGGCTCAGGATAACTAGTAGCTTTCAGTTAGTATGGCTAGTCATGCTATGGAGCTTTCTGTGTAATTTGGTATTTTGTTTAACTAAGATTATTATTTTTTAAAATACAGAGGAAAGAGGAGATGAAGCAAAGTCGGATAACCGACTTCTAAAGCCCTTATGGAATAAATAGGAGAAGGGCGAGGACCCTATTCCGTCTGAGGTGATTTGCCTTAACTCTGTGCAGCAGAGTCATGAGCTGCAGAAGGCCAGATGCCTCACCATGTGTCCAGCCAGATGCTACAGTTCAGGTGAACCCCTTGTTTCCCAGGACTCTGAGCGGTTGGTTGCTACCAACCCACAGGGATCCCTGTAAACCATCAGGGAAGCTGGAGACAGACAGTGGACTGCGGACTATGCTCCGCTGGTCTTGTCCAGGAGCCTCCCTCACCAGGTGAGTGGCAGAATAGTTCCCTTTCCTTATTCTGCCAGGTTTGCACTAAGTACTTAGTTTTCCAAACTAATCTATATTATTTAGGGCAGACACAGATGGAATGGCTATAATAATAATATTAAGAATGTTTAATGCCAAAGCAAGGTGCTGGTGTAGTGGTCACTTGTTGCAGTGTGCAGGGAAGATAGTAATTCAGAGTGGGCCACAGAGGTTTCCAGAGTTATCAGTGGTCTATTCTTAGAGGGAAGGTGAGGGGAAGGGTTGGTAAATGGTGTTCATTTCACTATTAATCTTAAAATAACAGCTCGTTTCAGCATGTATGTTTCACAATAATAAAAATAAGATTTAAAAAGTGAAATACATCTATAAAGCTATTTTATAATCTTGCTTTACTATATTTATCATTAGTATGAACTTAAGGAGTAGTGTATCATAACTAGTTCCAGCGGAGAAGGCTATGGCACCCCACTCCAGTACTCTTGCCTGGAAAATCCCATGGACGGAGGAGCCTGGTGGGCTACAGTCCATGGGGTCGCGAAGAGTCAGACACGACTGAGCGACTTCACTTTCACTTCTTACTTTCATGCATTGGAGAAGGAAATGGCAACCCACTCCAGTGTTCTTGCCTGGAGAATCCCAGGGATGGGGGAGCCTGGTGGGCTGTCATCTTGGGGTCGCACAGAGTCGGACATGACTGAAGCGACTTAGCAGCAGCAACTAGTTCCAGGTACTGTAGAGAGTTCATAAACATTTTTTAGGGTATTAGTTTTTTTTTTTCAGCTGTATTAAAAAATAGAGACATTACTTTGCCAACAAAGGTCCATCTAGTCAAGGCTATGGTTTTTCCAGTAGTCATGTATGGATGTGAGAGTTGGACTATAAAGAAAGCTGAACACCAAAGAATTGATGCTTTTGAACTGTGGTGTTGTAGTAGACTCTTGAGAGTCCCTTGGACTGCAAGGATATCCAACCAGTCCATTCTGAAGGAGATCAGTCCTTGCTGTTCATTGGAAGGACGGATGCTGAAGCTGAATCTCCAATACTTTGGCCACCTGATGTGAAGAACTGACTCACAGGAAAAGACCATGATGCTGGGAAAGATTGAGGTCAGGAGGAGAAGGGGACAACAGAGGATGAGATGGTTGGATGGCATCACGGATTCAATGGATGTGAATCTGAGTAAACTCCGGGAGTTGGTGATGGACAGGGAAGCCTGGTGTGCTGCAGTCCATGGGGTTGCAAAGAGTCGGACATGACTGAGCACATGAACTGAATTGAAAAAATATAACAACAACAAAAATAACACTTTTCCCTATGCATACCATTTCTGATCCTGATTGATCTCTAAACATTTCTTCATATGTATAGTGGAAGTAACAACACCAGCTTCACCAACTGCAGGGAAATTAAATAAAATATAATTGATAAAGAGATTGGCACATAGTAAACCTTAGTAATGATCAGTTCTTACTCTGCTGGTTCTAGTCAAATTAATTTAATATATAGATTCATAAGAGTTTATCCAGTAATTTTGTTTATATTATTTTATTTTTTCTTGAAAGATAATTGATGTGTAGGGCTTTGCAGGTGGTGCTAGTGGTAAAGAATCTGCCTGCCAATGCAGGAGATGCAAGAGGCATGGCTTTGATCTCTGGGTCAGGAAGATCCCTTGGAGTAGGAAATGGCACCAGACTCCACTATTCTTGCCTAGAAAGTCTCTTGAACAGAGGAGCCTGGCAGGCTACAGTTCATAGGGCTGCAAAGAGTTGGACACAACTGAGCGACTAAGCATAGCACAATCAATGTATAACACTGTGTTAATTTTAGGTGTACAATTTAATGATTTGACATTTGTATGTATTGCAAAATGGTCACCACAATAAGTTTAGTTAGCATCCATCACAACATATAAATGCAAATTTTCTTTTCTTGTGATGAACTTTTTAAGATCTAGTCCCTTAGCAACTTTGTTATCTTATAACTGGTAGTTTGTACCTTTGGCCCACCTCCTCCCATCTTGACCCTACTTCCTACCTCCTGCCTCTGGCAACAGTTTGTTCTCTGTACTGATGAGTTTAGATTTTGGTTGTTGTTGTTACTTTGCTTTGTTTTGATGCTATATATAAGTGAAATTATACACTGTTTTCCTTTCTCTTACTTATTTCACATAGCATAATGCCCTTGTCATCCACCCATGTTGTTGCAAATGGCAGGATTTTCTTGGTTTTTTTAATGGCTGAATAATACTCCATTGCACACATACATCATATTTTCTTTATCTATTCATCTGCTGATAGACACTAAAGTTCTTTCCGTGTTTTGCCTAGTGAAAATAATGTTGCAGTGAATATGGAGGCACAGATACTCTTTTGAAATAACAATTTCATTTTCTCTGAATATATACCCAAAAGTGGGATTACTGAATCATATGGGAGTTCTATTTTTAATTTTTCGAGGAACTACCATACTGTTTTCCATAGCAGCTGTACCAATTTACATTTCCAACATTGCCTATGTGTTTTAATCTTATTTATATAACTTTTCCTTACAAAGCTAGAAAAAATAGTAACTATACAGTGAACTAACAACTTTACTTGATGCAATTGGTATGCTAAAAATCAAGCTCTACCAAATTGCCATATTTCATTCTCACTGATATTCATGGACTGTATAGTCCATGGGGTCACAAAGAGTTGGACATGACTGAGCAAATTTCATTTCACTTCACTTCATTATCACTGATGGTGGACAAATATATTTGATTTTATTACAAGTAAAAATTACTTTCAAATGCAATAGAATAATAATAACAAGACTATTTTTTGAACACTTATTATTAGTAAATAGTAAATGCTTTACATTCTTTACCTCATTGAGAATAATAAGAGTACTTACTATATAAGGTTGTTAAGATTACTTGAGTTAAGACTTGAAGAACACTTGTTACTATGCTGGGTCTATAACTGATATTTCCAAATAAAATACATACAGTTTTTTAACCCTCCCAGCAATCCTGTGAATGGGATAATTATCATCCTTATTTTGGGGGAAGCCAGGGAGTCAACAAATTGGCACATCAGAACCTGACTCCATAGCTGGTTATTCTTGCATTTGTATTTAAACCACTGTGAATCTGAAGTATTTAATGAAAATGTATGATTTGATCACAGGATGAGGAAGAAAACGTGTAGCTTTGCAAAGTCTGATGTTGCTGTACTAGGAATGGTAAAGGACACAGTTTTATAGATTAGTTTTGAAAGTCATTGGGGGCAATATTTACTTATTTATGGTACTTTCAAATACTTTGCCTTATATTTCTAAGGAACCAGCCTATAAAAAAGAGAACACTGAGGATTATTGGGTGGCTAAGCTGCTAAAGAATCTGCCTGCAATGTGGGACACCTGGGTTCGATGCTTGGGTTGGGAAGATACTCTGGAGAAGGGAAAGGCTTACCCACTCCAGTATTCTGGCCTGGAGAATTCCATGGACTATATAGTCCATGGGGTCCCAAGGAGTCGGACACACCTGAGTGACTTTCGCTTTCACTAAGTTGTATCAAGTGAGTATATAAAAATTGGTTGATTTAGCCATGTGACTATTTTAATATTTAGACATAAAATTATCTTATCCCACAAATTCATGATCTAAAAATCTGATGTGTTGTTAGATTACATCCTTCTGGATGGGAGAAATCCTAAATGAATAGACATTCATTTTGTAGGAAGTTTAGCAAATCTGGTTATATCTACAGAGTAGTCTGTCTACTTTGCCCTCAGCTACCTGAGTGATGCAGGAACATTATGAGAAGTTACCCTTACTTGGTGAATACAGGATGTACTTTTCAAAATTTAACTCCCTGCCAGCACAGGAAGCTTGTGCAGTATGGTTGTTACACACTTGGTTATTGAGGATAAATGACATTCTAACTGTATAGTAAAAAAAATTAGTTATTGATATGGAGTAAAAATTGGAGTGGGAAATGGCAATCCACTCCAGTATTATTGCCTGAAAAATTCCATATATAGAGGAGCATGGTGGGCTGCAGTCCATGGGGTTGCAAAGAGTTGGATATGACTAAGCACATGCACACAGATACACATGGAATAAAATAGCTTTGGAAACTCCTAGAAATGTGACAAAACAGGATGCTGTCCATTAATTTTTCTTTTCATACATGTTTCTTTCTATTACTTATTCATTCATGTGTAGATTCACAGACATTATAGGCACAGCTTGTGCCTGACACTGGAAAGTGAAGATGAAATGGGGCTTTAAGAGCACATGTATTCAAGAAGAGTAAGACAAACACAGTCAAGGGACGAAGAGAAAAGACTGGAGCATTATTTAGGAACAGTGCAAGCAAGAATGAAGGTCAGAATATGATGAAGATTAAAACAAAACTAAGGCAATGAAAGTAGTAAGGAAAAAAACAAGGGAAGGTCAATCTGTCATTTTGGGCACATGGTACAAATTTAAGAGATTACATTGAGGAAAGGAAAGCCATTTAATGACTACTTAGCTTCCACCTTGTTTATTAAACAGAACATCTTCAAGCTGGAAAGCTTTGAACAATTATAGTTAAGAAGGATTTAATGTCCATAAAGCTTAAGGCATCAAATTACCTTAAGCTGAATTGCGTGAGTCACTGATTTCATAGTAACTCTGCAAAGTTACATTATTCCCCCAGCTCCCCAGTTTACCCATTTAATAGCATTGGGTGCTCAGAGAGGTGATACAGCTGGTAAATGGCCCAATCAGGATCCCCAACAAAATCTGTCTTTCTTCAAAGCAATGATCTTCCCAGTACTTGGCAGAGCTCCCCAGACTTGCCTCAAGTTCTTTAGATCCCTAAAGACTTAATTCTCAGCAGCCATATATGTGTCCTTAATTTTTCCAAACTCGTGCACTTGAATTATGTAACCTCCAAATGCCTCAGAACAAAGCCCCTTGAGCTAGAGATCTCACAGTTGAGTTCTGAAGCTTGAATCTCCTAAAATTAAATTATTAGCTTTTTACCTTAGAGTTATGTACATTTTCATCTTTTTGCCTAAGGCATACATGCTAAGTGTTGAACTAAGATTAGCAATGGAACCCAGACCCCAGCTTCTAAATCCTGAGTCGTCAACCTTCAATTAAACTGGGCCAGGAATAAGAAGCCCCTTGGAGGAGGGAACTCCAGTGCATTCCAGCCATAATGGACATCTTTCCATTTCTTTGGACTGCTGACTTTTGCAAGTACGGTTGTCTTTGCCTGGAATGCCTTTTTTTCCTCTTCTCTTCCTTCCGCTAACTTCTTCCTTGTTCTAACAAGAAGGACAATTCTTCAGAAGGCCTTCCTTGACTCATAGATTGAGTTGAAAATTCCTTGCTCTTCATTTATATAGCATGTTGTACCTTTTCTTTATTAATATGCATCACCCTATAATTTTCCATTTATTTTTCTTATTTCTGCCATATCTTGTAATTTTCAGTTTATTTTTCTTCTTTCTGTCACGTCTTGAGTGTCTTTCCTTGAAGTGTCCCTCTTGTGTCTAGCATAGTACCTGGAATTGCAAATATTTGATCTGCTGAATGAGTGAACTGTTAAGATCATGATGGCTGAAATGAGGCTTGATAATGGTAAAATAATGCTGAATCAACAAAGAAAGACAGTCCACAATTTTGGTTTCTAAATCAATTAAACTATGCACTGTATTCTTTAGTCATCTTTCTCTATATTTGTACTCCTTTATACGTTCTGGGTACATATCGATTTAAACCTGCATTGTGAGCAACTGGATCTAGCCTCCAAGGAAGATGTTGAAAGCATGTTTCAGACTTATTTTTATAGTCTAGCACTGTTAGCTCCAGCAGTTGGCAGCTTCAGCTCGTGCTAAACACACAATCTTAACAATTCTAAATGTTTCAGTGACATCACATTGCCCTCCTTCTCACCCTCACAATCAGAGCTGCTCCTCTTAAGCCTCATAGGAATATTAACTGAAATGTGGATAGATGAATCTTAGTTAAAGGCTAATTTTTAAGATATTGGACTGCCTGAAATTGAATGTGGGTGTCTCTCCTGACAGTTTATAGAAGGGAAAAGTAAGCTCGAAAGGTGACAACTAACGATGCATCAATGACTCATAAAGAAAAAAAATTGTAGACTTACAATTTTCTATGCCTGTTTTCATCAGTGATTTCTGGAGGAGATAATCATGGCAAAGTCAAAGTCACCTCCAGAGCATGTGTTGGGTGTTGTTGGCTTGCTCTCATGGCCTATTCTCCACCTTTGCACACTGCCCTCTGCCCAAGGGGTTGGCATCAGTGCAAACCTATCTGGATGGCTTCAGTGTGCTCCTTACTCCCAGGTTTTGGGTTGGGTGCAGCCCAGGGGAAGGCCCCTCTGAGAAATTAGAGGGTGGAAGAGTGAGGTCAGAGTATCAGTTCCCCTGATTTTTTCTTGAGGGTTGGCTATTACCCTCAACTAAAGGCCAGGAACACTGTCAAGTGGGCCTTGCCTTAGAGTTACCCTATTTAACTGCTTCTAACTTTTCCTCCTTTCTCCCCTTCAGTCTGAAGCCTCCCTTGTCCTAGGCCAAGTACTGCAAGGCACCATGGTGGATTTCCCCAACTCCTGCCGCACAGTCCTAGTATCTCTTCATTAAAGTCCTCAGATTACCCAATTTAAGTATTCTTTTTCCTGCCCAGAATCTGTCTTATATAGAAATTATTTTGGAATAGGAAAATATGCTTGTGTAATACACAGGACTATGATGGCTGTTGATATTGAGGCAAAGGGCTTAAAACTCTTTGGTGAGATAATTGGGATATATTTTGCTTATATTAAACACAAACTTTTAATATCTCCAAGAGGACTCTGTCAAAACAAATAAAAATAAATCCATGGGCATTCTTTCTTTGAAAGAGCATTTCAAAGAAGGATGGCATGACACATGAAATAAACTACAAGCTAAAGGCTGAAAAGAAACAATGACATTTCAGATTTAGTTGTTTTAAAAAAATTCTATAACTGTTCCAGTATTTACTCATGTTTTCATTCTCTCACATAGTTTGGTTTCTAATGTATATAAATGAGATGTCAATTGGTGATAAAAATAAACAAAAATACATAATATGCACAAGACATTTTTCAGTCACATTTTTGCTGGCTCCCACCTAAAAGTGACAAGCAGTTCAGGCCTCTATCATTTTGCAGAATACTGAAGCAGTGGTGTGATAGAGTCTGACTAATCACATAGAAAGTTAGTGTTTGATGGACTAGGAAGAGTCCATGGGGGAAAATCGAAGCTAACTGAATCAAAATAAAGAACTGTTATCTTGAAAAGTACCTGGAGGATAAAGGGATTTCATAATATGTTGTGAGGATAGGTGGTTCTGCTCTATGTGTGGTGTCAAGGGTAGACAAGGAAAGCAATAGAGGTGAGATAATATTAGTTTTTTAAGGACAAAAGAGTCCACTTCTGGATCATGGACAAGTCACGAAAATGCCACTTTTAAAAATATGCCTTTCAATTTTCTTCATTCCCTATTGAATTTGCCGCCTATTTGAAATGAATATAATTATTGTATGTTCTCCAGGACATGTTATGACTCAATCTTCATGTTGTGTTCATTTTATCTTTTTTTGGTAGGGTTGTATATCCTAGTGATTTGCTGTTGGCTTAATAGCAAATAAACAGGCTTTGGTTTTTATTCCTGTGACAAGAGGGGTTCATGCATTTGATGTTATGTCTGGAGTGTTTGCAGTATACCTTTCTGCTAAGCACTGGGAATCCAGTGTGGAATAAGGCAAAATAGTCCTTGTTCTCATGGGAGAAAGGGAAACCACTACAGTTGTTTATTGCCCCCTCAGCCCCAGGGGAAGGACCAGGGGAAGCCCCAGAGGAAAGTGTGCGGCTAGAGATTAAGTAGAGTAAAAACAGTTTCATTACAAAATCAGAATAAAATTACTTTTTATCATTTATCCTCCTAAAGTAGTATGCAAAATTGCTAGTTGAGTTGGTTGTTAACCTCTAATTATCCACATCTAATTTTTTCTGTGGATAATTGTGCACATAATAAAATATACATCCTAGAATTGTTTAATTTTCACTTTCCTATAAGACATCTAAAAGTCTACTCTTGTGGCTCTTCCATGCTGCCTGGAATAGTTACATGCCATTTATGGTTTCAGCACTTCTGCTTTAGCAGAATTGTGCTTTATTTAAATATTTCAAGGATTTTTGAAGCAAAAAATAAAAGTGAAGATAGATACTTAATATGGAGCTTAGTTTGTAGGGGAGCAGTTCCATTTGATAAAAGTGTATCATATTTGAACAGGATGTAGAAAATTACTGCACATGTTCTGGCTTCAAACACATTGTCCATTTGACTCAGAAGCTAATTTGCATTGCTGGCATTTTCAATGGAGATGGGTTATTCCATTTCTCCCTATTTAGGACAACAGGCATCATTTAGCCAACAAAAATAATCATAAAAATGAGGTATGTAAAAAAAGTTGTTTTCTTGACCTAATCAATATTTGAGTAGTATGGAGGCAGTGACTATTTATACTATTTCCTAGAACTGGTATTTATGTATTGTGATAAAGCAAATTATAAAAAAATGGTCACAAAAATGTAGGTTACTAGACATCCAACCATGCTAAATATGGCTAAAGGGTTGAAGAAAAAAAATCTTAATAAATATTTTTCTTAAATACAAGAACCCACTTTTAAAGTGTGCACTTAAGGTGGAATGAAAATGTCTCTTTTGTTAACATAATGCTTTGGGCTATTGTTCCTATTTCTAGTAGACAGTTTATCTAGGTTACATGTGCAATTAATATACAGTTCTACAATATAGCCTTGTAAAATCCATTCTCAGAGAGGTAATTTAATCTAGCAATGTCTAGTATCTTTCTTGAAAGGCTTCAAATATTTGTCATTTAAAAAGCTGTTACACATTTTGCTTTTGTGTTTGACACTTAAGGATTAAGCATCACCACTTGTGACAAAATGCTATACATAGAGCCTTTTGTTGCTTCTTTACACTGCAGTTGACGAAGGCAAAGTAAAAGTGAAAGTCATTCAGTCTTTGAATTCTCCAGACCAGAATACTGGAGTGGATAACCGTTCCCTTCTCCAGGGGATCTTCCCAACCCAGGGATCGAACCCAGGTCTCCCGCATTGTAGGCAGATTCTTTACCAGCTGAGCCACCAGGGAAGCCATTGAGGAAGACAAGGAGACAGCAAATCATGCATTTTGTCAACATGCAAATACTTTCCCTTTATCTCACTACTCATGCAAGGACTACTGCCTTCATTCTGCCTGTCAGAGTTATCTTCCTAAAACAATCATAAATGCCTCTATAAACATTCTGTATCTGGCTTTCCTGTGGCAGAGTGCTAAGGAAATGATGATGATCCAAGCCTTTTTATAAAAAGATATCTGAAATCTATGTCACTGCATATGATTAAAATTTGTGATAGAGACAGGAGAAGCTTTAAAACTGAAGAAAACATTTTCTCTGGAACTGTCTTTGCTGTTCTTCAAAAGGATGAAAGTTATAGGTATGAAAGTCATAATAGTTTAGAAGGAGATTGGATATATCCTTAGTGGCTTGCCAGGGTAGAACTTGCCATTATTCATATTAATAACATTAAAGTCATAAAATTAGAAATTTAGAATGAAAGGTGTCTCAACTCAGGCTTATTCTACCTCAGTGTAATTCAGTGCATGAAGCAGGGTACCCAAAGCCAGTGCTCTGGGACAAGCCAGAGGGACAGAGTGCAGAGGGAGGTGGGAGGAGGTTCAAGATGAGGGAGACACATATATACCTGTGGCCGATTCATGTTGATGTATGGCAAAAATGGTCAGAATATTGCAATTATCCTCCAATTAAAATAATAAATTAATTTAATAAATAAATAAATCTCAAGTACTCTTAGGTGACAACTTGGTCCCAGATTATGTAGATTAAAGCACTCTTGATAATTACAAGAATAACCTAAAATATTACATGGACGTCAAGTGGGAAAGCAAACAATATTATTAGAACTTGAACATTTCCATTTAAATGCTTTCCACATTCATATTTCCAATTGAGCCTAGAAGTAATTCTGTAAAATAGATTGGAATAATTATTTCTGCTGATCTTATGGAAGAAAAGGAACAAGAAAGAGGCTTGGTTCTTGGCCTTTTGGTACTTGGTACTATTTTGTGTCAATTCTGTGTCTTTTTATTTTTTAGTTAAACAAAAACCTTTCTTGCACTCCTATTAATTTAATCTCACTTCTATAAATCCCCTGATCCTAGCTCTTTTCTCCTTTAATTTTACAGTTTTCTTTCTCAGAGCATTAATCATGTTCAGGAGATGTCTCCCCTCCCCCTGATTTTTGAACTTCCTCCTTTCTACAACAGAATCTATGGAAAGTAATACAGAAGACAGGAGAGGAAGTTAAAGGATAAAGAGGTTATTAGAAGCCAGAAAAGTGACAGAAAAAATTACTTTCTCTTTTAAAAGACATTAGAAATAATATTTATTTTTAAAATTGAAAATAATATCAACTAAGGATCACTAGTTACTTGAGGCAAAACTTTAATATAAAGTATAAAACAAACATAAAATAGAAATATAAAAACAAGCATAAAAAAGGAATAGGAGTAAATTCCCTGAAGTGTTCTGATCTGTGTCAGAGTCTTTATCACTGATGTCCCCAGAATTAGATACTGTGTTTTCAAAAGCAGAAAAAGGTATTATTTTTTTTAATGTGAGGAATAAAAGATGTCCTTGCAAATTAAAAAGTAATAGTAGAGGAAAAATTTACAAAAGATATATTAAAGTGGAAGAAATACCTCAGAGTATTGTACAAAAAGATAAATAATTGGAAAATAGAGAAAAAAGAAGAAAATAAAGGATATTCCAGAATTACCAACATTCAAAAAGAAGGAGTTCCAGAAACAAAGGACCCTGTAGACAAGAATAAAAAATATCAGAGTGTTCTGTTTATGTTTTCTTCTAAGAGTTTTACAGCATCTGGCCAAAATTGAAGCAAGGTTTTTTTTTTTGACCCATCTTCTAGAGTAATGAAAATAAAAACAAAAATAAACAAATAGGACCTAATTAAACTTAAAAGCTTTTGCATAGCAAAGGAAACCATAAACAAGATGAAAAGAGAACCCCTCAGAATGGGAGAAAATATTTGCAAATGAAGCAACTGACAAAGGATTAATCTCCAAAATATACAAATAGCTCATGTAGCTCAGAATCAGAAAAACAAACAACCCAATCAAAAAATGGGCAGAAGATCTTAATAGACATTTCTCCAAAGAAAACATACAGATGGTCAACAAATACATGAAAAAATACTCAGCATCACTAATTATTAGACAAATGCAAATCAAACTACAGTGAGATATTACCTCAAACCATCAGAATGACAATCACCAAAAAAGCGTGTGTGTGTGTTTGAGAGAGAGAGAGAAGGGTGTGAACATAGGGTGGGAGATTGTGAAAGTGACCTAAATATTCAACTTTCACAATGGGAAGTCTATAGGTAATACCAAATCTGGAAAATTAAGAAATAGCAATATTACCAAGTTATATGATGTAAGGATTTAAATGATAAAATAATCAACTAATATAGTTGAAATGTATTTCCTCTAAATATCAGGATGTGGAGAAAATGAAGAATAAGGGCCTGCTATTTTCTGTAACAAGCTTTTCAAGTCTTTCAGCATGCACATGCATGGCTTGGATGCAGGTTAAAATGGAATTGGAAACAAAACAATAGCTATAGAAAGAAAAATAGATGCAATAAATAATTCCCTTATTATAGTACTTAATAAAAACTATATATACATTATTTAAAGATCAGTCTTAAAAATTATGGAGAGGTGAGAGGGAGGCTCTAGAGGGAGGGGATATATGTATACTTTTGGCTGATTCACAGTATTGCATGGCAGAAACTAATGCAATATTTTAAAACAATTATCCTCTAATTAAAAATCTTAAAAGATTACTAGTATCATAACATGTTTGGCTATGGCCTCAACATCATTTTAAAGAATTTACATAGCTGTCTTTTCAGTAAAACAACTTGGTTAGTTTTAAGAGGCCGTGAATGGTTACACTGTTGAACAAAAATTTCTGAAAAAATTTTGTGAATATGGCAGAACATTCTTCAAGCTCCTTGTTGCTAAGTCACTTCAGTCATGTCCAACTCTGTGTGACCCCACAGACGGCAGCCCACCAGGCTCCCCCATCCCTGGGATTCTCCAGGCAAGAACACTAGAGTGGGTTGCCATTTCCTTCTCCAATGCATGAAAGTGAAAAGTGAGAGGGAAGTTGCTCAGTTGTGTCCGACTCTTCGCGACCCCATGGACTGCAGCCTACCAGGCTCCTCCGTCCATGGGATTTTCCAGGCAAGAGTACTGGAGTGGGGTGCCATTGCCTTCTCCTTGGAGAGACACAACCTATTTCTGAGCTGCAGACTTTTGCTAACTCCTTTGGGATCATACTGCCATGGTCAACATTGCCTGGAGCTTTGGTATCAAGATGGACAAGGGTTAGTTTGGAAAGAAAGTTAGCTTCTCTAGGCCTGGCCCGATAGAAAGGGAAGATGGTTTATGGGGTCTTTGGGTCTATTTAAATTCTCTTCATACAGGGAAGTTTGTGAGTCTTTGAAGGAGGATGACTTTTGGAACATTTATAAAGATCTGTGACATCAATCATCAGTCACACTTTTCTTCATTTCATACTCCCCCGTAACCTGGCTCTTTCATATTCTGCAGGAACTTATCCTTGTTGGGTTTCCAGTTAGTGATAGTGACACAGGTTCAAGCTCAAAAAGACCTTAAGACATGAAGTTGTGAATCACTAGAAAAAAAAAAATCCCCATTTTAGCATTTCCTTCAGAGGGAGTATCACTTTTTCTGATCACAGAGTGAAAGCCAACATTGAAGGCTGGCCACCCTTTTGATCCTTCCCATTTAACACCTGGATCACAGCTTTTCAGGTTTCCAGTGATTTTTAGAATAATGCCTAGCAGAGTCCAGCCCATTTATTTTCCCTGTCAATGAAACCCACACTGTGGCATTCAATTGATCCCTCTGCTGGAGGAAGCTCCCCACCTGTACCTTAACACCGGATCACAGCTTTTCAGGTTTCCAGTGATTTTTAGAATAATGCCTAGCAGAGTCCAACCCATTTATTTTCCTAGTCAATGAAACCCTCTCCGTGGCATTTAATTGATCCCTGTGCTGGAGGAAGCTCCATAGCTGTACCTGGCCTTGTCCCACTCTCCCCAAATACACTGTCACACTTGACTTCTATGCGTCCATTTTCAGCACATCATTTCTCTAGGAAGGTAGACTAGATGCCCCTGTGGTAGGTTTATCATGACAGTTAAACAGCTAATAATAGTAATGCACTAATTGCCCACTGCTCCCTTTGGACTATAAGATTTATAAGGACAGAAACTTTATTTTGCTTTCACTACTGCTTTGTCCACACCTTATATAATGCCTGACCCTGGCATAGGAGGGACTCAATAAATATATGTTGACTTGAGTGGATTTGTTATTTTCCTACTTATCTTTTATATTTTCACACACTATGTCATAATAGCAACATTTTGGTCTTTTTTTTTATCTATACCACCTGTAAATGAAAAACACATATTAATCTGTATGTGCACATCACAGAGAGATTATGGGAACTGCTTGAACCTCCACCCAAATTAAAATGTTAAAATCTGCAAAATGCTTGACTTTCTAAAAAGAGAAATTCTTGGAATCCATTAACAAATAAATGTGTCTTCATTTGTATTTGTATTATAGTTGGTCTAGAGCTGATGGGACAACATCTAATACGCTGCTCATCTGACACACTAAAATGCTCTTAATGTAATTTGTTCACAATCTTTCTATTTTATTACAGCCGGGGCACCGACAATAGACTGACCCATCGGCGGCAGACAGTTCTCCGTGAGAAGGGGAGACGGTTAGCTAACCGAGGACCAGCGTACATGTTTAACGACCACTCAACAAGCCTATCTATTGAGGAGGAACGCTTTTTAGATGCAGCTGAGTATGGCAACATCCCAGTGGTAAGGAAGATGTTGGAAGAATGCCTCTCACTCAATGTCAACTGTGTGGATTACATGGGCCAGAACGCCCTGCAGCTGGCAGTGGCTAATGAGCATCTGGAAATTACAGAACTTCTTCTCAAGAAAGAAAATCTCTCTCGCGTTGGGGATGCCTTGCTTTTAGCTATTAGTAAAGGTTATGTTCGGATTGTGGAAGCCATTCTCAGTCACCCAGCTTTTGCTGAAGGCAAGCGGTTAGCAACCAGCCCCAGTCAGTCTGAACTCCAGCAAGATGATTTTTATGCATATGATGAAGATGGGACACGGTTCTCCCATGACGTGACCCCGATCATTCTGGCTGCCCACTGCCAAGAATATGAAATTGTGCACACCCTCTTGCGGAAGGGTGCTCGGATCGAACGGCCTCATGACTATTTCTGCAAGTGCAGTGAATGCAACCAGAAACAGAAGCATGACTCCTTCAGCCACTCCAGATCTAGAATTAACGCTTACAAAGGCCTGGCGAGCCCAGCTTACCTGTCATTGTCTAGCGAAGACCCAGTCATGACAGCTTTAGAGCTTAGCAATGAGCTGGCAGTGCTGGCCAACATAGAGAAGGAGTTCAAGGTAGGTTTTTAACAAGTCGGAGTCAAGGTGAATTTATAAGCTTCCACCATGCACTCACACTCTGTGAGGTATCATAGATAGTAGGCAATTTTATATATTTGATTCGACAAGTTCTTTATTATATAGAGTAAAAGTTGTGGTTACTACCATTTGGAGATGATCTACTATAAACTAGACATTTTGCATTTATTATGTCTGATACCTATCACAACCTTGGGAAGATCTTAGTTCCTTTTCAGATGCAGAAATGGAGGTATAGAAGGGTTAAGGCCCAAGAGCCACAGCTGGTGAAATCACAGAGCTGGGATCAGAACCCAGGGATGCAGACTCTAAAACCCAGGTTCTGTCTCCTGTGAAACTCTTGTTTCTATATTCAGATCATGGTGATAGCCACTGTTGAGGTCAGAAAGATGAATAAGACAAAGGAAGTCATAGTTTGACTTGAGAGACAGATGCATGCATGCATACATATGTTATAAAGAGAAATGAAACTACTAGACAGGGCTATAAGCAGTGTGCTGTAGCAGTTCAGAGAAAGCAGTATTTAATTCAGATTAGATGTCGGAGAAGTTACATGAAAAATGGTATTTCAGCTGCATATGGCAGAATAAATAGCATATTTGAAGGCAGAGAATGAAGGAGAAGATATTTTAGGCCAAGGTAACAGCCAAAACTAAAGCTTGTAGATATGGGAGAAGTAGTCAAATATAATTGCTTTACGATGTTGTATTCATGTCTGCTGTACAACAAAGTGAATCGGCCATATGCATACATATGCCCCCTCCCTTCTGAATCCCCCTCCATCCCCTTGATCGCACCCCTCCAGATCATCACAGAGCACTGAGATGAGCTCGCTGTGCTTTGATGAGATCCTACTGGCTACCTGTTTTATATCTGACGTATACACAAGTTAGTGCACATATGTCAGTGCTGTTCTCTCCACTCATCCCACCCTTCCCTTCCCGCCCTGAGTCTACATGTCCTTTCTCTATGTCTGTGTCTCATTCCTGCCTCAAGGGAACTTTGAGCAATCTCTAAATAAGAAGTAAGTGGGGAGACACACTGTCAGACCTTGCCATTGTCTGCGTGGTTTGTGCTTCATTTGGAGAGGGTGAAAGTTCAGATTCCTAGTCCAAGGTCACACACTTATACACACACATCTTTAAATTTCCTCCACAGGTTATCTGACCTTTCCTATAGTGCTCATCATGTTCTGCTGTATGATACTATTTAGAGTGGGCTTTTCTTCTTTACTCAGCTATATACTGCTTGGAATCAGGTCTGATTCATCAAATACAGTATTACACAAAGATAAATATTGGTTTCATTTTCTCTATCCTATATGCTGTGAGAAAGCATGTCTCTCTATTCCGTACCTTGGGGTCTCTCCTGTGCAGTTTCTTGGTGCCTCTGTCACTGAAGGAACACTGCAAACCCCAGCCTAGCATGTGTCTCTCCCCAGGTCCTATCTGTCCAGGTGAGGAGGGCAGGTCACCAGTGACTGAAGCCTTCCATTGGCTCCCAGCATGGAGGATGCTGCTTTTCCTCTAGCTCCCTGGCAGCTGAGGATGTAGGACAAGCAGAAGATCTCTTCCAACAATGTCGCATTCTTTTATACTTCTCACTTTGCTCCCAGAACTCAGGGAGGCAGGGAACTACGCTATCTTGGAAATCTGATAAATATGATCTTCAGTTCAGTTCAGTCGCTCAGTCGTGTCCAACTCTTTGCGACCCCATGAACAGCACGCCAGGCCTCCCTGTCCATCACCAACTCTCGGAGTTCACTCAAACTCATGTCCATCCAGTCGGTGATGCCATCCAGCCATCTCATCCTCTGTCGTCCCCTTCTCCTCCTGCCCCCAATCCCTCCCAGCATCAGGGTCTTTTCCAATGAGTCAACTCTTCGCATGAGGTGGCCAAAGTATTGGAGTTTCAGCTTCAGCATCAGTCCTTCCAAAGAACACCCAGGACTGATCTCCTTTAGGATGGACTGGTTGGATCTCCTTGCAGTCCAAGGGACTCTCAAGAGTCTTCTCCAACACCACACTTCAAAAATATCAGTTCTTCAGTGCTCAGCTTTCTTCACAGTCCAACTCTCACATCCATACATGACCACAGGAAAAACCATACCCTTGACTAGACAGACCTTTGTCGGCAAAGTAATATCTCTGCTTTCTAATATGCTATCTAGGTTGGTCATAACTTTCCTTCCAAAGAGTAAGCGTCTTTTAATTTCATGGCTGTAATCACCATCTGCAGTGATTTTGGAGCCCTCCAAAAATAAAATCTGACACTGTTTCCACTGTTTCTCCATCTATTTCCCATGAAGTGATGGGACCAGATGCCATTATCTTCGTTTTCTGAATGTTGAGTTTTAAGCCAACTTTTTCACTCTCCTCTTTCACTTTCATCAAGAGGCTTTTTAGTTCCTCTTCACTTTCTGCCATAAGGGTGGTGTCATCTGCATATCTGAGGTTATTGATATTTCTCCTGGCAATCTTGATTCCAGCTTGTGCTTCTTCCAGCCCAGTGTTTCTCATGATGAACTCTGCATAGAAGTTAAATAAGCAGGGTGACAATATACAGCCTTGACGTACTCCTTTTCCTATTTGGAACCAGTCTGTTGTTCAATGTCCTGTTCTAACTGTTGCTTCCTGACCTGCATACAAATTTCTCAAGAGGCAGGCCAGGTGGTCTGGTATTCCCATCTCTTTCAGAATTTTCCACAGTTTATTGTGATCCACACTGTCAAAGTCTTTGGCATAGTCAATAAAGCAGAAATAGATGTTTTTCTGGAACTCTCTTGCTTTTTCCATATCCAGGAGATGTTGGCAATTTAAAATTGTTCTTAAAATTTATATTTAATTTTTATGAAACTTTACTGCTTAGGTTTCAACATTTCTGTTTCTGTAATTGTATCATTGTTTACACGATACTTTAAACCATTCTTTATTCATTCATTCACTTGCTTACATCTTCTGAGCCCATGGTTGTAGCAAATATTGTTCTGGGGAGAGTCAAGAATGAGCGTGGAGATATCGCACAGCACAAAGACAGTTCAGTCAATAACCCTGCCCTCAATTAACTTGTAATTTAATAGGAGAGCAAAGGCCTGTGTGAAATAACTATAATATAAGACATGACCTTGTGGAATGAGGGGTGGGCTGGTGGGCCAAAGATAAAGGATCATATCTAATCAGAATGCGAATTTTTCATTGTCCCTAAATGCATTGCATAATGTGAAGGCTGCTTTAGGTTTATGATAAATGAGGGATCCAGATATCCCTTTACTTGTTCATCACACACTGTTTCTGCCCACCTAGGTGCGAGGTAAATGGATCAGGCACTTTCCCTTCATCCCTGCTTTCTCTGTGCAGGTCCACACTGTTAGCCTCTAATCAGGCTCACCCTTTGCTTAATGCCCTGCCTCTGTGAAGGGTTAATGGCAAAGAAAAGGTAACTCTCTCTGAAAACACAAATCTCTTTAATAATATGTTATTCCTAATATCTTTAAAAAATCATCCTCAAGGATTAAAGTATACTGTTAAAAGAGGGTAGCAGTTTTAAAAATGTTTTTAAAAGTATGTCCTAGAACTTGACAATTCAACAGCTTTTCTAATTAGAAATTTGATTCCCCAAATCCTTGTATTACACAAGGAGAAAGGCCAGTTCTTGGCAGGTTTTAAAAGCCTTTGGCAAATACAAAACAAGAAAGCATAATGTTTTCTTTCTCACCAGACGGGACACTCTAGAACAATTATTTTATTCTCCCAGACTCAGTTGGCCCATAGAGGCAAGAACAGCTTCATGTGAGAATGCACCCCCATGACTCTCACGTGTAAACTCAGGGAAAGCATTTCATGCTACCATGCACGCTCGTGTGATGGTGCTAAACCTGCTCCAGCAGCCCAGCCCGTTTACAACAGGATGGGACCCCAAAGGGCTTGGTGAATCTGGTGAGATTTGCTAAATCTGCTGCTCTGTCCTTCAAGAATAACTTCTCTTTTCTTTTTTTGAAAGAATATAGTTGACTCTTGAACAACATGAGTTTGAAGTATATGGGTTCACTTACATGTGGCTTTTTTCCACTAAATATGCACTACAGTACCACACAAGCCCGGGCTGGTCAAATCCATGGGTGTCGAACAGTGGATGCCAAGGGCCCTCTGGAGAGTTATGTGCGGAGTTTTCGCTCAATAGAGTACTGGTTCTCTTTCCCTCTGCTTTGTTCAAAGGTCACCTTACATGATCATGTTAAAAAATAGTAACTTAAATATGAAGAAAAATTTAAAAATAATTTCTAATTTTCATACTGCAACACGCCAACATGTATCCTTCCAGAAATAAACACTGATACTGCAACATGCCAACATGTATCCTACCAGTCTTATTTTTAGTAGTCAAGCCCCTTAGAGTCTCAGGGACCAAAGACGCAGGGACCAAAGACTGTGAGATACCTCACAGGGACCTGAAATATTGTACTGGCAACAGGCAATCCTCTCTGCTCATGGTCTTCAAATTCTTTTGCTTCCTTTTCACCTGAAAAACATTTGAAAAATTCTGTGCTCATGAGTACATTTTAAATTTGGCATCTAAATTTATTTACTTTTAAGTTTAAATAATTTTAAGAGGTATAATTTCTGTGTGGCCTAAATATTAACATTTAAAAATATATATCTTAAATGGCTGCTTCAGATGTATCTAGGGGCCTTTAAGTGCTGTGATTTTATACACACCATCACCTATTTTAAAAATAAACAACCTCCTCTTTAATTTTCATTAAGAGTTACATCTTTCTTTTTCTCCTTAAACTTGTATTCTAGTACATTTTCCTCCACAAATGTGATTTCTAATGTAATAGCTTTTTATTGTAAAGTCCTTTATAGATCACGTATTATATATATATATTAGATATGTATATTTTATATATATGATATATATATATATTTGCATAACACATGTGTAATGTGTATGTTTACAAGAAATTTTAGAATTTGTTTTACTTTCTGTTATCATCAGGCTCTAGGTATTTAAAATATTCTGGAAATACTTACCATTATATTTATCAGCAGTATATTTGATCAAAACTACATAAATTGAACACAATTTTTCAAAATAACATACACAAATTCTGAAAAATAAATTTTAAATATATGATACATTTCCTATTAGAAATGAATTTTAAAGGAACGTCATATCCATACTTTTGTTATGTATTTAATGAAATAAAAACTTATAACCTGTTAAAATAACTTGATTTGTCAGCCAGCATATTGTTTTAGTTTTTGTTAATGGAATATATAAATTATTAATGATTTTATGGAATAGAATTAAAAGATAGTAGACTATATTTGGGATAAATATTTCTTGATGTGATTTGATATCTGCCTTATTGAATTACCCACACTGATCTGAAACAAATCACATAAAAGTTTTATCCTTGTGCTTTAGCCAATAGCCTATGAAAATTTTTAAGTCCTGGAAACCATTCCAAGTCGCAGTAAAAAGACTCATCCTCACTAAACTTTTCTGCCTTGCACTTTTGTGATGTCTTTCTTTTAAGTTAATGA
Source organism: Bos mutus (assembly GCF_027580195.1). NCBI lineage: Eukaryota > Metazoa > Chordata > Mammalia > Artiodactyla > Bovidae > Bos > Bos mutus. Next base: position 72,532,338 of record NC_091631.1, on the reverse strand, counting down.
TACATCCAAAAGATAAGTACTAAGAATGGTTTTAAATAAGGGTAAAATAAACTTGTTTACAAAACAGAAGCAGAGTCACAGATGTAGAAAATAAACTTATGGTTATCAGGGTGAAGGGGATAAATTGGGAAATTGGGGTTGACATATACACTGTACTATATATAAAATAGATAACTAATAAGAACCTACTGTATAGCACAGGGAACTCTACTCAGTACTCTGTAATGGCCTATATGGAAAAAGAATCTAAAACAAGCAGGTTTATGTATATGTATGATTGATTCCCTTTGCTGTACACCTGAAACTAACGCTGTAAATCAACTATACTCCAATAAAATTTTTAAAAAGAATAATTTTAAATAATCACTTAATTTAAATAACATGAAGTAGTGGAATTTCGTATTCAGTATTCCCTACTGATGTCTTCCTTACTGTCCTCTCATTTAAGAAGGATGCATTCTTTGATAGCTATTGAAGAATCAAGAGGCAAAGTACATTAAAATTCATCTAAATTCAGAATATCCCAACATGAACTGGCATGTTGTATTCCTATCATTTAGCTTCATCTTCATTGGAAATGTGTATAAAGGAAAGGAAATACAGGAAACCCCTCAGGGTCTGCGGTACCTGGATTAATTATTAAAGGGGAATTTCCATTGTTTGCTGCAGGGGTGAGTGAGAATGGAGAATTTTTTGTAAAGGGAAAAATGATCTGTTCTCAAGAAAATTAGTTACAGGAAAGTTGAGGATCTAGAAATTATTTCTCTTAAAACTATCAGTGTTCTGTGGCCCCTTGAAAAGTCTTCATATTTCTCTGCTTGAAGGCAACTAATCTGTTTTATGAGTTAGAGATGAGAACAATCACAAAGATCGTAAACTCCAATATATAGTTTCTCTAAGCTCCTCCTAAATTCTCCTTTTCTGTATTAGTCCATAGTTGTTTAACAAAAGAGGACAGAGGAGGTGCAACTGAGTTCCTCAGGCAACTGTAGTCTGGCACTTTGACTCTTCTAGACAGGACGAATTGCACTCATTACCGTATCATCAGGTCTGAAGATGGATTTATGCAGAAGTGACAGCCAGAACACAGCAGAGAAATCTAACAGTTAGATGGAACCTCAAGAATAGAAGAAAGCCAACAGACCTGAGACACTACAGGTCTTCACAGTGAATGGGAGAAGCCAGATTTAAAAGTTTCATCCATTCGAGTTCAATCTTTACATACTGAGTTTTTATCAAGAACTTTTTGCTTTGGTAGAAAGAGACCTCAGCCACCTTAAGTTAAACTTGGGCTAAGCCTAATTTGGGCAATATATACTCAGAATTTTGACTGTTTTTGATATTGGGAAAGGAGAGTATAACACCTCCCTTCTCTCCTTGGCTCGAGATTAAGAATCATCAGAAAGACGAAAGGATCAGTACCATTATTTTAGCAAATGCATTCTTCCAAATTTTTAACTTCCTTTTACTATCTCAGAATTTACCTATGACCTATGTCTCTGAACACATTTTAAGCCTATTTACATTTTAGATTGTGCTTCACGACCAGGATAATCACAATGGTGTGATCACTGACCTAGAGCCAGACATCCTGGAATGTGAAGTCAAATGGGCCTTAGAAAGCATCACTACGAACAAAGCTAGTGGAGGTGATGGAATTCCAGTTGAGCTTTTTCAAATCCTGAAAGATGATGCTGTGAAAGTGCTGCACTCAATATGCCAGTAAATTTGGAAAACTCAACAGTGGCCACAGGACTGGAAAAGGTCAGTTTTCATTCCAATCCCAAAGAAAGGCAATGCCAAAGAATGCTCAAACTACTGCACAATTGTGCTCATCTCACACACTAGTAAAGTAATGCTCAAAATTCTCCAAGCCAGGCTTCAGCAATATGTGAACCTTGAACTTCCTAATGTTCAAGCTGGTTTTAGAAAAGGCAGAGGAACCAGAGATCAAATTGCCAACATCCACTGGATCATGAAAAGAGCAAGAGAGTTCCAGAGAAACATCTATTTCTGCTTTATTGACTATGCCAAAGCCTTTGACTATGCAGATCACAATAAACTGAAAATTCTGAAAGAGATGGGAATACCAGACCACCTGACCTGCCTCTTGAAAAACCTGTTTGCAGGTCAGGAAGCAACAGTTAGAACTGGACACGGAACAACAGACTGGTTCCAAATAGGAAAAGGAGTACGTCAAGACTGTATATTGTCACCCTGATTATTTAACTTCTATGCAGAGTACATCATGAGAAATGCTGGACTGGAAGAAACACAAGCTGGAATCAAGATTGCCGGGAGAAATATCAATAACCTCAGATATGCAGATGACATCACCCTTATGGCAGAAAGTGAGGAGGAACTCAAAAGCCTCTTGATGAAAGTGAAAGTGGAGAGTGAAAAAGTTGGTTTAAAGCTCAGCATTCAGAATACGAAGATCATGGTCCCATCACTTCATGGGAAATAGATGGGGAAACAGTGGAAACAGTGTCAGACTTTATTTTTTGGGGCTCCAAAATCACTGCAGATGGTGATTACAGCCATGAAATTAAAAGACGGTTACTCCTTGGAAGAAAAGTTATGACCAACCTAGATAGCATATTCAAAAGCAGAGACATTACTTAGCCAACAAAGGTCCATCTAGTCAAGGCTATGGTTTTTCCAGTGGTCATGTATGGATGTGAGAGTTGGACTGTGAAGAAAGCTGAGTGCTGAAGAATTGATGCTTTTGAACTGTGGTGTTGGAGAAGACTCTTGAGAGTCCCTTGGACTGCAAGGAGATCCAACCAGTCCATTCTGAAGGAGATCAGCCCTGGGATTTCTTTGGAGGGAATGATGCTGAAGCTGAAACTCCAATACTTTGGCCACCTCATGCAAAGAGTTGACTCATTGGAAAAGACCCTGATGCTGGGAGGGATTGGGGGTAGGAGGAAAAGGGGACAACAGAGGATGAGATGGCTAGATGGCATCACTGACTCGATGGACGTGAGTCTGAGTGAACTCCGGGAGTTGGTGATGGACAGGGAGGCCTGGCGTGCTGCGATTCATGGGGTCGCAAAGAGTTGGACACGACTGAGCAACTGAACTGAACTGAACAATGTTTCCTTTAATTACCCTAAAATCACCTTCTCTATAAATGTCAGGGATTTCCCTCTACCCTGTCGTTCTGGATAAATAGTTTTTCTGAAGCTTCACCAAATCCTCCTTGTCTTCCTGGGGCCATGTATCTAAACAGGTACCTGGCTGTCCAGACACCTCTGGCGTTGACTTAGACAAAAGGGAAGACACTACTCTGCTTGTTTTTCAACTGTTGCTATGTTCTGGCATTCAAAATGTTTAAAGATGCCTGGCATTGTTTGCAAAAGAAATAACCTTCTAGGAAACAGACCAAGTTGAAAAGTAGTTTTTGCTAGCAGAAAGGCAGTGTGACTGTCATCATACCTTAGTAAGGTGACAGAGGTGTTGCTTGCACGCAAAATAGCCTACAGAGGCACAGGACAAGGGTCCATGCCAAAGGGAAAGGAGGAAATGGACCACCGTCGAGCTTAATGAATTATTCTAAGTGGTTTACAATCTAACTTTGTGATACAACAGCTTTTAAGTTCTCCATATGGTAAAGAATCTGCCTGCAATGTGGGAGACCAGGGTTCAATCCCTGGGTTGGGAAGATCCTCTGGAGAAGGGAAAGACTACACACTCCAGTATTCTGGCCTGAATAATTCCATGAACTGTATAGTCCATGGGGTCTCAAAAAAGTCAGTCATGACTGAGCAACTTTCACTAGGTCCATCATAACTTTTCTTCCAAGGAGCAAGCATCTTTTAATTTCATGGCTTCAGTCACTGTCCGCAGTGATTTTGGAGCCCAAGAAAATAAAGTCTGTCACTGTTTCCATTTTTTCCTCATCTGTTTGCCATGAAGTGATGGTACTGGATGCCGTGATCTTTGTTTTTTGAATATTGAGTTTTAAGCCAGCTTTTTCACTCTCCTCTGTCACCTTCATCAGGAGGCTCTTTAGTTCCTCTTCACTTTCTGCCATTAGGGTACTGTCATCTGCATATCTGAAGTTATTGATGTTTCTCCTGACCATCTTAATTCCAGCTTGTGCTTCATCCAGCCCGGCATTTCACATGATGTACTCTGCATATAAGTTAAATAAGCAGGGTGACAATATACAGCCTTGAGGTATTCCTTTCTCAATTTTTAACTGGTCCATTGTTCCATGTCTAGTTCTAACTGTGGTTTCTTGACCTTCATACAGGTTTCTCAGGAGGCAGATAAGGGGGTCTGGTATTCCCATCTCTTTCAGAATTTTTCACAGTTTGTTATGATCTACAGTCTGCTCAAGAGAGGCAGATGCATGAACAAATGCAGTAAAGTGTATGAGTCTGTTCTTGTGTTTGATTTTCCTATCAGTTTAAATAGACGGGCAGAGAAAATCCATTCTGGCAAAATTTTAGATCCAGTCAATAGTTGGGGAGGGAAGTTAAGTGCAGCGGTTTGTAACCTGAGAGCCCTCAGCCCCTGAAGCATCTGTTTACCTTCATGGCTGCTCTTTAAGCTTCATGGCTTCAGCTGAACCTGAGAATTTCTATGTTGAAGGAAGAATAAAAACTGGAATCAAGCACTGTATTAAGTTAAATAAGTAGCTGCTGCTGTGGCAACGATCAGCATAAAAGTGAGGAGGATCTGACATATCTAGGAAAATGCCTGTCTTCAATTCTTGTCTGAAATTGTATCTCACCTCCTGTTACCTTTTCTTGAGAGCAGTATCTGATTTCCTTTTATGTCCCTCACAGCCCTGAGTAGTAGGTGCTGTATAAGTACTTGTTACTCTTCTGTACACCAGCTGTGACAGGACTCAGGGATCATCATGCCATTTAGCGACAATTATCCTGAAGAGCAGGAAAGCCCTAGAGTTGCTTGTGGTTCCAAGAGCATGGCTGGTTAATTCAGTCACAAGCTGGATAATGATAGTCAATGCTTTCTTTATTCTTCAAGAACACAATCTCATTTTAAAAATTCTGTCTGAGATAGAATGTGTTATCTATCACAGCACTGGTTGCTGAATATTTGTAGAACATTTGTTGAAATAATGAATGAATAATTGTTTTATTTTCAGTACATTCAAGTGACACTCAATGTTGATGAAAATACTCAATAAACAATCTATAATAGGCTTAGAAAAGAGTTTTATTTGAGGCAAACTGAAGCCTGGAAGACAGCCTCTCATAATTCTGAGGAACTGATCTGGAAAAGCATGGTTTTTAGCACAGTTTTATATCTTGTCAGAATAAAGAACATTAAGCAAGTCAGGGATACATTCCTTCAAGGTTTCAAAACACAGGTCAGCATGTACACAGTCTGGCCTTGGCACCTGGGAAAGGAATCTTATCAAAAAGGAGGACCAGTATTGGCTTCCCAGGAAGGGAGACATTCAATTTTTATTTTTAACATGGATATTCCTTACTTCTGGTCAATGTGCCCTTTTCTTAATAATTAAAGCAGATGTACAATATATGTTTTGACAGGCCACAAACAGGCTATTTTAGTTAGCTTAAATTTAACTCGTGTATAAGCCAGAATGCAGCCATGAAATTAAAAGACACTTACTCCTTGGAAGGAAAGTTATGACCAACCTAGATAGCATATTCAAAAGCAGAGACATTACTTTGCCAACAAAGGTTCGTCTAGTCAAGGCTATGGTTTTTCCTGTGGTCATATACGGATGTGAGAGTTGGACTGTGAAGAAGGCTGAGCGCCGAGGAATTGATGCTTTTGAACTGTGGTGTTGGAGAAGACTCTTGAGAGTCCCTTAGACTGCAAGGAGATCCAACCAGTCCATTCTGAAGGAGATCAGCCCTGGGATTTCTTTGGAAGGAATGATGCTAAAGCTGAAACTCCAGTACTTTGGCCACCTCATGTGAAGAGTTGACTCATTGGAAAAGACTCTGATGCTGGGAGGGATTGGGGGCAAGAGGTTAAGGGGACGACAGAGGATGAGATGGCTGGATGGCATCACTGACTCAATGGACGTGAGTGTGAGTGAACTCCAGGAGTTGGTGATGGACAGGGAGGCCTGGTGTGCTGCGATTCATGGGGTCGCAAAGAGTCGGACACAACTGAGCAACTTATCTTATCTTATCTAAGCCAGAATGACTTACCCATACCTTAATATGTGAAAATATCTTTTATCACTAGGAATTTCATCATGATTTTATATTTTTTAGTGCAATTTTGTGTCAAGGTACTGAGATGACTTGGGTATTTACAAAATGATGAAAACAACAACAATAATAATTACCATTGATTCAACCCATCCGTGAGCCAAGAAGTTAGCATTTGTTATCTTGTATAACCTTCACAGCAACCCTAGGAAGAACCTTATATTATCCCCACTTTACAAATAAGAATTTTGAGGCTGTAAGGGCTTAGGTAATTTTCCCAACTCATGCACCTAGTAAGTGAGGTGTAAGTGATTTCAAGTGTACTTAACTTGAAATCCAGGTCTGCCCTTATCCAAAACTCACTTAATTAGTGTTGATTCATGAGAATTAAGACATGCATTTTCCTCACCCTTTTAATTTCTATAGAGCAGCCTTTTCTTTATATGGAATTATGAATTAAAATTACACACCGTATCTTCTACTATATAAAAATCCAACTAAAATTACCCTTTGAAAGGATAATTGTATCAGGGTCTTTTAATGTTTTATAATCTTTATGTTCTATTAACCCACTATCAGTCATCTCTTTAAAAGTCAAAGGTTAATAGGCAAGCACCCACTTTTAATTTATTAATGTATGGGATGAATGTGTGAGCCAAAGGCAGAATTAAATCAACTGCCAGCTTCACTTTTTCTTTCAAAAAACTGAAATCACAGTGTTAAGTCTGGCTCATGAACTACTGCCAATATCTCACTTTAGTGAGTTTACATTTCAGTGTGAGAGAACATAAATATGAAAATATTTGTAAATGATGCCCAAGGTGAAAAAAAGCATACATTTCTAAAAGCAGTCTTATTCTTTTTTTTTTTAATGGGTTTTTGTTTTGTTTTTGCTTGGGATATATCTTGTGAATTAGCAATGAGTTGGAAATAATTTTTAAGATATTGAACAGTAAAGAACACCTGTACTGTATCAATTCATGTGGTTTCTACTAAAAGTATTACCCCATATTTGAAGGGTCATACCCTCCTTTGAAATATCTAATTTCACATGAGCCTTATTGGAATTCTAGAGAGTATTGGTTTTGAGTCTTACATTTTTGTCTCCATAAGGACTAAGGATACATCTAGAATTGAGTGCTACAGACAAGAGAGGCCAGGTATATTAAATTTTGTCATAACTCCATGGGTTTTTACTAATGTTAAGAAACAGCTTGTTTTCAGGTCTTGCCTTTGATGATATAATACAATAATTATGTTTTTTCAAGTGCCTGATATGCACTTCTTTATATATAAAGTTTCTTTATATATATTCTTTTCTTTACATATATTCTTTCTTTATATATAAAGAAATGTGTGATTTCTTTAGCACAACTAATCTCACTAAGCTTGTATTTTTTTATCTTTAAAATGAGAATTATAATAGCACCTACCTCATAGATTGATTTTGTTACCTTAGAGCTGCTGCTGCTGCTAAGTCGCTTCAGTCATATCCTACTCTGTGCGACCCCATAGACGGCAGCCCACCAGGCTCTCCGTCCCTGGAATTCTCCAGACAAGAACACTGGAGTGGGTTGCCATTTCTTTCTCCAGTGCATGAAAGTGAAAAGTGAAAGTGAAGTCACTCAGTTGTGTCCGACTCCTAGCGACCCCATGGACTGCAGCCTACCAGGCCCCTCCGTCCATGGGATTTTCCAGGCAAGTGTACTGGAGTGGGTTGCCATTGCCTTCTCCATACCTTAGAGCACATGGTTAAAAACTGGAGGAGCTGGGATTTGATCACAAGTATATCTAACTTTGGGCTTCCCAGGTGGTGCTAGTGGTTAAAGAACCTGCCTGCCAGTGTAGGAGATATAAGAGACGCAGGTTTGATCCCTGGGTCAGGAAGATCCCATGGTGGAGGGCATGGCAACCCACTCCAGTATTCTTGCCTGGAGAATCCCATGGACAGAGGAGCCTGGCGGGCTACAGTCCATAGGGTCACAAAGAGTCAGACATGACTGAAGCAACTTAGCATGCATGTAGCACACATTTAACCTTAAAAGCCCAAGCTCCTAAACACTATAACATGGAATCGTGGGCATGGACAACATATGTATTTCCACACCTCAAAGGTCTTCGCCATGACCTTAACCGACTATTTCATGAAAGGGGAAGAGCTGTTTCCTCATGACCTTGTTTATACTATCTGACCAGATACCGTGGAAAAGAGTTTGAGTCATTCTCAGTTGAGACATAGTTTACGAAATTCCTTTTATAGAATCTATTTGAACCTACAGTTAGCAAAGTGAAACTAACAGGGAGGAGCCCAAGTAGGTCCTTTGCATACATTGAGGATGAAATTGTTTTCCATATAGACTCCCCACAATGTTACCTTATTGAATCATATCTAGAGCCTCTCCTATTTCTCCAATATCTTCTTCTCTTGATTCCTGCAAGGAATCTTTTTATCCTATAACACTGGTGACTTCAAAATGGAGGGGACAACTAATTCTGCATCTGCAAAGCTGATTTAAGAGTAAACTCGCCGTGGAGGCTGTGACCTTAGTTTTTTGATGTGCCAAATGGAAATCATATTTATCTGGCTTACCTTGCAGTTCTTCATAGATCAAAACAGAAAAGCATTCTACAAAGAGACAAAGTGACAAAACTCTTACAGGCAAAGTGCAGCCAAACAGGGTTAAATTTAAAGCCTCATTTTGGCACCTAGTGGCTGCAGTTTTGGATGTAACCTAAGTGATCAAGGTGACTGTGAAGATTAACTGAGATTCTATGATCCACTTGCAATGCAACAAATTCTAGCTAATAGATTTTCTTTATTAACACTGGGTTATGAATGGCCTTATTTCCATGTAAGAGAATCCAGAGGAAGGAAATTTTAGAAACCTGAATGAAGATATATATAGATGGTGTATGTAAATTCGAAAAGAGTATTTGATATTTAAATATGATCTGTAGTCTCCAAATCCTCTCAACATGCTATTAGGTCCTCAGCAGTAATTTATAATCAAAGTATTTTCATTAAACTTCCTTTTATCCAAAGAATCTCAATTTGCAGACTATATATTAGATCTTGTCTTTTGACCCCATAAGTTTGACAAGTAAAGTTCCTCAATAACAATATAGTAAATAGGGAAGTGATACATGTTTGCTTTTCTTGAAACCTTACCAAATGTTCTGTTTCTCAAGTTTATCAACACTGTATATAAAGTCTTCCAAAGACCTAGCAAATGTGTGTATTATGTGCCTAGCTGGTGAAGTTATGAACATAGGACATATGATGTGTGCAAGAAAGTATGATCATGATATGGGAAGAGTTGCTAACTTTTTATTTCTCCTGAATCAGCAGGTGAGTTTGGTGTAGTACAGTACTTTTTGGCAACTTTCATTGTGTTTTAGACAAATTTCCTCTTTGGAATATAAGGACAATCTTTATGGTGCTAATATATTTCAGAGCTCACTCAACAGAATAGCAACTTAAGCATGTTAAAAAGAATAATAAACCTAAAAATAGAGCTTTTTTATTCTCTACAGTCAAATCACTGATAAATTCTACAGTGTAACATAGTAAAATGTGATACTTCTACTTTTTTTTTTTTTTTGCTTTATCTTTCCTAGAATGACTACAAAAAACTGTCCATGCAGTGCAAAGATTTTGTTGTTGGACTCCTTGATCTGTGCAGAAATACTGAAGAAGTAGAAGCCATTCTGAATGGGGATGTTGAAATACACCACAGTGGTGGAGATCACTATCGTCCTAACCTCAGCCGTTTAAAACTTGCCATTAAGTATGACGTAAAAAAAGTAAGATCAGGCACAAAGCCCCTTTTATGTTATTTCAGTTTTTATTGGTGCTAAATCAAGATGAAGGATTGGCATAATTAGGTTAAGCTGGGTTTTTCTAATTAATTGCTCTAGGTAGGACCTCTAGTAAATTCTAACTGCCAGGCAATGAGACATTTCACCTACACTAAATGCTGGTCTTTAAAAATCTAGACTTGTTTATCCAATGATTGACACTTTCTTTTACTTAACGAATGATGCAAAAATGGCTTTGTGTGTTCAAAATACAAGGCATTGTTGTAGGATGGGAACATCATTATTTAAGACCCATCCGTATTTGGCAAAACTAATACAATTATGTAAAGTTTAAAAAAAAAAAAAGACCCATCTCCACTTATTAATTTTGTCCACTTCTGGACCAATGCCTTCAGTTCCTTCTTTAGTGCATTTGAATCTCCTGCATCTTTATTTGTGGAATATTTTTAGTCTCTGTCTTCAGGCAGTGCCTCCTATTCTTGACTGCTTTCTTAAGTTATGTAAGATACGTTTTACTTATTTTTTTCTTTAAAAAATTGTTTATTGAGATATAACATATATTCCATAAACAGCGCATATCTTAAGTTGTATGTAAACTCATTAATTCTTAAAATTTCACATTCTTTTTTTTTAATTTATTTATTTGGAGGCTAATTACTTTATAATATTATATTGGTTTTGCCATATATTGACATGAATCCACCATGGGTGTACATGTGTTCCCCATCCTGAACCCCCCTACCTCCTCCCTCCCCATCCCGTCCCTATGGGTCATCCCAGTGCACCAGCCCCAAGCACCCTGTATCATGCATCAAACCTGGACTGGTGATCCATTTCATATATGATAATACATGTTTCAATGCCATTCTCCCAAACCATCCCACCCTTGCCCTCTCCCACAGAGTCCAAAAGGCTGTTCTATACATCTGTGTCTCTTCTGCTGTCTTACATATAGGGTCATCATTACCATCTTTCTAAATTCCATATATATGCATTAGTATATTGTATTGGTGTTTTTCTTTCTGGCTTACTTCACTCTGTATAATAAGCTCCAGTTTCATCCACCTCACTAGAACTGATTCAAATTTATTCTTTTTAATGGCTGAGTAATACTCCATTGTGTATATGTACCACAGCTTTCTTATCCTTTCATCTGCTGATGGACATCTAGGTTGTTTCCATGTCCTGGCTATTATAAACAGTGCTGTGATGAACATTGGGGTATATGTGTCTCTTTCAATTCTGGTTTCCTCAGTGTGTATGCCCAGCAGTGGGATTGCTGGGTCATATGGCAGTTCTATTTCCAGTTTTTTAAGGAATCTCCACACTGTTCTCCATAGTGGCTGTACTAGTTTGCATTCCCGCCAACAGTGTAAGAGGGTTCCCTTTTCTCCACACCCTCTCCAGCAGTTATTTCTTGTAGACTTTGGATAGCAGCCATTCTGACTGGCGTGAAATGGTACCTCATTGTGGTTTTGATTTGCATTTCTCTGATAATGAGTGATGTTGAACATCTTTTCATGTGTTTATTAGCCATCTGTATGTCTTCTTTGGAGAAATGTCTGTTTAGTTCTTTGGCCCACTTTTTGATTGGGTTGTTTATTTTTCTGGAATTGAGCTGCAGGAGTTGTTTGTATATTTTTGAGATTAATTGTCAGTTGCTTTGTTTGCTATTATTTTCTCCCGTTCTGAAGGCTGTCTTTTCACCCTGCTTATAGTTTCCTTTGTTCTGCAGAAGCTTTTAAGTTTAATTAGGTCCCATTTGTTTATTTTTGCTTTTACTTCCAATATTCTGGGAGGTGGGTCATAGAGGATCCTGCTGTGATTTATGTCAGAGAGCATTTTGCCTGTTTTTCTCTAGATGTTTTATAGTTTCTGGTCTTATGTTTAGATCTTTAATCCATTTTGAGTTTATTTTTGTGTATGGTGTTAGTGTTCTAGTTTCATTCTTTTACAAGTGGTTGACCATTTGTTAAAGAGATTGTCTTTTCTCCATTGTATATTCTTGTCTCCTTTGTCAAAGATAAGGTGTCCATATGTGCATGGATTTATCTCTGGGCTTTCTGTTTTGTTCCATTGATCTATATTTCTGTCTTTCTGCCAGTACCATACTGTCTTGACAGTGGCTTTGTAGTAGAGACTGAAGTCAGGGAGGTTGATTCTTCCAGTTCCATTCTTCTTTCTCAAGATTGCTTTGGCTATTTGAGGTTTTTTTTTTTTTTTGTATTTCCATACAAATTGTGAAATTATTTGTTCTAGTTCTCTGAAAAATACCATTGATAATTTGATAGGGATTGCATTAAATCTATAGATTGCTTTGGATAGTATACTCATTTTCACTATATTGATTCTTCCGAACCATGAACACAGTATATTTCTCTATCTATTTGTGTCCTCTTTGATTTCTTTCACCAGTGTTTTATAGTTTTCTGTATATAGGTCTTTTGTTTCTTTAGGTAGGTATATTCCTAAGTATTTTATTCTTTTCGTTGCAATGGTGAATGGAGTTGTTTCCTTAATTTCTCTTTCTGTTTTCTCATTGTTAGTGTATAGGAATGTAAAGGATTTCTGTGTGTTGATTTTATATCCTGCAACTTTACTATATTCATTGATTAGCTCTAGTAATTTTCTGGTGGAGTCATTAAGGTTTTCTATATAGAGGATCATGTCATTTGCAAACAGTGAGAGTTTTACTTCTTGTTTTCCAGTCTGGATTCCTTTTATTTCTTTTTCTGCTCTGATTGCTGTGGCCAAAACTTCCAAAACTATGTTGAATAGTAATGGTGAGAGTGGGCACCCTTGTCTTGTTCCTGACTTTAGGGGAAATGCTTTCAATTTTTCACCATTGAGGATAATGTTTGCTGTGGCTTTGTCATATACAGCTTTTATTATATTGAGGTATGTTCCTTCTATGCCTGCTTTCTGGAGGGTTTTTATCATAAATGGATGTTGAATTTTGTCAAAGGCTTTCTCTGCATCTATTGAGATAATCATATGGTTTTTATTTTTCAATTTGTTAATGTGGTGTATTACATTGATTGATTTGTGGATATTGAAGAATCCTTGCATCCCTGGGATAAAGCCCACTTGGTCATGATGTTTGATCTTTTTAATATGTTATTGGATTCTGTTTGCTAGAATTTTGTTAAGGATTTTTTCATCTATGTTCATCAGTGATAATGGCCTGGGTTTTCTATTTTTGTGGCATCTTTTTCAGGTTTTGGTATTAGGGTGATGGTGGCCTCACAGAATGAGTTTAGAAGTTTACCTTCCTCTGCAATTTTCTGGAAGAGTTTGAGTAGGATAGGTGTTAGCTCTTCTCTAAATTTTTGATATAATTCAGCTGTGAAGCCGTCTGGTCCTGGGCTTTTGTTTGCTGGAAGATTTCTGATTACAGCTTCAATTTCAATGCTTGTGATGGGTCTGTTAAGATTTTCTATTTCTTCCTGGTTCAGTTTTGGAAAGTTGTACTTTTCTGAGAATTTGTCCATTTCTTCCAAGTTGTCCCTTTTATTGGCATATAGTTGCTGATAGCAGTCTCTTATGATCCTTTGTATTTCTGTGTTGTCTGTTGTGATCGCTCCATTTTCATTTCTATTTTTGTTGATTTGATTTTTCTCCCTTTGTATTTAAAAAACCAGTTTTTAAAGGTGGATTTTATAATCAAAGTAATACAGACTTATGATTGGCTTTCAAACAGTATAGACATAACCCCTTTCTGTCTTCCTATTTCTTAATGCAGAATAGTCAGTATTCTATTTTTCTCCATAAATTTATCTTGGACATCTTCATATATTAGCATGTAAACATCCACTCAACCTTTTCAAAGCCTACATATCATTATGCTGATTTATATAATTATGTTCATTTAATCCATTTACTGTTTAAGGGTGTCTATTATTTTCTTAAGTTTCTGTTATTTCAAAACATTTGATAAATTTCCCTCAAAAAAGGTACACGTCAACAGTGTATAGACAGGCTTATTTCTTCCACTCGTGTATCATTAAACCTTACCATTCTACAAAGACAAACACTGTATCTTGATTTAATTGTCTTTGATTGTTAACCATCCTTAGGAAACATTTTTAGTTCCTTTATATAATCTGTCCTTTGTCTAACCTTTTAATATTCTTCAGCAATTGTTATTTTGGATTGTTGCTTTTTGTATATTAAATGATGCTCTCTGTCATATATAGCATTCATCTGTAAAAATTAAATATATGAGAAAAAAATATTCTGAAAAGTAAAAATTATGAAATTTAGTTATATAATTTTCTTATTTGAAAGAGTTTATGGCACAGGAATATATCAATGGAATAGAATAGGCAGTCCATAAAAAGATCATATGCAAATGGGAATCTAGTATAAAATACATTTAGCCCTTTAGGTCAGGGCAGAAAAGGTGGTATACTTTTTTTTTAAAAAAGTATTTAGACATCCAAATTAGCAGGATCTTTATATCATTCCTTCTAGATGGAAAAAGTGCATAATCATAAAAGTCCTTTTATAAAATATTGATGAAGCTTTTTATAACAGTAAATTTTCAAAATTCGTCTATGCTTTGAAAGTCCATTAGTCCTAAAGGAAAAGTTTGGTAAATTTGAATCCTTGAATTTACATAAACTGCATTACAGCCTCCGGCCACATTGCTTGATACCTGTCCCCTACAAATTTTACATTTGTTCTTTAATTCTAACAATATTTTTTATGAGAAAGGATAGAAATTAATATTAGAACACAAGAAAAAGCTTATGCTGAATCCTTCTCTAATCAAGCTGTTAAATGTTTTGTTACCCCCTGCTAGTTTGTAGCCCATCCAAATTGCCAACAGCAGCTCCTGTCCATATGGTATGAGAACCTTTCCGGGCTGCGGCAGCAGACCATGGCGGTCAAGTTCCTTGTGGTCCTCGCCGTTGCCGTGGGACTGCCCTTCCTGGCTCTCGTTTACTGGTTCGCTCCGTGCAGCAAGGTACGTCTGTGAAGCCTGGACCTCTGTCAGCCCGTCAAAGTCTGTCTGTTTTATTTATCAGACCCAGTTAAGCAGGGAAAATTCTATTTCTCAAACAAAAATGTCAGGAAGTCAGAGTTGGGTTCACATTATAAAAATAATATATTTGCTATAAGAAATTTTTAAAAAGCAATGGAAAGAAAAAATTCACCTGTAATATCACTGTTAGTAATATGTGAAACAAAACATCAGTTAGATTATTCCTATTTGTCTTCTCTCTAGTCATGCCTGTGCATATATTTCTACATTTTTAATGAAGCATGCATTGAGCAGAATTTCAAATAACATCCTAAAAATGCTTCCTTTTGTTTTTCCCCCTGCTGGCAAAATTTGAGATGAAAGTTTCTGTTTATCATTTATTTTAGCTAATAAATCTTAATTTATTAGCTAAAATAAACATCTTGCCATTGTTTTTTTAATTTTATTTATTGCCAACATTTTTAAAAATTATTATTTAGTCACATATTTGGTGCTTTAACCTTATAGGAATGTTTCTAAGTGGCTTATAGTAAGAAGCCGATGCAAAGCCTTTTTCACACAGTGGGAGCTTCATCATTACTTCCAGTGATGAAGATAGGAACTGCTAGAAACTGAGCATTTTCTCCTGAGGGTAAAATCTATCATCATAAATGTTTTCCCCATAAAGGCCAAAAATTGATTCATAAATAAAATATAAAGGAGGAAAATAAAATGAAAATAGTGATATTTACTAGAATTAGAATTTATAGCATGGATTTTTTTCTAGAAAGTTAAGCTTTTCCTTTTTTCATAGGAATGACAGATTTCATTTTGAAAAAACTAATTAATCCTCCTTACTAGAACACAGGCCACATCTATGTATGTGGTCTCTATTCTGCTTCAACATACATTTCTGGGTTCTTCAGAGATTTAAACTGAATTATGCTTCTTATTACTCTGTGATCAAACTGTAATATATTTTCTAAAGTGAATAATTGCCCCTCTCCATAATGGGCTCAAAAACATAATGCCTTTCAGAGGGTTTGGTCTTTGACAGACTATTTTTGGCAGTCCTTAGAGTTTCACATTTCTTAATTTTTGATTAAATCCTAATCAACCTGATTTCCTTCACTATTTCTTCTTCCATAACTGTGTTTCTTTCTGCCATCTGTTTTTCATCCTCATTTAGATCATCAAGGCAAATAATCAAATTAAAAGGACACTGTCAATGTATTTTTCTCTCATATCTAAAATCTATTTTACTGACTCTTATTTAGGGTTTGAAGCATGATTATAAAATATATCTTATATTTTCCCTTTAGTGATACAGATATAAATATTACAGCTTAGAAAAAATTTTTTTGTAATAATGGAAAATTACTCAGGCTATATTAATACTTTTATTTAAAATACTGTTTTAAATACTTAAAAATTCAAAAACATCCATGAAAATTATACCAGATCAAATTTCAGGCCTATGCACCTTGACAGAGTCCCTGTTTCTGTTTAGAGCTTGGTTTTCATTCCTCAAGTCTGCTCTTTAAGAAATTCTTTTTTGTCCTTACTTGTTCTCTTTTTTCTACCATAATCCAAATATGTTTTATGCTCATGATAGTAAAAATAGGTCATGCTGTGATTTCAAATCATTTTGGCTTCAGCTAGTACTAGCTTCAACCTTTTCTATTTACTATTGGTATTTAATAGCTATTTGATCATAAATACATACTTAAAAAGAATATGATGTAATATTTAAAGTTCTTCCTTTCAGTCATTTTTCAGGTACATCAGTTTTTTTTTTTTCTTTTGTGTAGCAGAGTTTTATTAAAATGCAAAGGGACAGCGAAAGCTACTGACACAGACATCAGAAGGGGGATGGAGAATGCCCCCCTCGCTAGTGTTAGCAAGGGGGTTATATACTTTTTAAATTAGTTATTACAATAAATCAAAAGAATGTCTCAAGGTTGTAAAAGTCTTACTAGACCCACTCCCACAATTTACATTTTAGGATGACAGGATTAGAACTTAACAGTAGAAAGACCCTACCAGACCCACTCCCATAATATACATTCTAAGATATTAGGATTAGTCAGAAGGTTTTCAGGAAGCAAAAACTGTCCTCAAGCAGGCTACATTGTTGTTATATAATCCCCAGTACAGAGTTTAAACTGAATTGTTTTTTTGTGTAATCATCAGTTCTGGGCTTAAAAAAAATAAAAAGTTTTATGTGACGAAGACTAAGGAATGTAGAGAGAGGAAAAAAAAAAAAAAAAGTTTGTCCTTTCCTCCTCCTTGAGAATTCCAGACTCCTATCTCTTCCTCAAAAATCCCAGACCCCTCTCTCCTTGGGGACCCTGAACTTCTTATTAACCTGCCTAGGAATTCACTCTCTCATCGCCCCTTTTCTTTTAGGAGAATTATATTGCCAAGGGAAAGGGGCATCATTTTCTTTACATAACTACTTCCTGCTGTTGAGGCAGCATATTCTCCTAACCCTCAAATGGAGGGTCTCTGATCCAGGGGCCCCAAGTAATAGTTGGAGGAGGCTGTGGTACTCGTAGGAGCTTGAACAACCTTTTGTAACCTAAAAGCTTTCAGACGGCAAGAAACAAATCCAGTTACACAGTTACAGATGTGAAGCAAACAGCAAAAACAGAACAGTTAGAATTATTACGATTAAGATAGTTTTCCACCATGGGGAGCTAGTTAACGTTTCCCAAAGTGAGGTGACTGTGGCTTTAGGAGTATCCATAGCCTGATTCATTTTGTTCACGTGTTTAGTAAAGTGAGTAACATTAGTACTCATATCTGGTATATATGTACAACAGTGGATATTAATAATATCCAATGTGTGGCTGTTAGAATATCTAAGGCCAATCTGTTTTGTAAAACCATCTTTCTAATTTGTATTTGTTCAGCTTTAAGGACTGAAAGAGCATCAACTTGTAGCATAACATCTGATCTGTAGTTCCCAAAAAGGGAATGAATATTGTAGCCAGATAATCATACCAGTGAAATACAGACCTTGCCCAACAAGTTTCTCCCCCCTCAACCCGTGTGGTTTTTTATTAATTTAATTAATTTATTTTTTATTGAAGGATAATTGCTTTACAGAATTTTGCTGTTTTCTGTCAAACCTCAACATGAATCAGCCATAGGTATACAAATATCCCCTCCCTTTTGAAACTCCATCAGTTTTTCACTTTGGTCAATTATTCTTTAGTTATTTTTTTTAGAAATTTGTTTACATCACAGAATATATAGATGACAATTTTACTATGAGTAACTCATAGTAAACTCAAAGGAGTAACTTCGGTTCCTAAAGTCCACCAAATCTCCCAGCATCTCTATAGGGAAACTCAGCTCTCAATGATTTGTGATAATAAATGGAAAATATGAATATCCACACACGTCACTATAGTTTCCTATAAGCCAACTTTTTATGTGTTTTCTTGTTTTATTTTTTCTTTAAACTACAACCTTTAATGAGCAACAAAAATGCTTGGTTTGATTCTCCTGTTTGCCCTCTGGAAAGAATGAAGGGGTCGATTGCAGAGGGCCAGGAACCCCGTGAAGAGCGAGAGTGAGCCTGCTCAGGAGGGAGGTGCAGCTCATCGC
The DNA here is from genome assembly GCF_027580195.1 of Bos mutus. NCBI lineage: Eukaryota > Metazoa > Chordata > Mammalia > Artiodactyla > Bovidae > Bos > Bos mutus. The sequence continues at coordinate 72,513,771 of NC_091631.1, read as the reverse complement.
CCTGGATGGCTGAATACTGGCTTGAGATGTGTTCAGACAGCTGAATGCAAGCCCCAGGCCTCTCAGACTTGAGGTCCACTCTAACGTGGGTGGCTCTCTTCTCCCTCTGTTTTATGTCCCTAGCCTTTTCTCTTCTCCTCCTGTTTTAGTTTGTGCTTTCTTGAGTTTTTGTTATTTTGTGTTTTGAAGGCTGCCTCTGATTCTCCCCTGAACAAGGCAGGGAGTAAATAAGTTTTTCATAGATTTCACTACTAATAGTCAATGCCCCAATCCCAGTTTTCCACAACAGTCAAATAAATTGAGAACTTTAAAAACGATCATTTAATATTTATAACAATAGATTTTTTTTCACCAGAAAGATATTGAACCTTGAAGTAAATGATTAAATAAAGCTTATGCTGCTGCTGCTGCTGCTAAGTTGCTTCAGTCGTGTCCAACTCTGTGCGACCCCATAGACGGCAGCCCACCAGACCCCCCATTCCCTGGGATTCTCCAGGGAAGAACACTGGAGTGGGTTGCCATTTCCTTCTCCTAAATAAAGCTCATACACAAGATCCATAGAACTCTCATATAAAGTTAAAACAAATGGGAGAGAAAATAGGACTGATTTCCTTTTTCCTATTGTCCTTAGCCATGTTTTTCTTTAAATATGGACTGTTAAAAACTGAACATTAATGCAACTTTAATTTCTTTTCCATAGTGTACCATATATGCAATTTAAGTTACATTGTTATATATATAATTTGCTGTGACTTGGCTATTTAATCATGTATTATATAAAGTTTAATCATGTGTATGAGCTTTATTTGATTAAACTTTATATAGATCAGATCAGATCAGTTGCTCAGTTGTGTCCGACTCTTTGTGACCCCAAGAATTGCAGCACACCAGGCCTCCATGTCCATCACCAACTCCCAGAGTTTACTCAGACTCATATCCATCGAGTCAGTGATGCCATCCAGCCATCTCATCCTCTATCGTCCCCTTCTCCTCTTGCCCCCAGTCCCTCCCAGCATCAGTCTTTTCCAATGAGTCAACTCTTCGCATGAGGTGGCCAAAGTACTGGGGTTTCAGCTTTAGCATCATTCCTTCCAAAGAAATCCCAGGGTTGATCTCCTTCAGAATGGACTGGTTGGATCTCCTTGCAGTCCAAGGGACTCTCAAGAGTCTTCTTCAACACCACAGTTCAAAAGCATCAATTCTTCGGCGCTCAGCCTTCTTCACAGTCCAACTCTCACATCCATAATGACCACAGGAAAAACCATAGCCTTGACTAGACGAACCTTTGTTGGCAAAGTAATGTCTCTGCTTTTGAATATGCTATCTAGGTTGGTCATAACTTTCCTTCCAAGGAGTAAGCATCTGTTAATTTCATGGCTGCAGTCACCATCTGCAGTGATTTTGGAGCCCAGAAAAATAAAGTCTGACACTGTTTCCACTGTTTCCCCATCTATTTCCCATGAAGTGGTGGGACTGGATGCCATGATCTTTGTTTTCTGAATGTTGAGCTTTAAGCCAACTTTTTCACTCTCCACTTTCACTTTCATCAAGAGGCTTTTGAGTTCCTCTTCACTTTCTGCCATAAGAGTGGTGTCATCTGTATATCTGAGGTTATTGATATTTCTCCCGGCAATATTGATTCCAGCTTGTGTTTCTTCCAGTCCAGCGTTTCTCATGATGTACTCTGCATAGAAGTTAAATAAACAAGGTGACAGTATACAGCCTTGACGTACTCCTTTTCCTATTTGGAACCAGTCTGTTGTTCCATGTTCAGTTCTAACTGTTGCTTCCTGACCTGCATACAAATTTCTCAAGAAGCAGATCAGGTGGTCTGGTATTCCCATCTCTTTCAGAATTTCCCACAGTTTATTGTGATCCACACAGTCAAAGGCTTTGGCATAGTCAATAAAGCAGAAATAGATGTTTTTCTAGGTGATAGAATTCCAGTTGAGCTATGCCAAATCCTAAAAGATGATGCTGTGAAAGTGCTACACTCAATATGCCAGTAAATTTGGAAAACTCAGCAGTGGCCACAGGACTGGAAAAGGTCAGTTTTCATTCCAATCCCAAAGAAAGGCAATGCCAAAGAATGCTCAGACTACCGCACAATTGCACTCATCTCACACACTAGTAAAGTAATGCTCAAAATTCTCCAAGCCAGGCTTCAGCAATATGCGAACCGTGAACTTCCTGATGTTCAAGCTGGTTTTAGAAAAGGAAGAGGAACCAGAGATCAAATTGCTGACATCCACTGGATCATGGAAAAACTTTATATAATACATGATTAAATAGCCAAGTCACGATAAATTGTATATATAACAATGCCAAATTTAAATTGTATATGTGGTACACTATGGAAAAGAAATTAAAGTTGCATTAATGTTCAGTTTTTAACAGTCCATATTTAAAGAAAAACATCGATAAGGACAATAGGCAAAAGGAAATCAGTCCTATTTTCTCTCCCATTTGTTTTAACTTTATATGAGAGTTCTATTTAAACAGGGTCTTAAAAAGAAATACAAAAAAATACTCTGATTCAAGCTAAGGAATATTTACTTAGGGAAGTATGCTTTTCAGACATGATTTTTATAGCAACTTTTTACAAATTAATTTTGAATTGGCTCTGCAATATATCTAATTGTGTGGATCCATTGACTTAAAACTAGATTGATCTATTGATCTAGATAAACATACACATACACACACACACATGCACACACACATACACAGCATGACATTCTGCCTGGCCTAAGTGAGAGAGAGAAAACAAATATCGTACATTAACACATAAAAATGGAATCTGGAAAAAACGGTACTGATGAACCTATTTACAGGGCAGGAACAGAGACGCAGATGTAGAGAGTGGACGTGTGGACATGGAAGAGGAAGGGGAGGGCGGCACAGACTGGGAGAGCAGCACTGACATGTATGCCCTCCCATGGATGAAATAGATAGCCAGTAGGAAGCTTTTGATGGCACAAGGAGCTCAGCTCGGTGCTCTGTGACGAATCACAGGTGTGGGATGGTGCGAGAGGGAGGCTCAAGAAGAATGAAAAATGTATATACATATACCTGATTCACTTTGTTGTATAGCAGAAACTAACACAACATTGTAAAGCGATTATACTCCTATAAAATTTTTTTAAAAAATGATTCTAATTAAGAGAGAAAGGACTAAGCTATGTGACTCATCATTCTAGCTCTAACTTTTATGATTTTGAAAACCATATAGACTGATAAAGTTTGTAGGAGCAGAGAATATTGATTGGATTTCTTCCATTATAACATTTCTTTGTTAAAAACCTTAGAACCTTTTTTTTTCCCCTAAAAATTTACATGTATATGTACTTCCATGAGAAAATAAGAAATTGTTTTGTAAACCAAATATAAACATTAACTCTTAAAACAAATATGCTGTGCTTAGTTGCTTAGTAGTATCTGACTCTTTGCGACCCCATGGACTGTAGCCCAACAGGATCCTCCGTCCCTGGGGATTCTCCAGGCAGGAATACTGGAGTGGGTAGCCTATCCCTTCTCCAGGGGAACTTTCTAACCCAGGAATTGAACCAGGGTCTCCTGCAGTGAAGGCAGATTCTTTACCAGCTGAGCAACCCGAGAAGCCCCAAGTATACCTGAGTTCAAATTCCAGCTCTACCACTTAAGGAGCTAGTTTCTGGACCTTTCTTCCTCTTTTCCTTCATCTGTAAAATGGGCATTTCAGCAGCATATACCCCTTTGTATTGTTGTAACAGTTACATGTAATTAATAGAGTAAAGCACTTAAAACAGTACTTAGCACATAAAAGTACTGGATAAGTGGTGGTATTATTATTAATTTCTGTATTTTATTTCTATATTTTTCTGTAATAATCAGTTAATTTAAAAAGCTGTTAAAAGCTATGAGCCCTCTCCTACAAAAAAAATATCCTTACATGCGTGTGCTGAGTTTTGTTTACCATTCCAGGGGTGCACAGAGCCCCTGAGACACATCTTGGGCACACACCACACCTCTGCTCTGACTAGGATGCGTGCATCTCAGATGGGAATGATTCCTGCACTATTGATGCGCAGGAGCTTTATGGTCTCCATATTTTATATGAAGACTCTGATTTTCACATAATTTAGGAAGTTCACTCATTGCTAACTAGGGAATGAAACTGGAACCTGAACCTAAAGTGTTTGACTTTCAATGCAGTGTCATTCCAGGACGTTGGTTCAGTGCATGGCGGGACCTGCCCTGCTGTCCTGCCCTTGGCTGGGCGTCCTTTTCTTGGTACTCCTGACTTCTGCTCCACACAGCATCTCCAACATACAATATCACCTGAAGCTTGACCTGCACCCACAGCAGTTCAGTTCAGTCACTCAGTCATGTCCGGTTCTTTGCGACCCCAAGAACTGCAGCACACCAGGCCTCCCTGTCCATCACCAACTCCTGGAGTTTACTCAAACTCATGTCCATTAGTCGGTGATGCCATCCAACCATCTCGTCCTCTGTTGTTCCCTTCTCCTCCCGCCTTCTATCTTTTCCAGCATCAGGGTCTGTTCTAATGAGTCAGTTCTTCGCACCCACATCAGTGAAATACATGTGTGGACAGTGCTAGTGCTAAGTCACTTCAGTTGTGTCTGACTCTTTGTGATCCTATTGGCCGTAGCCTGCCAGGCTCCTCTGTCCCTCTGTGCATGGGATTCTCCAGGCAAGAATACTGGAGCGGGTTGCCATTTCTTTCTCCAGGGGATCTTCCTGACCCAGAGGTTGAACCCACGTCTTCTGTGTCTCCTGCATTGGCAGCCAGGTTCTTTACCACTAATGCCACCTGGGAAGCCCAGAAGGCAAATGTCAGCGAAGGGTGTATACATGGCAAAGTAGATTCAGTTTAATATTTTCACTGCTGCTTCCTCAAAACTTCATGCCCACTAAATTAGTTTGTTTTTCATGAATAATTGTGATACTCTGCTCTGCCTTTTGTTATTATACTAATAAAATATTTTGTCAGTATCACATATATTTTAAGAACTTAAATATTATTTTATAGAAGTGAATTTATTTAACTATCAATCCCAAATATCAGCATATATAGATGAGCAATGAGACAAAATTTTATATTAGCATAAAGGATTATTTTTTTATTATCAGTTATAAATGTACATAATTATCTTAGAAGAACATTGGACTGCACAGATGTTTGTTCTTGTGTATAGACATGTGTGTTTTGCAAAATGCACACAACAAAGCTAAGACTTTCTTTTGGTGTGTTTTGTGGCAGATGGGAAAGATAATGCGTGGACCATTCATGAAGTTTGTGGCACACGCTGCCTCCTTCACCATTTTTCTGGGACTGCTAGTCATGAATGCAGCTGACAGATTCGAAGGCACCAAAATCCTTCCTAATGAAACCAGCACAGATCATGCAAAACAGCTGTTCAGGATGAAAACATCCTGCTTCTCATGGATGGAGATGCTCATTATTTCCTGGGTAATAGGTAAAGACTGACTTTCTCTCATCATTTATTTTTGCAGCCATAGCAATAGGACTGAATGACACCTGTTCTCTCACACGTCAGTTATATAAATGTATGCAGCATAATACAATGCTCTGCACAACATGATTTTGTGTTTTTAAAGTGCAGTTATCTAGGGTTCATTTTCAGTACCACAGTTCTCTCACATGCCACATGCTTTTTAGATTTCCAAGAAAAACCCAGGAAGAAAATGAACAGGATAGTATGAATCAAACCTTTCCAGTGATGAAAAACTGCCATTCATATTTTGGGACAGCTGTGACTTCAAGCTTAAAAATAACCATATGATTTTATGTTGCAATTTAATAGGAACAGAAGGTCCTAGCCACTCACACCTATTGAACATTTGTTATGTACTAAGAACTGTTCAGATCATTTTACATCCATCACATTACCCACTGTCTTTGTGCTTTAGTGGTCTACTCTATCGTATAATAATAATGTCTACATTATGGCTTTAGGTCTCCCAGAAGGAAAGTGAAACAGAGAGAATGCAGTCTCAATTACTAGGCTGTCTTTAGAATCAGTCATCCATATTGCTTGACATTAAATATAATGCAAATAAAAGATATTTCAATTGTATATTTATAAATGAATAGACTCAGTAGCTATTACCTATTGAGGTTAATAATGTGAATAAAATGTAGTCCTTATAGTCAAGGAAGTTAAGTCTGCTGGAGGGGGGCAGGCAGGTCAACAAGTAAATCAACAAAGAAAACTATGTAACAAATAATATTACTGAGGAGCTATTAGAGGGTTATGAACATATACAGATTGGGCACCTAAATCTGAGTGGGTGGGATGTGGAAGGGGCAGAGAAGGTCTCCCTAGACAGTACATTCAACCTGAGATTTTGAAGATAAGGTCATGTTAATCGTACTGACTGTTTATGGGGAGGTAAGGACGGACTGATGTTGAAGCTGAAACTCCAGTATTTTGGCCACCTGGTGGGGAGAGCTGACTCATTTGAAAAGACCCTGATGCTGGGAAAGATTGAGGGCAGGAGGAGAAGGGGACAACATAGGATGAGATGGTTGGATGGCATCACCGACTCAATGGACATGGGTTTGGGTGGACTCCGGGAGTTGGTGATGGACAGGGAGGCCTGGCGTCCTGCGGTTCATGGGGTCGCAAAGAGTCAGACACGACTGAGCGACTGAACTGAACTGAAGGACGCTACAAGGCATGGATCAAAAAGCTGAAGGCAAAGATGTGGAACTAGGTCCACACTTGGCTCCTCATTTGCCAAGTCATGTGTTAGGCTCAGCTATAACGCAGGCTCATTTATGGATGTGATTGATGGGAGAGAGGGGAGGAGACACGGTCAGAGGATGATTTTCAGCTATTGGTGCTGTGATTCCTCACCTTTTATAAAACACATCTGGCTGTGAGGTAGAGGGTGGCTTTGAGGAGGGGGTTCGGGAGGCTGAGAGACAACTGAAGTGATCCATGTGTGGAATGTGTGGAATGTGGAAGGGAGTGAGGAAAGGACTTGTGAGCTTTGTAAAAGATACTCTTCAAAAAACCTGGTAATGTATTGCACGTGGACAGGGAGAGCTGTGGATTCTGCCTTGGGTTAAGGTGCTGACTGCAAGTCTCTAAGAGGAAGAATACAGAGGGAAGATAAGGATTGAGACCAGGAGAATGAAAAGCTGGTAAGGAAGTTTGCTTGAGATTGACTTTGAAGTGCCCATGGGATTTTCAGGTGAAGACGTCTATTAAGTAATAGGAAATGCAACCCCAGAGAGAAGCCAGGCTGTGGACAAAGTTTCGGCTATCTCCATAAGGTCCTGACTATGCAGGAAGTCCTGCAAGGTAGATATGTGGAGAAGGATGTGAGAAGAGAGCTCAAGGAATCTTTATCCAAAACTGTTGGCAGTCCGTAAGCTTGGTTCTCCCCTGGTGATCTGGAGAAGCATCTGTAGTCAGTTTTATGTTACTTCTGTGGCAAGGGATATCTTCTAGGCTTCCTCATTCTGGGGCTGATCGGATAATCAATTGAAATGTTATAAAGCACTATACAAATTACCTTATGAGCATTTTAAATGCATATGAGGTAATTCAACAGCATTGAGAGTTATTCAAAACTTCTGAATCACTTCATTTCCTGGTTATGTTCCAAGGAGAAATACAGTGTCTTAACATGTGAATTGCATCACTAAGGTAAACCTTTGATAAAGAAGAGTTTGATTGTCCACTTTTTCTTTTCTAATTGGTTTGTCTTATGCTATAAAGCTCTAAGAAATATATTACATTTCACTTTGAATATTTGATTTAAAATAAGAATGATCATTTGGACATTGCCTTTATCTCAAGCTAAATATGCCTATATGCCGTCATGTTTTGTGCGTGTTAGTATGTGTAACATACATAATATAGTACTTGGCACATTACAAATGTGCACATTACAAATTTCAGATGGCTATGATTATTATTAAACTCTTCATTAAGAGTTCATATGTTTTATATGGAAGTGATATTTCCTACTGAAAAGATATTAATCAAGATATGACTCTTTCAAGGTTAAACTTTGAAAGCATTTAATTTTATGTAAGGGGATTAGATATAATGAATGTTCATTTTATTCTTGTTCTTATTTTAAACTTTCTGTTTTGTATTGGGGCATAGCCAGTTAACAAGGTTGTGATAGTTTCAGGTAAACAGTAAAAGGACTCATCCATACATACACGTGCATCCATGTTCATCTTATTCTTTATCAAACATAATTTACTCTTCTCATACTAATATTTTAATATAAGCATTAGAAGTTTTTCCTTTTTCACCTGGAAACCTAAACCAAGAATGTTAACTTTTAATTTTATGAATAAAAGCATTTTCCTTGGAACAACTGGCCCAATAACCTTTATATTTGAGATTTGGAGATGTTCTCAGTGTTCATTTACAGGGAAAACAATGAACAACTCAGAATGGACAACTGGTACTTTGTAGCATGTGTTAGACTCCTGGTATAGTTTCTAACACTGATATTTATTTTTCTTCTTGAATTTTCTTGAAAGTGGTTGTACCTTCTGGAAATAATCATTAAGTGGCCTAAGTTACTTAGGTCTGATGCTAGCTGGTTTGAAAGAAAAGACTGACATTACTGGTCACAGAAAGCAAATTGATTTAATTTTAGGGAAAAGTTGAAAAGCTGAATGATGGAATCTGCATTCCAAGAGATCTTGACAAGACAGAATGGTGAGCTCAAAACAAGGAGAAATGAGAAGGGTAACAGGAACACAGGGAGGGGGAGACGTGCTTGATGACACTTCACAGGAAAAGGTCTTAGGCGGCAGTTTTAGCCTAATGTCCAGTGTGAGCGCTGAGGAAGGAAATGCAATGCAGGACTGACTCTTTAACAGGAGGGAAGGACTGCAGGCAAGGGCTGTAATTAAGTCCCTGAGCCACACTCTGTCTAGACCACAGCTGCAGGCAATTGGCAAAATAGGGAGCATTCCAAGTGGAAAGCCGTCAGAAAAGTGAGTGGCTTCTCCACAGAAAAGCCCCTGTTGGGACTGGAGAAACTTACTCTGTAGGGTGGGAGGTAGGGCGGAACCTAGGGATTGTGAAGCCTGAAATTTAATTTTTTGGAGGGCCCCATTTAGAGAAAAAGAAGGCAAAATAGAGAAGGAAAAATGGAGGATCCTGGGCAAATAAGGCATCCTAGAATTCAAATTTCATTTGCTTCATGGGAAACCCACCTCTGCTCTAGAAGAATAAATTTAATGAGGGCACAGGTGTTTTTGCTTTTTTAAAATTTTGTTTTAAGAAATGTAAAGGTGGAGGGAGCAGATTCATTCTTTTGAGGGCAGAATTAGTACTGACAGGTTCACAGTGAAGGGATACTTCCTGCAAAGTCAACAATGGGATGAGCAGCCTTCAGTAGGAGTAATTCAGGACATATTCAAGCAGAGGCTTCACCCTGTGGAAGTTCTCTGCTTGTGGAGAAACTGGACTAGATGGAGGATTTTGAACTATGCTTGGCAACGCCTGGAGGTCCTCAGAAAACATAATATGGAAATTCTTCCTTCAAACAGAATGGTTTGCTGTATCTGTTTTATCTTTTAAGCTTTGGGAAGATATCATTTTTACCAAGAAGTGTACCCCTTAAAGAGAGAGAAGATGGAGGAGAAGTGGGAAGAAGGAGAGAAGCTTTGAAAGCAACTAGACTATACGAATTGAAAACCCCCAGTAATCCGTTTTTCAGCTATTCCAAACTACCCTTGTTTCATAGTGAGGAAGCTGGTGGGAACCCAGGGACAACATCCACACACAGACGGCCCTCAGATTTTTTCACTCTTGCTCATACTTTGTGTGTGTGTGTGCATGTGTGTGTGCATGAGTGGACACACGCAGTGTTTCCTATTTTATTAATAAGTCTGATCCACTAAAGTGTATATGAATCCAATCCCAGCCTTCTCTAAATTTGGAATAATTTCAAAATAAGTAAGTCGTGTGATACATTGAATGCTGATTTTGAGAAAAGCACAGTTAAGCTGTTGGAAGGCGATTCCCAGGTGGTGCTAGTAGTAAAGAACCTGCCTGCCAATGCAGGAGACACGGGAGACACAGGTTCGATCCCTGGGTTGGGGTGATCCCCTGGAGAAGGGCACGGCAACCCACTCCAGTATTCTTACCTGGAGAATCCCATGGACAGAGGAGCCTGGCAGGATACAGTTGATGGGGTCGAAAAGAGTCAGATACAAGTGAAGTGACTTAGCATGCACGCACAAGCTGTTGGAAGGACAGAGCATGGCTTTTTAAAACCCCTACAGGGCTTCGCAATCATTCACATAGGTTCTGTGATAAAAGTTTATGACAAATATGGGGATTTGGGGAAGGTGATTAGTCGCAGAAAGGGCGGAAGATTTATTTCAACTAGGGGACCCTGGAGACTTCTTGATGGAAGTAGACTGAGGAATTGTTGGTGTTTAGGTTGTGTTTCTCCAGATGGCTCTAGGAGGAGACAGGACATCAGAGATTAGGATGTCTTAAAGATAATAGGGGTAAAGTTACTTCTTTTTAATAAAGAAAGAAAATATATACCAGACATAGAAAATCTGAAATAGTAAATTCTCAATAAGTATTAGTTATGTTTTCAAGTGCCAGACACTGTGCTATGCATTTTCCATGTTATTTAAGTCTCATGACCATCCTATGAAGTAGGTACAAACTACTATCATCCCCATTTTGCAAGCTGAATTTTAGAAAGTTTCAGTAAGTTGCCAAAGATTGCACAGCTAACAAATGGATGACTGTGATTGTTCAGGCACCCAGCGGTGTCTGACTCTTTGTGACCCCATGGACTGCAGCACACCAGGCCTCCCTGTCCCTCACCATCTCCCAGAGTTTGCCCAAGTTTATGTTCATTGCATTAGTGATGCCGTGGTGTCTGATTCCAAAACCTGTGCTCCTAAGTAATACACTAAGTTTTAGAGTGGATGTGCAACATTATTAATAATTCCGCCATGAAGAAACTACTACTACTACTACTATGCTCCTGTAATTCCTTCTAGTCTTTTACTATGCTGGTTTAAACATAATATCATAGAATATATAAAATGTTTACTTGGCATGCTTGAATGTTTATGACATAAACATTTCCCATTGTGTATTAGTCTAGGTCCTCCAAGAAGCATATGCAAAGACAGAAATTAACATGCAACAATTTTATTAAGGGAAATTCTATGTGAGAGAAATGGGAGGGAGCTGAAGAAACCTTCAAGGGCTGTAAGACTGTGATGCAAGGTTGATGTTCAGGGCAGGAGAGAGGGAAGGAAGGTAGGACAGAAGCACCCTAGATATCCATTCTGTCTAAAGAAAGTTTGACAAGTCTGTCAAGAGATCCTTGAGCTGAGGTCAGCCATTGGAGGAGTCCCATGACTCTCAAGAAGGGGTGCCCTCAGTCACTGGTGAGGAGCAGCCCATGGGAAGCATGGCCTTAGGGCAAAAGTGTCTATAGTCTTCAGAGTGCTGCAGCTTTGGCCCATGGCCAGTTGAATTTCTGTATTTGGAGGCCTGTGGGGCACATTCTTGTGGCCACTATTCCATGGTAATTAAAATATCATATGAAATGGCTACATAATAGTCTATTTGTGAAAGTCCCATGATTACTTCTATTTTGAGGATGTTAGTATCGCTGTTTTTACATATACATTTTTTTATTATAAAGAATCCTATAATGAACATCTTATGTACAGAATTAATGGATCAAATCATGTTTGCTGCTTGAATGCCCTTAATGAACTTTGTCAAATTGCTTTATGATAATGCACTGATATTTTTGGACTATAGGATTTGTAGGGACAGTATAATTATGGCTGAATGGGTAAGATGAGGTCATATTTTGAAGGGTTTTGAATGTCAGCCTGAGACCTTTTAAATTTGTTTTGTTGAAAACTAAGGCTGGAATGAAATTGGATTTTAACCCCTATTTCAACCTCTTTCCCATGCAGGCATGATATGGGCTGAATGTAAAGAAATTTGGACTCAAGGCCCCAAGGAGTACTTGTTTGAGTTGTGGAATATGCTTGATTTTGGAATGCTGGCAATCTTTGCAGCATCATTCATTGCAAGATTCATGGCATTTTGGCATGCTTCCAAAGCCCAGAGCATCATTGATGCAAATGATACTTTAAAAGATTTAACAAAAGTCACACTGGGAGACAATGTGAAATACTACAATTTGGGTGAGTTTACAGTACCCAGTCAACATGTTTATAAAATGCAGAATTTATTATATCATTTGTATGCAGAATCTTAAAAAAAAATGGTACAAATGAGCCTATTTACAAAACAGAAATAGAGTCACAGATGTAGAAAACAAGCTTATGGTTACCAAGAGGGAAGGGAGGGGAGGGATAAACACAAGAGAGAGATTGGAACTGACATATACACACTCAGATCAGATCAGATCAGTCGCTCAGTCGTGCCTGACTCTTTGCGACCCCATGAATCACAGCACGCCAGGCCTCCCTGTCCATCACCAACTCCCAGAGTTCACTCAGATTCATGTCCATCGAGTCAGTGCTGCCATCCAGCCATCTCATCCTCTGTTGTCCCCTTCTCCTCTTGCCCCCAATCCCTCCCAGCATCAGAGTCTTTTCCAATGAGTCAACTCTTCGCATGAGGTGGCCAAAGAACTGGAGTTTCAGCTTTAGCGTCATTTCTTCCAAAGAAATCCCAGGGCTGATCTCCTTCAGAATGGACTGGTTGGATCTCCTTGCAGTCCAAGGGACTCTCAAGAGTCTTCTCCAACACCACAGTTCAAAAGCATCAATTCTTCGGTGCTCAGCCTTCTTCACAGTCCAACTCTCACATCCATACATGACCGCAGGAAAAACCATAGCCTTGACTAGACGAACCTTTGTTGGCAAAGTAATGTCTCTGCTTTTGAATATGCTATCTAGGTTGGTCATAACTTTCCTTCCAAGGAGTAAGCGTCTTTTAATTGCATGGCTGCAGTCACCATCTGCAGTGATTTTGGAGCCCAGAAAAACAAAGTCTGACACTGTTTCCCCATCTATTTCCCGTGAAGTGATGGGACCGGATGCCATGATCTTCGTTTTCTGAATGTTGAGCTTTAAGCCAACTTTTTCACTCTCCACTTTCACTTTCATCAAGAGGCTTTTGAGTTCCTCTTCACTTTCTGTCATAAGGGTGGTGTCATCTGCATATCTGAGGTTATTGATATTTCTCCCGGCAATCTTGATTCCAGCTTGTGTTTCTTCCAGTCCAGCGTTTCTCATGATATACTCTGCATATAAGTTAAATAAACAGGGTGACAATATACAGCCTTGACGTACTCCTTTTCCTATTTGGAACCAGTCTGTTGTTCCATGTCCAGTTCTAACTGTTGCTTCCTGACCTGCATACAAATTTCTCAAGAGGCAGATCAGGTGGTCTGGTATTCCCATCTCTTTCAGAATTCTCCACAGTTTATTGTGATCCACACAGTCAAAGGCTTTGGCTTAGTCAATACAGCAGAAGTAGATGTTTTTCTGGAACTCTCTTGCTTTTTTGATGATCCAGCGGATGTTGGCAATTTGATCTCTGGTTCCTCTACCTTTTCTAAAACCAGCTTGAACATCAGGAAGTTCACGGTTCACATATTGCTGAAGCCTGGCTTGGAGAATTTTGAGCATTACTTTACCAGCGTAAAGTAATATACACACTACTATATATAAAATAGATAACTAGTAAGTATCTACAGTATAGCGCAGGGAACTCTACTCAATACTCTGTAATGACCTATATGGGAAGAGAATCTAAAACAGAGTGGGTATATATATGACTGATTCTCGTTGCTATATAGCAGGAACTAACACAGAATTGTGATTCAACTGTACTTTAGTAAAAATTTATTTAAATTTTTTTAGATAAATAAAATGATGAAAGAAAAAAAAAAGGAACACATCAGTAGCAGTTTGGTTATTATTCAATTCTCATAAAATTATTGGTCAGTTTCCAGCTTCTTTAGATTATCTATATCTTTTATTATGCTTTCTACTTCTTTCCTGATATTTCTTCTGGCAGAAAACCTCTCAATCACAAGAATCATCTCCCCTTATCTCTGGGATTAATTGGCTAACCACCAAACTTCATTGAGAATGCTTGTATTATGTCATGGATTTATTTTTTTCTTCTTGTCTATTAAAAATAGTACACATTTAAGTACCATTTCTGTTTAAGGCATGTAAACTATTCGAAAGCAAGTGAATCATCGAAGGCTCCCAATAAATAGCACCCCTTTTTCTCACCCAGACTTTGAACTAGTGCTATGCTGTGCTTAGTCGCTCAGTCGTGTCCAACTCTTTGCGGCCCATTGGACTGTAGCCCACCAGGCTCTCTGTCATGGGATTTTTCAGGCAAGAATGTTGGAGTAGGTTGCCATTTCCTCCTCCAGTGGATCTTCCTGACCCAGGGATAGAACCTACCTGCTGAGCCATGAGGGAAGCCTTTGAACTAGATGAGAAATAAAACAAAGTGCCAACATTAGGTCAAATCATCACCTTTAATACTGACAAAGTTTAGAGTGGATGATATAATTCTGAGTTTATTAGTCAACTGGCTCAGCAATACTGAACCCCAGGCTTAGGCAGATGTATCCTCCAATTTCCAGGCAGCCATGGACAGGGCAGTCATACCCAAAGAGGGGTATGGTAGCAGGTATCTGATCATGTGAGAGTCCTCCATGGAAGATCAGAAGGAAATTCCCAAGATAAAGAGGGCAGAGCTGAGTCCAGTATGCTCAGTTTCCACCCTAGTTTAGCAATCAGAGAAGTCATTCTACCTCCCCAGGAGGAAAGTGACTAAAAAAGGAACAGAAGTAGGTTCAGTCATTGCTTAGGGAAAACCTCTCCTTGTAGAAACCTAGGGTGGGAAAAACAGATTCTCTTTGACTACTTACTTCAAGTCCTCCTCTGATAAGATGTCAGTTAACATACAGTTGACGTCTCTATGAGTTTTATTGGCTGTATCACATAGGGATTTCTTTTTTATTATTTCTCTTTAGTATTTTTTTTTCTCTTTAGTATTTTAATACCTAACAATTTTTAGAGCACATGTAGGGCTTTTGTACAAGGATATATTATACAGCACAGGGAATATAGCCATTATTTTATAAGAAAATTTTTAATATATGGAATTTTACAAGTCAAACTATTTTTATACTGAACTTATATTCAAAGTGCTATATAAAAATAAACTGCTTTTATTACTTTATTGTTCCTAATTCTACTTCTCAGCAAATAAGCAAATACAAATTTATAATTATGTTTTTCCTCTCTGTTACACACTGCTTTGCATTTTTCTTCATAATGGCTTCTTAATTAGATTTTTGATGTTCTGATGTAATAATGTCAGAAAAATTCATAAATGAATAATTACTACATTCTATGATAAAAATAGACTTGAATGGCCAATATAAATTACCTTAGTAAGTTTAAATAACCACAAATACTGCACAGGCCCCAAATTACTTTATGGTATAATTATAGTTTAAGACTAAATAATGATATCATTTACTAGGGCCTTATTTTCTTTTATTATAGTTTAAGATTAAATAGTAAATGCCACTATTTAGCTAGTGCCAAGCACTTTCTAAACACTCAATGTATGGTGACTTACTAAATTCTCACAACAGATGATAGGGTATAAACAGTATGTCATTTTTAAAGATGGGAAAATAAAACTATTAATAAGATAAATAATTTGTACTAGTTCTTCTAGTTGATTTTAGATAGATAGATGCATGCAGAAATGTGTGGTAAGTCGCTTGAATCATGTCCAACTCTCAGCGACCCTACAGACTACAACCCACCACTCTCCTGTCTGTGGAATTCTCTAGGCAAGAATATCGGAGTGGTTACATAAGCCAAGTCCATAGTTTGTACTCTCAACCATTATGCTATACCATTATGGAAAACTACCAGCAAACCAGGGGGTAATTTTCTTTGTAAATTCAAAAGTTCAAATATACCTGACACTTAAAGAAGTTCCATTAGGAACTGGATTGCTAATGTAATTATATTTCTATCCCAGAAAAGAAGTTACCTAAGTAAAAAGTTTCCTTCTCCAGGAGATCTTCCTGATCCAGGGATCAAACCCAGGTCTCTTGCAATGCAGACAGATTCTTTACCATCTGAGCTACCAGGAAAGCCCCAAGTAAAAAATGTAAATAAACTCACCATAACTTTTGTCTTTCCTTTCTCCTAGCCAGGATAAAGTGGGACCCCTCTGATCCTCAAATTATATCTGAAGGTCTTTATGCAATTGCTGTAGTTTTAAGTTTCTCCAGAATAGCCTACATTTTACCAGCAAATGAAAGCTTTGGACCTCTGCAGATATCACTTGGAAGAACGGTAAAAGATATCTTCAAGTTCATGGTCATATTCATCATGGTGTTTGTGGCCTTTATGATTGGAATGTTCAACCTCTATTCCTACTACATTGGTGCAAAGCAAAACGAAGCCTTCACAACGTAGGTGTTTTTGGTTCTTTTAATCATGATGATTGTCAATTAAACTTTAGCCTAATAGTGTTCATATACAACAGTGGGATAAATAATGTTTTAGTAAAGACATTATTCCCAGTTACTCTTTAGCATTATGAGAGAAGTTTTAAATGTGTTGTAAGAACTCAACAATGTAGGCAACCTTTCTAATAGTAAGTAATTATAGTTAACAATTTTAGGGCCAGGAGCTACCTCATACACATTATCTTATTATTTCTGTTTCACACAAAAAGGAACTGAAGCTCAGGGAAGTTAAATGACATGCTGAGTGTCTCATAGCTGCTAGTATGTAGAAAAGCCAGGACTAGTCCCTTGTCCACTGACCCTAGCATCTGTGCTCCTCACTACTGTATCCTGCTCAGTTCAGACTCCTGGGGCCCTACAAGAATGGCTGCTTCCAAAATCAATCTGAGTTACCAGCAGCAACAAGGGTTTTAACTTATGTTCATCATGGATACACATTTTTTATAAAGTATGTTTGGAATGAATACATTACTCAAATATTAGGTATTCAGGTATACTTTGGCCACCTGATGCGAAGAGCCGACTCACTGGAAAAGACATTGATTCTAGGAAAGACTGATGGCATCACTGACTCAGTGGACATGAATTTGAGCAAACTCTGGGAGATGGTGAAGGACAGGGAAGCCTGGAATGCTGCAGTCCATGGGATCACAAAGAGTCGGACACTACCGAGCAACTGAAGAACAACAAAAAAATGTTACAATGAGAAGTACTGATCAAAGCATAACCTATTATTCATATTCCTGTAAAGTTCAGTTTATCAGAGAGATTGAACCAACTGACCTAAGCAGAGGAGCTTCATTTTGGTCAATAATTATGCCTAATGCATTGAAATTCCTAAGACATGTCAGTGATTTTAGTAACATTGACTATGTTTATATTGTCATATTTTCCTTAAGACACCTTAAGACACATACCATTATCTATTTATTGGATATTAGAAGTGTAGATGAGCAGAAAACACAAAAGGACTATAAATTACATTATTACATTACATATATAAATTATAAATTACATATTACATTGTTTTTATTAATACATTTAATATTTTCTTTACCAAAACTATGGATTATTTAAATGTTAATGTCTGTGGTTTGAAGTTATGTTAACATTTATTGAGCACTTATTATGTGCCAGATAGTGAGTTGTCTACTTCATATGCAAAATATTCCCTTATCCTTGCAACAATCCTGGAAATAGTTATTGTACCTATTTTACAAAAAAGAAAATTGAGGCTCAGGGAAGTGAAGAATTTTCTCATGAATATCTAATAATTTTCAGACATTAAATCAGCTTGCTTTTATTATACTATCATTGTCATTCATTTGTATGCTTTATCATCTCCTTTATTTCCTTTTTTTTACCCAGAGTGGAAGAGAGTTTTAAGACACTGTTTTGGGCTATATTTGGACTTTCTGAAGTGAAATCGGTGGTCATCAACTATAATCACAAATTTATTGAAAACATCGGTTATGTTCTTTATGGAGTCTATAATGTTACAATGGTCATTGTTTTGCTAAACATGTTAATTGCAATGATCAACAGTTCATTCCAGGAAATTGAGGTATAATCTCTATACATTTGTATACTATGTGGTATATATTTTAACTATTCCAGGGATCAACTCAGCAATGGTGGTGATACTATAGACTACTTTCTATCTGTTCTTTACCTTTTTATATAGTTCTTTATATATTTTATAGAAAATTTATATTTTTATATTCTTTATATGTAGTAATCAGAAAATTTTAATCCTTTGCTTCCAAGC
Source organism: Bos mutus (assembly GCF_027580195.1). Lineage (NCBI taxonomy): Eukaryota > Metazoa > Chordata > Mammalia > Artiodactyla > Bovidae > Bos > Bos mutus. The sequence goes on along the minus strand of NC_091631.1, from coordinate 72,495,446 downwards.
ACATCATCTATGGGTGTGGTAGGATAGTAAGAAATAAGGATGAGAAATGTTGTATGATTTAGTAGTATTATTTGTAAATTCTTAGAGATACTGTATCAGCATGAATTTATATTTCATTTAAAAATTATTGCTTATGAATGCCACTGTTCTCCAAATCTTACTTTGAGTGATGTTCAAAATTGACTTTTTCTCAAATTTAGAGTGATTTTTATTCAAGAATCTTGGTGTGTGTCCCAAATTCATCAAAGCAGTGATCTGTTGCAAAATATAAGAGTGAATAATTTTTCATAGTGTTTTTCAGAATATAGGAAAATAGCTTTATAACTTTCAGTGTATTTATAAATACATGCAAGTTTTAAGATCTGTAAGAATGATAATTTTTTAAGTAAATTTTCCTAAATTTTCTTTCCTAAGAGTGTGTGAATAGTACCTTAATATTTTTGAGAATATCTTGGGGTGGTGTTTGGGGTCTGAGATCGTTGTAGGTAACATTACTTCCATCTAGCCACACAATGTCAAAAGCATCCCAGTAATTCTGTTTATGCATTTCCTTGCTGAACTGTCATATTTATTTGTATAGGATGATGCTGATGTGGAATGGAAATTCGCAAGGGCCAAACTTTGGTTTTCTTACTTTGAGGAGGGAAGAACTCTTCCTGTTCCCTTCAACCTGGTGCCAAGTCCAAAGTCCCTGTTTTATGTCTTATTGAGGCTTAAAAAATGGATTTCTGAATTGTTCCAGGGCCATAAAAAAGGTTTCCAGGAGGATGCAGAAATGAACAAGGTGATTTGACTTAATAATTTGAAATTATGTTTTTTTTTTTTTATTCTTCCAATTTTATTTTATTTTTAAACTTTACATAATTGTATTAGTTTTGCCAAATATCAAAATGAATCCGCCACAGGTATACATGTGTTCCCCATCCCGAACCCTCCTCCCTCCTCCCTCCCCATACCATCCCTCTGGGCCGTCCCAGTGCACCAGCCCCAAGCATCCAGCATCATGCATCGAACCTGGACTGGCAACTCGTTTCCTACATGATATTTTACATGTTTCATTGCCATTCTCCCAAATCTTCCCACCCTCTCCCTCTCCCACAGAGTCCATAAGACTGTTCTATACATCAGTGGACACTAAAACCATGATAGGCACGATAACACATCCCTTTATAAAGAAGCAGTTTGTGATGACATGCCTATTCATTCCCAAATGTAGTCAATTAGCTCAGAGCAGTCCTTTGGCTTTTGTCTGTTTATTAGGAGCACACTGGACATTTTTTACTAAAAATATAAGAAAAATCCATGAAATGTAGCTACAATAATGTGTCACATTTTCCAGAGTGGGTATTAAAAAGGAGAGCTATTCTGGGGCGTATTTTCACTGTGGTAGCTACATGTCCCTCCCTTTGCCTTCAATTTATACAGCTAGGTGTAGTTATATACCTCAGCTTATGCAGCTTCAATTTTTTTTCACCTTCAACTTATACAGCCAGCTAATTATGACTTCGGGGACACTGACAGACTCTTAAGTACTACACAAAGAACTTCAGAAATCAATTGCTCACATGTAATATGGGAGATGAGGCTTGGCATTACATCAAGAAAGATCTATCTAAGGGTACTAATTGGAAACTGTAATCTCATGAAGCAGGGCCATCTTAAGAATCCATGGAAGTGATCTGTCTAGTGCCTGATGAAGGAGTAGAACCATCACAGAGGGTTAAGGAATGTGTGGAGCATGTGGAGCGCTATGTGGACTGCGTAGGGGTGGGGAGGTTATTCTCTGCCAGGAATTCCGAGGGGACAGAACTCTGTATCCAGGAGGAGCACAGACTAGATGCCGCCAGAGGAGGGCCAAGAGGCAGACAGGTTTGGATATGGTGTCATAGATAAGTGATGAGTCAGCTGCTTCTAGAAGGAAGACTGAAGGGGAATACAATGAATATTTTTTACAATTCCCAATTTTAATGAGGAAATACATTTGTTTATTTTATTCTTCAAATATAGGAAAAGAGGCCATGGGCAAAATTTGCTAATAGTTCAATTTTAGCTTTATGTAAAAAAAAAAATTATCAAGATCTGTCCAACAGAATGGTGGGCTTTCTTATGAAATAGTGAGTTCCCTATCATTTTAAGTAATCAATAAATGCTAGATGACCAGTATTAGGATTTTATAGATTTTTCTGCACTGGGTGGGCAACTGAGCCAAATGATCATAAAGGTCCCTTGCAATTATAAGGTTCTATTATTGAATATAAAGGAAATATTGTAATTCCTGCTGGGTTTACATCTTACTACTTGGGATTCTCAAGTTAAGCTCCCTGAGCTCCAATTTCACCTGTAATATGGGAATTACAGTTATATCTATGTCATGAAAATCAAATCAAATAAATATGTGAAAGTGCTTTGAGAATTCTTAAGCTTTCTTTAAATGTATGACTATTATTTTGGATAGGAATTTTGGAAAAAATATATGATCTTTGGTGCTCTCCCAGATGTATAACTTATAGAACTCAGTGGGTTGAATAGCAAAAACCTCCCTCCCTCCATGTTACTAAGCATGTCGCTCTTAGTAACATGTGGTTAGAACTGCAACCCCAGACAATTCAGTGTCCAAACAAAATGTCCGAGTATTCACCAAACGGAAGACCCTAGTAAGAATATGTTCCTCTCAAAGAAACTTGCTGGAGAATTAGACCAGATGGCTTTTAGAATATGGGATGAAGGAAGACTGAAATTCTTCTTACAGTTCTCAATGTATAATTAGTGATTATATTAATTTTACTCTCTATCTTTAAAAGAGAAATGAAGGAAAGAAATTTGGAATTTTGGGAAGTCATGAAGACCTTTCAAAATTATCACTTGACAGAAAACAGGTAAGATCACATTTGAAAATATGGAGCCACACTTATGATCTGGCTTATCTTCTCAGAAAGAAGGACAAATATTCAGAAGCAATTTTAAGAAACAGTAGACACAGTAAAGAATTAACAATTTGGCAGTGCTCAAAGAATCTGCTATTGAGAAGTTAAAGCAAGCCTGTGTCCAGTGCATCAGCAAAAAGAATTACATGGCTGTTTAAGGCAGATATTAAACATATATTTGGAGTACTTTGGGGTGATAAAATATAGAACTGTGATGTAAAGAAGGAAAAATTAAAATAATAGAGGAACTTGTCAGGGACCTGATGGAGATATAATTAATGTAATTCTTCACAGCTCAGGTGGCGATTATGCACACCTAGCAGAGCTGCATTATTTGTCAGTAATCGAGAGGTTGTCAAAAGAGGCTCCCTGAGAATTCAGTGGCTGCTCCAGTCAGCACAGTTTACAATGAGCAGTGTACCCGAGAGCTACATCAGCTGCCTAATTTGGAGTGGCAGAATCCTTCATGATGGGGACTTTTGATTCATTCTGGCAGAAGGCACATAGTAGGGGCACAAGGCAGAAGGAAATTATGAGTGAACTAATCAGGAGAAAAGCAATGTATTAGGTGAGACTTGCATTCAGTTGCACATAAAGATGATAATAATAAACATGGTGATTTAAGCAAGACAGTTGTCTCCTCCCTTCTCATTTAACTCTCCAGAGTTGGCAGTACAGGGTTCTTGTCAGGAGTGAGTCTCTGCAATTCCCCTGGATATTTTTATCGTAGTCAAATACAAGATGACACCTTTACCTCCAGACATGACACCTACTATTCAGGCATGAAGAAGCAAGGGGGCAGAGGAAAAGTTGGGCACCAGAGGAATCGGTCACCACCCTCAGAAGTGCCTCCCAACATCTGTTACTATATCTCATTAGCCAGAGCTCTGTTCCAGGGCCACCGCATGCAACACAAACGCCAAGGAGGGTTGCAATTTTGTTTTGTTTTTAAGCCAAGTGTGTTACCTCCTCTAACAAAATAGGAATACTCTTAAGTATTGATATAATATTGATATAGTGAGAGCATTGAACTAAGTAGTCAGAAGACTGAGATCTCATCTCATCTCTGCCACTTTAGCAATTCATTTAACTTCTCTGAACCTTAATTTCCTCATTGACAAAATAGGACTAATCAAGTTGTACAACCCATCACACAAAATCGTTGGGAGGATTCAGTTGAAGCTTTGTAAATCACAAACACTAGTAGGTACTTGTTACAGAGAAGCAGCTTTTGTCCTTTGGTTATAATTAACTCAACAAAATTTTTCAAAAAAATAGGTCAGTGTAAGTTGGATTTGGGGCTTCCCTGGTGGCTTAGATGGTAAAGAATCTGCCTGCAATGCAGGAGACCCAGATTTGTCCCTGAGTCGGGAAGAATCCCTGAAAAAGGGAATGACTACATACTCCAGTATTCTTGCCTGGAGAATTCCATTGATAAGAGGAGCCTTGTGGGCTACAGTCCATGGGGTCGCAAAGAGGTGGACATGACTGAGCAACTAATACTTTCACTTCAAGTTGGATTTTATAACTTTGCAGTAAGAAATTGCTTATACTGAAAGTATGATGAGTGAATGATAACAATAAATCATTGAACAAGTATAAAAAATTTAAGGGGGATTAAAATGCTTTTTTTCGCTTTATGATAGAATCTATGTGTGTGTTGGAGAAGGAAATGGCAACCAACTCCAGTACTCTTGCCTGGAAAATCTCATGGACAGGGGAGCCTGGTAGGCTACAGTCCATGGGGTTTCGAAGAGTCGGACACCATTGAGCAACTTCACTTTCACTTTTCACTTTCATGCACTGGAGAAGGAAATGGCAACCCACTCCAGTACTCTTGCCTGGAGAATCCCAGAGACAGAGGAGCCTGGAGGGCTGCCGTTTATGGGGTCGCACAGAGTCGGACACAACTGGAGCAACTTAGCAGCAGCAGCAGCTGTGTGTGTGTGTTAGTCACTCAGTTGTCTCTGACTCTGTGGTCCCATGGACTGTAACCCTGCAGTCTATGTCCATGGAATTCTCCAGGCAGATAGAATCTGTAGTGCCTTTCAAATGAAATAATTTTATTTTCTCTGTAGTTTCTCCAAAAATGTAGAAAATTAAAATTTGTTTAAATCATCTGAAAAATATACTTTATATCATTTTAACATGACTGGATTACTTTATGCTTTCCATTAGCATATATTTCAACCCCAGATTAAAATAAACTCTTTAAGGTCAATACAAAGCCTCTGGTGTCTGACCCTAGTGGTGGATCAATAAAATGTTGATTTCAGTGTCAGCTGAGCCTTCTGGTGTATGTGTGCTAAGTTGCTTCAGTCGTGTTCAACTCTGTGCATCCCTGTTTACTGAAGCCCACCAGGCTTCTCTGTCCATGGGGATTCTCCAGGCAAGAATACTGGAGTGGGTTGCCATGCCCTTCTCCCAGCAATCTGCCCAACCCAGGGATTGAACCCAGGTCACCTGCATTGCAGGCAGATTCTTTACCTTCCAAGCCACCAGGGAGGCAACCAACAAAACTTCTAGAGTGGCTGTTTATTTTGGCAACCATGGAGATGTATGGCTCGTATCTTCTTGCAAGACAGAACCTGCTTTGGGGAGCTCGGTCAGCTGGCAGCCTCCTGCTGCAGCCTCTTTGGGATACCCTCAGCTTTCCCACCACGGTCATGCTTTTTGGGTCCTGGGCATTTCTTGCCAGCACAGGACCTCTCTTGGGGCACTCTGTGCCCAGCTCTCAATCTTCCTACCTCTCCCTCTTTCACAAGTGAGCCAAGCCTCATGGTCTGGAAGCTTTTTCTGCCATCTGCTCACCCTTCCCATTATCTTTCAGAGGCATGATTCTGAACACATTTCATATTTCTGACACTGTCTTGGCATTTGATTCCCAGAGGACCAAACCAACACAGATGTCTATTTCTCTTTGCCATGTAAGCTTATGATGAACAAAACTAGGCACATTTCACATAGTGTGCTTTTGCATGATATGTTAACCATATTCCCGAGAAAATGCTTTTTAAAGCAACCATTTGTAGTTCCATTTATTTTTGCCTGTTGTTGCTGAGGTGAACTCCTACTGGAACATGTTTGACACTGTTATGTACTAAGAAGAACTCTCATGGTGTGTTTTCCCTTACTCAGTTTGTGTAGCTTTTGCTCACTTTTTCATGAAGTCTATGTTTAGTTTCTATTTCTCTCGGGTCTTCTTTCTGACTCCTTGAAGGTTAAAGTGGTTAGGTCACATGAACATTCCTTCACATCTTCTTCCTGCATATCTGCTCCACGTAAACTATAGAAATCAGTCGGATGAGCCATATAACAATACTTTTTGAAACAAAGTAAGCATTCATTATCTTTCAGTTCAGTTCAGTTCAGTCGCTCAGTCGTGTCCGACTCTTTGCGACCCCATGAATCGCAGCACGCCAGGCCTCCCTGTCCATCACCAACTCCCGGAGTTCACTCAGACTCACATCCATCGAGTCAGTGATACCATCCAGCCATCTCATCCTCTGTCGTCCCCTTCTCCTCTTGCCCCCAATCCCTCCCAGCATCAGAGTCTTTTCCAATGAGTCAACTCTTCGCATGAGGTGGCCAAAGTACTGGAGTTTCAGTTTAGCATCATTCCTTCCAAAGAAATCCCAGGGCTGATCTCCTTCAGAATGGACTGGTTGGATCTCCCTGCAGTCCAAGGGACTCTCAAGAGTCTTCTCCAACACCACAGTTCAAAAGCATCAATTCTTCTGTGCTCAGCCTTCTTCACAGTCCAACTCTCACACCCATACATGACCACTGGAAAAACCATAGCCTTGACTAGTCGGACCTTTGTTGGCAAAGTAATGTCTCTGCTTTTCAATATGCTATCTAGGTTGGTCATAACTTTTCTTCCAAGGAGTAAGCATCTTTTAATTTCATCATTATCTTTAGTCATTACTTTTAATTCTGTCACTCACTTTGGTGGTCTCTAGCATTAACTTTTCAGACACAGAGTCTGAAAGAACAGCATATATTCAGTCTCTGCTATACTACATTATATATGTAAACCTAAAAATGCCAAATAGCTTCTTGAATATCTGCTCTGTTCCAGCTCTAGAACAGATCACCTTCAAGTGTCAGTTTCAGAGCAGGTTTCACGTGACCCAGACAATAGGCCAGTGTGGAGCATAAAGACATCTTGGCATTTTGGATCCATTCTGCACTATATTGAATGAGATGTGTAGATTTTTTTCATCAGTTACATACCCAAGAACTACGTCCTTTAGCTTTCAATTAGGTCAGAGGCTGTCTTTTTAGTCATCTGATGAAATAGTTCCAATTACAATCACCAGGGTCATTTTGCCATACAAATTTGTGCAAATTACCCATCCTCTGCTCTAGAGCTATCAAGTTAAAATCTCTGGCCATGGAACCTGGAAATGTGTATTTTATTAAGTCCTTAAGAGATTCTAATGCTCATCTGGGTGTGGGAATCATTGAATATTTCATTGCCTGAATGCCTTAGTCATGGACACATAAGTGAAAAGCAATATTCAGCGAAGTATCTCCAGGAAAAAAAAGAAAAAAGAAAAAAAAAAAAACAGATTCAAACCAACCATGAAACAGGTCTAAAGCCACAAAGTAGATATTTATCTTTCCATATAGTAATAATAGTTGTTGACATTTGTACAATATCAACTGTATGTCAAGCTACATATTCTACACCACTTACATCTTTAATCCTCAGATTTAGCTCTAGGGATGTAGGTAATATTATTTTCCTTATTTTATACATGAGAAACCTGAGGATAACAAAGGTGAAATGAACTGCTCAAAGTCCCATTTCAGACATGTGCCAGAGCCAGGATTCAAATCACATCTACCTGATTCCAAAGCAAGAGTTTTTACAAGCACTGTACCACGTGGCTTCATTCCCACACGTCAGCACCCACTGCTGACTGATCATATTGCCTATACTTTTTCAGTTCATTGCTTTGATCCCAGCCTCAGACCCTTCAATGCTTGTGGAGAGTGGGAAACTCTCAGAACTGTTGCTATGTCCAAACATAAAAAATTCCAAAGACTGAAGCTTGCTTGTTCCGCTTAACAAATAACAACAGTTATTTAGTATTCCTCACTGCCATCCTACAGTGAAGCTGCAGCAAGATGAAAATGCTAATATCAAACTAATTCCTAGGAAGTGAAGGAAAGACAACATAAAGAATGCAGGAAATGTGGTAGAAGGTATGAAAAAAAAGGAGCAGGCAGTGCTTCCTTCAGAACTGGAGTGTATATCTGCATATTAGTCAGGTACAGAGCTCACACCCAATCATCCCTGCTTCCACTCACCAAACCCCCTTCCTCACTCCCATCGCATATTATACATCAGTATCATCTGTAAATGTCCAAATCACTAAGGGTTAAATGCTATTCATATTGCCCACTGACTCGCTTCGACTTCTCAGTCTATTTTAGTGGCCGTACATCAAAACAAATATAAATTAGAATTTTCTGCCACCAAGTGGTTAAAATGCTTCTTTGCACCATTGGGTAAGTTTCTTCTTACATATTATTTCTTGGGGTTATTAAGTTTTTAAACACGTGCTTGTTGAATACCTACTACATATCAGAAACTGATTCGAAATTTTTGCTGTATAGATGTTAGATTTGCATTCAAATTCACGTTGCAGATTTAGAGTAGAATTCGTCACATAAAAAAGATCCAAGTGGATTTATTACTGTTTAGTCAGGTACCATTTAATTATATAACTGGTTCTCAGTGAGAGCTGATTTTGATCCCACCTGACCAGTAGTCTAGGGTGCATCTGTAATACCTGGAGACAGGTTTGGTTGTCAAAACTAGTGTTGGGTTCTATTATTGGCATCTAGGGGTGAAGACCAGGGATACAGGCAAACATTATACAATGCACTAGAAGACCTCCACAGTAAGGAAGTACCTAACCCATAAATGAAGTGAAATGGGAGCACTGAATATGAAATAGAAAAAGTGAAACAGGCTGAAAGTAAAAGATCAAATTAAAAACCTTATTTTTAAACATGGCTGCTCATTGGAATTACATCTGGAGCTTTGGAGCAAAAAAACAATACCTGGGTATTTGTATTTTTCAAAAATGTGCATCTGGATTTTAAAAAGTGATTATAGATTTTTCTATTAAATGGCAGTGTTAGTGATATAAAATTCTATTATTTTCGTTACACATATTTTCTAATTTTCCTTGTAATGGCTTCTTAGATACACCTGTCATTGAAAAGTGGACATTTAATTTTCAAACACATGGAATTTTTAAAGTAAAAAAAAAAATTACTCAGCCCAAAGTGTTAAAAATGTTGCAACTGAGAAAGCCCAGACTCTGCCTACTGGACGCATGCAAAGGGAAGCCATGTGTTATGCTAAAACGGTATGACATACTGTAGATCCACACTTTAGAAAACCTATAATTGTATGCATTCTTAAAACTGTTTTCTGGCTTTCCCTTGCCTCTTTTGTGTCATCCAGTATGTCAGTTTGTAAGTCATCTGCCTCAGACCTTAAAACCAGCTCTCCAGGTTTCAGATATATTTTTCCCATGTGGTTGAGTTGTAGCCAGCTGTTTCATGAACCTAGATTGTACATGCCTTGTACAGCAAGGTGTCTGGAAACCAAGTGATCTCCATTAGTTACCCAAAAGTACTTCTTCATTCATTTCATCAGCCAACTACTTCTGATCATTTACCATCTGTCTCAGAATGATGGCTGTGGGGAAACTGAGATGAACTAAACAAAGTCCTTCCTTCTGTGGAGCCCAGGAGGGTGTAGACAATAACCATGTAAACAAGACAATGAATAAAGTAATTGGCATGTTATGAAAGATACAAGAGGCTTCTTAGGTGGTGCTAGTGGTAAAGAACCTGCCTGCCAATTCAGGAGACATAAGAGACACGGGTTTAATCTCTGGGTTGGGAAGCTCCCCTGGAGGGCAACCCACTTCAGTATTCTTGCCTGGAGAATTCCATGGACAGCGGAGCCTGGTGGGCAACAGTCCTTAGGGTCACAAGGGGTCAGACACGACTGAAGCAATTTGGCATGCACAGAGCATGAAGGATACAAAAGGCCTAACTTTCTTAAGATCTGTTTTCGTGGGGTGGGCAGAGACAGCCATCTGAGGAGCTTATACATTCATCTCAACTCCAGAGGATCAGACAAAGCAAGTCAGTCAGGCAAAGACCCAGGAAGATAATGTTGTGGGTATTGGGAACAACAAATTCAAAGGCCTTAAGTTAGAAAAGAGCAAATGAAAGACCACCTGTGTGGTTATTAAGTTTTCAAAAAAGTATTATTGCCATAGGTGTGGTGTGTTGTGGAGCTGCTTTAATTTGGGATGATTGGCACATCATGTACTAAGGTCCACACATTCCTCTAAAATAATCTCAAAGAAGTATAAATTTTCACTTTCTTATTTCCATGAACACCATTTGGATATGTTCGTGGCCTCTAACAAAAGAAAACATTAAATTAATAATTTGTCACCATGAGACTAGGTGTTCATAAGTAGATGGCTGTGATGCTCCAGAATTCCCTTTGTTTGGATCTTTTCCCTCTGGTTATGAACCTGTCCTCACCCTCCATGCTTTAGCTTAAAAACTGAGGGGTGGAAGTGAGCTTGACTCTGGTCATCATGTTTAATGATGTCTTTAAAGCATAAGTCACAGTTTGAAATTCAGGAATCATATCTAATATTATAGGTTAAGATCATTATATTTTATATCATTATAAAAATTAATGATTATGTTATTTGCAAATGAATTAAATATTAAAATATGTTGAAGTTTACATTTGTCTCACAAATTCATAAATTAATGGGGTTTGAAGGACTCCAGTGGAAAAGGCAATGGCACCCCACTCCAGTACTCTTGCCTGGAAAATCCCATGGATGGAGGAGCCTGGTGGGCTGCGGTCCAGGGGGTCGCAAAGAGTTGGACACGACTGAGCGACTTCACTTTCACTTTTCACTTTCATGCACTGGAGAAGGAAATGGCAACCCACTCCAGTGTTCTTACCTGGAGAATCCCAGGGACAGGGGAGCCTGGTGGGCTGCCGTCTATGGGGTCACACAGAGTCGGACACAACTGAAGCGACTTAGCAGCAGCAGCAGCAGGACTCCAGAGATCAACTAGGGCATTCTCTTCACTATCAGGAGAGATTATAGGATTTCAGCTTCTCACCTAGTGTTCCACAGCTAACCTGAAGGCAGAACCAGATTTGAATTTTCAGGCTTTTGTCAAGAGTTCTTTTACAGAACCTAAGCCATCTCTCTGGTTAATTTGGTCAATTGTATAATTTTATCTTATTTTTTTAAAAGTTGATATCAAGTTAAAAAAAATACAGAATGTCTCTATTCTTGACATTTTTAGAAAGGGTGAAAGAGAAAGGGAAATAGCTACATGAAAAAGGATGTTATCTAAAGAATATCTTCACAATTATACATATATTTTATGAATCTTGTCAGCCTTGCCGTATTTTCCCTATTATTATAACTCAGCTAGATAATTATTTATGTTCTTCATTAAATACCCAGGACATAGCGCAGTTCTTTACATATAGAAGACGCTCATAAAATACCTGTTTAATGGATGAATGTGTGCATAGCTGCTTTACTTCAATGTGTGGCCATTTATAGCATCAAAGAATTGGAGTTAAGGATTTTAATTGAATTTCATCGGGCTTCTCTGATAGCTCAGTTGGTAAAGAATCCACCTGCAATACAGAAGACCTGGGTTTGATTCCTATGTTGGAAAGATCCCCTAGAGAACGGAAAGGCTACCCACTCTGGTATTCTGGCCTGGAGAATTCCATGGACCGTATACTCCAGTGGGGTGGTAAAGAGTTGGACATGACCGAGCGACTTTCACTTTCATTTTACTTCTAACAGAGGAGGAAATGGCAACCCACTCCAGTGTTCTTGCCTGAGGAATCCCATGGACAGAGGAGCCTGGTGGGCTACAGTCTATGGGATCACAAAGAATCGGACACAACTGAAGCAAGCAAGCATGCATTAGCTTTAACAACATAGATATCACTGGGAAATAGAAATCATGGCTGTCTTAGTAAATGGTCTTGAAGTTTCTTTACCCCTGAAAAAATTTTGCACCCCGCAAAATATATATCTGGAGATACTGTGTTTTGTTCAGTTTCTCCTATTTATTTCTTTGTAAAGCCATTTTCCCTTTAGAAAATGTGTTAAAGAGGTTTCTAATCTTTCTCTTAGCATGTTAATATGGTGCTTTACCACCTCTCTTGCAGATTGCTTTCTTTGTCATTTGCCTCTTCAAGCATATGTATTATTTGAAAAGTCCTACCCAGATAGGGTATTATACACATCCTAAAATTCAAATAGATTTATTAGTGCTTTCTTGACACCTGGATCCTATCCCTCAACAAAGTCGTCTCCTGGTGTTTCCTCAGGAGTCTCATCACACTCTACTGCATGTGCAGATGGTGCTGTCAGTCGTGCTGGACTGTGGCTCCCTCACCAGTGGACTTCTGAGATCACCACTATTATTTTCTCAACTTGTTTGTCTCTCCCTCTACCAAGGATACAACTGTGGGAGTGTTAAAGCATGACTCTCATGACAGCATGACTGACAGCCACGAAGTCTAAGACAGTCCTCAGACAACCTCTAATAGTCACCAAGAGGCTGAACACACCTAAAACATCTATGATTTGTGTTGGAAGAAAGAATATTAAGCAAATTAAGTTAAAATGGCACTATACATATAGAACAGAGAAGGCAATGGCACCCCACTCCAGTACTCTTGCCTGGAAAATCCCATGGGTGGAGGAGCCTGGAAGGCTGCAGTCCATGGGGTCGCTGAGGGTCAGACACGACTGAGCGACTTCACTTTCACTTTTCACTTTCATGCATTGGAGAAGGAAATGGCAACCCACTCCAGTGTTCTTGCCTGGAGAATCCCAGGGATGGGGGAGCCTGGTGGGCTGTCGTCTATGGGGTCGCACAGAGTCGGACATGACTGAAGTGACTTAGCAGCAGCAGCAGCATACCTATAGAAAAGATTATATATATAAGACTATTAGTTCATATGTGTAACTATCACATATGAAACTATGAGATAAATGCCATCACATTATTTAAAAATTAAATAAGAATCAATTTCTAATTCTTTTCAAATTACAGTTTGCACATAGTAAACAATCAAGTATAAGGAGCTCAGAAGATTTCCAGTTAAACAGTTTCACTAATCCTCCAAGACAATATCAGGTAAGCATGAGGTTTTAAAGAAATAAGACTAGTTATTTGTAATATTTAGAAACTCACCCAGTGCAATTATTAAAAGGATAATGACCTGTTATATTTTTTCAGTGATAATACACTAATACAAAAAATATTTATTGAGTAATTACAACATACCATGCACTTTCTAAGTACTAGAGATACAGATGTAAATGAAATAGATGAAATCTTGCCATCATGGGAATTAGACCCTACATGTTTATTGTATCAAGACTATATTCAAAAAGCATAAGAAGAGAGTAAAAGTCACCTCAAACTCTATTACTGAGCAATTAAGACTACTTACTTTTTGTAAATATTCTGCCAGATGATTATACGTATGTGTATAATTTTACATACATTTTAATATTATTATAGAAATGTTTATGCAATATTGGGCTTCCCTGAAGGCTCAGTGGTAAAGAATCCACCTGCCAATGCATGAGATGCTGGTTTGATCCCTGGGTTGGAAAGATCCCCTGGAGAAGGAAATGGCAACCCACTCCACTATTTTTGCCTGGACAGAGGAGCCTGGCTACACTCCACAGCATTGCAAAAGAGTTGGACACAACTCAGTGACTAAACAGCACCAACAACAAATATGCAGTGTTATGTAAATGAGATAATAATATATAATGAGTAATAGTTTTCCACTTCACAAAGCATATATTCATATTAATTTTAATGGATGTACTGTATTCCTTTGTACAAATAAATAATCCCCTATTGATGAACATTTAGGGTTTATTTTTTCCACTATTGTAAGGAGTACTACTATGAACAGACTTGTTTGTATACCTAATTACATCCTTAGAATAAGTTATTGAAAGTGGGACTTTATTGTCTATCATTTAATTTTGGGCTTAGGTAGTAAGATTTGGTTTAGCTATATATCCATCCACTCAGGACTTCCTACATATGTGCTGAGCCTCTTATTATTTATAAAAAGTATGTAGTAAAAGCAGTATCCTCATGGTAGAAGCCAAGTGCTGGAGAAATACTATTACATTGAAACTAGCCATTCCTAAATTATTAGAAAGTATACAATCAAAACTGGCTACATTTTTTGGTAATGGAGGGGAAAATCCATAAATGAGGCACATTTACTTAACTTTCCATTCCCACAGGCCGAACTGCACACCTTTGACCCACCCAGCTGAAAGGCTGTGTCTTGTTCTAACATTTTTCAAGTAAAATACAAGCAATGAACATCAAGGATTACGTGTTTGCTCTAAACTTACTCTTTTCTCATGAATTAACTTTTGAGTCATTAGCCCTGGTGATGTTAAAATTTACTTTAAAATCTGTAGATAGTATACATTCCCTATCAGATAAATCATCTTAATCTCTCATAGCTATCACTTCAAAGTATTTACTAAAGACAGAAAGATTCAGAAGCTTATTCCAAATGAGAGATTTGTCATGAATGTAAAACTAAGATGGATTTCTCCTTTTCCTGTCTAGAAAATAATGAAGAGGCTCATTAAAAGATATGTATTACAAGCCCAGATAGACAAGGAGAGTGATGAAGTGAATGAAGGTGAGTTGAAGTCAGCCCGTGAGCATGAGCCACACCTGGGGCCTGAGGCCAAGCTGAGGGAGAGCTGGAGAGGTGGACGTGGGAAGGGTGGGCTTCAAGGGGAGGAGACCGCATCGCACCGGGCATCAGCACTGCCTCATGCTGAGGAAACAGAGGCTATTTCTCCAAAGGGCAGATGCCGTTGGCTAGATAAGTAACTGTGGTCATCCCTTAGTCTTTGTGGGAGATTGGTTCTAGGACCTGTGTCAATACCAAGTTCCTCATACAAAAAAGGAGTATTGTATTCCAGTCTATCCTTCATATTCCAGATGCGGAGCCTGCAAACAGGGAAAGTAGACTGTACTATTTTTGTGGGGGGCTTTAGAGGGAGAGGACTTCCCTGGTCGTTCAGACAGTAAAGAATCAGCCTGCAATGCAGGAGACCCGGTTTGATCCCTGGGTCAGGAAGATTCCCTGGAGGATGGCATGGCAACCCACTCCAGTATGCTTGCATGGAGAATCCCAAGGACAGAGAAGCCTTCACAGGGTTGCAAAGAGTTGGACACAGCTGAGTGACTAATGCTTTCACTTACACTTGGAGGAAGAAATAAGTGGGTGGTGAAAGGGAGGGTCCATTGGCCCCAAAATCCTGTAACATTTGTTGCCAGTGTTTCAATTTCAATTATTTTAGGGGGACTTTCATTATGTTTTCTCTATTATCTTTTCATTACCCAAAATACTTAGCTGAGAAAATAGAAATCTGCCCCCATTAAGAGTGATTTCCTTTGAAAAGATTCAAAATACAGATATGTGTGGAATTAAAACAGATTTTGATCTATACAGAATCACTAGTTTCTCTGCATTACATATTTACAATTGAATTCTTGTCACTCTTGTTTTTCAAAGGGGAACTGAAGGAAATTAAACAAGACATCTCAAGTCTCCGCTATGAACTCCTTGAAGAAAAAACTCAGAATTCAGAAGACCTGGCAGAACTTATTAGAAAACTTGGGGAGAAATTATCAATGGAGCAAAATCAAGAGGAAAGCAATAGATAATGCAGAGACTTTCTTAAAAATTCATATTTATTCGTCCACTTGAAGCCATATTATTTTCTGATTTATTTTTTTAAGTGCCACTGTGACCAGCTTTTGAAAAAGAAAAAGTTCGAAGATAACTTGGGTTATCCAGTCATTGGAATTCTACTATTTAATATTTATGGTGATTAAATTTCATTATTCAGGTTAAAGACTGCAGATTATGATGAAAATTACACCCAATTGTTTGGTGCTTTTCTTCATAAACTGCTTGGGTCTAACCATTGTGATTATGTGAGTGCCATGTAGGGTCTGTCTGGGGATCGTTTCGCTGGCAGGGCAAACACACTGCACTGTGTTATTTCCCCTGATGGTGACTTCAGGCATCTTCTTGCCTGTTCTGTGGACCCCCTGATGGTGACTTCCAGACTTGAATTTAGAGAAAAATAATCTCTTGCCATTTAGAGAATACTATTTAATCATCCACCCTTCTTAGTCCCCACAAAATAGGATTGATATTGTCTGTGCAAAGTGGTGTTAAATCGCTCCTAAATTTTCTGATTCATCTCTTTGGATATTTTACCAGTGAAAAAGTGCTGCCTTCACTGAACCTTGGAAACAAAGTCCAGTGTGTGGTGTGTGTGTGTGTGTGTGTGTGTGTGTATGTGCACACGTGCATATGAAATACTTGTCCTGTTTTCTTTTGCAGCCAGTGTAGATACGTAAAAGCTCTTCAAGTTGTACTTTTTATTGTGACTAAAAAGATGTTGGCCAAATAAGAACTTTTTATTGGAGAAGTATCAAAGCCACAGACAATTGTGTTTATTTGGTCAAATGACAGCACAATTTTGTACCATTTCCAAGGGTCTTTATAGGTGATTTCCTACATATGGCAACAGATGGAAAGGAAAAAAATGTGTAGACAGAACTTGCAAATACTTATCTGTTATTCTCAGTATATTCTTCTACACTCCTCTCAAAATATATAAAATAAGAATTTGCATTCATGAGCATTTACCAAGAGGTTGCTATTATGTATTGATAATGTGAAGCAATATCTAAAAGAAAGAAATGAAGGTTCACACTTCAGCTACCCAGACTATCAATATTTAGATGATGCTGGGCATTGACTGGAAGTGCTGCTTTAAACTCAATAAAGAGAGGCTTCATATGCAAAATTTTATTTTAAAGATAAAGTGGTCACAGAGAATCTGGTTAGCCCCAACTTTGATTTTGTTTACATCAAAAAACCTTTATGTAACCAGATCTGAAAATTTAGCTGAGATTTTATATTAGGTGACTTTTGTATTTATGGTTATCACTTAATTGAAAAGTTATTTAGTGATACAGAAAAGGTCTGTTTTCAAATGTTCTGTGACAATATTTGAATCAGAAATTGTAAAAATCAAACTCATACCAAATGCACTACCCATGAATTAAAATAACCTAAATGCTAAAACCTTGTGTGTTATGCCATGCAAGAGATTGGCCTCCATGCCAAGCAGCATTCTATGACAGCAAATGGGCTTGATTCTAGAAGATTCTACAGAAGATATTTAGATTCCTCAGCACTCCAGCCA
Source organism: Bos mutus (assembly GCF_027580195.1). NCBI lineage: Eukaryota > Metazoa > Chordata > Mammalia > Artiodactyla > Bovidae > Bos > Bos mutus. Next base: position 72,478,126 of record NC_091631.1, on the reverse strand, counting down.
CCAGGAGCACCAGCAGCTCCGCAGTGGCCAGGCTTACCAGGTAACAGTTGGTGAGTTGGACTGACTTTTGATTGACCTGACAAGATGTAAGTTTTAGGAAATGCAACAGGCATGATGGTGGCCCCCTCAGTAAAAGGCAAAGTGCTACGTGTTATTATTCAAATTATATGTCCTGAAATCAACATATTTCCTTCAAAGGGCAGCTGAACTGGCATCTTTTCTCATTTCCTTTTAATTGGAAGATGATAAGAGAAACCAAGCATATTTTAAGAAAGGGTTTAAGAATTCCAGCAAGAGCTGCTTAATTTCAAGGTATACTGGCAAAGGATGGTCAAAGCACAACCATCCTGCAAAAGTCTCAAGACCACTGGCTTTAAATCATGTATTCATGTTGAATCTGCTTAACCTTTTACAATTAGGGGATTAAGAAATTTAAATGTGTTTATCCAAACTGTTCTCTCTCATACTTCTTCTCTGAGATTTGGAGCTTTCTGGACTTCGGGTCCCAGAAGGAGGACAGAACAGTGATGTCTGATACTCTGACCACACAGCTCCTCCCTGAGGGCCAAGCCTGCCCACTCCTGGGCCTGTTTTACTCTGCTCTTCTTACTCTAAAATTGAGAAATAATACAAATTCAATGTTATTTTACTAGGTGTATAAAATTAATCACAAGAATCTACTGTCTGCTTAAAACTTTGCCAGGGATTAAGAGATAGAAAATGCATCTGACCTCAAGGAGACTGCAACTAAGTAAAGAAATGGGACTTAATACAACTATAAGAAGTGCTTACTGAATATTCACCATCTGCTAAGTACTGTGATAGATGCTTTCTGTGCTCTGTGTAATTTAATATAACAATGCTTACAATGGGTTTTCCTGGTGGCTCAGTGGTAAAGAATCTGCCTGCCAAGCAGGAGATGAAGTTCAGTCCCTGGGTCGGGAAGATCCCCTGGAGAAGGAGATGGCAACTCTAGTATTCTTGCCTGGAAAATGCCATGGACAGAGGAGCCTGGCAGGTTATAGCCCATGGGGTCACAAAAGAGTCAGATATGACTAGACAACTAAACAACAGCAACCAATGCTTACAATAGCTGTATAAGGTAACTATTATTACTATCCTCATTTTAGAAATGAGAAAACAGAGGCTTTTAGTGGCTAAGTGACTTGCATACAGAGTAAGTATCAGAATCAGGACTAAAACCTAGGCCTGCTTCACAACAGAGGTCTCACACATACCTGGGATCTTGACCAGCTAATCTGCAGTGTGATTGCCTCAGTGCAAAAGCTCATAGTTCAATCTGTAGGGGAAGAAAAATAACCTGTACCTGAAAATCCAGTGTTCCATTGTATACCCAGTCCACAGGCACATAATCACGTTAATCAAGGAAGGCTATGAGTAAAGAGAAGATCTGATTTCAAAAGGATTGTAGATACAAAAGAGAATAAGAGATGGAGATGTATATTAAGGGGAGGGGGGAGCATACAGTGAGCAAGACCAAGAGTTGGACATGAGTCGGGGGCACAGAGGAAGAGAGAGTGAATTCAGTGGCTGTGACTCAGGCTGAGGAGAACCAATTGATTTTGGACAATCTATCCCACCCATCCAGCACTATTCCTGTATGAAAGAATCTTATCACTATATGAATAGTTTTTTTTTTTAATATGAATAGTTAAAAAAGAAAAAAATATATACTAAAATTTCAATTAAAATGGAGAGACTATGTAGCAGTATTTGCCAACCAGGCAGCCTGACCTAAAAGTGCTCCAATAGAATCAGTCTGTACCAATATCCAGCTTCAGGCCAAGGAAGAGCTGTTTCTCCAAGTGCCACAGTCTAAGTATAACTTTTATCTGTTCCAACAAGCAGGTATAGCTTCCTCTTCACCCTGAAACCATCCCTTGGGGTCACGTGCTAGGTGTTCCCACCACTCTGCTGAATGGTGCTGGGTGGGAGGTTCTACTGTAGTTACAGCCTCTGCCCAACTAGAGGCTGCAGGTTAAATCACTAAAGAAGCAGAAAAAGATATGAATTCTTTTTTTTTAGATCAGAATCTCATTTTCATATAATTAAGAAAAGCCTTTTTAGTAAGTACACATTGTTTAAAACTGTTTATTTAAGTACATTTTAGTGTTTTTTTATAGTTTAGCCTAATCTAAAAATGATATAGTATACATTAATATATCCTTTGAAAGTGAGATAAAGGAAATGAGTATATAATCTCTGTTTTACAGAATACTGGAACAAAAGTCCACTTCAATATAGGCAGACAATTTGAAGTACAGAACAATAAAATATTATAGAATAAAAAGGTAAATTTATTTCCTGGTTGAATTAGCAATAAGAAAAAATACCAAAAATGTCAGAACTAAAATATTAACAGTATCAAAAATTTGGTCTTAATCTGTTTTGATCATCTATCACTGTACAGAAGAAGTCATCTAGAGATTAGCTCAAGGTGGCAGAGTAGAAATTCTCCCCCTTATGAAAATACCAAAATCACAACTGGCTGCTATACAAGCATCAACAAGAAAATGCTAGAACCTACCAAAAAGGATGTGAATTCTTGACCCAGACCTCTGTGTTGTACTTGGGAAACTTATCTGAGCAGCTTTCCAAGTGAGCAAGTTGATCACAGGTTGTGTAGGAGTACAGCTCAGCATCTTACCACTGACAGTCAACTTCAAAATTCAGCTACCATAGAAATCTGTTACCATAGAAAACATTGACTTTTCTGAGTATTTACTTTTATATGTGACTACCTGAGGTTAGAGATACACCACAAACAAAAGACTCAGGTAATGAAGGCAAATTAATTGAATCATTAGAATGACTGCTCGAAGTTTCTTCTTTACTTTGTATTTACAGCAACGACTGTAAATATTTCTGTGGACACTTTTAAAAACTTTCCCAGTATGAATTTGATAACACCTATTCTCAAATCACAGAAAGTTTTCATTTTGAAATCAATTTTTGATGAGACTTTTGTACAACTGAGTAAATAGCTAGAGATACTGACCAACTGTATGATAGGCTTTTTTTATATTAATGCCATTTGACTGATATATATCCAGTGTAGGTGGATCATGGGGACATTGATTCAAGTTTTTCAAACTCTTTGAAAATGACAAAGCAAGCAGCCAACTTATTCAATGATAAGGGGAATTATACCTACTAAAGAGATCATATTAGTCATAGTGCTAAAAAATAGTTTTTCAGATTCATAATAGTCATCATACTCCCTAAGTATCATGTTACCAAAGACATTGAAGTAAAAACTAAGAGAAATATTGGTATGTACAGAATCTAAGAATGGTTTACTTTCTTCTTTTTCTAATGGCCACTCTGAAAGCCGTAAGCTTCTGTCATTATCTACTGATAAACTATAGGAACAGTGTGTAAAAGGTAGACAAATAGGTATGCCCTCTAGTAAATGCACAGAACATTAATATTTTTTCCTAAATCATTAGAGGAAACCTTGATGACGACATTTAAGAAATGAGTTTTGGACGCGACTGCCCTGCCTTTTTGTCCTCATCGTTGTCCATGAAAATAGACTTCTGAATCATTACAAGAACAGTCTCAGAATAAATTTACTAATTATCATGTCTGAGACTAAAAGTACTATGGCAACTCTCTGCTTCTGCCTTAACCTTTCCAGTATTTTGTGATTCAGTCGTCTGACATTTACCCTTCACTCTCCTTCAGGAAATGGACTATCCTTCAGAATAATTGGAAGAAGTAAAATTTCAGTGTTACATGATGTTTTAAAAAATGTTATCATGTTTTCATATTGCTGCTACTATTAATATGTAGAATAATATTATAGACACATATACATAGTTTGTCATTATATTTAGTCTGTAATCATATAATGCATGTAAAATATATGCCTGTTTTATATATATAAATCAAAACAAAGACATTTTTCAAAATATGGTTATAATCCTAGAAAAAAACAATTATGCTTGGGCTTCCCTGGCGGTCCAGTGGTTAAGAATCTGCCTGCCAATGCATGGGACATGGGTTCAATCCCTGCTCCTGGAAGATCCCACATGCTGCAGAGCAGCTAAGCCTGCTCGCTCTAGAGCCGATGTTCAGCAACAAGAGAAGTCGCTGCAGTGAGAAGCCTGCACACTGCAGTGAAGTGGCCCTGCTGGCCACAACTAGAGAGAAGTCTGCACGCAGCAATGAAGACCCAGCACAGCCACAAAAAATAGATAATGCTTACAAATCTGCACTTTTTGATTGTTTCTTTTCTCATTTGTCCTTTTCTTTCATTTTCATTTCAGTGATTTCAACTTTTCCCTCTGGTCTCTGTATCTACCTCCTCTACTGAGTTTCTTCACCCTAGTAGTTCAGAGTATACGTTCTAGAGCCAGAACATGGGGGTTTGAATCTGACCTATGACAATCATCAGCTGTGCATTTGTCATTAAGCTGTTTAACCACTCTGAGTATACTAAATTCTGCAGATGAAAAGAAGCTAACATCACCTTCTGCATAAAGTTACTGTGAGGATAAAATGAGTTATCTTAGACTCAAAAATCATTCTTGCTGTGTATAAGTATTTGGTTAATGGTAGCAATTGTACAGAAAGAATGTGGTTCTCGAATTCTACCCTGTCTTAAATCTCTCCCTCCTAAATCTCATAATATTGTATGAAATTTATGTTTCAACTCATGTTGCTCTGATTAGTTGGAAAATGTGTCTGGAGCACTGTGCTAAGAAGGGATCTGTTGAGATCAGTAAGAAAGAAATATACAGAGACTAGATGAGAAGTTGGCCCTCTGGCCCAACTTCAAGGAAGGTTTTCCTTCCTTGAAAAAAGAAATCATATTTGAATAATATTTAGAAAACTCTTAAGGCATATGTGTCACTTTTGCTTGTGGTAATTTTGTATTGTTATAAAATATTATCACAAAATATTTTAGGGCAGGTACTCTTAGATCTCAATCAAAAAATTTTTATTTAAAACCTATTATATTCATTGCAATGTGCTGGGTGCCATTGCCAATAGCAGTGATAGAAACAAAAAACAAGTAGTTTATGTAGAATCAGTAGTTTGATGGGGCCTACTTTATTCATCCTAGAGAGCTATACAACACTTGAGAAGAAATTCTTTACCATGTGCCAAGTAGAAAATGAAGCCTGGACTCATTTGTCAGTGTGTTTTGACCTGGGCTTTACACGAGGAGTATCTAATGTTACTTTTGTTCCAGGAACTTTTAGGCATCTCCCTGCCTAGTACAGATACTGGGATGTTGTGAGTGTCAGCAATAGGTGGCTTATTCAGTCATTTCACTTAAAATTAAAACAATAATCAGGATTCATTTTTTACCCTCCAGGAGCCTTAGTCAGACACAGGAGTCAGACATGTCGCCTGTTCGATGCTGTGAAAGCCCCCAGGCGCGCATCAAGGTATTGGGAGTGAGGTGTGTTATTTCACGTCAATGAGACTTCTGGTTGGAAGTAACATATATTTCAAACAAGCCTGCCCGTAGGCTGACACATTGTTCTTTCCACATCCTGGAAATAGCGGTATTGGAAACACATCTGTGGTGGCTTGGCACGATGCTTGCTCTCATACAGGCTGTCTTAAATAACGTTTCCCAGAGCAGACTTGGAATGAAGTCATGCTCCCAGGCCCAGGATAAACTGATGAAGAGTTGGGAAAAGCAGGACAGGGAAGGAGAAATCCTCACAAATGTGTGATGCAGGCAAAATCCCACTAAGGCTTCATTTTCCACTTGGCAGATGGTAAAGAATTTCTTCTCAAGTGTTGTATGGCTCTCTAGGATGAATAAAGTAGGCCCCATCGAACTACTGATTCTACATAAACTACTTGTTTTCTGTTTCTAGTACTACTATTGGCAATGGCACCCAACACATTGCAATGAATATAATAGGTTTTAAACAAAATTTTTTTTTGATTGAGATCTAATAGAGTACCTGCTCTAAAATATTTCATCAACCTGGAGGAAGTTCTGCCTCTGATCCATTGGTCTTCATCTAGGAGCTGCCCCAAGAGGACAAAAACTCCCAGGCTCTTTGAGTAAGGCTTCAGTAGCCCAAAGCAGGCCTGCAGAGAGCATGTCAGGTACAGACACTTAGAAGCAAAAGCACACAGATGTCAGGGAAGGGTGCACTGTAAAGGGGTCTGCTAGCATCTGGAGAAGCCCCGACAACACCCGCTCCACTCCCAATGTACAGTGGGCATGTACCTTTTTTTTTCTTTTCTAATTAATTATTTTTGGGTCATACTGGGTCTTTGTTGCTGTGTGGGTTTTTTTCTGGTTGCCACAAGTGGGGGCCCCTCTTTACATGTGGTGCATGGTCTTCTCATTGTGGTGGTTTCTCTTGTTGGGGAACACAGCTCCAGGGTGCTTGGGGGCACTCAGGCTTCAGTAGTTGCAACACGGGCTCAGTAGTTGCGATGCCCAGGCTCAGCAGCTGTGAGTATTCTGAGCACAGGCTCAGTAGTTTTTGTGGTGCACGGGCTTAGTTGCTCCACAGCATGTGGGATAGTCCCATGTCTTCCCAGGGGTCAAACCCATGTCTCCTACACTGGCAAATGGATTCTTTACCACTGAGTCAACAGGGAAGCCCCAAGAGATTCTTGAAACCAAGGAGATTCTGCGTTAGTCATACTTAGGGTTAAACCAAGCGGTGTCTGTACGCATCAGAAACAGGACTGTTTCCTGAGGTGGCTGCTTACTTCATTGAACTAGATAAGTGTTGAGAGTTACACACACATGCTGGACCGACATACCTCATGAGGCAGCTAGGCCCTTAAGATTATCCACCAGTTGGCATTCCTTTAAGTAGAGGTATAATACGTTCCTTTGAAATGTAATTTTAATAAGGGTGATATATTAAGCAGTTATGAACATCAAACTGAAAGAATTTATGTAGACCTCTGGATAAAGAGGTCCTTTATAAAGAGGTCCTCATTCCTCATAAAGAAGAATGAGACCCAGAATTGGTAACTTTAGATGAAAGTGGGTCCAAGAAAAAAAATCTAGAATATGGGGCTGTTCAATTAGACCACTTTACAACCAATCATAGCAGTTGTCCTTAGCTTAAAGCACAGCAGAAATGTAATAGAAGGCTGTGGAGAATGCAACAGCTCAGGACAGCCTTAATAAAATGCATCAAAGAGCATCAATGACTAATGATTCCCTTACATGTCCTACTTCACAATACTCACAACAACAAAAAAGGATTTGCATGAACCCTCAAAAAACATATATTGCATCTGTGTGCTCAGGCATGTCTGACTGAGCATGGACTGTAGCCTGCCAGGCTCCTCTGTCCATGGGATTTTCCAGGCAAGAATACTGGAGTGGTTGCCATTTCCTTCTCCAAAGGATCTTTTCAACCCAGGAATCAAACCCTTGTCTCTTGTAATTCCTGCTTTGGCAGGCAGATTCTTTACTACTATGGCACAGGATTTGTGTCACAGGTACTTACAGGGTTCCCAGCACATAGTGGGTGCTCAAAGTATATTTCCTGAATGAATATACATATTGGATGAATGTGTTTGGTGCCACTTGCTACTCCAGGAGGGCTTGCTATTCCCTAGGAGAAGAAAAACAGAACAGGCCTTGGGCAGACAAAACTCCTGAGAGAAACCCTTTCAAGACTTGCTGTCCAAACACTTTGACAGGAGACCCCACTGACCTCCTGCAGGCTCTGTCAGCGTTGCGGTCTAGTGAGGGACACAGATTCTAATGCTGCAGGGCTCTCTCTCTCTGGTCACCATAGAGGTGTACCCTAGACTGACAGAGAGTACACACAAGTCTGGCCTGACTTGGGCTCTTTTTTCCATTCTTTGAGAAATTTATTCTGGTCCCAACCTCCTGGGTATCACCTTTCATCTACATCAGAAGAGAGATTAGCGTTGAGAGGAGGTCTGCCTGGGTGACATAGTGCGATCAGAATTTCTAGGGAGAAAGGGGCAGCAGGAAGCTGCCTTTATCTCTGCTACTTTGGTTTCCTTTATCATCAGAGGAGGGGAGTAATCCTTGCTGTGCACTTGACATCCTGAGATTATAGTGAAGTGCAAAAAAAAAAAAAAAAAAAAAAAAAAAAGATATCTCTAAAATGTTTACAAATTGCCCCACAGAGCAAAGCAGCCACCCTGAACACAAAGTCAGTGATGGAATTTCACCCCATAAGAGTTGTCATTTGCTTGGAATAATTGAGACTCTTCTACCAAAATCTCATTGTTAAGTACTGGGAAAAGAGCAAATATCAACCCAGTCTTTGGTTTCCTGAAAGGAGCTAATCGGTGGGTCCACTTTGGCTTCTACCATTCAGAATTCCTTTCATTCTCTTTTTTTAAAAAAAATTGAGGTGTAATTGACCTAATACATTATGTTAGTTTCAGATGTATAACATGATGATTTGTTTATATTGTGAAATAAGCACCACGATAATTCTAGTTAACATCCATCACCACAAATAGTTACAATTTTTTTTTCTTGTGACAAGAACTTTCAAGATCTACTCTCTTACCAACTTTCAAATATACAATACAGTACTATTGACTATAATTACTGTGTTGTACATGACATCCAACTTGGGCTTTTTTTGTTCCCATTATGCCTGGCTGCTGACCAAACCACAATGTATTCTATCCCAGATCTGGGAGGTCACACTGACACAGTTCAGGCAGGCTGGCGACAGGACCTGCGAGGAACCAGGCAGGCCTGCCCCACCCTGCTGATGCCAATGTGTGGCAATGTGGTTCAGAGAGATGCACATAGCTTTTGAGACAGACCTTGAAGGACGCTTGCCTCCCACCTGCTGACACTGCCTTGAACTTAGACAAATGTGGAACATTTCCGAGGGGCTTATTTTCCTCAGTTGCTTAAAAATGCCTTCCTCGTGACTTCCTCATAAGGATTAAATAAGAGCATGTACAAGAAGCACTGTTTCTCTAAGGACAGTACAACTGAACATCTTTGTCAGACATTGGGTGATACAATCCTCAGATATCTTTTACCTTCTGTCCTCCCCAGATACCCAATTCACTTTTTAAAACTGAAGTAGACTGATTTACAATGGTGTGTTAGTTTCAGGTGTACAGCAAAATGATTCAGTTATGTGTACATATATATCTATTTTCAGAGTATTTCCCTTATAGGTCATTACAAAATATTGAGTATATTTCCTTGTGGTAACCTATTTCATTTATAGTAGTGTATATATTAAACCCAAACTCCTAATTTATTAGGAGAACTGGGAAGTTCCCCTTTGAAAAGTGTTTTTCATGTCAGTGGGTCAGTTTCTGTTTTGTAAATAAGTTCATTTGTATCAGTTTTTTAGATTCCACATATAAGTGATGTACAATATTTGTCTTTCTCTGACTTCACTTAGGATGATAATCTCTAGGTTCTTCTATGTTGCTACAAATGACATTATTTCATTCTTTTTTATAACAGTAATATTCCATTGTATTATAAATATACCACATCTTCTTTATCTGTTTCATCTGTTGATGGTCATTTAGGTTGCCCAACTCACTTTTGAGATAAAATAATCCCAGGACACACCTCAGGATATGTATCTGGATCAATAAAGACCTGGTTGAGGCGTTCACTGACCTTTGCCAGGTGTTTGGGGGAGGGGAGTCATCCAGAGAAATATCAAGGCCCACACACCCCGTTTTGTCTGTAGGCCTTGGTATCCTAAGTTTCCCCTCCAAACTTCACACATAATTTGCCTTCAGTGTAGGGTTGCTCTTTCTGATGGGGATGGCTTCATCCTGGGCTTTGTTTTCTGGTACCCCCAGGGTGCGGATGGCAGGGGCTTAGTTATTGGCACCCTCAGTCTTATATCCGTTCCTCAAAGTTACCACTCCACAGGCTGAAGGACTCTACTGCTGAGTCCTAAATACACCGGCTCTCCGAAAGCCCACGGGATCAGAAACTCCTTGACAACCCTGTGTGAGGCCCTCGTGCTCAGGCCTCCTGTCTCCTGGAGTTTCCGTGCCCTACCTGAGACACAGTGCTGAGAACAGCGAGTTCGACACTTAATTTGCTGTAGAATAAACACGCTTTGCGCACTCACCTATAGGAGGCACTGCCCTGGGGGCCGAAGGCCGAAGGAACCTCTGACTCCTCTTGGAACCCGTATTCAGGAAGGGGAAGTAGCCTAGAAGTAGAATAACTAAGCGAAGCGCGCAGGGTGTTAAAAGGGGACGTGTGCTATGAAGAAAACTGAGGCGGTGAGGGAGCTGCAATTTTAAGCAGGGTGGAAAAGGCCTCGTGAGAGAAGACCGAACGGAGGTGAGGGAGGGAGTTTCGCACGTACGTGAGGAGAACGGCCTCATGGGCCCACCTGAGAACAGAGACACTGAGGCGGGAGAGAGTCTGCTGTATCTGAGGAACAAAGAGGAAAGGAAAAGGGTTGGAGCAGAGACGCGAACGGAAGAGCTAGAGACGAGAGCTCGGACTGGAAATGCGTGCCGGCCAGGTGGGAGGAGCCTTGACGTCACAGACGGCCAGGCTTTTACTCTGAGTTTCCTCAGGAGCCTTGGTGGGATCTTCAAGTCAGTGAGAGCAACATTCTTCTCCAGCTACCTGCCTGGGGCCTGTTTTAGACCCTCATTTCTAGAAACTGGTGGAGGTGGTTTAGTCGCTAAGTCGTGTCTCACTCATGACCTCATGGACTGTAGCTTGCCCGGTTCCTCTGTCCATGGGATTTCTAGGCGAGAACACTGGAGTGGGTTGCTGTTCCCTTCTCCAGGGGATCTTCCTGGCCCAGGGAGCAAACCTGCATCTCCTACATCGCCAGCGAAGAATTTTTTACCGCTAAACTTCCAGGGAAACCCCTTCTAGAAGCTGAGCCGTTTTTCTTCCTCTCATGCCACTGTCATCCCTGAATGGCACTTTGGTGAGATGTCAGGAGCATCAGAACTGGCTGGGTCAGAGTCCGCGTGGTGATGCTCTCCGCACACCTTTGCTCTTGGCATACCTGCAGGAACGGGGTCAGTCACAGCCCTGTTTATACTCTCTCTGGTCACAGCTTATACGTGCAAGCTTCAAGCTGAGTCTTTCTCTCTTTTCCCCTTTCTTTCCCTGTAACTTCCTTAACATGGACTACGTTGCCCCTAGCATGCCAGGAAACTGGCACCAGTCTCGGGGCTTTCTGAATATCTACTAGAAGCTAGTGACAGATACCAAGCTGCCTGGTGATTAATGGGAAGATTCTGTGCCCACTTCTCTGCCCATTTCTATCAAGAAATGACAATAAATGTATCAGAATGCTTGCCCCAAGAATTACAGGTCAAGAGGGGAGCTGATGAAGGAAGGAAGAACTTGCCATCATTTTCTTCACAAAACTGACTGACTTGAGCAAGTATTTCAGGACGAGCAAGATGTACTTGGTAACTCAGGGCTGGTGTGAGCCATATATTGGGGTCACCCTACAGCATCACTCCCTAGTACAGAAGGGTCGATACTGTGGTTCTTAATTTGGCAGATTCAGCTTGAGTACCAGTGTGCCTTCCAGCCTCTGGAGCAGCGTGCTGGTAGCCCAACGCTAGCTCCATGGCTTTTCCAAGGTCACTGGTGGTCTCTAATAACCCTGCTCATAACCATGGCCTTTAAGAAGGTGCCCTGAAGACTGTGTAAAGAGGGAATGCCATGAAGGCCTTGACTTGTACAAGGGCCACACACAAATTTCTCCATCACATTTTCTTCACTAACAATGCATGGGACTCTGCTGTGACATTTGAGTGTTGCAAGTAGATGCGTTCAACTATAAAATAAATCAGTTCTAAAACTATACAGATTTTTAAATGATAACATTTTTATTTTATAGTTTTAAGTTTTCATCATTCAAAGATCCTTATTACTTGTAGAACATTTAGTAATCATCATCAGCCACAGTTGTCACCTATAAATCACTCATCAAGGCCAGATTTGTGCTAGGTCTCTACCTCTGTGGTCTCATGTACTGTCCAGATACCCTGTGAAATAGGTATTACTGTTTTAGCAGAAATGAGAACATTCAAGCTCACTCAGATCACATAATTTGGGCCTCTCTGGTGGCTCAGTGGTAAAAGAATTCATGTGCCAATACAGGACATATGGGTTCAATCCTTGATCTGGGAAGATCCCACATGCCCCAGAGCCACTAAGTCCAGGCACCCTAACAATTGAGCCTGTTCTCCAGAGCCCAGGAGCTGCAGCTACTGAAGCCCACCTACCCTAGAGCCCATACTTCACAAGAGAAGCCCCCGCAATGAGAAGCCTGTGCACTGCCACTAGAGAAAAGCCCACACGGCAACAAAGACCCAGAACAGACAAAAATAAACAAATAAATAGAACTATAGATCACATAATTTCCCCCAAACCCTGCAGCATTAACTGTGCCTCATATTACTGTGGTAGAATCAGGACTTAAATACAGGTCTGTTTGAAAACGACAGTGCTGTAGATGCAGTTCAGGTTTTGGAATTAAAATGCCTGTGGTTCACAGTGGTGGTCTCTGTGGACAGATGGATAGAGGGCGGCTTGCATGTGTTTAATGGCATTGCTCAGGGAGTGTTACAGTACTGCACAAATGGAAGGATGTGTCTTAGCTCCCACTGGAGTGTCCATCCCACACACTCTCACAGCCCACGGAGAACACTGCTCCTGAGCTGGGTGTGACGGCAGAGGTCTGCAGAGCCCCTGGCGGCAGGGACAGCTCCCACTCTGCAGCACTGGATCCTGAGATCACAAATATGAAATATTTACTTAAGTTGGTCCCAAAGGGCCCAAGAAGCTAACATACAAAGAATGGTTTTGCTGCTTATGTCATTAGAATTCTCTTCCATTTCTTTGTCATATGGGGTAAAACAAACCTCAGCTCCACAGTAGGAATGAATTGGCGCTCAAGCTCTGCAACTGATAAAAGAGATACATAGGAGGTTCTGATAAGTATATAGAGTAAGTTTGGTTTAATTCTCCTTACAAAGCATTTAACTCAATATGATATAAAGGTAACTAAAATATTTGTTCATAATTACTGTGCCCCTCTGCTCATTTTTGTTGGGATCCCATTTCCCATTTGACAGTTAAAGTCAATTTCCTAATACTCAGAGTAAGAAAATGTCAATGAGTAGTCCCCTTGGAGAATACTTGTTTAATGTGCACTAGTTTTCTTTGGGTGTGCTTCATGTGATGCCTTACATATTTGCTTATTTCAGTCTTCATAGCAGTCCCTATACTGAGGTTTAGAGAAAAGAAGGAGTGAACATGTTTCTTGCTTGAGACCAATATTCTAATCCCAGAATTGTTAATGGCAAGGCTGGTACTTTATGCATGTATTTTACATAACCATAAAAGAAGAAACTATTTTCAAGAGGAGGAGTGTTGAAGCAATCATCTAGTTCAGGTCAAGTTGCTCCTGTCTATCAGCAGTGAAGTTAGACAAAGAAGAACAAATTGTTTTTGAATTTACCAGGCAAGATCTACCAGGAGCCTACCAAGAAGATCTTGCCTGGAAAATCCCATGGACAGAGGAGCCTGGTAGGCTGCATGCAGTCCATGGGGTCGCTAAGAGTCGGACACGACTGAGCGACTTCACTTTCACTTTTTACTTTCATGCATTGGAGAAGGAAATGGCAACCCACTCCAATGTTCTTGCTTGGAGAATCCCAGGGACGGAGGAGCCTGGTGGGCTGCGGTCTATGGGGTCGCACGGAGTCGGACACGACTGAAGAGACTTAGCAGCAGTAGCAGCAGCGGCAGGCAAGATCAGCCGAAGGTATATTGACAAAGGTCAGCCACTAGAGGGCGCCATTGCCCCACTCTGTAAAGCCCTCCTAGGATGTTACCCTGCTTACCTTCTGAAGCGATCCAGGTGAGAGATTCCCAAAACTCTCACTCTGTCTCTGTATCTGTCTGTCTCTCTCTCTGTATATATATATAAATAGATATAGATATATATTCCTGCACCTATTCTCCACAAAATCCAGGAAATCAATAAGAAAATGTTCTTTTTAGCAAGCAGGAAATGGTGCTTTATGGTTACAGATAACTTGATGTCTTTGAAACCGTCTTCAAAAGATTTTTTAACTCACTAAAAATATTTTAAAATAAATGACTAAATGAAACCCAGGAGGGAAACAGTAGCTCATGTTGAAATTGAGCTAACTGAAACTAGAATTGAAATAATTCTAATTTTCTCTTTGTAGGCAGAGTGGATTAGTCTGTGAATAACTAGCTTCACCCAGTTCTGTCAGGAAAATCAGTTTAAACTTGGATAGACAATGATCTCTAATCCGTTTCCCCACTACCACCAATTCTAAACTCTCATCCAGCCACCTTACTGGACAGGGTATTAAAACAGTGAGCAATACAGGGACTCTGGTCCACATTGAGCACTTCATAACTGCTGGTTGAAAAATTACTCCAAAGACTCCAATCTCTGCTCTAGCATCCCCGACAGTAACAAGGCGATGGTGACCTTTGCCAGCTACGCCTCCTGCCACAGGTCCTGAGCTATCAGTAGTGAGCGTGTTGAAGATCAAGCTTAGATGATGTTTAGATTTGTCTTTTTCCTTCCAGAGGTTACAGACGCAACTCACACTTCTGGTATATGCTTCGTAAATACCTGATGAGTTGAATAAGTAGGAGCTGACTCTAATTAGGAGTAACAGGTGAAACTGAGTCCTGGAAAACTGAAGATGGAACCACTTAAATGGGAAAAAGTAATGGTAAAATCCGGTCCCGTGTGTAACCACCTCCCATCAGTAGCAGTGGCTGTCCCCCCACTTTAATTAACTCAGAAAAAGAAATAACTTGGCCCAAAGGCCGGTTTGCAGGATCCAATGAGAGGGTGAGAGAGACAGAAGCAGCACAGCGAAGATGCTCTAATGGGTTTTCCACATCGAGGTTGATTGACTGTTGAGAAAAGAAAGAACAGCTTGTACTATTCTGGGTAGCATGAGCACTGTAATTTGTGACAGCTATAGGTCATGTATCTATTTTTCTGTCTGACAAGGACAGGGAGCAGCTGGTGGCTGGTACAAACCCAGATTGGCTTGTTCAGACTGTGAACTCTGGAGATAGAGCCTGGATTTTCAATCTGAGCTATACAGGAGGTAGCCTGTGGGGTTAGTGCAAGTATATCTGTGAAAACATAACTAGAGTGAACAGATTTCTGGCTGCAGGTGGGAAAATGAAGCTTAATGATTCTAAGAGCTCTGTCCTTAATTTCCTTCTGAGCATGAAAAGAAAGTTGGTTTTATGCCTCTCTCTTGCCTCTCCTCTCCCAGCTTCAGTTTAATTAAGTCTAACAAACATCAACCAAGTTTTTAGGCCTCGCGGGGTGCTGGGGGCTGAGACAGTGAGGTGAGTGTGGCTTGTTCCTTGTGCCTCCAGGACTAGTTTAATGCAGAAGGTAGACACGTGAGCACACATAGGGTGGTAATCATGACAATAGATTTATGCGTGAAAGCTACAAGATGCAGCAGAGAGAGGAGAGATTTATTCTATTGTTGTAGATAAGCCCTCCAGGCTCCTCTGTCCATGGAGTTCTCTAGGCAAGAATACTGGACTGGGTAGCCATTCCCTTCTCCAGGGCATCTTACTGACCCAGGGATGGAACCCAGGTCTCCTGCGTTGCAGGCAGATTCTTTACTGTCTGAGACAGCAATGAAAGTGACAGTCGCTCATTCGTGTCCGACTATCTGCTACCCATGGACTGTACAGTCCATGGACTTCTCCAGGTCAGAATACTTAAGTGGTAGCCTTTCCCTCCTCTAGGGGATCTTCCCAACCCAGGGATCGAACCCAGGTCTCCCAGCAGGGATTCTCATAAACAAGAACTGTAGAAAACTTCTCAATTCATGCATATGAGAAGACCACACTAGGAAATACAAATGGCTTCCCAGTGCACAATTCTAACTTTCCCCTCCTGTAAATTGATGAGAAAGAGCTGAGTGGGGAAAGGACACATCTAGATAGCAATCTGTTCCTCCCAATGTGCCCCAAGCCCTGCCTTCCCTTCCAGGCCAAGCGGTGACCCTCCTTCCTTGGGCTGTTCCTCTGGCAGCTGCTCCACTGATGCTCCCAGGATGGTACCATTATAAGATCTGTGCACCAAACTTTATTTCATGATTTTTTTTCTCCTGCAAAATGGTTATCTTCATTTTATTTACTTTAGACATTAAAAAAAAAAAATCCTAGAAAATGTGTTTTGTCTTTTACAGGCCAGAAGTGCCAACATTTCCCCTAAGAAAAGGGCATTAGCAAACTCCATGGAGTTAAGTCACAAAGTGAATGCAAGTAATTAAATGCGGTAGTTTAGAGAGTCAAGCATACAGGGTTTCCTGACATCTTCTACTTGTTCTTTACAAGCCCATTAAGTCTGTGTTGCTTTTCCCTCTAGTGTCTCCCACTCCTCCCCACACCTTTCCCAGCCCTCCTCTCACAGGTCTTCTCCCTGCCTGCTTCTGATACCTCAACACAGGCCTCCTCATATAAGCTGTCAAATTTTGGCAAAATTAAAACCATTTAGTCAAAGTTGTATGTCCTTTACTTAAGGTCTGGAATCCACGGGTTGGGGAAGTACAGTGCTCATGGCAGTGGAGCATTCTGCCCGAGAGGTTTGGGATGGGGTGAGTTTTAACAGATTTAGAAGTAGCAACGTAGAAACAGGGCATAACTGGCTGGAAGATCAAAGCCAAGGCAAAGCAGGTCCTACTTTCCAGGGAAGGGTAAGGTACCTAGAGCTGAGTTGGAGGACTGCATTTGCGTTTGTTAGGTTTCCTTGACAAGAGTTTCCCCTAAGTGCAGGCTGACATAGGTTTAGATTTGTGATCTGAGCTGGGGTCTCTGGGACAGCCTCCGTCTTGTGGTCTTGATATAGGAATGAATATTATCAACATCTGACACATCTCCAGGAAAAGAAAAAAAAAGATGGCCAAGAGGAAATTCCTGATGTCCCCTCGCTACATGAGTGTCACTGTATTCACTTCTGGGTATTGATGAGGAATAAGCAGGGTCAGGTGGAAAACAAGTCTGTGTATCTCGGAAAAGCTCATATTCTTAGAATAAATGCATGCCTTTGGATTCTTAATGAAAGTGATAAATTTATAAATATTGAAGTAAATTCTCCATGCTAAATGAAGAAAATTCATGGAGATTTTAGAAGACATTACATGTAGCAACTGGAACATTCCACAGTGCGGCAGCAAGTCACTTCGCATGTGTGGACAGTCCCCTGAGGCCAGATGGAGCCTCATGATCAACAGAAAGCCAACAGCAAATGTTCCTACAGGGATATGCCTCCCAAACCCTGGGATTTTCTGTATCAGCCAAGCACTTAAGTCTGTAGTCATGTTTCTCTACTTGAGTCCGTCATGCCCATCTATGTGGCAATGAAACCCTAATTCCAGAGAGGACTTGGCAGAGGGGTTCACTCTGAATCAACTCAGGTTATCTTTAGGCCACAGCATGTACCAGAAAGCCTCTGCATGTACATGCATCCTGGAGAGGTTTGCCAAACGTGGGATGGTGGTGTACAAGAGGTTTAAGGACAAACCGCAGCCTAGGAGGCCTTCAAACCAAAGGGCAGTGTGGACTCATGGCTGTTATATGCATGCATGCTCAGTCATGTCCGATTCTTCATGACCCCCAGGAACTGTAGCCCGCAAGGCTCCTGTGTTCATGGGATTCTCCAGGCAAGAATACTGGAGAGGTTTGCCATTTCCTCCTCCAGACGATCTTCCCAAATGAGGGATGATGTAACTGGCTGTTATAGTGTGTCACATTAATAGGAATGCTTTATTTTGGAAAATCTTGAAAGTTTTAGTGTTGCTAAAGGTATATCCAGGGACACAATCCACTTGCCTTCACTGCCAAATGAATTCACATTGTGACCTGTTTTCCACAGCCACCATGAGTTTGCCTTCTGATGAGACTCATTTGAACCTTGGAAAAGGGAATGAAAACCATTAACTGTACACTTTACAGTCTGGATCTGCCAACACTTAATGTTGAAGGCTGGCAGTGGCCACAGGACTGGAAAAGGTCAGTTTTTATTCCAGTCCCAAAGAAAGGCAATGCCAAAGAATGTTCAAACTACTGTACAATTGCATTCATCTCACACACTGGCAAAGTAATGCTTAAAATTATCCAAGCCAGGATCCAACAGTATGTGAACCGTGAAACTCCAGATGTTCAAGCTGGATTTAGAAAAGGTAGAGGAACCAGAGATCAAATTGCCAACATCGACTGGATCATCAAAAAAGCAAGAGAGTTCTACTTCTACTTTATCAACTATGCCAAAGCCTTTGACTGTGTGGGTCACAACAAACTGGAAAATTCTTCAAGAGGTGGGAATAACAGACCACCTTACCTGCCTCCTGAGAAATCTGTATGCAGGTCAAGAAGCAACAGTTAGAACTGGACATGGAAAAACAGTCTGCTTCCAAATCAGAAAAAGAGTACGTCAAGGCTGTATATTGTCACGCTGTTTATTTAACTTATATGCAGACTACATCATGTGAAATGCTGGGCTAGATGAAGTATAAGCTGGAATCAAGATTGCCAGGAGAAATAGCAGTAACTGCAGATACACAGATGACATGACGCTTATAGCAGAAAGCGAAGAACTAAAGACCTCTTGATGAAAGTCAAAAAAGAGAGTGATAAAGTTGGCTTAAACTCAACATTCAGTAAATTAATATCATGGCATTCGGTGCCATCACTTCATGGCAAGTAGATGGGGAAACAATGGAAACAGTGACAGACTTTATTTTGGGGGGGCTCCAAAATCACTGCAAATGGCGATTGCAGCCATGAAATTAAAAGATGCTTCCTCCTTGGAAAAAAAGCTATGACCAACCTAGAGAGCATATTAAAAAGCAGAGACATTACTTTGCCAACAAAGGTCCATCTAGTCAAACCTATGGTTTTCCAGTAGTCATGTATGGATGTGAGAGCTGGACTATAAAGAAAGCTGAGCACAGAAGAATTGATGCTTTTGAACTGTGGTGTTGGAGAAGACTCTTGAGAGTCCCTTGGACTGCAAGGAGAGCCAATCAGTCAATCCTAAAGGAAATCAGTCCTGAATAGTCATGGGAAGGACTGATGCTGGAGCTGAAGCTCCAATACTTTGGCTACCTGATGAGAAGAACTGACTCATTGGAAAAGACCCTGATGCTAGGAAAGATTGAAGGCAGGAAGAGAAGGGGATGACAGAGGATGAGATGGTTGGATGGAATCATTGACTCAATAGATTTGAGTTTAAGCAAACTCCAGGAGTTGGTGATGGACGGGGAAGCCTGGTGTCCTGCAGGGGTTGCAAAGAGTCGGATATGACTGAGTGACTGAACTGAACTAAAAGTTGAAGGCAGGGACTACAGTTAGACCCTTATGCTGCAATAGATGCAGCCAGGATATTAAAATCAAATTGTTTTCAGTCTTGAGGGCTCTGGCTGCAGGAAGCTCCATAGAGAGGGGGAGCAGGGATCAGCTCTATTCCAGTTGACTCTGGAACCTTAACACCTCACTCATTAGAAAGAGGATGGCATCCAACATCCTTCTCATCCCCCCACCTTGCATTTTGCAGATGTCAGTCTCTGGGTCATTACTTGTAGAAAGTTACCCTGTAGAAATCAGGATGGACTCCATGGGTTTTGTGGTAAATAATCTTGGCAAGTACTATCTACTCTATTTCCTCCTGAAGAATCACAATATGTCTTTTTGGTGATTTTAAAGACTCTGAGAAATTCTGAAATCAAAACATTTTCATTTTTTTTTTGTATTCCTTTACACATTTTTTTAGTCCAGCATTTTAAAATTTTATTTAACCATTATTAAAAGATAAAGTGAGGCATATCAAATATTTTAAGAATTTATTTAACAGCAAAAGAGACACAGATATAAAGAAACACTTTTGGACTCTGTGGGAGAAGGTGAGAGTGGGATGATTTTAGAAAATAGCATTGAAACATGTATATTACCATATATGAAATAGATGACCAACCCAAGTTCGATGCATGAAACAGGGCACTCAGGACCAGAGCACTGGGACAACCCAGAGGGAAGGGATGGGGAGGGCAGTGGGAGGGGGGTTCAGGATGGGGGACACATGTACACCCATGGCTGATTCATGTCAATGTATGGCAAAAACCACCACAATATTGTAAAGTTATTAGCCTCCAATTAAAATAAATTAACTAATTTTAAAAAATTTTAAGAAAAAGAATCTATTTGAGCAAAATCAGTTTGTATCAGGCAGCAAAATGCTGAAGTGGTTAGGAGAACTCCAGTAGGAGCTAGAAGAAAGATTTATAAAGTGAGGAACCAAAAAAAAAAAAAATATATATATATAGTTATTATTATTATTGCTTGGCTATGGCTTAAAGCCCTGTAGGCTGTTTGTGACTAGTTGTCCTCAGGTTTCTGTCCTTAACCTTGGGGTCATTACGGGCTTAGATTTGGTTGGGTTACATAGGTCACTGTGATGTTAGAGTTGCTTCAGTCTAATGGCTTTCAGGTTTAATTAATTTTAGACCATGAAACCATTTTGGCAGAACAATTACTGGCATCTCAACCAATGAGTGTTCAGCGATATGCAAAAGTGACATGCACCTCACACAACAAATAAACATGGTACAAAGCTCCCCTTGAGTGAGGAAGGATACTGATGAATGTTTATGTGAACTCATGCTTTCGGAGCCTCGGGGAGTACCATGATGTACACGGTCAGTACTGACCAGGTGATTCTTTGCTTACAAGTGAGGGTGCACTTGGTGGAAGTGATCACTAATTTCAGCTCAAAAGAAAGGTGATTGGCACAGCAATCAAAGGGCTTGAACCTTTAGATCTTTCCTTCAGACCACAAAGGGGCTCTTCTTGTCACGTCACAAAAGCCTTGGGCCGGGTGGATTCTGAATCCTCAACAGAACCACATAACGATTCGCCTTGGGTGGGCCACATGTGGAACAGGCCTGTGGCTCCCTCATGGATCACCTGCCACACTAGAAGAATACGTGAGGGGAGGGAAGGGGAGACCACACAGACTAAGATCAGAAGTTTCCTTGCCCTTTAATGATCAGCAGTTAAAGCCGATTTGGAAGGGGAGCCCTGAGCATAAATTGAGAGACTCTGGCCTGGGAGGCTTGAACTGGCCTCACATTCTTCCAGCCCTGCTGTAGTTAAGTGTTGTAATTTATAGCTCTGTTGTGGATGGGAGTAGGCTTGGGAAACAGAATTCTTAGTCTGAGAGTGTAAGGGTGGCTTGGGGACAAACAAGTCATTAATTGAGGTTGTTTACCAGAGATCTGAGGAAAATATCCAAGAGAAAAAATTCCTCAGGAAAAACAAGCCCTGATGGAGGTTCTTACTTTCTGGCTTTTTTTCCCCCTCTTAGATCAACACCAAAGGCTCCTCTTTTCATTTGGACCCTCCTAAATGCAGACTCAAGACAGGATGGGTGCATAACAGGCTTACTCCAAGGATAAAGTGGGGAGAAGTCAGTGAGGTGGGCAGAGTCAGGCACCCATGAGGAGAAGGGCCGAGAAGGACAGTGCAGTCGGGGGTGAGGAGGCTGATTCAACCTGGAGAGCACCACGTCTCTGCCACCCCAGCCACTGTCTCCTCATCCTGTCTGGTCAGCTTTTGGTCACTGCTCAGGTTCACCAGGCCTCTGAGCTGCGGCACGCTGCGGTCTACATCCAGGATCTGTCTTGTCTCTGTGGAGACCAGACTACGACTTATATGGAGATATGATGGGGACCATGAGTGCTCATATTTTAGGGGATTTAATGGCGACGTCATCCCTCCCCAGAGGAACTATGTCAATCAGCATCTGCAGTCTGGCTGGGGTCTGGGAATTGAGCATGGAATTGTGGTTTTGTGTTGGAGCAACTGTCCCCAGCCTCCCGCTCCTCCATTCGTCCTTTTTCTGGCAGTAGATTTTTTATAGCTCCCTTTTTGGCTGCTGTCCACTTTGCTCCTGGGAACGATATGCTCAATTAACCATCTACAAAACTCCCTGAAGATCAGGCCCTCTGGCTGCCCTCTGTGAATGCTGGTTATTATGTTAATTATGGCCTCCTGGCTTCTGGCAGTTAAATGCTAAGTACTGCCACCTCACCTCTAATCCCCCAAGGTTCCATCTTCCCCGTGGATACTAGTAAGCCCAGCTCTGTCAGTTCTGTGACTGCCTCTCCCACTGTAAGCACTGGCCTGCAGAGGAAAGTTGCCCTAAACTGCTGTCCTTGTCATCAGTACATTACTGGTGACCTTGATGAATGGAGTGTCCTCTGGATCTTCCTGCAGAACAGAATTCTGCTGGCCCTTCTGCCCTCACAGAATAAATCCTTGCTGGCCTGCCCATATCCCTCAGCCTCTTTATTCCTTTCTCCACTGTCTTCCAGGACTTAAACATTTGCACTTGACTCAATTTGAGTGATCAGTTTCTCCAGGTTTCCAATAGCCTCCCTAGTAGTGAATTTGCCTGCCCTAGGGTCCTTGCCAGGGTGGGTGTTAAGTTCAGTGTCTTGAGAAATTTCCCCCAAGTCAATGAATTCTTGCATGACCACTCTTAAATTCCATCACCTTTGATCAAATACTCTCAAAATCCAATAATGATACAGGATAGCCAATTTTTGCAGCTCCTCTCAGTATATAATCTCTTCCTTCTCTTATCAGGCCCAGAATATCTTCAAGGGGTTATCAGTCTGGGATACAGGAGATAAAGAAGGAGAAGCTCTTATGAGGGGGTGCCTCTCACCTTGTTGGACAGAAGTCTCTGTTGCATCTTTCAGTATAGAGGAAAGTGTTGGCTCTTATTAAAGAAGGGTAGCTACTTGATGCAAACTCTGAGGATTGTCCAGGGTGTGTGTACAGAGCCAACATTCTCATACTCATCGGTGTACTTCTCAAATCCCTCATTCCATTTTTCAGGGTCTCAAGTTTTCTCAACTTTTTCCAAGCTTTCTCACCATTTTTACATCTTAGGAGTTCCAACTTCAACATTTAGATCTCTGTTCAGCTATTCAACTGTGTCAACTTTCCCACTGCAGGACATAAGGTACTAAAGAAGCCCTCTGGCACTCACACTTAGCTTTTAAATGCTTTCAAGGTCTTCAGTTTTTCATTATCTTTGCCCAGGACATAAATATAATTTAGCAGTCACTGAAAAACTTCTCTGTCCCAGATATTGCACTGCCATGTTTTGCAAAAGCTTGAATCTTGTACCTGTAGTGATGTTCCCCTCCACTGAGGAGTTTCTCCAGTTACTGCTTGTGAAATATTTAACATTTCAGATGCCACCTTGTGGCTGAGACTACCCACTTTCACTTCACTTCCTTTCAGAAAAAGTTAAGATGGGATTTGATTTCATGAAGGAAATATTAATTAAGAATTAGGGATCCACCCACCTCATTAGAATTGACTCAAAAGCACTCTTTTTTATGGCTGAGTAAATATACCTGTGGCGGATTCAGTTCAATATTTGGCAAAACTAATACAATTATGTAAAGTTTAAAAATAAAATAAAATTAATTAAAAAAAAAAAAAACTCCAGTACTTTGACTACCTCATGTGAAGAGTTGACTCATTGGAAAAGACTCTGATGCTGGGAGGGATTGGGGGCAGGAGGAGAAGGGGACGACAGAGGATGAGATGGTTTGATGGAATCACCGACTTGATGGACGTGAGTTTGAGTGAATTCTAGAACTTGGTGATGGACAGGGAGGCCTGGAGTGCTGTGATTCATGGGGTTGCAAAGAGTCGGACACAACTGAGCCACTGAACTGAACTGAACTGAATATTTAATTACTTATATGTACCACAACTCCTTTAACACACACATATATATGGAATCTAGAAAAAAGGTAGGGATGAACCTATTTATAGGGCAGGAATAGAGAAGCAGATGTAGAGAACAGACCGTGGACATGGCAGGGGAAGGAGATCAGATCAGATCAGTCGCTCAGTCGTGTCCAACTCTTTGCAACCCCATGAAATGCAGCACGCCAGGCCTCCCTGTCCATCACCAACTCCCGGAGTTCACTGAGTCTCACATCTATTGAGTCAGTGACGCCATCCAGCCATCTCATCCTCTGTCGTCCCCTTCTCCTCTTGCCTCCAATCCCTCCCAGCATCAGAGTCTTTTCCAATGAGTCAACTCTTCGCATGAGGTGGCCAAAGTACTGGAGTTTCAGCTTTAGCATCATTGCTTCCAAAGAAATCCCAGGGCTGATCTCCTTCAGAATGGACTGGTTGGATCTCCTTGCAGTCCAAGGGACTCTCAAGAGTCTTCTCCAACACCACAGTTCAAAAGCATCATTTTTCGGCGCTCAGCCTTCTTCACAGTCCAACTCTCACTTCCATACATGACCACAGGAAAAACCATAGCCTTGACTAGACGAACCTTTGTTGGCAAAGTAATGTCTCTGCTTTTGAATATGCTGTCTAGGTTGGTCATAACTTTCCTTCCAAGGAGTAAGAGTCTTTTAATTTCATGGCTGTAATCACCATCTGCAGTGATTTTGGAGCCCAGAAAAATAAAGTCTGACACTGTTTCCACTGTTTCCCCATCTATTTCCCAGGAAGTGATGGGACCGGATGCCATGATCTTCCTTTTCGGAATGTTGAGGTTTAAGCCAACTTTTTCACTCTCCACTTTCACTTTCATCAAGAGGCTTTTGAGTTCCTCTTCACTTTCTGCCATAAGGGTGGTGTCATCTGCATATCTGAGGTTATTGATATTTCTCCCAGCAATCTTGATTCCAGCTTGTGTTTCTTCCACTCCAGTGTTTCTCATGATGTACTCTGCATATAAGTTAAATAAGCAGGGTGACAATATACAGCCTTGACGAACTCCTTTTCCTATTTGGAACCAGTCTGTTGTTCCATATCCAGTTCTAACTGTTGCTTCCTGACCTGCATACAAATTTCTTAAGAGGCAGATCAGGTGGTCTGGTATTCCCATCTCTTGAAGAATTTTCCACAGTTTATTGTGATCCACACAGTCAAAGGCTTTGGCATAGTCAATAAAGCAGAAATGGATGTTTTTCTGGAACTCTCTTACTTTTTCCATGATCCAGCAGATGTTGGCAATTTGATCTCTGGTTCCTCTGCCTTTTCTAAAACCAACTTGAACATCAGGAAGTTCACGGTTCACATATTGCTGAAGCCTGGCTTGGAGAATTTTGAGCATTACTTTACTAGTGTGTGAGATGAGCACAATTGTGCAGTAGTTTAAGCATTCTTTGGCATTGCCTTTCTTTGGGATTGAAATGAAAACTGACCTTTTCCAGTCGTATGGCCATTGCTGAGTTTTCCAAATTTGCTGGCATACTGAGTGCAGCACTTTAACAGCATCATCTTTCAGAATTTGGAATAGCTCAACTGGAATTTTATCACCTCCACTAGCTTTGTTCATAGTGATGCTTTCTAAGGCCCACTTGATTTCACATTCCAAGATGTCTGGCTCTAGGCCAGTGATCACACCATCATGATTATCTGGGTTGTCAAGATCTTTTTTGTACAGTTCTTCTGTGTATTCTTGCCATCTCTTCTTAATATCTTCTGCTTCTGTTAGGTCCATACCATTTCTGTCCTTTATCGAGCCCATCTTTGCATGAAATGTTCCTTTGGAATCTCTGATTTTCTTGAAGAGATCTCTAGTCTTTCCCATTCAGTTGTTTTCCTCTATTTCTTTGCATTGATAGCTGAAGAAGGCTTTCTTATCTCTTCTTGCTATTCTTTGGAACTCTGCATTCAGATGTTTATATCTTTCCTTTTCTCCTTTGCTTTTCACTTCTCTTCTTTTCACAGCTATTTGTAAGGCCTCCCTAGACAGCTATTTTGCTTTTTTGCATTTCTTTCCATGGGGATGGTCTTGATCCCTGTCTCCTGTACAATGTCATGAGCCTCATTCCATAGTTCATCAGGCACTCTATTTATCAGATCTAGGCCCTTAAATCTATTTCTCACTTCCACTGTAGAATCATAAGGGATTTGATTTAGGTCATACCTGAATGGTCTAGTGGTTTTCCCTACTTTCTTCAATTTCAGTCTGAATTTGGCAATAAGGAGTTCATGGTCTGAGCCACAGTCAGCTCCTCGTCTTGTTTTTACTGACTGTATAGAGCTTCTCCATCTTTGGCTGCAAAGAATATAATCAATATGATTTCAGTGTTGACCATCTGGTGATGTCCATGTATAGAATCTTCTCTTGTGTTGATGGAAGAGGGTGTTTGTTATGACCAGTGCATTTTCTTGGCAAAACCCTATTAGTCTCTGCCCTGCTTCATTCCATATTCCAAGGCCAAATTTGCCTGTTACTCCAGGTGTTTCTTGACTTCCTACTTTTGCACTCCAGTCCCCTATAACGAAAAGGACATCTTTTTTGGGGTGTTAGTTCTAAAAGGTCTTGTAGGTCTTCATAGAACCATTCAATTTCAGCTTCTTCAGCGTTACTGGTTGGGGCATAGACTTGGATTACTGTGATATTGAATGGTTTGCCTTGGAAATGAACAGAGATCGTTCTGTCCTTTTTGAGATTGCATCCAAGTACTGCATTTCGGACTCTTTTGTTGACCATGATGGCTACTCCATTTCTTCTGAGGGATTCCTGCCTGCAGTAGTAGATATAATGGTCATCTGAGTTAAATTCACCCAATCCAGTCCATTTCAGTTTGCTGATTCCTAGAATGTCGACATTCACTCTTGCCATCTCTTGTTTGACCACTTCCAATTTGCTTTGATTCATGGACCTGACATTCCAGGTTCCTATGCAATATTGCTCTTTACAGCATCGGACCTTGCTTCTATCACCAGTCACATCCACAGCTGGGTATTGTTTTTGCTTTGGCTCCATCCCTTCATTCTTTCTGGAGTCATTTCTCCAGTGATCTCCAGTAGCATATTGGGCACCTACTGACCTGGGGAGTTCCTCTTTCAGTATCCTATCATTTTTCCTTTTCATACTGTTCATGGGGTTCTCGAGGCAAGAATACTGAAGTGGTTTGCCATTCCCTTCTCCAGTGGACCACATTCTGTCAGACCTCTCCACCATGACCCACCCGTCTTCTGTGGCCCCATGGGCATGGCTTAGTTTCATTGAGTTAGACAAGGCTGTGGTCCTAGTGTGATTAGATTGACTAGTTTTCTGTGAGTATGGTTTCAGTGTGTCTGCCCTCTGATGCCCTCTTGCAACACCCACCATCTTACTTGGGTTTCTCTTACCTTGGGCGTGGGGTATCTCTTCAGGGCTACTCCAGCAAAGTACAGCCACTGCTCCTTACCTTGGATGAGGGATATCTCCTCACCGCCGCCCTGCCTGACCTTCAACGTGGGATAGATCCACTAGGCCCCCCTGCGCCCACACAGCCACAGCTCCTTGGATGTGGGGTTGCTCCTCCCGGCCACCACCCCTGACCTCAGATGCTGGGTATCTCCTCTCGGCCGCCCCCCTTGACCTCGGACGCTGGGTAACTTTTGGCTGCCACCCTTCGGGCATGGGGTCCTCCCGGCTTCTGCCCCTGATCTCAGAGAGGGGAGGACAAATTGAGAGAGTAATATTTAAACATAACATTACCATATGTAAAATAGATAGCTAGCAGGAAGTTTTTGTATAACACAGGGAGTTCAACTCAGAACTCTGTGGCCACCTAGAGTGGTGGGATGGGGTGAAGGGTAGGGGAAGGTTCAAGAAGAAGGGAAAATAGGTACAGTTATGGCCGATTCACATTGCTGTATGGCAGAAGCTAACACAGTATTATAAAGCAATTATCCTCTAATTAAAAATAAATTTAAAAGAAAAAAGAATTAAGGGGACAACTCCAGAGAAGGCAGGGTGAACCTTTAGCCCATGGTACAAATCTTAATCCTTTGAAGACAGGAGGTCTTGAGAAAGCCAGAATTGTGTAATAAGGGTCTCAGATTACAGCACAGTTCTATGAAAATTTCAGCCCAGTGGAAGTTCTCAAGCAAAACCACATACTAAAAGAGTCTTGTGTTTTGAAGGAATAGTTCTGTATTAGCTCCTTGACGATGCTCATCTATTAGTTGGGAGGAAGTCACGGGAAGCATGATCTTAGCACGCCACTCAGAAGGGCAGCCGCTGAGGCCACTGGTCAGTTATACTCCCTGCAGCAGATAGTTCTGTGTGTTCATTGAAAGGACTGATGTTGAAGCTGAAACTCCAATATTTTGGCCACCTAATGCAAAGAACTGACTCATTTGAAAAGACCCTGATGCTGGGAAAGATTGAGGGCAGGAGGAGAAGGGGACGACAGAGGATGAGATTGTTGGATGGCATCACCGACTCAATGGACATGAGTTTGGCTAAACTCTGGGAGTTGGTGATGGACAGGGAAGCCTGGCGTGCTATGTTTCATGGAGTCACAAAGAGTCAGACATGACTAAGTGACTGAACTGAATTGAACTGAAGCATTTAGCTAATGAAGTCACTAAAAAGTGAAGAAATGAACCTAAACAATTAGAAAAAAAGAAATAACGATAGACTCTTAGAAACTAATGAGTTAGACAATAGAAAAACAGCCTCGGAGATCAAGATGGTGGAGTAGAAGAATGCTGAGCTCACTTTCCTCCATGAAAAGATCAAAAATACATCTATATGTGGAATAATTTTCCCTAGAAGCAGACTGGATACTGGCAGAAAGACTCCTATATAACTAAGGCTATAAAAATGTTCTACACAGAATCAGTAGGAAGGGAAGAGAAGTGAAGGTTGGGACATGCACTCCTGGGAGGCAACACAGAGAATGAGGGGGATTGCAAAGGCCTGGAGATCCTCCCTGGGGAGTAAGAAGCTTGAGCTCCATACTGGATGCCCTTCCTCTGGGGACTGATGCATCAAGGCAAGTATCCTTAGTTGATTTGAAAGTCAGTGGGATTGACATTGGAGTTGTGACATGTATGACTCTGTGTGTACACACTTGCTTGCTCCCAAAACACGGTGAAGAAAGCAAATTGAGATGCCTGGGACTCTGAGGAGTCTCCCATGACTGCCCCAGGGCACACCCACACCAAGCCGAGTACCCACTTTGGCATGTTTGGCTCCTGCACAGCTTCGTACTAGTGCAAAAGTGGCTTTTGCTGAGGACAGTGCACAGTTGTGGGTTATAGAGATGCCCTCCACCTGTGCAGCATTGAAACTGGGCGAGGGCAGCCATTACAAGCTTTCATGGAGGTGACAGACTGCAAGCACTGCCTGGGGTGACAGGATGGTCTCAGGATACCTCTGGCCCATGCCAAATGATCGCTGCAGCCTCTATTGCTTCAGTGCCACTCCTCTCTGGGGTGAAGTTGCCATTGATGAGAGTGGGAAAAGAGCACACCTAGAGGGAACAGAACTAGCTCAGACATGACCCCCAGGACTTCTGTACTAGCACCTTGAAACTGCAATAAGCTGGTGATAGCTACTGAGCATAGGAGTAGCCCCAGCTCACATCAAAGTGATAGCTACCGAAACCTCCTGGGGGAATCTGTGGCTCACGCTCACTTCAGGTCACATCAAGACCAAGGTAATTATTTCACATAGTTTCACACAGAGAGACCATTAAGCAAAATGATAAAATGGAGGAAAAATAACTAATAAAACAAAGATAAATAATTTACAATATAAAGAGTTCAAGGTATTAGTAATAAAAATGCTAACAGAACTGAGGAAAATAATAGGCAGAGTGAAAATTTTAACAAGGAACCAAAACATATATATATATATAAAAGAACCAGTCAAAGCTGAAGAATACAATAACTGGAATAAAAAACATACTAGAGAAGTAAGCCAGAAAGAAAAACACCAATACAGTATACTAACACATATATATGGCATTTAGAAAGATGGTAACAATAACCCTGTATACAAGACAGCAAAAGAGACACTGATGTATAGAACAGTCTTTTGGACTCTTTGGGAAAGGGAGAGGGTGGGATGATTTGGGAGAATGGCATTGAAATATGTATAATATCATATATGAAATGAGTCACCAGTCCAGGTTCGATGCATGATACTGGATGCTTGGGGCTGCTGCACTGGGATGACCCAGAGGGATGGTACGGGGAGGGAGGAGGGAGGAGGGTTCAGGATGGGGAACACGTGTATACCTGTGGCGAATTCATGTTGATATATGGCAAAACCAATACAATATTGTAAAGTTAAAAAATAAAATAAAAAAAACCCAACCAACTAGAGGGAATTAACAGCAAATCAAGTGACATATAAGAAAGCATAAGTGATCTGAAAATTAGAAATTGACTCTGAATACACTGGAAAAACTGTTGCTGAAGCTCCAATATTTTGGCCACCTGGTGCAAAGAGCGAACTCATTGAAAAAGATGGATACTGGGAAAGATTGAAGGCAAAAGAAGGAGGCAGCAGAGGATGAGATGTTTAGATAGCATCACTGACTCAATGGACATAAATTTGAGCAAATTCTGGGAGATAGTGGAGGACAGAGGGGTCTGGTGTCCTTGGGGTCATAAAGAGTTGGGCACATCTTAGAGACTGAACAACAACAATATACCATCTAAAGGCATTAGTAAAAGGAACAAATAAAGCCAAAAGTCAGAAGAAGGACAAAAACAATAAAGATCAGAAAATAAATACAGAAAGTAGAGATTAGAAAACAATAGAAAAGACTAATGAAATCAAGAACTTTGTTCTTGAAAAGATTAAAAAAAATATTAACAAACCTTTAGCTAGGCTCATTATGAAAAAAATAGAGATCAAAGAAACAAAGTAAGAAATAAAAGAGGAGAATTTACAGCTGATACTACAAAGATAAACATATGAACACTACATAACAACAAATTGGATCACCTAGAAAACATGGATAATTTTAATTTTTTCAATGGAATAGGAAGAAACAGACAGTTTGAATAGACCAAATACTAATAGTGAAATTGAGCTGTAATCAAAAATTCTCAACAAGCAAAAGTCCTGGACCAGATGGCTTAACAAGGAAATTCTGCCAAGTATATAAAAGACCTTTTCAAAATATTCTAAAAAATTGAAGAGGATAAAAGACTCCTAAATTCATTCTACAAGGCCACCATTACCCTAATACCAAATAACTACAAAAAATAAAGAAAATTACAGGTCAATATCTCTGATGAATATAGAGGCAAAATTTTTCAACGAAATATTATCAAATCTAATTTAACAATATATAAAAAGGATCAAACACAAGAATCTAGTTGTATTCATTCTAGAGATCTGAGACTGGCTCATATTTGCAAATTAATCAATATGATATACCACATCAGTAAAGGAAATATAAAAATCCATGATTATCTCAGAAACAGAAAAATTAGTTGACAAAATTTGGTATTCATTCATGATAAAAAACACTCTCAGGAAAGTCTGAGAGAGAACATATCTCAACATAATAAAGTCCGTTCATCACCAACCCACAACTAACATCTTACTCAATGGTGAAAAACTAAAAACTTTCCCTCTAAAATAAGGGAAAAGACAAGGATGTTCACTCTTGTCCCTTTCATTTAACATAATAAAGAAAAGAAATAAACAAAATCCAAACTGGAAAAGAAGTATATCTATCACTATTTGCAGAGGACATGATATATATATATATATATATATACACACACACACACATATATATATAGGGCATACACCCCTAATGTCTCCATCAAAAACTCTTAGAACCAATAAATAAATTCAGTAAAGTTACAGCAAGTGCAATTAACACAGAAATCTGTACAATAAATTCATATTAAAAAATTATACTCTTAGCTTCATAAATAAAGAATGAGTGTTGCTAAAAAAAGGGGGGGGAGTAATAAAAGCAATCCCATTGGAAATCTCATCAAAAAGAATAAAACACCTAGGAATAAACTTCACACAGAGGTGAAAGACCTATACTCTAAAAACTTTTAAGACAGTGGTAAGAAATTGAGGATAACACAAAGAAATGGAAAGATATCCTATGTTCATGTATTGGAAGGGTTAATATTTTTTAAATGTGCATACTACTCAGAGAAATCTATAGATTCACTGAAATCCCTATCAAACTATCTATCACATTTTTTCACAGAACTATAACAAGTAATTCTAAAATTGGTAAAAGACCCTGAATGTCAGAGAAATCTTGAGGATAAAGAACAAAGCTGGAGGTATCTTGGTCCCTGACTTCAGACCATACTACAAAGCTACAAATATAAAAAGAGTATGTTTTGGCACAAAAAATGGACACATAGACCAGTGGAACTGAAGAGAGAGCCCAGGATTAAAGCCATACACTTATGGTCAATTGAACTATGACAAAAGATATAAAAATACACAATGGAGAAAAGACAGGCTCTTCATAAGTGGTGCTGGGAGAACTGGACAGCTACATGTAAAAGAATGACATTAGAATATTTTCTCATATCATATACAAAGATAAACTCAGACGGTAT
Source organism: Bos mutus (assembly GCF_027580195.1). NCBI lineage: Eukaryota > Metazoa > Chordata > Mammalia > Artiodactyla > Bovidae > Bos > Bos mutus. The sequence goes on along the minus strand of NC_091631.1, from coordinate 72,445,710 downwards.
TAAAGTCCTAAATGTTAGATTGGAAACCATAAAATTTCTGGAAGAAAACAGAAAACTTACACAAATCATAGCAATATATTTTTAGATCTGTCTCTTAAGACAGAGGGAAAAAAGCAAAAATAAACAATGAGGCTTAGTTAAATTTAAAAGGATTTGTACAGCGAAGGAAACCATTAGCAAAATAGAAAGACTGGAAAGGAGAAAGCATTATCAAAAAATATAGGGGTTATGCTGCTACTGCTAAGTCGCTTCAGTTGTGTCCGACTCTGTGCAACCCCATAGACGGCAGCCCACCAGGCTCCCCCGTCCTTGGGATTCTCCAGGCAAGAACACTGGAGTGGGTTGCCATTTCCTTCTCCAATGCATGAAAGTGAAAAGTGAAAGTGAAGTCGCTCAGTCGTGTCCGACTCTTAGTGACCCCATGGACTGCAGCCTACTAGGCTCCTCAGTCCATGGGATTTTCCAGGCAAGAGTACTGGAGTGGGGTGCCATCTCCTTCTTCCCTTTATAGGGATTATAAGGGGTTATAAAAGATATAGGACTGATAAGGGGTTAATATCCAAAATATATGAACAGTTCATACAACTCAGTATTGAAAAACAAAACAACCTAATTAAAAATAGAAGACTTGAATAGGCATTTTTCCAAGGAAGATAGATAACCAGCAGGTCTGTGAAAAGATTCCCAACCTCTCTAATCATTATAGATATGCAAAACAAAATCACAATGAGGTATGACCTTGCACTATCACAGAATGATACAGTCACATAACGATTATCATTAAAAAAACGCACACACAAATAAGTGTTGCTGAAGATGTGGATGAAAGGGAACCCTTTTCATTCCTGTGGGGATGTAAATTGGTGGAGTCACCATGTAAAACAGTGTTTGCTGCTGCTGCTAAGTCGCTTCAGTCGTGTCCGACTCTGTGCGACCCCAGAGACAGCAGCCCATCAGGCTCCCCCATCCCTGGGATTCTCCAGGCAAGAACATTGGAGTGGGTTGCCATTTCCTTCTCCAATGCATGAAAGTGAAAAGTGAAAGCGAAGTCGCTCAGTCGTGTCCGACTCTTAGCAACCCCATGGACTGCAGCCTACCAGGCGCCTCCGCCCGTGGGATTTTCCAGGCAAGAGTACTGGAGTGGGTTGCCATTGCCTTCTCCAAAACAGTGTCTAGGTTCCTCCAAAGCTAAAAACAGAACTGCCATATGATCCAGCAACTCTACTCCTGGGTATATAGTTGAGGAAAATGAAAACAACAATTCAAAAAGATACTTGCAACCCAATGTTAGTAGCAGAATCATTTACAGTTGCCTTCATATAAAAGCAACCTAAGTGTCCATCAGCCAATGAATGGATAAAGAACACGTGGATTCCATATGTTATCATTTACCCATGGGATCTAAAAAGTAAACAATGAATGACAAACAGAAACAGATTCAGAGATACAGAGAAAAAAACTAGTGGCTACCAGTGGTGGGAGGGTAGGGGAGGTAGGAGTGGGAAAGGAAAGATGGGGTAGGAGATTAAAAGGCACAAACTACTATATATCAAATAAATAATCTACAATGATATATTGTACAGCACAGGAAATTTTGCTAATATTCTGTAAGAACTCTTCCCTGGTGGCTCAGATGGAAAAGAATCTTCCTGCAAAGCAGGAGACCCAGGTTTGACCCCTGGGTCAGGAAGATCCTTTGGAGGAGGAATTGGCAACCCACACCTGTATTTTTCCCTGGAGAATCCCATAGTATAGCAGGCTACAGTTGGACATGACTTGGCAACTGAATGACAACAACAACATATTTTAATTAAAAATTAAATTAAAAAAAGAGAAGAGGAAAACAATAAGATCACAAAACATGTATGGCGTGTTTTGAAGGTACACAATAAAATACACATAAAAAGACAGTAGCTAACCTAACCAGGAAAAATAAGAATACTCAAAGACAAAAAGTTGAAAAGTTAAAGGAAAAAAAATGGATTCTATCAGAAATTATTGAGTACTTTGAAAAATATGACAACAGAAATGAATAAATGAGTTGGATAAATTCATAAGGAAATACAAATTCTTTATCTCATGTTATTTTAATAACATTTTTATTTCTCGTAAAGCATTGATCTGTTTAGGTTTTCTAAGAGTTCATTTCTCACAAAAGGCCTACATAATCACTGAAGAGTTTTAAGCAGAGAAGTGAAGTGATTTGAGTTGTACTTAAAAGAGATCATTCCCAGTCTCCATGCAGGTCATTCCTGATTCTGAAGCCAGAGAGAATGCTGTTAAAAAACTATTACAGGACACTAAAGGATGTTGGTGGCTCTCACTGGGGTAGCGGCAGTGAAGTTAAAGAGATGTGAGTAGTTTCAAAAGTATTGGACAGAATCAGCATGATTGTGATTGAGTGGATAAAGGGAAGGGGTTGCACAGCAAACTGATCATATTCATCCTTTCATTTGTCTCTTTCCCTTGATTATCTTCATAGCCCCCAAACCTAGCATAGCATCTGTCATGTAATAGGTATTCTGTGACCTGTTCATTGTTTCATTCAACACATATTTACTCTCAAATAGCTCTCAAGAGATGCTGATCTATTTTCTGGGTGTTGCTACTTAGTAAAAAAAGTATCTAGATGTAAAAATTCGGAGAAGGAAATGGCAACCCACTCCAGTATTCTTGCCTGGAGAATCCCATGGACGGAGGAGCCTGGTGGGCTGAAGTCCATGGGGTCGCTCAGAGTTGGACATGACTGAGCAACTTCACTTTCACTTTTCACTTTCATGAATTGGAGGAGAAAATGGCAACCCACTCCAGTGTTCTTGCCTGGAGAATCCGAGGGATGGGGGAGCCTGGTAGGCTAACGTCTATGGGGTCGCACAGAGTCAGACACGACTGAAGCAACTTAGCAGCAGCAGATGTAAAAATTGCTAAAGAAATTTAAAAAATTAATAAACAAACTATGATTCCTGCTTTATATTTAAAATGGCTGTAGTGAATGCATTATCAAAATTCTAAGAATTGAAGAGCATGGGTTGGTATTGGAGTGGCCATTTTCCACAGAGAAAGACTATTAACTTATGACTCCATTCACAAAGATACTACAGTACAACTTTTAGTTTGTTCATACTTGATAAAAGCATAAGCCTGTATGAATGAATTTGAAATGAAACCTAGGGTTTTAAAAGCATATTAGCAAGCACATAATGACTAAGCACATTAAAAATCCAATAGACTGAGACTCAACCAGCATACAATGTCTCAACTTGGAGTCAAAATTCCTAAATATTCAAAACGCTTTTTTAAAAAAATTTTCATAACTGAAAGCCTTTTCCGCTTACCCCAGACAGGGTTCCCTGACTTCCCTTCCTTTAGTACAGCACTTACATTACATAAACATAATTGAATTCTTAGTCAGTCTCCTTTCATTTGAGTTTGAACTTCCTGCAATCAGCAATAATGAGTTATTTATTTTTTTATGTCCTCCTGGATAATATTTAGCACACAATCAATGTTTAATAAATATTGAATAAATGAAACTCTGTTCACTGTTCCTTCCAAGAAACAAGTTTGGATTGTCAAAAAATGGATGGGCTGAGAGAAAGATGCAGTTTAAAAATGCTTTTGTTCTTTTTACCATGAACTACTGACAATGCAAAACTTTCGTGACAGCCTCCCCAGTTTCTTCTTTTTGTCCAGGATTTCTCAGTCTCAGAACTGTAGACTTTTGGGCCTGGGTAGTTCTTTGCTGTGGGGGCTTCCCTGTCCCAATATAGGCTGTCCAGCAGCACCCTTGACCTTATTCACTAGATGCCTGTCGCTCTCTCATGGTAGCAGTCAAAAATGTCTTCAGACACTGTCAAACGTCCCTCATAAGGTAAAAGTCAGATAGAGAACCACCGATTATGTCTGCCTGGGATTTTATGGTACAAAGCAGTTAAGGAAAACAAAATCCTGTCAGTTGCCTTGTATGAGATTACATGACTTCAAAGCGACAGAGCAAATGCAATCTTCAGTTGAGTTACAATGGAAATAAAGCCTACTCTAGAGGTTTGTGGTAGGAATCACGTGATATAATATGTAAGCATGTCTGACATACTTTTCTTGGCCCGTTTTGGCCTTGCGAAGCACTTATTGAATCTGAATGCTGATTGATACAGCATGTCTTTAGAAAGAGGAGTAAGTTAGCAAAAACTGGCAACAAAGTCATTTTGGGTTTGCCGTCAGCATCTTCAGCTGCTTTAGTGATGTTTTTCATGTTTTAATGTTTCTAGTTTTCACTCCCTGAAATTTTTCTCAGATGTCCACTTCAGTTGCTGTATCAACAACACATGCAGAAATCATGCTTGTCTACCAATGCCCTTAGATGTAACTCCTGCACCCAATGTGGGAGAGATGTCCGTTAGCAATTCAACTATTTCAGTACAGTTCACAACTTTGGCAATAACATTGCTTCAACAGCATGTGAATAATGTTTTGTAAAGCTTTTGCTTACAAATAAAGATCAATTTTGCACGTTTATTGACAAGTCATTGAAGAATATGCTAAATCATTAAAGAAACACTCTTAAATTTTATCCTTGAAAGTCTCTTTATCACATAGCCAAATGCTTGCATTACCCAAATCTTAAACAAGAAGAAGCTTAAAAAAAATACAGTGTGCAACATGGCATTTTCTAGAAACCTGAATGGAAAATATTTTCCCAAATGGGATATATAGCTTAAGTGGCAGACTCTGCCTTATTTCCTGGCCCAGGTTTGAATATGAAAGGTCATGTCGTCCTGCAGAACAGGTCTCCATGGCCTTGAGTGTACTTTCATTTTGCTATGGGAGAAGGAAAGAATAAAAAGAACTGTTTTCCTTTGCTTTCAGGCAGGGGCAACCCATCTCTTGGCAAGTCTGCCGCATTCCTCCTGGATTTGGAAGCAGCCCACACAGAGTCCTTGAAGTCTTCCTACCCTGGGACTTCTCTGTAAGAGAATCATATTTGAGACAGCAGCAGGGCATAGCGTAAAACTCAGCTACCTGCTTTGGCACAGGTATCAGCTCAATGATCAGGTCCTGACTCTGCCACCACCCGAATATCTCAACCTCCCAGCCCTCCATCCTTGGTCTTGGTGCAGGTGAACCACAATCTCTCTCTTCATTTTTCAGGGCTGCCTTGGGGAACTTCCACAAGTCCCTGCTCTCCCAGTCCCACCACTCTCTCTGGACACTGCTTTAGATCTAGTCCCTGCTGTCCCCAGTCCCCATGACCATGACTTATCATGTTTCATGGCAACTCTTATTAAAAAAACTAATTTTGTTTTCTGTGCACACAGCGACCTGTGACTGAGGGTTTACTCCTTTGAAAGCAGGGGGATTTATTCTTTAGTAGGAATCATAATGGATGCTTTTGCATTGTGGTTCTGGAGAACACTCTTAAGAGTCCCTTGGATAACAATAAGATTAAACCAGTCAATCCTAAAGGAAATCAACCCTGAATATTCATTGGAAGGACTGATGCTAAAGCTCCAATACTTTGGCCACCTGATGCGAAGAGCTGACTCACTGGGGAAAACCCTGATGCTGGGGAAGATTGAAGGCAGGAGAAGTGGGCAGCAGAGGCTGAGATGACTGGATGGTATCACCACCTCATTGGACATGAGTTTGAGCAAGCTCCAGGAGATAGTGAAGAACTGGAAAGCCTGGTGTGCTGCAGTTCATGGGGTTGCAAAGAGTCAGACACAACTTAAGTGACTGGACAATGAGGAGGAAGACCCATAAAGGAACCATACAGGCACATACATTTCTTTGCAGGTAGTAAAAATCAAAAACCTTGGTTTTACAGATATCAGTACTGGAGGTTGTGTTCACTCCCATCTAAGCTTAAAGACAGAACCCAAACACCATTTTCATTTTGAGATATAATTTTGGAGAAAAATAGTGCTGTTTCTTGTCAATGTTTTTGTGGTAACAATAAAGATGTCTGCACCAGGCACTCTGGGAACTGGTGAGATATTCCCTTGTCAGTGACTGGACAGAAATTGCTTCCCGTGACATGACCATTTAGTTGAAGCTGAAGGAAACTGGAAAGAATGATGAACCTGGATACAGACTAGTAATAATAATGGAAACTCCATATATCATATTTTTAATCTTCACATAATCCTTTAAAATAGGTACAACTATTACTCCTATTTTAACCAAAGCATGAAGTAGTTAAGGCATTTGCCCACTGTTTAATAATTAATAGAGGAATATTCAAACACAGCTCTAATTCTAACATCTCTCTTCTCTACCACTGTTCTCCCCTGCTCCTGGGAATGTAAAGTCATATTAGTCCTAGTTTTGGAATCTAGTTGTGACTTCATTTTGGTTTTCCTCAGTTAATTTACTTATTTAAAGAGTATGGCAACGCTTGTCTCAGCGGACCCTTGTGGAAATGAGAGGATAACAAATGTGGAAGTGGAAATATTTAGATTGTAGGATCTGTCACTTACAATAGGATGTGATAGATACATTGTTAAGTTTATAGTAATGCTCTGGGGTGACTCCCAAGAGATGTTTTTCATAGCTGAATTTAAAAGAGTATAGCTCTATCTTTGTGTCCTGATCTTTTTAGAAACTCAGTTTGACTTACAACATTATTTTGTGACCCAGTTGAGTTTCAAATAAAACACCTTGACCTGGGCTTTGGCAACCTGGATTAATTGTTGGTTTGTCACTCTGATCCTTGAAGAGGAAACAACAAAGATTGGGCATCTGGCATGCTTAATACTGGCAGTCACATGGTCAAAACAAACTTGGAGCTTTAGTCAAGGTTTGTATTGGCAGAAAAAAAGCAAACCTGTGCTATTTAAAAGCATTTCAAGAAACTGGACTAACATTTCTTGAGTGCTGCAAAAACCACTGTGTATTGGAAATACAGGATGAACAAGGGAAATAAGAAGCAAAATAAGAGTTCTTGAAGAGAAATGATGAAACTTGAGGGCTGGTTCACGTGAAAATCATGTGACTGCTACTTTATAAGCACAAAAGGATTCTCCTCCCCCAAACTCTTACAGTACAGGTATTATTTTCCCTATTGGATCTATTTAGAAAATATTTTCTCTTTATTTTCTTTCTCTGCCCCCATTTAATTATTTAAATACTTTAAAGCAAATAATTCCAGGTTCCAATGTTTTGTTTGTTTGGTTTTTGTTTGTTTGTTCTCTGACTTTCTCTCACTGGGATGTGAACTGTGTCTTTCTACTCTGGCTGAGAGTTTGCTAGTGGAGCACCCTTCTCAGTCCAAGTACCACTCTTTTAAACCTGCCCTTCCTTTTTAGAAAGGAAGCCATTTTGAAAGGAGGCCCTGGGGTGCTATTAGCATGAGTAGTAGATTTCATTTATAGTAGATGCTACTAGATTTCATCAGTTTCTCAGAGTGTTTTACTTTAAGTGTCTTGTAATGGAAATAGAACTTCTTTCTAAGTCCAACAACTTGACTTCATTTCAAATTTCAGCCTTACCACTTACTAGTTTTGTGATTATAAGTGAGTTACAGAAGCACTCTGTATCTCAATGAAGTCCTTGACCTAACAGTAAAAATAACAGCATTGTAGACTATTTCATGTGGAGAAGGCAATGGCACCCCGCTCTAGTACTCTTGCCTGGAAAATCCCATGGACGGAGGAGCCTGGTAGGCTGCAGTCCATGGGGTCGTGAAGAGTTGGACACGACTGAGCGACTTCACTTTCACTTTTCACTTTCATGCATTGGAGAAAGAAATGGCAACCCAGTACAGTATTCTTGCCTAGAGAATCCCAAGGACAGAAGAGCCTAGTGGGCTGCTGTCTATAGGGTCGCACAGAGTCGGACACGACTGAAGCGACTTAGGAGCAACAGCAGAAGCAGACTATTTCATGTAATTCTTAAAACATACTGGAAGAAAGGCATGTAGATCTGGGTTTGTTATACAAGAAGCCCTTGGTAAACTGTTTTCTGCCCTGTCCCCCAGGATTATTCATTTCCAATGTCAGAGAAATAGAAGGAAAAGAAAAATAGGAAGCTAGAGCTGCTATCACCTTAGGAATAGTCGTGTCAGTTTTAACTAGATTTAACCAACACATTCTCCCTCAGGTTATTACTCCAGCTATTGGAAGTATTCTTGGCAGCAATCTCATGCCGGAGGGAGCAGTTACTATTTAATTTTGTATTAGCAAAACTATTTAGGAACAGTATTTTTTAAATGATGGATCACTTTTTTCTTTTTGTCTAGGGCTTTAAGCTACAGATAAATAGGCAGAATTCTTTCCTTCAAGAAGATTTCAGTCTTGAGGTAGCAATTCTTCAACTGCAGGTTTCACACAGGCTATACAAGGCTATTTTTATTTTTTATTTTTTCTTTTTATGGATAAAATAATCAATAGGTAACATCTGAGCAAACCACCTTTCCTTCAATTTTTCAGATGAAAATCTTTGCCTTCATACAATGCAAAATTCTGGAGCCTCACCAAAGGGCTTGTGCTATTATTGGAGAAGAGATCATGCTCTTTCCTGGGGGTGTCGTGGGGGAGGGGGCGCTGTGGCAGAGGGAAATGCTGGTTTCTCCTGCTGTAGCCACCCCCCCCCCTTTAAATTATTTTTATTTAGCTGCACTGGATCTTAGTTGTGGTGTGTGGGATCTTCAAAGCAGCATATGGGATCTAGTTCCCTGACCAGGGATCTAAGTCAGACCCCCTGGGTTGAGAGTGAGGAGTCTTAGCCACTGGACCACCAGAGAAGCCCCTGCTGCAGCCCTCTCTGCTGCTCCCTCCACCTCATGCCAGAGAGGCTTCCCAGCTGACCTTCTGTCAAGGCAGTTCTGCAAACCTCTCTCTCCACTTTCCATTCCATAGCATAGTGGCACCCCCGCCCTTTCCAGAGCTGAGAACTAAATCGCTTCAGATCAGATCAGTCACTCAGTCGTGTCCGACTCTTTGCGACTCCATGAATCACAGCACGCCAGGCCTCCCTGTCCATCACCAAATCCCGGAGTTCACTCAGACTCATGTCCATTGAGTCAGTGATGCTATCCAGCCATCTCATCCTCTGTTGTCCCCTTCTCCTCCTGCCCCCAATCCCTCCCAGCATCAGAGTCTTTTCCAATGAGTCAACTCTTTGCATGAGGTGGCCAAAGTACTGGAGTTTCAGCTTTAGCATCATTCCTTCCAATGAAATCCCAGGGCTGATCTCCTTTAGAATGGACTGGTTGGATCTCCTTGCAGTCCAAGGGACTCTCAAGAGTCTCCAACACAGTTCAAAAGCATCAATTCTTCGGCACTCAGCCTTCTTCACAGTCCAACTCTCACATCCATACATGACCACAGGAAAAACCATAGCCTTGACTAGACGAACCTTTGTTGGCAAAGTAATGTCTCTGCTTTTGAATATGCTATCTAGGTTGGTCATAACTTTCCTTCCAAGGAGTAAGCGTCTTTTAATTTCATGGCTGCAGTCACTATCTGCAGTGATTTTGGAGTCCAGAAAAATAAATTCTGACACAGTTTCCACTGCTCGCACTAAAACTAGTACAGTGTTCTCACTTTAGGAAATTCAATCCTGTGGTAGCTAAGATAGAGACACTAGTAAACAAGGCATAGTCTGCATACAGGCAGCTTACATTCTGGTGAGAGGAGGCGAGTAAACGATTAGAGCCTGGGTTTACTTCCTTTAAGGCATTTCGATAATTAAAAGAGGGCAGAGGAAGAAATGAGAGAAAACATTTTCTATAATAGGGTAGTCAGGGAAAATTATCTTTCAGTTTCAAAAAAGAAAGTCATGCAAAGATTTGGAGAAGGAGTAATTTACCAGGGGAACCAGTGGGTTCAAGGTCCTGAGGAAGGTAAGAGTGGTGCATTTAAAGGAAACTGAAGGGATTGTGGGCAGCCTGAAAGAAGCACATTGAGGGGAGAAAGAAGTGTGCCTTATATCTCTCTTCCTGTTCTTCATTGAGCAGAGATGAAGATAGTCTCACGTGAACCTCAAGATACTGATTCTTGTTGTGAGATTGGGTTTCAGAAGGGAAAGGATTACAACACCATCTGCCATACCAGTTTCCCCTTAACCTGCCAGAGGCAGGTGGGATGAGATAAGCTGCCTTGACCCCTCACTCAATTCCCTGAAGGAGCCTCTTCTCAAGACCTGGCCTGACCTCTTGAAGATGTTTTTCTATTCAGCCCTCAAGGGCTTTGACAAAGCTGATACTAAACCTAGGGACATTAGTATAACACTGGAATGTTTTAGTGTTGGAAAACTATTCATTAGTGTGGCTTAGAAGAAATACTGGGTATAAATATCTAATAATATAAGTACTTAATAATGTGAAAAAGCTGACTTAACTCTGCTTTCAAAAAACTAAGATTATGGCATCTGGTCCCATCACTTCATAACAAATAGATGGGGAATAAATGGAAACAGTGACAGATTATTTTCTTGGGCTCCAAAATCACTGCAGATGGTGATTGCACGTAGGAAATTAAAAGATGCTTGCTCCTTGGGAGAAAAGGTATAATCAACCTAGACAGTATATTAAAAAGCAGAGACATTACTTTGCCAACAAAGATCTGTAAAGTTAAAGCTATGACTTTTCCAGTAGTCATGTACTGATGTGAGAGTTTGACCATAAATAAGGTTGAGTACTAAGGAATTGATACTTTTGAATTGTGGTGCTGGAGAAGACTCTTGTGAGTCCCTTGGACTGCAAAGAGATCCAACCAGTCCATCCTAAAGGAAATCTACCCCGAATATTCATGGGAAAGACTGATGCTGAAGCTCCAGTACTTTGGTCACCTGATGCAAAGAGCTGATTCATTGGAAAAGACCCTGATGCTGGGAAAGACTGAGGGCAGGAGGAGAAGAGGGTGACAGAGAATTAAATGGTTGGATGGCCTCTCCAAATCAATGGACATGAGTTTGAGCCAACTCTGGGAGATACTGAATGACAGGAAGACTGGCATGCTGTACTTCATGGGGTTACAAAGAGTTGGACATGATTTAGTGACTAAACAACAACAGCAGTGTATTAGACTGAGGTGATTAAGGACATTTCTATAGAGCTGTGGCCCTCCTCTTTCTGATGTTGTTTCCTCATGTTCATGTTCCCCAAATTCCTCCATCTATTCTGTGATTGACTACCTTTTGCTACCAACCCAAATCTGCCATAGCTCAATAATTTTCAATAATCTACAATCACCCATTCTTACTGGCCACATCAGTCTTTCAGAACTCTTTTCCCAAAAGAAAAAGATAAGTTTAGCTTATACTTGATGTTGAGGTGGGAGTGGGCAGATGAATCATTAAAAAGAATCATGCTAAGCTGTAAATAACTAACTGAGATTCCACTTCATACCTCCCCAAAACATTTCCATTTTTGGAGAATAGTCTAATACCTCACAAAAATAATATTTCTCTGATGGTAAAATTCTAGAAAAGGTAACTTTGACTTTGTATGTATTAAACTTAGCTGAATGCAATCAAAGATTAAGAGCTGTTGATAACATTTCAGGAGCTCATCTAAGATTTGATTCTATTGTTTCACTTCATAATCACCAGATCTGAATGTAGATAAAACACTCTATTAGTAAAGATGAATTTAATGAAATAAAAGTAACTTTTAAGCTAAATGGCCAGCTCAATTCTAGAAAATAATCAAGCATATCTATATAATTAATGTAGACTTTATTTTGGAATGGTTTTTAAGCACTAGAAGATGTGGGCCCCACTGATTCACTCAGGATCTGTATGATCATGTTTGAGTAATTTATTTATTCTTTAGGTCTTTTTCCTTATTTAGTAAAATGATTGAGTTGAACTAGATGTATAATGTTAGTGATTACAAGAATGTCTGATTTATATTATTTAGGAGCCCATAAAATACTTACAGTTTTTTAACAATGTACCAGCTATGTCAGAGAGGCTTCTTTTGATAATTTTTCAATAGATGCACATTTTAATCATAGCATCTTTCCCATAGTCAGTTGAAAATGTGATGAATCTAAAATACACAATTGTTCTACTAAATAATGTTTGAACTTTATTACAACAAAGAAAATATTTTTTAAAATTAAAATATTAAAAATAAACTTGTAATATAATCAATATATTTTGACAAATATGCATATTTATTAATCTTAAATTTTTATATTTGATTTCTACTTGAAAGACAAAATACCAGAATCATTATTTGGTTTTACACAAAGTGATCCTTTATGCTACAGAAAAGAGTTAAATACATTCAGCTGAAGCTGGAGAGAGTTTATGCACTGCCATGCACACAGCTAAGCAGAGGCAGGGCTCCGAGGACAACACTAACATAATTTGAAGATTTTTATAGAGTTGGCTGAGGAGCCTGACCCAGGAGTTAGACTGAGTAAGGATTTTGACCAGATTAGATTTCTGATGACAATGAAAAAGAAGCCAGGGACCAAAGCTGAAAGAAGAAACTCATTCCTTAAATCTGCCACTTTGACTTTTTCCTTTTAACAGTCCATCAAAACCCCCATTTCAAATTTTTCTGCTCTTGAAACTTTGTTTTGATCTGAAGCTCAATTGCATCTCTTCTTGAAAGATTTATCATCTAGCCTAATTCCTAATAGTGCTATTTATAATCATCTTTTCTTACTCCAAAGAGTATTCATATTCTATTTATTTCTATTATCTTCCCTAACACCCTTCCAAATTGTACAGTTTTGCCATTTTATCCTAATGAAAATTATTTTCTGTTTTCCCGGAAAATTCTCATGTTTCTATCCAGATTCTCTGAGTCTGAACTTATAAGCATGCAAGACATTAATTATTACAAGTTAACACCTTAGTTCTTGAAATTCAGGCTGTTAGTCTAAGGTAAGAGGCCAAAAATCAAGTCAAAAAAAGGTAATAATTCATGCATTTAAATTTTGTGCCAATTTTTTCTTGTGTTAAGTTATGTTACTTACTGAAATTTCTATTTTTTATATAACTAGTGGATTTCTGAAGCTCCCTGTAGAAACTCTACACTTAATAAACAGATGCTCCTGTATTTAAACTATTTTACAATTTTGAAAGAAAAATAAAGCTCATGCTTCCCATCATATCTTATCTTTCAGACGGAATCTGTTTAGACAGAGCTCCAGACACCAGGTTTCAGTTCAGTTCAGTCATTCAGTCTTCTCTGACTCTTTGCGACCCCATGGACTGCAGCATGCCAGACCTCCCTGTCCATCACCAAATCCTGGAGCTTGCACAAAATCATGCCCATCAAGTCAGTGATGCCATCCAACCATCTTATCCTTGGTCACACCCTTCCTGCCTTCAATCTTTCCCAGCAGAAGGGTCTTTCCCAATGAGTCAGTTATTCACATCAGGTGGACAAAGTATTGGAGTTTCAACTTCAACATCAGTCCTTCCAAGGAATATTCAACACCAATTTCCTTTAGGATGGACTGGTTGGATCTCCTTGCAGTCCAAGGGACTCTCAAGAGTCTTTTCCAAAATCACAGTTCAAAAGGATCAATTCTTCAGCATTCAGCTTTCTTTATGGTCCAACTCTCACATCCATACATGACTACTGGAAAAACCATAACTTTTACTAGATGGACCTTTGTTGCCAAAGTAATGTCTCAGCTTTTTAATACACTATCTAGGTTGGTCATAGCTTTTCTTCCAAGGAGCAAGCATCTTTTAATTTCATGGATGCAGTCACCATCTGCAGTGATGTTGAAGCCCAAGAAAATAGTGTGTCACTTATCTGTTTGCCATGAAGTGATGGGACCAGATGCCATGATCTTTGTTTTTTGAATGTTGAGTTTTAAGCTAGCTTTTTCACTTTCCTTTTTCACTTTCATCAAGAGGCTTTTTAGTTCTTCTTTGCTTTCTGCCATAAGGGTGGTGTCATCTGCATATCTGAGGTTATTGATATTTCTCTCAGCAATCTTGATTCAAGCTTGTGTTTCATCCAGTCCAGTATTTCATATAATGTATTCTGCACATAAGTTAAATAAGCAGGGTGACAATATACAGCCTTGACATACCCGTTTCTCAATTTGATACCAGTCTGGTGTTCAATGTCCGGTTCTAACTGTTGCTTCTTTACCTGCATCCAGATTTCTCAGGAATCAGGTAAGGTGGACTGGTATTCCCATCTCTTGAAAAATTTTCCACAGTTTGTTTTGATCTACACAGTCAAAGGCTTTGATGTAGTCAATAAAGCAGAAGTAAATGTTTTTATGAAACTCTCTTGCTTTTTCTATGATCCAACGGATGTTGGCAATTTGATCTCCAGTTCCTCTGCCTTTTCTAAATCCAGCTTGAACAGCTAGAATTTCTCAGTTCACATACTGTTGAAGTTTAGCTTGGAGAATTTTGAGCATTTTTTTACTAGCATGAGATGAGTGCAATTGTGCAGTAGTTTGAACATTCTTTGGCATTGCCTTTCTTTGGGATTGGAATTAAAACTGACTTTTTCCAGTCCTGTGACCACTGCTGAGTTTTCCAAGTTTGCTGACATACTGAGTACAGCACTTTCACAGCATCATCTTTCAGGATTTGAAATAGCTCAACTGGAATTCCATCACCTCCATTAGCTTTGTTTGTAGTGATGCTTTCTAAGGCTCACGTGACTTTGCATTCCAAGATGTCTGGCTCTAGGTGAGTGATCACACCATTGTGGTTATATGGGTCATGAAGATATTTTTTATAAGTTCTTCTGTGTATTCTTGCCACCTCTTCTTAATATCTTCTGCTTCTGTTAGGTCCATACTGTTTCTGTCCTTTATTGTATCTATCTTTGCATGAAATGTTCCCTTGGTATCTCTAATTTTCATGAGATCTCTAGTCTTTCCCATTCTATTGTTTTCCTCTATTTCTTTGCATTGATCACTGAGGAAGGCTTCCTTATCTCTCCTTGCTATTCTTTGGAACTCTGCATTCAAATGGGTATATCTTTCCTTTGCTCCTTTGCCTTTCGCTTCTCTTTTTTTCCTCATCTATTTGTAAGGTCTCCTCAGACAACCATTTTGCCTTTTTGTCTGAAACAACTAAACCTACTGGAAGTCACCACAGACAAGCATGGCTCCTGTTTCTCCAATTTTATTTGATTTCATTTTTCTATAAAAGGTGATTTATTGCTATTTCAATGGAACATTTCATCCAGAAACTTCCTGGGTGTAGGATCTTTATTGTCCTGATAAGTTCATCTTTGCACAGTAGCAGAAAAGTCCTTGATTAGCTAGTAGTCTTTCAGTTATAAGTAGGGGAGACAATAATCAAAATGGCTTAAGAGACAGGGGAAATTATTGATCCATTTAACTGGGTTGTCTAGAGACAGATCTGGGATTAAGGGTCAGTTGGATCCAGGTGACCAATAGCTATCAACAGAACTTTCTCTGATGTAGTTTATTAGCTTTACTTCTTTTTTCTCTTGACCTCATTCTTTTCTTCTCTTACTTTACATGTTTTCCTTTACTCTTTTCAGTCCAGGAAGATGAGTGCTGGAGGCTCCAACATGACTCCTTCCTATAACTACAATCACCAAGGCAAGACATATACTTTCTTATTGGCTCTCCCAGAGAAGTCCGGGTAAGAATCTAATTGTCTGACCTTGTTACATGCCCAATCATTGTTGTGGGTCAGGTGTGGGTAGAAATTCTGACTAATGAGGCTGCATTTCAAACCCATGGTGATGTGACTGAGATACGAGGAAGGGGTGTCTTGCGATTGACCACCCCCAGGTCCACTTAGACTGTGAAAGGGGTCTCTCCAGAGGAAGGGATGCCACGCCAATGAATAAGGTGATTTATTATACAGAGCTCCTCAGTTTCCCAAGTCTTTGCACTGGTTTATTATTTTTTTTTTCCTCTAGAGGATATCTTCCTTACATGTGATATATTTTTGTCCACTGTTATTGTCTACTTGGAGTTTACCAGTAATTTAATTAGGATTAAAGGACCTCTTTGGAGAAGGAAATGGCAACCCACTCCAGTGTTCTTGCCTGGAGAATCCCATGGACGGAGAAGCCTGGTAGGCGGCAGTCCATGGGGTTGCACAGAGTCGGACACGACTGAAGCGACTTAGCAGCAGCAAAGGACTTCTTAACCTTTCTCCAATAGGTAAGTTCAAATGGTGAACGCTCAGGGGATTCCTTGGGAATGTCTCTGTAAGGAAGTAATTGAATACAATAACATCATCTGAACTATTAGGATGATTAGTTGCCGATTTCCTAAGCATTTTCTCCAGGGCTGAAAAAGTATTTGGGGTAAAGCCTTTACACAGATAGTGAGGGAGCCAAGCATTGCTGCTCCTGGGGAAACTCGTGGCAGGGGCCACGATTTTAAGAACATGTGCTTGTGCCTTGGAAACCTAGCGAGAGGACCAATAATATATTTATCCTATCCTATAATGTAAACGTGGTGTGGCTCCAGTCATATCTGTGTTATGGGTTAGATTTTTGGTATGTATTTTTAAAAATTGTTCAGTCACTCAGTCGTGTCTGATGCCTTGTGACCCCATGACCTGCAGCATTCCAGCCTTCCCTGTCCTTCACCGTCTCCTGGAGTTTGCTCAAACTCATGTCCATTGAGTTGGTGATGCCATCCAACCATCTTATTTTCTGTTGCCCCCTTTTAAAATTATTTTCCAAATAATTTAATTAATTTATTTGTTTTTGGCTCTCCTGGGTCTTCCTTGCTGCTTGGGCTCTTCTCTAGTCGTGGCAATTGGGGGCTCCTCTCCAGTTGCGGTGTGTGTTCTTCTCACTGTGTGGCTCCTTTTGGTATGCAGCACAGGCTCTAGGGTGCACAGGCTTCAGTAGCTGACGTGCATGGGCTCAGTAGTTTTGCTTCCTAGGCTTTAGAGCACAGGTCAATAGTCAAGGGCTGCAGGCTTAGTTGCTTTGCAGCATTTGAGATATTTCTGGACCAAGGATCAAACCCATGTCTCCCATGTTGGCAGGTGGATTATTTCCTACCAAGCCGCCAAGGAGGCCCCCTTGGTATATGTTGATGGCATGACTAGATATGTCCAGTACTGCCCTGCCAGTCACCCCCAGTGATGGTTGTGATGGGTTGTTTTGTGTATCAATTTGACTGGGGCAAAAGGTGCCCAGATTAAACATTATTTCTCAGTGTGCATGAGGGTATTTTTGGATGAACATTTAAACCAGGGGATTCAGTAAAACAGGTTGCCCTCCCCGTTGTGGGTGGACATCAGCAAATCCATGGAGGACCATTTCACTGTGGCTTCTCCTTTGTCCTTGAATGTGGGGTACCTTTTTTTGGTGGGTTCCAGTGCCTTCCTGTCAATGGCTGTTCAACAGTTAGTTGTGATTTGATGCTCTGGCAGGAGAAGGTGAGTGCATGTCTTTTTGCTCTGCCATCCTAATCTCCAATATCTCTCTACAATTTAAAATACTCAGTAAAGGGATATGCCCACCAATGCTGATGCTATTGTTTTCTTATCATTATCATTACCATCGTTGGGCTTCCCTGGTGGATCAAAAGTAAAGAATCTACCTGCAATGCAGGAGCCACAGGAGATGCAAGTTTGATCCCTGGGTAGGGAATATCCCCTGGAGAAGGGCGTTGCAAGCCACTCCATTATTCTTACCTGGAGAATCCCATGGGCAGAGGAGCCTGGTGGGCTAGAGTCCATAGGGTTGCCAAGAGTCAGACATAACTGAAGCAACTTAGCATGTACCATCATTACTCTTATTGTCATTTAATATAATAAGTGCTTTGTAATATCTCATTTAATAGTCACAGTAGACTCTTAGAGGTAGGTAATATTTTCTTTATGCTACATTTAAGGAAAATGAGAGGTTAAATAACTCTTAAGAGGTCACACATTTAGAAAGCAATAAAGTTAAATTGTATCAGTGCTCCTCTAGACCTTGTGTTTTTGCACTATGTCATATGATTTCCCTGGAAGCTGGTGTTCCAAGGATACACAGTGAGGTAAAGCCATATTGCCTCCAGGGACCTAGGATTAAATGGATTTAACAGTTTCCCCTACGTGTCCTTAATGCCCCATTATAGTTCTGGAACTTCTCCCATCTAACTGGAATCAATTTTCCACTCTTAGTAAGTTTAAATCACATTTAATGCAGACTTCTTGGGCCTGTTTTCATTTAGTTCAGACTGTTCAAGCTCAAGATAAAATTAAATCTGCTTTCAACAAGTTGAGTATTTGCTCCATGAGTACTCTGATTTTTTTATCCATAGTGTATGCATTTTTTTGTTGCAAGAAGTTCCATTGAATTGGTAAAGCAAAAAGGAAATGTTCTATCTCACATAACAATAAACCTAGAAGTAGTGTGGATTCCAGGGTTGATCACTTTATCCTCCCTAGTCTTCAACTATACACAATAAGTGTTACCTTGTTATTAGCAAAGTGGCGGTAGCATTTGCAGGAGTTACCTCCAGAAATAACGTGATCTTGTGGAAGAAGAGACACGATCTCTCTGTATTGATCTCTCTTAGGAGCAGTAGAACTTGTGAAATGAAGCTGAAACTCTCATGATAGTCTGGGTGCAATGATGTTGGACATTGTCCCTTTCAACTTGTAGACTGGTTCTACCCAGGGAGATTCACAGCAAACCATAGCTCTCACATATATAATTGTATAATAAGGCTTTTAGCTGATATTACTGGAGTTCTGGTTCTACAGATGTGGAAACTGAGACTCAGAGAGGGTAAGGGTTTGCCCATAATGAAATTGCTAGCACATTGAATGGGGTGTGAAGTCAACGGGCATGGATCAGCAGCCAATGATAGAGTTGTTCCTTTTATTTTCAGACATGACTCATGAATACAAATTTTGTCCTTGATTCCATGGCCAGAATGAACTGCTGAAGATGTGTGTGTGTGTGTGTGTGTAGATTTTCCTACCCTTTATTGACTAGCCTATTTTTAAAGTAGTGGTTCTCAACCCTGGCTGCTCATTAAAATGAAAGCAAACCAAAATAAAACAAATAAAACCACTGGGAAGGTTTCAAAAATACTCGTGCCCCTGCCCTATCTCATGAAAATTAAATAAAAGTCTTTGGAAATGGGATATAGACTCAAAACAAATACACAAACAAACAAAAAAACTCCCCCAGGTGATTAATGTGCATCCAAGATGGGAATTATAGCCCTAAAAGTAAAATCTAAGCTTCTATCTTGAGACATAAGACTCATTATGACTTGACCTCTCTTTCTTACATCATCAATGAATTTTCAGACTCTCTAGCCATGAAATTAAAAGACACTTACTCCCTGGAAGGAAAGTTATGACCAACCTAGATAGCATATTAAAAAACAGAGACATTACTTTGCCAACAAAGGTCCATCTAGTCAAGGCTATGATTTTTCCTGTGGTCATGTATGGATGTGAGAGTTGGACTGTGAAGAAGGCTGAGCACTGAAGAACTGATGCTTTTAAACTGTGGTGTTGGAGAAGACTCTTGAGAGTCCCTTGGACTGCAAGGAGATCCAACCAG
Source organism: Bos mutus (assembly GCF_027580195.1). Classification (NCBI taxonomy): domain Eukaryota; kingdom Metazoa; phylum Chordata; class Mammalia; order Artiodactyla; family Bovidae; genus Bos; species Bos mutus. The sequence goes on along the minus strand of NC_091631.1, from coordinate 72,426,260 downwards.
TCCATTCTAAAGATCAGTCCTGGGTGTTCTTTGGAAGGAATGATGCTAAAGCTGAAACTCCAATACTTTGGCCACCTCATGCAAAGAGTTGAGTCATTGGAAAAGACTCTGATGCTGGGAGGGATTGGGGGCAGGAGGAGAAGGGGACAACAGAGGATGAGATGGCTGGATGGCATCATCGACTTGATGGACGTGAGTTTGAGTGAACTCCGGGAGTTGGTGATGGACAGGGAGGCCTGGCATGCTGCAATTCATGGGGTCGCAAAGAGCTGGACATGACTGAGCAACTGAACTGAACCTAGTTCCCTTGGGACTTTATACTCCAACCCCAACCTGTTTCTGAACAACTAAGAGTTCCATGCTATCTCACAACCCTGAGCCTCTGCACATAACTATCTTTTTTCCTGAAATGCTTGTTCAACTGCTACCTATCCCTCACCATAAAATTTGATGAACTCCAGTTCAGCCTAATAACATCATCTGGAACATCTTCCTGGACCCCTGCCTCATTAAGTAAATGTAATCACTCTTTCGGCTGTGTTTCCTCATTTTTCATTTACAAATCTGAATGCAATATCAAAATCACATATCAAGTGAAGTGAAATTAGGTGTCATGTCTCCTCTTATGGTCCATGAGTCTTTTAAGAACAAAGACTGGATTTTCTTATTTTTAGGTGCTTAGCATGATGCCTAGCACTTGGAAAACACTTTAAATGTTAGTTGAATTAATTTCTTTTACTGTTTTTCTCAATTTCAAGAAAATGTTTCCTTTTAATTATTATTTTATTTGAAAAAGACATCCTCCCTTGTAGGCATTCCTCTTATGAAAAATAGAGCAGAAGCTTTTTTTTTTTTAATTTTATAATCTACCTGCACACAGTCCAAATGTTTTTCTTACCATTTATGTGCAATCCAACAAGAGACTGTTGTGCTAACTTACTCTCTGATAGCTCCACTATAACAATGGAAAAACAATCACTCTTTCCTTTGGAAGAAAATCATTCTATTGCCATTATAGCCATTTGAATAAAGTCCACTGTGTTCTTGTCTATCACATCCCAAGTTTAGGCTAGAAAATCTGACAGTCATTTTGTATTCAATCAGTGTAAGAAGAAAACAGAGCTGTCTGAGTACTGTGGAATGTTTTCTGTAATAAATCATTGAAAGTAACAATCTGATCTGGGGCTAGTCTGAAAAGACAAGTGAATATTGCCACAGATACATTACATTCAGAGTGTATTAAGCAAAATTTTCTTATTCTTCCAGTCTAGCTTTCACAAGATACTACCAAACAGAGTAGAATCAGTATATCAAACTGAAAAATCTTGAAAAACTGTGAATCTAGATGGAATAAAAATCATTTAAAAAGATAGAAGGATTAATAACATGGAATGTATTCCTGTGAAACATAGATTTAATTATTTAGAAAGTAGGGCTGAAGACGTTTTTATTGATCTTGGCAATAATTATTTGACTATGACAACAAAAGCTCAAGCATAAAGGCAAAGACAACAAAAGCAAAAATAAGCAAGTAGGATTACATCAAAATTAAAGGCTCTGTGTAGCAAAAGAAACAATTAACAAAATGAACATGCAATCTACAGGATGGGAGAAAATATTTGCAAACCATACATCTAATAAGGGATAATATCTAAAATATATAAGGAGCTCATACAACTAAGGAGCCAAAAAAATCTAATTTAAAATGGGCAAAAGATGTGAATAGATATTTTTCCAAAGAAGAAAGGCAAATGGCCACAGTTACATCAAAAGGTGCCCAAGAGCACAAATCATCAGGGAAATGAAAATTAAAACCACAATAAGATATACCCTTTATCTGTTAAGATCACTATTCTCAAAAATACAGGAGATTAAAAAGTGTTGGCAAGGAGTGGAGAAAAGTACATTGTTGGTACTGGGAGGTAAGTCACTTCAGTCATGTCCAACTCTGCGACCCTATGGACTGCAGCCCACCAGGCCCCTCTTTTTATGGGATTCTCCAGGCAAGAACACTGGAGTAGGTTGCCATGCCCTCCTCTAGGGCATCTTCCTGACCCAGGAATTGAATCCATGTCTCTTAAGTCTCCTGCATTGGTAGGCAGGTTCTTTACCACTAGCACCACCTGGAATCCCACACTGTTGGTGGGAATGTAAGGCGGTGCAGCCACTACGGAAAAGAATATGGAGATTCATCAAAAATTAAAGATTGGTCTTCCCTGGAGGTACAGTGAATAAGAAACTACCTGCCAATGCCAGGCACACAGGTTCGATCCCTGGTCTAGGAAGATTATATGTAGAGCAGAGCAACCAAGCCTGTGCATCACAGCTGCTGAGCCCACACTCTAGGAACCAGGAGCCACAACTACTGAGCCTGCTCACTGCAACTGGAGAAAGCCATGTGCAGCAATAAAGGCCCAATGCAACCAAAATAAATAAAGTTATTTTTTTTAATGAAAGATCAAACTACCATGTGATCAAGCAATGCCATTTCTGGGTATACCTCTGAAGGAAAATAAATCAGTATCTTCAAAAAGTATACTTAATCTCACATTCATGGCTATTAATTGTGAACAGAAACAGAAACACTGTGTCTGTCAACAGCTGAAGACAAAGAAGGTGTGATTATATACTGTGATTAAAGTGTGATTGTGTTACACACACATACACACACCAACATGTTTTATTCGACCATTAAAAAAAGGAAATCCTGCATTTGTGACAACATGAATGAACTTTGAGAACATTACACTAAGTGAAATAAGCCAGAAACAAAATTCAAATTCTTTCTAATTCTGTTCATATATGGTATCTTAAAAAGTCAAATGCATAGAAAGAGAATGAATTAACATAAAGTGATTACTAGGGGCTATCAGTTCAGTTCAGTTGCTCAGTCGTGTCTGACTCTTTGCGACCCCATGAATCACAGCATGCCAGGCCTCCCTGTCCATCACCAACTCCTGGAGTTTACCCAAACTCATGTCCATCAAGTTGGTGATGCAATTCAGCCATCTCATCCTCTGTCGTGCCCTTCTCCTCCTGCCCCCAATCCCCCAGCATCAGAGTCTTTTCCAATGAGTCAACTCTTCACATGAGGTGGCCAAAGTATTGGAGTTTCAGCTTCAGCATCAGTCCTTCCAATGAACATCCAGGACTGCTCTCCTTTAGGATGGACTGGTTGGATCTCCTTGCAGTCCAAGGGACTCTCAAGAGTCTTCTCCAACACCACAGTTCAAAAGCATCAATTCTTCAACACTCAGCTTTCTTTATAGTCCAACTCTCACATCTGTACATGACCACAGGAAAAACCATAGCCTTGATTAGACGAACCTTTGTGGACAAAGTAATGTCTCTGCTTGTTAATATGCTGTCTAGGTTGGTCATAACTTTCCTTTCAAGGAGTAAGCGTCATTTAATTTCATGGCTGCAGACACCATTTGCAATGATTTTGGAGCCCAGAAAAAATAAAGTCAGCCACTGTTTCTACTATTTCCCCATCTATTTACCATGAAGTATTGGGACCGGATGCCATGATCTTCATTTTCTGAATGTTGAGCTTTAAGCCATCTTTTGCACTCTCCTCTTTCACTTTCATCAAGAGGCTCTTTAGTTCTTCTTGGCTTTCTGCCGTAAGGGTGGTGACATCTGGTATCTGCGGTTATTGGTATTTCTCCCAGCAATCTTGATTTCAGCTTGTGATCCATCCAGCCCAGCATTTCTCATGATGTACTCTGCATATAAGTTAAATAAGCAGGATAACAATATACAGCTTGATGTGCTCCTTTCTGAATTTTGAACCAGTCTATTTTTCCATGTCCGGTTCTAATTGTTGCTTCTTGACCTGCATACAGATTTCTCAGGAGGCAGGTCAGATGGTCTGATATATTCTCAACTCTTGAAGAATTTTCCACAGTTTGTTGTGATCCACACAGTCCAAAGCTTTGTTATAGTCAATAAAGCAGAAGTAGATGTTTTTCTGGAAAAAATATGGCTTCCCAGGTGGTGCTAGTGGTAAAGAACTGACTTGCCTATGCAGGAGATGCAAGAAAAGTAGGTTCAGTCCCTGGGTGAGGAAGATCCCATGGAGGAGGCCATGGCAGCTCGCTCCAGTAATCTTGCCTGGGGAATCCCATGGACAGAGGAGCCTGGCGGGCTACAGTCCACGGGGTCGCAAAGAGTCTGACACGACTGAGTGACTTCATTTTCACTTTCAGTTCTTCATATCAGGTGGCCAAAGTATTGGAGTTTCAGCTTCAGTATTGGAGTTCCTTCTTCTAGGATAATAATCAACTAAATAGCTGGATGCAGCCAGGTTAACATACAAAATTAATCATCACAAATAATATTGGTGGAATGTAGAAATTAATTAATTAGTTAATTAAATGTAATCACATTCACTCAGAGGATATAGTTCAAAGCATATAGTGGAAGAGAGTGATATTGAGGTTTTTCCAAAATCTGCTTTCTTCCTCTCATGAGCACCAAGAGGTGCAATGAGCTGACAGACACCCTAGAAAAATAGTTAGGATTATTACCTTGGCCGCTATGTTCTAATTAGGTGGACCAGCTGGCTCCTTGCCCTTCCTGACTTGAGCTGAGCAATGAGGAGCAGCAATATTGCTCATGGGTTACAGCTCTGCAGGGACACAGAGTGGGAAGGGCAGCACAGAGTGTTTGGAGAGGTAGGGATCACAAGCTCCTAGGAGTCAAGCTGAGGTACATCACACTTAGTAGCCCATCTTTACTTTACCATGATCACATAACCAGCATCTAGCAAAAGAAAAACAGGAATTCTTAAATTCAGAGATAAAATGACAATCAAAATCACCAGCCATTTGAACAAGATATGTAAGGAACTGTAAAGAGGGCAATTTGACTAAAGAACAGAATGTCAAGGGATAATGTGACACGATATGACAATGGAGCATTAAGAAAGATCATGCAGGCCTTTGTAAGCCAAAAAAAAAAAAAAAAACTTTTTAACTTGATCCTAAGGGAAACTGAAGTTGTTAAAGGATTTTCAGCTTTAATGTAACATGGTGAATTAGAAAACAAAACAGATTATATGGCCACCAGTGCTACTAGATTGGAGAAACTTTCCATTTTCAGTTATGATAGACTTGGTAACCAAACCAAACTTTCCAGTGGTTACTAGTGAGGAAAGGGAAAGGGAGGGAGATAATATAGGGGGGAAGGATTAAGAGATACAAACTATTAAGTATAAAATAAGTTACAATGATTTATTGTACAACACAGGGAATAAAGCCAATATTTTATAATAACTATAGGAGTATAACCTTTAAAAATTGTGAATCACTGTTTTATACACCTATAACTTATATTGCATGGCAACTACACTTGAGTTTTATTTAAGTTCTAGATAGAATATAGAGTCATCAAATAAACTGGAAAAATGTATGCAACACTGAGGTTAAATTCACATGAAGTCAGGAATACAGATAGATAAAGAAACATAGAAACAAACTTTTGGTCTGAGTTCAACTGAAACTACAGAATTCAACTTTATTCATCATTCTTCTTGAGCACAGGCAAAATAAGACAGGGCAAGACTAACCAAAATAAAGAAGATAATAGGAGACTCAAATCATTTAAAGCTGGTGCTCCAGTAGGGACATTCTCAGTATTAGGGTAAATTCAAAATAAACTCATCTCCTCCTGATCCCCCTCTTGTTAAGGATAACTACCTGTTTCAACCATGACACTGAGTAAAGGGGGGAAAGATCCTTGTGAAATGTGACATAAACTGACTCTTTCAGGTATTTGTACCTCAAATTACCATGCCTGGGTAAAGCAAAATACTTCAGTGGTGATTTTACTTAAAATGATTCTACAGAAGTGGTGCCTCTATCTGTCAGAGAAGTAAAACAAAACTGCATTGAAGTAAACTATCTTTATCCTACATATCAAAGAATTCCCCAAAAGATACAATTAAAATGCACAGTTCAGAGAAAAATTTGATAAAAATAAATTACTAGACTCTAAATAAAACAAGCAATCTTGAGTGAAAACCAACTATTATAACAAACAGTTGAAACAGATTAGCAGAGAATATAGACAAGTTTTGCTTACTTAAGTGTCAATGCAGGGAACAGGAAACTAGAATGACTTAGAAAAACAATGAGCACCCCAGGCTGGAAGGTGTCTGATAAGCCACTGGAGCAGAGTGGAGGGCAATTACTAACATCTCCAGAAAGAATTAGAGCTGCTGGGCCAAAAAGGAAATGAAGCTCAATTGTGGATATGTCTGGTGGTGAAAATAAAGTCTGATGCTGTAAAGAACACTTATGCACAGGAATATGGAATATTAGGTCCATGAGTCATGGTAAATTGGATGTGGTCAAGCAGAAGATGGCAAGATTGGACATCAACTTCTTAGGAATCAATGAACTAAAATTGACAGAAACAGGAGGAATTAATTCAGATGACCATCATATGTACTTCAGTAGGCAAGAATCCCTTAGATGAAATGGAGTAGCCCTCATAGTCAACAAAAGAGTCCAAAATGTAGTACTTGGGAGCAATCTCAAAAATGACATAATGATCTCAGTTTGTTTCCAGGGCAAACCATTCAATATCACAGTAATCCAAATATATGCAACCACTTATGCCAAAGAAGCTGAGGTTGATCAGTTTTATAAAAACCTGCAAGACCCTCTACAACTAACACTGAAAAAGATATCCTTTTCATCACAGAGGACTGGACTTGAAAGGTATGAAGTCAAGAGTAACCCAGAATAACAGGCAAGTTTTCCCTTGGAGTACAAAATGAAGCAGAGCAAAGTTTAACAGAGTTTTGTCAAAATAACATGCTGGTCATAGGAAACACCTTTTTCCATCAACCCAAGAGATAACTACACATGGACATCATGAGATGAACAATACCAAAATCAGATCAGATCAGTCGCTCAGTCGTGTCTGACTCTTTGCGACCCCATGAATCGCAGCACGCCAGGCCTCCCTGTCCATCACCAACTCCCAGAGTTCACTCAGACTCATGTCCATCGAGTCAGTGATGCCATCCAGCCATCTCATCCTCTGTCGTCCCCTTCTTCTCCTCCCCCCAATCCCTCCCAGCATCAGAGTCTTTTCCAATGACTCAACTCTTCGCATGAGGTGGCCAAAGTACTGGAGTTTCAGCTTTAGCATCATTCCTTCCAAAGAAATCCCAGGGCTGATCTCCTTCAGAATGGACTGGTTGGATCTCCTTGCAGTCCAAGGGACTCTCAAGAGTCTTCTTCAACACCACAGTTCAAAAGCATCAATTCTTCGGCACTCAGCCTTCTTCACAGTCCAACTCTCACATCCATAATGACCACAGGAAAAACCATAGCCTTGACTAGACGGACCTTTGTTGGCAAAGTAATGTCTCTGCTTTTGAATATGCTATCTAGGTTGGGTCATAACTTTCCTTCCAAGGAGTAAGAGTCTTTTAATTTCATGGCTGCAGTCACCATCTGTAGTGATTTTGGAGCCCAGAAAAATAAAGTCTGCCACTGTTTCCACTGTTTCCGCATCTATTTCCCATGAAGTGGTGGGACCGGATGCCATGATCTTTGTTTTATGAATGTTGAGCTTTAAGCCAAATTTTTCACTCTCCACTTTCATTTTCATCAAGAGGCTTTTTAGGTCCTCTTCACTTTCTGCCATAAGGGTGGTGTCATCTGCATATCTGAGGTTATTGATATTTCTCCCGGCAATCTTGATTCCCACTTGTATTTCTTCCAGTCCAGCGTTTCTCATGATGTACTTTGCATAGAAGTTAAATAAACAGGGTGACAATGTACAGCCTTGATGAACTCCTTTTCCTATTTGGAACCAGTCTGTTGTTCCATGTCCAGTTCGAACTGTTGCTTCCTGACCTGCATACAAATTTCTCAAGAGGCAGATCAGGTGGTCTGGTATTCCCATCTCTTTCAGAATGTTCCACAGTTTATTGTGATCCACACAGTCAAAGACTTTGGCATAGTCAATAAAGCAGAAATAGATGTTTTTCTGGAACTCTCTTGCTTTTTCCACGATCCAGCAGATGTTGGCAATTTGATCTCTGGTTCCTCTGTCTTTTCTAAAACCAGCTTGAACATCAGGAAGTTCACGGTTCACATATTGCTGAAGCCTGGCTTGGAGAATTTTGAGCATTACTTTACCAGTGCTGTGAGATGAGTGCAGTTGTGTGGTAGTTTGAGCATTCTTTGGCATTGCCTTTCTTTGGGATTGGAATGAAAACTGACCTTTTCCAGTCCTGTGGCCACTGCTGAGTTTTCCATATTTGCTGGCATGTTGAGTGCAGCACTTTCACAGCATCATCCATACAGTCAGCAAAAACAAGACCTGGAGCCACAGTGGCTTAGATCATGAACTCTTTTTTTGTTTGTTTGTTTGTTTTTTAATATAAACTTATTTATTTTAATTGGAGGCTAATTACTTTACAGTATTGTAGTGGCTTTGCCATACATTGACATGAATTAGCCTTGAGTGTACATGTGTTCCCCATCCTGAATGCCCCTCCCCACCTCCCTCCCCATCCCATCCCTCAGGGTCATCCCAGTGCACCAGCCCCGAGCACTCTGTCTCATGCATGGAACCTGGACTGGTGATTTGTTTCATATGATAATATACATGTTTCAATGCCATTTTCCCAGATCATGAACTCTTTATTGAAAAATTCAGGCTTAAATTTTGAAGAAAGTGGGGAAAACCACTAGGCCATTGAGATATGACCTAAATCAAACCCCTTATGATTATACAGTGGAGGTGATGAATACATTCAAGGGATTAGATCTAATAGATCGATCTAATTAGATAGATCTAATAGATCTAATGGAAGTTTATAACATTGTACAGGAGACTGTGACCGAAACCACCCCCAAGAAAAAAGAATGCAACAAGGCAAAGTGGTTGTCTGAGGAGGCTTTACAAATAGCTGAGGAAAGAAGAGAAGTGAAAGGCAAAGGAGAAAGGGAAAGACATACCCAACTGAATGCAGAGTTCCAGAGATGAGCAATGAGATATAAGAAGGCTTTTTTAAACGAACAGTGCAGAGAAATAGAGGAACACAATAGAATGGGAAAGATCAGAGATCTCCTCAGGAAAATTGGAGATATCAAGGGAATATTTCATGCAACGATGGGCACAATAAAGGATAGAAAAGGTAGGATTATAACAGAAGCTGAAGAGATTAAGAGCAAGTGGCAAGAAGACAAAGAACTATACAAGAAAAGAAAAAGTATTAATGACCCAGATAACCATGATGGTATGGTCACTCACCTAGACTCAGACATCCTGGGGTGTGAGGTCAAGTGGGCCTGAGGAAACATTCATATGAACAAATATAGTGGAGATGAAGGAATTCCAGCTGAGCTATTTCAAATCCTAAAAGTTAATGCTGTTAAAGTGTTGCACTCAATATGTCAGCAAATTTGGAAAACTCAGCAGTGGCCACAAGACTAGAAAAGGTCAGTCTTTTTTATTCTAATCCCAAAGAAACACAGTGCCAAAGAATGTTAATATTACTGTACAGTTGCACTCATTTCATATGTCAGTAAGATTATGCTCAAAATTCTTCAAGTTAGGCTTCAACTGTACATAAACTGAGAAATTCCAGATGTACAATTTGGATTTAGAAAAGGCAGTGGAACCAGAAACTAAATTGCCAGCACTGTTTGGATCATGGAGAACAGAAGTGAATTCCAGAAAAATACCCACTTCTGCTTCATTGAGTACACTAAAGCCTCTGACTGTGTGGATCACAACAAACTGGGAAAAATTCTTAAAGAGATGGGAGCATCAGACCACCTTACATGTTTCTGGAGAAATCTATATGCAGGTCAAAAAGCCAAGAGTTAGAACCGGATATGGAAACATGGACTGCTTTAAATTGGGAAAGAAGACAAGGCTATATATTGTCACCCTGCTTATTTAACTTATATGGTGAAATGCCATGGTGGATGTAGCACAAGCTGGAATCAAGATTGCTGGAAGAACTATCAATAACCTCAGATATGCAGATGATACCACTATAATGGCAGAAAGGAAAGAGAAACTAAAGAGCCTCTTGATGTGGGTGAAAGAGGAGAATGAAAAACCTGGCTTGAAACAACATTTAAAAAACTGAAATCATGGCATCTGGTCCATCACTTCATGGCATATAGAAGGGGGGAAAGTGGAAAGTGCAGACTTTATTTTTCTTTGGCTCCAAAATCACTGCAGATGGTGACTGCAACCATGAAATTAAAAGATGCTTGCTCCTTGGAAGAAAAGCTATGACAAGCCTAGACAACATGTAAAAAGCAGAGACAATACTTTGCCAACAAAGGTCCATTTAGTCAAAGCTATGATTTTTCCAGTAGTCACGTATGGATGTGAGAGTTGGACCATATAGAAGGCTGAGCACCAACGAACTGAAGCTTTCAAATTATGGTGCTGGAGAAGACTCTTGAGAGTCCCTTGGACTGCAAGGAGATCAATTCAATCAATCCTGAAAGAAATCACTCTGAATATTCTGGAAGGACTGATCCTGAAGCAGAAGCTCCAGTACTTTTGCCACTTGCTGCAAAGAGCTGACTCATTGGAAAAGACCCTGATGCTGGGAAAGATTGAGCGCAGGAGGAAAAGGGGGTGACTGAGCATGAGATGGCTGGTTGGCATCACTGACTCAATGGACATGGCTTTGAGCCAACTCCAAGAGATTGCAGAGGGCAGAGGAGCCTGGCGTGCTACAGTTTATGGAGTTGCAGAGTTGGCAACTGAACAACAATCAGGTATAAATTTGGAAAAAAAATATAAACCTCATATTTAACATAATTAATAGATCACTGAAACAGAAAAATATTTAAAAGTTCATAAAATGGAAAATACAGCAGAAAAATAAATCTGCACTGTAGCAAAAGAGCCTAACAGATGGAAAATCTGAGAGATTAACATACAGAGGGAATTGAATTAGAAAGGCTAATATGTATTGTCCAGATCCCCAGAAAAAGAATAGGGTAGAGGCAATAAGAGTTGCTGAGAATTTTCCGAATCTAATAAAAGACATCAATTCACAAATTCAAGAAATTTAATAATTTCCTAATAGGATAAAAATAAGTCTGCATTTAGGCACTTGTAATGAAAATACTGAACATCAAACCTAAAGATATATTCAAAAAGCATGCAAGAATATACTTTAAAGAATGATAATAGATTGAGAATTGACTTATCGGTAGCATCACAATGGAAGGGAAGATATAGTGAAATAAAATCTTTGATATCTTAGAGAAAATAACAATCTGAAGTATTTTACTGGATGCTTCTGGTGATTGCATATCAGCTTGTGGTAAATCAAGACTTCTAACAAAGACAATTAGAAATACAGAATAAAGTAAAACAAAAATCTGTTATAAGTTACCTAAGACCTACCCAGGCAGCAAGGAATTCACTGATCAAGAACAGAGAAGTTATCTTGACATCCACTGTCATTTTTCTTACTGAGTGCATTTATTGTCTTCAGATGATAAGAGACTAAGAAGCTGAACAGAGCTCTCAGTGGTCTTATAGGGCTGTGGGAAGATAGAACTCGGAGCCAGAAGCGATGTGGGCCCTGAGAAACACCCTAAACTGTCCTTTGGAATTCCCAAAGGTCTACATACTAAGAATAGGCATAAATTAGAATTAAAATACAAGCCCTGAAGCATAGCTTGGAAAGAGCTTTAATTTTTAATTAAATTGAAACAATATATTTCAACATTAACTGCTTGACAGAAGAAAGTAAAAAGAAAGAAGTAGGTATAATGGTCATCTGACTAAAATTCGCCCATTCCAGTCCATTTTGGTTTGCTGATTCCTAAAATGTCAATGTTCACTCTTGCCATCTCCTGCTTGACCACTTCTAATTTGTCTTGATTCATGGACCTAACATTCCAGGTTCCTATGCAGTATTGCTCTTTACACCATCAGACTTTACTTCCATTACCAGTCACATCCACCACTGGGCATTGTTTTTGCTTTGGCTCTGTCTCTTCATTCTTTCTGGAGTTATTTATCCACTCTTCTTCAGTAGCATATTGGGTACCTACCGATCTGGGGAGTTCGTCTTTCAATGTCCTATCTTTTTGCCTTTTCATACTGTTCATGGGGTTCTCAAGGCAAGAATTCTGAAGTGGTTTGCCATTCCCTTCTCCAGTAGACCACATTTTGTCAGAACTCTCCACCATGACCCTTCCATCTTGGGTGGCCCTGCACGGCATGGCTCATAGTTTCATTGAGTTAGACAAGGTTAACTCGGTGGTCCATGTGATCATTTTGATTAGCTTTCTGTGATTGTGGTATTCATCTTGTGTCCTCTGACAGATAAGGATAAGAGGCTTATGGAAGCTTCCTGATGGGAGAGACTGACTGTGGGGGAAGCTGGGTAAACTGGGTCTTGTTCTGATGGGCAGGGCTGTGCTCAATAAATCTTTAGTCCAATTTTCTGTTGGTGGGTGTGGCTGTGTTCCCTCCCTGTTGTTTGACCTGAGACCAAACTATGGTGGAGGTAATGAAGATAACGGTGACCTCCTTCAGAAGGCCCCATGCAGGCATTGCTGCACTCAGTGTCCTGAGCCTGGAGCAGGCCACCACTGACCCACGACTCCCCTGGGGACTCCTGGACACTCACAGGCAAGTCTGGCTCAGTCTCTTGTGGGGTCACTGCTCTTTTCTCCTGGGTTCTGGTGTGCACAAGGTTTTGTTTGTGCCCTCCAAGAGTCTGTTTCCCCAGTCCTGTGGAAGTTCTGTAATCAAATCCCCTGGCTTCCAAAGTCAAATTCTCTTGGGGTTCTCAGTCCCTTTGCCAGATACCCAGTTTGGGAAATCTGTTGTGGGTCCTAGAACTTTCTTAATAGTGCAAAATTTTCATTGGTATAATTGTTCTGCAGTTTGTGGGTCATTTGCTTGGCGGCTGTATGGTGGGTTAATGATGACCTCCTCCAAGAGGGTTTATGCACAGGCTATGTGACCCAGGGAGCTGCACCCAGAGCCCCTGCCCCTGTGGCAGGCCACTGCTGACCCATACCTCTGCAGGAGACTCAAACACAGGTCTGGCACAGTGTCTGTGGGGTCTCTGGGTCCTGGTATGCACAAGGTTTTGTTTGAGCCCTCTGAGTCTCTGGCAGGTATGGGGTTTGATTCTAAACTCAATTTCACCCCTCCTACCATCTTTCTTGGTTTTCTCCTTTGCCCTTGAATGTAGGGTATCTTTTTTTGTGTGTGGGATCCAAAGTTCTCCTGTTGATGGTTGTTTAACAGGAGACGAATGTTGTAATTCATCGAGTTGTAATTTTGGAGTTTTCACAGGAGAAGATGAGCACATGTCCTTCTACTCCACCAACTTGCCAGAGTCTTGGGCTTCCCTGGTGGCTCAACTGGTAAAGAATCAGTTTGTAATGCAGGAGACCTGGGTTCAATCCCTGGGTTGGAAAGCTCCCCTGGAGAAGGGAAAAGCTGTCCACTCCAGTATTCTTTCCTGGAGAATTCTAGTCTGTGGGTAGCAAAGAGTCAGGCAAAACTGAGCAACTTTCACTTTCAGCCCATTAAGACTATTCCAAAAATCATAGTCAAATATAGGATGAAGATAAATTAATATTTCAAATGAGTGACTTCATCAGTATGTTCCTCAGTTGTATCTGTATTTTTTCTCATAATTCACCTTATTTTTCAAGATCATACAGGTGTGTTTTCTATCCCAATAATTACTTGAATGCACATAAAAGGCAGAAACTTATAAAATACCACTCATGCTGTAAGCCTGAGGGCAGAAGAAATAATTTGAAAAGTGCCTGGATCAGGCTTACTTGCTAATTTTGGAGAACATTCTATAGAGGTATAAGGAAACCAAGACATATACTCAGAACATAGGCACAGGCAGCAGCAATTTCAGGGAGCTCATTCTACAATGCAGGAAGCACCATTTCAGAGTTCTTCCTCTAGCTCATTAGTGCTTCGGTCAGGGTCAGCCAGGAGAAGGCAATGGCACCCCACTCCAGTATTCTTGCCTGGAAAATCCCATGGATGGAGGAGCCTGGTGGGCTACAGTCCATGGGGTCGCTAAGAGTCGGACACAACTGAGCAACTTCACTTTCACTTTTCACTTTCATGCATTGGAGAAGGAAATGGCAACCCACTCCAGTGTACTTGCCTGGAGAATCCCAGGGATGGGGGAGCCTGGTGGGCTGCCGTCTATGGGGTCGCACAGAGTCGGACATGACTGAAGTGACTTAGCAGCAGCAGGGCCAGCCAGTAGGCAACAATCCTTGGAAGCCTGAGGACAAGCAGATAACTGCATTAATATAGCCCCATGAGTCATAATACAGGCTGAATAGACTCCCCTGATCACCCCAGTCTTCCAAGACACAATACCAAACAACAGAGGACCCAAGACCTGGACCACCCACCAGCAAACCAACACCAGCTCCAAGACCCACAGAGCCCCAAAACCAGAGACCCTGGGCTATAGCTGTACCCACTAATTGGTGGAAACCAGTCCTGGGACTACCACAGCCCCACAGCCAGCCACCCTTTGATTTGACCCTACCAACCAGTGAGCCAAGATTGGTCCAGGACCCAGTCTCCCACACCAGCTGGCTCACACTCGTAGGTCTCAGAGTGAGAGAACCCAAGTCCTGGGTTCCATCTGGTTACTAGTCCCACCCACCAGAGAGCTTGTGAAAGCCCTGGAATCTGGTATCAGTTAACAATGGGGGGGGCACTAGCCCTGTTACCCCATGAAAATGTGCCCCACCCACCAGCAGGAGACCCTAGCTATAAGTCATCCTAGGGCCCTCAGCCAGCTCTGTCAGTTACCAGTCATACCCACCAGCAGGCCAGTACAAACCCAGGCCCTGGCCCTATACACTAGTAGGTAACACCAACTCTGGGACCCCTGGCCTGCAGTCAACTATCCTGTAACCCAATCTTACACACCAGTGGGCTGACTCCAGGACTAGGACTCCCTGGGTCATGCAGCCAGATACCAGGACACAGCCCCACTCAGTGTTAGCTGGCAGCCTCCATGCTACATAGGATCTAGCAAACAAACAGGTGATGAATCAGCCATGTCCACTAGCCTGCCCACAGCAGTCAGCCCTACTATAACAGGAGGGTCTGTAGAAGATACTCTTAGAGAATTTAGCTCTAGTTAGCAGAGGAGAGTGTAAGACATTTCCTACACAAGACCACTTTTGCAAGATCAGGCAGTGTAACCAACCTACTAATTTCATAGAAATAAAACCACTGAATTAGGCAAAATGAAGCAAAAGAATGTCTTCCAGGTGAAAGAATAAGACAAATTCCCAGAAGAAGAGTTAAGTGAAGTGGAGATAAGCAGTCTACCCAATAAAGGGTTCAAGGTAAGATCATAAACATGCTGAAAGAACTGGGGAGAAGAAAGAATGAACATAGTGACAAATTTAACAAGAAGAAACTATAAAAATGAACCAAATAGCACTGAAGAATACAATAACTGAAATTAAAAATACACTATAAGGAATCAAGAGTACATTAGATGAGGAATGGATGAGTGAACTGGAAATCACACAGGTGAACAGAAAAAAAGAATTTTTTTAAAATGAGTACAAGAGACCTCTTGAACAACATCAAACATATTAACACTTTAAATATAAAGATACACACCTGCTAAAGTTAGAGGATGTAAAAAGATCCAAGTGAAAATGAAAGGAAAGTCAGGGTAGCCAACCTTGTTACCAGACTAAATATACATTAAAATAAAGTCTATATTTAAATATCATGTCTTCTGTATCCATTCCTCTGTCTATCGACATCTAGGTTGCTTTCATGTCTTGGTTATTGTAAAAATGATGCAATAAACATTGGGGTGCATGTATCCTTTCAGATCATGTTTTCTTCTGGATATATACCTGGGAGTGGGATTACAGGGTCAAATGGTAGGTCTATTTTTAGTTTTTTTTTTTTTTTTTTTTAGGAATCCCCATACTGTTCTTCATTATGGTTATACCAATTTCTGTTCCTACCAACAGTGTAAGAGGGTTCCCTTCTGTCCACACCCTCTCAAGCATTTACTATTTATGGATGTTTTGATGACATAGATCCAGCTGGTGTGAGGTGCTATCTCATTGTAGTTTTGATTTGCATTTCTCTAATAATTAGTGATGTTTAATGTCTTTTCATGTGCCTATTTGCCATCTCTATGTCTTCTTTATAGAAATGTCTATTTAGGTCTTCTGCCCATTTGTTCATTGGAACATTATTCAACTGTTAAAAAGAATGAAATAATGCCATTTGCAGTAACATGGATGGACCTAGAGATTGTCATACTGACTGAAGTAAGTCAGACAGAGAAGGAGAAATATCATATGACACCCCTTATATGTGAAATGTAAAAAGAAATGATGCAAATGAACTTAATTTACAAAACAGAAAGAGACTTACAGGCTTAGAGAACAAACTTATGGTTGCTGGGGGGAAGGGATAGTCAAGGAGTTTGGGATGGACACACTGCTAAATTTAAAACAGATAACAAATTGGGACCTACTATATAGCATATGGAACTCTGCTCAGTGTTATGTGGCAACCTGGAGGGGAATTTGGAGGAGAATGGATACATGTGTGGCTGAGTCCCTTCACTGTTCACCTGAAGCTATTACAGTGTTGTTAACTGGCTATACCCCAATAGAAAGTTATGACCATGCTAGACAGCATGTTAGAAAGCAGAGACATTACTTTGCCAACAAGGGTCCATCTAGTCAAAGCTATGGTTTTTCAGTAGTCACATATGGATGTGAGAGTTGGACTAAAAAGAAAGCTTAGTGCTGAAGAACTGATGCTTTTGGTCCCATTTATTTATTTTTGCCTTTATTTTCAATATTCTGGGAGGTGGGTCATAGATGATCCTGCTGTGATGTATGTCGGAGAGTGTTTTGCCTATGTTCTCCTCTAGGAGTTTTATAGTTTCTGGTCTTATGTTTAGATCTTTAATCCATTTTGAGTTTATTTTTGTGTATGGTGTTAGAAAGTGTTCTAGTTTCATTCTTTTACAAGTGGTTGACCAGTTTTCCCAGCACCACTTGTTAAAGAGATTGTCTTTTCTCCATTGCATATTCTTGCCTCCTTTGTCAAAGATAAGGTGTTCATAGGTGTGTGGATTTATCTCTGGGCTTTCTATTTTGTTCCATTGATCTATATTTCTGTCTTTGTGCCAGTACCATACTGTCTTGATGACTGGCTTTGTAGTAGAGCCTGAAGTCAGGGAGGTTGATTCCTCCAGTTCCATTATTCTTTCTCAAGATTGCTTTGGCTATTCAAGGTTTTTTGTATTTCCATAAAAGTTGTGAAATTATTTGTTCTAGCTCTGTGAAAAATACCGTTGGTAGCTTGATAGGGATTGCATTGAATCTATAGATTGCTTTGGGGAGTATACTAATTTTCACTATATTGATTCTTCCCATCCATGAACATGGTATATTTCTCCATCTATTAGTGTCCTCTTTGATTTCTTTCACCAGTGTTTTATAGTTTTCTATATATAGGTCTTTAGTTTCTTTAGGTAGATATATTCCTAAGTATTTTATTCTTTTCGTTGCAATGGTGAATGGAATTGTTTCCTTAATTTCTCTTTTGATTTTCTCATTATTAGTGTATAGGAATGCAAGGGATTTTTGTGTGTTGATTTTATATCCTGCAACTTTACCATATTCATTGGTTAGCTCTAGTAATTTTCTGGTGGAGTCTTTAGGGTTTTCTATGTAGAGGATCATGTCATCTGCAAACAGTGAGAGATTTACTTCTTCTTTTCCAATTTGGATTCCTTTTATTTCTTTTTCTGCTCTGATTGCTGTGGCCAAAACTTCCAAAACTATGTTGAATAGTAATGGTGAAAGTGGGCACCCCTGTCTTGTTCCTGACTTTAGAGGAAATGCTTTCAATTTTTCACCATTGAGGATAATGTTTGCTGTGGGTTTGTCATATATAACTTTTATTATGTTGAGGTATGTTCCTTCTATTCCTGCTTTCTGGAGAGTTTTTATCATAAATGATGTTGAATTTTGTCAAAGGTTTTCTCTGCATCTATTGAGATAATCATATGCCTTTTATTTTTCAATTTGTTAATGTGGTGTATTGCATAAATGCTCCAACATAAATCACAGCAGGATCCTCTATGACCCACCTCCCAGAATAGTGGAAATAAAAGCAGAAATATACAAATGGGACCTAATTAAAATTAAAAGCTTCTGCACAACAAAGGAAACTCTAAGCAAGGTGAAAAGACAGCCTTTGGAATGGGAGAAAATAATAGCAAATGAAGCAACTGACAAACAACTAATCTCAAAAATATACAAGCAATTCCTACAGCTCAATTCCAGAAAAATAAATGACCCAATCAAAAAATGGGCCAAAGAACTAAACAGACATTTTTCCAAAGAAGGCATACAGATGGCTAACAAACACATGAAAAGATGCTCAACATCACTCATTATCAGAGAAATGCAAATCAAAACCACAATGAGGTACCATTTCACGCCAGTCAGAATCCAAAAGTCTACAAGCAATAAATGATGGAGAGGGTGTGGAGAAAAGGGAACCCTCTTACACTGTTGGTGGGAATGCAAACTAGTACAGCCACTATGAAAACAGTGTGGAAATTCCTTTAAAAACTGGAAATAGAATTGCCTTCTGACCCAGCAATCCCACTGCTGGGCATACACACTGAGGAAATTAGAATTGCAAGAGACATGTGTACCCTACTGTTCATCGCAGCACTGTTTATAATAGCCAGGACATGGAAGCAACCTAGATGTCCATCAGCAGATGAATGGGTAAGAAAGCTGTGGTACATATACACAGTGGAGTATTACTCAGCCATTAAAAAGAATGCACTTGAATCAGTTCTAATGAGGTGGGTGAAACTGGAGCCTATTATACAGAGTGAAGTAAGCCAGAAAGAAAAACAGCAATACAGTATACTAATGCATATATATGAAATTTAGAAAGATGGTAAAGATAACCTTGTATGTGAGACAGCAAAAGAGACACAGATGTATAGAACAGTCTTCTGGACTCTGAGAGAGGGAGAGGGTGGGATGATTTGGGGGAATGTCATGGAAACATATATAATATCATATAAGAAAAGAATCGCCAGTCCAGGTTCAATACAGGATGCTTGGGGCTGGTGCACTGGGATGACCCAGAGGGATGGTATGGGGAGGGAGGAGGAAGGGGAGTTCAAAAATAAATAAATAAATAAGAAAAAGAAAACAAAAACAAATAAACTTTATGAATCAGTTCCTATTTGTCCCTGAAACAAATACTACTCCAAACAGCACTGCAAAGAACCTTTAACACCAGGCCTACTCCAGATGAGTTATCCTTATCCCCAATACTCAGATTCTCCAGTGAATGAGTTTACTTCTCCTTGATCCAGATTGATAGAAAAAAAGCATCCTGAAGCGGAGGAGGCGGGTCTCCATAGAAACCTCCACCTGTTTCCGGCCAGGCTGTGCAAGATTAGGGGCTGCTGCAGGGGCCAATCTCAGCCAGCTCGCCTTTTCCCGGCGGCCTCTGTGGGAGCGGTAATAAAAAAAGAAAAAAGAAAAAAAGCATCCTTCACTTTTTCATGTCATGAAGCACCTGTGTCCTGTGTCAAAGGCTGCATCAAAAAAGTCTTTATGACCTGGCCTAGACATCATCATTGGAGCACATTCCAACAAGGAGCAGAGATCTTGTCTCTCCCCTGTGCTGCTTCTGTTGCTGTATTGCTGCCTTTGTTTATTATTTGTTAACAAGCACTTGGTGGTCCAGCAAGTTAGTCAACAAATGGCCTTCCCTTTCCTGTGACTTAATGTCATGCCCTGAACCCTGTGCAGCCTCTGGCATGATAGCAAGCATGGGCCACTTCAGCAGCCTACATCCTCAAAGCCAGTGATCTGAAAGAGCCTATAAAAGCTCAACTGTGTTAGGTGCCACTGAAGACAATGAGATAGCAACTCAGTGGGGATTTTCACAAGGATGTCACTTTATTTCCTGTTCAAGCAAATGAAAGAGTTCCGCAGAGAACCAGGAGGCTGGCCAAGAGCTGAGTCATAGCTTCATTAACTCCACTGTTCTTCATGCACTTTGGACCTGCTCCAAAAGGACAGAGAAACATGCAATAACATAATAAGAAATAATAATCTGGAGCTGCCAGTCAGAAGGCAAGAGGAACGTGGTTGTGATTGTCAGATACATGCACAAAATAATAGTAATAACAATAGGATGGGGGAAATTTTTAGAGGTTATGGATATGTTTATGGCATAGATCGTGGTGATGATTTCTTTATACTCTTCCTGTTATACACATTAAATATCTATACCCCTCTTTGTATGTCAGTCAGCCCTCAATAAAATGTTTGTTAAAAAAGAAAGAAAAACAAAGTCTGTAATAAGAGACAAAGCAAAGCATTATATAATGAGAAAGGCTGAAGCCAAAGGATATAACAATTATAAATACATATATCCAGCCAACATATGAGCACCTAAAGACATAAAACATATATTCACAAACAAAACAGGGAAATTGATAGTAACACAATAATACGAAGAAATCTAATACTCCACTTACATCAATGAACAGACTATCCAAACTAAAATTTAATTAGGAAACACTGGCCTTAAATAACACATTAGACCAGAAAGATTTAATAGATATATCCATAATCCAAAAGCAGTTGAATAGAAATTCTTTACAAGGGTGCATAGAACATACTCCAGGATAAACCATATAGTTGGCCACAAAATAAGTCTCAGTAGATTTAAGGTTGAAATCATATTAAACCTCTTTTCCAATTACAATGCTATGACACTAGATATGAACCACAATAAAAAGTATATAAAAAGCACAAGTACTTAAAAACTAAATAGCATACTACTGGACATTCAATGGGCCACCAAAGAAATCAAAGAGGATATTTAAAAATATTTGTTGAAATAATAATTAAAATAAGAATAAATATATTCTTGAAATTAAAAAAATAAATAAATAAAAATACATGAAAATGGAAACACAATGATCCAAATTCCATGCAGCAAAACAAAAGCAGTTCTTGGTGGAAATTTTATAGTGATACTAGCCTACTTTAGGAAACAAGAAACACTGCAAATAAATAACACAACCTTATATCTAAAGATAAAATAAAAGAAAAATAAACAAAACTCTAAGTCAGTAGAAGGAAAACTAAATACAGAGCAGAAATAAAGAAAAAAATTTTTAAATAGCTAATATCAATGAAACTAAGAGCTGATTCTTTGTGAAGATAAACTTGATAAACCTTTGTATAGACTCATCAACAAAAAGGAGAGAGCACACTAATAAAGTTGGAAATAAAAAAGAAGTTGAAATTGACACCACATAAATATAATCATAAAACTTACTATGAAAAATTATACAAGAATAAAATGGAGAAATGTAACAAATAATATAGAAAAATAAAGACTCCCAAAAATGAATCAGGATGGGATAAAGACACCCAAAAGACAGATTATCAGTAGTGTTGAATCAGCAATCAAAACCTACCAATAAACAAAAGCCCAGAACTACCTGGCTTCAGAGATTAGTAATACCAAATACTTAAAGAAGAGATAACACCTATTCTTCTCAAACTATTCTAAAAACTGAAAAAGAAAAATAGCCTTTGAACTCATTGTTCAGGGCCAGCATCATATTGAATACGAAAACCCAAAGACACTACAAAAAAAGAGAAAATTACAGACCGATATCATTAATGAACATAGATCGTTGCTGTTTAGTTGCTAAGTTGTACCTGACACTTTTGTAGCCCCATGAACTGTAGCCCACCAGGCTCCTCTGTCCATGTGATTTCACAGGCAAGAACCCTGTAGTGGCTTGCCATTTGCTTCTCCAGGGCATCTTCCCGACCCAGAGATCAAACCCACATCTCCTGCATTGACTGGTGGATGCCTTATCTTTGAGCCACCTGGGAAGCCCAAATGAACATAGATCCAAAGCAAAATATTAACCAGGCAAATTCAGGAGTGCATTAAATGACCATCCACTTTGGTGGAGTGAGGTTTATCATAAGTTTGCTAGAATGGTTTGGTATCTACAAATCAACCAATGATACTTTACAGTAACACACTGAAAAACAAAAATCAGATGATCATTCCAGCAGCTGAAGTAAACTTTTTAACAATACTTAACAATCATTTCTGATAAAAATCTCAAAAAAGTGGGTATAGAGGGAGCAATATAAAAAGGCCATATATGAAAAACCATTTCCAAAATTATACTCAATAGTAAAAGCAGAAAACATCTTCTCTAAGTTCAAGAACAAGACAGAAAGGCCCACTCTCACCATGTTTATTCAACATAATATTGGAAGCTGGGTAGAAATCATATATCAACAAATATAAATCAAATGAATCCAAAGAGTAAAAGTGAAATTATCACTGTTTCATATGGCATAGTACTATTTATATAAAGAAGACCCAATAGCCTATACCAAAACCCAATAGAAATAACGAATGAATTCAGTAAAATTTCAGAACACAAAATTAATATACAAAAATCTGTTATATTTCTTTACACCAATAACAATCCATACAAAAAAGAAATTATGAAAACTATCCTACTGGATAACGTCAGTTTTCATTCCAAACCCAAAGAAAGGCAATGCCAAAGACTGTTCAAACTACCGCATGATTGCACTCATCTCACATGCTAACAAAGTAATGCTCACAATTCTCCAAGCCAGGCTTCAGAGGTAGGTGAACCAAGAATTTCCAGATGTTCAAAATGGATTTAGAAAAGGCAGAGTAATCATAGATCAAATTGCCAACATCCACTGGATCATAGAAAAAGCAAGAGAGTTTCAGAAAAACATCTACTTCTGCTTTATTGACTATGCCAAAGCCTTTGACTGTGTGGATCACAACAAACTGTGAAAATTCTGAAAGAGATGGGAATACCAGATCACCATACCTACCTCCTGAGAAACCTGTATGCAGGTCAGGAGGCAACAGTTAGAATCAGACATGGAACAACAGACTGGTTCCAAATAGGAAAAGGAGTACATCAAGGCTGTATATTGTCACCCTGCTTATTTAACTTATATGCAGAGTACTTCATGAGAAACGCTAGGCTGGAAGAAGCACAAGCTGGAATCAAGATTGCCAGGAGAAATATCAATAACATTAGATATGCAGATGACACCACCCTTATGGCAGGACGCAAAGGATCTACAGAGCCTCTTGATGAAAGTGAAAGAGAAAGGTGAAAAGCTGGCTTAAAACTCAACATACGAAAAATTAAGATCTTGGCATATGGTCCCATCACTTCATGGAAAATACATGGGAAAACAATGGAAACAGTGACAGACTTTATTTTCTTGGACTCCAAAATCACTGCAGGTGGTGACTGCAGCCATGAAATTAAAAGATGCTTGCTCCTTGGATGAGAAACTATGACCAATCTAGACAGCACATTAAAAAGCAGAGACATTACTTTTCCAACAAAGGTCCATCTAGTCAAAGCTATGGTTTTTCCAACAGTTATGTATGGATGTGAGAGTTGGACCATAAAGAAAGCTGAGCACCAAAGAACTGAAGCTTTTGAACTGTAGTGTTGGAGACTCTTGAGAGTCCCTTGGACAGCAAGATCAAACCAGTCAATCCTAAAGGAAATCAGTCCCTAATATTCATCTAAGGACTGATGCTGAAGCTGAAGCTCCAATACTTTGGCCACCTGATGCAAAGAACTGACTCACTGGAAAAGATCTGATGCTGGGAAAGATTGAAGGTGGGAGGAGAAGGGAATGACAAAGGATGAGATAGTTGGATGTCATCACTGACTTGATGGATGTGAGTTTGAGTAAGCTCTGGGAGTTGGTGATGGACAGGGAAGTCTTGCTGCAGTTCATGGGGTCACAAAGAGTCGGACATGACTGAGCAACTGAACTGAACTATCCCCTATGTAATTACATCAGAAAGAATAAAATACATAGAAATAAATCTAATCAGGAAATGAAAACAATAAGACATTGATCAAATATACTGGAGAAGGCATAAACAAATGGAAAGATATACCATGTTCATGAACTGGAAAAATTAGCATTTGTTAAAATGACCGTACTATTTAGGGCAGTCTACAAATTCAGAAGCAATTCTTATCAAGACACCAAGAGCATTTTCCACAAAACTAGAACAAATAATATAAAAATTTGTGGAAACAGAAAAGAGTCAGTGTCCAAAGCAACCTTGAGAAAGGACAAATGTATCAACAACTTCTAAAATTTAAACTATATTACAAATTTATAGTAACCAAAATAATATGATACTGGCACAATAAGAGACACATGGATCAACAGAACAGAAAAGAGAAACCAAAAATAAACCCACACATCAATTAGAATATGAGAAAGGAGGCAAGAATATGCAATGGAGAAAAGACAGTCTCTTCAGTAAGTGGTCTTGAGAGAAATGGACAACATTGATTAGCTTTCCTTTAAGGGAAAATGGTCTAAAATAGGTAAGCATGACTATCTGAATACTTATATTGCCTTTTTATTTTTCCCTTATCAATTTTTTTATTGAAGTATAAGTGACTTACAACATTAGTTTTAGGTGTACAGCATAGCAATTCGGTATTTTCACAGATTATAGGTTATTACAAGAAAATGGCTATAATTCATTGTGTTATACAGTATATCCTTGTTGCTTATTTATATGTAGTGGCTTGTTTCTGTTAATTCTATACCCCCAATCTGTCCCTCTTTTCTTCTCCCTCTCCCCTTTGCTAACCATGTTTGTTTCCTATATCTGTGTGTTTCTATATCTGTGTTTCTGTTTGCATATGCATTCAATTGTATTCTTTCTTAGATTCTATGTATCAATTCAGTTCAGTTCAGTCTATGTATAAGTGACATTATACAGTATTTGTCTTTCTCTGCCTGACGTTTCACTAAACATAATATTCTCTAGGTCCATCCACTTTGCTGGAAATGACAGAATTTCATTTTTCATGATTGAGGAATATTACATACCACATTTTCTTAAGCCACACATCTGCAATAGTCACTTTATTTGCTTACATTTCTTGGATATTGTAAACAGTGATGCAGTGAACATTAGGGTGCATGCCTATTTCTGAATTAGTGCCTTTATTTTTTCCAGATATATACCCAGAAGTGTAATTGGTGGATCACAAGGTAGTTTTTTTGTTTAGTTTTTTTTTTTTGTTTAAGAACTTCAATACTCTTTTCAATACAGACTGCATCTGTTTACATTTCCACCAACAGTGTGCAACAGTGCTTTTCTCTGCATTCTCTCCAGTATTTGTTACTTGTAGACTTTTTCTCTGCTTTTGAATATGCTATCTAGGTTGGTCATAACTTTCCTTCCAAGGAGTAAGTGTCTTTTAATTTCATGGCTGTGGTCACCATCTGTAGTGATTTTGGAACCCAGAAAAATAAAGTCTGATACTGTTTCCACTGTTGCCCCATCTATTTCCCATGAAGTGGTGGGACCAGATGCCATGATCTTTGTTTTCTGAATGTTGAGCTTAAAGCCAACTTTTTCACTCTCCACTTTCACTTTCATCAAGAGGCTTTTGAGTTCCTCTTCATTTTCTGCCATAAGGGTGGTGTCATCTGCATATCTGAGGTTATTGATATTTCTCCCGGCAATCTTGATTCCAGCTTGTGTTTCTTCCAGTCCAGCGTTTCTCATGATGTACTCTGCATATAAGTTAAATAAGCAGGGTGACAATATACAGCCTTGATGAACTCCTTTTCCTATTTGGAACCAGTCTGTTGTTCCATGTCCAGTTCGAACTGTTGCTTCCTGACCTGCATACAAATTTCTCAAGAGGCAGATCAGGTGGTCTGGTATTCCCATCTCCTTCAGAATTTTCCACAGTTTATTGTGGGCTTTGGCATAGTCAATAAAGCAGAAATAGATGTTTTTCTGGAACTCTCTTGCTTTTTCCATGATCCAGCGGATGTTGGCAATTTGATCTCTGGTTCCTCTGCCTTTTCTAAAACCAGCTTGAACATCAGGAAGTTCATGGTTCACATATTGCTGAAGCCTGGCTTGGAGAATTTTGAGCATTACTTTACTAGTGTGTGAGATGAGTGCAATTGTGCGGTAGTTTGAGCATTCTTTGGCATTGCCTTTCTTTGGGATTGGAATGAAAACTGACCTCTTCCAGTTCTGTGGCCACTGCTGAGTTTTCCAAATTTGCTGGCATATTGAGTGCAGCACTTTCACAGCATCGTCTTTCAGGATTTGGAATAGCTCAACTGGAATTCCATCACCTCCACTAGCTTTGTTCGTAGTGATGCTTTCTAAGGCCCACTTGACTTCACATTCCAGGATATCTGGCTCTAGGTCAGTGATCACACCATCGTGATTATCTGGGTCGTGAAGATCAGCCCTGGGATTTCTTTGGAAGGAATGATGCTAAAGCTGAAACTCCAGTACTTTGCCACCTCATGCGAAGAGTTGACTCATTGGAAAAGACTCTGATGCTGGGAGGGACTGGGGGGAGGAGGAGAAGGGGACGACAGAGGATGAGATGGCTGAATGGCATCACCGATTCAATGGACGTGAGTCTGAGTGAATTCTGGGAGTTGGTGATGGACAGGGAGGCCTGGCGTGCTGCGATTCATGGGGTCGCAAAGAGTCGGACATGACTGAGCGACTGATCTGATCTGATTCTAAAAAGTGTGAGATAATGCCTTATTGTGGCTTTGATTTTCGTTTCTCTTATAATTAGTAACATTAAACATCTTTTCATGTGTCTGTTATCCATCTGTATGTCTTCTTTGGAGAAATGTCTGTTTAGGTCTTCTGTCTACTTTTTGATTGGGCTGTATTTTTCTTATTCAATTGTATGTGCTGTTTGCATATTTTACATATTAACTCTTTATCTATCACACTATTTGCAAATCTTTTCTTCCATTCTGTAGGCTGTCTTTTGTTTTGTCAATAATTTCCTGTACAAATTTTTTAAGCTTAATTAGGTCCCATTTGCTTATGGTTGCTTTTATGTCCTTATCCTTAGGAAACTGATCCAAGAACATATTGCTCAATTTATGTCAAAGAGTATTCCACCTAAGTTCTCTTTTAGGTGATTTAGGGTTTCAGGTCTTAAATTTAGGTCTTAAACCATTTTGAGTTTAGTTTTATATGTGGTATGAGGGAATGTTCTAATCTCACTGTTTTTATATGTGGCTGTCCAGCTTTACTAGCACCACTTTTTGAATAGACTGTCGTTATTCTGTTGCCTGTTCTTGCCTCCTGTGTTGTAGATTAATTGACTGTGGGTCTGTGGGTTTGTTTATGGGCTCTATATTCTGTTTAATTGATCTATGAGTCTGCTTTTGTGCCAGTACCATGCTCTTTTGGTTACTGTAACTTTGTAGTATAGTCTGAAGCCTAGGAGAGTCATTCCTTCAGTTTTCCTCTCTTTACTCAGGATTGCTTTGGCAATTTCCAGGGTCTTTTGTGGTTCCTTATAAATATTAAGATAATTCCATATCTGTGATAAAATGTCATGGGTATTTTGATAAGGATTGCATTAAATTTGAAGATTGCTTTGGGTAATATGGCCACTGGAATAATATTAAGTCTTCCAATTCAGGAGCATGGGATACCTTTCCATTTCTTTGAATCAGCTTCAATTTCCTTCATCAGTGTTTTGTAATTTTCAGAGTGCAGTTCTTTCAACTTGTTGGTTATGTATATTTTAGGTGATTTTGATGCTATTTTAAGCAAGATTTTTAAAAACTTTTTCTTTCTGATATTCTATTATTGGTATTTAGAAAGGCAACATATTTCTGTATATTAATTTTGTATCCTGCAAACATGAATTCATTTATTAATGCTAACAGTTTTTCAGTGGAGGGTGTGCTGCTAAGTCACTTCAGTCGTGTCCGACTCTGTGCGACCCCATAGACGGCAGCCCACCAGGCTCCGCCATCCCTGGGATTCTCTAGGCAAGAAGACTGGAGTGGGTTGCCATTTCCTTCTCCAACGCATGAAAGTGAAAAGTGAAAGTGAAGTCGCTCAGTCATGTCTGACTCTTTGCGACCCCATGGACTGCAGCCCACCAAGCTCCTCTGTCCATGGGATTTTCCAGGCAAGAGTACTGGAGTGGGTGGCCATTGCCTTCTCCAATGGAGAGTGTAGGGTTCTCTATATAGAGCGTATTATGTCATCTGGTGATAGTTTTACATTTTCCCTTCAAATTTGGATTCCTTTTGTTTCTTATTTTTTTTCTGTTTAATCCAATACTTCCAATACTGTGTTAAATAGAATTGGTTAGAATAGGTGCTCTTGCCTTGTTCCTAAATTTAGTGGGAAAGCTTTCAGCCTTGCACCACTGAGTATTATGTTGGCTGTGGGTTTGTCATAAATGGTCTTTATTCCTTTGAGATCTGTTTCCTTTATACTCATTTTGATGACAGTTTTTATCATGAATGTTAAAGTTTTTCAAAAGCGTTTTCTGTATCTATTAAGATTATCATGTAATTTTTTATTTTTTTATTAATGTGATATATCACACTGATTGATTTGCTTACATTGAACCATTCTTATGATTCTTTAATAAATCCAACTTAATCATGATGTATGACCCTTTTTACATAGTTTTGGATTTAGTCTGCCGATATTTTGTTAAGGATTTTTGAATCTATATTAATCAAGCAATTGGCCTATAATTTCTTTATTGTAGTATCTTTGGTTGGTGTCAAGGTAATGAAGGTCTTGTAGAATGAATTTGAGAGTGTTCCCTCCTTTTCAGTCTTTTGTAATAGTTTGAGAAGCATAGGTATTAATTCTTCTTTATGCTTCATAGGATTCCCCCATGAAGCAATCTGGTCCTGGACTTTTGTTTGCTCAGAACTTTTTCATTACAGATTCAATTTCACTTTTAGTAATTGGTTTGTTTAGCGCATTGGTTTCTTCTTGATTCAGTCTTGGAAAGCTGTATGTTTCTAGAAACTTGTTCATTTCCAACAAGTTGTCCATTCTGTTAGTAGATAACTGTTCATAGTATTCTCCTGTGGTTATTTTTAGCATCTGTGTGGTATCAGTTATTATTTATCCCTATTCATTTCTTATTTTATCTATTTGAGTCCTCTCTCTTTTCTTCTTTTGACCTTGGCAAAAAGCTTCTTAGTTTTGTTTACCATTTCAAAAAAACAGATCTTGTTTTCATTGATTGTTTCTATTATTTTTTTAATCTCTATTTCACCCTTTCCTCTTTGATCTTTTTTATTTCATTCCTTTTGCTAACTTTGGGTTTTGTTTATTCTTTCTTTAATAGTTCATTTAGGTGAACTAAATGAGGTTGCTTATTCAATATTTTTCCTGTTTCTTACCAAAGGCCTCTATCACCTTGAATTTCCCTCTCATTTTCCTGCTTCCCATAGCTTTTAGAAAATTGTTTTTTATTTTCATTTGTCTTGAGATGTTTTCTGATTTCTTCTATGATTTTATCACTGACCCTTTGAGTTTTTTAAATCACTCTACATTTTAAGACTTGCCAGTAATATTTGAGCGCCCCCCCAAAGTAACAAGTATATCAATACAAAAACTAAATTTATTGTCATCTCTTTGCAATTTAAATATATTTAATACTTTTTTATACTTTTCACTGTAAAAATTTAGATAAAGAAATCTGAATCTCAAAGTAAAATATTACTATTTTTTTACTTTTTTAAAAATAAAATTGTATTGATTGTTTCCCAGTCAATTCCTTTGTTTATTTGTTTGTTTTTGTAGGCAAAAACTTCTTATACATGTCTCATGGATGTTTTATCATGGTCTCAACATGTAGCATAAAAAGTTGAATACACAGTTTCCTTGTCTTATGGCAATAAAAATCTTTACACAATGAAGGAGGAAAACACAAGTGACTAGCAAATTCATGTTAATGTTTATTTGTGGAGGAATTATTTTATTTTGATGTTCCAAGCAAATGGCAGTACCAACTCATTTGAATTCATTTGAATTCTCCAAATAGAATGGAAAAATCCATAGGTACCAAAAAGAACAAAAGAATCCTATAAGTCTGATGCTGATGGAAGCCCCACAAGTAAGGGGATGGGAACTTTACATGGAGATTTTGGCTACAGACTTGATTTGGTCTTAAAAGAAGTAAGAAATTAGAACTGAAACTTTTGCAAAATGCCAGATCCTCAAATAGCTGAGTACTTAGTTCTAAATGATGAGAGAAATATACGTATGTGGACCTCCCAAAGTTTACTCTTACTGTTCCAGGTGTTTTTTTTTTGTTTGTTTGTTTGTTTGTTTTAATATTGTTATCTAATCTTTCAGCAAATGTGCTCTTCCAAGAGGCGACTCTACACATGGACATGACCAGATGGTCAATACCAAAATTAGATTGATTATATTCTTTGCAACCGAAGATGGAGAAACTTTACAGTCAGCAAAAACAAGATAGGGAGCTGTGACTCAAATCATAAAGTCCTTATTGCAAAATTCAGATTTAAATTGAAGAAAGTGGGAAAAACCACTAGACCATTCAGGTACGACCTAAATCAAATCCCTTACAATTATGCAGTGGGAATGACAAATAGATTCAAGGGATTAAATCTGATAGACAGAGTGCCTGAAGAACTATGGATGGAGGTTCATGACATTGTATAGCAGGCAGTGACTAAGACCATCCCCAAGAAAAATCAATGCAAAAGGCAAAATGGTTGTTTGAAGAGGCCTTACAAATAGCTGAAAAGAGAAGAGAAGAGAAAGACAAAGGAGAAAAGGAAAGATATGCCCATCTAAATGCAGAGATCCAAAGAACAGCAAGAAGAGATAAGGAAGCTTTCCTCACTTATCAATGCAAAGAAATAGAAGATAACAATTGAATGGGGAAAAACTAGAGATCTCTTCAAGAAAATTAGAGATACCAAAGGAACATTTCATGCAAAAATGGGCACAATAAAAGACAGAAATGGTATGGATCTAAGAGAAGTAGAAGATATTAAGGGCAAGAATATACAGAAGAACTATACAAAAAAAGATCTTAATGACCCAGATAACCACGATGGTGTGATCACTCACCTAGAGCCTGACAGCCTGGAGTGCAAAGTCAAATGGGCCTTAGGAAGCATCACAACAAACAAAGCTAGGAAGTGATGGAATCCCAGTTGAGCTATTGCAAATCCTAAAACATGATGCTGTGAAAGGGCTACACTCAATATGTCACCAAATTTGGAAAACTTGGAAGTGGCCACAGGACTGGAGAAGGTCAGTTTTCATTCAAATCCCAAAGAAAGGCAATGCCAAAGAATGTTCAAACTACTGCACAATTGCTCTCATTTCACATGCTAGCAAAGTAATGCTCAAAATTCTCCAAGCCAGGCTTCAACAGTAGGTGAACTGAGAACTTCCAGATGTTCAAACTGGATTTAGAAAAGGCAGAGGAAGGAGAAATCAAGTTGCCAACATCCATAAGCCAACATACAAAAAGTAAGAGAGTTCCAGAAAAACATCTACTTCTGCTTTATAGACTATGCCAAAGCCTTTGACTGTGTGGATCACGACAAACTGTGGAAAATTCCTAAAGAAATAGGAATACCAGAGCACCATACCTGCCTCCTGAGAAATATGTATGCAGGTCAGGAAGCAACAGTTAGAACTGAACAAGGAACAACAGACTGGTTTCAAATAGGAAAAGGAGTACATCAAGGCCGTATATTGTCACCCTGCTTATTTAACTTATATGTTGAGTACATCATGAGAAATGCTGGGCTGGAAGAAGCACAAGCTGGAATCAAGACTGCCGGCAGAAATGTCAGTAACCTCCGATATATGCAGATGACACCACTGTTATGGCAGAAAGCCAAGAGGAACAAACAAACTTATAGATGAAAGTGAAAGAGAAGAGTTGAAAATGCTTTCTTAAAACTCAACAGTCAAAAAACAAAGATCATGGCATCTGGTCCCATCATTTCATAGCAAAAATTGGGGAAACCACAGAAACAGTAACAGACATTATTTTCTTGGGCTCCTAACTCACTGTATATGATGGCTGCAGCCATGAAATTAAAAGACACCTGCTCCTTGGAAGAAAAGCTATGACTAACCTAAATAGAATACTAAAAACAGAGACATTACTTTGCTGACAAAGCTAGTCAAAGCTATGGTTTTTCCAGTAGTCATGTATGGATGTAAGGGTTGGACTATAAATAAAACTGAGTGCTGAAGAATTGATGCTTTTGAACTGAGGTGTTGGAGAAGACTCTTGAGAGTCCCTTGGACTGCAAGGAGATCAAACCAGTCCATCCTGAAGGAAATCAGTCTTGAATATTCATTGGAAGGACTGAAGCTGAAGCTGAAATACTTTGGCTAATACTTTGGCCTGATGTGAAGAACTGACTCATTGGATAAGACCCTGATGCTGGGAAAGACTGAAAGCAGAAGGAGAAGGGGATGACAGAGGATGAGATGGTTGGATGGCATCACCGACTCGATGGACATAAGTTTGAATAAACTCTGCGAGTTGGTGAAGGACAGGGAGGCCTGGCGTGCTGCCATCCATGGGTCACAAAGAGTTGGACACAACTAAGCAACTAAACTGAATACTTCAGACCAGGTTGGCTGGTTCTAGCTTCACAGTACATTCTCTAGTTATGATAGCCTCACTTTTACTATCATATTTTCTTAAAGAATAACATTTGAAATATGGCCCCACCATATTCTTCTAGACTTATATCAGGTACAATTCAATAATAATGTGTTTGATTAAGTGGCTGCAAGTCAAAAAAATGAAAATCTGCATTAGGAGCTCATCTCCACTAGTAAAAAAAAAAAAAAAAAGGATAATAGCCCAGGGTAGAAAAGCTCAATGGATGGCAAGAGAAGAAACAGTATAGTGTAATAATTAAGTCAGGGGGGTAGTCAGGCACAGAAAATATTAATATGGGATCTAAAATCCAGGGAGGAGATTGAGAGCAGAGTTCACAGTAGCATCTAGAAAGTGGTGACTCACTAGCTTTGTTTGAAACAATATTTAGTTTTTAAAATAATCATAGCAATTATAATAGACAATATTAATTAATTATGCACTATGTGCATACAATTGTTTCACTTATGGTATTTTATTTTATCCTCAAGAAACTATATATCATTGTAGATATAATTATGTTCATTTATAGATCTTGAAGTTGAAACTCAGTAGATTACAGTGTCTTCCCCAAGCTGCAACAAGAAACAAGTAGAGAAGTTGGCCCTGGAGGTCAGATTTGTGGGAGTCTGATATCCATATTCTCTTCACTATACGTCTTTGCCTGTTTAACAAACTTAGAGTGATTTGGCTAAGACTACCTTGCAAAAATAAGAAAAAAATGAGTTGACATGTCAAATTTAATATGTCAAAGCTGAACCCCAAATCAACACTGTCCCCTAACCACGCACACAAGCACATACACCCCAATTCTGTTTCACCTACAGGTGAAGCTACTATTGCCCATAATTTTGGTTGCTGAAGTCATAAACTTTCAAAATATCTTTGGCTCTTTTTTTAGATATGTCCCACAGACAATCTGAAAGGAAACCTAGCAGATTCTACCTTCAAAATATATCCAGGATCTGATCACTTCTCATCATGTTAGTCTGCGCTCTCATCATCTTTTACCTGAATTTCTGTAACAGCCTCCAAACATACTAGAGAATAAGTATTTTTAAAAGAAAGCCAAATCTTGTCATTCCTAGGCTTAAAACCTTCTAAAAGCTCTCCAAAACCTTCTATTATCTATATACAACCCACATCAAAGATGAGGAAAGTGAGAGGCTAAGTGACTTGTCAAAATTCGCAAGACTTATTGGTGATTATAATTATGAGTAGAACCTAACTCAGTGCAGTAAGACGAAAATGATTAGTTTCAGGCTTTTCAGTCACACTGATAATTTATGCAATTTAATTTGTAGTGGAGAAAATGTGGGAGAGGATTGTTTACCAAAATTAAAGTTTGTCAAAGGCAGTGATTAGCTCTTCTAACTCTAAAATCTTCCCACAATCTTTCTTAAATGAAGGAAACATTTCATGTCAAAATGACCAAATGTGTAATGCAATTACTGACTTTCATAGTGTATACTGTATTCTAGGCTATAGATGTCATCCAGTAATATTTGTCACCATCAGGATTCTACTACTAGTCTTCACTGTACTATATACCCAGCAAGTCATTAAGAAAACCTTCTGATCACACATGCGTTTATAAACAGGAAGTGCTTGAAAATTATAACAAATGATGAAAATATTAGTTGAATAATATTTTTGTACTCCTCAAATTCCCAGTACCATTTTTGTTAAGATCTTCTACTCTGTTGAAAATATTCCCTTCTCCTTATCCTCCCTTTTACTTCTACACACATGTGAAATAAGCTCTGTTAATCTGAACTCCCTCCTTATGAAAAACAAAACAAAACAAAACACATTAAACCCTTGGCACTGGGCCTGGTTCAAAATGTTATTTTTTAAATCTGTGGTGAATGCTGAAAATGAGAGTTCTCTAGTAAACATTGGGTAACATGGAGGCCCCCTTTCCAGGGGCAGCAGGCCCTATTTGCAGCTTTCCCCACAGAGGAGGTAAGTATAAACCAAGTAGCCTAAGGTTATAAGGTAAATGTCTACTGTCCTTTTGTATTATTCCATCTTATCAGGTTGCTTGATTCTAGAGAAGGGGATTAAGTTGATATTCATTGTTCTAGTACGTAACATTTTATTAATGCCCTTCACCAACATGATTTTCTTATAATGTCAAGCCCAACATAATATTGTGTTATATATTTGCATGTTAGTAACCTCAAGCAATATAAAAAAAAAATCACTTTTTTCAATCAATCAGTTTTTTAAAATATATTTTAAAAGTGATATAAAAAGTACTATTTGGAGTTTCATTCTCTAAATATCTTGAATGCTTTATGTCACGTCACTCTAGAGAGCTATGTTTATAAAACACTCACTTATTCTTTCTCATTTCCTATATTTATCAAAAAAGAAATCAACTTATTTGCTCAAAGGCATGGGACAAACAATGTTGGCACCAAGTCCCATGATTCCACCACTCAACAGACACACAAAGCCATTTATTAAGCTCTGGTAAACAGTCAATCAGTGGGGATGGAACCAGAGACCCTAAAAGCTTTCCTTCCTCTGATTTCCTTGATTGAAAGCAGGATCAAAATTATACTCCATTTTCTACAGTGAAAAATACTGCTTTTGAAGCAGCTCTTAAATGGCTATATGATGGGGTGCTTTCTGTGAAACAAACATTCCCGAGGTTGTCTCCATCCCAAACAACCACTTGCTCTCAAGAGGGTAGCTTGTTTTTCATTTCACTTAAAAGATTTGGTCAGAAATTACAAAATAGATGGAATATCCTCAACGGAGAGCTCTTCATCTTTTGAGATGCAAGATGGAAAACAAAATTCATGAAAATATTTCAATAGCATGAAGACTGTGCCTGGAGAAGTCATTTAAAGGCAGGGCACAGTGTTCTAGCTTGAATGAGACTCACCACCGAGAGAGACTTAAGAAACTAAGTTCAGAATCTGATGACCACTTATTTCATGGTCCTTTAAGAACACAGAAGGAGAACTAAAAACACGACGGGTTAAGATCTAACAGGCTTAACATTTACTATCAGACCTGCCTCTAGTTAGCTATGAGACTTTAAGTCATTTAATCTCTCTAACCTCAGTTTTGTTGTTATTGTGTGTGTGTGTGTGTGTGTATTCTCAGTCATTTACTTGCATATTAAATGAGAATATTGAAACTAAATGATCATATAAGGCTCTTTTCTACAATTTGAAAACTTCTTTGACTTCAAGAAAGTGTTTACCCTGAACCTCATCTCATTGCTTACTCACAAGCAACTCACATATTCAACTGTTCTTCACAGTAACAATTTAGTATAATCTCACATTTTTTAGCAAACTGTAAAATTGTTCCTCTTTCTGAGGTGAGAATATTCATTTTGCAACACAATTCTAATTATGACATTCCCTAAATTAAAACACAGCATAATTCAGATAGCTAATACTTACTGAGTGATTATGATATTCCAGGCACTGTTTTCAGTGGTTCTTGTGGTACAAGTTGCTTGCTCTTTAAATAATCCTATATGTGAGGTTTTATTCCTATCAGCCCATTTTACAGATAAAGAAACTAAGATACTGAGTTCACAAACCTAAACACTCTGCTGCCTTCTCTCATAGGATTATGGCAAATGCATTTTCCCCATTGCCCTTAGGATAAAGTACAATTCCTAACAAAGCTGGCAGAGTCCTTCAGGGATTGAGTTTGTGCTTATTAGCCTGATTTCTGGTCATGTCTCCTCCCAGTACTCTGTTGTGATTGTACTGCACTCATTGCAGCTCTTCTGAAAGGCAGCCTTGAGGTGAGAGAAGAATATACTGTTTCCTCTGCCTCTAACATTCCTCCGTTCGCCTGGGTAGCAAAAATGCCATAGATCAGAATTCCCGTCATCCAGGGAAATACTGTGTTTCAGGGTCCCTCCTCCGGTGCTCCTATATATCGCTGTCTACTCCTACTGTGCTGCTGCTGCTAAGTCGCTTCAGTCGTGTCCAACTCTGTGCGATCCCATAGACGGCAGCCCACCAGGCTCCCCCGTCCCTGGGATTCTCCAGGCAAGAACACTGGAGTGGGTTTCCATTTCCTTCTCCAATGCATGAAAGTGAAAAGTGAAAATGAAGTCGCTCAGTCGTGTCTGACTCTTCGCGACCCCATGGACTGCAGCCTACTAGGCTCCTCTGTCCATGGGATTTTCCAGGCAAGAGTACTGGAGTGGGGTGCCATTGCCTTCTCTGACTCCTACTGTAGCATGCCTTATAGGATGTTTAAATCACCTGTTTACACCACGCTTCTTTCTGTGGGTGGGAACTACATATTCTTGGAGCTTAACATGTGTTTTTACTCAAATATTTATTGAATTCATAAACGAAGGAAGTGTGGTTTTCTTTTCTTCCTCTTCCCATCTCACATTCCTAATCAGATCAGATCAGATCAGTTGCTCAGTCGTGTCTGACTCTTTGTGACCCCATGAATCACAGCACGCCAGTCTTCCCTGTCCATCACCAACTCCTGGAGTTCACTCAGACTCACGTACATCAAGTCAGTGATGCCATCCAGCCATCTCATCCTCTGTCGTCCCCTTCTCCTCCTCCCCCCAATCCCTCCCAGCATCAGAGTCTTTTCCAATGAGTCAACTCTTCGCATGAGGTGGCCAAAGAACTGGAGTTTCAGCTTTAGCATCATTCCTTCCAAAGAAATCCCAGGGCTGATCTCCTTCAGAATGGACTGGTTGGATCTCCTTGCAGTCCAAGGGACTCTCAAGAGTCTTCTCCAACACAGTTCAAAAGCATCAATTCTTCAGCGCTCAGCCTTCTTCACAGTCCAACTCTCACATCCATACATGGCCACAGGAAAAACCATAGCCTTGACTAGACGAACCTTTGTTGGCAAAGTAATGTCTCTGCTTTTGAATATGCTATCTAGGTTGGTCATAACTTTCCTTCCAAGGAGTAAGCGTCTCTTAATTTCATGGCTGCAGTCACCATCTGCAGTGATTTTGGAGCCCAGAAAAATAAAGTCTGACACTGTTTCCACTGTTTCCCCATCTATTTCCCATGAAGTGATGGGACCGGATGCCATGATCTTCGTTTTCTGAATGTTGAGCTTTAAGCCAACTTTTTCACTCTCTACTTTCACTTTCATCAAGAGGCTTTTGAGTTCCTCTTCACTTTCTGCCATAAGGGTGGTGTCATCTGCATATCTGAGGTTATTGATATTTCTCCCAGCAATCTTGATTCCAGCTTGTGTTTCTTCCAGTCCAGCATTTCTCATGATGTACTCTGCATATAAGTTAAATAATCAGGGTGACAATATACAGCCTTGACGTACTTTTTCCTATTTGGAACCAGTCTGTTGTTCCATGTTCAGTTCTAACTGTTGCTTCCTGACCTGCATACAAATTTCTCAAGAGGCAGATCAGGTGGTCTGGTATTCCCATCTCTTTCAGAATAGAGGAAAACAACAGAATGGGAAAGACTAGAGATGTCTTCAAGAAAATCAGAGATACCAACAGAACATTTAATGCAAAGATCAGCTTGATAAAGGACAGAAATGGTATGGACCTAACAGAAGCAGAATATATTAAGAAGAGACGGCAAGAATACACAGAAGAACTATAAAAAAAAGATCTTCACGACCCAGATAATCACGATGGTGTGATCACTGACCTAGAGCCAGACATCCTGGAATGTGAAGTCAAGTGGGCCTTATAAAGCATCACTATGAACAAAGCTAGTGGAGGTGATAGAATTCCAGTTGAGCTATTCCAGATCCTGAAAGATGATGCTGTGAGAGTGCTGCACTCAATATGCCAGCAAATTTGGAAAACTCAGCAGTGGCCACAGGACTGGAAAAGGTCAGTTTTCATTCCAATCCCAAAGAAAGGCAATGCCAAAGAATGCTCAAACTACTGCACAATTGCACTCATCTCACACATTCCTAATACTGCCATGTAAATTCTGAGATAATACAGTGAATTTCATCCTGCTATGAATCATTTTTTCTCTTGTTTTCTTCTTCATTAAAACACCCATTTTATAATCTCTTTTATCAAAGTATTGATCCACTTGCCCATTTGTCTAATAGTGGTTCATGTTTCCCCACCAGCTTCCCAACATAGTGACTTCAGGCAATCTAGGTGTTGAGAAAAATGAGGTTTCTGTCCAAATCATACTGAAGGGCCTGCCTGTTTGATCAATACATAAACTCAGATGCAGCATTATGACACTTGGCTTTCAGAAATGTGTGGACTTTGATGTTCTTCCAGTTAGTGTCATCATTGTTATTCCTGGGGATAATAGCTCTAGTTCAGAGAAAGATTATTTCACTAATAATAAATACTTGTCTGAAACTTCTAGATTTGGGGAAATACTTCTGAGATTATTATCTTTTACCTCTCAAATTTGTACATGGGTGTTTTTAAATAAAAAGACATAACTGCCAATTCTGTCTATAGCAAACACTATGAAAAAGGTTTGGTATCAGAAAACAAAGTTGCTTCTCCCCACGGGAGAAGGTTTAAAAAGCGCTGGGAAGAAAATCTTCTCTTTGCCATTGATACCATGTCTGTTTAAGAGCCAGGATTCCTTGACACTTCGCGCATCTACTGTTGACTGCCTTACACAGTTTCTTGGACTTAAGGTCTGAGGTTTCTGGATTGTAAACATAGAAGTGGGACAGAATGTGACTACAGTAGCCAATAACGTCTGTTGTAAATTGAAAATCGTTCTGACACTTCCTAAGCTTTCAAATACTGTTTGGAAGAGATTAAAGAAAGCAGGTTGCCAATAAAGGCGCAGGAAGATGCACATTGCTAGTCTGGAGAATGACCTGCAAGCCAGGCAAGCACACATTGACAGAGCTTGACAGTGCATGCCTGCTTAGTTGTGTCCAACTCTGCAACCCCATGGACTGTAGCCCACCAGGCTCCTCTGTCCATAGGATTCTCCAGGCAAGAACACTGGAGTGGGTTGCCATTTCCTCCTCCAGGGGATCTTCCTGACCCAGGGATCGAACCCATGTCCCTTGCATCTATAGCACTGCAGGTGGATTCTCTTCCCCCCTTCACTATTACACGGGGGAATCCCATGTAGTAATAAAGGAAGCAAATCCTTATAGGTATGATGGCATTAAATCAGCTTCTACAATATTTAGATTTGGGCTGGGCATCTAAGTTTTAGTTTTACAAGGGATGGTAACTTATTTGTCCTCACCAGGAGTATACAAACTATTGTAGAAACTGTTGTTTGCAACAAATGAACTTCCATAGACAGGTCTAAACTTTAATTTCTGTGGAATTACTCTCTCTGGAGTGTAGATGATTTTGACTTTTAGGACATTGGAAATAATAGCTGTAAAAGCTAAAAGGGAGAAATGTGAATAAGAATCTCTTGCCAGGGCATTTCTCATCTGTTCCTCCATAGAAGTGAATTTTTAGTGCACTAAGGACTTTCCTTTCTTCTGTTCCTTTATCCTGGGGAGCAGTAGCAAATCGTTATGAATAATAACATGTGGCATTTGACTTTTTCACTTTATTATTATTTTGGCCCTATCAATACCTGACATCAGATAGGACAGTTGTTAGTACCTCAGTTTAGGAGATAAAGAAGTTGGCTACCATAAAAGTAAAATGACTTAACCAAATTCATTAAAAAAATAAATAAAGGATAGTGAAGTTAAGAAGATAATCTTTGCTTTCTGTCTCTAGAACCAGAGATTTTTTCTACTAGTTCTTGCTGCCTTACTTATTCAATTTATGAGATATTGATATATATAATTATTCATATTATTAAGAAGCACACATTACCCTCTTAATAGATACTTGTGGAATGAGCTAATGACTATTATATGGAGGAAGGAGAAAATTTACTCTTTGGAGAGTAGAAAAACACCTAACACAGAGAAACTTATTTATTCCTTGCAGTTACCTCATGAGGCAGCTACTATTGACATACCCATCTTACAGGAGGGAAAAAAAATGAATTTTTGAGGTGCTTAAGTATGTAATTTATTGAGGTATTTTTAAGAGCCTGGAATGTGTCATTTGCTTTATATAATTGTTCCATTTGTGCTGAGTTGCTCAGTCGTGTCCAGCTCTTTGCAAACACATGAACTGTAGCCTGCCAGGCTCCCTTGTCCATGGAGATTCTCCAGGCAAGAATCTTCCCAACACAGGAATCAAACCAGGGTCTCCTGCACTGCAAGCGGATTCTTTACCAGCTGAGTTATGAGGGAAGCCCCTTGTGACTCATTTAATCTTCACAAAAATCTTATCTGATAAGTAGTATCACAATTTTTTTCCATTTTACAGCAAACAAAAACTTAGAGAAGTTAAGCAATTTGCCCTGGGTCAGATAGCTGAGTTAGGTGTAAATTCCTGGATTCTGATGCTTTTCCTGGTCTCTGCTAAACAAACCCTGACTCAGAGGCCCATTACAGCTGGAGTCAGCATTTAAGCTCAGACTTCATGAATATACTGCCTCCTGGGTATCTAGGTACACATTAAAGGCTTGCAGTATAATAACAATTGAACATGGTTAAAATCTTTTTCCCCTATCAAATGTTCTATAAAAATCTTATACTCAATATAAATAAAACAAAATTTAAAAATTGGTCTTGTATAAAATCTCTAAGTGAAGAGAAACCATAAATTCTGCCTTTTGAGACTTGCATTTGTTTTGTTATTTATCTGTGGTCAGTACTTCAAACTTTCTGTCAAACATTAACATCTAAGTAGTTGCTGGTAGACTTTAAATGTATTTTTTATGTGAAAGCAGGAATTACCCAAACTGGGCTTATTTTGTAAAGAGGACTAAGAGGAATTCAAATTCCCTACAAATGAGATGATCTCAAGATCCATATGTAAATTACAAATGTCCTTCTTCTAGCAGACAGGAACACCTAAAATTGTGATGCACAAACTTTTTGGAATTGTGAAGTTCTATAGTGCAATTTTTTAGATTTCCAAATATCTGCATCTTCTTCTAAAGCAAAATGGAGAATGGAATCAGTTCTAATGAGATGGATGAAACTGGAACCTATTATACAGAGTGAAGTAAGCCAGAAAGAAAAACACCAATACAGTATACTAACGCATATATATGGAATTTAGAAAGATGATAACAATAACCCTGTGTACGAGACAGCAAAAGAGACACTGATGTATAGATCAGTCTTATGGACTCTGTGGGAGAGGGAGAGGGTGGGGAGATTTGGGAGAATGGCATTGAAACATGTATAATATCATGTATGAAACGAGTCGCCAGTCCAGGTTCGATGCACGATACTGGATGCTTGAGGCTGGTGCACTGGGACGACCCAGAGGGAGGGTATGGGGAGGGAGGAGGGAGGAGGGTTCAGGATGGGGAACACAGGTATACCTGTGGTGGATTCATTTCGATGTTTGGCAAAACTAATACAGTATTGTAAAGTTTAAAAATAAAATTAAATTTAAAAAAAATAAAGCAAAATGGAAACATCTGCAAGTTTTCTAAATTTAGAATGAATTTCATGTTAAGATCTTTTAAAAAATTTAGTAATTCTAACTGAGATGTGCCATGTTGCAAAACAAAAATTTCAATAGCAAACAAGTCATGGGAAATTTGATTGTGGAAGCAAAGTGCCAAAAATTTGTGGAAGCAAAATGCCTCAAGCAAAGGCTATTCCATCAGCATTTAGTAAAATAGAAGAGATGGTATATATTTATAAAAGCTATAATTTAACTCAAATATACAAATATTTTTAAGAATCAATTTTATGCTCAGAACTATATAGGATCCTATCTTTGATACAATGATGAATAATAAATGGCTTCTCTCATCTTGGGGCCTTCCCTGATCACTCAGTTGGTAAAGAATCCACTTGCAATGCAAGAGACCCCGGTTCGATTCCTGGGTCAGGAAGATCCACTGGAGAAGGGATAGGCTACCCACTCCAGTATTCTTGAGCTTCCCTTGTGGCTCAGCTGGTAAAGAATCTGCCTGCAATGCGGGAGACCTGGGCTCGATCCATGGGTTGGGAAGATCCCCTGGGGAAAGGAAAGGCTACCCACTCCAGTTTTCTGGCCTGGAGAATTCCATGTATTGAATAGTCCATGGGGCCGCAAAGAGTCAGACACGACTGAGTGATTTTCACTTTCACTTTCTCATCTTGGACTTTACATCCTAGTGGAGGAAACAAAATACACATTATATACTAGAAAAGGTAAAGTAGACATGATGTGGGAATTTTAAGATTGAAAGTGATACATTCCAGGGAGGAAAATCTGGAATAGATTCTGGGAGAATATATTAGAGATGTGTTTCCTACTCACTAAACAGGTATGAAACCTTGGTACACACCAGTCAGGATGCCAGTCCAGTGTTGTATTAATTCTTATCAGCCTTAATCTTCACTTTGCCATTCTGAAGCATTTGATACTTGTAGCCTCTCTCTTCAGAGAAGGCAATGGCAACACACTCCAGTACTCTTGCCTGGAAAATCCCATGGGCAGAGGAGCCTGGTAGGTTGCAGTCCATGGGATCGGGAAGAGTCAGACACGACTGAGGGTTTCACTTTCACTTTTCACTTTCATGCATTGGAGAGGGAAATGGCAACCCATTCCAGTGTTCTTGCCTGGAGAATCCCGGGGACAGGGGAGCCTGTTAGGCTGCCGTCTATGGGCTCGCACAGAGTCGGACACGACTGAAGCGACTTAGCAGCAGCAGCAGCAGCAGCAGCAGCTTCTCTGTTCTTCCCTTCATTGGCCTTCTGGTTTTCCTTCCCTCTCTATTTCTCTATTCTCAATTCCCTCCTTTTCTTACCGGTATAATGCTTCCTACCATGGTTCCTATGAGCTTCTCTCTTATGGGGCCATGCACGCCCTCTAGTGACAGCATTCTTCACACTTCCACCATATGCTTAGGTCTTTCAATTTAGTAACATATCCGCCGTTCTAACTGTTGCTTGAATGCTAAATCTGTACAACTATGCATTGTCAATGCATATGACCATGTGGTTATTGCATTGACACCTGACCTCAATATGTTCAAAACCATATTTGATTTCTCTCAAACATGCTTCTCCTTCCCTGCCCCATGAGTGGCCCTGCATTTCTTTGAGATATTGGCATATCCTAACCTTAACTGAACTGAACCTTATCTCACTCCTTCCTCCTTTCAGAGAGTTAGCAAGACCTATGGATTCTACATCCTCAGTATATTTCTTGGGTCTGTCCTGGTTACACTCTCACTAAC
The DNA here is from genome assembly GCF_027580195.1 of Bos mutus. NCBI lineage: Eukaryota > Metazoa > Chordata > Mammalia > Artiodactyla > Bovidae > Bos > Bos mutus. The sequence continues at coordinate 72,382,409 of NC_091631.1, read as the reverse complement.
AGCTTCAGTTCAGGACTCATTACCCAGGCAGTAGGTCTCTTTTTGTATCCAACTCATCCTCATCCATCTTCTTGCTACAGAGTAAGCAGGTCTTAAGAGGAAGACTTCTCAACTTAAAATCCAACTGTCTTTACCCAATATTTATCCTGAATGCTGTGTGAAATAATAGAAGAATTTCTAACTTTGGGTGTCTTTGCTCCTGCCCCTCTCTCTGGGCTCAATAGTCAAGCCTCCTTCTTCATGCCCTGCCTTTTTATCTTCTCCCCCAGCCTCCAATCTGGACACACCAGATTATTTTCAGGGACCGAGAAGCACCGTGTTGTGTAATGCCATTGTGCCTACCAGCACAGTTTTTCCTAGAATTGTATTCTGTCCTCTCATGTAGTTATTCAGTCTTAAAAATTCAGCTCAATTATAATCTATTCCTTCACTGCCCACAATTTCATTGATATGACCTTTCTCTGCATCCATAGAACAAATGCATACCTTTATCGATTTTTTAAAAAATTTTGGCTGCACTCGTGTGGCATGAGGGATCTTAGTTTCCTGACTAATGATTGAAACCACAGCACCTACAGTGGAAGCATGGAGTCTTAACCACTGGACCAAGGGACCAAAACTGGACTTGATGTGTGTGCATCCCCTTCTCAAAGACCAACGTTTCTTTGACCTTTCTGGAGAGTCACACTTCTATCTTTGAAATTCTAATAAATACTTAGGAATATTTTCTAGAAAAATGTAGAGACACATAAAATTTTCTCACAGTTTCCACTGACATACAAATACCTATCCAGGTATTTAAGAATGAATCTCCAGGGATTCTAGACCAAGTGCCCCTTTGTAGATGGTACTACTTAAGGATAAAAGCTATATTTTTCCTTTAATTGACTTAATTTTTGCAGTATTTAACACAATGCCTAGCATAAATATCTCATCATTAATTTTTTTAAATTTAATTTTATTTTTAAAATTTACAATATTGTATTAGTTTTGCCAAATATCGAAATGAATCTGCCACAGGTATACCTGTGTTCCCCATCCTGAACCCTCCTCCCTCCTCCCTCCCCATACCCTCCCTCTGGGTCATCTCAGTGCACCAGCCCCAAGCATCCAGTATCATGCATCGAACCTGGACTGGCGACTCATTTCATACATGATATTATACATGTTTCAATGCCATTCTCCCAAATCTCCCCACCCTCTCCCTCTCCCACAAGTCCATAAGACTGATCTATACATCAGTGTCCCTTTTGCTGTCTCGTACACAGGGTTATTATTACCATCTTTCTAAATTCCATATATATGGGTTAGTATACTGTATTGGTGTTTTTCTTTCTGGCTTACTTCACTCTGTATAATAGGTTCAAGTTTCATCCATCTAATTAGAACTGATTCAAATGTATTCTTTTTAACGGCTGAGTAATACTCCATTGTGTATATGTACAACAGCTTTCTTATCCATTCATCTGCTGATGGGCATCTAGGTTGCTTCCATGTCCTGGCTATTATAAACAGTGCTGTGATGAACATTGGGGTACAGGTGTCTCTTTCCCTTCTGGTTTCCTCAGTGTGTATGCCCAGCAGTGGGATTGCTGGATCATAAGGCAGTTCTATTTCCAGTTTTTTAAGGAATCTCCAGACTGTTCTCCATAGTGGCTGTACTAAGTTTCCTCTCATCATTAATTTAAAAACTGTTTATTAAGTGAGTGAAGGGTAAGTCTGACATTTGGGTATGGCAAAGGGTTTAAGGAAAGAAAGTGGTCTTTCTAGACAGATGAAACAGCTTGATGGATTATGGTTTTAACTTCATGGGCAATATGTAGTAAACTATCTTTCCAAGTGGTTATAACTGCAGAGATAAGATTTAGGGCTCAGTTAACTTTTCCTCCATAAAGTTGAAAATATATACTCGTGATCTCATAAGCCTAACCATTCATCTGAAAACTGCTAAATGGATAGAGTCTAAGAATATCTTATTTTTGGCTGCTTACATACAACCTGCCTGATTTCAGTGCGTATAACTGAGAACTACCACCCAAAAAAAGGTGTCCTTTTCATTATAGGGGACTGGAATGCAAAAGGAGGAAGTCAAGAAACACCTGGAGTAACTGGCAAATTTGGCCTTGGAATATGGAATGAAGCAGGGCAAAGACTAATAGAGTTTTGTCAAGGGAACGCACTGCTCATAGCAAACACCCTCTTCCAACAACACAAGAGAAGACTCTACACGTGGACATCACGGATGGTCAACACCGAAATCAGATTGATTATATTCTTTGCAGCCAAAGATGGAGAAGCTCTATATAGTCAGCAAAAACAAGACCAGAAGCTGACTGTGGCTCAGACCATGAACACCTTATTGCCAAATTCAGACTGAAATTGAAGAAAGTAGGGAAAACCACTAGACCATTTAGGTATGACCTAAATCAAATCCCTTATGATTATACAGTGGAAGTGAGAAATAGATTTAAGGGACTAGATCTGATAGATAGAGTGCCTGATGAACTATGGATGGAGGTTCATGACATTGTACAGAAGACAGGGATCAAGACCATCCCCATGGAAAAGAAATGCAAAAAAGCAAAATGGCTGTCTGAGGAGGCCTTACAAATAGCTGTGAGGAGAAGAGAAGCGAAAAGCAAAGGAGAAAAGGAAAGATATAAGCATCTGAATGCAGAGTTCCAAAGAATAGCAAGGAGAGATAAGAAAGCCTTCCTCAGTGACCAATGCATAGAAATAGAGGAAAACAACAGAATGGGAAAGACTAGAGATCTCTTCAAGAAAATTAGAGATACCAACGGAACATTTCATGCAAAGATGGGCTCGATAAAGGACAGAAATGGTATGGGCTTAACAGAAGCAGAAGATATTAAGAAGAGGTGGCAGGAATACACAGAAGAACTGTACAAAAAAGATCTTTATGACCAAGATAATCACGATGGTGTGATCACTCACCTAGAGCCGGACATCCTGGAATGTGAAGTCAAGTGGGCCTTATAAAGCATCACTACGAACAAAGCTAGTGGAGGTGATGGAATTCCAGTTGAGCTATTGAAAATCCTGAAAGACGATGCTGTGAAAGTGCTGCACTCAATATGCCAGCAAATTTGGAAAACTCAGCAGTGGCCACAGGACTGGAAAAGGTGTTTTCATTCCAATCCCAAAGAAAGGCAATGCCAAAGAATGCTCAAACTACTGCACAATTGTACTCATCTCACACGCTAGTAAAGTAATGCTCAAAATTCTCCAAGCCAGGCTTCAGCAATACATGAACCATGAACTTCCTGATGTTCAAGCTGGTTTTAGAAAAGGCAGAGGAACCAGAGATCAAATTGTCAACATCTGCTGGATCATGGAAAAAGCAAGAGAGTTCCAGAAAAACATCTATTTCTGCTTTTTTGACTATGCCAAAGCCTTTGACTATGTGGATCACAATAAACTGTGGAAAATTCTTCAAGAGATGGGAATACCAGGCCACCTGACCTGCCTCTTGAGAAACCTATATGCAGGTCAGGAAGCAACAGTTAGAACTGGACATGGAACAACAGACTGGTTCCAAATAGGAAAAGGAGTATGTCAAGGCTGTATATTGTCACCCTGATTATTTAACTTCTATGCAGAGTACATCATAAGAAATGCTGGACTGGAAGAAACACAAGCTGGAATCAAGATTGCCGGGAGAAATATCAATAACCTCAGATATGCAGATGACACCACCCTTATAGCAGAAAGTGAAGAGGAACTCAAAAGCCTCTTAATGAAAGTGAAAAAAGAAAGTGAAAAAGTTGGCTTAAAGCTCAACATTCAGAAAACGAAGATCATGGCATCTGGTCCCACCACTTCATGGGAAATAGATGGGGAAACAGTGGAAACAGTGTCAGACTTTATTTTTCTGGGCTCCAAAATCACTGCAGATGGTGACTGCAGCCATGAAATTAAAAGACGCTTACTCCTTGGAAGGAAAGTTATGACCCAACCTAGATAGCATATTCAAAAGCAGAGACATTACTTTGCCAACAAAGGTTCGTCTAGTCAAGGCTATGGTTTTTCCTGTGGTCATGTATGGAAGTGAGAGTTGGACTGTGAAGAAGGCTGAGCGCCGAAGAATTGATGCTTTTGAACTTTGTGTTGGAGAAGACTCTTGAGAGTCCCTTGGACTGCAAGGAGATCCAACCAGTCCATTCTGAAGAAGATCAGCCCTGGGATTTCTTTGGAAGGAATGATGCTAAAGCTGAAACTCCAGTACTTTGGCCACATCATGCGAAGAGTTGACTAAATGGAAAAGACTCTGATGCTGGGAGGGATTGGGGGGGCAGGAGGAGAAGGGCACGACAGAGGATGAGATGGCTGGATGGCATCACTGACTCAATGGATGTGAGTCTGAGTGAACTCCGGGAGTTGGTGATGGACAGGGAAGCCTGGCGTGCTGCGATTCATGAGATCTCAAAGAGTCGGACACGACTGAGCAACTGAACTGAACTGTACTGAACTGAGAGATAAGTAAGCTTATCAATGCAATTAAATAAAATAATGGATTAAGGATATGATCACAGTTTAAACATCATGAATAGTGTGCTGCATCATCCTAAATCTGGTACAAGGAGTGTGTGAGTCTCCATGCTGTTTGTCAGTCATCCATAGTTGTCTGGTTGCTTTGAAAACTCATTCTTCACCAAGAGATGAGGAAAAGATTAGATTACAGTAATTGCTACCTATGTGTGTATGTGTCGAAAGAATTCAGTTTGAGTGATTCATCCACACTAGTGATTCTCCTGCCTCTAATCCTTAGAATGTTGTTCTAAAGCTCTCTGCTCAAGAACAGTAAACAGTCAGAATGATTTATTCCTGATCTTGAATACACATCAGTACCTCGTTTCCTTTAATACAAAAATCTGCTTAATAACATACACTTTAAGCACACCGTTTTGATAGTAGTTGACAACATAGACTTTGGAATCAGATAAACTGGGATTCAAACCCCTGTTCTGCTCATTTTAGTTGTGGTATTTTGGACAAGGCATTTTATAGATAAGGAAATTGGGATTTTGAGAAGTTAAATAAAGAGAGTTTAATTTTACAAAATGGTACCTTCTAAATTATTACTATTTTAGTAAGTACATTTTGCACATTAAATCAGAAAGTAAATTATGTATAGAGTTGGATTTGACATTGCAGGAAGAATTTATTTTTCATAGCATCTAATCACAAAGTCATGAGTCCAGTAGCATGGTGACCCAGATTTTAGAATTCCCAGTAATCACACAAAATGATATAAATTTCAAATGCACAGTCTAGTGATCACTCATTTAAGACCCTTAATAAATATTTACTGAATGAACAGTAGAGTTTAAAAGGAACAGATGATATTTTAGTCATACATTGAATGTAGATAGCCTTTCCAAAGGTATTTTCACATGATTATTTCACAAATATGAAAGATGTGGTACAAAAAAAAAAAAAAATTCCCTGTTGTCCCATAAGCTGTTAGATATTTGAACAAAATGTGAATTATGGGATCTAGAAATTGCCTTGAAAAGAAATTGAAACTGTTGTGTAGCAACTGCCACTTGCTAAATTTTATGTCAGTTATTTAAAATTTAGAATATTTTAATTTTTTCAAATATTGCATAAGACAAATATGCAGTTATTGATAATAATGAGTGGGGAGAGGGATTTTGTTAATGTTAAAGCAAACATTTGCTAATTCCAATCAGGTGACTAAAGAAGACAGAAAAGCCTGGTATGTTTACATTTTTAACTGGCTTTGAGCACAACACACGCTATTTATAAATGGCATTCTCAATTTTATAAAAGCTTCTCCCCAATTCCAAAGACCCTTGTAAATTCTGTACGAATTCTGGAGCAATTTAATTTTCTTAGACAATATCTGTCAACATGTCAACCTCTGCATTAGCAAAATTATTTCTATTTAACAATCTGTACTGATCCTAGCTAATAGGTGACACTTGCCAACCAGTTTTACAGGGTTGTGTGATAGCATTTGGTTATCAACAGAATTTTGGAAGTAAGACTTTCAGAAGGATTCTGAAAAGAAGGATAAACGTCTGAGATTTGTTCTTTATCACCTGTCCCAGTCTCTTGTCCAGAATGAAAATATGATGACTGGACCTCCAAAAGACATTTTGGACCATGAGGTCATTGTGAAAGCAAAGGACTAGTAAAGCAAATTGACAGAAGGAACATGGGAACCTGACAATCACTGAGATACTCTATCAGCCTTGAGCTGCCTATCTTGTTGCTTTCTCTACATAAAAGAAAAATAACTTATATCTCACTTGAAAGTGAAAGTGTAAGTCACTCAGTTGTCTTTGACTCTTTGCAACTCCATGGACTGTAGCCCATCAGTCCATGGGATTCTTCAGGCAAGAATACTGGAGTGGGTAGCCATTCCCTTCTCCAGGGGATCTTCCCCACCCAGGGATTGAACCAGGGTCTCCCATGTTGCAGGAAGATTCTTTACCATCTGAGCCACCAGGGAACTTACTTAAACAACTATTATTTTAAAGTGAAAGAAAGTGAAAGTGAAATAACCCAGTCTTGTCAGACTTTTTGCAACCCCATGATTCCCTGGTGGCTCTGATGGTAGAGTTTGCCTGCAATGTGGGCAAATTGATGAAAATTCAATCCCTGGGTTGGGAAGATCCCCTGGAGAAGGAAATGACAACCCACTCCAGTATTCTTGCCTGGGAAATCCCATGGATGGAGGAGCCTTGGAGACTACGGTCCCTGTGGTTGCTGGTGCTCCACTATATGCAACTGAATTTAATCCCATTTGAACAACCTGAGGGTGTTAATAGGATAGGTACTGGGCACTTCTGAAACCTCCGTGCTCCTGCTGCTTGCTACTGCACACTGCTTCTCTCACTGGAATCCTCCAGTTGCAATGCTATATGACAGTTTCTACTCCAGTTTATAAAATACTGGAGACTTATTTTCACTGACCTCCAAGAGAGGTTTAGTTAAGCAGCAGTTCTCTCCCAGCAAACTCCTTATATAAACTGACACCTGTTGGACCACCCTACCAGTTGCCAGAAACATCTGAATCCTGACCAGTGATAGAAGTTTAGGATTAATATGTGATTTCTGATTCACAAGCATTATTACATAAGCTTATTCTTCCTACTTTGAAACATATATACTACAAACACATTACAAGTGTTAAGTGAAAGATTTAAGGATAGGGCATGCCATTTGCTTTCATCTCAGTTCCTTCTTTCTTTTTGCCAAGTGAAGTGAAAGTCACTCAGTTGTGTTTGACTCTTTGTGACCCCATGGACTATACAATCCATGGGATTCTCCAGTCCAGAATACTAGAATGGATAACCTTTCCCTTCTCCAGGGGATCTTCCCAACCCAGGGATCGAACCCAGGTCTCCTGCATTGCAGGAGGATTCTTTACCAGCTGAGCCACAAGGGAAGCCCAAGACATGGCTTTTTCCAAACCATGTGCTTCCCTGGCTTCGGATCAGTAATCAAGTAATACAGCATTTAGTTCATCACAGTGTAAACACACAACATTGGTGGGAGGAGATAAGCATCGGATTGGTAGTGAACCTATTCCTGCCCAAAAGTAAATGACACCAAGCTGGCTAGCTCCTCTGAGCAATGTGCTAAGTCGCTTCAGTCATGTCTGACTCTTTGCAACCTTATGAACTATAGCCTGCCAGGGTCCTCGGTCCTTGGGATTTTTCAGACGAGAATACTGGAGTGGGTTGTCATTTTCTCCTCTAGTGGATCTTTCTGATCCAAGGACTGAACCCGTGTTTCTTACATCTCCTGCATTGGCAGGCAGGTTCTGTACCACCAGCGCCACCTGAGAAGCTCCTCTGAGCAAAGGACACAGGGAAAAGACAAGATGTTATGGAGCTTTGGTGAAAAGACAGCAAAAAGTCTCTACTCTTTGCAACATCATGCTGACAACTCTCTAGAGTCAATATACTGTCTTCTTTAGGATAATTCATCATGACCTTGTGGTTGAACCCCTTACTGCTCACAAAGGACACATCAATCAGGACAGATTTTAGGCTTATCCCCTTGGCTCATCTACTAGACAAACCAGGGAAACTCTTACACCACGTAGATTAGCTCAGCAGTCTACATGACTTTAAATTTATTTCTTATGTATACCGAATACTGGCACAAATCAATCCCCCCCATCTTTTATGGAATTAGGAATTTACAGTTTACATTTTAGTTTGTCAGAGGAAGGAGCTAGTTACACAAGTCCAAAGGTTTCTCCTCTACCTTTCCATAACATTTTAATAGATCTAAGTGACTTGTCCATGGTCCAAAAGCTAGTAACTAATGAAATATAGATCAAATTCAGATCTCTCTGATTCCATGGTGGTGAATTTTCATATATGAGTCTAACAGATAGATTTGATTGCTTCATTCCATCTCATAGTGCTGGGAAGGGCTTCCCTCTAAAGATTAAAATGAACATCTCATCTAGCTCCCAGAAAAAAAGATGAATCAGCAACCTGTTAAGTATCACTTTGATCCCTCTCGTCCTCTCCTGTCCTGTCCTTTGGTCCAGCTGCAGTTACAGTGACCAGCTCTTAACAGGTTCTAAGGCAACCTCCAGCCACCATGCCTCATGCTGGTGCAGGTGCAACGTACCTCTCATTTCCTCCATGGAGTGCAGTGCAGTAGGATCACACACATAATAACAGAAAAACAAGGGGCTCTATGCCCTGTAGAACAGAACTTTAACCAAAGGCAAATATTTGAGATAGTTCTTTGTCCTTCATTCCCACCAATGTACTACTCTGAAATCAGTTTACATAGCTTCCTAACAACTGCCTTTTGGGATCAACATTCTCATCTCATTCCACTTTTCCTGCTTCACTGCCTATAGTCTAAGGGGAGGCACATGACTGATGAGATTAAAATATTTCTAAACATGCCATTAAGAATTCACTATTATAAGCGTTGTTTAGTTGCTAAGTTGTGTCTCTTTTGTGACCTCATGGGCTATAGTCCACCAGGCTCCTCTTGCTATGGGTTTTCCAGGCAAGAATATTGGAGTGGGTTGCTATTTCCTTCTCCAGTGGATCTTTCCAACCCAGGGATTGAACCTGTGTCTCCTGCACTGGCAGGAGGATTCTTTTTCACTGAACCACCAAGGAAGCCCTATAGTAAAGTATATTAGCATAAATTATGCTGTGGCATGTCATAAAATATATGCTGTAGCATGTCATAAAGTACATTAAATTTGAGAACACATGTTATTTTAATGATGAAGTGATGGTAAGCATGTGTCCCCCATAAAAAAGAGTGAAAATCCAGATTATTATTGCCAGAAGTGTCCTTATAAATGGTTTTGTTCAACCTTGCATCTTAGAAATAAAGAAACTATGGCCAGAAAAGTTAGGTGACTTCTTTCAAGTCACACAGCCAGTTGATATCAAAGCTTAGTTGGCATTCAGGCTTTGCCCAAGTCTCAGCATTGTGCTTCAAACATTACATCACAATGCTTATCCTGACCGGTGACATAAGCATGCTGTCCACTTGGCAGTTTTGACACACAGAACAAAGAGTGAATCATCAGACCACCACAACTTGATGAAAACTATCCACTAAGGGCTCCAACCTATCATTCTCCATTCTCCTGAAACCTTTCTGGTTGTTACACAGCTGCTTTCATTTTAGAAAGAGATAGCCATGCTTATTGTGCATGAATATTCAATCTACTTAATAGCTATATAGCAAAATGTAAAATATTCTAATCAGTTGCCAAGAATGTTATATCTCTAAGTAAAAGAACAAATAAAATTCTGTTTCCTGAGTTGGAGAGTCACTGGACAGGACTTCAGAGAATGAGCATGTAACTACAGTAACGTTTGAGTTGTCTGCACAAAACAGAAGCCAGACTCCAATCCACAAGGCTTGACTTTCTGCTACTCTTTATTTTCCATCAGTGAATGAAAAGTTTGCTCCAAGATACATGTTAGTTTATTTTAACAAACATCTTTTGAGGATCCACTATATTCAAGAAACTGAGCTTGTGAAAAGTCTCAGAATCTGCTCAATTTTTCTCTTCCACAAAAATCTTTCACAGATATTGTAGATCTCTCTCCTTGAGTGACAACAGCATTTAAATCATGTATAATAATGGAAAAATCAGTGTGGCATTATCGGTAATACTTTTTTATTCCTTCAAGTAAAGACTTTAAATGCTACAAAGGCAGGAACTGTATTAGCTCAGTTCAGTCGCTCAGTCTTGTCTGACTATTTGCAACCCCTGGACTACAGCACACCTGCCATCCCTGTCCATCACCAACTCCCAGAGTTTACTCAAATTCATGTCCATTGAGTCAGTGCTGTCATCCAACCATCTCATCTGCAGTTGTCCCCTTCTCCTCCCACCTTCGATTTTTCCCAGCATCAGGGTCTTTTCTAATGAGTAAGTTCTTCGCATCAGGTGGCCAAAGTATTGGAGTTTCAGCTTCAGCATCAGTCCTTTCAATGAATATTCAAGACTGATTTCCTTTTGGATTGACTGGTTGGATCTCCTTATAGTCCAAGGGGCTCTCAAGAGTCTTCTTCAACACCACAGTACAAAAGCATCAATTCTTTGGCACTCAGCTTTCTTTATAGTCCAACTCTCACATCCATACATGACCATTGGAAAAACCATAGCCTTGACTAGACGGTCCATGTCTCTGCTTTTGAATATGCTATCTAGGTTGGTCATAACTTTTCTTCCAAGGAGCAAGCGTCTTTTCATTTCATGGCTCTAGTCACAATCTGCAGTGATTTTGGAGCCAAAAAAAATTAAGTCTGTCACTGTTTCCACTGTTTCCCCATCTATTTGCCATGAAGTGATGGAACCAAATGCAATGATCTTAGTTGTCTGAATGTTGAGTTTTAAGCCAACTTTTTCACTCTCTTCTTTCACTTTCATCAAGAGGCTCTTTTGATTCTTCACTCTCTGCCAAAAGGGTGGTATCATCTGCATATCTGAGGTTATTGATATTTCTCCCAGCAATTGATATTTCTCCCAGCAATCTTGATTCCAGGTTGTGTTTCATTCAGCCCAGTGTTTCTCATGAGGTACACTGCATATAAGTTAAATAAACAGGGTGACAATATACAGCCTTGACATACTCCTTTCCCAATTTGGAACCAATCTGTTGTTCCATGTCCAATTCTGACTGTTGCTTCCTGACCTGCATACAGATTTCTCAAGAGGGGGGTCTGGTGGTCTGGTATTCCCTTCTGTTTAAGAATTTCCCAAAGTTTTTGTGGTCCACACAGTCAAAGGCTTTGGTGTAGTCAATAAAGCAGAAGTAGATGTTTTTCTGGACCTCTCTTACTTTTTCAATGATCCAGTGGATGTTGACAATTTGATCTCTGGTTCCTCTGCCTTTTGTAAATCCAGCTTGTACATCTGGAAGTTCACAGTTCACATACTGTTGAAGCCTGACTTGGAGAATTTTGAGCATTACTTTGCTAGCGTGTGAGATAAGTGCAATTATGCAGTAGTTTGAGCATTCTTTGGCATTGCCTTTCTTTGGGATTGGAATGAAAATTGACCTTTTCCAGTCCTGTGGCCACTACTGAGTTTTCCAAGTTTGCTGGCATATTGAGTGTAGCACTTTTACAGCATCATCTTTTAGGATTTTAAATAGCTTAACTGGAACTATATATGTGTATATTTTGTTGTATATTAATCCCTAGTGTCTATACATTACACAGCATGTGCAAGAATTTATTGAAAGTACTTACTGAATTAATTTTTGAATCACTTAATCTTAGTCCTTCCCTGTGTGATAGCCAACTTTTCCCAGTTTACTGGGAATTTTCTTATTTTTCACCAAAAGTCCTGTATCCTGGGATATTCCTAAGTCTAAGGTAAAAGAGTGAAGTTGACTACCCTATTATGAGAGTTCATCAGCTGGCCAACTCATGAAAAATATGTCTTCTAAAATTACATACTCTGAGACTTTGCTGGATATGTAATAAATATACATTTATTCTGATTTTTATTTCTAGATACTTTTCTAACCAAAACTCTTTAAAAAGAGACTTTGTTTTGAAAGACTATTCCCAAAAATCTATCTTCAAACAACTAGAATTATCTTGAAGAATCTGCTCTCTGGCAAGAAATAAATTCCTCCGTCATTAAAATCTGACTCACAGAGATGCTCAAGCAACCAAAGGTCAGGGCAGTTCAGAGGCAAGAGGAGAACACAGTGGCCTGGCAAGGCCCCCTGAAGGGCCCAAAGGCTTCAGACATCAAAGTGAGAGAAGGCAATTTCCCTTCGTTATTAGTGAGTGGCTAATATCTTGTAATCTTTCTTTGCTGCAGCAGTACTGGCAGTTCCAATTTTTTTTTGTCCCACATCCTGAAGGTGTCATAAAAATTGTAGAAAGCATTCTTCATTAGCTTAAGATTTTCTATTAATTTCTTTTATTCAATTTCTCTTTTATGTCTCAAATAAATACTGTAATACATATATTCTTATTATGTTAAAAATAGGAAATATATGAAATAAATAATTTCAAGTACAAGAAATCAACATTACCTTTATTAGCCCTACCATAGTTTGTCCTCAGGGCAAACAACAGGGAGGGAGCACGTCCCTTTTCAACAGAAAATTGGATTAAAGATTTATTGAGCATGGCCCACCCATCAGCACAAGACCCAGATTCCTCCACAGTCAGTTTCTCCCATCAGGAAGCTTCCATAAGCCTCTTATCCTTGTCCATCAGAGGACAGACAGACTGAAAACCATGATCACAGTAAACTAAACAAACTGATCACATGGATCACAGCCTTGTCTAACTCAATGAAACTATGAGCCATGCAGTGTAGGGCCACCCAAGACAAACAGGTCATGGTGGAGAGTTCTGACAAAATGTACACAGGAGAAGGAAACGGCAAACCAGAATTCTTGCCTTGAGAATCTCAAGAACAGTATGAAAAGGCAAAAAGATAAGACACTGAAAGATGAACTCCCCAGGTTGGTAGGTGTCCAACATGCTACTGGAGAAGAGCGGAGAAATAACTCCAGAAAGAATAAGGAGATGGAGCCAAGCAAAAACAATGCCCAGCTATGGATGTGACTGGTGATGGAAGTAAAGTCAGATGCTGTAAAGATTGCATCAGTTCAGTTCAGTTCAGTCGCTCAGTCGTGTCCGACTCTTTGCGACCCCATGAATCGCAGCACGCCAGGCCTCCTGGTCCATCACCAACTCCCGGAGTTCACTCAGACTCACGTCCATCGAGTCAGTGATGCCATCCAGCCATCTCATCCTCTGTCGTGCCCTTCTCCTCCTGCCCCCCCAATCCCTCCCAGCATCAGAGTCTTTTCCAATGAGTCAACTCTTCACATGAGGTGGCCAAAGTACTGGAGTTTCTGCTTTAGCATCATTCCTTCCAAAGAAATCCCAGGGCTGATCTCCTTCAGAATGGACTGGTTGGATCTCCTTGCAGTCCAAGGGACTCTCAAGAGTCTTCTCCAACACCACAGTTCAAAAGCATCAATTCTTCAGTGCTCAGCCTTCTTCACAGTCCAACTCTCACATCCATACATGACCACAGGAAAAACCATAGCCTTGACTAGACAGACCTTTGCATAGGAATCTGTAATTATTTTTAGTATATGTTCTGCTGTAATTTTGGGTCCATAAATCAAAGTAAATTGGAAGTGGTCAAACAGGAGATGGCAAGAATGATTGTCAACATTTTAGGAATCAGTGAACTGAAATGGACCAGAATGGATGAGCTTAATTAAGATGACCATTATATCTACTATTGTGGGCAAGAATCTTTGGAAGAAAAGGAGTGTCCCTCATAGTCAACAAAACAGTCCAAACTGAAGTACTTGGGTGCAGTCTCAAAAGTGACAGAATGATCTCTGCTCATTTCCAAGGCAAACCATTCAACACTACAGTAATGCAAGTCTAGGCCCAAACACTAACACCAAAGAAGCTGAAGTTGAACCATTCTATGGTAATCTATAAGACTGTCTAGAACTAACAGAAAAAAAAGATTTTCTTTTCATCATAGGAGATTGGCATGCAAAAATAGGAAGTCAAGAGATAACTGGAGTAATAAGAAAGTTACTCCACAGAAGAAATATACAAAAAATATCTTCATGACCCAAATAACCAGGATGGTATGATCACTCACCTAGAGCCAGATATCCTGGAATGTGAAGTCGAGTGGGCCTTAGGAAGCATCACTATGAACAAAACTAGTGGAGGTGATGGAATTACAGTTTAGCTATTTCAAATCCTAAAAGATGATGCTGTGAAAGTCCTTCACTCAATATGTTGGCATATTTGGAAAACTCAGCAGAGGCCACTGGACTAGAAAAGGTCAATTTCCATTCAAATCCCAAAGAAAGGCAATGCCAAAGAAAATTCAAACTACTGCACAAAGGCACTCATCTCATAGACTAGCAAAGTAATGTTCAGAATTCTCCAAGTCAGGCTTCAACAGTATGTGAACCATGAACTTCCAGATGTTCAAGCTGGATTTAGAAAGGCAGAGGAACCGGAGATCAAATTCCCGACATCCAATCATTGAAAATCATCTTGATCATTGAAAAAGTGAGAGTTCCAAAAAAAAAACATCTACTTCTGCTTTATTGACTACACCAAAGCTTTTGACTGTGTGGATCACAACAAACTCTGGAAAATTCTTAAAGAGATGGGAATAGCAGATCACCCTACCTGCCTTCTGAGAAATCTGTATGCAGGTCCAGAAGCAACAGTTAGAACTGGACATGGAAAAACAGATTGGTTCCAAATTGGGAAAGGAGTCTGTCAAGGCTGTATATTATCACTCTGCTTGTTTAAAATTACATGCAGAGTACATCATGCAAAATGCCAGGCTGGATGAAGCACAAGCTGAAGTCAAGATTGCTGGGAGAAATATCAATAACCTCAGATATGCAGATAACAACACCCTTATGGCAGAAAGTGAAGAGGAAATAAAGAGCCTCTTGATGAAAGTGAAAGAGGAGAGTGAAAAAGCTGGCTTAAAACTCAACATTCAGAAAATAAGGTCATGGTATCCAGTCCCATCACTTCATGGCAAATAGATGGGGAAACAATGGAAACAGTGAGAGATTTATTTTTTTTTTTGGGGGGGGGGGCTCCAAATTCACTGAAGATGGTGACTAAAGCCATGAAATTAAAAGATGCCAGCTCCTTGGTATAAAAGCTATGACCAATCTAGATAGCATATTAAAAAGCAGAGATAGTACTTTGCCAACAAAGGTCTATCTAGTCAAAGCTATGGTTTTTCCAGTAGTCATGTGTGGATGTGAGAGTTGGACTATAAAGAAAGCTGAGCACCAAAGAATTGATGCTTTTGAACTGTGGTGTTGGAGAACATTCTCGAGAGTCCCTTGGACTGCAAGTAGATCCAACCAGTCAATCTGAAAGGAAATCAGTCCTGAATATTCATTGGAAGAACTGATGCTGAAGCTGCAATACTTTGGCCACCTGATGTGAAGAACTGACTCATTGGAGAAGACCTTGATGCTGGGCAAGATTGAAGGCAGGAGAATGGGATGACAGAGGATGAGATGCTTGGATGGCATCAACAACTCGATGGATATGAGTGTGAGCAAGCTCCAGGATTTGGTGATGGGCAGGGAATCTGGCATGCTACAGTCCATGGGGTTGCAAGGGGTCAGACATGACTAAGCAGCTGAATTGAACTGTAGAGGCAAGTTTAGCCTTGCAGTACAAAATACAGCAGGGAAAAGCTAACAAAGTTTTGCCAAGAGATCTCACTGATCATAGCAAACACCACTTCGAACAACACAAGAGACAACTTTACAGATGGACATCACCACATGATCTATATGGAAATCAGATTAATTATATTCTTTGCAGCCGAAGATGATGAAGCTTTACATAGGCAGCAAAAACAAAACTGGGAGCTGATTGTGGCTCAGATCATGAACTCCTTATTGCAAAATTCAGACTTAAATTAAGAAAGTAGAGAAAATCACTACACTTTTCAGATGTGAGCTAAATCAAATCCCTTACTATTTTACAGTGGAAGTGACAAACAGATTTGAGGAATTAGATCTGATAGAGTGCCTGAGAACTATGGACAGAGGTTCATGACATTGTAAAGGAGAAAGTGATCAAGACCATCCCCAAGAAAAACATAAGCAAA
Organism: Bos mutus; assembly: GCF_027580195.1. NCBI lineage: Eukaryota > Metazoa > Chordata > Mammalia > Artiodactyla > Bovidae > Bos > Bos mutus. Next base: position 72,366,241 of record NC_091631.1, on the reverse strand, counting down.
AAGACAAAATGATTCTCTGAGGAGGCCTGACAAATAACTGAGAAAAGAAGAGAAGCAAAAAGCAAAAGAGAAAAGGTAAGATATACCCATCTGAATGCAGAAATCCAAAGAATAGCAAGGATAGATAAGAAAGTTTTTCTCAGTGATCAATGCAAAGAAATAGAGGTAAACATTAGAAAGGGAGACTAGAGATCTCTTCAAGAAAATTAGAGATACCAAGGGAGTATTTCATGCAAAGATGGGCAAAATAAAGGACAAAAACTTTATGGACCTAACAGAAGCAGAAGATTTTAAGAAGAGCTGGCAAGAATACAGAGAACTATACAGAAAAGATCTTCATGACCACAGTGGTGTGATCACTAACCTAGAGCCAGACATCCTGGACTGCAAAGTCAAGAAGGCCTCAGGACGCATCGCTACAAACAAAGCTAGTGGAGGTGATGGTTAGCTATTTCAAATTCTAAAATATGATGCTGTGAAGTGCTACACTCAGTATCTTAGCAAATTTGGAAAACTCAGCAGTGGCCTCAGGACTGGAAAAGATCAGTTTTCATTTCAATATCAAAGAAAGGCAATGCCAAATAAAGTTCAAACTACTGCAGAATTGCACTCATCTCACACATTACCAAAGTAATGCTCAAAATTTTCCAAGTGATGCTTCAACAGTACACAACCTGAGAACTTCCAGATGTTCAAGATGGATTTAGAAAAGGTGGAGTAACCCGAGATGATCAAATTGCCATCCTCCACTGGATCATGGAAAAAGTAAGAGTTCCAGAAAAACATCTATACCTGCTTTATTGACTACACCAAAGCCTTTGACTGTGTGGATCACAACAAACTGTGGAAAATTATTAAAAGAGATGGGTTTAACAGATTCCTGAGAAATCTGTATGCAAGTAAAGAAGCAACAGTTAGAACCAGACATGGAGCAATGGACTGGTTCCAAATTACAAAAGGAGTATGTCAAGGCTGTGTATTGTCACCCTGTTTATTTAACTTATATGCAGAGTGCATCACGTGAAATGCAGGGCTGGATGAAGCACAAGCTGGAATCAAGATTGCCAGGAGAAATATCTACTACCTCAGATATGTAGATGACACCAGTGTTATTGCAGAAAGCAAAGAAGAACTAAAGATCCTCTTGATGATAATGGAAGAGGAGAGTGAAAAAATTGGCTAAAAACTCAACATTCAGAAAACAAAGATCATGGCATCCAGTCCCATCACTTCATGGCGAATTGTTGGGAAACAATGGAAACAGTGACAAATTTTATATTCTTGGTCTCCAAAATCACTGCAGATGGTGACTGCAGCTATGAAACTAAAAGACACTTGCTCCTTTGAAGAAAAGGCATAACCAACCTAGACAGTATATTAAAAAGCAGAGACAGTACTTTGCCAACAAAGGTCCGTCTAGTCAAGGCTATGGTTTTTCCTGTGGTCATGTATGGATGTGAGAGTTGGACTGTGAAGAAGGCTGAGCACCAAAGAGTTGGTGCTTTTGAACTGTGGTGTTGGAGAAGACTCTTGAGAGTCCCTTGGACTGCAAGGAGATCCAACCAGTCTATCCTAAAGGAGATCAGTCCTGGGTGTTCATTGGAAGGACTGATGCTGAAACTGAAGCTCCAATACTGATTCAAATAACTGACTCAATTGAAAAGACCCTGATGCTGAGGAAGATTGAGAGCAGGAGGAGAAGGGGATGATAGAGGATGAGATGGTTGGTTGACATCACCGACTGGATGGATGTGAGTTTGAACAACCTCTGGGAGTTGATGATGGACCAGGAAGCCTGGCATGCTGCAGTCCATGATGGTGCAAAGAGTCAGACACAACTGAGTGACTGAACTGCACTTAGTCATACCCAAGTCTGCTCAAATCTTTTCCTCCCTTTTGGGAACTGTCATAAATGCTTTAGTGTGCATTGTTCTTGGACTTTTTTAAAGAAGTGAAAAAGTGAAAGTCGCTCAGTTGTGTCCGAATCTTTGTGACCCCGGGGACTATATAGCCATAGAATTCTCCAGGCTAGAGAATGAGTGGGTAACCTTTCCCTTCTCCAGGGGTTCTTCCCAACCTGGATCAAACCCAGGTCTCCTGAATTTCAGGTGTATTCTTTACCTGCTGAGCCACAAGGGAAGCCCAAGAATACTGAAGTGGGTAGGCTATCCTTTCTCCAGGGATATTCCCAACCCAGGAATCGAACTGGGGTCTCCTGCATTACAGGCAGATTCTTTACCAACTGTGCTATCAGCAAAGCATATATTACATATAAATATATAATTTCTTCATAAATAGAGTCATCTTTTTGCAATTGCTATTTCACATATATATCCCAGAGAATTGTCCATTAGTAATATAATTTACCTCATTACTTTTTATTCTTGTCTGTATAAAGCTTTTAAACATTTATCCTTATGTCAATGTGTGCTTTCTAGTCTTTTATAAATTTTGTTTTCAATTGGAGGATAATTACTTTACAATAGTGGGGTGGTTTCTGCCACACATCAGCATGAATCAGCCATAAGTATATATATGTCCCCTCCCTCTTGAACCTCCCTTCCACCTCCACCTCCATCCCACCCCTCTAGGTTGTCACAGAGTATTGGCTTTGGGTTCCCTGGGTCACACAGCAAATTCCCACTAACTATCTGTTTTACATATGGTAATGTATATGTTTCAATGCTACTCTGTCAAATCATCCCACTCTCTCCTTCCCCTACTGTATCCAAAAGTCTGTCCTTCATGTCTGTGTCTCCTTTGCTGCGCTGCAAATAGGATCATTGGTACCATCTCTCTAGATTCCATACATAAGTGTTAATATGTAATATTTGCCTAGTCTTTTTTAAATAATGACAAATGGAGATATATAATTTATAGGATTTTATGAAACATAAAGGAGTTTTAAACTACAAAACGTTGTATATAATCAATAGATTATTATAAAGTTTCTAAGTTCACACTTTGGGAAGGATAGTACTATGAATATAGTTTTTAAATTTAAAATATTTAGATAACAATCTAAATTAACAATCTTTAATTTACCCATTCCAGTATTCTCGGGCTTCCCTTGTGACTCAGCTGGTTAAGAATCTGCCTGCAATGCAGGAGACCTGGGTTTGATCCCTGGGTTGGGAAGATCCCCTGGAGAAGGGAAACGCTACCCAAGTCAGTATTCTGGCCTGGAGAATTCCATGAATTGTATAGTCCATGGGGTCACAAAGAGTCGGACATGACTGAGCAAATTTCACTTTCACTTTCTTTAATTTAGATACAGTACAAGTATACATTTCTGTAGGTTTTATGAAATATACTGAGTCATAGATGTACCACAGGGAACAAAAACAATTACCTCATCACAAAAATCTCATGTTGCCCCCTTGCAGTCAGCTTCACCCCTTACCATACTGCTAGAAACTACTTTCCGTTCTCTGTCATAATTGTTTTATCTTTTTCAGAATGTATGCATGACATCTTACAACATGTCACATCTGAGACTGGGTTCCTTAACTTACCTGCTTTTAAGGTCATCCATGCTGTTGTATGGATCAGGAGCTCCTTGCTTTCTATTGCTGAGCATCCACTGTGTGGTCAAAACCACAGTTTATTTATCAGTTCACCTATGGAAGGACAGTTGGGTTATTTCTAGCTTTTGACGATGCTACTTTAAGCATTTGTGCTTAGACTTTTGTGTGAATGTAAGTTTTCATTTCTCTAGGAGTCAGTTCACTAGGTCACTTAATAAAGTATGATAAACTTACCAGAAATTTCCAGTTTTCAGAGTGGCTGTAGCATTTTACATTCCTACCAGAATATATGAGTATTCTAGTCGCTATGTGTTTTTCCTACTTTTTATATACACAGTATTTTTTATTTATTTCATCCATTTCAATAGGTATATAGTGATATTTGATTTCGATTTAATTTGCATTTTACTAATGACCAATGATTTGGGAGCTGCCCTGGTGACCCAGAGGGTAAAGAAGCTGCTTGCAGTGTGGGACACCAAGGTTCGATCCCTGAGTTGGGAAGATCCCCTGTAGAAGGGAGTGGCAACCCACTGCAGTATTCTTGCCTGGAGAATTCAATAGAGCGAGGATCCTGGCAGATTACAGTCTATAGGATTGCAAAGAGTTGGACACAACTGAGCCACTAACACTTTCTTTTTCACTTTCAATGATTTTGAACATCTTTTAATGGGATTATTTGACCACTGTATATGCTTTTTGATAATGTGTCTGATCGAATCTTTTGGAATTTCATAAGAAATCCGTTGTTCTCTTCACAATGTTGAGTTTTACTGTTTATCTTTTACTAAAGGATATTGATGAACGGTGCTTCCCTGGTGGCTAAGATGGTAAAGAATCTGCGGCAATGTGGGAGACCTGGGTTCAGTCCCTGGATGGATAAGATCACCTGGAGAAGGTAATAGCAACATACTCCAGTATTCTTGCCTGGGAAATCCCAGGGACAGAGGAGCCCTGCAGCTAAAATCCATGGTGTTGCAAAGAGTTGGACACAACTGAGCTGACATGAAAATTAGAATATTGATGAACAATATTACATTAGTTTCATTGAACAACATAGTGATTCAACAGTAAAATACATTACAAAATGATCACCCTTTTGTAAAGTACAGGCCAGTAACCATCACCATAAAAAGTTACAGTATTATTCCTTATGCTGTATATTATATCCTGTGACTTGTTCAGTTGATCAGTCATGTCTGACTCTTTGAAACATGGATTGCAGGATGCCAGTCTTCCTTGTCCTTCACCATCTCCCTGGAGCTTGCTCAAGGTCATGTCCTTTGAGTCAGTGACACCATCCCCTGTTCTCCCCTTCTCCTCCTGTCTTCTATCTTTCCCAGCACTGGGGACTTTTGTAATAAGTTGGCTCCTCGCATCAGGTGGCTAAAGTATTGGAGCTTCAACTTAGCATCAGTCCTTCCAATGAAGATTCAGGATTGATTTGCTTCACGATTGACTGGTTTAATCTCCTTGCAGTCCAAGGGACTCTCAAGAGTCTTCTCCAACACCACAGTTCAAAAGCATCAATTCTTCAGTGCTCAGCCTTCTTGAAGGTCCAACTCTCACATCCATGCCTGACTACTGGAAAAACCATAGTTTTGGACAGACAGACCTTTGTTGGCAAAGTAACGGCTCTGCTTTTTAATATGCTGCCTAGGTTGGTCATAGCTTTTCTTTCAAGGAGCAAGCATGTTTTAATTTCATGGATGCAGCCACCATCATAAGTGATTTTGGAGCCCCCAAAAAGAAAGCCTGTCACTGTTTTCATTGTTTCCCCATCTATTTGCCATGAAGTGATGGGACTGGGTGCCATGACCTTTGTTGTTTAAATGTTGAGTTTTATGCCAGCTTTTTCATTCTACCCTTTCACCTTCATCAATAGGCTCTTTAGTTCCCTTTCACTTTCTGCCATAAGGGTAGTGTCATCTGCATATCTGAGGTTATTGATATTTCCCCCCGGGAATCTTGATTCCAGCTTGTGCTACATCCAGTGTGGCATTTCACATGAGGTACTCTGAATATAAGTTAAACAAACAGGGTGACAACATACAGCCTTGACATACTCCTTTCCCAATTTGACAGCAGTCAATTGTTTCATGTCCAGTTCTAACTGTTGCTTCTTGACCTGCATACAGATTTCTCAGGGAGGGGGAGCGGGGTAAGGTGGTCTGGTATTCCCATTACTTTAAGAATTTTCCATAGGTTGTTTTGAGCCACACAGCCAAAGGCTTTAGTCTTGTCAATGAAGCAGAAGTAGATGTTTTTCTGGAGCTCTCTTGCTTTTTCTATGATCCAAGTGAGGTTGGCAATTTGATCTCTGGTTCCTCTGCCTTTTCTAAATCCTGCTTGAATATCTGGAAGTTCTCAATTTATGTGCTGTTGAAGCCTCGCTTGGAGAATTTTGAGCATTACTTGCCTAATGTGTGAGATGAGTCCTATTGTGCAGTAGTTTGAACATTCTTTGGCATTGCCTTTCTTCAGGATTGGAGTGAAAACAGACCTTTTCCAGTCCTCTGGCCACTGCTGAGTTTTCCAAATTTGCCAACATGTTGAGTGAAGCACTTTTACAGCATCATCTTTTACAATTTGAAATAGCTCAGTTGGAATTCCAGCATTTCCACTAGCTTTGTTCATAGTGATGCTTCCTGAGGCCTACCTGACTTCACACTCCAGGATGTCTGGTCTACATGAGTGATCTCACCATCGTGGCTGTCTGGGTCATGAAGATCTTTTCTGTATAGTTCTTCTCTGTATTCTTGCCACCTCTTCTTAATATCTTTAGCTTCTGTTAGGTCCAAACCATTTGTGTCTTTTATTGTGCCCATCTTTGCATGAAACATTCCATTGGTATCTCTAATTTTCTTGAAGAGATCTTTAGTCTTTCCTTTTCTAGTGTTTTATTCTATTACTTTGCATTGATCACTGAGGAAGGCTTTCTTATCTCTCTTTGCTGTTCTTTGGAACTCCACTTTCATATAGGTATATCTTTCCTTTTCTCCTTTGCCCTTTGCTTCTCTTCTTTTGTCAGCTATTTGTAAGGCCTCCTCAGAGAACCATTTGCCTTTTTGCATTTCTTTATCTTAGGGATGGTTTTGATCACCACCCCCTTTACAATGTTATGAACCTCTGTCCAAAATTCTTTAGGCATTCTACCAGATCGAATCCCTTGAATCTATTTCTCACTTCCACTCTATAATCCTAAGGGATTTGATTTAGGTCATACCTGAATGGTCTAGTTGTTTTCTCTACTTTCTTCAATTTAAACCTGAATTTGGCAATAAGGAGTTCATGGTCTGAGCCACAGTCAGCTCTCATTGTTGCTTTTGTTTACTGTGTAGAGCTTCTCCATCTTTGGCTGCAAAGAATATAATAAATCTGATTTAAGTATTGACCATCTGGTGATGTCCATGTATAGAGTTACCTTTTGTGTCATTGGTAGAGTGTGTTTGCTATGACCAGTACTCTCTCTTGGCAAAACTTTGTTAGCCTTTGCCCTGCTTCATTTTGTACTCCAAAGCCAAACTTGCCTGTTACTCCAGGTATCTCTTGGCTGCCTACTTTTGCATTCCAGTCTTCTGTGATGAAAAGAATGTTTTTTTGGTGTTAGTTCTAGAAGGTTATGTGGGTCTTCATGGAACTGTTCAAGTTTAGCTTCTTTGGCATCCTGTAGCTAATATATTTTTTAAACACTGGTGAAAGAAATCAAAGAGGACACTAATAGATGGAGAAATATACCATGTTCATGGATTGGAAGAATCAATATAGTGAAAATGAGTATACTACCCAAAGCAATTTATAGATTCAACGCAATCCCTATCAAGCTACCAACAGTATTCTTCACAGAGCTAGAACAAATAATTTCACAATTTGTATGGAAATACAAAAAACCTCGAATAGCCAAAGCGATCTTGAGAAAGAAGAATGGAACTGGAGGAATCAACCTACCTGACTTCAGGCTCTACTACAAAGCCACAGTTATCAAGACAGTATGGTACTGGCACAAAGACAGAAATATTGATCAATGGAATAAAATAGAAAGCCCAGAGATAAATCCACGCACATATGGACACCTTATCTTCGACAAAGGAGGCAAGAATATACAATGGATTAAAGACAATCTCTTTAACAAGTGGTGCTGGGAAATCTGGTCAACCACTTGTAAAAGAATGAAACTGAACCACTTTCTAACACCATACACAAAAATAAACTCAAAATGGATTAAAGATCTAAATGTAAGACCAGAAACTATAAAACTCCTAGAGGAGAACATAGGCAAAACACTCTCTGACATACATCACAGCAGGATCCTCTATGACCCACCTCCCAGAATATTGGAAATAAAAGCAAAATAAACAAATGGGACCTAATTAACCTTAAAAGCTTCTGCACATCAAAGGAAACTATAAGCAAGGTGAAAAGACAGCCTTCAGAATGGGAGAAAATAATAGCAAATGAAGCAACCGACAAACAACTAATCTCAAAATATACAAAGCAACTCCTACAGCTCAACTCCAGAAAAATAAACGACCCAATCAAAAAATGGGCCAAAGAACTAAATAGACATTTCTCCAAAAAGACATACAGATGGCTAACAAACACATGAAAAGATGCTCAACATCACTCATTATCAGAGAAATGCAAATAAAAACCACTATGAGGTACCATTTCACACCAGTCAGAATGGCTGCGATCCAAAAGTCTACAAATAATAAATGCTGGAGAGGGTGTGGAGAAAAGGGAACCCTCTTACACTGTTGGTGGGAATGCAAACTAGTACAGCCACTATGGAGAACAGTGTGAGATTCCTTAAAAACTGGAAATAGAACTGCCTTATGATCCAGCAACCCCACTGCTGGGCATACACACTGAGGAAACCAGAAGGGAAAGAGACACGTGTACCCCAATGTTCATCGCAGCACTGTTTATAATAGCCAAGACATGGAAGCAACCTAGATGTCCATCAGCAGATGAATGGATAAGAAAGCTGTGGTACATATACACAATGGAGTATTACTCAGCCATTAAAAAGAATACATTTGAATCAGTTCTAATGAGGTGGATGAAACTGGAGCCTATTATACAGAGTGAAGTAAGCCAGAAGGAAAAACATAAATACAGTATACTAACGCACATATATGGAATTTAGAAAGATGGTAACAATAACCGGTGTACCTGACAGCAAAAGAGACACTGATGTATAGAACAGTCTTATGGACTCTGTGGGAGGGGGAGGGTGGGAAGATTTGGGAGAATGGCAATGAAACATGTAAAATATCATGTAGGAAACGAGTTGCCAGTCCAGGTTCGATGCATGATGCTGGATGCTTGGGGCTGGTGCACTGGGACGGCCCAGAGGGATGGTATGGGGAGGGAGGAGGGAGGAGGGTTCGGGATGGGGAACACATGTATACCTGTGGCGGATTCATTTTGATATTTGGCAAAACTAATACAATTATGTAAAGTTTAAAAATAAAATAAAATTGGAAGAATAAAAAAAAAAAACAAAAAAAAAACAAAATTATGCTCTTTCTGGAAAAGAGCCATGTTCTGATTCTGCCCTTCATCATGAAAATAAAAGTACAGACAAGTGAAAAAAAAAAAAAAAACTTGGAATCTTCTATTCTTAATCCCTTTACCTATTTAACAAGTTTCCTCTCTGTATCTAAAGTCTGTTTCTGTTTTGTTTTGCTTGTTTTGTTTTTTATATTCCATATATAATCATCACACAGTATTCATCTTTCTCTGTCTGACTTATTTCACTTAATACTCTCTAGGACCATCTATGTTGGTACGTTGTCGCAAATGACATGATTTCATTCCTTTTTATGACAAAGTGATATTTCATTGTGACACACACTACTTTTTTATTCATTCATCTATCTATTGATAGACAAATAGATTGCTTCCATATCTTGACCATTATAAAAATAATATGGCTGTGAACATATAAGTACATATATATTTTTGAATTGGTGTTTTCTTGTCTTTGAATAAATGCCAGAATTGCATGATCATATGGTAATTCCATTTTAAATATTTTGAGGAGCCTCCATATGGTTTTTATAGTGGCTACACGAATTTAAAATTTCCATCAACAGTGCACAAAAGTTCCCTTATCTCCACATTCTCTGCAATATTTTTTATTTTTTGTCTTTCTTGATGATAGCCATTCTGAAAAGTGTGAAGTGGTACCTCACTGTGGTTTTGATTTGCATTTCCCTAATAATTAGTGATGTTGAGTATTTTTTCATGTGTCTGTTGGCCATCTGTATGTCTTCCTTGAGAAACGTCTATTTAGGTCCGATGCTCATTTTTCTAAATGGATTCTTTTTTATATTGAGTTGTGTGATTTCTTTAGGAAATTTTGATCTTAAACCTTAGCAAATATATTGTTTGAAAATATTGTCTCTCATTTGGTAGGTTGACTTTTAACTTTGTTAATGATTTTCTTCCCTGTGCAAGTTTTCTGGTTCATGGTAGTCCCATTTATTTGTTTATGCTTTTGTTTCCTGACGGGACAGATCCAAAACTTATTGCTAAGATCAATGCCAAGGAGCATACTTAGTTGCTTGTTATTTATTTATTTTGGTAGGGATGAACTGAACTGAGGGGTTTAATGGGTTTAGGTGTTATATTTAAGTCTTGAATCCATTTTTAGTTTATTTTTGTGTGTGGTATAAAACTGTTGTTCAGATTAATTCTTTTTCATATAGCTGTTCAATTTTCACCATTTGCTGAAGAGGTTGTCTTTTTCCCATTGGATATTCTTCTCTCCCTTGCTGTAGATTAACTGATCATATAAGTATGGCTATATTCTCGGCTGTCAATCCTATTCCATTGATCTCTGTGTCCACTTTCATGCAAGCACCATACTGCTTTTATTACTATAGCTTTATGGTATAGTTTGAAATCAGGAAGTGTGATATCTTCAAAGAAAAGAACATCTTTGTTCTTCTCAAGATACTTTTTGGTTATTTGGAGAATTTGTGTTTCCATAAAAAATAAATTTGTATTATTAGTTCTGGTTCTGTGGAAAATGCCCTTGGTATTTGATAAGGATTCCATTGAATCTGCAGATTGCCTTGGGTAGTATGGTCATTTTAACAATATTAATTCTTCCAATTGATGAACATCTTTCCATTTGTATGTATCATCTTCAATTTCTTTCATCAATATCTTATAGTTTTCAGTGTAAAGGTCTTTCACCACCTGGTTAGGTTTATTCCTAGATATTTCATTCATTATGCTGAAATAGTAAATGGAATTGTTTTCCTAATTTCTTTCTGGTACTCCAATTTTAATGTAAAGAAGTGCAACAGATTTCTTTTATATTAATTTTGCATACTGCAGAAAGTGAAAAGGAACTAAAAAGCCTCTTGATGAAAGTGAAATGGGAGAGTGAAAAAGTTGGCTTAAAGCTCAACATTCAAAAAACTAAGATCATGGCATCTGGTCCCATCATTTCATGGCAAATAGATGGGGAAACAGTGGAAAAAGTGTCGGACTTTATATTTTGGGCTCCAAAATCACTGCAGATGGTGATTGAAGCCATGAAATTAAAAGATGCTTACTCCTTGGAAGCGAAGTTATGACCAACCTAGATAGCATATTCAAAAGCAGAGACATTACTTTGCCAACAAAGGTCCATCTAGTCAAGGCTATGGTTTTCCCTGTGGTCATGCATGGATGTGAGAGTTGGACTGTGAAGAAAGCTGAGCACTGAAGAATTGATGCTTTTGAACTGTGGTGTTGGAGAAGACTCTTGAGAGTCCCTTGGACTGCAAGGAGATCCAACCAGTCCATTCTAAAGGAGATCAGTCCTGGGTGTTCTTTGGAAGGAATGATGCTAAAGCTGAAACTCCAGTATTTTGGCCACCTTATTGAACAGTTGACTCATTGGAAAAGACTCTGATGCTGGGAGGGATTGGGGGCAGGAGGAGAAGGGGACGACAGAGGATGAGATGGCTGGATGGCATCACTGACTTGATGGACGTGAGTTTGAGTGAACTTTGGGAGTTGGTGATGGACAGGGAGGCCTGGCGTGCTGCAGTTCATGGGGTCGCAAAGAGTCAGACATGACTGAGTGACTGAACTGACTGACTGCATACTGCAACTTTACTGAGTTCATTTCTTATTTCTAATAGTTTTTTGATGTTTTTTTATAGTGTTTTCTATGTTTAGTATCATATCATCTGAAATAGCAACCCACTCCAGTACTCTTGCCTGGAGAATCCCATGGACAGAGGAGCCCCATAGGCTGCAGTCTCTGGGGTCGCTGGGAGTCGGACACGACTGAGTGACTTTGCTTTCACTTTTCACTTTCATGCATTGGAGAAGGAAATGGCAACCCGCTCCAGTGTTCTTGCCTGGAGAATCCCAGGGATGGGGGAGCCTGGTGGGCTGCCATCTAAGAGGTTGCACAGAGTCAGACACAACTGAAGTGACTCAGCAGCAGCAGCAGCAGCATCTGAAACAGTGACAGCTTTACTTCTTCCTTTCCAATTTGGATGCATTTCATTTTTTTTCTTTCTTGTCTGATGCTATGGCTATGCTGAAAAAAATGTGTCTTGTTCTTAATCTTAGTAGAAATACTTTCAGCTTTTCATTATAGAATGTTGACTATGGTGTAGAAAACCATTACATGGAAGACTATAAAACATTGTAGCTGTAATGGTGATGGAAAAAAACTTAGAAGGGCAGATTCTTTGCCACTGCACCACTTGGGAAGCCCAAGAGATCTTTTTAGGCTAACTTGTTAAATGAGTATATACTCGTAAGTAAGACAGATGGGGTCCTCATTCTCATGGAGCTTATATTCTACTCCAGGGAAGCAAGCAACATACAAATAAGCAAACACAGGCATCAGGTGTTTATAAATTCTGAGTCAAAATAAGTATGGAATGGAAGATAACCATGTGGGGGCATGATGTTTTATATGGGGTGGGTATGGAAGGTATCTCTGACTAGAAGATGTTAAAACAGAGAGCTGAAGAAACTGAGAGGATGAATCCTGTAAATATCTGCAGGCAATAGGGTTTTAATAAGAAGCAGCACATGAAAAACAGGCAGAAACAAGCTTAGTATGTTCAATTTCTTGGCCATTTGTTATTCCTTCTGTGAGTTACTTATTCATACACTTTCTCTACATTCCCACAGGGTCATTCTTTTTTTCCTATTAATAAATAGGAACTTAGTATATTATGGCTAGTCATCTTTTATTTATGTTGCAAATATTTTCTCCCAGTTTTTTTTTTTTTTTTTTAAGAAGAATTCCATACTGGGTAATTTTATTGTTCCTTGTGAAGAGGAGTTTTAAAGTTTTTTGTCTGGTGGAAGAAGGTTTTCTTGAACAAGTCATTTTTATTTTTCCTGTGAAAATAGAGGTCATAGTCATTCCAGATAAGTTATCCTCAAGTGCTTTATTTTTTATTGCTCTCCTGGCCCTTCTAGTATTCCTTCAGGAGCTCTTTTATCTGTTATTGTCATGTCCTAGGGTGTTGGAGAAGACTCTTGAGAGTCCCTTGGACTGCAAGGAGATCCAATCAGTCCATTCTGAAGGAGATCAGCCCTGGGATTTCTTTGGAAGGAATGATGCTAAAGCTGAAACTCCAGTATTTTGGCCACCTCATGTGAAGAGTTGACTCATTGGAAAAGACTCTGATGTTGGGAGGTACTGGGGGCAAGAGGAGAAGGGGACGACAGAGGATGAGATGGCTGGATGGCATCACTGACTCGATGGACGTGAGTCTGAGTGAACTCCGGGAGTTGGTGATGGACAGGGAGGCCTGGCGTGCTGTGATTCATGGGGTCGCAAAGAGTCAGACACGACTGAGTGACTGATCTGATCTGATCTGAGGGAATACACCTGCAATGCAGGAGACCCTGGTTTGATTCCTGGGTTGGCAAGATCTACTGGAGAAGGGAAAGGCTACCAACTCCAGTATTCTGGCCTGGAAAATTCCACGGACTGTATAGTCCATGGGGTTGCAAAGAGTCGGACACGACTGAGCGACTTTCACTTTCACTTTCAGGGAAGATGTAGTATTCTAGAATCACCACTAGCTGCTGCCTGTCATTCCAAGAAATGGATCTGCTCAATGAACCTCACAACTATACACTGGGTAGAACTTATTTTTCCTTCATGAAATGAAGAAATTAGATTTGGAATGATTTAATGGGGCTCAGAGATAACCTTAGAGTGAGTGTATTTGTAAGGTGTCCTCGGGTGGCTTTGAAAATGGCTTAGTGATGGGGTAGTCATAAATACTTCCTTCCCCACATATTCCTAAGATTCCAGGAAGATATATAACAAGGAAATGCAGAACACAATGAGGAATGGAAAGATAGTTAGACAGATAGTTCAAAAGCTTGGATTGATTACAAACTCATTATGTGTCTTCTAGATATGTGTCTTCTAGATACAGCATTCAGCAACTTTGAGATATAGTTCTCAGATCTGACAGAGGATCGGGATCATTCCCATGGCTTTCTGAAAATGCAAAACTTAAATCAAGAAACTGTAATTCCCTATGTATGGTGTGAGTCTTGGAAACTAATTTCAAAGCCAAATGGGCAATGCAAACATCAAGTTCATATCTTGCCAATTGTCTATATATATCCACCACATCTGTTCTGTTTCCAAAACAACTTCAGAGCACTAGAATAATAATGTTTTGTAAGAATGATGAGTGGTAAATATTTTATAATATTGAGTGTAGATGCTTTTAATCATTCAGCTTTATGAAATGAAACATACCTCACATTTGTAAGATTTTCTTGTTTGTTGTTTAATATGGAGTATTTTAACTTGCTCTTGTTCTGTTTCTTTCCACTAGTTTGTTATTTTGTCAGAAGTAGGTCACTTTTTCCATTATAACATCCAAAAAGGTCAAGAACAATACTGAAAGGTGGTTTATAAACATATTCATATCTGACCACATGCTCCAGAAATCAGGAAACAGACTAAATCACTATTAATCCTTAAGAGTTAGATGTCTAAACAGCATAATTAGGTTCTGTATGTACTAACCATAAAGAAAAATGTCTTATTGTTAACAATCATCATAAAAATAACCAACTCTAAGGCCAAACAGAAGAACTTCCTAATATTGAGTGAAGTTCTAAACCATCAAGAGGATATTCAAGTAGTGTGGTTAGAAAATAAAACATATATGGAAATTCAAATAGCAGAATGTACAAGTAATGTGATTTCTTTCTGAAAGATCAGATTTGAGTGCATGAGGGAGACTTGGGAGACATGTGGAGGATGCAGTTCCAGGCAGCTTTTGCTATTTTTATGGCCCTAAAAAATCATTGTAGGAGTATGTCATTCTAACCCCAGTCACAAGACAGAAAGATAATCTTCCTTGCCCTAACCTCCACACAACTGCAAAACTAAGTTTATGATTCTCTCAAGAATCCATGACTCATTTTGGAAGAATCAGAGGCCAACACAAGCTGTCAAGTCTTCTGCTTCTGACTGGGACAGAGCAGCCCACATTTTCAGACCTCCATCTATGAAACTGTGTTTTACTTAATTCATCCTCAGTCTAGCTGTATACTTTTCCATGTTCCCCATCATCCAGCTTCTTACTTGCATCTCTAGTCTTTGTTTCTCCCTAGGTTCAACTCCTCATACTCTGTACTCCACAAGGGTAACAAAAACATCACAACATAAGCATCCTTGTTTACTTCTTTGTACTTTCTAAGAAGCAGTCTATTGTACTATTCAGCTTTTGCATTATTTAACTCTGGACATAATTTTATAGTCAATATAGGAGACAAATGAAGAAATTAAAAAGGGTTACAATTATATATATAAACTATATACTACATGGTATTATTATATTTTATATAATGTATAATATTATGTTCTTGTTGTTCATTTACTAAGTCGTGCCTGATACTTCTGATCCATGGAAAGTAGCTCACCAGGCTTCACTGTCCTTGACTATCTCCTGGATTTGCATGAACTCGTGTCCATTGAGTCAGTGATGCCATCCAACCATCTCACCCTCTTTTGTCCCCTTCTCCTCCTGCCCTCAATCTTTCCCAGCATCAGAGTCTTTTCCAATGGGTCAATTCTTCACATCAGGTGGCCAAAGTATTGGAACTTCAGCTTCAGTATCAGTCTGTCCAATGAATATTCAAGGTTGACTTCCTTTAGGATTGACTGAATTGACCTCCTTGCAGTCCAAGGGACTCTCAAGAGCCCTCTCCAACACCACAGTTTGGAAGCATCAATTCGGTGCTCAGCCTTCTTTATGGTCCAACTCTCACATCCATACATGACCGCTGTAAAAGCCACAGCTTTGACTATAGGGACCTTTGTTGGCAAGTGATGTCTCTGCTTTTTAACATGCTGTCTGGGTTTGTCACAGCTTTCTTTCAAGGAGCAAGCATCTTCCAATTTCATGGCTGCAGTCACCATTGACAGTGATTTTAGAGCCCAAGAAAATGAAATCTGCCACTGTTTCCAATTTTCTCCATCTATTTGCCATGAAGTGATGGGACTGGATACAAAGATCTCCATTTTTTGAATGTTGAGTTTTAAGCCAACTTTTTCACTCTCCTCTTTCACCCTCATCAAGAGGCTCTTTAGTTCCTCTTCAATTTCTGCTATTAGAGTGGTATCATCTGCATATCTGAAGTTGTTGATATTTCTCCTGGCAATCTCTTGATTCTACCTCATGAGTCATCCAGTCTGGCATTTTGCCCGATGCACTCTTCATATAAGTTAATAAGCAGGGAGCAATATATAATCCTGACATATTCCTTTCCCAATTTGGAACCAGTCCATTGTTCCACATCCGGGTCTAATTATTGTTTCTTGCCCTGCATACAGATTTCTCTGGAGGCAGGTAAGGTGGCCTGGTATCCCCATCTTTTGAAGAATTTTCCACGGTTTGTTGTGATCCACACAGTCAAAGGCTTTGGTGTCGTCACTGAAGCAGATGTTTTCTGGAATTCTTTTGCTATGATCCAATGGATGTTGGCAATTTGACCTCTAATTCCTCTGCCTTTTCTAAATCTAGCTTGTACATCTGGAAGTTCTTGGTTCATGTACTAAGTCTAGGTTGAAGGATTTTAAGTATTACCTTGTTAGCATGTGAAATGAGTGAAATTGTATGGTAATTGGAACATTCTTTGGCATTGCCCTTCTTTGGGATTGAAATGAAAACTGACCTTTTCCAGTCCGGTGGTCATTACTGAATTTTCCAAATTTGCTGGCATATTGAGTGCAGCACTTTGACAGCATCATCTTTTAGAATTTTAAATAAGCTCAGTTGGAATTCCACCACCTCCACAAGCTTTGTTCCTAGTGATGCTTCCTAAGGCCTGCTTGGCTCCACCCTTAGCGTGACCACACCATCCTGGTTATCTGTGTCATTAAGACCTTTTTTTTGTATAGTTCTACTGTGTGCTCTTGCCACCTCTCTTAATCTCTTCTATTTCTGTTACGTATTTGTCATTGTTGTCCTTTACGGTACCTATCTTTATATGAAATGTTCCATTGGTATCTCCAATTTTCTAGAAGATATAATATATTAAATTTTATATTTTATGTATGATATATATATATATATATATATATATATATATATATATAACAGAATAAAAACTTTATGCTCCCAACCATATACTGTGCCAATGATTGGGTATTATAGATACAAAAATAAATAAATAAGTCTATTTTTCTGGGAAGTAGGGACACAACCCTGCATGGTTTATTCTACCTAGCCTTCCCTCAGTAGATCAGGCCAAGGCTAGATTTCATCTGTATCTTTGCTCACTTCTATCTTTGTTTTTATCCTGGTTTCTTTTATTGGTTCTTCTTGAAGAATTCTCCCTGAATAGATCACATGAACACCAATCCCTGCCTCAGGTTCTGTATTTCTGCTTTTAAGGGACCCAAACAGAAACAATGTCTAAAAAGAACTTTTAAGGATCTTGCTATATGCTAAGTCACTTTCTATAATTTCAAGCTTTTTGATACTGACATTCTGTTTGTTTGTTTTTTTAACTCTTCCTTGAGATGACCTTGAGGAGAAAAGCAAGAGAGCCAGATTGTTCATATTGTAATGAACTCTTATTTTCACAAAAAATGTACCTTACCTTCTCTTCAGATCTTCTTACATGCTGTCCCCTAAGTTTAGGACAATTTTCACCTTATTGTGTGTGTGTGTGTCTAGAAAAACTCTAATTTATCCTCAGCTGAGTCTCCTTCAGGAACCCTCCCAGATGTCTCTCTACCCTGTTCTCCTAAATCTATGTAATGTGTGTGTGTGTCTCTCAAGTATTCTTGTAACACTCTAGAACATCTTCCAGACATCATATATTATAAACTCAAGAAAGATATGGAATGAGTCTATCTTGACCATTTCTGAATCTCCAGAATCTAGCATAATACCTGACACACAATAAAGATGCCCTTTTAAATAAAAATGAGTGAATATGTAAATGCTAACAAAATGGAAGATATGTTGGATGGTCTTGTTTCTTATTATCCTTAGTATAGTTTTGGACATGATGTAGGCTGGGGACAATTTTTCTCACCAGGTGGACATTTGCAGTCTGCCCCTCATCTAGCCTCCTCCAAGCTCTTTCCCACCACCCTTCCAAAGTAGGGCTGTGAATGGGAATGGAAGGCCCTCAATATGACATTTGGAAAGAACTTGAATTAAGAACATTAGATGGCAAACTGCTTAACAGGAATGGACTATATCTCATTTACCTCTTTATTCCAAAATGCTAGCATAGAGTTTAGCAAATGGAAGATAGTCAGAAAATACTGGATAAGAAAATGAGCTGTTTCCTGATGCACAGTCTCAGTTCAGTTCAGTCGCTCAGTTGTGTCCGACTCTTTGCAACCCCATGAATTGCAGCACGCCAGGCCTCCCTGTCCATCACCAACTCCTGGAGTTCACTCAAACTCACATCCATCGAGTCGGTGATGCCTAGTGCCATGTAAATTATTTACAAGTAAACTTCTGAATCTAACTTTCCTACCTACCTCTTTCATTGTTAGTTTTTAATACTGTGCTTAACTTCCTCTAGTATCAACTTACATTCCTCTTCCACTGCCAGTTACATCATCATGCCTCTGTATATGTTGTTCTCATCATCTAGAGCACCTTCCCCATGCATCCAAATCCCACAGAATCCACAGAAATCCTCAGCTGATTCATGAGGCTTCCTTTCCCAGCATCTTCCAGCTGTTGTTGATCTTCTTCATTGGATTTCATCAATGTAAAACCACAGAAATGTTGTCATCTCCTCTAGGGCAGGAACTCTATCTTAGACACTGGGAATGCAGACATAAATGCTGAAGCACAATCAGCATTCAGTATTCTCTTTTTTTTTTTTAAATTTTTTTTTTAAACTTTACATAATTGTATTAGTTTTGCCAAATATCAAAATGAATCCACCACAAGTATACATGTGTTCCCCATCCTGAACCCTCCTCCCTCCCCATACCATCCCTCTGGGTCGTCCCAGTGCACTAGCCCCAAGCATCCAGTATCGTGCATCAAACCTGGACTGGCATCTCGTTTCATACATGATATTTTACATGTTTCAATGCCATTCTCCCAAATCTTCCCACCCTCTCCCTCTCCCACAAAGTCCATAAGACTGTTCTATACATCAGTGTCTCTTTTGCTGTCTTGTACACCAGGTTATTGTTACCATCTTTCCATATATATGCGTTAGTATACTGTATTGGTGTTTTTCCTTCTGGCTTACTTCACTCTGTATAATAGGCTCTAGTTTCATCCACCTCATTAGAACTGATTCAAATATGTTCTTTTTAAAAGGCTGAGTAAATACTCCATTGTGTATATGTACCACAGCTTTCTTATCCATTCATCTGCTGATGGACATCTAGGTTGCTTCCATGTCCTGGCTATTATAAACAGTGCTGCGATGAACATTGGGGTACACGTGTCTCTTTCCCTTCTGGTTTCCTCAGTGTGTATGCCCAGCAGTGGGATTGCTGGATCATAAGGCAGTTCTATTTCCAGTTTTTTAAGGAATCTCCACATTGTTCTCCATAGTGGCTGTACTAGTTTGCATTTCTCCACACCCTCTCCAACATTTATTATTTGTAGACTTTTGGATCGCAGCCATTCTGACTGGTGTGAAATGATACCTCATAGTGGTTTTGATTTGCATTTCTCTGATAATGAGTGATGTTGAGCATCTTTTCATGTGTTTGTTAGCCATCTGTATGTCTTCTTTGGAGAAATGTCTATTTAGTTTTTTGGCCCATTTTTTGATTGGGTCATTTATTTTTCTGGAGTTGAGCTGTAGGAGTTGCTTGTATATTTTTGAGATTAGTTGTTTGTCAGTTGCTTCATTTGCTATTATTTTCTCCCATTCTGAAGGCTGTCTTTTCACCTTGCTTATAGTTTCCTTTGATGTGCAGAAGCTTTTAAGGTTAATTAGGTCCCATTTGTTTATTTTTGCTTTTATTTCCAATATTCTGGGAGGTGGGTCATAGAGGATCCTGCTGTGATGTATGTCAGAGAGTGTTTTGCCTATGTTCTCCTCTAGGAGTTTTATAGTTTCTGGTCTTACGTTGAGATCTTTAATCCATTTTGAGTTTATTTTTGTGTATGGTGTTAGAAAGTGTTCTAGTTTCATTCTTTTACAAGTGGTTGACCAGATTTCCCAGCACCACTTGTTAAAGAGATTGTCTTTAATCCATTGTATATTCTTGCCTCCTTTGTCGAAGATAAGGTGTCCATATGTGTGTGGATTTATCTCTGGGCTTTCTATTTTGTTCCATTGATCAATATTTCTGTCTTTGTGCCAGTACCATACTATCTTGATAACTGTGGCTTTGTAGTAGAACCTGAAGTCAGGTAGGTTGATTCCTCCAGTTCCATTCTTCTTTCTCAAGATCGCTTTGGCTATTTGAGGTTTTTTGTATTTCCATACAAATTGTGAAATTAAGAAGGTCACTACATAATGATCAAAGGATCAATCCAAGAAGAAGATATAACAATTATAAATATATATGCACCTAACATGGGAGCACCGCAGTATGTAAGACAAATGCTAACAAGTATGAAAGGAGAAATTAACAATAACACAATAATAGTGGGAAACTTTAATACCCCACTCACACCTATGGCTAGATCAACTAAACAGAAAATTAACAAGGAAACACAATCTTTAAATGATACAATAGACCAGTTAGACCTAATTGATATCTATAGGACATTTCATCCCAAAACAATGAATTTCACCTTTTTCTCAAGCGCACATGGAACCTTCTCCAGGATAGATCACATCCTGGGCCATAAAGCTAGCCTTGGTAAATTCAAAAAAATAGAAATCATTCCAAGCATCTTTTCTGACAACAATGCAGTAAGATTAGATCTCAATTACAGGAGAAAAACTATTAAAAATTCCAACATATGGAGGCTGAACAACACGCTGCTGAATAACCAACAAATCACAGAAGAAATCAAAAAAGAAATCAAAATTTGCATAGAAACTAATGAAAATGAAAACACAACAACCCAAAACCTGTGGGACATGGTAAAAGCAGTCCTAAGGGGAAAGTTCATAGCAATACAGGCACACCTCAAGAAACAAGAAAAAGTCAAATAAATAACCTAACTCTACACCTAAAGCAACTAGAAAAGGAAGAAATGAAGAACCCCAGGGTTAGTAGAAGGAAAGAAATCTTAAAAATTAGGGCAGAAATAAATGCAAAAGAAACAAAAGAGACCATAGCAAAAACAACAAAACCAAAAGCTGGTTCTTTGAAAGGATAAATAAAATTGACAAACCATTAGCCAGACTCATCAAGAAACAAAGGGAGAAAAATCAAATCAATAAAATTAGAAATGAAAATGGAGAGATCACAACAGACAACACAGAAATACAAAGGATCATAAGAGACTACTATCAACAATTACATGCCAATAAAATGAACAACGTGGAAGAAATGGACAAATTCTTAGAAAAGTACAACTTTCCAAAACTCGACCAGGAAGAAATAGAAAATCTTAACAGGCCCATCACAAGCATGGAAATTGAAATGGTAATAAAAAATCTTCCAGCAAACAAAAGCCCAGGTCCAGACGGCTTCACAGCTGAATTCTACCAAAACTTTAGAGAAGAGCTAACACCTATCCTACTCAAACTCTTCCAGAAAATTGCAGAGGAAGGTAAACTTCCAAACTCATTCTATGAGGCCACCATCACCCTAATACCAAAACCTGACAAAGATGCCACAAAAAAAGAAAACTACAGGCCAATATCACTGATGAACATAGATGCAAAAATTCTTAACAAAATTCTAGCAATCAGAATCCAACAACACATTAAAAAGATCATACACCATGACCAAGTGGGCTTTATCCCAGGGATGCAAGTGTTCTTCAATATCTGCAAATCAATCATGTAATACTCCACATTAACAAATTGAAAAATAAAAACCATATGATTATCTCAATAGATGCAGAGAAAGCCTTTGACAAAATTCAACACCCATTTATGATAAAAACTTTCCAGAAAGCAGGAATAGAAGGAACATACCTCAACATAATAAAAGCTATATATGACAAACCCACAGCAAACATTATCCTCAATGGTGAAAAATTGAAAGCATTTCCTCTAAAGTCAGGAGCAAGACAAGGGTGTCCACTTTCACCATTACTATTCAACATAGTTTTGGAAGTTTTGGCCACAGCAATCAGAGCAGAAAAAGAAATAAAAGGAATCCAAATTGGAAAAGAAGAAGTAAAACTCTCACTATTTGCAGATGACATGATCCTCTATATAGAAAACCCTAAAGACTCCACCAGAAAATTACTAGAACTAATCAATGACTATAGTAAAGTTGCAGGATATAAAATCAACACACAGAAATCCCTTGCATTCCTATACACTAATAATGAGAAAACAGAAAGAGAAATTAAGGAAACAATTCCATTCACCATTGCAACGGAAAGAATAAAATACTTAGGAATATATCTACCTAAAGAAACTAAAGACCTATACATAGAAAACTATAAAACACTGGTGAAAGAAATCAAAGAGGACGCTAATAGATGGAGAAATATACCATGTTCATGGATGGGAAGAATCAATATAGTGAAAATGAGTATACTACCCAAAGCAATTTATAGATTCAATGCAATCCCTATCAAGCTACCAACAGTATTCTTCACAGAGCTAGAGCATTCAGTATTCTTTTTAAATGTCAGTATAGTGGAGTGGGGGTTGAACCAAAAATTCTTTCATCATTTTCTGTAATCTAGAGCTAAATTTAGGATTAGAAAAACAGCAGCTTGGGCCCAGGGATATTCATTGGCTGTTAATGTATGGAAATTTACAAATATATCCAAATACCCAATGTAGTGAAAAGGTTAATGTATTTTTTTTTTCTCCTGTGTGGCAAAGTGAAGTGAAGTGAAGTCGTTCAGTTGTGTCTGACTCTTTGCGACCCCATGGACTGTAGCCTACCAGTCTCCTCTGTCCATGGGATTTTTCAGGCAACAGTACTGGAGTAGATTGCCATTTCCTTCTCCAGGGGATCTTCCTGACCCTGGGATCGAACCCAGGTCTCCTGCATTGTAGACAGATGCTTAACCATCTGATCCACCAGGGAAGTGGCATGTGGGATGTTATTTCCATGACCAGGGATCAAACTCACACCACCTGCAGTGGAAACATGGAGTTTTAACTCCTGGACCACCAAAGAAGTCCTAATGTATTCTTAACACTAAAAACAAAACAAAACAGGGTTTTTTTTTTTAACCCAATAAGGGTTGTCAACATTATGCTAATTTTAAAAATATGAGTGGCTCATATAGAATCAATGAGAAGTTCAGAAGGGAAATAATCTGTATTGTGGCAAAGTGTGGTTGATTTTAATTAATAAATACTGAATACTGTATTGATGTTTTTCCTTCTGGCTTACTTCAATCTGTATAATAGGCTCCAGTTATATATGGAATATATATATATGGAATTTAGAAAGATGGTAACAATAACCCAGTGTACGAGACAGCAAAAGAGACACTGATGTATAGAACAGTCTTATGGACTCTGTGGGAGAGGGAGAGGGTGGGAAGATTTGGGAGAATGACATTGAAATACGTAAAATATCATGTAAGAAACGAGATGCCAGTCCAGGTTCGATGCACGATACTGGATGCTTGGGGCTAGTGCACTGGGACGACCCAGAGGGATGGTATGGGGAGGGAGGAGGAAGGAGGGTCTAGGATGGGGAACACATGTATACCTGTGATGGATTCATTTTGATATTTGGCAAAACTAATACAATTATATAAAGTTTAAAAATAAAATAAAATTAAAAAAAATAAATACTGAAGAAAAAGTGCAGTCATAGACCTGAGTTGAAGTCATCACACAATTTTATGCCCCTCTCTACTATCTATAGAACATCTCCTTCTTCCTCAAAATAATAAGCACTGAGACAAGAACCCATTTTTCTCCTCAAAAGCATTTACATTCTGCAGGTGTTGGAAGTCATGAAGTTTTCAGAACCTCATAGATAAAGGAAGTAGCACATTGTGGGAAAAGAAATGGTACTTTCTGGGGATAATGGGTTAAAATAGGAAAACTGATATAAAGAGGCTAAATTAATAAATACTGCAACTGAAGGAGGGTGTTTGAGGACATACCCCTGTGGAATACCTTAGGAGTTCTGTGTAAGAGATCAAGACTCAAATGACTTCAAGAGACAGAAAGGTAGGGAGTGCTGGAGTCTCTGTTACATCAAAGAAAACTTGTATAACTTACAGGCATTTAAATTTTTTTGTTTTGTTTTGTTTTTGTTTGTTTTTAAATTTATTTTTTTTTAATTTTATTTTATTTTTAAACTTTACAATATTGTATTAGTTTTGCCAAATATCGAAATGAATCCACCACAGGTATACACGTGTTCCCCATCCTGAACCCTCCTCCCTCCTCCCTCCCCATACCATCCCTCTGGGTTGTCCCAGTGCACCAGCCCCAAGCATACAGTATCGTGCATCGAACCTGGACTGGCGACTCATTTCATACATGATATTATACATGTTTCAATGTCATTCTCTCAAATCTTCCCACCCTCTCCCTCTCCCACAGAGTCCATAAGACTGTTCTATACATCAGTGTCTCCTATACATCAGTGTCTCTTTTGCTGTCTCGTCAGGCATTTAAATTTAAAAAATCTGACCACAAGTTTGCAACTCATAGCCCAGGCAGTCTTGTGCTTTTTTTTAGTCTGGGAAATACACATGATCCACAGACATGCCCTAAATCTTAAATAAATAAATATATATACACACACACACACACACACACACACACATATATATTAATAGCTTCAAGAAAATTGCCAAAATTTCTTAGTGAGTACCACTGAGTCCAGGTCACATTTCAGCTGGGAAGATGAACGAGACAGTTCTTGTAATAAGAACAGATAACCTCACTACGTTTTCCACTATGATCAGTCAATGGACATTAACAGCATCTTGATTTTGTACTACTGAGTAGGAAGGAAATAGTCTCCTAGAGAAAGAAACCGGAGAAGGCAATGGCACCCCACTCAAGCACTCTTGCCTGGAAAATCTCATGGACAGAGGAGCCTGGTAGGCTGCAGTCCATGGAGTCGTTAGGAGTCGGACACAACTGAGCGACTTCCCTTTCACTCTTCACTTTCATGCGTTGGAGAAGGAAATGGCAACCCACTCCAGTGCTCTTGCCTGGAGGATCCCAGAGATGGAGGGGCCTGGTGGGCTGCCATCTATGGGGTCGCACAGAGTCGGACATGACTGAAACAACTTAGCAGCAGTTAGCAGAGAAAGAAACAATACTTTAACTTTCCTCTATACTTTAACTATACTTTACTTTCTTTTACCAGATGGTAGACTGAAACACACTTAGCACCAAAACAATGTCCAAATCTTAGCTATACTACAGGCTACCTGTGTGCCTTTAGGCAATTCATTGGATTGTCTTACCTTCAATCTGTTTTTTGTTTTTTTTTTTTTTTTCAGTTGTGGTAAGAACATTTGGGCTGAAAGGTGTTTTGGGGTTCCTAACAACTCTGAAAGTTAACTTTATTATAAAACTGTTTATAATGTACTCTGTACAACTTTATAGATAGAAAATGTACTTACTAA
This sequence comes from Bos mutus, assembly GCF_027580195.1. Lineage (NCBI taxonomy): Eukaryota > Metazoa > Chordata > Mammalia > Artiodactyla > Bovidae > Bos > Bos mutus. The sequence goes on along the minus strand of NC_091631.1, from coordinate 72,340,560 downwards.
TTTGATCTCTTAATGTAATATTCTCCTAGTTAAACATCTCTCCCAAATGGATGTCATCACTATAATTTTTAAAATTTTATTTTTAATTGGAGGATAATTACCTTATAATTGTATTGATTTTCACACATCACCATGAATCAGCCATAAGTATATACAACCTTCCTCCCTCTTGAACTTCCTTTCCTCCCACATTTCCCCACCCTTCTTGGCTTTCACAGCAGACCAGGTCTGGGTTCCCTGCACCATATGGCAAATTCCCATTGGCTGTCTATCTTACATATGGTAATGTGTATGTTTCAATGCTCCTCTCTCAAATCATCCCAACCTCTTTATCCACCACTGTGTCCACAAGTCTGTAAAAGTGTGTGTGTCTGTTTGTGTTAGTCACTTAGTAGTATCTGACTCTTTGTGACCCAATGGACTAGGGCCTGCCAGGCTCCTCTATCCATTGAATTCTCTAGGCAAGAATATTGGAGTGGGTTGCCATTCCCTTCTCCAGGGGATCTTCCTGACCTAGGGATCAAACCTGGGTCTTCTGCACTCCAGGAAGATTCTTCGCCACAAGTCTGTTGAGGACAGCAGTACGATTTATCAAGGGGCTTTAGTGAAAGTACACACTTAGTGTGAAACAGACACACATACTTTAACATACTTGTGGACACAGTGGTGGATAAAGAAGGTGGGATGGTTTGAGAGAGGAGCATTGAAACATACTCATGAACTATATAGTCCATAGAATTCTCCAGGCCAGAATCCTGGAGTAGGTAGCCTTTCCTTTCTCCAGGGATCTTCGTAATCCAGGGAATGAACCCAGGTCTCCCGCATTTCAGGCAGATTCTTTACCAGCTGAGTCACAAGCAAAGCCCAAGAATACTGTTGCGGGTAGCCTATCCCTTCTCTAGGGGATCTTCCTGACCCAGGAATCAAACCAGGGTCTCCTGCATTGCAGGTGGATTCTTTACCAACTGAGACATCAGGGATGCCTATCAAGGGGATTTACTATCATCCAAATATATCTATGAAATGCCCTTCATTAAGTAATTTTAAAGCTTTTTTCAAAAGATTGAAAGTGGGTTTGTAAAGTATGATTTGTTCTTATTGGAGATATCCCCTGCTGATATCACTTCACTTCTAAGTACTATGAATAATAATAAAAATAACAATAATAATACCCAGTCTCATAGATCATTTAGTATGTGGCTGCAATCTTTGACATGCCTTAAGAGAATTTAATCTTCACAGGTAAGATTAGGTAACTAAGTAAGACAGGTGCTCCAATTTTACAGCTGAGGAAACTGAGGCACATAGAGGTTATATAAGTTGATGCAAGCCATACAGCTGAAAAGTGTTAAAGCCAGCGTGCAACCTAGTTAGTCTGACTTTGCCTGATATTCATCCTAAAATTCTGCTGAGAATTGTCCAGTTTGATATCTAGATCATAATGTCTAGCACTCACTTCTTCCCAGTAATTGCTTAGTATTTTCCCATATCCAGAAGTTTGGCACTTCTGCTTTCTGTGATTCTTCAAGCACTTCAACTTCAAGTCTTTTCCAAAGACCTCTATAAATAAGTTAAGCATTCTTATTTTGGGTCTCCACTTAATGTGATTGTTTACTTTTTTCAGTTATAAATCCTTGATAGAGATAAATCATCAACTGAGAGGTAATTGTCATTCTGTCTACCATTTGTTAACCTGGGCATGGGTCTGTCCCTCTTTGTGATTTTCTGATCGCCAAACCTTTTGTGTTTCCGTTAAAAATTCTAAGTTCCAGTTCCTTCAGGTCTTTGTCACTTTTAAGTATTTAGTGTCACTCAGTTGCCTCAGATCAACAAATGTCTGTGTTGTGTTAGTCTCTCAGTCATGTCCAACTCTTTGGGACCCGATGGACTGTGACCCACCAGGGTCCTCTGTCCATGGGACTTTTCCAGGCAAGAATACTGGAGTGGGTTCCATTCCCTTCTCCAGCAGACACACATGCAGCAGATACAAAATAAATAAAAAAGCCCAACAATGCTTTTAGAAATGACCACCATGCTCTGTGCCCACATCCTCACAGATTAAATTCGCAGCTCAGGGATGGATGGTGAGCCTGAGGAGACAGCCTGGCAGACGCCAAGAACCATGTCTCAAGGTAAGAGGCCTCAGAGGGGCAGGGAGACACAGGGGGAGCTCTTGGTCACAGCCGTTCACGATTAGTGTTCAGATTCGGAGTCCCACCTCGCACGTCCTAAGAGGCGTGCTCCCTGCAGGCAGGATGGCCAGACACAGTGGCGGTCAGACCAGGACACCGCTAGGACACTTCGACCATGAACTTTGGCAGGATCTCTGTGAGCTTCTCAGTCTCTCAGAACCACTTAGGATTGCCAGAGACCACCACTGCCCTCTGGAAATCTCCAGGCCCTCACAATGCCTTCAGGTAATAAGTGTCTTCTAGCTGGTTGAGACTACCCCCCACCCCCACTCCATTCCACACAACAGCCCCGCAAGAAGGAAGGGCAGGATAAAGGCCCCAAACCAAGGGACCGGTGTGGGCTTGGGGCCCTGTGTCAGCAGTGCTGAGCACTAACTACATTCCACCCCATGGCCCAGGGGTCAGCTTACCCCTCCTCCCCACGGCCCAGAGGTCACTTCACCCCTCCCCTCACGGCCCAGGGGTCACTTCACCCCTCCCCCCACGGCCCAGGGGTCACTTCACCCCTCCCCCCATGGCCCAGGGGGCACCTCACCCCTCCCCCCACAACCCAGGGGTCACCTCACCCCTCCTCCCCACGGCCCAGGGGTCACCTCATCCCTCCACCTACACGGTCCAGAGGTCACTTCACCCCTCCCCCTCACGGCCCAGGGCTCACCTGCACCCCTCCCCCCACGGCCCAGGGCTCACCTGCACCTGTCCCCCCACGGCCCATGGAGACTATAAACTGATGGCCCTTGGGAGACAGGGGCCACAGGAAAGGAGGCCCAGGCAGAGTCACCAGTCAGAGGCTGTCCTGGTGTGAGGCCAGGAAGAAAGACGGTTCAGATCAAGGCGGCCGGGGGCCAGCACCATGGCACGGTGTTGGGCCCTGTGAAATGGCCCTGTGGGGCCTCAGGCCCTGTGGAGACCACGGTCATGGCTGGGCGGCTGGGTGCTGACTGGCGGCTGGTGGCTGGGTGGTGCTCGCGCCACGTGTAGGAGCGGCTCCGGCTGGAAAGGGCTCCCCACTTGCCTTTTGGGGCCTCTTGGACAGGGTCTGAGGGGGCAAAGAGAGGCAGGGAGTGTTTTGTAGGGTGCCGGCTCTAGGTGGAGGCTCGGCTGGCCTCCTAGGCCCTCTGTCCTCTCCCGGTCCCTCTTCACAAATGCTTATTGACAATGTATTATGTATCAACCACTAAGAAAATCTGGGGATCAAAAATGAAGATGGCATAGTCCCAACTCTGAAGGAGCTCACAGTTTAGTAAGAGGAAAGAAGTAACTTAGAAAATACTGGTGAAACTTCAGAAAGCTCAGTTCAGTTCAGTTCAGTCGCTCAGTCCTGTCCAACTCTTTATGACCCCATGAATCACAGCAGGCCAGGCCTCTCTGTCCATCACCAACTCCTGGAGTTCACCCAAACCCATGTCCATTGAGTCAGTGATGCAATCCAGCCATCTCATCCTCTGTCATCCCCTTTTCCTCCTGCCCCCAATCCCTCCCAGCATCAGAGTCTTTTCCAATAAGTCAACTCTTCGCATGAGGTGGCCAAAGTACTGGAGTTTCAGCTTTAGCATCATTCCTTCCAAAGAAATCCCAGGGCTAATCTCCTTCAGAATGGACTGGTTGGATCTCCTTGCAGTCCAAGGGACTCTCAAGAGTCTTCTTCAACACCACAGTTCAAAAGCATCAATTCTTTGGCACTCAGCTTTCTTCACAGTCCAACTCTCACATCCATACATGACCACAGGAAAAACCATAGCCTTGACTAGATGGACCTTTGTTGGCAAAGTAATGTCTCTGCTTTTCAATATGCTATCTAGGTTGGTCATAACTTTCCTTCCAAGGAGTAATCGTCTGTTAATTTCATGGCTGCAGTCACCATTTGCAGTGATTTTGGAGCCCCCCAAAATAAAGTCTGACACTGTTTCCCCATCTATTTCCCATGAAATGATGGGACCAGATGCCATGATCTCAGTTTTCTGAATGTTGAGCTTTAAGCCAACTTTTTCACTCTCCTCTTTCACTTTCATCAAGAGGCTTTTGAGTTCCTCTTCACTTTCTGCCATAAGGGTGGTGTCATCTGCATATCTGAGGTTATTGATATTTCTCCCAGCAATCTTGATTCCAGCCTGTGCTTCTTCCAGCTCAGCGTTTCTCATGATGTACTCTGCATATAAGTTAAACAAGCAGGGTGACAATATGCAGCCTTGACGAACTCCTTTTCCTATTTGGAACCAGTCTGTTGTTCCATGTCCAGTTCTAACTGTTGCTTCCTGACCTGCGTATAGGTTTCTCAAGAGGCAGGTCAGGTGGTCTGGTATTCCCATCTCTTTCAGAATTTTCCACAGTTTATTACTTTATAGAGTGTTTTCTTATTGTTCAATTGCTAAGTGGTATCCAACTCTTTGCAACCACATGAAGTGCATCAGCCAGGCTTCCCTGTCCTTCACCATCTCTCAGAGTTTGCTTAAACTTATGTCCATCCAGTCAGTGATGCCATCCAAGCATCTCATTCTCTGTCGTTCCCTTTTCCTCTTTCCCTCAATATTTCCCGGCATCAGGATCTTTTCCAATGAGAAGGCTTTTTGCATCAGGCGGCCAAGGTATTGGGGCTTCAGCATCAGTCTTTCCAAAGAGTATTCAAGGTTGATTTCCATTAAGATTGACTGGTTTGATGTCCTTGCAATCCAAGGGACTCTCAAGAGTCTTCTCCAGTATCACAATTTCAAAGCATTAGTTCTTTAGTGCTCAGCCTTCTTTATGGTCCAACTCTCACAGCCATACATGACTATGAGAAAAATCATAGCTTTGACTAGAAAGATGTTTGTCAGCAAAGTTATGTCTTTGATTTTTAATACACTGTCTAGGTTTGTCATAGAATTTCTTCCAAGGAGTAAACATCTTTTAATTCCCTGACTGTAGTCACCATCTGCAGTGATTTTGGAGCCAAGAAAATAAAAACTGCCACGTTTCCAATTTTTCCCCATCTATTTGCCATGTAATGTTAGAGTTGGACTGTGAAAAAGGCTGAGTGCTGAAGAATTGAGGCTTTTAAACTGTGGTGTTAGAGAAGACTCTTGAGAGTCCCTTGGACTGCAAGGAGATCCAACCAGTCCATTCTGAAGGAGATCAGCCCTGGGATTTCACTGGAAGGAATGATGCTAAAGCTGAAACTCCAGTACTCCACCTCATGCGAAGAGTTGACTCATTGGAAAAGACTCTGATACTGGGAGGGATTGAGGGCAGGAGGAGAAGGGGACGACAGAGGATGAGATGGCTGGATGGCATCACTGACTCGATGGACGTGAGTCTGAGTGAACTCCGGGAGTTGGTGATGGACAGGGAGGCCTGGCGTGCTGCGATTCATGGGGTCGCAAAGAGTCGGACACAACTGAACTGATGGCACCGGATAACAGAGTGTTAGAGGTCCTTCTTTTTCTACCTGGAACTTTAACTTTCAAATATGTCCTTTCAGAAGAATGGTTAGACCTCCTCTCTTTTAAGGCTCATCCTTTCACCAATGGAAGCTGATTTTATTTTACTTATATCATAAACCAGTACTTTACTTAGCAAAAGAATCATAGAATGTTAGAAAGAACTTTGCAGATCTTCTTGGCCAAATTCCTGAGGAAACAAAGGCCCACCATTCACCCAATGGAGTCAAAAGTATAATTGATTTCTTACATAGTCCTCTGTCCAATTCACAGAGCACATATTTAAGACCCTGAGAATCTGCCCTCAGATTCCATGTTGATCAGAAGAATGCTTGCATGCTAAGTCTCTTCAGTCATGTCTGACTCTTTGCTACCCTATAAACTATAGCTCTTCAGGCTCCTCTGTCCATGGGGATTCTTCAGGCAAGAATACTGGAGTGGATTGCCATCCCTCCTCCAGGGGATCTTCCCAACCCAGGAATCGAACCCGTGTCTCTTTTGTCTTCTGCATTGGCAGGTGGGTTCTTTACCACTAGCAGCACCTGATTAGAAGAATAGAGCTCATTAAATAAAAGGAAAGACAGTTTGTCTATATTTTTTAATAAATAAAATTGTGATACAGTCATAAATACACATATACATACACATGCACACATACCTTTTTTTATACACAGATTTCTTCAGGTTCAATGCCAATAAAATGTCAGCCATTAATGGACTAGGAGGAGAAAATAAAAGGAAACTTGAAGGAAGATACAGAAAGAGCCAAAATTAATGCAAGATATAGGAAAATGGGAGGGAAAAAGTAAAGAGAGGTTTTAAAGCAAGTCAATTGTAGGATTTAAAGAACAGTGGCTTCCAAAGTTTTTGCTCTTTTCTCAGTCAGTGCTATTAGATGTCATAAATTGCAAGAGAATAGCTTATCACAAAGCAGATTTAGGTGGAATTACTTTTTCTGTGGATCCATCTATTTGATGCTCCATTTCATACCTTGGCATGGTGGAAAAAAGGACATAAACTGCTCTTCAGTATGGAATCTGGCCCAGTGAAAGCATGCCTCACAATTACACATATTGCAAATGTACATGGTGAATAATACATTACTCTTCTGAAGATTTTGGTTTTAGGGGAAAGCTTTTAGTGGGAGTTTGGTGAATTATATTAGGGATTGTGTTCCCCAGAAGTTTAAGATAAGAATTAAATGAAGGTTTTACAATTTTGTTATAATATTTAGAAGTCAGAATATAAGTTGCCAACAATTTTCACTATTAAAACAAGAGAAATAATGACTAAGAATCTTTTGGTCATCACTTTGCCTCTTTCCAGTCTCATTTCCTCCTACATGTTTTCTTCTTAACCAGTACAGAGGTGATATAGAAGTAACACAAATACTCTCAATGTTATCATCTGCATAAAGTTTCTGTGGTCTAAAACTTCCTACTACTTTTATGGAATATATCATTACATTGGTACTTCTTAAATATTGTCTTATACTTCTTTGTATCTACAGTAGAGTCTAGAGAAGAAGCAAGCAAAATGAAAAATTTATAGATAAATGTCACACAACTTCCAAATTAATATACTTTTTTAGTATAAGAATTAATATACTTCATTTTCCTCAGACCAAATATTTTCTCTACATTTCCTTATAAATATATGCTAGAAAATTCAAACCCATTATAGGCTGAAACAAAATTTAAGGTTCTTCTCTACCTGCACTAACCAAACACGATTTTTTTTGCCTGTGTTCCCTAACCTAATAAATGGTCCTATATCTATTTATGACAGAAACCTGAAAAATCATCCCTGATGTTTCCCTCCCACTATCACAATCTGTCTCCAATTCCTATCCCTTCTGTTTCTGGAATATTTCTCGAATCCATCCATCTCTGTGCATTGCCAGCACCTTAGCATTTTCATCTCTCTCCAGAGGTCCTGCGGTAGCCCTGTGACCTATTTTCTCATCCATTCTTTCTAGACTCTCTGCCTCTCAGTTTCTCTTCAGGCATTGATTAGAAGTATCTAGTTAAAATTAAAATTTAATGAAGCCATTCCTCTGCTTAAAACCATTCTATAAATTTTTATTACTATTAGGACAAAAATTTTAATATTTTGCTTGGTTTTTCAGTTCCTCAATGATTTCTTCCCTAATTTCATTGTAAAACTGCTGAGTTTCCACGTCTATAAAATGGGGATAATAATTGTACATTTGTCATAAAATTATTATTAAAAGGGTTGAATGGACACATATTTGTAAAGCACTTAGGGCTTCCCTGGTGGCTTAGCTGGTAAAGAATCCACCCACAGTGCCGGAGACCTGGGTTCAATCCCTGGGTTGGGAAGATCCCCTGGAGAAGGGAAAGGCTACCCACTCCAGTATTCTGGCCTGGAGAATTCCATGGACTGTACAGTCCATGGGGTCACAAAGAGTTGGACAAAACTGAGTGACTTTCACTTTCAAAGCACTTATAGATGTTCCTGGCTGGCATGGAATAAATGCTATACAAATGTTTATTAAATGAAAAAATAAAAAAATCTTATCTTCAGTTATTCTTCCTATATTTTATTTTCTCTATCACATTCTCTCCTTTAACTTCTAGCTCCTTCAAGGTTGTTCCCCCTTTGGCTCTATGTCCAATTAAACCTCTCTACCAGGAATTTCTAGCTCTGACCTTATCCTTGTTATTACCCAGTTTAAAAAGGGAGGTTTTTATGACGCCCAACTTACAGACTAAATTAAATTCCCTAAATACAAATTTTAAAACTCTCTACTTTTTCTTTCTTGGATTTATCACAGTTTTAAGCATTGGCATGGTTTCCTCCCTAATGTCCATATGCCTAGCTGAACTAGAAGCCCTCGGGTGTTAGCATTAAAATTGTGCTTGTATTGCTTGTGTTCTAATCCCATCATTTATCACAGTAAATAGTCCATGGTAGGCTCCCAATAAACATTTAGAAAATGAATGAATGAATGAAGAAATAATACTCCCAACATTCCATCCTTGTGTGCAGTTCTAGAGTTTCATATCTACCTTGAAACAAAATGGCAGTTTAGTCTTGTCAGTTTATGAAAGACAGATATGCCAAAGCTGAGCTTTAGACACTCAGTTTGAGTGACTTTGTACAATGTGATTAGTTCTTTAAAGTTATCTTAATATGAATATTATTACTCAGTGTTATTCTCCTTAAACCTCTGTCTCACACAATGTAGCAAAAGTAATAAACCCCAGCCCAGTAATAATTTATATCCTTAGTCATAAAGAAAGAGTTCAAATAATGTTCTGCTTATAAGATGTTCTCTTGTTATCAGTCACTTTATAATGAGTTGCATAACTCTTTCTAAAAAGGCAAGCATATCTCAGGGTCTTCAATGGAACAACCGTCCCTTTTCCACATGTGGGGTCTCAGAACAGCAAGCAGAGGAAGTCATCTCCACAGCATCCTGCTGTGAAGCATATGTGAGACTGAACTGCACTCCCATGGACCAGTGAGGAATGCTTACTTGTCCTCTTCACCATTTTAGAATGAAAAAACAGACACAGTGAACAACTTTGTTTCTAAGGAAAGAGTGCGGTTGAATTGCAATTGCTGGAGGGGTAAAAAACACATACTGTTAGCTACCCCTTAAAAAAAGGATCTGTTTATTTGTATACTTGCTCTTATGCTCTGAAACATCTCAATCTTGGATTGAGTGATATATGAAGGGATCAATCAGCTTGCCTGTGAGCCAAGCACTCTCCTTGTAGCCAGCTAAGGATATAACCACTTTCATGGCAGCAGGGTGTCTTGACATTGTGAGGTAAATTACCTCCTCTTGGATACCAAGTGGTACCAGGAAAAAGTAATTTACCTTCTTCAGGTTACACTCCCCCAGAGAATAAAGCACTCACCTAGATGAGCAAATTGCTTTTCCCTTATCATTATGAAATACCATCCTGCCACAGTGTTCTCTTTGCCCTGGTCCATCGGCGAGCTGATTTTTGTCATTCCTTTTTTTTTTTTTTTGCTTTTCTCCCTTTTCAGTGCATAGCTAGGGAAAAAACTCAGCGACAAAATGAAGAGTGCTGTTTTCACTGAAAATGGAAGGCCGCAACTTAATGGAATAATATTGGTTTGGTTATTCCTCAGAATTTGTGTCCCTAAAACAGATGAAATCTAAACTAAAGATTAAAGTGTATTTCCAAACATGAAGTGGAACAGCAATGTTCAAACATGTTCAACCAGGCTGGTTTGCAGCCACAAAGAAGCAGTCTGACAATAAACATTCTGAATGATAGTTCTCACGATGATTCACTGAAACTACTTACAACTATTTTACTGAAGTCTAGAGCACTAACTCTAGAGTTTAATTTGGCATTTAATGGTCCTGCAACTCCTTTAGTGAGAATGAGGAGATGACCTCTTTTAGGATATCCATGAGTTCTTTTCAGCCATGGGGGCATTGTGTTATGTCCTCAAAATGCAATTTTATAAATTATCCTTTATGTTGTCCAAGAGTTAATGTGACCATCCTCCTCCCAAATGACTCACTCTCTTCTCATCCTCAGAGACAGGTGTGCCATGGATTTGATTGCATCAAAATAAGCACTAACCGAGGATAGAATGTTTACAGAATTAAAGCAGGAGAAAATATTAGACATACATCAAGATAGGCAGGTTTAAAAATACACAAGGGTGTCCTGACCCATCATAGTTTTCATGGAAGAATTAACTTCAAATAGGCAACAATTTTTGTGGTTTGTTTCATTTTGTTTTCTGGGAACACTGCTATATTAATCGAGAAAAATAAAACATAGACCACAAGCCTTCACGTGTACAGCTATTATTTTGGTAATGTGATTTTGCTCTTAAGCTTTATCTTTAAATACGGCCTCAGTTTGCAGCCATGGAAAATTAACATTTAAAAACTAATAAATACAGCATTTAAAATATGAAATGCTTCCAAACTAATGATATCTTAAGTAATCCTCTGGAGGAAAACAAAATTAAGAGAAAAATAGTATGGAATTAAGCTGCTTTAAATATTAATAGTAAGTAGCAAATGAATGTGATCTAGAGTACTGCTCACTTCTCCTTGGACCCCTGCAAGTCCTTCTTGCATTTCCTTTTCATATTCCCTTTTTTCACAGCTATCTCAATTTTATTATATGAAAGGAATTTTCAAACTAGTGTGTATTACATAAACTTGTTATTTGTATCTCTTTTCCCAGGTACAGCTGGCTCTTAACCTTAATTTATTCAACCTATCATTTATAGAGTGAATATTGTATGCTAGTAATTGTGTTAGACAGTGGGGTTCCTGCATCAGAGAGGACATAGTTGTTCTCGCTCCAACATATATCAAGTTTGCAGATAGAAAGTTATGTTGTGAGTACACAAATTAGCAAAAGACAAAAAAGGTACATACTTTTATACAACTTGATTCTGAGTTGGCAAAAGTAAGCAATAGAAAGGTAAGAGAAAATTGTTTCTGGATAAGATAAAGTATTTGGAACTGAATTTACCTCTATGTATGAAATAACTCAAAACTGAACAAAATATATGGAAAAATGGCATAGAGTATTAAATCAGTTCAGTTCAGTTCAGTAGCTTAGTCTTGTCTGACTCTTTGTGACCCCATGGACTGCAGCACGCCAGGCCTCCTGTCCATTACGAACTCCTGGAGCTTGTTCAAACTCATGTCCATTGACTTGGTGATGCCATCCAACCATCTCATCCCCTGCTGTCTCCTTCTCCTCCTGCCTTCAATCTTTCCCAGCATCAGGGTCTTTTCAAATGAGTCACCTCTTTGCATCAGGTGGCCAAAGTATTGGAGTTTCAGCTTCAACATCAGTCCTTCGAATGAACACCCAGGACTGATCTCCTTTAGGATGGACTGGTTGGATCTCCTTGCAGTCCAAGGGACTCTCAAGAGTCTTCTCCAACACCACAGTTCAAAAGCATCAATTCTTCAGCACTCAGCTTTCTTCACAGTCCAACTCTCACATCCATACATGACCACTGGAAAAACTATATCCTTGACTAGACTGACCCTTGTTGGCAAAGTAATGTCTCTACTTTTTAATATGTTGTCTAGGTTGGTCATAACTTTCCTTCCAAGGACTAAGCGTCTTTTAATTTCATGGCTGCAGTCACCATCTGCAGTGATTTTGGAGTCCCCAAAATTAAGTCTGCCACTGTTTCCACTGTTTCTCCATCTATTTGCCATGAAGTGATGGGACCGGATGCCATGATCTTTGTTTTCTGAATGTTGAGCTTTAAGCCAACTTTTTCACTCTCCTCTTTCACTTTCATCAAGAGGCTCTTTAGTTCTTCACTTTCTGCCTAAAATTTGGTGTCATCTGCATATTTGAGGTTACTGATATTTCTCCCAGCAATCTTGATTCCAGCTTGTGCTTCATCTAGCCCAGTGTTTCCATTGATGTACTCTGCATATAAGTTAAATAAGCAGGGTGACAATATATAGCTTTGATGTACTCCTTTTCCTATTTGGAACCAATCTGTTGTTCCATGTCCAGTTCTAACTGTTGCTTCCTGACCTGCATATAGATTTCTCAAGAGTCAAGTCAGGTGGTCTGGTATTCCCATCTCTTGAAGAATTTTCCACAGTGTATTGTGATCCACAGTCAAAGGCTTTGGCACAGTCAGTAAAGCAGAAATAGATGTTTTTCTGGAACTCTCTTGCTTTTTCCATGATCCAGCAGATGTTGGCAATTTGATCTCTGGTTCCTTTGCCTTTTCTAAAACCATATTGAACATCCGGAAGTTCACAGTTCACATATTGTTGAAGCCTAGCTTGGAGAATTTTGAGCATTACTTTGCTAACATGTGATATGAGTGCAATTATGTGGTAGTTTGAACATTCTTTGGCATAGCCTTTCTTAGGGACTGGAATGAAAACCTACCTTTTCCAGCCCTGTGGCCACTGCTGAGTTTTCCAAATTTGCTGACATATTGAGTGCAGCACTTCCACAGCATCATCTTTTAGGATTTGAAATAGCTCAACTGGAATTCTATCACCTCCACTAGGTTTGTTCATAGTGATGCTTCCTAAGGCCCACCTTACTTCACATTCCAGGATGTCTGGCTCTAGGTGAGGGATCACACCATCATGATTATCTGGGTCATCAAGATCTTTTTTGTATAGTTCTGCTGTGTATTCTTGCCACCTTTTCTTATTAAGAAAGGACCTAACCTTCTGTTAGGTCCATACCATTTCTGTCCTTTATTGAGCCCATCTTTGCATGAAATGTTCCCTTGGTATCTCTAATTTTCTTGAAGACATCTCTAGTCTTTTCCATTCTATTGTTTTCCTCTATTTCTTTGCACTGATCACTGAGGAAGGCCTTCTTATCTCTCCTTGCTATTCTTTGGAACTTGGCATTCAAATTGGTTTATCTTTCCTTTTTTTCCTTTGCTTTTGGCTTCTCTTCTTTTCACAGCTATTTGTGGGACCTCCTCAGACAGCCATTTTGCTTTTTTGCATTTCTTTTCCATGGGGATGGTCTTGATCCCTGTTTCCTGTACAATGTCATGAACCTCCATCCATAGTTCATCAGGCACTCTGTCTATCAGATCTAGTCCCTTAAATCTATTTCTCACTTCCACTGTATAATTGTTAGGGATTTGGTTTAGGTCATACCTGAATGGTCTAGTGGTTTTCCCTACTTTCTTCAATTTAAGCCCGAATTTGGCAATAAGGAGTTAATGATCTGAGCCACAGTCAGCTCCCAGTCTTGTTTTTGCTGACTGTATAGAGCTTCTCCATCTTTGGCCACAAACAATATGATCAATCTAATTTCGGTGTTGACCATCTGGTGATGTCCATGTGTAGAGTCTTCTCTTGTTTTGTTGGAAGAGGCTGTTTGCTATGACCAGTGCCTTCTCTTGGCAGAACTCTATTAGCTTTTGCCCTGCTTCATTCTGTACTCCAAAGCCAAATTTGCCTGTTACTCCAGGTGTTTCTTGACTTCCTACTTTTGCATTCCAGTCCCCTATAATGAAAAGCACATCTTTTTGGGGTGTTAGTTCTAGAAGGTCTTGTAGGTCTTCATAGAACCATTCAACTTCAGCTTCTTCAGCATTACTGGTAGGGGCATAGACTTGGAATACCATGATATTGAATGGTTTCTCTTGGAGATGAACAGAGGTCATTCTGTCATTTTTGAGATTGCATCCAAGTACTGCATTTTGGACTCTTGTTGACTATGAATGTTACTCCATTTCTCCTAAGGGATTCTTGCCCACAGTAGTAGATATAATGGTCAGTTCAGTTCAGTTCAGTTCAGTCACTCAGTCCTGTCCAACTCTTTGCGACCCCATGAATTACAGCACGCCAGGCCTATAATGGTCAGCTGAGTTAAATTCACCCATTCCAGTTCATTTTAGCTCGCTGATTCCTAAAATGTCGACGTTCACTCTTGCCATCTCCTGTTTGATCACTTCCAATTCATTAAATACCAGGCTATTAAGGACAAGACTGGGAAGAAATGAGGTGAGTCCTACAAATTCCTTAGCTTACTACCTTGAAATAGTTTCTAAGCTACAATAGGGGGAAGGGAAACCTAGGCAGAGCCTGGTCAGATTTGAGTTTTTTAACCTGATGGTTCAGAGAGGTCAAATTAGCTGGAGTAAGCAGGACAGAGTACTCCAGAGGAGAATCTGCATAGAAAGAGGACTCTTCAAAAAAAAAAAAAAAAGAGAGAGAGAGAGAACTGTAGATGTCTCTGTGGGGCCCTTTTGAGCCTACAGCAGAGTATTAATAAACCCATGTATGTTCTAAATCTACACAAATCAGTGGAGAAAAAAACCCCAAAATACTTAGAAGTTACAGTGTTGAACCTCATGCAAGAAAATGGTGCCTTTTCCCACCAATCAGACTATAATTTGTATACCTTGTTCATAATTTATAGGGTATTAGGTACAGTACCAGAATTGTCTTGCCTCAGTAATAATGGAATAATTATGCTAGATTAATCATTGTTCTTATCCTACTTAACACTTTTTAAAAGCAAGACTAAAAAAAATCAACCTGCTTCTAAGTAATGAACTGCATCCCAGAGCAAAGCTCACAATTCTAGGCATCCATTCAAAATCAGCAAAATGCAAAGAAATAAGAAGATATGAATCCTGAATAAGAGAAAAATCAATGAATTAAAGTAAACAAGAACTGACGCAGATATTAGGGTTTGCAGACAAGGAGATTAAGTGGTTCTTATAAATGTATTACATATTTTTAAGAGCTTAAATAGTGACATGAAAAATATAAAAATGGCAAGTTCAAATTTCTAGACATGAAAACTTCTATGTCTGAATGGGAAAATGCAGTGGATGGGAATAGTAGCAGATTAATCATTTACAAAGAAAAAGATTGCTGAACTTGAAGACATAGAAGTAAAAATTATAAAAAATAAAGCATATGAATGAAAAAGAATTTTCAAAAACTCAGTGAGTTATAGGGAAATATTGCAGTCTAACATCATGGAAGTGCTATCCTTGATGAGAAAGTCAGAACATAAAGATATTAAAAGAGATAATGGTCAAAATTTTTCATCAATCTTTCCCAGCATGAGGGTCTTTTCCAATGCGTTGGCTGTTCGCATCAGGTGGCCATAGTATTCGAGCTTCAGCTTCAGCATTAGTCCTTCAAATGAGTATTCAGGGTTGATTGCATTTGGGATTGAGTGGTTTGTCCAAGGGACTCTCAAGAGTTTTCTCCAGCACCATAGTTTGAAAGCATCAATTCTTCAGAGCTCTGCCTTCCTTACGGTCCAGTTCTCACATCTGTACATGACTACTGAAAAGACCATAGCTTTGACCATTAGAACCTTTGTTGGCAAACTGATGTCTCTGCTTTTTAAAACACTGCTAAGTTTCTCATAAATTTCCTTCCAAGAAGCAAGCATCTCCTTCTTTCATAGCTTCAGTCACCCTCTGCAGTGATTTTAGAGCCCAAGACAAGAGAACCTGTCACTACTTCCACTTTTTCCCCTTCTATTTGCCATGAAGTGATGGGACTGGATGCCGTGGTCTTAGTTTTTTTAATACTGAGTTTTAAGCCAGCTTCTTTACTCTCCTCTTTCACCCTCATCAAGGGACTCTTTGGTTCCTCTTTGCTTTCTGTCATTAGAGTGGTACCATCTGGATAACTGAGCTTGTTGATATTTCTCCCAGCAATCTGATTCCAACTTGTAACTCATCCAGCCTGGCATTTCACACAATGTACTCTGCATATATGTTAAATAAATAATATACAGCCTTGTTGTATATAGAATACTTTTCAGCAATAAAAAGGAATAAAATAATGACACAAGCAAGAACACTGATGAATTTCAAGATAAGTATGCTGAATTAAAGAAACCATAAAATAAGTAATACATGCATATGATTCCATTTATGTAAAACTCTAAAAATGTACAATAATCTATAGTCAAATAAAGCAAATTAGTGGTTGCTTGGGGATGGGGATGTGGGAAAAAACAGGCAGGAGGGAATTACTAAGAGTTCTAAGAAAAAATTTTTGGATGATAACTGTGTTCATTATCTTGGTCATCATGTACATTTTATAAATGTGTATGTATATTAAAACATCAAAGTTGACAGAAAATAGAGGCAGTTCTTTGTTTATTCATTATTCCCTAATGCAAAAAAGAAATAGATGAATCATGTTAATGTTAAAAATATTT
Organism: Bos mutus; assembly: GCF_027580195.1. Taxonomy (NCBI): domain Eukaryota; kingdom Metazoa; phylum Chordata; class Mammalia; order Artiodactyla; family Bovidae; genus Bos; species Bos mutus. The sequence goes on along the minus strand of NC_091631.1, from coordinate 72,324,267 downwards.
GAGGTTAGATATCAAAAGATGTGGACTTGGGTCCTAGCTCCCCTACTCTCTAGCAAAGTGAGTTAAGCCTGGCCTCAAATATCTGCTTCCTAATTTATAAAAACTGTAATATCTATCTCATAGTGTTTGCATTGGACTAAATGAGATAATATAACCAAAACAGCACTTTGTGAACTACAAGACATTACAGAACAATAGATAGATACTAGATAGATGACAGATACATAGATAGATAAATACATAGGTAGATATATATAGATACATATATACATAGATAAAAGTACAGTTATGTTTTGTTACTTTAGTAACATTAAAGATCTGATCTAATTTTAATTGCCAATGTTTCTCAAATATCATTACTGCCAAAATTTTTCTAAAAGAGGTTATATTTTGATATTTTCAATCAACAGTACTTTTGAAACAAGTAAATTTGAAAATTAATCTTTATTGGGTTATAAATATGGTAAATAGAAAGGCACATGAAGCCTACATATATGTGTCACTACAGCATATAAATCTGGTGACCTGAGAAGAGTGTGGTGCTGTGTTCCATAGGACAGCTCCTATGTAAGGCTGCCTCTCAAGATCAGAAAATGTAACTGGTCTACCTAGAAATAAAAACAGAGAATTAGACAATTGAACATTTAGTGGACTATAGTCCAAATGAAATAATAAGACAGAACCCCAGAAAAAGAACTAGATGAAGTGGAAATAAGCAACTACTCAATAAAAAGTTTGAAGTAATGATCATAAAGATGTTCAACAAGCTCCACCGAAAATGAATGGATGCAGAGAGAATTTAACAAAGAAAATATAAAGAATCAAACAGTGCTGAAGAGTACAATAAATGAAATTTTAAAATATACTGGAAAGAAACAGTAGTAGATTAGATGATACAAAGGAATGGATCGGTGAACTGGAAGACAGAGTAATGGAAATCAGGCAAGCTGAAAAAGGAAAAGAAGAAAGAATTTTCAAAAATGAGAATAGTTTAAGAGACATCTGAGACAAGGGCAAAGGATATTAATATTTGCATTGTAGGGACCCAAAAAGGAGATGACAGAGAAAGGGGAAGATACCTTATATGAAGAACTAATAGCTAAAAACTTCAGCTAACCTGGTAAAGGAAACAAAAACCCAGGTTCAGGGAGAAATAGAGTCCCAAACAAGATGAATCCAAAGAGATCCACAGCAAGATACATTATAATTAAATGAGTAAAAATTGAAGATAAAAAGAATGTTAAAAGCAGAAAGAAAAAAGAAACCATTATACATTAAAGAAACTCCCATAAAGCTAACAGGGGACTCTTTAACAGAAACTTTGAAAACCAGAAGGTTTGGCACAATATATTCAAAGTGCTGAAAGGAAAACACCTGGAACCAAAAATGCTCTATCCACCAAGGCTCTGATTCAAATTTGAAGGAACAATAAAGGGTTTTACAAACAAGCAAAAGTTTAGAATTTAGCACCAGTAACTTGGCTTTCCAAGAAATGCTGTAGAGGTTTCTGTGAGTGGAAAAAAAAAATAGATCATAACTATAAATATGAAAATTATGATAGAAAAGATCTTATCAGTAAAGGGAAACATACAGCAAAGTTAATAGAGCAACCACTTACAAAGCTAGTGCATGCCTGTAATGTTGCTTCAGTCATGTCCAACTTTTTTAGACCCTATGGACTATAGCCTGCCAGGCTACTCTGTCCCAGGGATTCTCCAGGCAAGAATACTGGAGCGGGTTGTTATGCACTCCTCCAGGGGATCTTCCTGACTCAGGGATTGAACCCACGTCTCTTACAACTCCTGCATTGGCAGGCAGGTTTTTTACCTCTAGTGACACCTGCTGCTGCTGCTGCTGCTAAGTCGCTTCAGTCATGTCTGACTCTGTGCGACCTCATAGATGGCAGCCCACCAGGCTCCCCTGTCCCTGGGATTCTCCAGGCAAGAACACTGGAGTGGGTTGCCATTTCCTTCTCCAATGCATGAAAGTGAAAAGTGAAAGTGAAGTCGCTCAGTCGTGTCAGACTCTTCTCGACCCCATGAACTGCAGCCCACCAGGCTCCTCTGCCCATGAGATTTTCCAGGCAACAGTGCTGGAGTGGGGTGCCGTTGCCTTCTCCACTAGTGCCGCCTGGGAATCCCATAAAGCTAGTAGGAAAATTCAAAGACAGATATAGAAAAATCATCAATATCCATGATAATTAGTGGCTGTATACAAAAAAGATGTAAAATATGATGTCAAAAACGTTAACTATGGGAGGAAGTGAAAATGCAAGGTTATTAGAAACATTCAAACTTAAGAGATTATCAGCTTAAAAATTTAACATATGTTTATGTTTACATATGAACCTCATGGTACCAGTAAACCAAACATCTATAATAGATACACACATAAAAAGAGAAAGAAATTCAAACACAACATTAAAGATGTTATCAAATCATAAGGGAAAAGAGGAAATAAAGAAAGAAACAGAAAGAACTATAAAAACAACAGCAAATAATTAACAAAATGCCAATCGGTACACACCTATCAATAACTACTAAAAGTGTAGGTGGATTAAATGCTCCAATCAAAAGACACAGAGTAGTTGAATGGATAAAAACAATACCCATATAAATGCTGCCTAAAAGACTCTCCAGATATGCTCCTGCCCTGGGTAAAGACCACCTGTGTCACTAGCCAGGAATAAAAACATGCTACTAAATTCAATCAGAATGCTAGGAGCATTTTGAATGGCGAATTGAAAATAGTCTTAGATATTTGATTCCTTTTCATTTTGTTAAACAACAACAACAACAAAAAAAGACAGAGTTATTCTGTCACCTGAAGTTGTCAGATAATATTTTCCAACAGCTAAAGTTAAGTAGTTTAAAAAAAAATTAATGACATAATCAAAAGACTCACATTTATTATATTTTGCTTAATTAAGTATGCAAACTTTTTCATTTTATGCTATCTAGAAATACAAATAGAATTATTTCTACAGTTTTGTCTTGTTTTAATAATTGGAGAAAATGGGATAAAATAGCATGCAACAAAATGATTATCCCACTTTTATAAAACCAATTATGATACTTGTATATTTGAGAAGATAAACTCTGTATTGAGCCTTAAAATCCAGTGTGGCTTTCAGTTCAGTTCAGTTCAGTCACTCAGTCATGTCCAACTCTTTGCAACCCCATGAATCACAGCACGCCAGGCCTCCTGGTCCATCACCAACTCCCAGAGTTCACTCAGACTCATGTCCATCGAGTCAGTGATGCCATCCAGCCATCTCACCCTCTGTCGTCCCCTTTTCCTCCTGCCCCCAATCCCTCCCAGCATCAGAGACTTTTCCAATGAGTCAACTCTTCGCATGAGGTGGCCAAAGTACTGGAATTTCAGCTTCAGCATAATTCCTTCCAAAGAAATCCCAGGGCTGATCTCCTTCAGAATGGACTGGTTGGATCTCCTTGCAGTCCAAGGGACTCTCAAGAGTCTTCTCCAACACCACAGTTCAAAAGCATCAATTCTTCAGCGCTCAGCCTTTTCACAGTCCAACTCTAACATCCATACATGACCACAGGAAAAACCATAGCCTTGACTAGATGAACCTTTGTTGGCAAAGTAATATCTCTGCTTTTGAAAATGCTATCTAGGTTGGACATAATTTTGCTTTCAAGGAGTAAGTGTCCTTTATTTTCATGGATGCAGTCACCATCTGCAGTGATTTTGGAGCCCAGAAAAATAAAGTCTGACACTGTTTCCACTGTTTCCCCATCTATTTCCCATGAAGTGGTGGGACCCGATGCCATGATCTTCGTTTTCTGAATGTTGAGCATTAAGCCAACTTTTTCACTCTCCACTTTCACTTTCATCAAGAGGCTTTTGAGTTCCTCTTCACTTTCTGCCATAAGGGTGATGTCATCTGCATATCTGAGGTTATTGATATTTCTCCCTGTAATCTTGATTCCAGCTTGTTCTTCCAGTCCAGCGTTTCTCCTGATGTACTCTGCATAGAAGTTAAATAAGCAGGGTGACAATATTCGGCCTTGACGTACTCCTTTTCCTATTTGGAATCAGTCTGTTGTTCCATGTCCGGTTCTAACTGTTGCTTCCTGACCTGCATACAAATTCCTCAAGAGGCAGATCAGGCGGTCTGGTATTCCCATCTCTTGAAGAATTTTCCACAGTTTATTGTGATCCACACAGTCAAAGGCTTTGGCATAGTCAATAAAGTAGAAATAGTTGTTTTTCTGGAACTCTCTTGCTTTTTCCATGATCCAGTGGATGTTGACAATCTGATCTCTGATTCCTCTGCCTTTTCTAAAAGCAGCTCGAACATCAGGAATTTCATGGTTCACGTATTGCTGAAGCCTGGCTTGGAGAATTTTGAGCATTACTTTACTAGTGTGTGAGATGAGTGCAATTGTGCAGTAGTTTGAGCATTCTTTGGCATTGCCTTTCTTTGGGATTGGAATGAAAACTGACCTTTTCCAGTCCTGTGGCCACTGCTGAGTTTTCCAAATTTGCTGGCATATTGAGTGCAGCACTTTCACAGCATCATCTTTCAGGATTTGGAATAGCTCAACTGGAATTCCATCACCTCCATTAGCTTTGTTTGTAGTGATGCTTTCTACAGCCCACTTGACTTCACATTCCACGAAGACATAATATGGATATGATTTGAATTTAGTTGGCTGACGTTCCTGAACCAAAAAGGATTTATACTGAGTGAAGAAGGAAAGGTAAAAAGTAGTATTTTGTATATTTTTATAATAAAATATAAATTAAGATATTTTATCATGGAAAAAATAAATAAATAAATAAAAGACTCTCTGGAGAAGGCAATGGCACCCCACTCCAGCATTCTTGGTGGGAGAATCCCATGGATAGAGGAGCCTCATAGGCTGCAGTACATGGGGTCGATAAGAGTCAGATACGACTGAGTGACTTCACTTTCACTTTCATGCATTGGAGAAGGAAATGGCAACCCACTCCAGTGTTCTTGCCTGGAGAATCCCAGGGACGGGGGAGCCTGGTGGGCTGCCGTCTATGGGGTTTCACAGAGTCGGACATGACTGAAGTGACTTAGCAGCGGCAGCAAAAGACTCTCACTTAAGCTTAAAAGACATTTTAAAAAAAAGACACTAAAGACACACATTTAAAGACATTTAAAGACATTTAAAGTCAGCTCTTTAGCCATGTGATGCAAAGCACTGACTCATTTGAAAAGACCCTGATGCTGGGAAAGATTGAAGGCTCGAGAAGAAGGGGACAACAGAGGGTGATATGGTTAGATGGCATCACCGACTCAATGGACATGAGTTTGAATAAACTCCGGGAGCTGGTGATGGACAGGGAGGCCTTGCATGCTGCAGTACATGAGGTCACAAAGAGTCAGACACAACTGAGCAACTGAACTGAACTTAAAAGACACACAACAGTACGTGAACCGTGAACTTCCAGCTATTCAACATGGATTTAGAAAAGTCAGAGGAACCAGAGATCAAATTGCCAACATCTGATGGATCATTGAAAAAGCAAGAGAGTTCCAGAAAAACATCTACTCTGCTTTATTGACTATGCCAAAACCTTTGACTGTGTGGATCACAACAAACTCTGGAACATTCTTCAAGAGATGGGAATACCAGACCACCTGACCTGCCTCTTGAAAAACCTGTATGCAGGTCAGGAAGCAACAGTTAGAATCGGACATGGAACCACAGACTGGTTCCAAATCGGGAAAGGGGTACGTCAAGGCTGTATACTGTCACCCTGCTTATTTAAGTTATATGCAGAGTACATCATAGGAAACATTGGGCTGGATGAAGCACAAGCTGGAATAGTATCCCAGAGAAACAAAATACACATTCCTTTTAAGAGCACATGTGAGATGTGAGCACATGCTAGGCTAAAAAAATTTCAGTAAATTTAAGAATATGGAAAACTAGTAGACCATTCAGGTATGACCTAAATCAAATCCCTTATGATTCTACAGTGGAAGAGAGAAATAGATTTAAGGTATTAGATCTGATAGATAGAGTGCCTGATGAACTATGGATGGAAGTTCATGAAATTGTACAGGAGACAGGGATCAAGACTATCCCCATGGAAAAGAAATGCAAAAAAGCAAAATGGCTGTTTGGAGAGGCCTTACAAATAGCTGTGAAAAGAAGAGAAGCAAAAAGCAAAGGAGAAAAGGAAAGATATAAGCATATGAATGCAGAGTTCCAAAGATAGCAAGGAGATATAAGAAAGCTTTCCTCAGCAATCAGTGCAAAGAAATAGAGGAAAACAACAGAATGGGAAGGACCAGAGATATCTTCAAGAAAATTAGAGATACCAAGGGAACATGTCATGCAAAAATGGGCTCGATAAAGGACAGGAATGGTATGGACCTAATAGAAGCAGAAGATATTAAGAAGAGGTGGCAAGAATACACAGAAGAATTGTACAAAAAAGATCTTCACAACCAAGATAATCATGATGGTGTGATCACTCACCTAGAGCCAGACATCCTGGAATGTGAAGTCAGGTGGGCCTTAGGAAGCATCACTATGAACAAAGCTAGTGGAGGTGATGGAATTCCAGTGGAGCTATTTCAAATCCTGAAAGATGATGCTGTGAAAGTGCTGCACTCAATATACCAGCAAATTTGGAAACCTCAGCAGTGGCCACAGGACTGGAAAAGGTCAGTTTTCATTCCAATCCCAAAGAAAGGCAATGCCAAAGAATGCTCAAACTACCGCACAATTGCACTCATCTCACACACTAGTAAAGTAATGCTCAAAATTCTCCAAGCCAGGCTTCAGCAATACGTGAACCATGAGCTTCCAGATGTACAAACTGGTTTTAGAAAAGGCAGAGGAATCAGAGATCAAATTGCCAACATCTGCTGGATCATGGGAAAAGCAAGAGAGTTCCAGAAAAACATCTATTTCTGCTTTATTGACTATGCCAAAGCCTTTGTCTGTGTGGATTACAACAAACTGTGGAAAATTCTTCAAGAGATGGGAATACCAGACCACCTGACCTGCCTCTTGAGAAATCTGTATGCAGGTCAGGAAGCAACAGTTAAAATCGGACATGGAACAACAGACTGGTTCCAAACTGGGAAAGGAGTATGTCAAGGCTGTATATTGTCACCCTGCTGATTTAACTTATATACAGAGTACATCATAGGAAATTCTGGGCTGGATGAAGCACAAGCTGGAATCAAGATTGCTGGGAGAAATACCAATAACCTCAGATATACAGATGATACCACCCTTTTGGCAGAAAGTGAACAAGAACTAAAGAGCCTCTTGATGAAAGTGAAAGCGGAGAATGAAAAAGTTGGCTTAAAACTCAACATTCAGAAAACTAAATTCATGTCATCTTGTCCCATCACTTCATGACAAATAGATGGGAAAACAGTGGAAACAGTGACAGACTTTATTTTTGGCTCCAAAATCACTGAACTTGGTGACTGCAGCCATGAAATTAAAAGATGCTTGCTCCCTGGAAGAAAAGCTATGACCAACCTAGACAGCATATTAAAAAGCAGTGACATTACTTTGTCAGCAAAGGTCCGTCTAGTCAAAGTTATGGTTTTTCCAGTAGTCATGCATGGATGTGAGAATTGGACTATAAAGAAAGCTGAGTGCTGAAGAACTGATGCTTTTGACCTGTGGTGTTTGAGAAGTTTCTTTAGAGTCCCTTGGACTGCAAGGATCCAACCAGTCAGTCCTAAAGGAGATCAGTCCTGAATATTCATATTCATTGGAATAATGAATATTGAATTATTATTATTCAATAAACATTGAATATACATGCTGAAGTGAAGTGAAATCGCTCAGTCATGTCCGATTCTTTGCGACCCCATGGACTGTAGCATACCAGGTTCCTCCATCCATGGGATTTTCCAGGCAAGAGTACTGGATTGGGTTGCCATTTCCTTCTCCAGGGGGTCTTCCCAACCCAGGGATCAAACCCAGGTCTCCTGCATTGCAGGCAGACGCTTTACCCTCTAAGCCACCAGGGAAGTTTCTGGGCTGGAGTAAGCACAAGCTGGCATCAGGATTGCTGGGAGAAATATCAATAACCTCAAATATGCAGATGACACCACCTTTATGGCAGAAAGTGAAGAAGAACTAAAGAGCCTCTTGATGAAAATGAAAGAGGAGAGTGAAAAAGTTGGCTTAAAGCTCAACATTCAGAAAACGAAGATTATGGCATCTGGTCCCATCACTTCATGGGAAATAGATGGGGAAACAGTGGAAACAGTGGCTGACTTTATTTTGGGGCGCTCCAAAATCACTGCAGATGGTGAAAGCAGTCACGAAAGTAAAAGACGGTTACTTCTTGGAAGGAAATTTATGACCAACCTAGAAAGTGAAAGTGAAGTCCCTCTGTCTTGTCCAACTCTGTGCGAACCCATGGACTATAGCCTACCAGGTTCCTCCATCCATGGGATTTTCCAGGCAAGAGTACTGGAGTGGGTTGCCATTTCCAACTTAGATAGCATATTAAAAAGCAGAGACATTACTTTGTCAACAAAGGTCCATCTAGTCAAGGCTATGGTTTTTCCAGTTGTCATGTATGGATGTGAGAGTTGGAGTATAAAGAAAACTGAGTGCTGAAAAATTGATGCTTTTGAACTGTGGTGTTGGAGAAGACTCTTGAGAGTCCCTTGGACTGCAAAGAACCAACAAGTCCATCCTAAAGGAGATCAGTCCTGGGTGTTCATTGGAAGGACTGATGTTGAAGCTGAAACTCCAATACTTTGGCCACCTAATGTGAAGAGCTGACTCATTTGTGAAGTCCCTGATGCTGGGAAATATTGAGGGCAGGAGGACAAGGGGACGACACAGGATGAGATGGTTGGATGGCATCACCAACTCAGTGGACACGGGTTTGGGTAAACTCTGGCAGTTGGTGATGGACAGGGAGGCCTGGCGTGCTGTGGTTCATGATGTCACAAAGAGTCAGACACGACTGAGCAACTGAACTGAACTGATTCATGCTGAAGCTGAAACTCCAATACTTTGGTCACCTGATTGAAGAACTTACTCATTGGAAAAGATGCTGGTGCTGGGAAAGATTGAAGGCAGGAAGAGAACGGGACAACAGAGGATGAGATGCGTGGATGGCATCACGTACTCAATGGATATAAGTTTGAGCAAGCCCCGGGAGAATTGATGATGGACAGCGAAGCCTAGCGTGCTGAAGTCCAAGGGGTCACAAAGAGTTTGACACGACCGAGTGACTGAACTGAACTGAAACATATCAATGTATCACTGAAGAAATAAAGGAGGAAATCAGAAGCTACCAGGAGACAAAAGAAAATGGAAACACAATGAACCAAACCATACAGGACACAGCGAAAGTAGTTCTAAGGGAGGGGTTTATAGACATACGAACCTACTTCAGGATATAAAAATAATTTCAAATAAAGCAAACTTATACTTAATATAAAAATGATAAACAAACTCAAAATTAGTATCAGGAAATAATAAAGATCAGAGCAGACATAAATGGAGACTAACCAATAATAGAAAGCATCAGTGAAACTCAGAGCTAGTTATTAAAACATAGTAAAACTGATAAACCTTTAGCCAGACTCATCTTGAAAAACAAAAGAGATAAGGCCTCCAACAGAATTTATGTCAGAAATAATAATATCAGAATATCAGAAATTAATGTCAGAAATTAAAAGAAAATATTATAATAGACAAGATAGAAATGTAAAGTTTCATAAGAGATTACTACAAATTATGTGATAATAAAATGGACAACCTAGAAGAAATGGAGAAATTCCTAAAATATGCAATCTCCCACCTATCCTTCTAAAGCTATTCCAAAAATTGAGAGGAAGGACTATTTGAGGCTAAGTCAGTCAGTCAGTTCAGTTGCTCAGTCATGTCCGACTTTTTGTGACCCCATGAATCACAGCATGCCAGGCATCCCTGTCCATCACCAACTCCCAGGGTTCACTCAAACTCATGTCCATCGAGTCAGTGATGCCATCCATCCATCTCATCCTCTTTCAGCTTCAACATCAGTCCTTCCAATGAACACCCAGGACTGATCTCCTTTAGAATGGACTGATTGGATCTCCTTGCAGTCCAAGGGACTCTCAAGTGTCTTCTCCAACACCACAGTTCAAAAGCATCAATTCTTTGGCACTCAGCTTGTCACCCTAACACCAAAACCAGAAAAAGATATCACAAACAATAAAATTTTAGGCTAGCATCACTGATTAAATCAACACTGAATATTCATTGGAGGGACTGAAGCTGAAGCTCCAGTACTTTGTGTCGACACCTCATGCGAAGAGCCAACTCATTGGAAAAGCCCCTGATGCTGGGAAAGATTGAAGGCAAAAGAAGAAGGGGGTGACAGAGAATGAAATAGTTAAATAGTATAATTGAGTCAATGCACATGAATTTGAGCAAACTCTGGGAGATAGTGAAGGACAGGGAAGCCTGGGGTGCTGCAGTCCATGGGGCTGCAAGGAGTCAGACATGACTTAGCAACTGAACAACAACAAAATCACTGACACACATGGATGAAAAACCATCAATAAAATATTAGCAATCCAGTTCAATAGCATATTAAAAGGATCAAATGTCATGATCAAATGGGATTTATCCCAGGAATTCAAGAATGGCCCAATATCTGCAAATCAATTAATGTGACACATTACATTAACACAATGAAGAATAAAAAATCATGATCATTGCAATAGATGCAGAAAAAGTTTTTTGAAAAATTTCAACATCCATTTACTATAAAAGGTCTCAATAAAATAAATATAGAGGGAACTTACATCAACATTTTATGGACCATACAGGACCAGACCTATACCAGCTAACATGATATTCAGTGCTAAAACATTGGAAGCATTTCCTCTAAAATCAGGAGCAAAACAAAGATTCCCACTCCTGTCACTTTTATTCAGGATAGTATTGGAAGTCCTAGCTACATCAATCAGACAAGAAAAATACATAAAAGACATCCAACTTGGAAAGGAAGAAGTAAAACTGTCACTGTTTACAGATGACATCATATTGGGCTTCCCTGGTAGCTCAGCTGGTAAAAAATCTCCCTGCAGTGCAGGAGAATTCCTGGGTCAGGAAGATCTGCTGGAGAAGGGACAGGTTAACCACTCCAGTATTCTTGGGCTTCCCTGATGGCTCAGCTGATAAAGAATCTGCCTGCAATGTGCGTAGACCTGGCTTTGATCCCTGGGTTTGGAAGATCCCCTGGAGAAGGGAACGGCTACCCACTCCAGTATTCTGATCTAGAGAATTCCATGGACCAAGTCCATGAGGTCGCAAAGAATTGGGCATGACTGAGCAACTTTCACAACCAGCTGTTCTAGTGGTATTAAAAGGTAATTTTTTAAAAGGATAAATTTAAGGTTTTTATTTTCTTTTTTATCGAAGTATGGGATTCTTCCCACCCAATAGCATGATATATCCTTCCATCTGTTTGTGTCATCTTTAATTTCATCTGTTAGTGTCTCATAGTTTTCAGTGTAGAGGTCTTTTGTCTCCTCAGGTTGGTTCATTCCTAGATGTTTTATTCTTTTTGATATGATGATAAATTGGATTTTCATTAATTTATCTTTCTGATAGTTTGTTATTAGTGTATAGAATTGCAACATATTTCTGTATGTTGACTTTGTATCCTGAAACTTTACTAGATTCATTAATGAGCTCTAATAGTTTTCTTGTGGTATCTTGAGGATTTTCTATGTATAGTATCTTATCATCTTTAAACAATGACAATTTTACTTCCTTTTCCAGTTTCGATTCCTTTCATTTGTTTTTCTCCTCCGATTGCTGTGTCTAGGACTTCCCAAACTATGTTGAAAAGAAGTGGTGACCACAGTCATCCTTGTCTTGGTTCCTGATCGTAGAGGGAATGCCTTCATGTTTTCACCATTGAGTATGATATTGGTTATAGGTTTGTCATTTGGTTAGGACTCCATACTTCCACTGCCTAGGACTCAAATTGGATCCCTGGTCAGGGAACTAAGATCCTATGAGCTGTGCCGTATGGCAAAAAAAAAAAAAAAAAAAAAAAAGAAAAAGAAAGAAAGAAAATTTAAGAATTTTGAAACTTTTAATATTTGTACTTGCAAAGTATCACTCCTCAGGAATGATTAGTAATTCTGAGTTGTTTCTTTCTCTTCTTTTTTCTCTCAGTCACCTGACATATAAACACTCCAAATTAGCATCACTTGAGTTATTTCAGACTTGTGTGTTCTTGCCAAAAAATACTTTGTCATTTAAAATAAAATCTGAGTGCTATGCAACAATGAAAGATTTTTCTAAGGATTTACATACAAAATGATATTTTTTTGACTCAGGGATTAATTTATAGAAAAACTTGTTTGGGCATATATGAAAATTAGAAAAATTCGGTTGTTGTTTTGATGGAGAGGACAGTAAAGAAATTTTGTGAGAGAGTAATGGAAAGAACTGTCTTGAAATTTCTTCAACAGGCAGAAGAGGAGAGGAGAGGAGAGTGTTTCAAAAGATGGAATAATAAGGAAAGTAAAAGAGAAAAATGGTGCTTCAGGGTCCTGTCAATGACTGGATTTTAGAAATCATATGAAGAAAAAGTGGGAGGCAGGCCCTAGTAGGACTCAACCCTGAGGTGGCTTATGGTGGTAATTTCTTCCAAACTGCAAACTGAGACATATGGTCAAACAACAGATATTTCCTGATTTGTGAATTTATTTACTAGAACATTCTGATAAAGCATAGATTTTTAAGCCAAATTTCATTAGTCATTTAACAAACTGCTTCTGTGAAAATGATAAAATCTTTATGAAATTGTATTATTGGCTATGTGAGCCATCACTGCTATCTTATGTGAAGTTGTTTGCAAAAGACAAAATGAGAAATATTTTTCACATTTATAATTTTTAGTACATATCATAAGAATGTTACAATATTTTTCACCAAACATCCTTATGTGATGTGCCAGTCCATATTAAGAGGAGAGATTAGTAGCTTTAAAAAATTTTTGTGTAGTGAGTTGGAATTAGGCAACATGAGAAGAACAAGCAAAAAGAAATATTGGAAAAACTGATTTCAAATAGGGATATGCTTTAAACCTCTGGAAAATGCCAACTACTAATACAGAACAACTCAGGATGGGAGCAGGTCTCTTGAGAAAAAGTCTCATGAAATCAATCAGTGAACATATACATGGAGTATACATGGTTCAGAGCTCCAGAGGGGTAGGAAGAGCAGAGATCCTTGTTCTTTCCCATATTACAGAGATAGTGTTTCAAGAGCTAGTTGGCTGAGAAGATTCAGTTTCTTCTTACTTAAGACATTTTTAGATCATAAAGTTTAAAGCTGCTTGCTATAAAAACACAGAAAAAAGTCTTAAGTACAAAATAAAAAGAAAGAATCAATATAGCCCCATGACCCAGAGTTATGGGTCAATGATCAAAATCCAGAGTATTTTGTTCCCCTAAAATTTCAACATAATGAAGAATTTTCAAACCAATAATGAAATCTTTACCTGTGAGATCCACTAATATAAATCGATATGAAAAGAAAACACAAGCTTCTTACAAAATGTACCTTTCCCTTATTTACTATTTAAAGCAAACCTATATACCTAATGGGGTACTTCCCTATGACTATCTCTACCACTGCCCTGTTCTCTGTCAGATAATTTGTGTGTGTGTGTGTAAATGGGGAGAGTGAAGGCTTGATATGGAAAGTACAGTCTGGAGGAGAAAGACTAAAGAATAGAATGGGTGTATGTATGCATGTACGCTAAGTCACTTCAGTTGTGTCTGACTCTTTGCGACCCTATGGACCATAGCCCGCCAGGATCCTCTGTCCATCGTATTCTCCAGGCAAGAATATCAGAGGAGTTTGTTATGCTCTTCTCCAGGGTATCTCCCCAACCCAGGGATCGAACCCATCCATGTCTGTTACATCTCCTGCATTGGCAGGCAGGTTCTTTCCCATTAGCGCCACCTTGGCACCAACGCGATTGTTGCATGGTAAAATCTGATGCAACTAAAACAGAGCAACATCCGACTTTGGGAACAAGCAGAGCCCTTTGGTTCCAGATGAAGAATGCTCCTTCTGAAGCAGGCAGCCACTCTACCTGCCAGAACTTATACCTATTGGCATAGGTTTCGTTGTTGTAATCAGTAAGGCTCTTCAGTCTCCACTACTTCACTTGATGTATTTAGGGAATAGAAATTTGGGGGGATGTTGCAAAAATTTTCTTTTGGGGGATATTCTCTCAGCAATGCTTCTACAAAGGCAGGTAGAGTATGAACCCTCAGCAGGCTCCACTATCTCCCCCAACATCTTCTAGCCCAAGAGGGTCTCATTGTAGTCAACAAACAGGGTTATGCTGGGAAACAACATTCTTCTTCCAAAATATTTTGACTAAACATTGGCCTCTCTTTGTTCATTAGAGAAAGAAAAGCCACAAAAGCTTACATGTTTTTCTGTTTTTTCCCTGACACATACCTTTCTTAAATCAATGAATGCAGACCAGTAACAAACTTAAATTTAGGGGAAATGAAAGGGAAAATTCAGATAGACAAAAGTAATTTGTAAGTCATTATCTCAAATATATTTCAGATACAATTTTTGACTCATGTAGTTATTTGTTATCATAGATTTCTAAGCAAATTCTCCATTTTATTTAGCACTTTGATGGATGCCAAATCAAAACCTACAAAATTCAGCTCAGAAAATACAGAGAAATGTACTGTTGGACACACCCATATCCTCAATCCGGATGTTGTGAAAGAATGTAAGGGGGAGAAGCGGCAACTTGCTTGCTACTGATATGGTGGTACCAAGAGCACTGGTGATACACTTAGAAAAACCAGCATCCAAATCCCTTTCTATACATGAATTGTGTAACACTGGATGAATCACATAGTTACAGTTGTCATACATTTAGACAGTAATTTTCTTAAAAGAAGGAATCGCATTTGATTGTTTCCATCTTTATATCCTCAGAAATGAGCACAATACTGGTATATTCTTGGTGTGCAATGTATGTTGAATAAATGTGCATATTTTTAACACTTCAGAACTTCAACGTTCATATCAGTATGAAGTGATAATATCAGCTTCTGCTAAGAAGATTTAGTGAACCTTCATACGTAATTAAGTCTGACAAACCCTGAAAGAGCAGGCATTAAATAAATAATAAGTCCTCCTTCCCTTCCACTCCCTTTCCTTTTTCTCTTTTCTCCCACATTTCATTATTCAGTGAATATTCAAAATCTATAAGGGTTTTTTTTTCCCCCCACAATATGTATAGTGTCTGCCTGTTGACTGACCCACAAGAAACAGCTGTCATCATTATCAACAGTAACAGCATATATAATATTTGAGTATGTAGTCTGCTAGACATTGAATTGCTAACTTTGTCAACTGCTTTGGAGGAAAAAACTGCCCATCCCCTCCCCATCACATCTGCATCAACCTTTTACTTCACTGCCACTAATCCAGGTAAATTAACATTCACTGTCTCTCCTCTTTGGAACAAGGACATTCTTCCTTTAGTGACACCTAGCTGTTTCCCCATTAATACTTCTAATCTGCCATCTATCTACATTCAGTCATTTGAATCTTCTTCCACAACCTAACGTTTACCTTTTTGTGGTTAGTCAGTTTTGAAAGATTATCGAAAAATTGCTTCATTGTCAATAAGGACATATGGCTTAAAATTTATATGTATTCATTTCATTTTCTCATAACAACTGAATTCCCAAAGGGGTGAAATATCAAGTAAGAAATGACAATTTCTCTACCTTAAAACAGCAATTATAAAATTTGTTCTATAAATAAATTTTTCTTTTGCCTGCAGATAAATGCTAAATACAATTATATTTTTGTAAGGTCAGTTATAAATAGAATTTAGAAGCATAGCTTATTTTAACTCATTGCCTAGAATAAAACTATAAAAAACACACACAAACTAAATGGATGCTACTAAATAACCAATGGATCACTGAAGAAATCAAAAGGAAATTTAAAAAATATCTAGAGAAAAATAACAATGAATAAGTAACAGTCCGAAACCTTTGGAAAAGCAAAAGCAGTTCTGAAATGGAAGTTTATAGCAACACAATCTTACCTCAGGAGACAAGAAGATCCCAAATAAACAGTGTAATTTTGTATCTAAAGCAACTAGAGAAAGAGAAACAAACAAAACCCAAAGTTAGTAGAAAGAAAGAAATCATAGAGATCAGAGCAGAAATAAATGAAATAGAGATAGATAAAGCAATAACAAAGACTGAAATGAAAAGCTGGTTCTTTGAGAAGACAAACAAAACTGGTAAACCTTTAGCCATACTCACCAAGAAAAAAAAACAAAACAAAACTGAGGGAACTCAAATAAAACTAGAAATGAAAAAGGAGAAATTACAACAGACATCACAACAATACAAAAGCTCATAAGAGACCGCTATAAACAACTGTTTGCCAATAAAATGGACAACCTAAAAGAAATGCATAAGTTCTTAGAAAGATACAACTTTCTAAGACTAAACCAGGAAGAAATAGAAAATATGAACAGCTATATCACAAGCACCAAAATTGAAATCATGATATAAAACCCTCCAACAAATAAAAGTCTAGAATCAGATGGTTTCACAGGTGAATTCTATTAAATATTTAGACAAGAGCTAACACCTATACTTTTGACACTCCTCCAAAAAAGTCCAGTGAAAGAAACATTCACAAGTTTATTCTATGAATCCACCTTCATCCTGATGCCAAAACCAGACAAAGACATCATTCAAAAAGAAAACTACAGGCTGATATCACAGATGACCACAGATGCAAAAATATTCAACAAAGTACTAGCAAACTGAATCCAACAATACATTGAAAGGATCACACACCATGCTCAAGTGAGACTTATCTCAGGGATGCAAGGATGCTTCAATGTCCACAACTCAATTTTTGTGTTAACCTCATTAACAAACTGAAGGGGAAAAAAAAAATGATCACCTCAATAGACACACAAAAAACTTTTGACAAGTCCAATACCCATTTATAATAAAATCTCTCCAGAAAGTGAGCATAAAGGGAATCTACCTCAATGTCATAAAGGTCATATAAAACAAACCACAGCTAACACTATCCTCAGTGGTGAAAGGCAGAGTTTGCCCTGTATGATCAGAAATAAGGAAAGGATGTCCATTGTCACCATTTTCATTCAACATAGTTTTGATAGTCCTAGCCATAGCAATCTGTCACTCATATCAGGAAGTTTCCATAAGCCTCTTATCCTTATTCATCAGTGGGCAGACAGAAAGAAAACCACAATCACATAAAACTAACCAAAATGATCACATGGACCACATCCTTGTCTAATTCAATGAAACTATGAGCCATGGCATATAGGGCTACCCATGATGGAGGGGTCATTGTGGGGAGTTCTGACAAAATGTGGTCCATTGGAAAAGGGAATGGCAAACCACTTCAGAATTCTTGCCTTGAGAACTCCATGAACAGTATGAAAAGGCAAAAAAATAGGACACTGCAAGATGAACTCCCCAGGTTGGTAGGTGTCCAATATGCTACTGGAGAAGAGTGGATGTATAACTCCAGAAAAAATGAAGAGAAGGAGCCAAAGTGAAACGTCCAGTTGTGGATGGGACTGGTGATGGAAGCAAAGTTTGATGTTGTAAAGACCAATATTGCATAGGATAAATTGGAAGTGGTCAAACAGGAGATGACAAGAGTGAACATCAACATTTTAGGAATCAGTGAATTAACATTGACTGGAGGGGCAAATTTAATTCAGATAACCATTATATCTACTACTTTGGGCAGAATCCCTTAGAAGAAATGGAGTAGCCATCACAGTCAACAATATTCCAAAATGCAGTTGCTGCTGCTGCTACGTCACTTCAGTCGTGTCGGACTCTGTGTGATCCCACAGACGGCAGCCACCAGGCAGTACTTGGGTGCAATTTCAAAAATTACAGAATGATCTCTGTTCATTTCCAAGGCAAACCATTCGATATCACAGTAATCCAAGTCTATGCCCCAACCACTAATGCCAAGAAGCTGAAGTTGAAAAGTTCTCTGATAACCTACAAGACCTTTTAGAACTAACACCAAAAAAAAAAAAAAAGATGTCCTTTTCATTATAGGGGACTGGAATGCAGAAGTAGGAAGTCAAGAGATACCTGGAGTAACAGGCAAGTTTGGCCTTGGAGTAGAAAATGAAGCAGGGAAAAGGCTAACAGAGTTTTGCCATGAGAATGCACTGGTCATAGCAAACACCCTCTTCCAACAACACAACAGACAACTCTACACATGGCTCTACACATGGATCTCACCAGATAATCAATACCAAAATTAGATTGATTATATTCTTTGCAGCAAAAGATGGAGAAACTCTATAGAGTCAGCAAGAACAAGACCGGGAGCTGACTGTGGCTTAGATCACAAACTCCTTATTGCAGAATTCAGACTTAAATTGAGGAAAGTAGGGAAAACCACTAGACCATTCAGGTATGACCTAAGTTAAATCCATTATGATTATACAGTGGAAGTGACAAATAGGTTCAAGGGATTAGATCTGATAGACAGAGTGCCTGAAGAACTATGGAAGGAGGTTCATGATAGTGTACAGGAGGCAGGGATCAAAGACCATTCCCAAGAAAGAGAAAGGCAAAAAGGCAAACTGGTTGTCTGAGGAGGCCATACAAACAGCTGAGAATAGAAGAGAAGATGGTGACTACAGCCATGAAATTAAAAGACACTTTCTCCCTTGGAATAAAAGCTATGACCAACCTAAACAGCAAATTAAAAAGCAGAAACAGTATTTTGCCAACAAAGGTCCATCTAGTCAAAGCTATGGTTTTTCCAGTATTCATGTACGGATGTGAGAGCTGGACCATAAAGAAAGCTGAGTGCTGAAGAAATGATACTTTTGAACTTTGGTGTTAGAGAAGACTCTTTAGAGTCCCTTGGACTGCAAGGAGATCAAACCAATCAATCCTAAAGGAAATCAGTCCTGAATATTCATTGGAAGGACTAATGCTGAAGCTAAAACTCCAATACTTTGGCCACCTGTTGTGAAGAACTGACTTATTGGAAAAGACCCTGATGCTGGGAAACATTGAAGGCAGGAGGAGAAGAGGGCAACAGGGGATGAGATGATTGGATGGCATCACCAACTCAGTGGACATGAGTTTGAGCAAGCTCCGGAAGTTGGTGGTGGACTGGGAAGCCTGGCATGCTGCAATCCATGGGATCTCAAAGAGTCGGATATGACTGAGACTGAACTGAACAATCAGCAGGGAAAAAAGGAAATAAATGAATGTAAAATGGAAAATAAGAGTAAACTGTCACTGTTAGCAGTGACATGGTACTATACATAGTATCATGTTAGCAGATAACATGATACTATACATAGGATTTCCTATATATAGTATCATGTTATCTGCTAACAGTGACAGAAAACTACTGGAGCTGATCAGTCAGTTCAGTACAGCTGTAGGATTGAAATTAATGCAAATAAATCTCTTTTTGTATACATTTGCACTATTATACATGAACAGTGAAGATCAGAAAGAGATATTAAGGAAACAATTCCATTTACTATTGCATCAAAAAGAATAAAATTTTCAAAACCTAGGAATAAATTTACCTAATATAAAACCCTTTCCTTTGAAAACTCTAAGATACCAATGAAAGAAATTGAAGATGACACAGAGATGGAAGGATATACCATGTTCTTAGATTGGAAGAATCAACATTATCAAAATGTCTATACTATCTAAGGTAATCTACAAATTCAATGCAATCTTTATTATTATCAATGACATTTTTCACAGAACTAGAACAGAAGTCTCTAAAATTTATATGGAAAAACAAAAGGCTACTAATAGCCAAAGCAATTCTGAGAAAGAAAAATGGAGCTGGAGGAATCAGACTCCCTGACTTCAGACTGTACTGCTGCTGCTGCTGCTGCTGCTGCTGCTACTGCTGCTGCTGCTGCTAAGTCGCTTCAGTCGTGTCCGACTCTGTGCGACCCCATGGACTGCAGCCAACCAGGCTTCTCTGTCCTTGGGATTCTCCAGGCAAGAACACTGGAGTGGGTTGCCATTTCCTTCTCCAATGCATGAAAGTGAAAAGTGAAAGTGAAGTTGCTCAGTCGTGTCTGACTCTTTGCGACCCCATGGACTGCAGCCTACCAGGCTCCTCCGTCCATGGGAGTTTCCAGGCAAAAGTACTGGAGTGGGTTGCCATTGCCTTCTCCCAGACTGTACTACAAAGCTAAATTAATCAAAATAGTATACTACCGGCACAAAAACTGAAATGTGGATTAACAGAGCAGGATAGAAACCCCAGAAATAAAATCACACCCCAATGATTAATTAATCTACAGCAAAGTAGGCAAGAATATACAGTGAAGAAGCAGACATAGAGAACAGAGTTATGGACACGGGGGAGAGAGGAAGAGAGGGTGAGTTGTATATAGAGAGTAACATGGAAGCTTATGTTACCATATGTAAAGTAGATAGCCAATGGAAATTGCTGTATGACTCAGGGAACTCAAACAGGGGCTCTGTAACAATCTAGAGGGCTAGGAGGGGGAGGGAGAGGGAGATGGGAGGGAGGTTCAAGAGGGAGGAGATGAGCGCCGAAGAACTGATGCTTTTGAACTGTGGTGTTGGAGAAGACACTTGAGAGTCCCTTGGACTGAAAGGAGACCCAACCAGTCCATTCTGAAGGAGATCAGCCCTGGGTGTTCTTTGGAAGGAATGATGCTAAAGCTGAAACTCCAGTACTCTGGCCACTTCATGCGAAGAGTTGACTCATTGGAAAAGACTCTGATGCTGGGAGGGATTGGGGGCAGGAGGAGAAGGGGACGACAGAGGATGAGATGGCTGGATGGCATCACTGACTTGATGAACGTGAGTCTGGGTGAACTCCGGGAGTTGGTGATGGACAGGGAGGCCTGGTGTGCTGCGATTCATGGGGTCGAAAAGAGTCAGACACGACTGAGCGACTGAACTGAACTGAACTGATGGCTGATTCATGTTGATGCTTGGAAGAAAACAACAAAATTCTATAATGCAATTATCCTTTTTTAAAAAAATTATTTATTTTAATTGAAGGCTAATTACCTTACAATGTTGTAGTGGTTTTTGCCATACACTGACATGAATCTGCCATGGGTGTACATGTGTTCCCTATCCTGAACCCCCCTTCCCCATCCTTCCCCATCCCATCCCTCAGGGTCATCCCAATGCACCAGTCCTGAGTGCCTTGTCTCATGCACTGAATCTAGACTGGTGATCTGTTTCACATATGGTAATATACATGTTTCAATGCTATTCTCTAGAATCATCCCACCCTCGCCTTCTCCCACGGAGTCCAAAAGTCTGTTCTTTACATCTGTGTCTCTTTTGCTGTCTCGCATATAGGGTCATCATTACCATCTTTCTAAATTCCATATATATGTGTTAATATACTGTGTTGGTATTTTTCTTTCTGACTTACTTCACTCTGTATAATAGGCTCCAGTTTCATCCACCTCATTAGAGCTGATTCAAATGTATTCTTTTTAATAGCTGAGTAATATTCCACTGTATATATGTACCACAGCTTTCTTATCCATTCGTCTGCCAATGGACATCTAGGTTGCTTCCATGTTCTAACTATTGTAAACAGTGCTGCAATGAACATTGGGGTACACGTGCCTCTTTCAATTCTGGTTTCCTTGGTGTGTATGTCCAGCAGTGGGATTGCTGGGTCATATGGCAATTATATTTCCAGTTTTTTAAGGAACCTCCACACTGTTCTCCATAGTGGCTATACTAGTTTGCATTCCCACCAACAGTGTAAGAGGGTTCCCTTTTCTCCACACCCTCTCCAGCATTTATTGTTTATAGACTTTTTGATGGCAGCAATTCTGACTGGCATGAGATGGTGCCTCATTGTGGTTTTGATTTGCATTTCTCTGATAATGAGTGATGTTGAGCATCTTTTTGTGTGTTTGCTAGCTATCTGTATGTCTTCTTTGGAGAAATGTATGTTTTGCAATTATCCTTTAATTAAAAAATGAATAAATGAAAAAAAAGTTTCTGCCTCATGCATAAATTCCCCCAAAATAATATATCTCAAATAATTTATCTGTACATTTTGAAAAATTTTATTAGATGACTGAAGAAAATCTGAAGATAAAAGCATAAATGTTAAGTATGCAGTGGATAGTTTAAATAAAATTTGAATATAAAGTGTGAAAATGGATAAAATCTAAATTAGTACAGTGTGTATAAGAAAATCTAGGAACTTCCCTGGTGGTCAGTAGTTAACACTGCACCTCCACTGCAGGGGGTGTGGTTTCTATCCCTGGTCAGGGAACTAAGATCCCACAAACTGGAGGAGTGGTCATAAATAAATAAATAAATAAGAAAATCTGAAATACGAATTCATAATTCAACTGATAAACTCAAATACTACAGGTAGATATTTTGACCACTTCATTTACCTTGTTAGAAGTTTGTATAGTCAGATATCATTAGAAATTAGGATTGTTTAAGTTAAATATAATAGTGACTCTATTGCCCACACAAGAACACTCTTAAAGTGGAAGGGGAACTATAATAAGTAGATGAGGAAACAGATATAAACAGTCAGTGACTCAACCAACCAACATATATATTTATTCATGGTATATAGTCCTATTCATGCATTTTTCTTCTTAAGAACTGAGACTGTGTTATGCATCTTTATATACTCTGACTAGTAAGGTATTTGCCATATGGTACATAGTGAAATGTTTAAACTAATAGAGGGAATAAAATAATTGCTTAATTAAAATAAAATACAGAGATTTGACCCCAAAAAAGAAGCATCTGAATTTCATCCTTTCACTCCAGTTCTATAAATGTAGCCAAAACACCAATAGAATGTGTTTTACTGACATTTTTCCTTGAAGACTAAATATTTATAAATTTGACTAAATGATTTTTGAGAAAGGATTGATTAAAAATAACAACAAATGAGAAAACCAAGTACAGGAGATTATCCACGACTAATCCTTTTAAAATTACATGAAGCATAACTAAGGATTTCAAAAAATTATTTAGCAAATTTATAAGAAATAAAGCCATTCACACTTGATGAGTTAGAATAGGTGAGCTAAATAACCCATGATACTTATCTCCCTGCTGCTGCTGCTGCTGCTAAGTCACTTTAGTCATGTCCGACTCTGTGTGACCCCATAGATGGCAGCCCACCAGGCTCCCCCATTCCTGGGATTCTCCAGGCAAGAACACTAGAGTGGGTTGCCATTTCCTTCTCCAATGCATGAAAGTGAAAAGTGAAAGTGAAGTCGCTCAGTCGTGTCCGACCCTCAGCGACCCCATTTACTGCAGCCTACCAGGCTCCTCTATCCATGGGATTTTCCAGGCAAGAGTACTAGAGAGGGGTGCCATTGCCTTCTCTGTTATCTCCCTGAGCCCTACTTAATATAGATTTAAGATGCCTGGTTTCTTCAAATGATTGGAAAGACAGTTTAGACTGGACAAAGTCTGGAAATATGGAAATAAAGTTCACAACAATAGAAAATATTAATAGGGTAATTAAAGGTCAGAAAATATGAGAAAAGGCTTGTAGCTTTGAGCACAGATAGCAACTGACATGTAGAAGAATGACAAAGCCAATGTTTAGAAAAGCAGAGACTAAGTTCATGAAATGGTACTTGACTGGCAGCTAGGAGGCTTTGTTTCCTTTAATCTTTGTTCTGAATTAAATGTCTTGCCCTGCCCAGAGCTGCCCAGCCTCTGCCTCTTCCCAGCCTGAGGCCTGGGTGCATCACTCTGTGAGGAAACACCTCCAGCAAGTTGGACAAACGTTCTTACAAGGTTGCTGCCGTTAACCTGGCCACCTGGGGATGCAAGGTCCCAGACGTCACAGAGGATGAGACACCAGGCCCGATGCACATGTGGGAGATGGCCTCCGCCTCCGAGCCACTGAAGTGCATCCGGTTTGCCCACTGCCGACACCGTGACCATGGAGACAGCTGTCTTCATCTCTGTCTTCATCGAGACTCTTGTCACCCTGTGTGTTGAGGTGCAGTGGTCCAGCTACAATTATCTTCTCCACCCAGGACCATGCAGCAGCTGGAAGGGTGAAAGAGATGAGGAGTATCTGTGGTGCATAGAGCAGACACTGTACTTCAAGGACAGGTGGCTCAGCATGATTCTGGATGATAGTGGCACCTCACCAACCTCATTCACACCAAGTACCCGCAGTTCCTGTCCAAGGCATCTCCAAAGAGACCACAACAGGGGTCCACAACTGGCACACAGGGTCCTGAAGGTGCCTGCCATCAACGGCAATGACTCCATCACCGAGAACACACTTGACAATCTCTCTGGCTGCCAGGAGCCCCTCATAGATGGCATCAAGGGGACTGCAGACGATGATTATGGTGGTGGAAGCAGGCTATGGCAATGTGGGCAAGGGCTGTGCCCAGGCCCTGAGGGGGTTTGGGGCCACGTCATCATCATGGAGAGCTACACTATCAACACACTCTAGGTGGCCACGGAGGGCTAAGAGGTGACCACCAGGGATTAGGCCTGTCCAGACTGCAGCATCTTTGTTAGCACCATAGGCTGTACTAACAAAACTCTTGGCCTGCCCTTTGAAGAGACGAAAGATGATGTCATTGTGTGTGTAACTTTGACACTTTGTGGACACTTTGACATGGAGATTGATGTCAAGTGGCTGAGCTAAAATGCTGTGGAGAAGGTGAATATTAAGACTGAGGTGGACTGCTACTTGTTGAAGAATGGGCGTCGCATCATCCTGCTAGCCAAGGGCTGGCTGTCCGACTTGGGCTGAGCTATGGGTCATCCCAGTTCGTGATGAGCAAATCCTTCACCAATCAGGTGCTGGTGCATTTTGAGCTGTGGACCCACTCAGACAAGTACCCTGGATGAGAAGCTAGATAAAGCAGTGGCTGAAGCCCCCTGGGCAAGCAGAATGTGAAGCTAACCAAGCTGACTGAGAAGGAGCCTACTACCTGGACATGTCCTATGATGACCCCTTCAAACCTGATCACTACTGCTATTGAGAAGCAAACCTGCTCTTTGCCTTCGAGCTGCTGTCCTTGCCTGGGTCCCACCTCTCCTCCCTAAGAACAAATGGAACCACCTTTGAGATTGGTTTAATAATGTCTGTCATCAACACCCTGGGACCAGTCACTTGGTCTTTGGCCTCTGCTGCATCCTTCATGCTGTTCCAAGTGTGGCATGGGGAATTGAGAAATCCCTCCTCAAGTCCTAGTCAGGATGGAGGTACATGGTAATTACCCACAAGAAACCATGAGCTTAGGGGCTTTGGAACTGTTCACTCAGTCCTTCCTTCTCACCTAGAGCCAGACATCTTGGAATGCGAAGTCAAGTGAGCCTTAGGAAGCATCACTACAAACAAAGTTAGTGGAGATGATGGAATTCCAACTGAGTATTTCAAATCCTAAAGGGTGATTCTGTGAAAGTGATACACTCAGTATGTCAGCAAATTTGAAAAATGCAGCAGTGGCCACAGGACTGAAAAAGTTCAGTTTTCATTTCAATCCCAAAGAAGGGCGGTAACAAAGAATGTTCAAACTACTGCACAATTGCACTCATTTCACACACTAGCAAAGGAATGATGAAAATTCCCCAAGTGAGGCTTCAACAGTACATGAACTGAAAACTTCCAGATATTCAAGATGGACTTAGAAAAGGCAGAGGAACCAGAAATCAAATTGCCAACATCTGTTGGATCATAGAAAAAGCAAGAGAGCTCTAGAAGAGCATCTATTTCTGCTTCATTGTCTATGCTAAAGCCTTTGTGTGGACCACAACAAACTGTGGAAAATTCTTCAAGAGGTGGGAATACCTGGCCACCTTACCTGCCTCATGCGAAACCTGTATGCAGGTCAAAAAACAGACATGGAACAGTGGACTGGTTCTAAATTGGGAAAGGAGTACATCAAGGTTGTACATTGTCATCCTGCTTATTTAACTAATATGTACAGTCTACAGAATTTTCCAGGCCAGCATACTGAAATGGGAAGCCTTTCTCTTCTCCAGGGGATCTTCCCAACCCAGGGATCGAACCCAGGTCTCCCACATTGCAGGCGGATTCTTTACCAGCTGAGCCACAAGGTGAGCCCTATATGTAGAGTACATCATGTGCAATGCCAGGTTGGATGAAGCACAAGCTGGAATCAAGATTGCTTGGACCAACATCCATAATCTCAGATATGAGGAGAAATATCCATAATCTCAGATATGCAGGTGACACCACCCTTATGGCAGAAAGCAAAGAAGACTTAAAGTGCCTCTTGATGAAGTTGAGAGAGGAGCGTGTAAAAGCTGGCTTTAAACTCAACGTTAAAAAAACTAAGATGTTGGCATCTGGTCCCATTACTTCATGTCAAATAGATGGGGAAACAGTGGAAACGGTGACAGACTTTATTTTCTTGGGCTCCAAAATCTCTGCAGATGGTGATTGAAGCCATAAAATGAAAAGACACTTGCTCCTTGACAAACCTAGACAACATATTAAAGAGCAGAGACATTACTTTGCCAGCAAAGGTCTGTCTAGTCAAAGATATGGTTTTTCCAGTAGTCATGTGTGAGTGTGAGAGTTGGACATTAAAGAAGGTTGGGCACTGAAGAACTGATGCTTTTGAACTGTGGTGTTGGAGAAGACTGTTGAGAATCCCTTGGACAGCAAGGAGATCAACCAGTCCATCCTAAAGGAAATCAGTCCTGGGTGTTCATTGGAAGGACTGATGCTGAAGCTGAAGCTCCAATCCTTTGACCACCTGATGTGAAGAGCCAACTCTTTAGAAAAGACCCTGATGCTGGGAAAGATTGAAGGCAGGAGGAGAAGGGGATGACAGAGGACAAGATGGTTGGATGGCATCACCAACAAAATGGACACGAGTTTGAGCAAGCTCCGGGAGATGTTGAAAGACAGGGAAGCCTGACATGCTGCAGTTCATGGGGTCACAAAGAGTCAAACACGACTGAGTGACTGAACAACAACAAAAACTCAGTCTTTCCTTAGGCTGGAAGTTGGCAGTAGCAGTCACAAAGCCATGCACTTTACCAGCCAGGCGTTTGCTTGGTCTATGGACTTTAGACCATGTTCTTGATTTATAGGTTCACTGGTTCCTCAACCCATGACAGATGAGAAGGAATTATGTCAAAGAGTGTACAGGAACTCTCAGAGTTTGAATGCTCCTGAGAGCCTGGCTTGGTGCTGGGCATTCTCTAAAATCTCAAATCAATGATGTTGTTACCTTTAGTCTGTATTTTACAGGGATTGGAATATATTGGTAAGTGAGAAAGGATGATAGAAGTGACAACCAGGGGTTGAGAGGGGCCAGAAAGAAATAAAAGTACATTGTAACTTGGTTCCCATCACAACTGTGGATCCAAAAAAGATTAACTTGGTTTATAAAGAAAGAGTAAGAAGGAGAGTTAGTAAAACTTTGGTGCCTAAAAAAAAATTAAATGTCTTCCTCTAGAGTAGACTGTAGAAGGTATATTGAATACATGCACACACACATATATGTATATATAACATATGCACACATATAATATGTACAAATAACAGTACATAGGTAAGTATAAGTATACTGAACAATTCTCTACTCTTTTAATTTCCATTTTTAAAATAAGTAAATCCATCAGGTCTCTGGTAAATTACTTTGGCATCATTACTAACTTGGTAGCTATATATGATCTAGAGAAATTTAATTTTTATGCAGGAATTGTTAGCAAGTTCAATTCCTTATAAGCAATACAAATCAGGGCACAAAGTCCTAAGTGGACTCATTTGACAATCAATATAGAAACATTTGACTGCCTAAAGAAAAATGGCAAAAATCATCGGGGGCTGAAATTAGACTGTTATGTTCAGTTAAGTCACTAAAAATTTAGTTCAACTACTAAACTTTCCTGCAGACAACCAAATAGGTCTTTCAAAAAAAATTCAACTACTGTCTAACATGTAGAGATTTTCTGCATTTTTAAAGAAAGCCATTGAAAATTTATTCATTCTTACCTAGGGACTGTTCATAGTTTTAGGTTGTGGGGTCCCAGGAAGTCATAATTCTTCTTATGTAAACACTATAAAACATCAGTATATTAAAAATAAAAGTAAAATCATTGAACATGGAATTCTGCAATATCTGAAATTAAATTCAGCACACATGACTGATGTGAATTAGCATGCATGCAAGTCAATTATACTTCCATTAAAAACATTTTAATATTAAAAAAATAGTGAACATTCTTAAACAGCACTGCTGCTGCTAAGTCACTTCAGTCGTGTCCAACTCTGTGCGACCCCATAGACGGCAGCCCACCAGGCTCCCCTGTCCCTGGGATTCTCCAGGCAAGAACACTGGAGTAGGTTGCCATTTCCTTCTCCAATGCATGAAAGTGAAAAGTGAAAATGAAGTCGATCAGTCGTGTCTGACCCTCAGCAACCCCATGGACTGCAGCCTTCCAGGCTCCTCCATCCATGGGATTTTCCAGGCAAGAGCACTGGAGTGGGGTGCCATTGCCTTCTCCGTTAAACAGCACAGTTTGCTGTTATTCTCTCCAGTTAATAAGGAATCTTGGAATTTTTGCAATGAATGTTGAGGAGCATGTATCTTTTTAAATTATGGTTTACTTTGGATATATCCCCAGGAGTGGATTTGCTATATCATATGGTAGCTCTATTTTTAGTTTTTTAAGAAACCTCCAAGGTGTTCTCTTTAGTGGCTACACCGATTTACATTCCCATCAACAGTGTGGGAGGGTTCCCTTTTCTCCATATCCTCTCCAGCATTTTTTGTTTTTAGACTTGCTGATGATGGCCGTTCTGACCATTGTGAGGTGATAGCTCATTGTAGTTTTGATTTCAATTTTTTTTTTAATAATTAGTGTTGTTGAGCATCTTTTCATGTGCTTTTTGGCCATCTGTATGTCTTCTTTGGAGAAATGTCTGTTTAGATCTTCCTCCCATTTTTTGATTAAATTGTTTTTTAGATGTTGAGCTGTTTGTATAGTTTGGAGATTAATTCCTTATTCAGGAGAACATGAATTTGAGCAAACTCTGGAAGGTAGTGAAGGACAGAGGCACCTAGCATTGCCGTACTCCATGCAAAGAGTTGGACAGTGACAGAACAAGAACAATTCCTTGTCACTTCATTTGCAAGTATTTTCTCCTATTCTGTTGGTTGTCTTTTCATTTTGTTTGTGATTTCCTTTGCTATGCAGAAGCTTTCAAGTGTAATTAGGTGTGATTTGTTTATTTTTATTTCCATTACTCTGGGATGTGGATCAAAAAAGATCTTGCTGTGATTTATGTCAGAGTGTGTTCTGTCTGTTTTTTTCTAAGAGTTTTATAGAATCAGATCTTACATTTAGGTCTTTAATTCATTTTGAGTTTTGTGCATGGCATTAGAGAATGTACTAATTTCATTCTTTTACATGTAGTAATTTCCCAACTTGACTGTTAAAAAAGTTAGGATGTAGAAGATGTGGTCCATATATACAATGAAATATTGCTCAGCCATTAAAAAAAAGAATGAAATACTGCCAACTGCAGTGTGTGGATGGACCTAGATACTGTCATACTGAGTGGAGTAAGTCAGACAGAGGAATACAGGTATCATATGATATTAAATATGGAATATTTATGGAATATCATATGATATTAAATATGGAATCAAAAAAAAGGTACAAATGAACTTATTTACAGAATAAAATTAGAGTCACAGATGTATGGAAAAAAGTTGTGGTTACCAAGGGGAGAAGGGGTTGGGAGGGATAAATGAGGAATTTGGAATAGACATATACACACCACTACATGTAAATTGATAACTAATAAAAAACTATTGTATAGCACAGGGAATTCTACTCAATAGTCCATAATGAGCTAAATGGGAAAAGAACCTTAAAAAGAGTGTATATAAGCATATGCATTATTGATTCACTTTGCTGTACAGAAGAAACTAACACAACTCAATTCACAATACACAATTCAAGGGATAATATTGAGGTCAGAGTACTCAGGCATTTGTGAAAAATTATTCTTAAAGTTTGTAATTTAAAAGTCAGTCAAACATTGGGCTCCATTTGCAGTAATGACAGAGTAGCATGTAGTAGATCAAGTCACTCACAATTAATCATTTTAAACTGTGGATGATATATATATAAATAACTATTTAAAGACTTTAGAGAGTCACCAAAAGCAGGAAAAAAAATGAAAAGAGATGTTAAATTTTCAAAGAGAGGAACTACACTGGATGAGATAATACATATTTATAAGCCTTTCGTCGGAGAAGGCCATGGCATCCCACTCCAGTACTCTTGCCTGGAAAATCCCACGGACGGAGGAGCCTGGTGGGCTGCAGTCCATGGGGTCACTAAGAGTCAGACACGACTGAGCAACTTCACTTTCACTTCTCACTTTCATGCATTGTAGAATGAAATAGCAACCCACCCCAGTGTTCTTGCCTGGAGAATCCTAGGGACGGGGGAGCCTGGTAGGCTGCTGTCTATGGGGTCGCACAGAGTCGGGCACGACTGAAGCGACTTAGCAGCAGCAGCAGCATCTAAAAGTACTACTCGGTCTTCATGGTATGGAGCATCTGGAACTTGAGCAGAAAGATGTGGTCTTAACATGTTGGGAAGTAAGAAGATATATCTCAGGTTTCAAGAAAGATTTTAAATGTGGGAGCACAGAAAGTGGGTTGCTATAAATGGGGGAGCACTAAAATCTGAGCAAAAATTTTGCCGAACACTTTGGCTGATCGCTGATTTTGTACTCCCAATGACCAGAAAGAAGGTAAAAAAAATAAAAGGCTTATAGAAGGGAGCAGAACTTTCAAGCACTAAAGGGGAAATAGAGTTTAGGTTCAGTCCAGGCAAGTATATTTTCTGCTAGAGCAAACCCAACAATTGTCAGATGAAGGTACAGAATCTAGAATCTTTAAAATGTATTATTTCCAACATCTAGAAGTCAATTAAAAATTACTAGATGTGTTAAGAAACAGGGAAAGGGGACCCACAGTCAAGAACAAAAAATAATAGAAACTAAAGTCAAAGAGACAAAAATTTTGGAATAAGCAAAAACTTTGTCATACATATGTTCAAGAGATGAAGGGAACTATGTTCACAAGAATGAACAAAGGCTGTATCTAAATATATAAATGAAAAATATATGCAAGAACTAAGTGGAAATTATAAAACTGAAAAATACAATATCCAAAGTAAGCATTAACTGGGTAGATTTAATAACAGGTTGTCATATATAATGTCAAAGTAAATAAAAATGAAAGTATATCACAGCAATACTTGTTATTAAATTAAAGCAATTCTAACCAAAAGGATAAGTATAGCTAATATATTTATATTATAAAATAAATAAATATATATATATATCCAATGTCTGATTTATCACCTATAAAAGCTGGAAAATATGTGCAAATTAAATGCAAACTAGGAAGTAGGACTAGCATAGGTATCAATGGTAAGAAAATGGAGAAAACTGCTGCTGCTGCTAAGTTGCTTCAGTTGTGTCTGACTCTGTGCAACCCCATAGACAGCAGCCCACAAGGCTGCTGTCCTTGGGATTCTCCAGGCCAGAACACTGGAGTGGGTTGCCATTTCCTTCTCCAAGAGAAAACTGACAAAGGCAAAAATTAGTTCTAAAAAAATCAATAAAATTGACAAATGATTAGAAGGGTTGGTCAAGAGATATAAGAAAAAAATATTACCAATCTTGAGTATAAAAAATTGACTATCACTAGAAACTCTCTCAGAGAAGGCACTGGCACCCCACTCCGGTACTCTTGCCTGGAAAATCCCATGGATGGAGGAGCCTGGAAAATCCCATGGACGGAGGAGCCTGGAAGGCTGCAGTCCATGAGGTCGCTGAGGGTCGGACACGACTGAGCGACTTCACTTTCACTTTTCGCTTTAATGCACTGGAGAAAGAAATGGCAACCCACTCCAGTGTTCTTGCCTGGACAATCCCAGGGACTGGGCATCCTGGTGGGCTGCCATCTATGGGGTCGCACAGAGTCGAATATGACTGAAGTGACTCAGAGGCAGCAGCAGAAACTCTCTAGAAATTAAAGTAAAATGAAGGAACATTAACAGTTTTAGCCAACAAATTCATCTGTTTCAAATTCCTTTAAATATAAAACTTACCAAAGGTTGAAACACTAAGTCTGTATAGTCCTATACCTGTTAAAGTAGAAAATTAAATTTAAGTACACTCTCACTAATAAATTTGCAGGCCCAGATTGTTTTATGGTAAATTAAATCTGTTATTTAAGAAATATGGAGATGGAAATGGCAACCCACTCCAGTCTTCTTGCCTGGAGAATCTCAGGGATGGAGGAGCCTGGTGGGCTGCCGTCTATGGGGTCACACAGAGTCGGACACGACTGAAGCGACTTAGCAGCAGCAGCAGCAGCAGCATTTAAGAAATAAGTAATACAAATATTTTTTTAAATAGAGGAGGGAAGAACATTAACATTCATTTTATGAGGCCAACATAACTAATACTAAATCATGATAAAGATGTTACAGATAAAGAAAAATTGCAGACTAATACGTCTCATAAGTATAGATGGAAAAAATCCTTAACAAAATATCAGATAGTATTCAATAATAAATGGAAGAATAATATATTGTTATCAGGAAAGTAGAATTGCTTTAACATTCAAAAATCATCAAACTAATTAAAAATATTAGTAGATAGATAACCATATAATTATCTCAATGTCCAAAGTTTAAAAATTTTAAACTATTCATGATAAAAACACTCAAAAAACTAAGGATAGAAAATAAATTCCTCAAATTAATCAAAGAAACTTGAAAATCCTACAGATATTATCATACTTAATTGTGAAATGTTTAATATGACCTCCTTTGAGTCAGAATCAATGCACAAAAGCCACTACTTTCATTCAATATTTCTCTGAAAGTTTTAATCATTGCAACAAAAAGAAGTAAAGGACATCAAAACTAGAAAGGAAAATTAGTACAGCTTTTAGTGGACCGATGACTTCATTGTTTGTTTTCATAAAAAATTTGTAAAGTAAATACAAGGAAATAATTAGAAATAATACCTACCTTGGGCAAGAACACAGGCTGCAAAGTTAATGCACAAAAGTTAATTGTATGTTTATATATTAGATCAAACAATTGAAAATGAAGTTAATAAAATGATTATATTTATAATAATGTCAACATACAATTGAAACACATTTAACAAGATAAATGCAACATGTCTACATTGAATACCACAAAAAATGGCTGTGAGAAAGTCAAAAGGACCTAAGTAAATGGAGACATATAACTTGTTTATAGGTTGGAAGACTCAATATTTTATAATGTCACTATCAACTCTAACTAAGTCAATCATTTATTCAATGCAATCCCAATCAAGACCTAGGCATATTTTTTTTGCAGAAATTAACAAGCTAGCTTTAAAACTTCACTGCAAGTTCAAAATATCTAGATTATTTCAAGCAATTTTGAAACAGTTGGATGACTTACACTACCTGAGTTACTGTAGAACTGAAAACAAAGTGATAGCTGGCATGAAAATCAGCAAATAAATCAGTGAAATTGGACAGAGAACCTAAAAGTAGACTTGCACCTATATAATCATTGGATTACTGACAAAAGCATCATGTGAAGAGAGAAAAGTCTTTTCAACAAATGGTGTGGGCACAACTAGATAGCAAAAGAAAAAGATAAACCTTGACCTCCTAACTCAAGTACACAAAGGTTAATTTGAGGTGGATCACCAATCCAAACATAAATGCTAAAACTGTAAAGCTTAGAAGAAAACAGGAGCCTATTTTTGTGACTTGGAGGTAAACAAAGATTTCTTGGACTCAACACAGAAAGCAGTAACCTCTTAGAAAATTGCTAAATTTCATCAAGATTTAAATTTTCTCTTCATCAAAAGGTGTTATAAGAAAATAAAAAATCAAACCACAGACTGGGAGGATATATATTTACAATGCATATATTCGATAAAGGTGACAAAAGATAGGTATCCAGAACATGTAAAGAACTACTACAACTGAATAACAAATACACAAATAATACAATTGTTACATGTGCAAAAATTTGAAGAAATTCTTCAGAAAGGGAAATATATGAATGGCAAAAAAAAAAGAAATTTAAAATTCTCAAAATAATTAGTCATCAGGAAGCTGAAAATTAAGACTACAATGAGAAATCACAACACACCCACA
The DNA here is from genome assembly GCF_027580195.1 of Bos mutus. Classification (NCBI taxonomy): domain Eukaryota; kingdom Metazoa; phylum Chordata; class Mammalia; order Artiodactyla; family Bovidae; genus Bos; species Bos mutus. Next base: position 72,289,980 of record NC_091631.1, on the reverse strand, counting down.
GAGTGGTTAAAGTTAAAAAGACTAATAGCACCAAATATTGACGAGCATGTAGAGAATCAGACTTTTCAAATGGGTCAGACCAAAAAACAGTACCATGGGAGAGGGTGTTAAATTCTTAAAACAACTAAACCTTGACTTGTAACCTAAGTAGTTACCAAAGAGAAATAATAAAAAAAAAGTGTCTAAAAAGAAAAAAGACATGATCTGTATTGTCCATAGCTATGTTATTAATAATAACTAAAATTTGTAATTAAATTAGATGGAAAACAAACCCTTGTATATTCAGACAAAGGAATACTACTCTCCAATTTAAAAAGCAAGAAACTATTGATGTATGTAACACTATAGATGAATTTCAAAAACATTGGCTGAGTCAAAGAAGCTTTACGTGAAAATGTACACAGTGTATGATTCCACTAATATAAAGTTCTAGAGCAGGGAAACTATTCTATAGAGGTTGCTGCATGGAATTGAAGACTGAGAAAAGGGCATGAGAGACATTTCTGGGGTGATGGTAACGTTCCACATCTAAATAGGTATGTGTGCTTTAAAGGTGCATGCAATTGCCAGAATTCAGCTTATCTTAAGATTTGTGCTTTTGATTGGATATAAGTATCACTTCAAAAGAAAAAAAATTGCAGACAAATGTTGTACTAGGTGTTAGGAGTAAGTCTCCTGATGGCAATTATTTCAAAATTTATTCAAATATAAGATGGTTAGAGGAATGGAGAGATGAGTAGAAAAGCTATAGGGCACATATAGTATTGATGGTATAACTGGTGTGGTGAGCGTATGGCCATTCACTATATATTTTTCAAATTTTCTGTTTATTAGAATGTTTCCAGAGGAAAATGTCAAGAAAGAAAGTATTTATACATCCATACACCTATAGAAGGTATGCATTTCACTGTATATTTACCTCAAAAAAAGAGACTTGTAACAAAGTAAGACCCCATGCCACTTACTCCTTGAACACTTGCCTCTATATCTGTGTACACTTTTGCACATTTCTCTATTCTTTTCCCCTTTTTGCTCTTCTCCTCCTGCTTCCCATGCTTTCTTCTCTCTCTCTCCCTTCCCTTTCTCACCATCCTTCCTCCTCTATGCCACACCACCACACCAGCCTCTCTCTCTTCAACTCCCTACCCACTCATATCCTCAGGTCAAAACTGGAAGTGGGGGTGGGGGACGTAGCACACAAATAGATTTTTTAAGTATCTTCATTATAATTAAAACCATTGCAAATTAATGGCCATTCTTTTTAATAAATCTACAATCTGATTGCTATACCATAAAAATATATCATTAATTTTAATTAGAAAAGAATAAAGTCACAAGTCAGAGACCACATTTTGAGTTCCACTGAACTAGATGGCAGAGACTGTTGAAATTTCTTTATCATCTTAACTGATATGTCCTAGTAGCTATAACAAGGCCCAACACATTATAAGGAAGTATCAAGTAAGTATTTATTAAACAGCAAGAGTAGCAGTATACATAAGTGTATATGTGTGCATTTATTCATGCATACAGGCTTCCCTGGCAGCTCAGATGGTAAAGAATCTGCCTGCAATGAGGGAGACCTGAGTTCGATCCATGGATTGAGAAGATACCCTGGAGGAGGTCATGGCCACCCACTCCAATATTCTTCCCTTGAGAAACTCCATGGACCGAGGAACCTGGTGGGCTACAGTCAATGGGGTTGCAAAGAGTTGGACACAGCTGAGTGACTAAGTACAGTACAACATACCTGTATACTGTTAAATTACTTAAACAAGAAGACCAAAGATTAAAAAAACTCTAATGCAGTGGCAGCCTATGTAAGCAAACCAAAATCTAAGCCTATAAATGCCTCAAGTTTACAAAATCAAAATACTAAGGAAAACCATCACAAATAGCCAAAACGTCCAACTAGGTTTTAACCAGTAGCCAAGTATATAATTTCTTTCTTTGCTTCTACACTTTTTCTCTAGGTCTTTCCCCTGCCTCCTGTCTGACAAGTACTCTCTTCCACTTTGGTGCTGTCTGATTGAAATTGATTTTTTGCTTGATCTGAAGATTTGTAATATGTCTCAATCTATCTTTTGGTAAGGGGTGGGTGGAGAGAGGCAAGGAGGGAGAGAAAGGAACTGGAGGGCCCCAAATAATTTTCTTCATGATTTTGCCCAAGTCAGTTCTACCAGAAACAACAAAACAGTTTTGGAATGGATAAAAACCATTCTACCCACAGCCATGAGCATAATGCCAAGCCTATAATTTTGGAGGGTGCCACTCAGCTCAATGATCTATCTCCTCTCCTCCTACTTCAAAAAATTCACTCACTGTAAACAGGGTCATAGTATGACTTCTGTGGGCCAAGGGCCTCTTTGCCTTTGTGGACACTTCCTCCATAAAAACTATTAAAATTATATTTTATGACCATGTTGGTATAAAAACAAATGTATTCCTAACTAGATTTATTATCATGTACTTATTATTTTCATTTTTCTTCAAATTTAAAAGATAGGAAAGCCTTTTTTATTTTCATGGACCATTGTAAGTATCATAGACACTAGGCACTGTTCCTTCTATATCCAGTGGACAAGCTGGTCCTGATGGTTAGGGTTCCCTATTGAATAATAATTTTTTGATAGCTTTCTAAAAAAATTTCCTTTTTTTCAGCAGGCAGCCTTTCAATTTCTCTTTCTGAGAGTGGAGAAGTTATCCAGTTATACATTTATCTTCTTCTCAATCAGAGCCTGACTTGATCATAGAGCTTCTATTGAATTGAGAGAGTACATTTAATATGCCCTGGGCTTTTGAATGACAGCAGTGTTAATATGCTCCTCATTCTGTTACCTAATACAAATGAAAAGCCTACTCTTTCTCCTGCAGTCCTGAAATGAATTTAAAAATAAATATGAGTAGTAATCTTTTCTTACCTTAAAAAAACACATCAGGGAGTCCAGTAATTTTGGGAAAAATTAGCTTGTATTACCTTTTTCTAGTTCTAAGACCAAAGAACATGGATCGTTATTCCAGGGGAAGCATATATGAAAACCATTCAGTCCAACATATCTAATTTGAGAAACTATATATTCTGTGTTGTGCTCTAGGCATTGGGTTATATGAAGCATAAGTAAAGCACTATTTGTGTCCTTAGGGACTTGAGGTCTACACAAGAAAATAAATAGGGCAGAAATAATATCAACAAAATGTGTTAAATTATATGAGAGCATGTACATAGGAATGAGTGCCAAGGCAAGCAAAGAAAGTTTTAGAGACCATTCCCAACTATCTTTTAACTTCATATGAGTATTATCTGTATCCACATCCATGTCACTTGAGTATATATCTATAGGTTGACTATAATTTTCCATTTCATTATTAGGCTTGGCTATATGACTTACCTGCACCAAAGGAGTATTAGCAGAAGTGATATTGTATTGATCACAAACAGAACCTTTAAAGTGAACTGTTCATTTTCACTTGGTCTCTTGAAGATCATTGCCACAAAAATAATATGTCCTAGATAGGTATAATTCCTTCTTCCTGGATCTTAGAAGGAGAATATACGTGTACACAAACAGAGCAAAACTAGGCTGAGTTGCATAAAAACCACCCCACTTACGATGATCAAAAAACAAATGTGGCTGTAAGCTATTGAGACTTTTTTTATTACAGGAAAGGCCAAAAATACATATATGTTTAGCCACCATAGTTTATCACAGATTTTCTATGACCACCCATATATCTGAATCATAAAATCAGATAACAGAGTAACTGATATTGCTACAATTACTTGGAAAATGAACCCTGGACCATGATAGTTTACCATAACTCTTTAAAAAGATCCGGAAAATCATACCATAAAAACATGCACAAAAATCTAATTTTGTGAACATCTTGTCAAATTTGTATTCTCGTTCTTTTCTAACTGCATTGTAATTGGTCCCAAGTCTCGATGAAAGTAATTATGTGAACTGTAAAAATGTTTCAATTTTGGTTCAATAACACCATTTCTGGAACTGTCTTCAGAAATTTTTTATTGAGAAAAAACAACTCACTAAAGGGCTTTCTCCCCTCAAAATTATCCATGATGGTAGGAAATTATAAAGTTATTCTTAAATATACAGAGTAATGTGGACATATTAAGGAAAATATGGCAAACCTGTTTTATAGAATGTTATGACATGTTCAAGTGGAACTTATGAACTGTAATTATGATCTCACAATTGAAATGTGAGATCAAATACATGAATAAATAATTCACTGATTCAGCAGAAACAACAAAAAATAAATTTAGACCTCTTAAGACTTTAGGTATTGAAATTTTCAGATAAAGAATAAAAATGACTATGCTTAATACATTTAAAGAAATAAAGTCTATAATACAAAAAAAAATGAACAAGAAATAATGCACTATCAAAAATAACCAGGCATCAATGACAATACCAAAAGATCCTCCAGAAATAAAAATATAATTGTTGTATTTATTTGTTTGTAGGATAACTAACGGAAAAGTTACTTAACTGGATAATACATTTAAAAATGTATTACTCAGAATGTATCTCAGAGATATAAAAAGATTAAAAACTATATGAAAGTGCAGTAAGCAACCTAAAAAAATAGAATAAAGCCTAACAGATATCCAGCTCCAATTTCAGAAAAGATAAAAAGATAGAATGGGAAAAAGGTAAACCTGGAAAAGATAGTGGCTGAGAATCAATCCAGTGGCACAAAATTTATCAAGAAAGATAAATAAAAACAGAACCATACTTGCATGCATGCTAAGTTGCGTCTGACTCTGAGACCCAATGGATGGTAACCCACCAGGCTCCTCTGTCCATGGGATTCTCCAAGCAAGAATGCCAGAGTGGGTTGCTATGCTGTCCTCCAGGGGATCTTCCTGACTTAGAGATGGAACCCACATCTATTGCTTCTCCTGCATTGCAGGAGGATTCTTTACCACTGAGCCACTGGGGGAAGACCCCGAAACTATATTCAGACACACCAAAATCAAATTTCAGGACAATGATGTAAACAAAGAAAATATCCTGCTTATAAACTGACAAATTTTCTAAGCGTATGTCTTTCTTATAACAATTTACCAAAGACAGACAGAAACCAATACACCACCCCCCCAAAAAAGAAAATTGCTTTCTGATTCCCCTCCTCTATAACAGTAAGTTTATTAGGTAAAGGATTTTTGGTCCCCATAATCAAAAGAGATAGTTTCACTGATGTTTTCCCACTGCACAAAATGCATTATCTTTTCAGTCTGTAATTGCAATTTTCTCACTGTGCATACTCTGATTATTAAACCAATGTCAATTGTTCTTCTATGTTTTTATATATTTTAGGTTGCTGTGAGGCATTCTACTTTGATCTAAGTACAGGTTAAGATCATCTAGGTAATATACAACTTCCAAGGTTTAAGGGTCTTAAACAATAAAGATTTATTTCTTACTCAGGCAGTTGGCCAAAGGCTCTGTTTCATGTCATATTAACTTAGTGATTCAGGATGAGAAAGAATCCACAGTTAGGAATGTCGCATATGGGGAGTAGAAACCAAAATGCCCTGCCCAGAATCTGCTTGAAAGAAGTTTCTGCCCAGTTGCAGGTAATAGAGTCATCAGACATCAGGGCCAGGATTAGATTGAGGCAAATCAGGTAAATGAGGCACTTGCCTCAGGTACAGAATTTAAAGGGACATCAAAAAACGAAGCAGTCAAGATGTCATGTTTTAACAAAATATTTTAAAAATCAAAAGTACACCTGTGGCGGATTCATTTCAATATATGGCAGAACCAATACAATATTGTAAAGTTTAAAAATAAAATAAAATTAAAAAAAAAATCAAAAGTAATGAAAAAATCTGTAATTAGAATGTCAAATTTTAAATAAAACCTGGCTATTGGCTCCTTTAGGGTCAGTTTCAGCTATAGAAAACCCCTTTACCCAAGCTTACAACCTTCCCAGGGTTGTAAGCATCTGGTGACTGAGTGAAGTTGGCGTACAAAGGAATAGACATTGAACCCAGAAATATAATGTTGAGTAAAAAAAACAAGTTGCAGAAAGACACAAAGAAAATGATACTAATTTTAAATTTTTAAATAAATAAATAATAATAGGTATATAAACATATACATTTTAACATTATGACAAAATTTAAAGGAATGATGAGCCTTTAGCATTAGAAAAAGAAAACAATATTGAGTGGTAAATCCATAGGAGGCTTAAAAGAAATTGATGATCCTTGACTTCTTGAGGTACATAATGTATTTGTTTTAGGGTTCTTTTTGCTAACATATATATTAAACTAGATAGATAGACAAGCATTATGAATGACTTCATAACTAAACATGTAGAAAAATATACATGATATAACCCTATTTAGGTTAATATATATAATATACATATTATAATATACTAGAAAAATGCACATACATTTACCTAAAGGTATAGTTCAACTAGTTAGACATAACTTGAGAAATATTTAACCAAAACCCTAAGTCCATACTGAAACTGCAGAAAAAAACACATTCCCTTTGTTCCCCAGTGTGTGTTTGTGCGTGTGTGTGCATGTGTGCTCCATCATTTCCAACTCTTTGCAACCCCGTGGACTATAACCCCCCAGGCTCCCTGTCTGTGGAATTTTCCAGGCAAGCATACTGGAGGAGATCACCATTTCCTTCCCCAGGAGGTCTTCCCAAGTGAGGGATCAAGCCCATGTCTCACATCTCCTGCATTGGCAGGCAGGTTCTTTATCAGCTGAGCCACCAGGGAAGGGCCCGAGCTTGAAGTTAAATGTCAAACACTTAACATTGTCAAATAGTTTATGTGCTTCAAAGAGGTGAGTGAAAAAGCTCAAGCATCACTCCTTTTTCATCAGTTAAGTGTATTCTTGGCATAATAAACTTTTGATATCTACAGCATACAAGGCAGTTGATCAGATACTTCTCAGGTTATTCTGGCTTTTTTCTTCACTTTCATTTATACAACTGGACCTGATGTGAGGTAGCAAAAGTAGACCTTGACAATCTATTCCCCAAAGCAAACGTGAGAGAGTGAATTTAAGAAGAAAGCATTCCGTAAGAATTTCTGTTCCATCAGACTGTTGCTCTCCTTTTATTGTACTCAATCTGTATTAAAGGGTTAGAGAGGCAAGAAGGCATCTCAGACTGATCTGATGCACAGGCTTCTTGGAAAGTCTCTGGGAAGAAGAGGTGGGTTTGGAGCAGGCCAGGTGTCATTATTGTGGCCAAATACTATAATTCCTAAGTAGGTATTATGAGGGCTGCTCATTTAACACTGAAGCAACAGGTCAGGCTAGTCAACTTGGAAAAAAGTCTGTTCACTGGGTAAATGTAACTATGACCCAGTCAGTACCTGCAGCAGCTAAATGCAACAGTACTGCAGGAAAGGCCAGCACAGCGAAAGCTCTGCAACTGCCACAACTTTGCTTAATGGTCCTCTAACATCTCCTGGCCTCTGTTTCCCCCATGAAGCTGTCTCTCTCAGTGCCATAACTTAGTGTGGTTATGCTCTCCCGCCCCTCTTCCCACCACCCAAACTTTGTCTCAGGCAGTTGTCCTTCTGGAAAGAATCAGAAAGGTAAGAATCACACTAATATATGTGACTGCAATAACCTATGGACTATTTCTAATAAAATAATTTTTCTAGACAACCTCTAGCACACAGCATAAGAACTTATCCAGAGTTTTTTTTTTTTTTTTTTAAGTGTCGGTTTCACTCTAGTAGAGCTAAAGCTTCATAACAGCAGAAACTTCATCTTTCTAATTAATTGCAGAATCTCCAGGGAGTCTTAAGACATAACATACGTAACCTCAACATAAGTGCTCAACAATCACTCCTGATGTTGATAGAGCTAAAGCCATCAGTGCACTTTAGAAAAGCCAGCTTAAAGAGGTAACCATCATCCAGGAAAATAAAGAGCACACCCAACATCCTGTGATTTTTTTTCTGTCTTAATAGTTCATATCTCTTCTTTCCAGGAAAGAACATCATCTCTTCTTGCCTGAACCAATGAAACAGTGCTAGAACTTTCCAGCTTATGATCTCATTTATTTTGTTATATTTGTAATCAAGTTTTCCTTGATTGGTAACCCTGATTTAATTAATTTCTTATAGGTGTGTGTAGAACTCCTTTATCTGTGGAGTATATTAGTGTAGCACATTAGCACATATTGAGATTTAAAAATTGCCGAGGCAAAGCCGACTAAGAAAATACATTAGGGACTCTACTAATAATTGCTAGTAGATTTTACTATTTTTCAGAAATTTAACACTATTGTACTAAGTTAGATCTTTTGGAATAGTGGATCTACAAATTAACATTAAGGAATGTAAGCAATCTCTTGCCAAACTCTTGAAATGATAGCTTAATTGAAATTTTAACCATTATTTTGAGAATGTTTCTATTGATTAAAAATATCTGCAGTTTCTCATTTTTCCTTTCACTTTGAATGCAACCTCTTTTTCTAAGGTCTTTCATCAACTATATATCATTTTGAAAACTCTATTTTTTTCTTCCAATTTTATTGGGATATAACTGACATACAGCACCATAGAAGCTTAAGTTATACAGTGATATGATTTGACTTACACACATGGTGAAATGATTATCACAAATTTATATATCCATCATCTCATACAGATATAAAGTTGAAGGAATAGAAAAGTTTTCTTTGATTTGGAAATATTTTCCCTTTTAACAACTGTCATATATAACTTACAGCAGTGTTAAATTTATCATATTGCACCTTCCATCACGAGTAACTATCTCACATCCGGAAGTTTATACATTTTTGCTACCTTATTCTAACTTTCCTCCCCCAAATCCCCATCAGATCAGATCAGTCACTCAGTCGTGTCCGACTCTTTACAACCCCATGAATCGCAGCATGACAGGCCTCCCTGTCCATCACCAACTCCTGGAGTTCACTCAGACTCACGTCCATCGAGTCAGTGATGCCATCCAGCCATCTCATCCTCTGTCATCCCCTTCTCCTCCTGCCCCCAATCCCTCCCAGCATCAGAGTCTTTTCCAATGAGTCAACTCTTTGCATGAGGTGGCCAAAGTACTGGAGTTTCAGCTTTAGCATCATTCCTTCCAAAGAAATCCCAGGGCTGATCTCCTTCACAATGGACTGGTTGGATCTCCTTGCAGTCCAAGGGACTCTCAGGAGTCTTCTCCAACACCACAGTTCAAAAGCATCAATTTTCAGCGCTCAGCCTTCTTCACAGTCCAACTCTCACATCCGTACACGACCACAGGAAAAACCATAGCCTTGACTAGATGAACCTTTGTTGGCAAAGTAATGTCTCTGCTTTTGAATATGCTATCTAGGTTGGTCATAACTGTTCTTCCAAGGAGTAAGCGTCTTTTAATTTCATGGCTGCAATCACCATCTGCAGTGATTTTGGAGCCCAGAAAAATAAAGTCAGACACTGTTTCCACTGTTTCCCCATCTATTTCCCATGAAGTGATGGGACCAGATGCCATGATCTTCATTTTCTGAATGTTGAGCTTTAAGCCAACTTTTTCACTCTCCACTTTCACTTTCATCAAGAGGCTTTTTAGTTCCTCTTCAGTTTCTGCCATAAGGCTGGTGTCATCTGCATATCTGGAGTTACTGGTACATACAAATCTGATTTCTTTTTCTATGAGTTGGATTATTTGGTTATTTTTGAGATATAATCAGTCTACAGCACCACGGTAGTTCTTGATAACACAACATAGTGATTTGATATTTCTATACATTTGAAAAATGATCATCATAATACATCTATTTAGTACCTGTTATCCAATAAAGAGATTAAATAATTATTGACTATATTCCTCACACTGAACATTTCACATCCGTGACATTAATTTTGTAATGAAAGTTTGCACCTCTTATTCTCCTTCACCTATTTACCTCCTTCCTCCAACTCCCTTCCCTCTGGCAACCACGTGTTTATTCTCTGTATCTGTGACTCTGCTTCTTTTTAGTTATATATGTTTATTTGTTTTGTTTTTTAGATTACACATATAAGTGAATTCATACAGTATGTATCTTTCTCTGTCTGACTTACGTCAGCAAGCATAATATGTTCTAGGTTCATCCGTGTTGTCACAAATGGCAAGATAATATTTTTTATGGCTGAGAAATATTTCACTGTGTGTATATATACATACACACACACACACATATATATATATGCCAAATATTTCTTATCTCTTCATCTATCAATAGACACTGTGTTGTTGGTTCCATATCTTGGCTATTATAAAAATATAATATGCTGCAATGAACATAGGAGTGCATGGATCCTTTTGAACTTGTGTTTCAGTTTCTTCGGATAAATACATAAATACCTAGGAGTAGAATTGCTGACTCTTGTAGTAGTTCTATTTTTTTTTTTTTTTTGAGGAATCTACATAAAAATTTCCATAGTATATGTACCAATTTATATTCCCACCAACAGGGCACAAGTGTTCCATTGTCTCCACATCTTCACCGACACTCCAGTACTATAAAGTGATGAAAGTAGGTACTCTGTCTTGTTCCCTTAAAGGAAATGCTTTCAGCATTTTATCATTGAACATGTAATTAGCTATGGGCTTGTCATACACTGTCTTTATTATGTACAGGTAAGTTTTCTCTATACACATTTGTGGAGAGTTTCTATCATAATGGACATTAAATTTTATCAAAAACCTTTATGCATCAATGAAGATCATCATATAATTTTTATTCTTCAGTTTGTTCATACAGTATATCACATTGATCAATTTGTGGATCATGAACCTTATTCCATCTTGTGATAAATTCCTGTTAATCATGGTATATAATCCTCCTAATGTACAGTTGAATTCAGCCTATTAATATTTCATTGATGATTTTAGCATCTATTTTCATTAGAGATGTTGGTTTCTTACAACCATCCCAGCATACACCCCAGTCCATGGTGAGTCCTGGCTCCAGCTCCTCTAATCTCCAGACACTCCAAGCTGCTGTTTACAAGGAGAGTGTACACATTGGGGAGAAGGAGCCAATATGGACCTGGTTCTGCATCTGATTAAGATGAGGACAGCTATTGCTGGTGCTTCCCAAAAGGTGCATCAGCCTGTGTCGAGCACCCTCTCTAGCCATTCTAGCTCCACTCCAACTCACACTAGAGTGAAGGCTGCCATTGCCAAGGAGAGTGCACACTTGAAGGGGACAGAGCAGCTCAGATCTGGCATTGCATTTGAATATGGTAAGGGCCACCATTGTTGGCACTCATGGAGTTGGTGGATCAGGAGCTGTCTGGAGCTCTGGATGGCATGCTGGGACTGTCCTAGTACATGTTCCAGCCCACACTTGCTTTTGGCCTGTTCCCCTTTGGGGCAGCATGCCATTGCTAAAAGGGCGCAAGAGATACTTGGAAAAAAACAGCTCAGACCCAAATCTCAGGGCTTCTCCTCCAGAACCATGGGACCCAAGCCCACCACTGATAAGGTGAGAGTGGCCACTGAGCATAGCAGAAGCTCCAGCTCACACCTGACACTAGATCTAGTCCCCCATCTCCAGCTCCACTTTCCCACCAAGGTGATAGCTTCTAGCACACTCTGGTGGAACACATGGCCCATGCTCATTTCAAATCTAGATCCCAGACAAAAACCAGTGGGCACAGGCATAATGCATAGGAACAGTCCCACACAAGGACACCCTGTTAAGGTCAGGAGAGGCAGCTGTGTCACCTTATTCCATAGAGACAGAAAAATTAAGCAAAATGAGAGAACAGGAATATGTTTCAAATGAAGAACAAGGGGAAAACAGCTAATGAAACAGAGATAAATAATTTATCAGACACAGAGTTCAAATCATCAGTAATAAGAATGCTAATTGAACCTGGCAAAACGATAGATGAACACAGTGAGATTTTTAACAATGAAGTGGAAAATATGTTTTTTAAAGATTCAGAAGACTAAATCACTAAAATTAAAAATACACTAGGAGGCATTAACAGCCAATAAGTGGATATAAAAGAATGCATATGTGATCTAGAAGATGGAATAATTGATATAACCCAATTGGAGCAGCAAAATGAACAAGAAATTTTATTTTTATTTATTTATTTTCATTTAAAATGTATTGGAGTATAATTGATTTACAACGTTGTGTTAGTTTCAGGTGTACAGTAAAGTGAATAATTATACATGTACATACATCCACTCTATTTATGACTCTTTTCCCATATAGGTCATTACAGAGTATTGAGTAGAGTTTTCTGTGCTATACGATACATCCTTATCAGTTATCTATTTTATATATAGTAGTGTGTATGTGCGGAAAAGGCAATGGCGCCCCACTCCAGTACCCTCGCCTGGAAAATCCCATGGACTGAGGAGCCTGGTGGGCTGCAGTCCACGGGGTCACTAAAAGTTGGACACGACTGAGCGACTGCACTTTCACTTCTCACTTTCATGCATTTGAGAAGGAAATGGCAACCCACTCCAATGTTCTTGCCTGGAGAATCCCAGGGACGGGGGAGCCTGGTGGGCTACCGTCTATGGGGTCACACAGAGTTGGACACAACTGAAGCAACTTAGCAGCAGCAGCAGTAGCAGTGTGTATGTGTCAATCCCAGTCTCCCAATTTATCTCTCCCCCACTTACACCCTGGTAACCGTAGTTTGCTTTCTACATCTGTAACTCTGTTTCTGTTTTGTAGATAACTTCATTTGTACTCTTTTTTTAGATGCCATATATAAGCAATCATATATTTGTCATTCTGTGTCTGACTTACTTCACTCCGTATGACAATCTCTAGGTCCATCCATATTGCTGCAAATGGCATTATTTTCTTTTTCAAGGCCGAGTAATATTCCACTGTGTATATGTACCACACCTTCTTTAACCATTCCTCTGTTGATGGACATTTAGGTTACTGCTGTATATGAGTTAAGTTGCTTCAGTCACGTCTGACTTTTTGTGTCCCTATGGACTGTAGCCCACCAGGCTCCTCTGTCCAGGGGATTTTTCAGGCAAAAATGCTGGAGTGGGTTGTCATACCCTCCTCAAGGGAATCTTTCCAACCCAGGGATTGAACCCAGGTCTCTTATGTCTGCTGAACTGATGCACAGGTGGGTTCTTTACCACTAGCAGCACCTGGGAAACCCACACCATCTATGTCTTGGCTATTGTAAACAGTGCTGCAATGAACATCAGGTCTATGTATTTTTTCATATTATAATTATCTCCAGATATATGCTCAGGAGTGGGGGTGCTGGATTACATGGTAGTTCTGTTTTTTAAGGAAATTCCATACTGTTCTCTTATAGTGGCTATACCAGTTTACATTCCCACCAACAGTATAGGAGATTGCCCTTTCCTGCACACCCACTCCAGCATTTATTGTTTGTATATTTTTGGTGATGGCCATTCTGACTGAAATGAGATGAAACCTTATTGTAGTTTGGGTTTGCATTTCTCTAATGATAAGTGATGTTGAGTGTCATTTCATGTGATTTTTACTTATCTGTATGTCTTCTTTGGAGAAATGTCTATTTAGATCTTCCACCCATTTTTTAAACCAAGTGCTAGCAAACCAAATGTAATGACACATTAAAAGGATCCTAAACCATGATCAAGTAAAATTTTTCCCAGGAATGCAAGGATTTTTTTTTTTTTTTTTTAATTTAATTTTATTTTATTATTTTTTATTTTTTTTAAATTTTATTTTATTTTTAAACTTTACATAATTGAATTAGTTTTGCCAAATATCAAAATGAATCCATCTTCAAACAATGTGATACACCATATTAACAAACTGAAACAAAAAAAAACATATGATCATTGCAATAGATGCAAAAATGCTTTTGACAAAATTCAACATCCATTTATAATAGAAACTCTCCAGGAAGTGGGCTGAGAGGAATCTACCTCAATATACTAAAGTCATATATGACAAACCCACAGCAAACATCATTCTCAATGGTGAAAACATGAAAGCTTTTCTTCTAAGATCAGGACCAAGACAAACGTGCCCACTCTCACCACTATTGTTCAACATAATTTTGGAAGTGCTAGCCATGGCAATCAGAGACAAAAAAGAAATGAAAGAAATCCAAACTGGAAAAGAAGTAAAACTATCACTTTTTGCAGATGACATGATACTATACATAGAAAACCCTAAAGTTGCTAGTAGAAAACTATTAGATCTTATCAACGAATTTGGTAAAGTTTCAGGATACAAAATTAACACAGAGAAATCTCTTGCATTCTTATACAGTAACAACAAAAAATCAGAAATAGAAACCAAGGAAACAATCTCATTTACCATTGCATCAAAAACAAAAACAAAAAATATCTAGGTTTAAACCTAAGGAGGCAAAAGTCCTATACTTAGAATACTACAAGATACTGATGAGAGAAACCAAAGATGACACCAATAGATGAAGAGATATACCATGTTCTTGGATTGGAAGAATCAATATTGTGAAAATGACTATAATATACAAAGCAGTCTGGAGATTCAATTCAATCCCTATCAAATTATCAATGGTATTTTTCAAAGAACTAGAACAAAAATTTTCACAACTTGTATGGAAATACAAAAGACCCTAAATAGCTTAAGTAATCTTCATAAAGAAAAATGGAGCTGGAGGAATCAGGCTCCCTGAGCTCAGACTACCCTACAAAGCTACAGTCATTAAGACAGTATGGTGTTGGGACAAGAGCAGAAATGTAGATCAGTGGATCAGGATACAAAGTCCAGAGATAAACACATGCATCTCTGCACCTAATCTATGACAGAGGAAGCAAGAATATACCATAGTGAAAAGATGGCCTCCTCAACAAGTGATCTTTGGAAAACTAGACAGCTACATGAAAAAGAATGAATTTAAAACATTCTCTAACACCAGGCACAAAAATAAATTCAAAATGGCTGAAGACCTAAATATAGGGATGGACACTGTAAGACTCTTGGAGGAAAACATAAGCAGAATACTCTTCGACACATATCACAACAAAATCTTTTTTCAATTCATTCCTTAGAGTTATGAAATTTTTTAAATGAGGACATTTAAGTGACCTGAGACAATACGAAGTGTACTAATATTCACATTATATGTGGTCTCAGAAGGAGAAGAGAGAAAAAGAAAATTGTTGAAATTTAGCTGATGAAATTACTGCTGAAAATTTTCCATACCTGAAGAAGAAACAGAAAACCATACAGAAAGCACAGAGAGCCCCAAACAAGACAAACACAGAATCAGACTGAAACATATAAGTAAAATGGCAAAATATGAAGAAAAATAGACTATTTTAAAGGTAGTAAGAGAGTATACAAGAGATACCCACAAAGGCTGTCAGCTTATTTTTCAGCAGAAACTTTGCAAGCCAGAAGGGAGTGGCAAGATATACTTAAAGTGCTCAAAGTGAAAAATCTAAAATCTAGAATCCTCTAAAGGTTATCATTAGAATTGAAGGATGGATAAAGAACTTCTCAGATAAGCAACAACTCAAAGGGGCTATCAGTACTAAACTAACCCTAAGGGTCTTCTCTAGGTGAAAAAATGACTAAGAATTAAGAAATTATAGGAAAAGAAAACCCTACTAGTAAAAGCAAATACATGATAAAAGCTGTGGATCAACCATTTAAATAAGCAAATATGAAGATATGAAGATTAAAAGACAAAAACTGTGAAAGCAACTATAACCACAGTAAACGTTTAAGGGATGAACATGAAGATGCAAAACATGACATCAAAAACAGAAAATATGGGGGAGCAGAGTGAAAAATGTAGACCTTTTAAAATGTGTTTGAACATAAGTGGCTTTTGGTTAAAAAGTAGGTATAGTTATAGGTATTTGAAACCCATGGTAACCACAAATCAAAAATCTACAGATTATAAACAAAAACTAGAGAAAAATAAAAGCATAAGCATACCATTAAATAAAATCATCAAGCCACAAGGAAAGTAATGAAAAGAAGAAGAAAAGAATAGAGAACTGAAGAAACATGGAGGAAACAAGTAACGAAAGGAAAACAAGTCAGTCTATCAATACCTACTTTAGATAACAATGGACTAAGTGTTCCAATCAAAAGACATAGGTGGGGATTGGAACAAAAACCAAGATCAGTTTATATGCTTCTTACAAGAGAAGCACTTCAGTGCTAAAGACATACACAGATTGAAATCAAGAGGATGGAAAAAGATCTTTTACATAACTGTAAATGACAAAAAAAATGGAATAGTAGTACTCATATCAAACAAAGTAGACTTTATAACAAAAGACAAAGAAGGTCATTATACAATGATAGAAGGATCAGTAAAAGAATATACAAGCATCTAAGATAGGAATACCTAAATATGTATATATATATATATATATATATATATATATATATATATATATATATGGAGGAAGGAAATGGCAACCCACTCCAGTGTTCTTGCCTGGAGAATCCCAGGGATGGGGAGCCTGGGGGCTGCCATCTATGGGGTCACACAGAGTCGGACACGACTGAAAGCGACTTAGTAGCATATATATATATATATATATTAGCAGACATAATATTGTATTATTGTATGACAATACAATAATAGTAGGAAATTTTAACATCTGGGTTGCATCATTGGAAAGACCATCCAGACAGAAAATCAGTAAGGAAACATTGAAATAGTGTCCTTACATGACACATTAGACCACTTGGATATGATGAATATCCACAGGATAGTCCATCCAAAATCAGAAGAATGAATATTCTTAACACGGGTATATGAAAAAGTCCCCAGGATAGATCACATAGTAGGTCACAAAAATAAATCTCAATAAAAAATAAGAGTATAGAAATTATATTAAGCTTTTTCTCTTTCTGAACACAATGGCATAAAACAAGAAATCAATTATGGGAAGAAAAATAGGAAAAACGTGAACAAACAAAGAATAAAAAACATGCTACCAAAACAAAAACAAAAACCTGGAGGAGGGAAAGCCTACCCACTTGAGTATTCTTGCCTGGAGAATTCTATGGACAAAGAAGCCTGGAGGGTGACGTTCTATGGAGTCACAAAGAGTTAGACATACTTGAGCAACTAACACACTTAAAAATAAAAAAAGATTGGTCAATGAAAAAACCAAATGGAAATCAGAAAATACTTTAAAATAAATTAAAATAAAAACATAACTTTCCCAAAGCAAAAGCAGTTCTAAGAGGGAAGTTTATAATAATACAGGCCTACTTTAAGAAACACAAAAAATCTAAAATAAACAATTTAACCTACTATCTAAAGGAATTAAAAAAGGAAAACAAGCCCAAAGTCAGAAGTAGGGAGGAAATAATAAATATCAGAGAGGAAATAAAATAGATATCATATGATATTTTTCTGTATTTGACTTGCTTCACTCAGTATGACAACCATCGTGAAAGTGAAAGTCACTCAGTTGTATCCAACTCTTTGTGACCCCCATGGACTATACAGTCCACGGAATTTTCCAGGTCAGGATATTGGAGTGGGTAGCCTTTTCCTTGGTTTCTACAAATGATATTATCTTTTTTTTATGGCTGCATAATATTTCGTTACATATATATATGTATGTATGTATATACCACATCTTCTTTATTCATTCATCTACCCATGGACATTTAACTTGCTCCTGTGTCCTGCACATTATAAATAGTACTGCAGTGAACACTGGGGCCCATGTTCAAACTATGATTTTTTTCTGGGTATATGCCCATAAGTGGGATTGCTGAGGCATATGATAGTTCTATTTTTAGTTTTTTAAGAAACCTCAATCTCCATACTGGATGCACCAATTTACATTTCCACCAGCAGTGTAGGAAGTTTCCCTTTTCTTCATACCCTCTCTAGTACTTATTGTTTGTAGACATTTTTACAGTGGCCATTCTGACCATTGTGAGGTGGTAATACTTCATTATAATTTTATTTGCATTTCTCAAATAATTAGTGATGTTGAGCATCTTTTCATGTGCTTTTTCACCATTTGTATGTCTTCTTTGGAGAAATGTTTATTTAGGTCTTCCACCCATTTTTTCATTGGGTTGTTTGTTTTTTTGATATTGGGCTGCAAAGTCAAAAACAAATTTGACTTTATTTGTATATTTGGGGGGATTAATCCCTTGTGGGTTGCTTCATTTGCAAATATTTCCTCCCATTCTGGAGTTTGTGTTTTTGTTTTGTTTATAGTTTCCTTTGTTGTGAGAAAGCTTTTAAGTTTAATTGGATCCCATTTGATTATTTTTATTTTCATTATTCTAGGAGGTGGGTCAAAAATGATCCTGCTATGATTTATGTTAAAGAGTGTTCTGCCTATGTTTTCCTACAACAGTTTTATAGCATCTAGCCTTACATTTAGGTTTTTAATCCATTTTTAGTTTACTTTTGTGTATAGTGATAGGGGTGTTCTAATTTCATTCGTTCACATGTAGCTGTCCAGTTTTCCCAGCACCACTTATTGAATAGAGTGTCTTTACAGAAATCTCTGGCATTTCTATACAGAAGATTCTCTTTAAAATATTCAAAGAGATATCAAACTAATAAATCTAGTAGAATTCTCTTTCTTGGCAAATATAAATTAGTTGTCGGATTTAGGGGATAGATTGAGAAGTACTTTGTAGAAGTAGGTTTTTATGTGTCCTACATCTTTGTTCAATAGTAAGAATCTGCCTGCCAAGCAGGAGACATGGGTTCGATCCCTGGGTTGGGAAGGTCCCCTGGAGAAGGAATGGCAATGCACTCCTGTATTCTTGCCTGGGAAATCCCATGGACAGAAGAACCTAGTGGGCTACAATCCATGGGGTTGCAAAATCCACATGACTTAGCAGCTAAATAACAACACAGCTCTTTGACACCAGAAATTAGAGGGACATGCATGGCAGCTCATTGCATCCTGAAGTGATTTGTTGTCAGTAGGGGGAAAAAATGTAAAACAAGACCTGAGGCAAAATGGCCTTTATCAGTTATTTATTTAGCATTTACTGTATGCCAAAACCCTATGCTCCACAGAGGTGATAAATCATTGAAAAATACAATGGCCAAGGACCTGCTAAGGTGTGTGTTTTTTTTTTTTTTTACACTATTATGCTTCTAGCACCTAAATTAGCACCTGTCATATGGTAAACACTGTATTTCTGGCAGGCAGGTAGGGAGGGAGGAAGGAACAAGGAAGGGAGTAAGGGAGAAAGGAGACTTCAAATCTAATCAGACATACAAGCATTAAAAACAAATACAGGCAAATCATCTTTTAAATGTCAGAATGAAGACCTCACAGGCAAATCATCTTTTAAATGTCAGAATGAAGACCTCAGTGGAATACTCCACAACTCTAAAACAAGGAAAATACAAACAAAACAACTTAAATGAACCACTTCGTGTTCAGTTGCTCAGTTGTGTCCAACTCTTTGCAATCCTGTGGATTGCAGCCTTCCAGGCTTCTCTGTCCATGGGATTTTCCTGGCAAGAATACTGGAGTGGTTGCCATTTCTTCCTCCAGGGGATCATCCTGACCCAGGGACTGAATCCCTGTCTCCCACATCCCCTGCATTGCAGGCAAGTTGTTTACTGCTAAGGCACCAGGGAAGCCCGCTTTAGAACTCTGTCAATTAATCTACAGAATGAAATGAAATTGTCTATCCAAGAATCTACTAAACCTTGATAAGACAATGGGGTTTGTGACATTTGACTGACTCCAACCTCAGCTCATAGTTGGAGGGATGGGCTTTCCCTTAGGGCATTACAAAAACAATGGTAAACTGCTGGCAACATCCAAGGACCTGACGTTATAAATTCAGTTGGGGAAAACCAGAACTAGACTACAAAAGGGAATTTTCAAAAGCTCCAATATATTGATGAGGGCTTCCATGGTGGCTCAGCAGTAAAGAATCTACCTGCCAATGCAGGAGGCATGAGTTTGATCCCCTGGGTCAGGAAGATCCTCTGGAGAAGGAAATAGCAACACACTCCAGTATTCTTGCCTGGGAAATCCCATGGAAAGTGGAGCCCAGTAGGTTACAGTCCATGGTGTCTCAAAAGAGTCAAACATGACTTAGTGGATATAAGTAGCTAGATCTAAGAGATATTTTAAAGGTAGAATTTGTCAGAATTTGGTGGTGCTTATAAACATTCTGGCTTGAACTTTCAGGTAGTAATAGATGGTATTTTCTTCTTCTTCTTCTTCTTCTTCTTCTTCTTCTTCTTTTAATTGAGATAGAAAGCACTGAGGGCTTCCCAGGTGGCACTAATGGTAAAGAATCTGCCTGCCAATGCAGGAGCCTAAGAGACTCGGGTTCAATCCTTTAGTCAGAAAGATCCCCTGGAGGAGGAAATGGCACCCCACTCCAGTATTCTGCCAGGAGTCTCCTATGGGCTGAGGAGCCTGGCAGGCTACAGTCCATAGGGTCACAAAAGAGTCAGACATGACTGAGCATCTGAGTGAGTGAGTGAGAAAGGAAACACTGAAGAGGAGGGTAGATGAGTCAAGAGTCCAACGTGGGGCAGGTTGAGCTGGCTTTCCTTTGTAATTCAGGAGTAAAGTGTGAGAAGATAGAAGGGCCTAAGGAAGAGTGCTGAGGAGAAGCTATGTGCTTAAAGAATGATCAGAGAAAGTGGGGAGGAAAAGTAGGACTGAGAAGGAACACACAAGAAGGAGGGAAGAATGTGTGTCATAGAAATCTAGAGGGAATTTTCAAAAAGGAGGAAGCAATCAAAAGTGTCAAATGCAGTTGAAGTCAAGGGAGATAAAAACAAACAAACAAAAAGTATTTTTTCAATTAGCACAAGTAAGTTGTTGCAAACTTTAGAAGAGAAATTCCTATGAAGATGTGGGTGGTGGTAAAATTGAAGTAGATTAATGAGGTGGGGATGGGAAAAAAAACAAATTAGCAAATAGAAACATCATAGTTTACATTGAAAACCCTTTTCAGATTTAAAATTCTAGAGGGGAAGGCAGGAGTTAAGAGCAGCAGTTTCTTTGTTTATTGAGTAACAGTGACTGATGCATGTGTAAATATTGATGCAAAAGATGAATATAGAGAAGTTGACTTGACAAAGTAAATACTCAGTAGTGAAATTTTCTTGAGAAGGCAAGAAGTCAAATGTTTAAGAGCAAAGGTAAAGAAGCAAATCTTACATAAGAGACATTGATAGTCCTCCTGACTGTTAGAATGAAAGTGAAGAGGATATGGATGAGGTCTGTATAGACTTGATGATATAAAGTTGAGAGACTTTCTGAATGAAAGTTTCTCCTTGATCTGCAAGATGAAAGGTGGTGTCTTTTATGTAAAATGAAAAGAATTGGTGAGGAGTGTTTTAGGTCTGACAAAAATGGAAAATGTTTGAGATAGTCAGTCTGAAACAAAAGAATGAGGCGGTTGAATAAACTATTGCTGGCCTTGAGGGCCTCGATTGGACTGGACAACTGTGTCTAATAATGTGGCCTTAGTTGTCCTATTGCCATGATTTTTCACAATAGGGCCCAAGTGCTCACATGGAGATGGACGGTTGTCTAATCTCAAGTTTTGAGTTTGTGACGTAGATACAGTAGAAGCACAATATGGCAAGTAAGTGATTAAATTACTTGAAGGAATCTAAGCTAGATAGGGAGAAAAGGGACAGGAAAGGGTTGATGAATAAGAGAAAATGAAATGATCTAAAGACTGTAGGTCCTATAAATTCAAAGAGCAGATATACAGTGAATAAGTGACAGTGGGCTATTTTAATTAACGATCTCAGTGGTAGAGGGGGCAAGCAGAATTGAATTTTGGCTTGTGTAAAAATAGAATCAAAAGATACTGTTTCAATCACTTTTTTGACATCAAGAATCATGTTTAAATAAAACTATATTCAGATGCCATTTTTAACCTCAGACAGGCAGAGATTAAAATATTTGATAATACTCTGCTAACAAAAAAGTGGAGAAAGAGGCATTCTTACAAATACATTGCCAGTAACTGTGTATATTGATATGATCTTTATGAAGGGCAATTTCACAAATTTAATCAAAATTTCTTTTTTTTTAAATTATTTTTTTTAATTTAATATATTCCTTACAAATTTAAGAACCCATCCTGAACCCTCCTCCCTCCTCCCTCCCCATACCATCCCTCTGGGTCGTCCCAGTGCACCAGCCCCAAGCATCCAGCATCGTGCATTGAACCTGGACTGGCATCTCGTTTCATACATGACATTTCACATGTTTCAATGCCATTCTCCCAAATCTTCCCACCCTCTCCCTCTCCCACAGAGTCCATAAGCCTGTTCTATACATCAGTGTCTCTTTTGCTGTCTCGTATACAGGGTTATCGTTACCATCTTTCTAAATTCCATATATATGTGTTAGTATACTGTATTGGTGTTTTTCCTTCTGGCTTACTTCACTCTGTATAATAGGCTCCAGTTTCATCCACCTCATTAGAACTGATTCAAATGTATTCTTTTTAATGGCTGAGTAATACTCCATTGTGTATATGTACCACTGCTTTCTTATCCATTCATCTGCTGATGGACATCTAGGTTGCTTCCATGTCCTGGCTATTATAAACAGTGCTGCGATGAACATTGGGGTACACGTGTCAAAATTTCAAGTATGCAATTCCCATGATGAAGCAGTTTCATTTGTAAGGGTTTTATCTAAAATTAGTTTGCATATGTGAGAAATGCCAGATGTACAAAGTTATTTATTGAAACATACTTTGTATAAGGAAAAGGCTGGAATCAGCCTGAATATCCTTAAACAGGCAAATAGTTAAATAAATTATCATCTATCTACACAGTAGAATTCAGAAAATTCACAGAAAATGATTCAAGGATGACTTTTTATGTTAATATGTAACAAACTCTAACATACTGTTAAATAAAAGGTATGTGATTATTTGTGTAAAAGGAGGAAAAGAATAAAAATTTATATATAATTGAAATACATATAATATAAAACTATAAAATATATGTAATTAAAATGTATAAAATAATACATTGAATGATACATAAGGAAACTAAAAAATCACTTGCCTGTGAAAAGAGAAATTAAGTGGCCAGGAAACAAGGATGGAAGTTTTATCACTGTATCTCTTCCTATGCATTTTAAATTTAGACCCACATTATTAAATTTCTAATGCAATTAATTAATTAAAACATATTCATTAATTGTGTGTTTTAGTACATTGCTAAGTATGTATATCTGACATATAAGCCACTGTAGGCTTAACTTAGAATGTGTTCCTATAAATCACTATTCATGTGTATATTAAAAGATAGAAAACAAATAGATATCAGAAAATATTTTAAAGGTATACAGTATGACAGAGATAAAGGCAATATATTAATTACAACAACCGTTGGAAATGCTACTGTGCTGGGCTCAGTTGTGTCCAACTGTTTGTGACCCCTTGAACTGTAGCCTACCAGGCTCCTCTAGGGGTTAATCTTTCTTATAATTATTAAAAATGATAACCACAGTAACAGGTTAAATATGTTGATTTTAAAAATATTTATAGATATTATTTGTTCAATTCTCAAATCCTATGAAGAAAGTACTTTACTAAAGAGATGATGAAAATGAGAGTGAATAGGGTTAATTAATTTGCTCAAGAACACATAGGTAATAATGAAGAATTATCTCTGGCTTCAAATGCAGCAGAGTATTATGGGATTAAATAAAAATTATAAACCTCTTAAAGAAAAATATAGCCACACCAGGTTAAAGAGTAACAATCCATATGCTATTTACAAGTGCAAACACAAAGTCACAAAGATGTTAAAAACAAAAGAAATTATGTCAGATAAACAATAACACAAGGAGTAACTGAAATCAACAAGGTGTGAAATCAACATTTTTCAAAAATAAGAAGCAAGGGGAAAAGAAAAAAGGAAAGGTTGGAGGAGAAGAGAAATGAAGGGAAAGAGGGAGGAAAGGAAGGATTTGTAATAGAGAAGTAGGATTTTAACTTCTAGTAAAGGTGGTCTGGGCTTCCCAGGGATAAAGAATCTGCCTGTAATGAAGAAGACACAGGAGACATGGGTGCAGTCTCTGGGTCAGAAGATCTCTAGAGTAGGAATGGCAAGCCACCCCAGTATTCCATGGACAGAGGAGTCTGAAGGGCTGCAGTCCATGGGGTTGCAAAGAGTTGGCCATGACTGAGAACACAAGATATGTGGTCTAGGAAATTTGAGCCAACCATCTTACTGAAGGCAACTGAAAAAACAATAAAAGAAATAAAGTCTATCTTAAAGTATAAACACACTAATGATACAGGAAGGAATGATTTTGCCCAAATCAGGAAGCTGAAAAGAGGAAGCCTAGTTTTCCAAGCCACTTTTTCCATGAGGGAATTTGCAGCATGAATTTTGACGTATATTCAAGGAAGAGTACAAAAGTCAAAGTTAGCCCAAGAAAATCAATCCCCTTCAAACTAGCTAAGGTTTGATATAACTTCCAAAGAATTACAACTTCCGAGTGAATTGAAAGTAAAACAGTTCTCATAGATTTGTGGTCTGCATATGTATTACCAGAATTGCTCAGAGGGGAGCATGTAAGGACCAAGAACCAACAGAAATAAGAGCCATCTAAAACCAACTCACAAAGACTTAAGATAGTGGAGCTATCAAAATTTAGTAGTTATAAAATAATTAGGCTTACTATGTTTAAGAGTCGGAGAAGGCAATGGCACCCCACTCCAGTACTCTTGCCTGGAAAATCCCATGGACAGAGGAGCCTGGTAGGTTTCAGTCCATGGAGTCGCTAAGAGTCAGAAACGACTGAGAGACTTCACTTTCACTTTTCACTTTCATGCATTGGAGAAGGAAATGGCAACCCACTCCAGTGTTCTTGCCTGGAGAATCCCAGGGATGGGGGAGCCTGGTGGGCTGCCGTCTATGGGGTCGCACAGAGTCGGACACGACTGAAGTGACTTAGCAGCAGCATGTTTAAGAGTAGAGAAAACATATTTGGAAATATCTAAAGGAGGGAAAAGAAAACTAAAAACAAATTAGGCAAGAGGCAATAAAACCAGAAATAGGAACTCACATTAAAACAGATACCCATAAACCAGGTTTAAAATACTCTGTTCAAATCAAAGAGAAAATAAAAAGTTAAAACTTCAGAAATTATAAAATATTGGTTAA
This sequence comes from Bos mutus, assembly GCF_027580195.1. Classification (NCBI taxonomy): domain Eukaryota; kingdom Metazoa; phylum Chordata; class Mammalia; order Artiodactyla; family Bovidae; genus Bos; species Bos mutus. The sequence goes on along the minus strand of NC_091631.1, from coordinate 72,264,858 downwards.
AAACAGTACCTGACAGGCATCTCTTAATGCAGCTATTCCAGTTTCCCATAACACAGCTTTTGAAGTGTCAGAAAAAGACAAGTAAAAAGAAAAGTTAGACAGCTAATGGTAATATCAGAATCTGTAGGAAGGGTATATCAAAAAACATTCAGCTGATAGAACTAGAAAAAATTCCACTTAGGCTTATTTTTGCTTACTTATCTAAGAGTTGCCATATAAAACAGACACACCTTTAAAAGAGATATTAAGAAAATATTTAATATCTTCATCACTGCCTTTTGATCTGAACATCCATGATCCAATGAGAAGATAGCCATATAATATATACATGTATATAGAACCATTCTTCTCTTCTTTCTTACAAACGACCTAAAATTTTGCTTTTGACAGCAATATGTACAGCTAAAACTGTCACTTTCCAGCTGAACCTATAATTAGGACTGGCATTGTAACCTCATTCTAGCCAATTACTGTGAGTAGTGATGATTCAGTTCAGTTCAGTCACTCAGTCATGTCTGACTCTTTGTGACCCCATGGACTGCAGCACGCCAGGCCTCCCTGTCCATCACCAACACCCAGAGCTTACTCAAACCCAAGTCCATTGCGTTAGTGATGCCACCCAACCTTCTCATCCTCTGTCATCCCCTTCTCCTCCAGCCTTCGATCTTTCCCAGCATCAGGGTCTTTTCCAATGAGTTGGTTCTTCACATCAGGTGACCAAAGTATTGGAGTTTCAGCTTCAGCATCAGTCCTTCCAATGAATATTCAGGACTGCTTTCCTTTAGGATGGACTGGTTGGATCTTCTCTCAGTCCAAGGGATTATCAAGAGAGTCTCAAGAGGGATTCTTCAACTCCACAGTTGAACAGCATCAATTCTTCAGCGCTCAGCTTTCTTCGTAGCCCAGCTCTCACATCCATACATGACTACTGGAAAAAACCATAGCTTTTACTAGATGGACCTTTGTTGGTAAAGTAATGTCTCTGCTTTTTAATATGCTATCTAGGTTGGTCATAGCCTTTCTTGCAAGGAGCAAGGATCTTTGAATTTCATGGCTGCAGTCACCATCTGCAGTGATTTTGGAGCCTCCCCAAATAAAGGCAGCCACTGTTTCCACTGTTTCCCCATCTATTTGTCATAAAGTGATGGAACTGGATGCCATGATCTTAATTTTCTGAATGTTGAGTTTTTTTAAGCTAACATTTTAACTCTCCTCTTTCACTCTCATCAAGAGGTTCTTTAATTCTTCTTTGCTTTCTGCCATAGGGTGGTGTCATCTGCGTATCTGAGGTTATTGATATTTTTCCTGGTAATCTTGATTTCAGCTTGTGCTTCATCCAGTCCGGCATTGTGCATGATGTATTCTTCATAGAAGTTAAATAAGCAGGGTGACAACATACAGCCTTGAAGTACTCGTTTCCCGATTTGGAACCAGTCTGTTGTTCCATGTTCAGTTCTAACTATTGCTTCCTGACCTGCATACAGATTTCTCAGGAGATGAGTCAAGTGGTCTGGTATTCCCATCACTTTAGGAATTTTCCACAGTTTGTTGTGATCCACACATTCAAAGGCTTTGGTGTAGTCAATAAAGCAGAAGTAGCTGTTTTTCTGCAACTCTCCTGCTTTTTCAATGATCCAGCAGATGTTGGCAATTTGATCTCTGGTTTATCTGCCTTTACTAAATCCAGCTTGAACATCTGGAAGTTCATGGTTCATGTACTGTTGAAGCCTGGCTTGGAGTATTTTGAGCATTACTTTACTAGCCCGTGAGATGAATTCAACTGTGCCATAGTGTGAACATTCTTTGACATTTCCTTTCTTTGGGTTTGGAATGAAGACTGACCTTTTCCAGCCCTGTGGCCACTGCTGAGTTTTCCACATTTGCTGGCAAATTGAGTGAATTTGCAGCATTATCTTTTAGGATTTGAAATAGCTCAACTGGAATTCCATTACCTTCACCAGCTTTGTTCATAATGATGCTTCCCAAGGCTCACTTGACTTTGGACTCGAGGCTATCTGGCTCCAGGTGAATATCACACCATCATGATTATTTGGATCATGAAGATCTTTCTTGTATAGTTCTTCTGTATATTCTTGCCACCTCTTCTTAATATCTTCTGCTTCTGTTAGTCCATACCATTTCTGTCCTTAACTGAGCCCACCATCTTTGCATGAAATGTTCTCTTGGTATCTAATTTTCTTGAAGAGATCTCTAGTCTTTCCCATTCTGTTGTTTTCCTCTATTTCTTTACATTGATCACTGAGGAAAGGTTTCTTATCTCTCCTTGCTCTTCTTTGGAACTCTGCATTCAAATGAATGTATCTTTCCTTTTCCCCTTTGGCTTAAGCTTCTCTTATTTTCTCAGCTATTTGTAAGGCCTCCTCAGACAACCATTTTGCCTTTTTGCATTTTGTTTTCTTTGGGATGGTCTTGGTCACTGCTTCCTGTACAGTGTCATGAACTTCTTTCCATAATTATTCAAGCTCTCTGTTTATCAGATCTAATCCCTTGAATATATTTGTCACTTCCAATGTATAATCGTAAGGGATTTGATTTAGGTCATACTTGAATGGTCTAATGGTTTTCCCTACTTTCTTCAATTTAAGTCTGAATTTGGCAATAAGGAGTTCATGATCTGAGCTACAGTCAGCTCTCAGTCTTGTTTTTGCTGACTGTATAGACCTTATCCATCTTTGGCTGCAAAGAATATAATCAATCTGATTTTGGTGTCGACCATCTGGTGATGTCCATGTGTAGAGTCTTCTCTTGTGTTGTTGGAAGAGGGTGTTTGCTATGACCAGTGCATTCTCTTTGCAAAACTCTGTTAGCCTTCATCCTGCTTTGTTTTGTACTCCAAGGCCAAATTTGCCTGTTAGTCTAGGTAGCTCTTGACTTCCTACTTTTGCATCCCAGTCCGATATAAGGAAGAGGACATCTTTTTTGGGTTTTAGTTCTAGAAGGTTTTGTAAGTCCTCATAGTACCATTCAACTTCAGCTTCTTCAGCATTACTGGTTGGTTCATAGACTTGGATTACTGTGATATTGAATGGTTTGCCTTGGAAGCAAACAGAGATCATTCTTTTGTTTTTGAGATTGCATCCAAGTACTGCAATATGGAATCTTTTGTTGACTATGATGGCTACTCCACTTCTTCTAAGAGATCCTTGCCCACAGTAGTAGATTTAATGGTAATCTGAGTTAAATTCACCCATTCCAGTCCATTTTAGTTCACTGATGCCTAAAATATTGATGTTCACTCTTGCCATCTCCTGTTTGACCACTTCCAATTTGCCTTGATTCATGGGCCTAACATTCCAGATTCCTTTGCAATATTGTTCTTTACAGCATCAGACTTTACTTACATCACCAGTCACATCCACAACTGTGTGTTGTTTTTACTTTGGCTCCATCTCTTCATTCTTTCTGGAGTTATTTTCCACTCTTTTTTAGTAGCATGGTGGGTACCTACCGACCTGGGGAGTTCATCTTTCAGTATCATACCTTTTTGCCTTTTCATACTGTTTATGGGGTCTCAAGGCAAGGAGATTGAGGTAGTTTGACATTCCCTTCTCCAGTGGACCATGTTTTGGCAGAACTCTATGCCATGCCCTGTCCATCTTGGGTAGCCCTACACAGCATAACTCATAGTTTCATTGAGTTAGACAAAGCTGTGGTCCATGTGATCAGTTTGGTTAATTTTCTGTGATTATGGTTTTCATTCTGTCTGCCCTCTAATGGAGAAGGATAAGAGGCTTATGGCAGCTTCCTGATGGGAGAGGCTGACTGAGGGCAAACTGGTTCTGATGGGTGGGGCCATGTTCAGTAAATCTTTAATCCAATTTTCTGTTGAAGGGCAGGGCTTTGCTCCCTCCTTGTTGCTTGACCTGAGGCCAAACTGTAGTGAAGGTAATAAAGATAAGAGCGACCTCCTTTGAAAGGTCCCATGCACACACTGCTGCACTGAGTGCCCCCAACCCTTCAGCAGCCCACCGTTATACCCACGCTTCCTCTAGAGACTCCTGGACACTCATGGGCAAGTCTGGGTCAGTTTCTTGTGGGGTCACTACTCCTTTCTCCTGGGTCCTGGTGCACACAAGGTTTTATTTGTGCCCTCCAAGAGTCTGTTTCCCAGTCCTGTATAAGTTCTGGCGGTTCTTTGGTGGGGTTAACGGCAACCTCTTCCAAGAGGGCTTATGCCATATCTAGGTCTATTGCACCTGGAGCCCCTGTGGCAGGCCACTGCTGACCCGTACCTCCACAAGAGACACTCAGACACAGTTCTGGCTCAGTCTTGGTGGGTGGAAAAACCATAGCTTTGACTAGACGGACTTTTGTCAGCAAAGTAATGTCTCTGGTGTTAATATGCTGTCTAGGTTGGTCATAGCGTTTCTTCCAAGGAGAAGCATCTTTTAATTTCATGGCCTGCAGTCACCATCTGCAGTAATTTCGGAGCCCAAGAAAATAAAGTCTGTCATTGTTTCCAGTCCCATCACTTCATGGCAAATAGATGGGGAAACAACAGAAACAGTAGTAATGATTAAGTGGGTAGAATTTCCAGGAAAAAAGCATTTTTTAAGTCGCAGATTCTCATTGCACATGTATTTAGCCATTTTATTTGCCCTTTTTTCTGGTTTCATCACTATTATCTTGCCATCCTAAGGACAAAAGCCTCATGGCAAGGAGAGTGGAACAGTAAGACACAGCCAACTCCTGGTGGCATCACTGTATCTTCATACCAACCCTGACTGCCTATGTCTCCTTGTGTCTGTTTTGTTACATGAAAGACAAGCAAGCAAAAACAGTTGCCTATATGTATAAGGCCACCGTCACTTGTTTTTCTGATATTTAAAGGTGAACTCTTTTTGTAACTTATATGTTTGGGGTCTAGAGTTCAGTAAAAAGTTACCTTCTATTATTGAAGCTTGCTTTTTGAGTGGACAGAGGACCTCTGTTCCTCCACACTCCTGCCACTCAAAATACATTTCAAACTCCTCAGCCTATGTTCAAAGCTCTGTATAGTTAAACTTCTTCCACCTATTCAATCATTTGGCTGGATATTCCTGATCATTAGTCCCATATGTTTCTATCAAAAAACTGCAAGGTCAAAGACATTCCCAACCTCCATTCTTTGTTCTCACTCCTGTAAGACTTCCCAGACTGTCTTGTTTGCATCAATTTCTCCTTTCTATGAACTGTCTTTGTACTTGCTAGCTATATCACCTACTTTGTCAATTAATAATATACCCTTCTATAATGCCATTTATATCACAAGATTTATATATCTTGCATTTTCAACCAGACTGAATTTTTTTTTAATGCATCTCCTTCAACACCTAGTACAGTCGGATCAGATCAGATCAGTCGCTCAGTCATGTCTGACTCTTTGCGACCCCATGAATCGCAGGACGCCAGGCCTCCCTGTCCATCACTAACTCCCGGAGTTCACTCAGACTCACGTCCATCGAGTCAGTGATGCCATCCAGCCATCTCATCCTCTGTCGTCCCCTTCTCCTCCTGCCCCCAATCCCTCCCAGCATCAGAGACTTTTCCAATGAGTCAACTCTTCGCATGAGGTGGCCAAAGTACTGGAGTTTCAGCTTTAGCATCATTCCCTCCAAAGAAATCCCAGGGCTGATCTCCTCCAGAATGGACTGGTTGGATCTCTTTGCAGTCCAAGGGACTCTCAAGAGTCTTCTCCAACACCACAGTTCAAAAGCATCAATTCTTCGATGCTCAGGCTTCTTCACAGTCAAACTCTCACATCCATACATGACCATAGGAAAAACCATAGCCTTGACTAGACGAACCTTTGTTGGCAAAGTCATGTCTGTGCTTTTGAATATGCTATCTAGGTTGATCATAACTTTCCTTCCAAGGAGTAAGCGTCTTTTAATTTCATGGATGCAGTCACCATCTGCAGTGATTTTGGAGCCCCCAAAAATAAAGCCTGACACTGTTTCCCCATCTATTTCCCATGAAGTGATGGGACCGGATGCCATGATCTTCATTTTCTGAATGTTGAGCTTTAAGCCAACTTTTTCACTCTCCACTTTCACTTTCATCAAGAGGCTTTTTAGTTCCTCTTCACTTTCTGCCATAAGGGTGGTGTCTCTGCATATCTGAGGTGATTGGTATTTCTCCCGGCAATCTTGATTCCACCTTGTGTTTCTTCCAGTCCAGAGTTTCTCATGATATACTCTGCATATAAGTTAAATAAGCAGGGTGACAATATACAGCCTTGACGAACTCCTTCTCCTGTTTGGAACCAGTCTGTTGTTCCATGTCCAGTTCTAACTGTTGCTTCCTGACCTGTATACAAATTTCTCAAGAGGCAGATCAGGTGGTCTGGTATTCCCATGTCTTTCAGAATTTTCCACAGTTTATTGTGATCCACACAGTCAAAGGCTTTGGCATAGTCAATAAAGCAGAAATAGATGCTTTTCTGGAACTCTTTTGCTTTTTCCAAGATCCAGCGGATGTTGGCAATTTGATCCCTGGTTCCTCTGCCTTTTCTAAAACCAGCTTGAACATCAGGAAGTTCACGGTTCACATATTGCTGAAGCCTGTCTTGGAGAATTTTGAGCATTACTTTACTAGCACGTGAGATGAGTGCAATTGTATGGTAGTTTGAGCATTCTTTGGCATTGCCTTTCTTTGAGTAGGACATGCCTAATCTCATTGACAAAAATCAATTAAAAAATGAGTAAATAAAATGTTCACATTCTTGTTTATAGTGATGATGATCAAGTTTCTTTTCAAAAGGCTTAACTTTTTTTTTTTTTTTTTTTCAATTTTATTTTATTTTTAAACTTTACATAATTGTATTAGTTTTGCCAAATATCAAAATGAATCCACCACAGGTATACATGTGTTCCCCATCCCGAACCCTCCTCCCTCCTCCCTCCCCATACCATCCCTCTGGGCCGTCCCAGTGCACCAGCCCCAAGCATCCAGCATCGTGCATCGAACCTGGACTGGCAACTCGTTTCCTACATGATATTTTACATGTTTCATTGCCATTCTCCCAAATCTTCCCACCCTCTCCCTCTCCCACAGAGTCCATAAGACTGTTCTATACATCAGTGTCTCTTTTGCTGTCTCGTACAATCGGGTTATTGTTACCATCTTTCTAAATTCCATATATATGCGTTAGTATACTGTATTTATGTTTTTCCTTCTGGCTTACTTCACTCTGTATAATAGGCTCCAGTTTCATCCACCTCATTAGAACTGATTCAAATGTATTCTTTTTAATGGCTGAGTAATACTCCATTGTGTATATGTACCACAGCTTTCTTATCCATTCATCTGCTGATGGACATCTAGGTTGCTTCCATGTCTTGGCTATTATAAACAGTGCTGCGATGAACATTGGGGTACACGTGTCTCTTTTCCCTTCTGGTTTCCTCAGTGTGTATGCCCAGCAGTGGGGTTGCTGGATCATAAGGCAGTTCTATTTCCAGTTTTTAAGGAATCTCCACTGTTCTCCATAGTGGCTGTACTAGTTTGCATTCCCACCAACAGTGTAAGAGGGTTCCCTTTTCTCCACACCCTCTCCAGCATTTATTATTTGTAGACTTTTGGATCGCAGCCATTCTGACTGGTGTGAAATGGTACCTCATAGTGGTTTTGATTTGCATTTCTCTGATAATGAGTGATGTTGAGCATCTTTTCATGTGTTTGTTAGCCATCTGTATGTCTTTTTTTGGAGAAATGTCTATTTAGTTCTTTGGCCCATTTTTTTGATTGGGTCGTTTATTGTTCTGGAGTTGAGCTGTAGGAGTTGCTTGTATATTTTTGAGATTAGTTGTTTGTCGGTTGCTTCATTTGCTATTATTTTCTCCCATTCTGAAGGCTGTCTTTTCACCTTGCTAATAGTTTCCTTTGATGTGCAGAAGCTTTTAAGGTTAATTAGGTCCCATTTGTTTATTTTTGCTTTTATTTCCAATATTCTGGGAGGTGGGTCATAGAGGATCCTGCTGTGATGTATGTCGGAGAGTGTTTTGCCTATGTTCTCCTCTAGGAGTTTTATAGTTTCTGGTCTTACGTTTAGATCTTTAATCCATTTTGAGTTTATTTTTGTGTATGGTGTTAGAAAGTGGTCCAGTTTCATTCTTTTACAAGTGGTTGACCAGATTTCCCAGCACCACTTGTTAAAGAGATTGTCTTTAATCCATTGTATATTCTTGCCTCCTTTGTCAAGATAAGGTGTCCATATGTCGTGGATTTATCTCTGGGCTTTCTATTTTATTCCATTGATCAATATTTCTGTCTTTGTGCCAGTACCATACTGTCTTGATAACTGTGGCTTTGTAGTAGAGCCTGAAGTCAGGTAGGTTGATTCCTCCAGTTCCATTCTTCTTTCTCAAGATCGCTTTGGCTATTCGAGGTTTTTTGTATTTCCATACAAATTGTGAAATTATTTGTTCTAGCTCTGTGAAGAATACTGTTGGTAGCTTGATAGGGATTGCGTTGAATCTATAAATTGCTTTGGGTAGTATACTCATTTTCACTATATTGATTCTTCCAATCCATGAACATGGTATATTTCTCCATCTGTTAGTGTCCTCTTTGATTTCTTTCACCAGTGTTTTATAGTTTTCTATATATAGGTCTTTAGTTTCTTTAGGTAGATATATTCCTAAGTATTTTATTCTTTCTGTTGCAATGGTGAATGGAATTGTTTCTTTAATTTCTCTTTCTGTTTTCTCATTATTAGTGTATAGGAATGCCAGGGATTTCTGTGTGTTGATTTTATATCCTGCAACTTTACTGTAGTCATTGATTATTTCTAGTAATTTTCTGGTGGAGTCTTTAGGGTTTTCTATGTAGAGGATCATGTCATCTGCAAATAGTGAGAGTTTTACTTCTTCTTTTCCAATTTGGATTCCTTTTATTTCTTTTTCTGCTCTGATTGCTGTGGCCAAAACTTCCAAAACTATGTTGAATAGTAATGGTGAAAGTGGGCACCCTTGTCTTGTTCCTGACTTTAGAGGAAATGCTTTCAATTTTTCACCATTGAGGATAATGTTTGCAGTGGGTTTGTCATATATAGCTTTTATTATGTTCCTTCTATTCCTGCTTTCTGGAGAGTTTTTATCATAAATGGATGTTGAATTTTGTCAAAGGCTTTCTCTGCATCTATTGAGATAATCATATGGTTTTTATTTTTCAATTTGTTAATGTGGTGTATTACATTGATTGATTTGCGGATATTGAAGAATCCTTGCATCCCTGGGATAAAGCCCACTTGATCATGGTGTATGATCTTTTTAATGTATTGTTGGATTCTGATTGCTAGAATTTTGTTAAGGATTTTTGCATCTATGTTCATCAGTGATATTGGCCTGTAGTTTTCTTTTTTTGTGGGATCTTTGTCAGGTTTTGGTATTAGGGTGATGGTGGCCTCATAGAATGAGTTTGGGAGTTTACCTTCCTCTGCAATTTTCTGGAAGAGTTTGAGCAGGATAGGTGTTAGCTCTTCTCTAAATTTTTGGTAGAATTCAGCTGTGAAGCCGTCTGGACCGGGGCTTTTGTTTGCTGGAAGATTTTTGATTACAGTTTCAATTTCCATGCTTGTGATGGGTCTGTTAAGATTTTCTATTTCTTCCTGGTCCAGTTTTGGAAAGTTGTACTTTTCTAAGAATTTGTCCATTTCTTCCACGTTGTCCATTTTATTGGCATATAATTGTTGATAGTAGTCTCTTATGATCCTTTGTATTTCTGTGTTGTCTGTTGTGATCTCTCCATTTTCGTTTCTAATTTTGTTGATTTGATTTTTCTCCCTTTGTTTCTTGATGAGTCTGGCTAATGGTTTGTCAATTTTATTTATCCTTTCAAAGAACCAGCTTTTGGTTTTGTTGATTTTTGCTATGGTCTCTTTTGTTTCTTTTGCATTTATTTCTGCTCTAATTTTTAAGATTTCTTTCCTTCTACTAACCCTGGGGTTCTTCATTTCTTCCTTTTCTAGTTGCTTTAGGTGTAGAGTTAGGTTATTTATTTGACTTTTTCTTGTTTCTTGAGGTGTGCCTGTATTGCTATGAACTTTCCCCTTAGGACTGCTTTTACCGTGTCCCACAGGTTTTGGGTTGTTGTGTTTTCATTTTCATTCGTTTCTATACAAATTTTGATTTCTTTTGATTTCTTCTGTGATTTGTTGGTTATTCAGCAGCGTGTTGTTCAGCCTCCATATGTTGGAATTTTTAATAGTTTTTCTCCTGTAATTGAGATCTAATCTTACTGCATTGTGGTCAGAAAAAATGCTTGGAATGATTTCTATTTTTTGAATTTACAAGGCTAGCTTTATGGCCCAGGATGTGATCTATCCTGGAGAAGGTTCCATGTGCACTTGAGAAAAGGTGAAATTCATTGTTTTGGGATGAAATGATCTATAGATATCAATTAGGTCTAACTGGTCTATTGTATCGTTTAAAGTTTGTGTTTCCTTGTTAATTTTCTGTTTAGTTGATCTATCCATAGGTGTGAGTGGGGTATTAAAGTCTCCCACTATTATTGTGTTATTGTTAATTTCTCCTTTCATACTTGTTAGCATTTGTCTTACGTACTGTGGTGCTCCCGTGTTGGGTGCATATATATTTATAATTGTTATATCTTCTTCTTGGATTGATCCTTTGATCATTATGTAGTGACCTTCTTTGTCTCTTTTCACAGCCTTTGTTTTAAAGTCTATTTTATCTGATATGAGTATTGCTACTCCTGCTTTCTTTTGGTCCCTATTTGCATGGAAAATCTTTTTCCAGCCCTTCACTTTCAGTCTGTATGTGTCCCCTGTTTTGAGGTGGGTCTCTTGTAGACAACATATGTAGGCGTCTTGTTTTTGTATCCATTCAGCCAGTCTTTGTCTTTTGGTTGGGGCATTCAACCCATTTACATTTAAGGTAATTACTGATAAGTATATTCCCGTTGCCATTTACTTTATTGTTTTGGGTTGAGTTTATACACCGTTTTTGTGTTTCCTGTCTAGAGAATATCCTTTAGTATTTGTTGGAGAGCTTGTTTGGTGGTGCAGAATTCTCTCAGCTTTTGCTTGTCTGAAAAGCTTTTGATTTCTCCTTCATACTTGAATGAGATCCTTGCTGGGTACAATAATCTGGGCTGTAGGTTATTTTCTTCATCATTTTAAGTATGTCTTGCCATTCCCTCCTGGCTTGAAGAGTTTCTATTGAAAGATCAGCTGTTATCCTTATGGGAATTCCTTGTGTGTTATTTGTTGTTTTTCCCTTGCTGCTTTTAATATTTGTTCTTTGTGTTTGATCTTTGTTAATTTGATTAATATGTGTCTTGGGGTGTTTCTCCTTGGGTTTATCCTGTTTGGTACTCTCTGGGTTTCTTGGACTTGGGTGATTATTTCCTTCCCCAGTTTAGGGAAGTTTTCCACTATTATCTCCTCAAGTATTTTCTCATGGTCTTTCTTTTGTCTTCTTCTTCTGGAACCCCTATGATTCAATGTTGTAGCGTTTAATATTGTCCTGGAGGTCTCTGAGATTGTCCTCATTTCTTTTAATTCGTTTTTCTTTTATCCTCTCTGATTCATTTATTTCTACCATTCTATCTTCTAATTCACTAATCCTGTCTTCTACCTCTGTTATTCTACTATTTGTTGCCTCCAGAGTGTTTTTAATTTCACTTATTGCATTATTCATTATATATTGACTCTTTTTATTTCTTCTAGGTCCTTGTTAAACCTTTCTTGCATCTTCTCAATCCTTGTCTCCAGGCTATTTATCTGTGATTCCATTTTAGTTTCAAGATTTTGGATCAATTTCACTATCATTATTCGAATTCTTTATCAGGTAGATTCCCTATCTCTTCCTCTTTTGTTTGGTTTAGTGGGCATTTATCCTGTTCCTTTATCTGCTGAGTATTCCTCTGTCTCTTCATCTTGTTTAAATTGCTGAGTTTGGGGTGTCCTTTCTGTATTCTGGCAGTTTGTGGAGTTCTCTTTATTATGGCGTTTCCTCACTGTGTGTGGGTTTGTACAGGTGGCTTGTCAAGGTTTCCTGGTTAGGGAAGCTTGTGTCGGTGTTCTGGTGGGTGGAGCTGTATTTCTTCTCTCTGGAGTGCAATGAAGTGTCTAGTAATGAGTTATGAGATGTCTATAGTTTTGGGGTGACTTTGGGCAGCCTGTATCTTGAAGCTCAGGGCTGTGTTCCTTTGTTGCTGGAGAATTTGCTTGGTATGTCTTGCCCTGAATTTATTGGCCCTTGTGTGGTGCTTGGTTTCAGTGTCGGTATGGAGGCATTTGATGAGCTCCTGTCAATGAATGTTCCTTGAGTCAGGAGTTCCTGGAGTCAGGGTTTGGACTTAAGTCTCCTGCTTCCGATTATCGGTCTTATTTTTTACAGTAGTTTTCAAAACTTCTCCTTCTCTACAGCACCATTGATAAAACATCTACATTAAAGATGATAAGTTTCTCTACAGTGAGGGTCACTCAGAGAGGTTCACAGGGTTACATGGAGAAGAGAAGAGGGAGGAGGGAGTTAGAGGTGACCCAAATGAGATGAGGTGAATCAATAGTGGAGAGAGTGGGCTGCCAGTAGTCACTTCCTTATGTGCACTCCACAACTGGACCACTCAGAGATGTTCACGGGGTTATACAGAGAAGAGAAGAAGGAGGAAGGTAACAGAGGTGGCCAGAAGGATAAAAAGGGGAATGAAAAGGAGGGAGACAGATCCAGCCAGTAATCAGTTCCTAAGTGTTCTCCACCATCTGGAACACACAGAAATTCACAGAGTTGGGTAGAGTAGAGAGGGGTTAGGGAGGAGACACAGGCGACCTGGTGGAGAAAAAAAGGAGGTCCAAAGGGAGAGAGCAGTCAAGCCAGTAATCTCACTCCCTAGTGAAAAATGGGTCCTGAAGATTGGGTCCTTAAAGGTACAAAATTGGTAACAAATACATAAAAGCAAAAATCAAAAATCTAGAGTAGAGTTTGGAATTTCAAAAATACGATGTTAAAGAAAAGAAGAAGGAAAAGAAAGAGAGAAAGAACGAACAAACAAAAACAAACAAGGTCGCGAAAATTATAAAGAAAGTACAGGTACAAAACTGATAACTAATACCAGAAAGCGAAAATTAAAAATCTAGAGTAGAGTTTGGAATTTCAAAAATACGATGTTAAAGAAAAGAAGAAGGAAAAGAAAGAGAAAAAACGAACAAACAAAAAAAACAAGGTCATGAAAATTATAAAGAAAGTACAGGTACAAAATTGATAACTAATACCAGAAAGCAAAAATTAAAAATCTAGAGTACAGTTTGGAATTTCAAAATACAATGTTAAAAAAAAAAAAAAAAAGAAGAAGAAAAATAAAGAGAAAACAAACAAACAAATCTGAACAATGTCACAAAAATTATAAAGAAAATACAGGTACAAAATTGATATCAAATACCAAAAAGCATAAATTAAAAATCTAGAGTAAAGTTTGGAATTTCAGATATACAATGTTATATAAAAGAAGAAGAGAAAGAAACAGAGAAGAAGAAAAAAAAAGAAAAAAAAAAAGTCACAGAAATTATATAAAAAAAAACTATAGGTACAAAATTGATAACATATACCAAAAAGCGAAAATTAAAAATCTAGAGTAGAGTTTGGAATTTCAAAAATACAATGTTAAAGAAAAGAAGAAAAAAAAAAAACAAAAACAACAACAACAAAAAAAAACAAGGTCAAAAAATTATAAAATATATATATGTGAAGTTTGCTGAAGAAGAAAAAAAAATAGGGTCTTTTTTTTTTTTTTTTTTTTGCAAAGTAATAGGTTATAAAAGTGAAAATTAAAGGAACAATAGAGGACTTAAATTTTTTTTTTTTTTTAGTTAAAAAAAAAAGAAAGAATGATCGTAAAAATAATAAAAATATATCTAGGAATTTTTTTTTTTTTTTTTTTTGTGGTGTTGTGGGTTCAGTTCATTTTGGCTAGTTCCTTGGTCAGATTTATGTTTCTCAAGATCTATAGGCCCCTTCCTATGTAGTCCGTAGTAACCACAGGGTTTTGATCTATTGCCTGTAGCTTCCAAGGCGTTTCCCTCTGTTATATCTTCTTCTGTTTGCTAGTCTCTTCAGTATCTGGTTTCGCCCTGACTCAAAGGGCACGGTGGAGGACACTTTTTTTTTTTTTTTTTTTTAGGCTTACTTGTTCAGTCGCTGTGGGGATGGAGGGAGGGATGCTGCAAACAAATAACACTGGCGTGGGCTCGCAGTGCCTCAGCCACCCTGGGTCTGCCCCCGCTCACGGCGCGTGTAGCCTCCCTGTCCACACTGCTCGGACTCTAGGTTGTTCTGCCGGGAACAATCCGAGGCTGGCCCTGGGCTGCATGCACCTCCCGGGTCCAAGCCGCTCAGGTTCAGGCACTCGGGTAGTCCTCAGAGGCGCAGACTCTGTTGGGCCTGCGTTTTGTGCTCTTCCCAGGTCCGAGCGCCAATTTGCTCTTCCCAGGCGAGCGCCAATGCTGCGACTTATCGCCTCCCCGCCACTCGGTTATCTGGATGTAAAACCGGCGCACCTTCTCAGGCAGATGTTGACCGTCCAGACCCCCAAGAAGTTTTAGTTAGCAAAGAAGCCTACTTACAATTTTATAGATAATGTCTCTCTGGGGCTGCGATTGCCCCCTTCCAGCTCTGGCTGCCTGTCACCGGAGGGGGAAGGTCTGCAGCCGGCTATCTCTGTTCAGTCCTTTGTTCCGTGTGCGGGCCTGGCGGTCTTAGGTTAGGGCTGGCTTTTCGCGTGGTAGGTATCCCACAGTCTGGTTTGCTAGCCCAAATTATTTCGCTCAGATAGCGCTCAGGGTATTCAGGCCAGATTCTTACTCTCAGCGATGCAGCCCACGCCGCGCCTCCCTGCCCAGCCCCGGTTTGCTAATGGCGGATGCAGGCGTCTGCGCTGCTTCTCTGCTGGGGGAGTTACCGTAGGGCTCGCAATCTGCGAGTTTTAAATTGTTTATTTATTTTTTCTCCCTGTTATGTTGCCCTCTGTGCTTCCAAAGCTCGGCACAGATTCGGCAGTGAGAAGGTTTCCTGATGTTTGGAAACTTCTCTCTTTTAAGATTCCCTTCCGGGACGGAACTCCGTCCCTCCCTCTTTTGTCTCTTTTTTTGTTTGTTTTTTTTAATATTTTTTCCTACCTCCTTTCGAAGAGTTGGGTTGCTTTTCTGGGTGCCTGATGTCCTCTGCCGGCATTCAGAAGTTGTTTTGTGGAATTTACTCGACGTTTAAATGCTCTTTTGATGAATTTGTGGGGGAGAAAGTGTTCTCCCCGTCCTACTCCTCCGCCATCTTGGCTCCTCCCCTCAAAAGGCTTAACTTCTATTTCACATCTTTCCCACTTCTACTTACTCTAAAAGAATATGAGGCATAATCTGAAATATATCCTTGTGAATTGCCTATGCAAGCCCATAATGGCATCCTCCCCAGAATACTGGACACCTATTGTTTTTCATTCTACCATATGAATATCCTATAAAAATAAAAAAATGCATTACTGTGTGGTATCATTCTTGTTTTCATCCACATGAATATCTTAATATTTAAAACTTTCTAGAAATTTAGATATTAAAAATATTTTAAATTGGTTGTATGTTACATTGAAGTAGAATAAAATAATTTGCTTTATTTTTCAAATAGAACAGAGACCAAAGTATTATAATTCTTATTTCAATTTTAGGCTTTTAAAAATAATGTACTTTGACTAATGACAACTAACATTTGTGAGCCATTTGCATTTATAAGGTGCTTTCACATCTATTTCCTCACTGATGCCTCTCAACAAAATGGTGATTACTTCCATTCATATATGAGGAAACTCAAATATGCAAAGTGACTTACAGTGAGTGCCAAAATTGGAAAGTGTTCATAGCTCTTACAATTCCAAATTCAAAGTGCATTTCAACCCCTTTGGGTTTCAAAGGAAGAGCTTCCGTTGAATGTTAAATTTAAGATCAAGAATAATAAAGTCTTTCTATGGGCTTAAGGTCCTTTGATAAATGAACCCCTTCCTACTTTTTTTGTGAAGAAAGGAGTCATTACTATCTAACATGATATTTAATAGCATAAGCTCTAGAGGCAGAATACCTGGATTTGAAGTCATTAGCTTTGGGATGCCAGGAATATTATTTAACTCCTTTTGTGCTTCAAATTCCTAATCTGTGAGATCAATGCAATAACAGCACTTAGCTCATGGAATTTATTTGACTTGTAAAGCACTCACCACAATATCTATCATATAGTCAATATTCAAAATGTTATCATCACTATTATTATATTCTTAAAGAAGGCCATACTTAATTCTGAATAATATTTATTATCTATACACTATGAATTGCACGTGGCACATTATCTTTGTGTGTTTTACTTTTCCAAGTATTCAATCCCTCAATGCAAATGTGACTACTCTTAATTTACAAATTAATATATTGAAGTTGAGAGTGCATGGTTAGGTAGCAAGTTCAAGGCTGCACTGGCAGGTATTCTGCTTAGATTCACCTAATGTCAACCCTTGTTCTTTTCATCTCTATCTGCTGACTCTGTGATTGGGCAATTGGGCTGAATCTCACGTGTGCCTTAGTTTGGTAAAGTCTTTGCAATGGCGTGTACAGTGTTCCCAGAGGACAGAGAGCTATTGTCCCCCAGCATGGGATCAGAGCATCTTTGTGCTCAGCCAACACACCAACTGAACCAGGACTGCATGTGCTGCCCAAGTATTGTCCCAGCAGGAAGGCCACTGTTCACCTCTGGTTCTCTGATCATTTTATACAACTCCAATAAGCCACTGCTTTCAACAATGACTCTCTTACTTTAGCTAAAAGGAACATCAGTCTGAGAGTTATGCTGTGAGAATAATGAGCTTAATCTTTCCACCCCACCACTACCTCCATCCAATATACACAATTCTATAAATCTAGTAGACTTAAAATAATAATATACTTAGGTTAATTTATATATTGAATTTATACATGAATTTATATATCATATCTTTTGTTTAGTAGTAAAAATCTTCACCATATAATTTACTTATGAAGAGTTGTGAAGTGGTTAAGAGAAATGTAACTTATAGAACTGTAGAAATAACAGTAAAAAATTATGAAGGAATGGGAACAGAGTGGAGGTAGGGGGAGGTCTTTAAAGAGGGACCTTGGTTTAGGAGGTAGCATAACAGGTTTAGGAGTAAAGATTAAAGTGGGTATAAATCTTGGTCTCTAAAGGCAAGCTTGCAAGATAAGTTCCAATATTTCTTTTAGTCAAATTAAATCTGATTTTCTCAAATTAGGATAAGAAGCTCCTTTCTGGTCTCCTCTCTGGTCCCAAAAAAATACAAGTCAAGGAAATGCCTCTGTATTACTTGTATGAATGAGGAACGCCTTCTAGCTTCTTGTCCATTATGACCACCACAGGCACCATTAGTTTCAAAACTTGGACTGTCTAAAAGATAAGAGTGCTCTGGATGGTATGTTTGAACCAAGAATGTTTCCCAGGGTCAGGAATGGTGAGGTATACAGTTGAGCATTCCTAGGTATGTTATGGGCACAATAAAGGACAGAAATGGTATGAACCTACAAGAAGCAGAAGATATTAAGAAGAGATGGCAAGAATACACAGAAGGAGTATACAAAAAAGATCTTCATGACCCAGTAACCATGATGGTGTGATCACTCACCTACAGCCAGACATCCTGGAATAAGAAGTCAAGTGGGTCTTAGGAAGCATCACTATGAACAAAGCTAGTGGAGGTGATAGAATTCCAGGTGAGCTCTTTCAAATCCTAAAAGATGATGTTGTGAACGTGCTGCACTCAATATGCAGCAAACCTAAACTAAGCAGTGGCCACAGGACTGGAAAAGGTCAGTTTTCATTCCAATCCCAAAGAATGGCAATGCCAAAGAATGCTCAAACTACCACATGACTGCACTCATCTCACACGCTAGCAAATTAATACTCAAACTCCTCCAAGCTAGGTTTCAACAGTATGTGAACTGAGAACTTCCAGATGTTCAAGCTGGATTTAGAAAAAGGAGAGGAACCAGAGATCAAATTGCCAACATCCATTGGATCATTGAAAAATCAAGAGAGTTCCAGAAAAACATCTACTTCTGCTTTATTGACTACACCAAAGTCTTTGACTGTTTATCACAATAAACTATGGAAAACTCTTCAAGAGATGGAAATACCAGACCACCTGACCTGCCTCCTGAGAAATCTGTATGCAGGTCAAGAAGCAACAGTTAGAACCAGACATGGGACAACAGACTGGTTCCAAATTTGGAAAGGAATACATCAAGGCTGCATATTGTCACCCTGCTTATTTAACTTATATGCAGAGTACATCATGAGAAACACTGGGCTGGATTAAGCACAAGCTGGAATCAAGATTGCCAGGAGAAACATCAATAATCTCAGATAAACAGATGACACCACCCTTTTGGCAGAAGTGAAAAAGAACTAAAGAGAATATTGATGAAAGTCAAAGAGGAAAGTGGAAAAGTTGGCTTAAAACTCAACATTAAAAAAACTAAGATCATGGCATCCACTCTCATCACTTCACAGCAAATTGGTGGGAAAACAAATGAAACAGTGTTAGGCTTTATTTTGGGGGGCTCCAAAATCACTGCAGATAGTGAATGCAGCCATGAAATTAAAAGATGCTTGCTCTTGGAAGAAGAACTATGACCAACCTAGACAGCATATTAAAAAGCAGAGACATTACTTTACCAACAAAGTTCCGTCTTGTCAAAGCTATGGTTTTTCCAGTAGTCATGTATGGGGGTGGACTATAAAGAAAGTGTGGAAGAATTGATACTTTTGAACTGGGGTGTTGGAGAAGACTCTTGAGAGTCCCTTGGACTGCAAGGAGATCAAACCAGTTCATCCTGAAGGAAATCAGTCTTGAATATTCGTTGGAAGGTGAAGCTGAAACACAAGTACTTTGACCAACTGATTTCTTTTCATTGGAACAGATCCTGATGCTGGGAAAGATTGAACATGGGAGGAGAAGGGGACAACAGAGGATGAGATCATTGGATGGCATCACAGACTCGATGGACATGAGTTTGAGTAAGCTCTGGGAGTTGGTGATGGATAGGGAAGCCTGGTGTGCTGCAGTCCATGAGGTCACAAAGAGTTGGACATGACTGAGCGACTGAACTGAACTGAGGTATATTATATGGCTATTGCCTTTCATGTCTTTCCTCCTCAAGGTGCCAACACTAAATGTCAGGACATTGTTTGCTCTTTTCCAATCTGTACAATTTTCCAGTTTGTTTTATAGTCTTAACATATCTTTCCCTCTTTTTTCTAATAACTTATATTGCTTTAAAAGTTAGTTGCTTCTTATCAAAAGTAATAATCACAAGTTCTTCAATAAATTAAAAAAATTTAAAGACAAAGAATACATAACAGCTAAACATTCACTATCTGCAGTTAGGGTTAGGGTGAAAATCTGTGTACCACAAAACCATAGATGTCAGTTGAAATTTTTCATTTAATATTTGTGTACATATTCATAAGGAGACAAAAAAAGTAGAAAAAATTACCTCAAAATGAAAAGACTGATAAAACATATCAAAATGCTAACAGTAGTTATTTTTATACTTATGCCTTTCCCATATTTGCTAGAGTGTTGCTTTGGGTATAGTAACAGGAAGCTAGAAGGTATTAATATAACAGAAGACCAGAAGAAGCATATATCTCTACCTAAGGAGGTTATGAAGTGACCTAGCTGTGGTCTCCCAAGCATTCTCAGACACAGGTTAGAACCATCCTTGGGGAAAACATTACTCAGTTTTAACCCTGCAGAAGATACAAAGTTGTGTCAGATGGAGACCACTACCTGACAAATGTCTTTGCTGAAGACTGTCCTAGAGATCTTAGCAATGCAGCTTCACTGGTTTGCATAATCCCCCCCTTGCTCTGCAATGATCCACACATCTATACATGGTTAGGAGGAGCTCCTTTATGCTTCTTGTGAACCTCTCCACCTGAGGGTAAATTTAGAAGAGGGAAGTTAGTAGGATGAGCTAACACCCATTGGTTCAGTTGATTTCAGGGTAGTGATGGGTAGTGATTTCTCATCTTCCCCTTCCCCACTATCCATTTGAGATTCCTCTCTCAACTATCATCATTACAGGTCTTGTCAAATGGTATGACTCAAACCTTCATTCTTAAGTGATTGGACCTTCGATGATATTCTTCTGAGGCTGCATGTGATACAGTTACAACTAGCATGAGAGTCATAACTGGCATGTGTAGTTACAATTGCTGTGTGAGAATGAAGAGATGTCCAATTGGATCATGTAGGCCCCACATGTATCATTCCTTACCTCCTTTATGTAGGAGCAACCCTCCTTCCTCCTGTTTATTAGAAGCAATCACTTCTTATACACAAAGAACACAAAAAGCAGTCATATCTTACATTTCAGTGAGATCTTTGTTGTGTTCCCTGGCAAGAGTGCTGTTGCATTCCCTGGCAAGAGTGCTCCCTTCACACACTGGAATCACTAAAACTGCATAGCTTAGAACTGTCAGAACAAGAAACAAAAATTATTTCTGTGAGACTGGGGTTGGGGAGGGGGTGGCCACAACTTTATTTTATTCTTATGGTGGACTGATGCTGGACCAAATTGATTCTTATGACTTAATTTCAGCAAAACTCTGTTAGTGGCCAGAAGGGCTGAAATGAGGGTTATGTAGTACTCTCAAGCCAAATAGTCTGTCTCAGTAGGGCACAGTGATATTCCAGAAACTATTGGAAAGGTGTATAACTCTCTGCTGCAGGTAGCATGGCTCTGCTCAGGAAGTAGAACCCACACTATAGTTCTCCCACTAGAGCTTGCCATTAATTCTACCCTGAGTCTTTTTCTTAGATTAAAATTTAATTAAAAGATGCTTACTCCTTGGAAGGAAAGTTATGACCAACCTAGACAGCATATTAAAAAGCAGAGACATTACTTTGTCCACAAAGGTCCATCTAGTCAAGGCTATGGTTTTTCCAGTAGTCATGTATGGATGTGAGAGTTGGACTATAAAGAAAGCTGAGCACAGAAGAATCGATGCTTTTGAACTGTGGTGTTGGAGAAGACTCTTGAGAGTCCCTTGGACTGCAAGGAGATCCAATCAGTCCATCCTAAAGGAAATCAGTCCTGGGTGTTCATTGGAAGGACTGATGTTGAAGCTGAAACTCAATATTTTGGCCACCTGATGCAAAGAGCTGACTCATTTGAAAAGACCCTGATATTGGGAAATATTGAAGGCAGGAGGAGAAGGGGATGACAGAGGATGAGATGGTTAGATGGCATCATTGACTCATGGACATGAGTTTGGGTAAACTCCGGGAGCTGGTGATGGAGAGGGAGGCCTGGCAAGCTGCAGTTCATGGGGTCGTAAAGAGTTGGACACGACTGAGCAACTGAACTGAACTGAACTGAATCTTTTTCTACCACTGAAACCTTAACATCTAAACTCGTGCTGGATTACATTTTCAGTTAAACCTGCTACAGAGACTTTACCTATTCTGGCCCCATTCAACACTGGCAATAGGTATATGGATCATAGCAGTTTCCCCAGGTTTGAAATGTATTGCCTTCCTTGATGAGCTTATTAACAATTAGTCCTCTGGGGATGGGTAGTGGGGAGAGGGCGAACAACATCCTTTGTAGTGTTTGTTGATTTCCAGGATGTAAATACTTCCACCATGAACAATTTCAAGCTTCCATCAAAGATCTCCAGAGATACACATTTGAACTCTTTGGACCTGGTCAGAGTCAGGTCCTGTTAGGGTAGAATTGCCACAATATTAGAGAATCTTACCTTTGACAACACGATCATGTGTTTTTACAATGAATTCTAGATCTGAAAATTGACTTAGCTTCAGGAAGGCAGCCTAGCCCTCAGTTTCCTGTTTCTCCAATCTTGCCTTCTTCTGATTTAAAATATGTACATCCTTGTTGATTGCCCATCTATTTTGCTCCTTGGGACATCATGTTCTATTAAGCATCTTCACAACTCTATGGTCAAGCCCCCTTGGCTGCTCCTCTGACATTACCAGTTGTGATGGTAATTAGAACTGACTGGCCTCTGGCAAATAAGCGTTGCCAATGCTTATTGTAATTCTGGAGCTCTGTCATCCCAATGGCCATAAAGGAACCCAGCTTTATGACTGCTTTTCTGACTATTGCCCCTAGCCTTTAACGGAAAGTAACCATTGAATTTATTCATGAAGCCTGTGCTTCAGCACCTCCCTGACAGCCTTGGTGAATGTTGTGTCCCCTAGACTTATGTGTAATTCTTGGTGAGTCCTCTGGCTTCACAAAATATATCCACGCCAGAATGTTCACTCCATGAGCCTTTCCATTTCTTCCTCTACCACTTGCCAAGACAACTCAGGCATTTCTATTTCTCTTCTTGTGGACCATCACTTTCTCCAAGTTCTAAGAACCACCCTACAAGTAAATTGGCCATGTCTCCCATATCCTTGTCAAGAAGTTAAAAATCTGTGTCCTGAGAAAGTGCTTCCAAGCTAGTAAATTCTTGCTTATTCAATATTATCTGTGGATACCTTAATCAAGAATGCTTAAAATCTAATCTGAGACATAATTCCTATCTCCTGGTAATAAGCATGATAGCTTATTTTTGCAGACCAGTTAGGGGTACAATCTTCCGTTCTTTGTTAGGCTCAGCCCATCTCCACCTGAGTTATGCTGGGATTCAATCCTAACTATTGGCCTTGCATCCAGGAAAAAAGATGAGGGAAATGCTCTGAGAGGTCACCTGTTGACTTGTAGAGAAGAGGAATCTATAGTGTATTCCTGCATTAGGGAAATTCTAGCTCTTATTAGTGGAGAAGGCGATGGCACCCCACTCCAGTACTCTTGCCTGGGAAATCCCATGGATGGAGGAGCCTGCTAGGCTACAGTCCATGGGGCCGCTAAGAGTCAGACACGACTGAGCGA
This sequence comes from Bos mutus, assembly GCF_027580195.1. NCBI lineage: Eukaryota > Metazoa > Chordata > Mammalia > Artiodactyla > Bovidae > Bos > Bos mutus. The sequence goes on along the minus strand of NC_091631.1, from coordinate 72,241,904 downwards.
CTTCACTTTCACTTTTCACTTTCATGCATTGGAGAAGGAAATGGCAACCCACTCCAGTGTTCTTGCCTGGAGAATCCTAGGGACAGAGGAGCCTAGTGGGCTTCTGTCTATGGGGTCGCACAGAATTGGACATGACTGACGCGACTTAGCAGCAGCAACAGCAGCTCTTATTAGAGAGAGGTTGGCTATCTCATCAAGCTCTGAATCCTAACCTAAATTTCTCAGGGTAGCAGCCCCCAGAAAACCCTATCCTGTATTTAATAGGCTGAGGTTTTCTCAACCAAGGTCCTGACAGATCTCTCTGGACTGAGCATTTAAAATTCTCTGGCAGTCCATGGGGTCACAAAGAGCCAGATACGATTGAGTGACTGAGCACACAAGGAGCTCTTATATTAAGGTCTGATCTTACTTCTCCATTGTGCCCACTCTTCCACTATATGAAATAAGGGCCAAGAGCCCTGTGACTCTTATATATAATCTTTTGAACTGCCCTATTTTCATTATACCTCTGCATCAATACAACTGATTAATAACCAGTCAACTTGTTGTCCCTCTAGAAATCCCTCAGGCATTGCAAAAGTGTTCTAGCCACAGTTTTGAAATGCCTGAATCATCTCACCATTAAGGTCATTCCCATCCACCAGGGCTTTTTACCAGATCAATACTGGTTAATAGTTTTAGCCATTGGCCTGTCACCTGGTGACAGGCTTTTCCATGCCCCACATCCACATGGGATGGAGTTCCTCTTGACAGCTAGGCAGTGAGTGGGCTAGTCCTTAAGCCCCATCTCACACACAATCTGATGTCTTAGGCCATTGTTGGTGTACATTATACAGCTCTCCAGGAAAAAGATGCCAATGTGGAACCAGGCAGGCAAGACATTTATTGGGGTAAAATTTCTGTGAGAAATAAGGAAAGAGGTAAGGGAAGAAGGAGTAGACAGTGAAAACAATGATTAACTTATATAGGGGTATGACGGTGCCCTGATGCTAGAGGAAGTTCTTCCATAAACCTCAGTTCTGCTTTCTTGAAGAACTTCATCACCCATTGTTTTCTGTAGATATTGACTTGATTCTCTGATAGGAATAGGGTTGTAAACTATTACCTTATATGTCATATCTGTTATGACTGCTAGGCACTGTGTCTCCCCTGAGGGATATTTGGGCAAATTTGGAAGCCCAAAGTTTATGGCCTGAATAGTCATAAGCTTTACCAGACTAGGCTCATGTTTTCCTCAGCAAAACAATTTCCTCAAAGATTTAGAGATCTCCAGGTTTGTTTCCTATCACCTTCATGTGCCAACAGCTCCACCCATATGTTATTTTCTGGATACAACACACAGGTTTATGTTTCCTTGCTGCCTTGCTCCCATGTCTCTGCTTTACCTTAATTACTTCCACTGAGGTCATCTGAATACAGGCTTGACTGAGAAGTCCCTATTTCAATCTGCTCTTTGAATCAGGGCTAGGTCCTTTTGCTTGAAAATTCTTCATGAGAGACATTTGAACAATGAGTCCTTTTCTTGCTATCTGATGTACAAAGGCTTTTCTAAACTTGCAAGGTACCCAAAGAAATTTGGCTTTCTTTTAACCTCTGTTGACAAATCTATTAATTATTGACTTAGTTAAATTTTCTTCCCTGTTTTACCTTGTTAAAAGCATCAAGGAACAGCCAACACAGGAAATTTTTACTCTTTCCAAATACTTCCCTTGAAGCTTTAGGCCTAATAAGCTCTCATCCTGCCTTCCAATTTATCACAGGCAACTGACTTAACAAATATTTTACCACAACATCCAAGGATGACAGATTTCAAGCTTAACTGCTAAGATAATACCACATAGTTTGGGTTTCTCTTATGGACAGAATATGAGTTCAAAGTATGAATTTTAGATAATAGTAAGGGTGAACTAACAAAAAAAAATCAAAACAAGTCAGTGACTTAAGAATTAAACAAGTTTCTGTCCTTTTTATGAAACATTCTAAAGAGGGTATTTCACATAGATAAGCAATTGATATTAGCTCTACCATCTTCAACATGGTGGCTCTGATCATCATCTTCTCAAGACTAAAGAGTATCGAGGTACACGCATAGAAGTCTAAAAGAGGCAAAAATAATTTCTGCTCATGTAATATTTGGGTAATTTATTTATGTAAGATAATTCCAAGGGGCTTAGGGGGCTGTATTGCTACACTCATAGCTTAGTTACAATTCTATCAGTATGAAAGAAAGTAAGAATGTATTCCCACTGATAGCTCACTCTAACAGTTTCAGCTATTTCAATTTGTTTTCTCTTCAAATTCAACATGTCCATAACAGAACTCATTAATTTTCTCCCATATTCAGCTCTTCATCCTGTTTTTTGTACATCTGTTAATGGCATCACCATTCTTCTAATTATCCCTTCCCAACATATTGGAGTAATGGTTGGCTATTTCTTCACTTTTACTATCCATATCCAACTGAATATCAATAAATTACTTGTTTTTCTCGATTGGTGCTCTCCATGTCATTCTATTTTTTCTGTTTCCAAACCACCAATTTAGGCCATTCCTCATTACTACTTAACTCAATTATTGTGATGACTTTCTGAGTTGTTTGCATAACTCCACATGTTTTCCAATTTTCCAAATAACCTGATGAACTAGCTTTCCAAAGCATATCTCTGAACTATTAGTTTTATGTCCAACAGTTTTTAAGTCTATACAAAATTATATACCCTTTAATCTGCTATCCAATCTGATTATATACCCTTTAATCTGCTATCCAATCTTGTATTCTATGTCTTTGGCTTTTATTCCAAAAAGATTAGCTGCCAATGCCCACCCCCCACCCCATACATGTGCTTTTTTCCACTTCCAAGTTTTTGCTAATCTTATCCTGTACTATGAAATTCACTTTTCCCCTAATTTTAAAGATAGCATAGGCTCTGGAGACCTGATTTCTAATCTCAGTCTCACCACTAGTACATTGACTTTGACAAGATATCTAATATTTCTGTTTCATCACTTTTAAAAATTAGAATGAAAACACCCACTTCTCAAGGCTATTTTTAAGAATAAATACAATTAAGTTCAATAAAGTGCCTATGGGAACCAATAGTAGATTAACTGAAGCAGAAGAATGGATGAGTGAGCTGGAAGATAGAATGGTGGAAATAATTGATGAAGAGCAAAATAAAGGAAAAAGAATGAAAAGAATTGAGGATATCTTTCAGAGACCTCTGGAACAATATTAAACATGCCAACATTCAAGTTATAGGGGTCTCAGAGGAAGAAGAGAAAAAGTAAGTCAATGAGAGAATTTTTGAAGAGATTATAGTTGAAAACTTACCCAGCATGGAAAAGGAAATAATCAACTCCAAGAAGTGCTGAGTTCCATACAGGATAAACCCAAGGAGAAACACATCGAGACACATACTAATCAAGTTAACAGAGATTAAACACAAAGAAGGAATATTAAAAGCAGCAAAAGAAAAGCAACAAGTAACATACAAGGGAAAACCCATATGATTAACAGCTGATCTTTCAGTGGAAACTCTGCAGGCCAGAAGGGAATGACAGGATATGTTTAAACTACTTAAACAAAAAAATATACAGCCCAGATTACTCTATCCAACAAAGATCTCATTTAAAATTGATGGAGAAATCAAAAGCTTTACAGACAAGCAAAAGTTGAGAGAATCTAGCACCGCCAAACCAGTTTTAAACAATTATTATAGGAACTGGTGGTTCAAACAGTAAAGCATTCACCTGCAATGCAGAACACCTGTGTTCGATCCCTGGGTGGGAAGATCTCCTGAAGGAGCATATGGCAACCCACTCCAGTATTTTTGCCTGGAGAATTCCCATGGACAGAGGAATCTGGCAGGCTACAGTCCCTTGGGTCACAAAGAGTTGGACATGACTGTGTGACTAAGCACAACACATATAGGCAATAAACACAAGAGAAAGAAAACACCTACAAAGACAAACCCAAACAATTAAGAAAATCCCAACAGGAACATATATATCAATAATTACTTTAAATGGAAATGGATTGAGCCGTCCAACCAAAAGACACAGATTGGCTGCATGGATACAAAAACAAGACCCATACATATGCTGCCTACAAGAGACCCAGTTCAGACCTAGACACACATACAAACTGAAACTAAAAGGATGGAAAAAGATATTCCATGCAAATGGAAGTCAAAAGAAAGCTGGAGTGTCAATTCTCATGTCAGACAAAACAGACTTTAAAATAAATAATATTACAATAGATAAATAAGAACACTACATAATGATCAAGGGACCAATCCAAGAAGATATAACAATTGCAAATAACAGGGCACCCAAAATAGGAGCTTCTCAATACATAAGGCAAATGCTAACAGACATAAGAGGAAATTGACAGCAACACAATAATAGTGGTGGTGGTTTAGTCACTAAATCGTGTCTGACTCTTGTAATCCCATGGACTGTAGCTGCCAGACTCCTCTATCCATGGGATTCTCCAGGCAAGAATACTAGAGTTGGTTGCCATTTCCTTCTCCAGGGGATCTTTGCAACCCAGGGATCGAACCCAGGTCTCCTGCATTGCAGGCAGATTCTTTACCAACTGAGTTATGAGGGAAGCCCTCAGTACTACAATAATAGTAGGGAACTTCAAAAGCCCACTAACACCAATGGAAAGATCATCAAAACAGAAAATTAATAAGGAAACACAAACCTTAAATGAAACATTAGACCAAATGGACCTAATTGATATCTTCAGAACTTTCCACCCAAACTCAGAATAGACTCTCTTCTCAAATGCATATGGAACATTCTATAGGATAGACCACATCTTGGGTCACAAGTCAAACGTCAGTAAATTCCAAAGAATTGAAATCATATCAAACATCTTTTCTGACCACTATGCTATGAGACTAGATATCAATTACAGGGAAAAAAAAAAAAAAACCTGTGCAAAACAGAAACACATGGAGATTAAATGATATGTTTCTAAATAATCAACAACTTACTGAAGAAAATCAAAAGGGAATAAAGAAATTCCTAGAAACAAATGACAATGAAAACATGACAATGCAAAACCTATGGGATGCAGCAAAAGCAGTTCTAAGGGGGAAATTTATAGCATTACAATCCTACTTCAAGAAACAAGAAAAATATCGAATAGACAAGATAAATTTACACCTAAAACAACTGGGAAAAGATGAAGAAAAAACCCCTAAAAGTTAGTAGAAGGAAAGAAATCATAAAGATCTGAGCAGAAATAAATTAAAAAGAAATGAAGGAAACAATAGCAAAAATTAATAAAATAAAAGCTGGTTCTTTGAGAAGATAAAAAATTGTCAAGCCATTAGTCAAACTCACCAAGAAAAAAAGAAAAGAATCAAATCAACAAAATTAGAAATGAAGAAGGAGAGGTTACAACAGACAATGCAGAAATACAAAGGATCATAAGAGACTACTATGAGCAACTATATGCAAATAAAATGGACAACCTGGAGAAATGTACAGATTCTAGAAAAGTTCAATCTTCCAAGACAGAATCAGGAAGAAATAGAAGTTATGAATAAGCCAATTACAAGCACTGAAATCAAAACTGCAATCAAAAATCTCCCCAAAAAACAAAAGCCCAGGACCAGATGGCTTCACAATGAATTCTATCAAACATTTAAAAAAGAGCTAATCCCTAGCCTTCTAAAGCTCTTCCAAAAAGTTGAAGAGGAAGGAACACTTCCAAACTCATTCTATGAGGCCATCATCACCCTAATACCAAAACCAGACAAAGACAACACACAAAAAAAGAAAATCGCAAGCCAACATAACTTATGAACATAGATGCAAAAATCCTAAACAAATTTCTACCAAACAGAATCCAACAACACATTAAAAAGATAATACACCATGATCAAGTCAGGTTTATCCCAGGGATACAAGGATTCTACAATATACACAAATCAATTGATGTGATACACCATATTAACAGATTGAAATACAAAAACTATATGATAATCTCAACAGATGCAGGAAAAGCTTTTGACAAATTTCCAAAACCCACTTATTATAAAAAAAAAAAAAAAACTCTTCAAAAAATGGCACAGAAGGGACCTACCTCAACATACTAAGGCCATATATGATAAACCCACAGCAAACATTATTCTCAATAGTGAATAACTGAAAGCATTCGTTCTAAGATCAGGAACAAGACAAGAGTGTCCACTCTCACCACTACTATTCAACATAGTTTTGGAAGTCCTAGGTATGGCTATCAGAGAAGAAAAAGAAATAAAAGGAATCCAGATTGGAATAGAAGTAAAACTCTCATTGTTTGCAGATGACATGATACTATACATAGAAAACCCTAAAGATACCATCAAAAAATTGCTAGAGATAATCAGTGAATTTAGCAAAGTGGCAGGATACAAAATCAATACACAGAAATAAATTGTATTCCTATACACTAACAATGAAATATCAGCAAAAGAAGTTAGGGAATCAATGCCATTTGCATTGCAACAAAAAGAATAAAATACCTAGGAATAAACCTACCTAAGGAGACAAATGGGGAATCCCTGGTTTCAAATAGTAAAGAATCTTCCTGCAATACAGGAGATCTAGGTTTGATCCCTGGGTTGGGAAGCTTCCCTGGAAGATGAAATGGCAACCGACACCAGTATTCTTGCCTGAGAATCCCATGGACAGAGGGGGCTGGCAGGCTATAGTCCATGTTGTTGCAGAGTCAGACACAACTGAATGACTCAGCACAAATGGAACAGTTATGTAAAGCAAATTACACATGACAGGCTTGTAATAATATCTCAACAAATTACATACTTAAGCATCTCAAAAATTCATTACCATATGTGAAACAGATAGCCAAAATTTGCTGCATGATTCAGGAAATTCAAACAGGGGCTCTGTAACAACCTAGAGTGGTGTAATGGTGAGGGAAGAGGGAGAATGTTTAAGTGGGAGCGGACATGGGTGAACCTATGGCTGATTCATGTTGATGTTTGGTAGAAATCAACACAATAGTGTAAGGCAATTATTCTTCAATTAAAAATTAATTAAAAAAATAAAGTGCCTATAGATAATATGTATTCAATTAAGGTCAATTTCATTTTCTCTACTGAAATTTTGCCTATTTTCATTATTACCTCCTCCGTTAAGTCTATTGCACTAATTACATTATTGCTAGTCTTGTCACAGATAAATTCCCAAATATCAACCTGCTTATAGTTGGATTCTCTCTGTTATACCTCTGCTATTGCCACAAGATAACATCCTGGATCTTCCAATGGTCCAACGTGAATAAGAGACATACAGAATAGATCTAAATAAAATCAGTAGCTTAGAAGAAATCCAACCAAGACTTGGGTCTAACTAAATCCTAACCAACTTATAAATGAGGGTAGGATAATAAATGATTTATTTGTCTTAGGTCACTGAGTTTGGAGTGGTTTTCTATGAAGAATTGTTGTAACAAAACATATAGCTTTACACTGTAATATTTAACATAGTACACTCAACAAATATGCAATAAACTGTACAAAATTTAAGTAAATAAGAACTGTAACCACAATACTGGTAACTGTGTACCCTCAAATGAAAAATTATATTAGAAAAAAATAATCTTATAAGATCCTCAGATTTTTCATTTTCAGAAGCTGCTGATACAAAACCAGCAACTTGGATGGGACAAGATGGTGGAGTACGGAGTTTGGGGGCTTGAGTCTTCCCATGGACATAAGCCATAATTACAACTACATATAGAGAAACTTCCTCTGAGAATAACATGAAGACAAATAGAAGAGACTGTCCACAACTAAAGATAGAACAGAAAAGCTACAAAGACATGGTATGGCCAGGACCCATACCCACAGTGCTGCAATCCATCAACGGGAGGGATATCACAGCCTTGGAGGTTCTCCCTAAAAACCAAAGGCTCTAAATCCTGCTTTGGGCTCCCCAGCTCAGATGACTTGCCCTGGGAAGACGAGCCTCTGAGCAACTAGCTTTGAAAATGACAGACTCTTACCTGTGGGCTATAGGAAACCAAGACTCTACACTTGAAGCATGCATGCAAAAACTGACTTCCTTCTAGTCCCAGAAGAAAGGCAACAGTCTGAAAAATGAAGGTCATACATGCTGGAGACCCACTGACTAAGTTTAGGTCATGTTCCAGACAAGCATGGAGCTGTTGGAACTTTCTCTGGGAAAAGAGGAGCTGGTGGGCCTCAGTTTGTGTATACACATATGTGGAGGAGTTGTGGGGGGTAGCTCCTCCTCTACCTAGATGGCTCGGTATAAGAGGTACCATTTCTGAATCTATTCATCTAACCTATTAGTACCATATGCCTCATCCCAGGTTCACCTGCAGACCCAACAGAATTAGCATCCCTCCAAAAAATTCCAGGAAAACTTTATAGACCAGAGAGAATGGCATGACATATTTAAATTATTGAATGAAAAAAAAAAAAAAACTTGCAACCAAAATACTCTGTCTGACAAGGTTATTAGGAATTGAAGGAGAAATAAAAAGTTTCCCAGACAAGCAAAAGCTATGTTTTTTCACAACCATTAAATTGAGCTCACACACACACACACAAAAGTCAAAGGGCACTTTTTAAGCAGAATAAAAGACCACACTATAAATATAAAAATTACATTCTTTTTAATGGCTGAGTAATACTCCATTGTGTATATGTACAGAGTGAAGTAAGCCAGAAAGAAAAACACCAATACAGTATATTAATGCATATATATGGAATTTAGAAAGATGGTAACAATAACCCTGTGTACGAGACAGCAAAAGAGACACTGATGTATAGATCAGTCTTATGGACTCTGTGGGAGAGGGAGAGGGTGGGGAGATTTGGGAGAATGGCATTGAAACATGTATAATATCATGTATGAAACGAGTTGCCAGTCCAGGTTCGATGCACGATACTGGATGCTTGGGGCTGGTGCACTGGGACGACCCAGAGGGAGGGTATGGGGAGGGAGGAGGGAGGAGGGTTCAGGATGGGGAACACAGGTATACCTGTGGTGGATTCATTTTGATATTTGGCAAAACTAATACAATATTGTAAAGTTTAAAAATAAAATAAAAATAAATAAATAATAAATAAATATAAAAATTACAAAAGCAAATGTTTCCTTTGTTGTTATTGTTGTTTAGTCACTAAGTCATGTCTAACTCCTTCTGCAACCCTATGGACTATAGCTATCCAGTCTTCTCTGTCCATGGAATTTCCCAGGCAAGAATACTGGAGTGGGTTGCTATTTCCTCCTCCAGGGGATCTTCCTGACCCAGGAATCAAACTTATGCCTCCTGCATTGGCAGGAGGATTCTTTACTGCCCATATATATCCTTGGCAAAGGCAAAAATAAGAGTAAAAGTAGTGGATCAACAACCTATATAAATATGTTATAAAGGTTAAAAGACAAAGCTGGTAAAAATCAGCTGATTAGTTAAGGAATACAAAGATGTAAAAGATGACATCAAAAACATAAAATGCTGGTGGTTAGGAATAAAAATGTAGTATTTTTAGAACATGCTTAAATTTAAGCAACCATCAAATTAAATTGACAACTACATACACAGTTTGTTATATAGGAACTTCTTAGTAACCCCAAACCAAAAATAAATAATGTGTGCATGCTCAGTCGTTCAGTCATTTCTGACTCTTTGCAACCCCATGGAATGTAGCCCACCAGGTTTCTCTGTGCATGGAATTTTCTAGGCAAGAATAATGGAGTGGGTTGTCATGTCCTACTCAAGAGGATCTTCCTGACTTAGGGATCAAAATTGTGTTATCTAGCATCTCCTGAATGGGCAGGTGAATTCTTTACCACTGAGCCACCTGGGAAGCCCCAAAACAAAGAATAGATACAAAAAAAATAAAGATAAAGAAATGTAAACATAATGCTAGAGAAAATCATCAAATCATAAGGGAAGAGAGCAAGAGAAGAAGAAAGGATAAAAGAAGAACAACAAAAATAACTAGAACACAATTAACAAAATGGTAATAAGTAAAAAGTTCAGTTCAGTTCAGTTCAGTTACTCGGTCGTGTCCAACTGTGTGTGACCTCAGGAATGCAACATGCCAGGCTTCCTTGTCCATCACCAACTCCCATAGTTTGCTCAAACTCATGTCCATCGAGTCAGTGATGCCATCCAATGATCTCATCCTCTGTCATCCCCTTCACCTCCTGCCTTCGATCTTTCCCAGCATCAGGGTCTTCTCCAGTGGGTCAGTTCTTCACATCAGGTGGCCAACGCATTGGAGTTTCAGCTTCAACAGTCCTTCCAGTGAATATTCAGGACTAATTTCCTTTAGGAAGGACTGGTTGGATCTCCTTTTAATCCAAGGGACTCACAAGAGTCTTCCCCAACACCACAGTTCAAATGCATCAACTCTATCATGCTCAGCTTTCTTTATAGTCTAACTCTCACATCCATACATGTCTACTGGAAAAACCGTAGCCTTGACTAGATGGCCCTTTGTTGGCAAAGTAATGTCTCTGCTTTTTAACATGCTGCCTAGGTTGGCCATAACTTTCCTTCCAAGGAGTAAGCATCTTTTAATTTCATGGCTGCAATCACCATCTGCAGTGATTTTGGAGCCCCCAAAAATAAAGTCTGCCACTGTTTCCACTGTTTCTCCATCTATTTGCCATGAAGTGATGGGACCGGATGCCATGATCTTCGTTTTCTGAATGTTGAGCTTTAAGCCAATGTTTTCACTCTCTTCTTTCACTTTCATCAAGAGGATCTTTAGTTCTCCTTCACTTTCTTCCATAAGTGTGATGTCAACTGCATATCTGAGGTTATTGATATTTCTCCCAGCAATCTTGATTCCAGCTTGTGCTTCAACCAGCCCAACATTTCTCATGATGTACTCTGCATTTAAGTTAAATAAGCATGATGACAATATACAGCCTTGATGTACTCCTTTTCTTATTTGGAACCAATCTGTTGTTCCATGTATAGTTCTAACTGTTGCTTCCTGACCTGCATTCAGATTTCTTAAGAGGCAGGTCAGGTGGTCTAGTATTCCGAAGTCTTGAAGAATTTTCCACAGTTTATTGTAATCCACGCAATCAAAGGCTTTGGCATAGTCAATAAAGCAGAAATAGATGTTTTTTCTGGAACTCTCTTGCTTTTTCCATGATCCAGTGGATGTTGGCAATTTGATCTCTTGTTCCTCTGCCTTTTCTAAAACCAGCTTGAACATCTGGAAGTTCATGGTTCATACACTGCTCAAGCCTGGTTTGGAAAATTTTGAGCATTACTTTACTCAATGGCAGCCCACTCCAGTATTCCTGCCTGGAAAATCCCATGGACGGAGGAGCCTGGTTAGCTGCAGTCCGTGGGGTTGCTAAGAGTCAGACACGACTGAGCGACTTCACTTTCCCTTTTCACTTTCATGCATTGGAGAAGGAAATGGAAACCCACTCCGATGTTCTTGCCTGGAGAATCCCAGGGACAGTGGAGCCTGGTGGGCTGCCGTCTATGGGGTTGCACAGAGTTGGACACAACTGAAGTGACTTAGCAGTAGTTACTAGCGTGTGAGATGAGTGCAATTGTGCGGTAGTTTGAGCATTCTTTGGCATTGCCTTTCTTTGGGATTGGAATGAAAACTGACCTTTTCCAGTCCTGTGGCCACTGCTGAGTTTTCCAAATTTGCTGGCATATTAAGTGCATCACTTTCACAGCATCATCTTTTAACATTTGAAATAGCTCAATTGGAATTCCATCACCTCCACTAGCTTTGTTCATAGTGATGCTTTCTAGGGCCCACTTGCCTTCACATTTCAGGATGTCTGGTTCTAGGTGGGTGATCACATCATCGTGATTATCTGGTTCATAAGGATCTTTTTTGTACAGTTCTTCTGTGTATTCTTGCCACTTCTTCCTAATATCTTTGTCTTCTGTTAGGTCCATACCATTTCTGTCCTTTATTGAGCCCATTTTACATGAAATGTTCTCTTGGTATCTCTAATTTTCTTGAACAGATCTCTAGTCTTTCCCACTCTATTGTTATCCTCTATCTGAGGAAGGCTTTCTTATCCCTCCTTGCTATTCTTTGGAACTCTGTAGTCAAATTGGTTTACCTTTCCTTTTCGCCTTTGCTTTTGGCTTCTCTTCTTTTCACAGCTATTTGTAAGGTCTCCTCAGACCGCCATTTTGCTTTTCTGCATTTCTTTTTCTCGGAGATGATCTTGCTCCCTGTCTCCTGTACAATGTCACGAACCTCCATCCATAGTTCTTCAGGCACTTTGTCTATCAGATCTAGTCCCTTAAATCTATTTCTCACTTCCACTGTATAATCATAAGGGATTTGATATAGGTCATACCTGAATGGTCTAGTGGCTTTCCCTACTTTCTCCAATTTAAGTCTGAATTTGGCAATAAGGAGTTCATGATCTGACCCACAGTCAGCTCCCAGTCTTGCTTTTGCAGACTGTATAAATCTTCTCCATCTTTGGCTGCAAAGAATATAATCAATCTGATTTTGGTGTTGACCATCTGGTGACATCCATGTGTAGAGTCTTCTCTTGTGTTGTTGGAAGAGGGTGTTTTATGACCACTGCTTTCTCTTGGCAGAACTCTATTAATCTTTGCCCTGCTTCATTCTGTACTCTAAGGCCAAATTTGCCTGTTACTCCAGGTGTTTCTTGACTTCCTACTTTTGCATTCCAGTCCCCTATAATGAAAAGGACATCTTTTTTGGGGTGTTAGTTCTAAAAGGTCTTGTAGGTCTTCATAGAACTGTTCAACTTCAGCTTCTTCAGCATTACTGGTCGGGGCATAGACTTGGATCACTGTGATTTTGAATGGAGCCTTGGAAATGAACAGAGATCATTCTGTCGTTTTTGAGATTGCATCCAAGTACTGCTTTCAGACTCTTTTGTTGACTATGATGGCTACTCCATTTCTTCTAAGGGATTCTTGCCCACAGTAGTACATATAATGGTCATCTGAGTTAAATTCACCCATTCCAGCCCATTTTAGTTCACTGTCGACATTCACTCTTGCCATCTACTGTTTAATCACTTCCAATTTCCTTGATTCATGGACCTAACATTCCAGGTTCCTATGCAATATTGGTCTTTATAGCATCGGACCTTGTTCCCATCACCCATCACATCCACAACTGGGTGTTGTTTTTGCTTTGGCTTTGTCTCTTCATTCTTTCTGGAGTTATTTCTCCACTGATCTCCAGTAGTATATTGGGCACCTACCTACCTGGGGAGTTCATCTTTCGGTGTCCTATCTTCTTGCCTTTCATACTGTTCATGGGGTTCTCAAGGTAGGAATATTGAAGTGGTTTGCCATTCCCTTTTCCAGTGGACCACATTTTGTCAGAACTCTCCACCATGGCCCATCCTTCTTGGATGGCCCTACACTGTATGGCTTAGTTTCATTGAGTTAGACAAGGCTGTGGTCCAGTAAAAACTAATCAATGATTATTTTAAATGTAGATGAACTAAATGCTCTAATCAAAATACAGAGGATGGCTTAATGTATATATTAAAAAGACACATATATATGTTGCTTACAAGAGAATCACTTCAGAGCTAGTGACACAATAGACTGAATTTGAGGGGATAAAAAAATGGTATTCTATGCAAATAAAACCAAAAAGAATTTGTGGGTAGCAATATTTGCATCAGAAAAAAATAAACTTTAAAGCAAAGACTGAATTAAGAGACAAATAAGGACAAAACAGCGATACAGGGATCAATCCAAGAAGAACATATAACATTCACAAAATATATATATATATATATATATATATATATATATATATATATATATATATCCAACATAGGAATATCAAATGCATAAGAAAATATTAACAAACATAAACAGAGATATTGCCAGTAATAGAATAGTAGAGGACTTCAATAGCCTGCTAACATCAATGGTTAAATCATTTAGACAGAAAATCAATAAGGAAACATTGGCATTAAATGACACCTTTTTCCAGATGGACCTAATACATTCATCAGACATTCACTCATAAATAGCAGAATACACATTCTTATAAGTGCATGGGACACATTCTCCAAGATAGATCACACATTAGGCAACAAAAGAGTCTCAATAAATTTAAGACTGAAATCATATCATGCACCTCTCACCACAACTGTATGAGCCTAAAAATCAGCTTCAAGAAAAAAAAGCTGAAAAAAATGTAGAGTCTAAACAGCATGTTACTAAACAACCAATGGGTCACTGAAAAAAAAAAATCAGAGGGCCAAAAATGCCTGGAGACAAAAGTGGAACCATAACATTTCAAAATCAATGTGTTGGAGCAAAGGCAGTTCTAAGAGGGAAATCTATAGCAATAAAAGCCTATCTTATTTGAAAAAAATCTCAAGTAAGTAATTTAATCTTATACTTAAAAAAAAAAAAAACTATAAAAAGAAGAACAAACAAGGCCCAAAGTTAGAAGAAGGTAGAAAATAATTAAATCAGATTGGACATAAATGAAATAGTTTAAAAGGTAGAAAAAAATCAATAAATCTAAGAGCTAGTTCTTTGAAAAGACAAACAAAATTGATAAACATTTAGAAAGACTCATTTAAGAAATAAAGAGAGAAAGCTCAATTAAATAAAATCAGAAATGAATGAGAAGTTACAACCAACACTATGAAATACAAAACATTGTAAGAGATTACTACAAAAAAACTACATTGACAAACTGGAAAACCTAGAAGAAATGGATAAATTCCTAGAAATGTACAATCTACCAAGACTGAATCAGAAAGAAATAGAAAATATGAACTTATCATTGCTACTACTCAAAATGAATCAGTAATTTTAAAACTCCCAACAAAGAAAAGTCAAGGCCCATACAGTTTCACAGGTAAATTCTACAAAACATTTAAAGAATATTTACTACTTATCCTTTGCAAGGTTGTCCAAAGTATTAAAGAGAATGGAATGCTTTAGAACTCATTTTGCAAGGGTGGCATCACATGCCACTTAGAGAAAAACACCACATGCACACACACAAAATAACAGGCCAATATCACTGATGGGCATAGATGCACAAAAAATCCTCTACAAAATATTACCAAACTGAATTCAATGATACATTAAAAGGGTCATATACCAGAATCAAGTAGGATTTATTACAGGGATACAAGGATGACTTAATATCCAGTCAATCAACATGACACACCACATTAACAAACTGAAGGATAAAAATAATATTATCATCTTGGTAGATGCAGAAAAAGGTTTTGACAAAATTCAACATGATTTCACAATTAAAAACCTTTCCACAAAGTGAGTATAGAGGGAACATTCTCAATATGATAAAGGCCACATACTCACAGCCAACATCAAAAGTTTTCACCAACTTTTCACCATGATCACCTAAGATCAGAAACAAGACAAGGATGCTCGCTCTCACTACTTTTATTTAACATAGCATTGCAATTCCTACCCATAAGAGTGAGACAAGAAAAAGCAATAAAATGTATCCAAACTGGAATAGAAAATGTAAAACTCACTGTTTGCGGGTAATATAATACTACATGTAGGAAATCCTAAAGATACCACTAAAAAAACCATTAAAATTGATCACTGAATTCAGGAAAGTTTCATGGTACAATCCTAATACGGAAATGTGTTGAATTTTTATACACTATCAAGAAATTTTCAGAAATAGAAGTTAAAATAATCCCATTAACAATCACATCAAAAAGAATAAAATACCAAGAATAAAACTAACTGAGGCAAAAGACCTATACTTGGAATATTATATTTCAATGATGAAAGAAATTAAAGAAGACACAAACAGATGGAAAAATATACCTTGTTCATTGATTGGAAAAATAAATATTGTTTAAATGATCATACTACACTGCAGTCAATATGCCAGCAAATTTGGAAAACTCAGCAGTGGCCACAGGACTGGAAAAGGTCAGTTTTCATTCCATTCCCAAAGAAAGGCAATGCCAAAGAATGCTCAAACTACAACACAATTGCACTCATCTCACATGCTAGTAAAGTAATGCTCAAAATTCTCCAAGCCAGGCTTCAGCAATATGTGAACCATGAACTTCCAGATGTTCAAGATGGTTTTAGAAAAGGCAGAGGAACAAGAGATCAAATTGCCAACATCTGCTGGATCATGCAAAAAGCAAGAGAGTTCCAGAAAAACATCTATTTCTGCTTTATTGACTATGCCAAAGCCTTTGACTGTGTGGATCACAATAAACTGTGGAAAATTCTTCAAGAGATGGGAATACCAGACCATCTGACCTGCCTCTTGAGAAACCTGTATGCAAGTCAGGAAGCAACAGTTAGAACTGGACATGGAACAACAGACTGGTTCCAAATAAGAAAAGGAGTACGTCAAGGCTGTATATTGTCACCCTGCTTATTTAACTTATATGCAGAGTACATCATGAGAAACACTGGGCTGGAAGAAGCACAAGTTGGAATCAAGGTTGCTGGGAGAAAAATCAATAACCTCAGATATACAGATGACACCACCCTTATGGCAGAAAGTGAAGAGGAACTAAAGAGCCTCTTGATGAAAGTGAAAGAGGAGAGTGAAAAAGTTGGCTTAAAACTCAACATTCAGAAAACAAAGATCATGGCATCCAGTCCCATCACTTCATGGGAAATAGATGGGGAAACAGTGGAAACAGTATCAGACTTTATTTTTGGGGGCTCCAAAATTACTGCAGATGATGACTGCAGCCATAAAATTAAAAGATGCTTACTCCTTGGAAGAAAAGTTATGACCAACCTAGATAGCATATTAAAATGCAGAGACCTTACTTTGCCAACAAAGGTCCGTCTAGTCAAGGCTATGGTTTTTCCAGTAATCATGTATGGATGTGAGAGTTGGACTGTGAAGAAAGCTGAGCACCAAAGAATTGATGCTTTTGAACTGTGGTGTTGGAGAAGACTCTTGAGAGTCCCTTGAACTGCAAGGAGATCCAACCAGTCCATCCTAAAGGAGATCAGTCCCGGGTGTTCATTGGAAGGAATGATGCTAAAGCTGAAACTCAATACTTTGGCCACCTCATGTGAAGAGTTGACTCATTGGAAAAGACTCTGATGCCGGGAGGGATTGGGGGCAGGAGGAGAAGGGGATGACAGAGGATGAGATGGCTGGATGGCATCACCGACTTGTGAGTTTGAGTGAACTCCGGGAGTTGGTGATGGACAGGGAGGCGTGGTATGCTGCAATTCATGAGATTGCAATGAGTCAGACACAACTGAGTGACTGAACTGAACTGAACTGAACCCTAGGAAACCTACAGATTCAATGAAAGCCATATCAAAATACCAATAGTATTTTTCAGAGAACTAAAACAAATAATTCTAAAATTTGTATAGAACCACAA
This sequence comes from Bos mutus, assembly GCF_027580195.1. NCBI lineage: Eukaryota > Metazoa > Chordata > Mammalia > Artiodactyla > Bovidae > Bos > Bos mutus. The sequence goes on along the minus strand of NC_091631.1, from coordinate 72,224,531 downwards.
AAGACTCAGATAGCCAAAGAAATCTTGAGAAAAAAAGAACAAAGTTGGAGGTATCATGCTCTTAGCATTCAAACTACCTACAAAGCTATAGTTATCAAAACAGACTAGTACTGACACAAAAACAGGCACATCAATCAATGGATCACAGAAATGAACTCACATGTATATGGGTAATTAATCTATGGTATAGGAAGCAAGAATATACAGGAGGGAAAAGAAAGCCTCTTCAATAAATGATGTTGGTAAAACTGGACAGCTACATGTATAAGAATCAAATTGGACCATTTTCTTACAACATATGTAAAATAAACTAAAAATGGATTTAAGATTAAATATTACTGGACACCTTAAAACTGCAAGAAGAAAACAGCCAGTATGCTCTTTGAATTCAGCCTTAGCAACTTGGGGGCTGGTGGGATAGGGATCTATCACCTTTCATAAGGGAAACAAAAGCAAAAAATAATCAAATGGGGCTACCTGAAACTAAAAACTTTGCTTTTAGTGAAAGCAAAATGAAGGGAACTATCAACACAATGAAAGGCAAGCTATTGAATGGGAGAAATATATTTGCAAATGATATATTAGACAAAATTATACAAAGAAATGATACAACTCAATCTCAAAACAATGAGCAATTCCAATTAAAAATGGGCAAAGACCTGAACAGACACTTTTCCAAAGACATTCAGGTGGCCGACTGAGACCTGAAGAGATACTCAACATCACTAATCTTCAAAACAGGTAAATCAAAACCACAGTGTTGTATCACCTCATGCCTGTCAGAATGGCTTTGACTTAAAAGCCAGCAAATAAGTGTTGGTGAGGATGTGGAGAAAAAGGAACCAATGTATACCGTTGGTGAGAATGTAAACTAGTGTGGCCACCATGGAAAACAATATGGAGGGCTTTTTTTTTTTTTTTAATTTTATCTATTTTAAAAGAAACCACCAAACAATCCAGCAATTCTCCTTCTTGGTATTTACCTCAAGAAAACAAAAACACTAATTCATAAAGATATACACACTCTTAAGTTTACTGCAGCATTATTTACAACAGCCAATGTATGGAAGCAACTTAACACTCATTGATAGATAAATGAATAAAGAAGATGTGTCATAATGCAATATTGCCCAGCCTTTAAAAAATGAAAGCATTCCATTTGTGACAATACGTTTGAACCTAGAGGGTATTATAATAAGTCAAATAAGTCAGACAAAAAATTACAAACGTCCTTATGAGTGGAATATAGTTAACAAAAGAACCAGCAAACAAAACAAAATATTACAGTAATATACTTACACAGCGGAGAAGGCAATGGCACTCCACTCCAGTACTTTTGCCTAGAAAATCCCATGGACGGAGGAGCCTGGTAGGCTGCAGTCCATGGGGTCACTACAGTTGCACAAGACTGAGCGACTTCACTTTCACTTTTCACTTTCATGCATTGGAGAAGGAAATGGCAACCCACTCCAGTGTTCTTGCCTGGAGAATCCCAGGGACAGGAAGCCTGGTGGGCTGCCATCTATGGGGTTGCACAGAGTCGGACACGACTAAAGCAACGCAGCAGCAGCAGCAGCAGCAGCATACTTACACAGACAGAACAAACTGATAACTCCCATAGGGAGAAGAATGCACAATTAGGGAAAATAAGTGAATAGTATTCAGAGATGCAAACTTCTAGCTATAATTCAAACCACAAGTTTATAATAAACAGCATATGGAATATAGACAATAATGCTATAATAATTGGGGGTTTCCCTGTTGACTCAGTGATAAAGAATCTGCCTGCCAAGCAGGAGACCTGAGTTCAATCGGTGGGTCGGGAAGATCCTCTGGAGAAGCAAATGGCAACCCACTCCAGGATTCTTGCCTGGGAAGTCCCATGATTAGAAGAACTTGGCAGGTTACGGTCCATGATGATGCAAAGAATCAGACATGACTTCAGTTCAGTTCATTCGCTCAGTCGTGTCCGGCTCTTTGAGACCCATGAACCACAGCACGCCAGGCCTCCCTGTCCATCACCAACTGCCAGAGTTTACCCAAACCCATGTCCACTGAGTCAGTGATGCCATCCAGCCATCTCATCCTCTGTCGTCTTCTTCTCCTCCTGCCCTCAATCTTTCCCAGCATCAGGGTCTTTTCAAATGAGTCAGCTCTTTGCATCAGGTCGCCAAAGTATTGGAGTTTCAGCTTCAACATCAATCCTTCCAATGAACACCCAGGACTGGTCTCCTTTAGGATGGACTGGTTGGATCTCCTTGCAGTCCAAGGGACTCTCAAGAGTCCTCTCCAACACCACAGTTCAAAAGCAGCAATTCTTTGGTGCTCAATTTTCTTCACAGTCCAACTCTCACATCCATACGTGACTACTAGAAAAACCATAGCCTTGACTAGATGGACCTTTGTTGGCAAAGTAATGTCTCTGCTTTTTAATATGCTATCTAGGTTGGTCATAACTTTCCTTCCAAGGAGTTAGTGTCTTTTAATTTCATGGGTGCAATCACCATCTGCAGTGATTTTAGAGCCCCCCAAAATAAAGTCAGCCACTGTTTCCACTGTTTCCCCATCTATTTCCCATGAAGTGATGGGACCGGATGCCATGATCTTCGTTTTTTGAATGTTGAGCTTTAAGCCAACTTTTTCACTCTCCTCTTTCATTTTCATCAAGATGCTCTTTAATTCTTCTTCACTTTCTCCCATAAGGGTGGTGTCATCTGCATATCTGAGGTTATTGATATTTCTCCTGGCAATCTTGATTCCAGCTTGTGCTTCATCCAGCCCAGCATTTCTCAGTGACTAAAAAACAATGTGTTCAGTCCTTAAGTCATGTCCAACTCTTTGTGACCCCATGAACTGCAGCACATCAGGCTTCCCTGTCCTTCACCATCTCCTCAAGTTTGCTCAAACTCATGTCCATTGAGTCAATGATGCCATCCAACCATCTCATCCTCTGTCACCCCCTTCTCCTCCTGCCCTCACTCAATCTTTCCCAGCATCAGGGTCTTTTCTAATGAGCTGGCTCTTTGTATCATGTGGCCAAAGAATTGGAGCTTCAGCTTGAGCATCAGTCCTTCCAATGAGTATTCAGGATTGATTCCCTTTAGGACTGACTGGTTTGATTTCCTGTACCCCTTTACCTAGGTCCAAATAATTCCATTTTGTTTCCTCAGTGGAAAAGGATGTTTTTAAACTTAGACATATCTGTGTTTGCATCCCAGCTCTTACCTGTATAGTAAATGTGTGACCTAGGGAGGGTAATTTAAACTCTATGGAGAAAATAATGCATATTCCATGGGCTAATTTATAATTTGAATTTAAATATGAAAGTGTGTTACAAGTATTTATAATTGCATCTGGTATGTGGTATACAAAGAGGTAAATTAAAAATACCATTATTATTTTGTTGTGAGGACTTCATAAAACTTCAAACTTCAGTTAAAATTGAATCCTCACTTTAGTCCATATGAGTCATATTAAAAGAGAATTATACTATGTATACCCTGCAATATCATTCATTAGCTATTGCCATGTTTGGGATGACTGACATTGATACTGAACACCTGTGTTAAGGGACTGTTTTTCTTAATTGAAGTATAATTGATGTATAAAGTTATATTAGCTTCAAGTGTATAACATAGTGATCTATTAAATATATTACCAAATGATGATCAAGGCAAGAAGAGTAAATATCTGTCACCAAACAAAATTAGTACAGTTATTGTTTTTTACAAACTGTGGAAAATTCTTAAAGAGATGGGAATACCAGACCACCTTTTCTGCCTCCAGAGAAACCTGTATGCAGGTCAAGAAGCAACAGTTAGAACCAGACATGGAACAATGGACTGATTCAAAATCAGGAAAGGAGTACATCAAGGTTGTATATTGTCAACCTGCTGGTAAAGGGGTGTCAAAAACAACTTCCCTTATAACTTTTTAAGAGTACATTGTGTCAATTATTCATATTTAACTTTGGTTAAACTTCAATTGAATATTTATAGTACATCTGTTTACCTAGAGGTCACTTTTTCAGCAGTCTCTGGATTCTTACAAAATCATTCCTCTGTTCATTTATGTATTGAATAAAAAATCACTGATTTTTAAGAAACTAGGGAGATAACAAAGAACCCATGGTCCCTTCCTGCAGGGTATTTACAGTCTAATTGGAAGACAGATATGCAAACAAATAACTCAAACTCAGTAGTAATTAGGACAATGCTAATTAACCAAGATTTAAACTCATCAACTTGGCAAAAATTAAAATTTTGTATAATGCTGAATGTTGGCAAGGATATGAGAATCCCAAATGTAGGAATCATGATGCAGTAATATTCAACACTGTGTAATGATGAATTTTGTTTTAGATATGTTAAATTTGAAATATCTGTGGAAAACCAAGTGAGGGTATCAGTTTGGAAGTTGGGTGCTCTCCAAAGGAATATAGCTTTAGGAGCTATACTTGAGTGCAACTCTAGAAGCAAAAAACAAACAAAAAAACAAACAAAACAACTAAACTATTAATAAAAGGTCTTGAGCAGAAAAGATTCAAAGTCCGATCACTAAATGTCATGTCTGTGATGAAGACTGGGTGAGACTGTTCATGATGAGTTTTTACTATGCCAAACTAAAGGGAATGTGGTTGAATAAAGCAAAGTGTTGAATTGGTATCTGTTAATGAGATATGGAGCTCTGAGTCAGCTGACTCAGGTCCCTGGGCAATCTTCAGATTGTGCAGCTTTTCCCTTCTTTAGATTATGAACTCTGAAAATTTCACGGAATCTATAAATCCATCCCTAGAGCAAAATAGAAACACATTTCAAAGTGTTATATGTCCTCTGATGGATCCCAGCTTAAAAATACCTGAAAAGATTAATTATTAATATGACTTTCTTTTTCCTTTCACCTAATCATATTTTTCCATAATCTATCAGCTAGTGGCAATGGAGCTCACTGCAGATGGTAGAAAAGGTGACACCAGCATTAAATTTAATTCCATTGTGGCATAAGCTCACAGCTGTCCCAGACTGTCTCAATAGGGTTTAAAGTAAAAAAGAACTGACTAATAAATGTTATTGTTCCTGGAAATTGATATAAAAGAAACCTAAATTCCATTTTTTCACTTTTTCATCTTTGTGTCTGTATATGTTAGATTGCTGTTTATAAAGCTAAGATATCTTCTGGACCCATTTTCAGTGGCCAAGGGTATGGAAATAGTGACAAAGAAACTGAATAGTGACACTTGTGTGTCCTGGATAAGGAAATTAAATGCCTAGGAATTTACTCTCATGACTAGGTGACTGTCATTCCAAGTAGTGAGATAATAACAGCAACAACAAAACCTAAAGCCTTGATAATGAATGGTGAAAACTAGACAGTAGTCCTGTCCTCCTTCATAAAATAATGAAAATTAATAATAGGAAAGAATGTTTAATCAAGTGAACTTGTCAGTCCTTTACCATTATTTATACTACATTATTTTTCCAGTTCAGTTTTAAGTGTAAAATAACGACTTTTCCACCTTTTTTTTCCCCTTGGAGTTCAGGACATTTACTTCTGACATTATCTTTTTGACGTAGTTTACCTTCATCTATCTATTAAAAAAATAGTTGTAAGATAGAGTGAAATAGCACTAGAAGTAAATCAGAGTATCTGGGATCAAATCCTACACCTGATAACACTGGTGTATCTTGGAGCAAGTCTGTATATATCTCTAATTTTCTGATTTACAAACTGAAGACAATACTTTCCCTTTCTATCTGATAAGGCTGCTGCAAGGATCCAATGGGGGAAAGTATTCAAAGGGTTTTTGTCAACGTTGGCTCAAATTTTAAATGAAGAAACTATTGCTTAGACAAATTAGCTTCTTTGGTGATGAGCACTTGTATAAACTGCTCAAAGGGTGTGTGTGTGAGAGAGTGGAGTGTGAGATACTGCCTGGACCCCAGGGGACCAGCTGGATTAAGTTTAGATGATTGCCGAACTACTCTATAAAAAGGGAGGACCCTAATAATCACAGGGCTTTATTTTGCAAAGCATTGTTTACAAATTTGAGGCCACAGTTGAGTTGTTTGACATAACAGTAGAAACATAAAAGGCAGGGAGAAGGAGAGAGAGAAAACCTAATGTTTGGTCATTAAATAAGGGACATGGATGAAAAAAAATTAAATGGAGAATTGTATTAAATTGTTTGCTCTGCTCTGTGATGTGAGATGTGAATTTTTCTTAGTCCCATGTGAAATCTTTTTCTTACTTTTAAAAAAAAATTTTTTTGATTAATGGAAAATTGCTTTACAATTTGTATTGGTTTCTGCTGTACAACAGTGCGAATCAGTCATTTGTTGTCGTTGTTCAATCACTAAGTCCAACTCTTTGAGACCCCAAGGACTGCAGCACGGCCAGGCTTCCTTGTTCTTCACTATCTCCCGGAGTCTCCTCAAACTCATGTCCATTGAGTCGGTGATGCCACCCAACCATCTCATCCTCTATTGCCCCCTTCTCTTTCTGCCCTCAATCTTTCCCAGCGGCAGGGTCTTTTCCCTCCCTCCCCTCCCCCAACCCCATCCCTCTAGGTCATCTTTATTACAATCTCTCTCTGGCTCAGTGTTTCAGGAAGGAGGCTTGCATGGGCAGGGTGGGGGGCAGGTGGTGATGGAGGGGTGGGTGGGGGAGAGGGGGTAGTTGGGGGTGGTGAGGGGTAGGGGGGGTGGGAAATGCTGCAAAGCCCTGAGTTCTACTTCAAGGCTGAGGCAGAACTAAACCAGAGACTGCCCCCCGGGAGGGCAGCCAGATAAGAGCTACATGGGGATTAGCAGAGATAAAAAGATGAACTCAGAAGTCCATAAATATGACTAATTATTTTACTGTTGTAACCAGCCAACTCATGAGTCTGACAGAAAACAACAAACAACTTAGTATCCCAGAGAAAGGAGGAGTGACTGTGTTATAATCTGTGGTCTTTCAACTCCTCACCATAGTTACAATAACAGTTTAGCTCTTTAAATCTCCATGGGTGGGGGATGCATTCAGTGAGTTCTATTTCCATCATTAAATTTTATTGTTCCTCCAAATCTTCTCTCTACCAAAATATATCTCACCTATACCTTAGAATTAACCTTATATAAACCACTCCCTCTCCTCACTGTAATTAGTTATATATTCCAACACACCATAGCAGTAAGTATCTTTCTTTAATAAGAAAAAAACACCACGAATCTATGGAGTCAGTTTAAAATAAAAACTACATAAGCATGTAAAAAACTCATCTATGAAGGCCTTTGAAATATTTTGAATTTTATTTGCACATATATTTGAGTCCATTTTTGATTATTCACTGCTTTCTTCACAGAATATCTAGTTTATCACCATGTATTCAGAGTCGGTGCTTGCTTTTACCTCAGTTTGCCTAATGAAAATCTTTGACTAGATGTATCAGCAGCATGAAGCATCTTTGTGTGGCTTAATGATAATTTATCATCTCACGGGTACCTTAGGGCAGTAGTCTGGACTCAGATGAAAAAGGCGCTCTGCTTAGTGTCTCCCCAAAGGAAGTCAAGGGATTAGCTGGGGCTGCAATCTCGTCTGGGTCTCAGGACCTCAAGAAGCATCTTGCACATGTCTTTAAGAACATGGCTATTGAAATAATATTTCCTTCCTATTAGGCTTACGAACCAGAAATGCAAGTTGGTGAACTGTTGGATTTTTACAAAGACTGAGGGACTCTTGCATTTCGAGTGTAAGATCTGGGAGAACCTAAACATCGTGCAGTGTGAGGGACAGTCCTGCTCAGTGAGGAACTGTCACCTACAACTGTCAGCGTGCCCCAATGAGAGACACCCTTGTATTCTACTGAGATGGCAGAGGCTCACAGATACATTGAAAGAGAACCCCAACTTCTTTGATGCATCTATATGAATGACTCCAAAGATTAAACTCCTGTGGTTGTTATGCCGCCTTGTTTCACTCTACAGGTGATAAACAGGGAATGACATAGGACAGTACCCAATCTACTGAGGTCAGTCATACCATCATGAGCTTATGATGCTGGTTCATTCATCAGGGCAATCAAATATGCCAAGATATACGTCTACTATTACTACCAAATGAATCAGAAACTAGGCATTATTAACCAGTTGTTTTTAAAATGTTGACTGAGTTTCTACTTTCTACTATTAAAACATTGAAAGTGAAAGTGAAAGTCCTTCAGGCATGTCCAACTCTTTGCAAGTCCATGGACTATACAATCCATGGGATTCTCCAGGACAGAATACTGGAGTGAGTATCCTTTTCCTTATCCAGGGGATCTTCCCAATCCAGGGATCAAACCCCAGTCTCCCACATTGCAGGCAGATTCTTTACCAGCTGAGCTACAGAGAAGCCCATTGAATAACAGGTAAAAGAAAATATTAAAGATGGGAGGGGTGTTTGGGAGGGAATAGATGCATGTATATGTATGGCTGAGTCCCTTTGCTGTTCACCTGAAACCCACAATATTGTTAATTGCTATACCCTAGTACAGAATAAAAAGCTTAAAGTTTGGAAAAAAAGAAACTGTTAAAGATTAAAGACTCATAAAGACAGTAATTTCCTGATTGCTGACAAAAGAATATCAAACGCAAATAGATTTTGACAAAGATTATTTGTTTGACTTTGCTATCCAGGGTGAGCAGGAAAGAGTTCTTTGACAGTTATCAATGACCAATACATAGGATGTAGGAGAGCACTCAACACTGCATATTTGCCATCTGAGATATTTAAAAGGCTCTCACATTTTTTTCTCTATGCATTGTAATTGTAATTACAGTGACTCAATAAATGTGAGAGCTATAATACTATCAAATATCATTGTATACTATGTGGATAATAGATGATGAATCTGTTATTAAAGCAACTTTAATTGCCCATTTAAGTATATGTCTTGATAGCGAAAATATAATATAGGTTATTATATTGCTATTATATTATATTGCATAGTATAATAATGCTTAATTAGATCCAAGATCTTGGTATTAAATACCACAAAGTTTCTCACTGGGCTTCTCTGATACCCATTGAATTTATTAGTTCTACTGAAGCTATAATAGATAGACTATACATCCAAATGCTAACAAGCAATGCATATGGGTAGGTACACCATGAAAATATGGAATTGACTGGCAGTTCTACTGTGAGATCTAGAAATAGATAGATAGCTGGAATTAAAAGATGAATATTCTAAAATTAAACTGAATATTTTTGCTATTGCAAAACTCAGCATTGTTTAGGCTTACTATGCCTTATTTAGGAGTAGTAACTATTGTGAGACTGCTGAACCAAGAACATTAATTACCCAGCTACTGAGATGAAAACGTTACTACTCTTATTTATTATCATTTGAATGTTGGCCACATACTTACCATACCTCTGAACCACTTCTGATTTCTTTTCTCCTGTTTATAAGTTGTTTTAGTTAATGCAATTCCATTAATCTAAGATAAGAACACTGGATCTTCAAGAGACCAAAAGAAGATTTTATTAAGTGACTTTCACAGAATGAATAAGTCAGTCTTACTAAAAATACCTATCTAAGAATGGAAATTTTTGGAAAAGTTTTTTTTTAAATATATGGAATATATTTTAAGAATTATTTTACTGTATGAAAAGAAAATTTAACAAGGTTTCCAGAGATTTGTTTGATACTTTTAAAAATTATAAAAATTTAGAGATCACATTTTGAGTGGATTTTTAACTGGAAGAATATAAAGTATGCAATTTGAGAGTCCCTTGGACAGTAAGGAGATCCAATCAGTACATCCTAAAGGAAATCAACCCTGAATATTCATTGGAAGGACTGATGCTGAAGCTGATACTTCAATACTTTGGCTACCTGATGCGAAGAACTGACTCATTTGAAAAGATCCTGAGGCTGGGAAAGACTGAAGGCAGGAAAAGAAGGGAACGGCAGAGGATGAGATGGTTGGATGGCATCACCAACTCATGGATGTGAGTTTGAGTAAACTCCAGGAGTTGGTGATGGACAGGGTACTCTGGCGTGCTGCAGTCCATGGGGTCGCAGAGAGTCAGACACGATTGAGTGACTGAACTGAACTGAAACCATAAAACAAAATACAGAACATACTACACTAATTTTCCAACCCCAAGTTCAACCTTTGTTTATACTGACTTGTAAAACTAATTAGAGAATATTGGGGAAAAGAAAAATATAACAATTAAAATATTAGTAAGACAAACCAAATTCAAATTATGGGTGTTTATAAGACCTTGATTCTTTAAATCGAATGGCAATCACACTTAATCCTGGCTACTTGATACAGTTTAGAAAGTAGTTGCTGCTGCTGCTGCTAAGTCACTTCAGTCGTGTCCAACTCTATGTGACTCCATAGACGGCAGCCCACCAGGCTCCCTGGGATTCTCCAGACAAGAACACTGGAGTGGGTTGCCATTTCCTTCTCCAATGCATGAAAGTGAAAAGTGAAAGTAAAGTCTCTCAGTCATGTCCGACTCTTAGCGACCCCATGGACTGCAGCCTACCAGGCTCCTCCATCCATGGGATTTTCCAGGCAAGAGTACTGGAGTTGGTTGTCGTTGCCTTCTCCGAGAAAATAGTTGGGCACACTCAACTGGGCTGGTTATAATATATATTTTCTAGTATCCAATAACTTATGCTTTTGCTAAGTAGTACTAGCAAAATACTATTTTTTTAAGATTTTTATAGTGTTTCAGATTTACAAAATACTTCCTCTTAGCTCTCTCTCTTACTTACTCATAACAATATCCTTGTGATATTGTGTGAAGGATCTCATTTTATGCACTTGGAAATTGGGAATCCTGCTGTTAAGTGATTTGACCAAAACTGTAAAGGTTCTATGGGGCAGGAGATGGAGATCAATGGTGGTAACCTGCCTCTGATTCCCATATTCTCACTGCCTCATCTCTCTCATCTTTAGTACCCCTCATTAGCTGAGGACCCCCTCATGAGACTGTTCTGTTTCAGCATAATGAAAAAAAAGCACTCAATGGAAAGCATTCCGGTTCTCAGATTCCTGTGTATGTATATATTCATCCATTCAGCACCATCTCAATGATTGCCTACTACTTGCCTAGTAAGTAGTTCCTTCCTGTAGTAAGGAAGGAAGGAAGAATTATTTCCTGTAGTAAGTAATTGCCTTCCTGACAACTGAGGGTGCAGGAACAGCAGTAAACAAAATATATGGCAATCTCAGCCTCATTTTAGTATGGAGACATATATATATAGAATAAAAATTAAAGTGCTGAAATGTAGTAAGTTAAAAAGTAGGAACTTCAGTTGAGGAAGGAAAATTAGAAGCACAGAAGGGAAGTACGGAGTACCAGGAAGGTGGGAGAAGTGTAAACAACGGAGGTAAGAGTCTTAAAGATAACTTGTGAATGAAGTTCAAAGCAAAGAAAACAGAAAGTCCAAGACTCCAAGTCAAGAATGTACAGGGAAGGGTTAAGGAAGGGTCCCCAAACCCTAGCACAATAAGAAATAAAAATCATAGCTACAGTGGGGGACCAGATTTAACTGTGCATCATGTGTTATTTTAAGAATTTTGGCATTTATTCTAAACGGAGAGCATCAGAGGGGGAAAAAAAAAGATATATTTCCAATCACTGGTTAGTTAGACATATACTTAGTATTGGTTCAAAACTCTAATATTCTATTCTTCCACTTTGAATGGAAAGGATGGACAAGACATTATAAATATAACCACAAAGAAATGCTGAGTTATAATTTAGTAATGGCTCTAAATGTGGTAGTTTAGTAACTGTGAATTGTAAAATAAAGCAATTTTTCAGTTTTTATCCTTTAAAAAATGATCACATGCCCAGTAACCAAGATGAATTACACACTGTGGGAAGCAATAAATAGAATGAATTCACTGAGATCTAGGTGAAATATCTGTATTTTTTGAAAAATGAAAGTGTTAGTCACTCAGTCGTGTCTGACTCTTTGTAACCCTATGGGTTGTAGCCCACCAGGCTCCTCTGTCCAAGGAATCCTCCAGGCAAGAATATTGGAGTGGGTTGCCATTCCCTTCTCCAAGGGATCTTCCTGACCCAGGATCAAACCTAGGTCTCCTGCATCACAGGCAAATTCTTTACCATCTTAGCCACCAGGGAAGAGTACTAGAACTGAAATCAAATGATATGGCTTGAGCCCAGATTCAGACATATATGTGATTCTGAGCAAATCACAGAATTTTTCTGAATTCCAGTTCCTTCTATCTGTTTTGTCTACCTCCAAAGGGCATCATTGAAACCAAATGAGGCTCTAAGTATGTATGTGTGCATGTAAGCACTATAAATCATTTTATATATTAAGTGTATAGAACAAATTATTACAAATAGTAGTAATGATACAATTTAGAAATACTCAAATAACAAGAAATGGGATTTACATATATAAATTAAATTGAAACTGTTAACTCTAGAGGGCTTTTTCTGCCTTTTGATAAATAAGGATGTTGCCCAGAATCCCATCTAGAATTTCATCTAGTTTTGTTCTCCTCTACTCTTACTCAGTCTACATATTTATCCTGAAATCTAGACCCATATTTCCGGGAGCTTATTGAATATATCCACAAGTATGTAACTTCCAAATTAATATTGACCAAATTAAGTTCACTATCGTTCTCCTTCCTTCTTTCCACATAGTCCCTCCCTCGGTGAATAAAACTGCCGTCTATCAAATTCCTCAAGTTACAGACCTGACAGTTTTTGTGTACCACTCCTTATCTCTCACATCCTCTATCATTTGAGATTGATTCTAGAAGTAGTGCTTAATGGCTTGATTTAGTCTTGGTTTTGCTAAGCAGTGAAACCTCAGTGGGTGGAGGGAGGGGGAACATTTAACCTCTTGTTACTTCAGTTTTTTATTTATAAATTGAGTATTAAATTTTCTACTCCACAGGGTGCATATGAGTGCTAAACACACAGCCACATCCTACACATATCATAGGACAGTTGTAAACTGGGTACAACATGGTTGTTTTCTGTTATGAGTATTATTATTATTAAACAAAATAGGTTTTCCCTTAGGATGATCCATGGGTTCTAACTTTATCCTCTTCTCCCATTATCAGAAGCTTACTCCAAGCTTTCATCATCTCTTACTTAAATGAACTTGTCCTATTCTTTTCATGCTTAGTGATGGATCATAACATAAAGATGGATCAACTTGCCTGCTTCCCCTCTGGACAATGAGCACTGAGGGTAGGAGGTTTTACTCATTTTCATATCCTCAAAGCCTAGTACAGGGAGTAGTTCATGATGTCTACTCAATAGATATTTACATATTTACCGAAAGGTGTCTTCCCAGATATTTTCTGAAAGGAAGGAAGAAGAGAGAAAAAAAGGGGGTGAGGAGAAGAGAAAAGAGAAAGAGAAAATGGAAATAGGAAAGAATGGAGGAGGAAAGAAAAAAGTAGATGGAAGTAAGGGAGAAGGAAAGAAAGTGAAAATGTGAGAGGGAAACAAGAAACATGAGCTCGGTTTTTTTTCAACAGTTTTTAACTCTTGAATCCACTTTCCATACTGCTAGAAGAGTTAACATCTTAAAGCAAAATGCTCAAGTTAAAACATACATTAAGAAACTTGACTTGTCAATAGGATAAAGGACAAGTTCAGAGCATGGAACTTCTGTTTTATAACTATCTGTCCAAATTCAACTTCTACTATCACATCCTTACCCATGTATCCCATTTCTAGCTATCCTAAATTTATTGTTGTTCAGTCGCTCAGTCATGTCTGACTCTTTGCAACCCTATGGACTGCAGTATGCCAGGCTTTCCTGTCCTTCACCATTTCCTGGATCTTGCTCAAATTCATGTCCATTGAGTCAGTGATGCCATCCAACCATCTCATCCTCTGTCATCCCCTTCTCCTCCTGCCTTCAGTCTTTCTCAGCATCAGGGTCTTTTCTTATGAGTCAGCTCTTAGCATCAGGTGGTCAAAGTATTGGAGCTTCAGCTTCAGCATCAGTCCTTACAATGAATATTCAGGACTGATTTCCCTTAGGATTGACTGGTTGGATCTCCTTGCAGTCCAAAGGACTATCAAGAGTCTTCTCCACACCACAGATCAAAAGCATCAGTTCTTCAGTGCTCAGCCTTCCTTATGGTCCAGCTCTCACCCACACATGACTACAAGAAAAACCACAGTTTTGACTATACACACCTTTGTCAGCAAAGTAATGTCTCTGCTTTTTTATATGCTGTCTAATTTGTCATAGCTTTTCTTCCAAGGAGCAAGTGTCTTTTAATTTCATGGCTACAGTCACCGTCTGTAATGATTTCCAAATCCAAGAAAATAAAATCTGTCACTGTTTCCATTGTCTGCCCATTTATTTGCCTTGAAGTGATGGGAACAGATGCCATGATCTTAGTTTTTTAAATATGAGTTTTAAGCCAGATTTTCCACTCTCCTCTTTCACCTTTATCAAGAGGTTCTTTAGTTCTCTTTAGCTTTCTGCCATAAAGGTGGTGTCCTCTGCATATCTGAAGTTATTGATATTTCTCACAGCAATTTTGATTCCAGCTTGTGCTTCATCCAGCCTGGCATTTTGCATGGTGTAGTCTGCTGCTAAGTCACTTCAGTTGTGTCTGACTCTGTGTGACCCCATAGATGGCAGCCCACCAGGCTCCTCTGTCCCTGGGATTCTCCAGGCAAGAATACTGGAGTGGGTTGCCATTTCCTTCTCCAATGTATGAAAGTGAAAAGTGAAAGTGAAGTCACTCAGTTGTATCCGACTCTTAGCGACCCCATGGACTGCAGCCTACCAGACTCCTCCGTCCATGGGATTTTCCAGGCGAGAGTAATGGAGTGGGGTGCCATTGCCTTCTCCAAGGTGTAGTCTGCATATCTGGAGAAAGCAATGGCAAACCACTCCAGTACTCCTGCCTGGAAAATTCCATGGACGGAGGAGCCTGGTAGGCTACAGTCCATGGGGTCGCAAAGAGTCAGACAGGACTGAGTGACTTCACTTTCACTTTCACTCTGCGTATAAGTTAAATAAGCAGGGTGACAATATACAGCCTTGTAGTATTCCTTTCCCAATTTGGAACCAGTCCATTGCCTCTTGTCTGGTTCTAACTGCTGCTTCTTGTCCTGCATACAGATTTCTCAGGAGGCAGTTAATGTGGCCTGGTATTCCCATCTCTTTAAGAATTTTCCAGTTTGTTGTAATCGACACAGCCAAAGGCTTTAGCGTAGTCAATGAAGCAGAATTAGATGTTTTTCTGGAGTTGTCTTGCTTTTTCTATGATCCAACGTATGTTGGCAATTTGGTCTCTGGTTCCTCTGCCTTTTCTAAATCCAGCTTGAATATCTGGCAGTTCTCAGTTCATATACTGTTGAAGCCTAGCTTGGAGAACTTTGGATATTACTTTGCTAGCATGTGAAATGAGTGCAATTGTGCAGTAGTTTGAGCATTCTTTGGCATTGCCTTTCTTTGAGATTGAAATGAATCCTAAATTTCTTGCCATTCCCTAAACTAATCAGAAACTTCCACCACTCATTTCTATTCACTTTCCCTGGATGGCTCAGCCTCTTGTTTGTCTGGCAAACTTTTACTCATCACCCTATAAATCTTGGGCTTCTCTGGTGGTTCAGACGGCAAAGCATCTACCTGTAATGTGGGAAATCTGGGTCTGATCCCTGAGTCAGGAAGATCCCCTGGAGAAGGGAATGGCAATCCTCTCCAGTATTCTTTTTTTTTTTTTTTTTCTAAAAAATTTTTTTGAGACATTTTTATTTTATTTTTTAACTTTACAATATTGTATTGGTTTTGCCATATATCAGCATGAATCTGCCACAGGTATACACGTGTTCCCCATCCTGAACCCTCCTCCCTCCTCCCTCCCCGTACCATCCCTCTGGGTCGTCCTAGTGCACCAGCCCCAAGCATCCAATATCGTGCATCGAACCTGGGCTGGTGGCTCGTTTCATATATGATATTATACATGTTTCAATGCCCTTCTCCCAAATCATCCCACCCTCTTGACTGGAGAACTCCATGGACAGAGGAGCCTGGCAGGCTACAGTCCATGGGGTCACAAAGAGTCTGACATGACTGTATGACTAACACTCTAAATCTCAGCTCAAATATTTTCTCTACTATGAGTTTTTTTAGATTACCTTAAGTATAGACTTTTTCAAAGAACTCTTTTATTATGTTGAGGTATCCAGCAAACATTATCCTCAATGGTGCAAAATTGAAAGCATTTCCCCTGAAGTCAGGAACAAGACAAGGGTGCCCACTTTCACCATTACTATTCAACATAGTTTTGGAAGTTTTGGCCACAGCAATCAGAGCAGAAAAAGAAATAAAAGGAATCCAAATTGGAAAAGAAGAAGTAAAACTCTCACTGTTTGCAGATGACATGATCCTCTACATAGAAAACCCTAAAGACTCCACCAGAAAATTACTAGAACTAATCAATGAATATAGTAAAGTTGCAGGATATAAAATCAACACACAGAAATCCCTAGCATTCCTATACACTAATAATGAGAAAATAGAAAGAGAAATTAAGGAAACAATACCATTCACCATTGCAATGAAAAGAATAAAATACTTAGGAATATATCTACCTAAAGAAACTAAGGACCTATATATAGAAAACTATAAAACACTGGTGAAAGAAATCAAAGAGGACACTAATAGATGGAGAAATATACCATGTTCATGGATTGGAAGAATCAATATAGTGAAAATGAGTATACTACCCAAAGCAATTTATAGATTCAATGCAATCCCTATCAAGCTACCAACAATATTCTTCACAGAGCTAGAACAAATAATTTCACAATTTGTATGGAAATACAAAAAAACTCGAATAGCCAAAGCTATCTTGAGAAAGAAGAATGGAACTGGAGGAATCAACCTGCCTGACTTCAGGCTCTACTACAAAGCCACAGTCATCAAAACAGTATGGTACTGGCACAAAGACAGAAATATAGATCAATGGAACAAAATAGAAAGCCCAGAGATAAATCCACATACCTATGGACACCTTATCTTTGACAAAGGAGGCAAGAATATACAATGGATTAAAGACAATCTCTTTAACAAGTGGTGCTGGGAAATCTGGTCAACCACTTGTAAAAGAATGAAACTAGAGCACTTTCTAACACCATACACAAAAATAAACTCAAAATGGATTAAAGATCTAAACGTAAGACCAGAAACTATAAAACTCCTAGAGGAGAACATAGGCAAAACACCCTCCGACAACATCACAGCAGGATCCTCTATGACCCACCTCCCAGAATATTGGAAATAAAAGCAAAAATAAACAAATGGGACCTAATTAACTTAAAAGCTTCTGCACATCAAAGGAAACTATAAGCAAGGTGAAAAGACAGCATTCAGAATGGGAGAAAATAATAGCAAATGAAGCAACTGACAAACAACTAATCTCAAAAATATACAAGCAACTCCTACAGCTCAACTCCAGAAAAATAAATGACCCAATCAAAAAATGGGCCAAAGAACTAAATAGACATTTCTCCAAAGAAGACATACAGATGGCTAACAAACACATGAAAAGATGCTCAACATCACTCATTATCAGAGAAATGCAAATCAAAACCACTGTGAGGTACCATTTCACACCAGTCAGAATGGCTGTGATCCAAAAGTCTACAAGCAATAAATGCTGGAGAGGGTGTGGAGAAAAGGGAACCCTCTTACACTGTTGGTGGGAATGCAAACTAGTACAGCCAGTATGGAGAACAGTGTGAGATTCCTTAAAAACTGGATAAAGAACTGCCTTATGATCAAGCAATCCCACTGCTGGGCATACACACTTAGGAAACCAGAATTAAAAGAGACACGTTTACCCCAATGTTCATTGCAGCACTGTTTATAATAGCCAGAACATGGAAGCAACCTAGATGTCCATCAGCAGATGAATGGATAAGAAAGCTGTGCCCTGGGTAGGAAATGGCAACCCACTCCAGTATTCTTGCCTGGAAAATTCCATGGACAGAGGAGCCTGGCAGCTACAGTCCATGGGGTCACAAAGAGCTGGACACAACTGAGTATACTTGCACACATAGTGCTCATACTAAAAGTACCTCCGCACAAACTTGAAATAATACGTGCACAAGGTTAGTCATTGTGGCATTATTTTTAATGGTAAAAATCCTAGAAATGTCACAAATACTATCAATAGTGGGGATCTGAATAAGCCATGGTACACAATGGAATACTATGAAGCTGTAAACATTATACACATATATTTATGTATGCATTATATATTAAAAAAAAGAAAGAAAGAAAGCTGTGGTACATATACACAATGGAGTATTACTCAGCCATTAAAAAGAGTACATTTGAATCAGTTCTAATGAGGTGGATGAAACTGGAGCCTATTATACAGAGTGAAGTCAGCCAGAAAGAAAAACACCAATACAGTATACTAACGCATATATATGGAATTTAGAAAGATGGTAACGATAATCCTGTATACGAGACAGCAAAAGAGACACAAATGTATAGAACAGCCCTTTGGACTTTGTGGGAGAGGGAGGGTGAATGATTTGGGAGAATGGCATTGAAACATGTATAATATCATATATGAAATGAGTCGCCAGTCCAGGTTCGATGCACGGTACTGGATGCTTGGGGCTGGTGCACTGGGATGACCCAGAGGGATGGTATGGGGAGGGAGGAGGGTTCAGGATGGGGAACACGTTTATTCCTGTGGCAGACTCATGTTGATATATGGCATAACAAATACAATATTGTAAAGTTAAAAAATAAAAATAAAATAAAATAAAAAGATGAAAAACATAAAAACAAAAAGAATTTTTTTTTCTTTCCCTCTACTGTAACACTTGCCTGGTTGAATTGTTTTCTAATGCATTGACACATATAGTCTGGTGCTTCTTGAGATCAAGGGTTGTTCATTACCATGACTCCTGACACACAGAGGGCTCTCCATGGCTGATTTATTGAATGAACAAATGAATGTTGAATGAAAGCGTTGACTTTTTCCATTTTGTTTCTATATAGACAAAGTGAAAAGTGAAAGTTTTAGTTGCTCAGTTGTGTCCAACTCTTTGCGACCCCCACTATTCAGTCCATGGAATTCTCCAGGCCACAATACTGGAGTGGATTGTCATTCCCCTTCTCCGGGGGATCTTCCCAGCCCAGGGATTGAACCCAGGTCTCCCACATTGCAGGCAGATTCTTTACCACTGAGCTATCAGGGAATCCATTGGTTACCAAATCCATTTATGAATAAGTATGATGCTGATTCCAAAAGAATCAATGGATAAGTGAATTAAAGGTTCTAATCATCAGAGATTCTGAATCAATAGGCGTCTTGTATAGCCCAGTAGTCTTTACTTTAACAAGCTCCACAGGTAAGACTGCTTGTGTACCTTTTTCCCTACACAGATATGTCCAGCTAATGGGATGGGAACTGAAATCTATACCAGGCTTCTTTCTGGAAGCCAATTTTGTGTGAGCTAGGACAATGGTCTCCAACTTTTTTCTTCTTCTAAGAATATAATTGTTTTATAATGTTGTGTTGGCTTCTGCTATACAACAATGTGAGTCAGCCATATGTACACATACATCCCTTTCTTCCCGAGCCTCCCTTCCACCCCTCTAGGTCATCATAGAGCAACTTTTTTGGCACCAGGGACCGGTTTCATGGAAGACAATTTTTCCACTGACAGGGGTTGGGGAGGGATGGTTCAGGCAGCAATGCAAGTGATGGGGAGTGGCAGATGAAGCTTTGCTCAGTTGCCCACCACTCACCTCCTGCTGTGTGGCCCCATTGCTAATAGGTTGAGGACCAGTACCCGTCCTGGCCCAGGGGACTGGGACCCCTGCTCCAGGAGAAAAAAGCACAGCTTCTAAGATACAATAAAACACTGTGGACACTAATGTGGCCCTTCTCAGAGGATGTTGTTGTTGTTGTTTAGTCACTAAGTATTGTCTGATTCTTTTGCAACCCCATGGACTGTAGCTCACCAGGCTCCTTTGTCCTTGGGATTTTCCAGGCAAGAACACTGGAATGGGTTGCCATTTCCTTCTCCAAGGGATCTTCTCAACCCAGGGACTGACTCCATGTCTCCAGTATTCGCAGGCAGATTCTTTACTGCTCTGTCATCTGGAAGCTCACCCTTCGAGGCTACTGAATCTAATTAAAATTTATTGATAATTTATTGATTGGAATTTATTGATAATATCAGAGATTAACCTCTAATAGTATACCAGGGCAAGGTGTGGAGATATTTTTTAATTACTAAACAGTCATCATTTGAGGTTATTTTAAAACAGCTCCTTGAAGATAGTATTAAAAAAGATTTCCTTACACATTCTAGCTTCAAGTATAAAATTGAATATTAATTCCAAGAAATAAGTATTTGTGATCTTTTGCTTAATAAAACCTGCTAAAATACAATTTCATTGGAACCCTAGAACTTGAAATATTATAATAGTTTTGTGTTTCTAAATGATGGTAATATGAGAATCTGTTTAAACATTAACTAAAAATCAATTGATCTTCTAGGTTTCAAGTCCATTTCTCACAATGGTGTTTTCCTCTATACTTAGTTTAAATGGTTAAACAAAGTACTACCCAGAATTTATAACTTAAAACCCAGTAAATGTTTTAAAAGCTTCATGTATTTGGGTACTTTTTGAAATGGTAACAAAACAGGTATTTCTACATGTCAATGGTTTATATGTGTTACTCCTTTTCCTAACCAGGCCATCCCTTCTCTCTTCATCTGACAACATTTCAGGCATCCTTCAAGCGCAGATCAGATATGCAATTATGTTTTTAAATATGTGTGCCATTGGCTCATTGCTATTTATTAACAAAATAAAAGCAAATGAGAGGAGGGAGGCAGTGAGGAGAGAGTGAGTGAAAGAGAGAGAGATTCTAAAGTTTAAGATCTTAAATGCCCAGATCAATGACCTTTTACCATGCTGACATATATTTTGCTGAAAAGGAAATACAGTGTCACAGAAATGACAACCTAGTAGCTGGACTGGATAGCACAATCACAAGTTCAATAATACTATGGTGGGAGCCAGACTTCGGAGCCAGACAATCTATAAAACCAGAAACTAAATCTGGCTTTATTGTGAGGACTCAAGGAACTTATGTAACATGTCTTTGTTTTTGTTTCTTTAAATCAAAAGTAGAATTAATGTGAACTGACTTGATGTGGTCAGAATATTAAAATAAACAATAAATTTGAAGGAGTAGCCTATGTCATACTGGGTGCAAATGGTAAGAAATAGCCACTGGGATACAGTTAATGATTTGACCAGGAAGTTTCATCCAGACTTTTCTTGAATTATGGGCAGTCTATTTTCAGCTCAGACTTCAATAATGAAGTTACTTTTCCCACCAAAAAAGCAACATCCAAAGGAAAGGCAGAATACAGAATCCTGATCAAGTGGAATTCACAGAGAACTCATATCGGATAGTGCTATGTGGAACAAGAAGAAAAAGGCCATTTCTGAATAATTAATGCCAGAGACTTACACAGACCAGGAGGAAGAAAACAAATTTTTATACTGATAAAATGAATAAAATTTCTAAAATGAACTTTGAGGAAAGACAGAAGCTAAGACTGAGAGATTTTTTTTGGTAAATAAGTCTTATAACAAAACATAACTATCCTCAGTATATGCAGTCAACAGTTATTCAACCTTCACATACTGAAGTCCCATAGGTATGCTATGCTATGCTATGCTAAGTCACTTCAGTCGTGTCTGACTCTGTGTGACCCCATAGACGGTAGCCTACCAGGCTCCCCCGTCCCTGGGACTCTCCAGGCAAGAACACTGGAGTGGGTGGCCATTTCCTTCTCCTTTGTATGAAAGTGAAAAGTGAAAGTGAAGTCGATCAGTCATGTCCGACTCCTAGCGACCCCATGGACTGCAGCCTACAAGGCTCCTCCATCCTTGGGACTTTCCAGGCAAGAGTACTAGAGTGGGGTGCCATTGCCTTCTCCCCCATAGGTATAATACTCTGCTATATTAGTGAGAAAGACACCTAAGAAGCTAGTGGCAGAGATCTGCCCGGGATACCAAGCAAATGACTGGTATAACCTGAATACCAAGAGCGAAATAAAAATATAAAAACATAAGCCAGACTGGATAAAGTATACCTTCTTAATATAAACAAATACAACCACTTCAGTAAGGCAGAGTTTGCCTCATGGTGATGTCAGGGAACTTGAAATTAACATTGGGACAGGTTATATACAGTTTGTTCTTCAGTTGTCTGGTTCCGTTGTCTGTCTCACTAGTGTTGGTACAGTCCTTCTCAATCTTTTTTTCCCCCCTTTTGTACAAAATTCAAAACATAAAAGTATCTCCAATTATTGCTATATATTGCTTTCTGGACTAAAGGTTCACTGCTTGTCCATTATGGTGATGTTTCTTGTGTCCAAAACAGGCATACCATCTAAGCAACGTACATAGTTAGAGAATATAGTTTGGGAAAGAGATTTCACTCAGCACATCTGTGAAGGTCTTTAAGGCAACTTGAGGAAAATTTTAAATTACCAGGGAATATTAATTAGGATCATTTATTCACATCCTTCTATTCTTCTACTGTTGTAAATCACATATTTTGCCCCGACTCTCAAGTTCCTTAGAGTGAGATGAAAAAATGCTCAAGCACTAAGTTTTTCCAATAGACTATATATAATTGACTAAAGACTGAAACTCTAACAGATGCTTCTGCTAAAATCTACAGAAAGAAAACAATTTGAAAGTTGCCTGCAGCGTGCCTGAACTCACTCTAGAACACTGTGACCCAGGGCATTGAAATACAGAAATATTTTAGGCAATTTCTGTTTTAAAAAAATCACCAGCCTGTTTGATTTGAAGCAGTTGCTTCTCCAAGTTTACTTTATACAAAAAATAGCACTGAAAAACTGAAGATTGCAAAGTAGATTGGAAGAAGACTCAAATGACTTTTAATGGAATATTATGTGCCCAAAACACAAAGGATTTAAATTAGTATCTTAAAATGTTTCATTTATCACATATCACAGGAAGTAAGAGTCTTTTTTTTGAGGCGGGGTGCGGTTCTTTTCAGCTACATTTCTCCAAATCCTTGACCAGTTGAACTGTTTGTTCCAGGTCATCAACCTCCTTAATAATTTAAATTCCCAAATTTACATTGAGAAAGGATATGGCTGGTTATGTATTACTGTCAGTTCACTCAGAAAAAAATAATGCCGTACATACACACATGCCTGAACACACAAACACACACGCCAATCTTGCATATGCACAATTATTTCAGAAGCTTAGAATAAGTCTATTATCACAAAGATAAGTATATAGGCATTTTAATTGTAAACCAGCATATGGCAACTATGTCAAAGCCTGATTTATCTTTCAAAGTTTAAATTATTTACAGTCTCTCCCATGTGATGCCAAATTGTCTCAGTTCCCCTCAGGTCTCTGACATGTGGCCCTACTGGCTTTAGATAAAGCGACATAGGCCAGCCTTTCTCAATGCAGTCTCTAAAGAAAATTCATTTCTATAAGATGTGAATTGTTGTCACATGGAGAGAAAAATAGCCTCTTGGTCAAAGTGAGCAATGTTCGGTTACATAAAGCTAAATAGGTTTTCATTTTTCACTTGCTATTAATAATAGGTAAGGTTTCTCACAAATGTTAATGAGCATTGTTCATAAAATGTTAATGTAAGTTGTGAATTGGGAAATGGGTGAAGAGTCAATGCTAAATGTGGTATACAGCCTTTTCCCAAGTTATTTGAACATCTCAGATTAAAGGAGTAGTATTACAAGGCAGATGTGGCTGGAAAACGCTAAGCGCTTTGCATTCAGGACCCCCCGCCCTTTCCCTTTCAGGGCTCTTTAACCTCCCCCCTACCCCCATCATTCCTAATCATCATTCCTCTCATAAGCCAAACACGTTACTTATGTGCTCATACTCCTCCTAACCCTCCCATTACTAAAGGCTAATTTTCTTCCAAATGTTGGCAATTATTTATTTCTCTGGAGATTTTTCTTTATTTATAATAATAGCAAAACCTAGAATGTTTTCTTGTTTGCCATATGTTAGTGAAGGGATATGACCCATATATTTTTAAATTGAAATTTTTGTAGTATAATATGTGATTATAAGAAATATAAGAATCGTATATATGTCAAACATAATAAAATAATGTCCATTAATCCACCACGCAAACTAAGAAAAATAGCATAATAAACAATTTAGCACCTACCTAAGTGTTCCTCGCTTCTTCAATAACTCATGCTACCAGAGGCATTCACTACATGATTTTTGGAATGTATTTTCTCTTGATTTTAAAATTGTTAAGAGTTTTTCAGATATATATCTATCCTTAAATAATCTGTTTTTGCTTGTCATTGAGATATATAAAAGTAGAATTATGCTACATGAAATCTTCAATGAATTGAATTTTTCACTAAATATTTTCTAAGATGCATCCATATATTGTGTGGTAGGAATTCATTCTTGCTTTCCTGCTATTTAATATTCCATTGTATAAATACACTACATTTACCTATTTTCCTGTTTATGAATATTTTAGATGTCTCTAGTTTTTTATTACAGAGAATAGTACTATGAATATTCTTGCACATTTACAAATTTTTCATTAGGGTATATAATTAAACTCATTAATTCACGTGGGAGAAGGAAATGGCAACCCACTCCAGTATTCTTGCCTGGAGAGCACCGTGGACAAAGGAGCCTCGTGGGCTGCTGTCCATGGGGTCGCACAGAGTTGGACATGACTGAAGCGACTTAGTATGCATGCATGCATTGGAGAAGGGAATGGCAACCCACTCCAGTGTTCTTGCCTGGAGAATCCCAGGGACAAAGAAGCCCGGTGGGCTGCCATCTATGGGGTCGCACAGAGTCAAACACGACTGAAGAGATTTAGCAGCAGCAGCAGCAATTCACGTGGCTATAATGAGTCATATTATTGACATATGAGACTGTCAATCTTTAAATATAAAGTCATGTTGCTTACCAAAGTGAATCACAAAGTGATTGTACAAATTTATATCCCCGCCAACAATATATATCAGAGTTATTGTTTGTACTCATCTATAATGGAGTTATTTTATTAGGTTGATACAAGTTTAGAATTGTTATAAATTCTAGTGAATTAAACCTACGATCATTGTATATTGACCCTCTCTATAGCAAAATATTACTTTTATCATAGATGCATTCTTCTGATATTAATGTATATATCCTTGCTTTCTTCCTTTTTTTGGTTAATATGCCTGGCATATCTTTTCCAGGCTTACTTTTTGGCTTTATATTTCTAGGTCTTCAAAAATGATATACAAAATGCTTCTATTGCTTGTCAAGTTTATTCCATTTATGCTTACTGTGATCACTGATATATTTGGATTTTCTGTATTTGGATGTCTTATATTTATATATTGTACTTGCATTATTCCTCTATTTTATTTTTATTGAATGATTTTCACTGTTATACATGTTTTCTTCTGTGGTTATCCTAAAAATTATATGATTTATATTCATCTTTAAAAATGTTACCCAGTATTTTAAGCACTCAAGTAACAAGAGAACTCTAGAATCTTGGTACCTAAAGTGTATGGATCATTATTACCACGGGCCTTACCTGGGAGCTTATCAGAAATGCCCATTCTCACGCCCCACCCTAGAACAACTGCTGTAGCTTTTCTACAGGAAAATGATGGCCTATCCAAAATCTGGTTCAGATGTCAAGTATGATGATATCATACATACATAAACACACACACAATGAGATATGTCTATAAATGCTATTTTTTTCTCAAGTTTTAAAGAGTCAAAAAAACTTTTAAAAAAATGCTTGTTACTTAAATAATGAGGCATGCTGGGTTGAGCAGAGTGTGTCTTAAGCAGACCTGAAAATGGCATCAAAGAGACAAGAAAGGAAACTTCTGTAGAGGTTTAGGGTTGGCACTGTGAGCTGAATGTCTAGACTAGAACTGCAACTGCTAGGTTTGTTTCTCCTTTTGCTTTGCTTATTAACTGGATCTGTGTCCTGCAGGTGAGCTTTCACTTTGACCTGTGTAATTCTGCCCTGTTTACTGAGTCCAGTGAAGACTGTTACAGACTTAATCAATTTAACTCAGAAGTTATAATTAGCTTATGGGGGCAGGGGGTGGTGTGTGACCAAGATGATAGAGTAGGAAGAACTTGAGCTTACCTCCTCTCACTGGCACACTAAAATTACAACTTAAAGAGCTACTATTGATGAGAAAGATAAGAAAGCCAGCAGAAAAGATCTGCAGCCAAAGATATGAAGAGGGAACCACAACGAGACAGGCAGGAGGGGTAGAAATGTTGTATAGTCAAGACTCATTCACTTGGGTTGGTGACTCAGAAATGGGAGAAATATTACAGTTTAGTATGTTTATCCAAGGAGCAAGAGGTCTAAGCTCCACACTGGGCTCCCCTCTGTGGTAGGGGGTGCCCAGCACCAGGAAGATAAGCCCACAAAACATTTGGCTTTGAAGGTCAGTAGAGTTCACCTTTGGAAGAGACAGAGGGCTACAGGAAATGGAGATTCCATTCTTTCTCTTGTAAAATAATTTTATGTATATATTTATGTTTGGCTGTGTGGGGTCTCCATTGCTTCATGGGCTCTTCTGTAGTTGCAGCGCGTGGGCTTCTCATTGCGGTGGCTTTCCTTTTTGAGGAGCACAGGCTCTAGTGTGTGGGTTTTAGTAGCTGTGGCACACAGGCTTAGTTGCTCTGCAGCATATGGGATCTTCCCAGGTCAGGGATCAAACCTATGTCTCCTGTATTGACAGGCAAATTCTATACCAGTGAGCCACCAGGGAAGCCCCTAGAGATTCTGTTCTTAAAGGGTGCACACAAAAACTTCAAACGCTCTGGGACTCAGAGAAGAAGCAGTCATTTGAAAGGAGCCTGTGTCAAGCCCACCTGCTGGTCTTGGAGAGACTTTAAGAGCGGAGGCAACTGGAGTTATTCCTTGGGACAGACATTGGCAGCAGCCATTTTGGGGAGTTTGTTCTACCATGTGGACACTGGTGCCGACAATGTTTCAGAAACCTCCCTGTAGTTTATTATTCCTGGGACCCAGCCCCACCCACCAACCTGTCAGCACCAGTGCTGGGATGCCTTATGCCAAGCACCTAACCAGACAGGGACCCGGTCCCACCTACCAGTAGGTCAACTAACTTAAAACCTCCTTATCCCACAGCTACCCCATGAAGTTGCCCTGTTTACGAGAGGACCCAGAACTTGGACACACATACCAGTGCAACAGCACTAGGCCTGGGACCACCGGAGCCCCGTAGCCAGAGACCTTGGGACTAGCTCCACCCACAAGCAACATGACCCACTCACCCATGACCCCGGAGGGATACCCCTGCCCCACCTCATGAGCAGGCCAACATCACCTCTGAGACAACCTGAATCTCACAGCCAGCCATCCCAAGATCTAGCCTTACTCACCAACAACAATACCAAGAATTAGTCCCATCCAGTAGTGTTTGCAGTAGGTAAACACTAAATCTAGGACCCCAGCCCCACAACTACTCACCCCAGAACAGGGCTCTGCCTACCAGT
The DNA here is from genome assembly GCF_027580195.1 of Bos mutus. NCBI lineage: Eukaryota > Metazoa > Chordata > Mammalia > Artiodactyla > Bovidae > Bos > Bos mutus. The sequence goes on along the minus strand of NC_091631.1, from coordinate 72,196,915 downwards.
GGGACGGCACTAGCTCCAGGATTGTCCCCCACCCCAGGACTCTGCATCCAACTGTCTCATGACTCAGCCCGGCCTATCAGCAGTCAATATCCTCTTCACATGGGAGGACTCAGCAACCAGTCAGGCAGGGGCCAGCCATGCCCACAGCCCACTTGTAGTAGGAAGCCTGTCATGAAAGAAGGACCCATGCAGCTCTCATAGGGGGAGTCCCTAGAGCATATTGCTATGGTGACCAAAGAGGAGTGTGACGCTGGATGTACAGGATGTCTTTTACAAAGCACTACTTCTCCAAGGTCAAGAAAGGTAATCAATGTACCAAATATATTGAAGTGAAAGCAGCAAATCAGGCAAAATGAAGCAACAGAGCACTATGTTCCAAACAAAGGAATAAGAGAAAATCCACCAAAGAAAAATAAGTGAAGAAAGAAAAAATAATGAAGGCATAAGCAATTTATCCAATAAAGGCTTCATTGGTAATGGTAAAGATAATGATGGTAAAGATGTTCAAAGAACTTGGGAGAAAATTCAATAAACAGCATAAGAAGTTTTCAATACAGAATTTTAAAAATGTAAAGAATGAGATATAAATGAATAATCCAATAATTGAAACTTTTAAAACACACTGCTGCTGCTGCTAAGTCGCTTCAGTCATGTTCTACTCTATGCAACCCCATAGACGGCAGCCCACCAGGCTTCTCTGTCCCTGGGATTCTCCAGGCAAGAATACTGGAGTGGGTTGCCATTTCCTTCTCCATTTAAAACACACTAGAAGGAATCAACAGTAGAGGAGGTAATACAGAGAAATGGATCAGCAAGCTGGAGGTAAGAGTAGACATCACTGCAGCTGAACAGGAAAAATAAAGGAATAAAAAGAAATGAGAACAGTTTAAGAGACCTTTGGGACAACATCAAGTGTAATAACTTTTGCATTATAGGGATCCCAGATGGAGAATAGAGAAAGAACGGGATAAAGGTCATATTGGAAAACATACGAGCTGACAATTTCCTGAAATTTAGAAAATTAAAATACATCCAGGTACAAAAATCATACAAAATCCCAAGTAGGACCAACCCAACGAGGAATACACCCAGATACATTGTTAATTAAATAGCAAAAATTAAAACTAAGAAAAGAATATTAAAAGCTGTGAGAGAAAAGCAATGTCATTTATAAAGGAACTCCCATAAAGCTATCAGCTGACTTTTCAGTAGAAATCCTACAGGCCAGAAAAGAGTGGCACAAATTATAATATTTAAAGTGATGAAAGGGAAAAGCTACAACCAAGAATACACTGCCCAGCAAGACTTTTAGTCCAATTTGATGAAGAGATCAAAAGTTTTAGAAATAAGCAGAAGCTAAAAGAGTTCTGTACCACCAAGTCAGTTCTATAAGTAATGTTAAAGGGCATTCTCTATATGAAGAGGAAAAGACCATAAGTAGAAATTTTGATAGGAAAAATTGCATTTGGTACAGGAAAATGTAAAATAAAGATAGTAAAAACGATATATAAAGCTATTAGAAAGATTGAAAGACAAAAAGAGTTAAATCATCTATATCCACTTAAGGAATAAGTACTTAAGAAAACATAAAACAAAAAGAAGTAAACTATAATGTCAGAAACAGTAAACATGGGTGGGTAAAATGCAGGATTACTGAAACATATTTGAACTTAAAAGATCAGCAAACTATAATAATTATATATATATATGATTATTACATGTATATATATATGCTATATACAGCACATACATATATGTGTTATATATACAATAAATTATTATATGTGATTATTATATATATAATATATATATATGTACATTATATATATCTTAAGACATTCCTCTACAAACCTCATGGTAACTGCAAACCAAAAATCTATAATAAATACACACATAACACTAAAGATAGTTATTAAAATATATATTGTATATGTATATATATTATATATTAAAACTACTATATATAGTATATATGATTATTACATATATATATGAAAAGTGATTCCTATACAAAACTCATAGTAACCACAACCCAAAAACCTATAATAGATATACATGCATAATAGTAAAAATAGTTCTCAAATCACACAGAAAGAGAGCAAAAGAAGAAAGGAACAAACAAGAACTATAAAAACAACTCCAAAATATTCAACATTCATTTATGATTAAAAGCTCTTAACAAAGTGGATATAGAGAAAACATACCTCAGCATAATAAAGCTATATATGACAAGCCCACAGCTAACATCATATTCAATGATGAAAAGCTGAAAGCATTTCCTCTAAGATCACGAATAAGACAATGATGCCTACTCTTTCCACTTTTGTTCAACATAGTATTGGAAATACGTGTCATAACAATCAGACAAGAAAAGTAAATTAAAGGAATCCAAATTGAAAATAAAGAATTAAAACCATCCTATATGATGACATAACATTTATATAGAACATTCTACTAGAATTCATCAATAAATTTGGTAATCTTATAGGATACAAAATTAATTTAGACAAACATGTTGTATTTCTAAATACAACATAAATTAAAAACAAACTATCCAAAAGAGAAAGGAAGAAAGAATCTCACCAAAAAGAATAAAATACCTAGGAATAAATCTAACTAAGGAAGTAAAAAAAGCTATGCTTGGAAAACTGTAAGAAACTGATTTAAAAAAACTGAATGTGACACAAACAGATGGAAAGATATATTGTGTTCATGGACTGGAAGAATTTAATTGTTAAAATAAGCATACTCTCCAAGGTAAGCATCTTTTAATTTCATGGCTGCAGGGATTTTGGAGCCCCCTAAATAAAGTCTGTCACTGTTTCCACTGTTTCCCCATCTATTTGCCATGAAGTGATGGGACCAGATGCCATGATCTTAGTTTTCTGAATGTTGAGTTTTAAGGCCAACTTTTTCCTCTCCTCTTTCACTTTCATCAAGAGGCTCTTTAGTTCTTCTTCGTTTTCTGCCATAAGGGTGGTGTCATCTGCATATCTGAGGTTATTGATGTTTCTCCTGGCAATCTTGATTCCAGCTTGTGCTTCTTTCAGCCCAGCATTTCTCATGATGTACTCTGCATAGAAGTTAAATAAGCAAGGTGACAATAAACAGCCTTGACATACTCCTTTCCCGATTTGGAACCAGTCTGTTGTTCCATGTATAGTTCTAACTGTTGTTTTTTGACCTGCGTGCAGATTTCTCAGGAGGCAGGTCAGATGGTCTGGTATTCCCATCTCTTTAAGAATTTTCTACAGTTTGTTGTGATCCACCCAGTCAAAGGCTTTGACATAGTCAACAAAGCAGAAGTAAATGTTTTTCTGGAACTCTCTTGCTTTTTCGGTGATCCAATGGATGTTGTCTTAGGGGATAAAGTCTTAATCCCTAGTACTTAGAATTTGACTATATGTAAAATTAAGCCTTCAAAGAGGTAATTAAAGTAAAATGAGGTCACAAGAATAGCCCTAATCCAGTATGACTGGTGTGTAGGGCCTTGAAAACACACAGATGGAAGAGCAACCAGTGAGAAGGCAGTAATCTGTAAGCCAAGGAGAGAGGTCTCAGAAGAAACCAAACCTGCTAACACTCTCACCTTGGATTTTTAGTGTCCATACCTGTAAGAAAATATTTTGTAAGTTGTGACCAACCTAGATAGCATATTAGAAAGCAGAGACATTACTTTGCCAACAAAGGTCCGTCTAGTCAAGGCTATGGTTTTTCCAGTGGTCATGTACAGATGTGAGAGTTGGACTGTGAAGAAAGCTGAGCGCCGAAGAATTGATGGTTTTGAACCTTGTGTTGAAGAAGACTCTTGAGAGTCCCTTGGACTGCAAGGAGATCCAACCAGTCCATCCTAAAGGAGATCAGTCCTGGGTGTTCATTGGAAGGACTGATGCTAAAGCTGAAACTCCAATACTTTGGCCACCTCATGCGAAGAGTTGACTCATTGGAAAAGACCCTGATGCTGGGAGAGAATGGGGGCAGGAGGAGAAGGGGATGACAGAGGATGAGATGGCTGCATGGCATCACAGGTTCAATGGACATGAGTTTGAGTGAACTCCGGGAGTTAGTGATGGACAGGGAGGCCTGGCATGCTGTGATTCATGGGGTCGCAAAGAGTCGGACACGACTGAGCAACTGAACTGAACTGAACTGAAGCCACCTAGTCTGTGATATTTTGTTATGACAGCCCTAGTACATTAATACAACATCTTTATTCAACAATTTGACAGTCTTGACCATCACATATGATCTGGACAGGTGAGATCTTTAGTGATATCCAATTTTCTTCTGGAGCACAGATATGAAATCATACTGATGACATCGTCCTCTGAAGACATTTGACACAAACATTAAGGACATAGAAATTCTTATGGATAAAACTGGAACCTATTATACAGAGTGAAGTAAGCCAGAAAGAAAAACACCAATACAGTATACTAACACATATATATGGAATTTAGAAAGATGGTAACAATAACCCTGTGTATGAGACAGCAAAAGAGACACCGATGTATAGATCAGTCTTATGGACTCTGTGGGAGAGGGAGAGGGTGGGGAGATTTGGGAGAATAGCATTGAAACATGTATAATATCATGTATGAAACGAGTCGCCAGTCCAGGTTCGATGCACGATACTGGATGTTTGGGGCTGGTGCACTGGGACGACCCAGAGGGAGGGTGGGGGTGGGGGGAGGAGGGAGGAGGGTTCAGGATGGGGAACGCGGGTATACCTGTGGCGGATTCATTTCGATATTTGGCAAAACTAATACAATATTGTAAAGTTTAAAAATAAAATAAAATTAAAAAAAAAAAAGAAATTCTTACAAAGGAAGTAACAAAAAAGAAGGATGGCCATTATCCACACATAGTTCAGGGTCATGTCATGTTTTTTTAATTATTTTTGTTTAATTAATCTATTTATTTTAATTGGAGGCTAATTATTTTACAATATTGTAGTGGTTTTTACCATACATTGACATGAATCCTTCTACCTCCCTCCCCATCCCATCCCTCAGGGTTGTCCCAGTGCATCAGCCCCGAGCACCCTGTCTCATGCATTGAACCTGGACAGGTGATCTGTTTCACATATGGTAGTATACATGTTTCAATGCTATTCTCTCAAATCATCCCACCCTCGCCTTCTCCCACAGAGTCCAAAAGTCTGTTCTTTACATCTTTGTCTATTTAGCTGTCTCGCATATAGGGTCATTGTTACCATCTTTCTAAATTCCATATATATGCATTAATATACTGTATTGGTGTTTTTCTTTCTGACTTATTTCACTCTGTATAATTGGCTCAAACTTCGTTCACCTCATTAGGACTGATTCAAATGCATTATTTTTAACAGCTGAGTAATATTCCACTGTGTATATGTACCACACAGCTTTCTTATCCATTCCTCTGCCAATGGACATCTAGATTGCTTCCATGTCCTAGCTATTAAAAACAGTGCTGTGATTAACATTGGGGTACATGTGTCTCCTTCAATTCTGGTTTCCTCAGTGTGTATGCCCAGCAGTGGGATTGCTGGGTTGTATGGCAGTTCTATTTTCAGTTTTTTAAGGACTCTCCACGCTGTTCTCCATAGCGGCTGTACTAGTTTGCATTCCCACAATGTAGGAGAGTTCCCTTTTCTCCACACCGTCTCCAGCATTTATTGTTTGTAGACTTTTTGACAGCAGCCATTCTGACCAGCGTGAGATGCCATCTCATTTAAATCCCTGAAAATTATTTGGTAAACTGAGAGTAGCTCCACCCCTGACAGTGTTAATAAACAGATACTGACCCTCTCAGCAACCCCATTAAACTAGCCCAATATCTTTTAGGCTTTTGGGGGTTTTAAAGGCAGAATATTCTTTATTTAAAATTTTTTACTTAGGTTCCAAAGTTAACCACTTTGAATGGGGCCCCCTCTAGCAAAATGCTATAGAATTTGTTCAGACTGCAATATGACAGATATCCCCAGTAGTGTTTCCTAGAAATTCCTTCATTGCAGAGGTTTTAACAACCTTTTCTCATGCCTCCTGGAGACTAGCCATTCATGATGGTCTTAAGTTGACCATGCGCTTCTGATATAAGAAACTGCTCTCCTCAGTTCCATCTCGTATATTAGTATTATTAGAGTGATGACTACCGGCCACATACTGGGCTTTCTTGGAAATAGAGGCTCTCACAGGCCCTAACCCATGACCCCCTTCATACCCATTTTCCTGGGTTATGAAAGCAATACCCTGAAATCTCTACTTGGCCACCAAGCCTGCATTACTACAGAATGGAATCAAACCTAGGTCCCTTGCATGTCTACCTGCAGGAAGGGGTAGCTACCCCTAACTTTAGGCTCTTACCAGATGCCACGCTGTAAGAGGAGGCCAATCCTTTCACAGGTCTCCTAAATACTTAGGGAGTCCCTTGATATAAAGCAATGAGCAAGCAGAGTCCAACCACTGTATACATAACAATATGGAGTTTAATGGAGAGTTACCGCTTCTTACCCTTTAACCAGGATGTCAGCACAATTGGCCAAACTTCAGGCACTCATCTGGTTTACAGATGACCTTGTGAAAAGTCAGCTCCATCTGCACATCTTACAGACTCTTGTGCCATTGTCGATGGTCTGGCTGTGTGGACAAACCAATGGCAGAAACCACTGTTCTTTGTACAAGGTTGCAAGGATTCTTCATAGAATCTTTGGAATTTCTTGCTTCATAAATGCACAAAATATAAATCATATTATAAGTTATACGTATCTCTGCACATACTAAAGAAAGTAACTCCTGATACACTTCAGAGTTCTAGATTCCATTGATAGTGACCAAGGCACTCATTTTACTTCTCAGAGGAAACAATGTTGAGCTCCTGAATAAGGCTTTTAATGGAACTTTCATCTTCCTTACTGGCTTCATGGAGCACTACAATGGCTTATTAAGTTTAAAATCAGTTAAAGGAGACACAGGCCCTACTCCATTTTTTCTTTCATGCTGAGCTACTGACAGTTTTTAAGCCTCATCCCTCACTCTTCTCCTTGTGCCACGCATCTGAACAAGCCGAATAAGAAAGCCCAGGTACTCACTCCTTGGCCACTTGTGAGAAGTTCAAAGCCACTCGTAAGAACCCTCAGCCAGCCCACCACTACCCACCATAAAAACTCCAGGCGGGCTTCCTCTTCTGGCTCTGTCAAGTCAATTTCGGAAGGCTTGGCAGCTAACCTCTTCTTTCCAGCAAGCCTCATAATATGAGTGATAAACCTTTACAACTGCTCTTGGGATGTGTGTGCGTGGGTGTCATCATTAATTCCGAATCTGAACCAAATTTTTTTGTGAACATATTTCCAGTTTCTTCAGAGTGGCTACAACATCTGCTAAATGACAATTAACTTTTTGAAAAACTATTCCCAAGTGAATAAGATATTCAGTACTTCTCCAGAACACTTTAGTACCGCTGTCTCTTCCCAACTAACATCTTATTTTTCTTCACCTCTGTTCCTTTTTTAACTTATAAATAAGATAGTACTATTTTTATTGCTTCACACAATGTTTATGTGATGTTGACCAACTTGAGTATCATTTCTTTAATCTCCTACCTCCTATCTGAGGTCATTCTTTTTTCCTTCTTTTTTTTAGAAGTATTTTTATCTTAACAGATCCCAGTGTTGACATTCTTTGTAGATGATCCACCTTGCCTCCTTGGCTGCTTTTAAGAGTTCCCCTTTGGATGAACCTAGAGTCTGTCATACAGAGTAAAGTATGTCAGAAGGAGAAAAACAAATATTGTATATTAATGCATATATATGGAATCTAGAAAACAATGGTACTGAAGAACCTATTTGCAGGACAGGAATAGAGAAGCAGACAGAGAATGGACTTGTGGGCATGGGGGCAAGGAAGGAGAGAGGGGGACTAATTGAGAGCGTAGCACTTGCATATATGCCTAGCTAGTGGGAAGCTGCTGTACAGCACAGGGAGCTCAGCTGGGTCCTCTGTGATGACCTAGAAGGCTGGGGTGAGGAAGGAAGGCTCAAGAGGAAGGGGATATACATACAGCTGATTCACACTGTTGCACAGCAAAAACTAACATCAGATCAGATCAGATCAGGTCAGTCACTCAGTCATGTCCGACTCTTTGCGACCCCATGAATTGCAGCACACCAGGCCTCCCTGTCCATTACCAACTCCCAGAGTTCACTGAGACTCACGTCCATCGAGTCAGTGATGCCATCCAGCCATCTCATCCTCTGTCGTCCCCTTCTCCTCTTGCCCCCAATCCCTCCCAGCATCAGAGTCTTTTCCAATGAGTCAACTCTTCGCATGAGGTGGCCAAAGTACTGGAGTTTCAGCTTCAGCATCATTCCTTCCAAAGAAATCCCAGGGCTGATCTCCTTCAGAATGGACTGGTTGGATCTCCTTGCAGTCCAAGGGACTCTCAACAGTCTCTCCAACACCGCAGTTCAAAAGCATCAATTCTTCGGCACTCAGCCTTCTTCACAGTCCAACTCTCACATCCATACATGACCACAGGAAAAACCATAGCCTTGACTAGATGAACCTTTGTTGGCAAAGTAATGTCTCTGCTTCTGAATATGCTATCTAGGTTGGTCATAACTTTCCTTTCAAGGAGTAAGCGTCTTTTAATTTCATGGCTACAGTCACCATCTGTAGTGATTTTGGAGCCCAGAAAAATAAAGTCTGACACTGTTTCCACTGTTTCCCCATCTGTTTCCCATGAAGTGGTGGGACCGGATGCCATGATCTTCGTTTTCTGAATGTTGAGCTTTAAGCCAACTTTTTCACTCTCCACTTTAACTTTCATCAAGAGGCTTTTGAGTTCCTCTTCACTTTCTGCCATAAGGGTGGTGTCATCTGCATATCTGAGGTTACTGATATTTCTCCCAGCAATCTTGATTCCAGCTTGTGCTTCTTCCAGCCTAGCATTTCTCATGATGTACTCTGCATAGAAGTTAAATAAACAGAGTGACAATATACAGCCTTGGTGAACTCCTTTTCCTATTTGGAACCAGTCTGTTGCTCCATGTCCGGTTCTAACTATTGCTTCCTGACCTGTATACAAATTTCTCAAGAGGCAGATCAGGTGGTCTGGTATGCCCATCTCTTTCAGAATTTTCTACAGTTTATTGTGATCCACACAGTCACAGGCTTTGGCATAGTCAATAAAGCAGAAATAGATGTTTTTCTGGAACTCTTTTCCTTTTTGTTCAAGCTGGTTTTAGAAAAGGCAGAGGAACCAGAGATCAAATTGCCAACATCCGCTGGATCATGGAAAAAGGAAGAGAGTTCCAGAAAAACTAACATAACATTGTAATTATACTCTGATTCAAAAAATAAATTTTAAAAAGTTCCTCTTCAGTTTTGTGCTATTTCATCACAAAGAGTGAAGGTTTTAAATTTTTTTCTTTGCACCACTTATGTATAGATTGATGCTTTTCATGACATTATTTTCATCCATTATTTCTGCAAATATTGTTTCTTTTCCACTTTCTCTGTTATGATTTTCTGGCAATTTCTTCAAAGCCATCAACTTATACTACACCTTATTCTTTCTTCCATATTTCTAAAAATTTCTATTTCCATACTTTTGTCTTTTACTGTACTGAATGACTTATTTCAGTACACTCATTCTTCCTTCAGCTATATCTGATTTGCTATTTAACTTACCTAATTGCTTTTTTTTTTTTTTAGTATTTTGAATGTTAAGTTTTGTTTTTTTTTTTAACTTTACAATATTGTATTGGTTTTGCCATATATTAAAATGAATCTGCCACAGGTATACATGTGTTCCCCATCCTGAACCCTCCTCCCTCCTCCCTCCCCATACTATCCCTCTGGGTCGTCCCAGTGCACCAGCCCCAAGCATCCAGTATCGTGCATCGAACCTGGACTGGTGACTCATTTCATATATGATATTATACATGTTTCAATGCCATTCTCCCAAATCATCTCACCCTCTCCCTCTACCACAGAGTCCAAAAGACTGTTCAATACATCAGTGTCTCTTTTGCTGTCTCGTATACAGGGTTATTGTTACCATCTTTCTAAATTCCATATATATGTGTTAGTATACTGTATTGGTGCTTTTCTTTCTGGCTTTTCACTCTGTATAATAGGCTCCAGTTTCATCCACCTCATTAGAACTGATTCAAATGTATTATTTTTAATGGCTGAGTAATACTCCATTATGTATATGTACCATAGCTTTATTATCCATTCATCTGTTGATGGACATCTAGGTTGCTTCCATGTCCTGGCTATTATAAACAGTGCTGTGATGAACATTGGGGTACACGTGTCTGTTTCAATTCTGGTTTCCTCAGTGTGTATGCCCAGCAGTGGGATTTCTGGGTCATAAGGCAGTTCTATTTCCAGTTTTTTAAGGAATCTCCACACTGTTCTCCATAGTGGCTGTACTAGTTTGCATTCCCACTATACTTAAAAATGTATATTTAATTTTTAAAAATCTTTATTTTTTTCATTTTTATTCTTTTAAAAATATATATATTTAACCAATTCCTTCTTAGTTACTTTGTAATTTCTGATAATTTAAATAGCTAAAATTTGTTATTTTTGTTAAATATCAGTTGCAAAGGCTTCCTTTTCAGTAATTTGTTGATCCTGATTGTGAGGTAAGGTTGCTTGAGATTAATCTGTGAAAATTCTGCAGATTTAGATTGGTTTCTGCTAAAAGCCAAGGGATTGTTGTCAACATGGACTCACTTAGGCTCATATTAAAGATACTAATGAGTAAATATCAGATTTCCCATCTTGCAATTGACAGAATTTAGCCTCTTATTACTCCAATAATATTTGCATATTTTGGGGTGCAACTTAACTTTTCCAGCTTGCTTTCCAGTTTCTGCTCACTGATCTATTCCGTCCTAAACTCATAAATTTATTTGAATATTTGTTTACTTAGGAAATTAATCTTGTAGCTATTCCTTAACATTCTTGGATCTAGCAATGCCAGAGCTAGCAATATAATAAAACAATGTTTTATTTAGGATCTAGTTGATTTGTAGCAGAAGGATCTTCAGAATTCACCTTACTACTAGAAGCAGAAGTTTATTTTAATGATTAGAATATGAACCCTTCAAACTGGAGAGATATTTAGATACAAAGATAAGATGTGCCTCAACTCACAGCCCAGAGCTTCCTCAACCTACCACCATAGGGACAGTCCTCCTCTTACATTTAAGCAGAAACAGGAGAGGAACTAAACAAACTCTTGATGAAAGTGAAAGAGGAAAGTGAAAAACCTGGCTTAAAACTCAACATCCAAAAAAAGAAGATTAGGGCATCCATTTCCATCACTTCATGGCAAATAGATGGGGAAACAATGGAAACAGTGACAGACTTTCTTTTCTTGGGCTCCAAAATCACTGAAGATGGTGACTGCAGCCATGAAATTAAAAGATGCTTGCTCCTTGGAGGAAAAGGTATGACAAAGCTGCTGCTGCTGCTGCTAAGTCGCTTCAGTCGTGTCCGACTCTGTGCAACCCCATAGACGGCAGCCCACCAGGCTCCCCCGTCCCTGGGATTCTCCAGGCAAGAACACTGGAGTGGGTTGCCATTTCCTTCTCCGATGACAAAACTAGATAGCGTATTAAAAAGCAAAGGCATTATTTTGCTGACAAGGGCCCATATAGTCAAAGCTATGGTTTTTCAAGTAGTCAAGTACAGATGCAAGAGTTGGACCACTGGAGAATTGATGCTTTTGAACTGTGGTGTTGGAGAAGATTCATGAGAGTCCCTTGGACTGCAAAGAGATCAAACCAGTCAATCCTAAAGGAAATCAGTCCTGAATATTCATTGGAAGGACTGATACTGAAGCTGAAGCTCCAACACTTTGGTCACCTGATGTGAAGAGCTGACTCAGTTGGAAAAGACTTTGATACTGGGAAAGACTGAAGGCAGGAGGAGAAGGGGATGACAGAGGATGAGATGGTTGGATGGCATCACCAACTCAATGGACATGAGATTGAGAAAGCTCAAGAGATGGTGAAGGACAGAGAAGCCTCATGTGCTGCAAGTATGCTGCTGCTGCTGCTAAGTCGCTTCAGTCGTGTCCAACTCAGTGCGACCCAATAGACGGCAGCCCACCAGGCTCCCCCGTCCCTGGGATTGTCCAGGCAAGAGTACTGGAGTGGGGAGCCATTTTCTTCTCCAATGCATGAAAGTGAAAAGTGAAAGTGAAGTCGCTCAGTCGAGTCCGACCCTCAGCGACCCCATGGACTGCAGCCTTCCAGTCTCCTCCGTCCATGGGATTTTCCAGGCAAGAGTACTGGAGTGGGGTGCCATTCGGGGTCACAAAAAGTCAGACACGACTGAGCAACAAGGAGACTCCTTGGGCTTCCCCTGTGGCTCAGTGGTAAAGAATCCACCTGCAATGCAGGAGACATGTGTTTGAACCCTGGGTCTGGAAGATGCCCTGGAGGAAAGCACAGAAATCCACTCCAGTATTCTTGCTGCAAAAATCCCATGGACAGAGGAGCCTGGTGGGCAGCACACTCTGAGGTTCATACAGTCACAAAGAAGCAACTGAGCACGTATGCATAGGAGACTATTATGTAAGTCTTCCAGATTTCATCCTTTCCACTGTCTAGAATTATATTCTAATTAAAAATATGATTTTTTATGTGATCAGTTATCTCTCTGGTTGTTATATTTTTATTTTTGTTTCATTTTTAGGGCATTTAGTATTACTTTTCAAAATGCTTCCATGTGCTGACAATAATCACTAAATAGATACTATTCCAAAGTTGTTTGCATTCTCATTCTGATAAACTAAAAACTATTTAAAACTCTTTACTTGGTCTTATCAATTTGAGAATTTGATTTATACCTTGAATAAAAAGGTTAGATTTTACCCAGAGTTTAGTAATTACTAAATTTTCATTCAACAGTCCATTTTTCCTGAGCTTCAGTTTCTAACTGTTGTAATCGTGTACAGAATTTGGAATAGCTATGTGTCACCTTGGTTGTTTAGCATATAACTAATAGGTTACAATTATAACAGCAAAAAGAGTTTAGAGAAGCAAATTAATTTGGTAGCAATTAAATCCAGAGAATCACTCAAAAAAAAAAAAAAAAAAAAGCTAAGTAATAACTTTAATTGAGTTGTATGCAAAATGGGAAAACTTCAACATAATGTTTCTAAACCTTGTAGAAAAGTGACAGTCTACCTATAATTACCTTGCTTAATCACTTTTTGGCTACAGAGATAAAAATTTTTATATTAAAATTTTATATGGAAGGATTTTACACTGCTAACGTGCTCACAAAATGTAAAGGTGACATTTATATGTTAGTAAACTCTCAAAATATAGTTTTTTATTTTTAAGGGGAAATACTAATTTTCACATGCTATTTATTGCTACTTTTCAGGAGTGAAACAAGATGAAAAAAGTTTTTATGTGATTAAAATCACCAAGAAGTCATCTGCAACCTCCTATAATTGAAAAGACTCCAAAATACAATCATTTTCCTGCCCAACAGGGGATTTGTCTTTGAATTTTATTATAATCAAGGTAAATAAATGTATTATAAATTTATCTTAATAAAAACCCCACTTCTTGTCATATGGAGTAACTGATTTTGAACTAACCTGCCACACACAACTATAAAAAAGTGCAGGAGTTTAATTTGTGAGAAAGGAGATGAACATAGAGTATCATATTTACCTAGGCATTCTCCATGGATGCACATTAGGATTATAGAAGTTGGAGGTTAAATCAAACAGAACAGAGTGACCTTTCTGAGACAAGAGGTAAGAAACTGGATTCATAGTAATAAGGCAGTTGGAATTTATAGGTTATATCACTTTGCTCATGAATCTTCCATTTGGCAGGACTTAGTAAGGACACCTGATTTCTGCCTATTCAATCATATGGAGGAGCTTGAAAGATATGGGCTGGAATCATCTGAAGTTTTTTGTTCATTCACACATATGGTGCTTGACATTGGAAAGATTCAAACTGTTGGAGGCTAGAATATCCGGAGCTCCTTGGATATCTCCATCTCTGAGAGGTCTCTGTGTATTCTATGTAGTCAGAAGTTTTTATGGTAGCCAGATTTCTCATTTGTCTACTAAGAGCTTCCAAGGCATGTGTCTCAAGAGAGTTAAATGGGCAGAAGCTGAACTGTGTCTTTTTTTAACCTAGCCTTATAAGTCATTCTTATTTTATTAGTTCAGGCTCTCTTCCTTTTTTCTTTATGAGTCTAGCTAAAAGTTCATCAAAGTTGTTTATGTTTTCAAAGAACCAGCTTTTAGTTTCCTTGATCTTTTTCATTATTTATTTAGCCTCTATTTTATTTTTACTCTGATCTTCATTATTTCTTTCCATCTGCTCACTTTGGCTTGTTCTTTTCTCTATTTCCTTTAGGTGTAAAGTTAGGTTACTTATTTGAGATTTTTCTTATTTCTTGAGGTAATCTTGTATCACTATAAACTTCCCTTTTAGAACTGTTTTTGCTAAGTCCCAAAAGTTTTGGATCCCTGGAGAAGGGAATGGCTACTCACTCAGTATTCTTGCCAGGATAAGTCCATGCACCAATGAACCTAGCAGGGTACAGTCCACGGGGTCACAAAGAGTTGGACATGAGCAACTAACACTTTCACTTTCAAATGTTTTGGATCATCATGTTTTCATTTTCATTTGTCTCTAGGCATTTTTAAAATTTCCTCTTTGATTTGTTCAGTGATAGATCGGTTGTTTAGTAGCACATGGTTTAGCCTCCACATGTCTGGGTTTCTTTAGTTTTTTTATTTTTCTTGTAAATGATTTATAATCTCATAGAATTGTGGCTGAAAAAGATGTTTGAGATGATTTTAATATTCTTAAATTTAGTGGGGCTTTGCTTTCTAACCTAGAATATGATCTATTCTGGAGAATTTTCCATGTGCACTTGAAAAGAATATGTATCCTGCAACTTTCTGATGAAATGCTCTCTCTCTCTCTCTCTCTAACAGTTAAGTCCTTTTGATCTAATGTGTCATCATACTTAATGATGAAAAGGTGAAAGCATTTCTTCTAAGACCAGGAACAAGACAAAGATATCCACTTTCATCAGTTTTACTCAACATAGTTTTGGAAGTTATAACCACAGCTGTAAGAGAAAAAAAAGAAATAAATCTAAATTGGAAAGGGGGCTTCTCTGATAGCTCAGTTGGTAAAATCCTCCTGCGGTGCAGGAGACCCCAGTTCGAACCCTGGGTCAGGGAGATCTGCTGCAGAAGGGATAGACTACCCATTCCAGTATTCTTGGGCTTCCCTTGTGCTCAGCTGGTAAAGAATCTGCCAGAAATGCGGGAGACCTGGGTTTGATCCCTGGGTTGGGAAGATCCCCTGGAGAAGGGAAAGGCTACCCACTTCAGTATTCTGGCCTGGAGAATTCAATGGACTGTATAGTCCATGAAGTTGCAAAGAGTTGGACATGACTTTCACTTTCACTTTCAAATTGGAAAGGAAGAAGTAAAACTCACTGTTTGCAGAGTACAGGATATTATACATAGGCAATTCTAAAGATGTTACCAAAACTATTTAAACTAATAAATTAACTCAGTAAAGTTGCAGGGTACAAAATTAATATACAGAAATCTTGGGCATTTCTATATACTAACAACAAAGTTTCAGAAAGAGAAATTAAGGAAGCAAGCTCATTTACCAACAGATCAAAAAAAATAAGATAACTAGGAATAAACCTAGTTAATGAGGCAAAAGATCTATACTCTGAAAACTATATGATGCTGATGAAAGAAATGGAAGATAATATACAACAGATGGAGAGATACACCATGTTTTTGGACTGGAAGAATCAATACTGTCAAAATGACTATTCTATCCAAGACAATCTACAGTTTCAACACAATGTCCGTCAAATTATCACTGGCACTTTTCACAGAACTAGAACAAAATTTTTTTAATTTGTATGGAAGCACAAAAGACCCCAATAGCCAAAATAATATTTTTCTTTAAAAAATATTTTTCAATTGGAGAAAAATTGCCTTATAATATTGTGTTGGTTTCTGCTGTACATCAACATGAATCAGCCATAATTATACATTTATCTTTTTCCTCTTGAGCCTCCCTCCCCTCCCCAATCCCACCCCTTTAGGTAATCACAGAGCACCAGGTTGGGCTCCCTGTGTTATACAGCAACTTCTTGCTAACTATCTATTTCACACATGATAATGTATATATGTTGATGCTACTTTCTCCATTCATTCATCTCTTTTTCCCCATTGTAACCAAAAGTCTGTTCCATACAGTTTTGTCTCAATTCCTTCCTTGAAAATAGCTTCATCAATACAGTTTTTCTAGATTTCATATATGCTATCTGTTTTTCTCTGTCTGAGTTACTTCACTCTGTATAACAGGATCTAGGTTCACCCTCCTCAGTAAAACTGACTCAAATTTATTCTTTGTGGCTGAGTAACATTCCATTGTATATATGTGTCATATCTTCTTTATCCATTCATCTGTCAGTGGACTTCTAAGTTGCTTCCATGTCCTGGCTATTGTAAATAGTGCTGCAATGAACACAAAAACACATGTATCTTTTAGAATTGTGGCTTTCTCAAGGTATATGCTCAGTAGTGGGATTGTTGCATCAATGGTAAGTTTATTCCTAGTTTTTTTAAGGAATATCAATACTATTCTCCATAAAGAATATTATCAGTTTACATTCCCACTAACAGTATAGGAGGATTCCCTTTTCTCCATATCCTCTCCAGCATTTCTTGTTTGTAGATTTTTTTTCATAATGGCCATTCTGATTGGTGTGAGGTGATACAATTGTAGTTTTTATTTGAAAACAATCTTGAGAAAGAAAAATGAAGCTGGAAGAATAGCACACCCAGATTTCAGAGTATAATACAAAACTACAGTAATAAAAACAGTATGATACTGGCACTAAAACAGACATATAGATCAATGGAAACAGGGTAGAAATAAGCCCACACACTGATGGTCAATTAATCTACAGCAAAGGAGGTAAGAATATACAATGGAGAAAAGAAAGTCTCTTCATAAGTAGTCCCTGGAAAAAGTAGGCACTACATGTAAAAGAATGAAATCAGAATATTCTCTAACATCATATGCAAAAATAACTCAAAATTGATGAGACCTAAATGTAATATTGAATACTATAACACTCTTAGAGAAAAACAGGCAGAACATTGTTGTATATAATTCACAGCAGTACTTTTTAAGATCCCTGCCTAAAGTAAAGGAAATAAAAGCAAAAATAAACAAATGAGACCTAATTAAACTTAAAAACTTTTGCACAGAAAAAGAAATCATTGACAAAATGAAAAGATAACATAATGAATGACAGAAAACATTTATAAATGATAGAAATGATAAGGAATAAATACCCAATACATAAAAACAGCTCATACAACTCAATTTACAAACAAATCTGATTAAAAATTAGGCAGAAGAAATTTTTCCAAAGAGGAAGTGCAGATGGCTAACAAGCACATGAAAGAATGGTTAACATCACTAATCATCACGAAAATTCAAATAAAAATCACAATGAGATATCACCTTACACCCGTTATCAAAAAGAACACAAATAAAAAATGTTGGCAAAGATGGGAAGAAATGGGAACCCTTGTATACTGTTCTTGGGAATGCAAATTTTTGCAGCCACTGTGGAAATCGATATAGATGTTTCTCAAAAAACTAAAAATTAAACTACCATACAACTCAGCATTTCCATTCCTGGGTACATATCCCCAAAACATAAAAATTATAATTCAAAAAGATACATACACCTAAATGTTCATAGCAGCATTATTTACAATTTCCAAGATATGAAACCAATCTAAGTGTCTATCAACAGATGAATCAATACAGAAGATTTGGTGTACACAAATACGTACAAACACAATATAATACTACTCGGCCATTTTAAAAAAATGAATTTTTGCCATTTACAGCAAGAGCATGAATGGATTTGGAAGGCATCATGCTAAATTAAATAAGTTAGAGAGAGAAAGACAAATAATGTATGATATCACACGTAAGTGGAATCTAATAAATACAACAAACTGGTGAATAAAATTATTAGTACAGTTGTTCTGCAGTTTGTGGGTCGTCTGCTCAGCAGCTCTATGGTAGGGCTAATGGCACCTTCCTCAAGAGGGCTTAACCACATGCTGCATGACCCCGGTCTGCTGCAGTCAGAGCCCTTGCTCCCATGGCAGGCCACTGCTGACCCGTGCCTCCACAGGAGACACTCAAACACACAAAAGCAGGTCTGGCTCAGTCTCTGTGTGGTCTCTGGGGTCTGGTCTGAACAAGGTTTAGTTTGAGTCCTCCAAGCATCTCTGGCAGGTATGGTATTCTATTCTAAATATGACTGTGCCCCTCCTATAGTCTTTCTGGGGCATCTCCCTTGCCCTTGGACATGGGATATCTTTTTTTTGGTGGGATCCAACATTCTCTTGTCAATGGTTCTTCAGCAGCAAATTGCAACTTTGGAGTTCTTGCAGGAGAAGATGAGAGCATGTCCTTCCACTCTGCCATCTTGCTTACTTGGGTGCCATCTCAAAATTAACAGAAAAATCTCTGTTCATTTCCAAGGCAAACCATTCAATATCACAGTAAACCAACCAATATTCCAACCACTAATGCTGAAGAAGCTGAAGTTGAACGGTTCTATGAAGACCTACAAGACCTTCTAGAACTAACATTTTGAAAAAAAAAAGATGTCCTTTTCATCATAAGGGACTGGAATGCAAAAGTAGGAAGACAAGAGATACCTGGAGTAACAGGAAAGTTTGACCTTGGAGTACAAAATGAAGCAAGGCAAAGGCTAATGGAGTTTTGCCAGAGAACATACTGGTCATAGCTAACACCCTCTTCCAATACAATAATAGACGACTCTACACATGGACATCACTAGATAGTCAACACTAAAATCAAATTGATTATATTCTTTGCAGCCAAAGATGGAGAAGCTCTATACAGTCAACAAAAAAAGATCAGGAGTTGACTGTGGCTCAGATCAGGAACTCCTTATTGCAAAGTTCAGACTTAAATGGAAGAAAGTAGTGAAAACCACTAGACCATTCAAGTATGACCTAAATCAAATCTCTTACAATTATACAGTGAAAGTGACAAATATATTCAAGGGATTACATTTGATAGAGTGTCTGAAGATCTTTGGGTGGAGGTTGGTGACATTGTAGAGGAGGCAGTGATAAAGACCATCACCAAGAAAAAGAAATGAAAAAAGGCAAAATGGTTGTCTGAGAAAGCCATACAAATAGCTGAGAAAACAAGAGAAGTGAAAGGCAAAGGAGAAAAAGAAACATATAACCATCTGAATGCAGAGTTCCAAAGAATAGCAAGAAGAGATAAGAAAGCCTCCCTCAGTGATCAATGCAAGGAAATAGAGAAAACAATGAAATGGGAAAGACTAGAGATCTCTTTAAGAAAATTAGAGATATCAAGGAAACATTTCATGCAAGGATGGGCACAATAAAGTACAGAAATGGTATGGACCTATGAGAAGCAGAAGATATTAAGAAGAGATGGCAAGACTACACAGAAGAACTATACAAAAAAGACCTCAATAATCCAGATAACCACAATGGTGGTTATCTCAGTGGTCACTCACCGGGAGCCAGACACCCTGGAGTGTGAAGACAAGTGGGCCTTAGGAAGCATCTATGAACAAAGCTAGTGCAGATGATAGAATTCCAGCTGAGCTATTTCAAATCCTAAAAGATGATGCTGTGAAAGTGCTGCATTCCATATGCCAGCAAATTTGGAAAACTCTGCAGTGGTCACAGGACTGGAAAAGGACAGTTTTCATTCCAATCCCAAAAAAAGGCAATGTCAAAGAATGTTCAAAATACCGCACAATTGCACTCATCTCGCATGCTATCAAAGTAATGCTCAAAATTCTCCAAGCCAGGCTTCAACAATACATGAACCAAGAACTTCAAGATGATCAAACTGGATTTTTGAAAGGCAGAGGAACCATAGATCAAATTGCCAACATCTGTTGGATCATAGAAAAAGAAAGAGAATTCCAGGGAAACATCTATTTCTTCACTGATTACTCTAAGCCTTTGACTGTGTGCATTACAACAAACTGTGGGAAATTCTTAAAGAGATGGGAATACCAGATCACCTGACCTGCCTCCTGAGAAATCTGTATGCGAGTCAAGAAGCAACAGTTAGAACCAGACATGGAACAATGGACTGGTTCCAAATTGGGAAAGAGTACATCATGGCTGTATATTGTCACCCTGCTTATTTAACTTATATGCAGAGTACATCATGTGAAATACTGGACTGGTGAATCACAAGCTGGAATCACGATTGCCAGGAGAAACATCAATAACCTCAGATATGCAGATGACACCACCCTTATGGTAGGAAGCCAAGAGGAACTGAAGAATCTCTTGATGAAAGTGAAAGAGGAGAGTGAAAAAGTTGGCTTAAAACTCAACATTTAAAAAATGAAGATCATGGCATCTGGTCCCATCACTTCAGGCAAATAGATGAGGAAACAATGGAAACAGTGATAGACTTTATTTTCTTGGGCTCTAAAATCACTGCAGATGGTGACTGAAACCACGAAATTAAAAGACACTTGGTCCTTGGAAGAAAAGCTATGACAAACCCAGACAGTATATTAAAAGGCAGAGACATTACTTTGCCAACAAAGGTCCATCTAGTCAAAGCTATGGTTTTTCCTGTAGTCATGTAGGATGTGAGAGTTGGACCATAAAGAAAGTTGAGCACCAAAGAATTGATGGTTTTGAACTGTGGTGTTGGAAAAGATTCTTGAGAGTCCCTTGGACTGCAAAGAGATCCAGCCAGTCAATCCTAAATGAAATCAGTCCTGACTATGCATCGGAAGGACTAATGCTGAAGCTCCAATACTTTGGCCACTTCATGCGAAGAACTGACTCATTGGAAAAGACCCAGACGCTGTGAAAGATTGAAGGGAGCAGGAGAAGGGGACCACAGAGGATGGGATGGTTGGATGGCATCACTGACTTGATGATGGACATGAGTCTGAGCAAGCTCCAGGAGTTGGTGATGGGCAGGGAAGCCTAGTGTGCTGCAGTCCATGGGGTCACAAACAGTCAAACTACTGAGTGGCTGAACTGAGTGAGTAAAATAGAAAAGAAGAAGACTGAGTAATATAGAGAGCAAACTAGTGATTACCAGTGGGGAGAGGGTGCAGGGCAATATAAAGTGAGGGAGAGGGTGCAAGGCAATATAAAGTGAGGGAGAGGGAGGTATAAGCTACTGGTGTAATACAGGCTACTGGAATGTATTATACAACAAATATAGTCAATATTGTGTAATAACTAAATTAAGTGTCATATTTTTATATTTTATACAAATTTAACACAGAGAAGGAAATGGTAACCCACTCCAGTATTCTTGCCGGGAGAATCCTACAGACAGAGGAGCCTGGCATGCTACAGTACATGGGGTCACAAGAGTCAGACATGACTTAGCAACTAAATCACCATGACCATACAAATTTAAACATAAATGAAAAACAATAATTAAAGAAACAAGCAAAATAGCCATATAAAAATGAGTCAGAACAAAAAAGTCATTCTCCAACCCAAATCATCAGAAGTGAATAATGAGGGTTGCCCAAATTCAAGGAGAGGGGAATTAGCTTTCAAAGTTTGTGGGAGGCATGTCAAAACATTTACAGATGTGTTTTAAAACCACCTATGATCTAGAAGCACATGTAGATTAGCTTTAGATGGAGACAGAAATCAAATGTCATGTAGAAGAAATAAATTAATTGACTGAGGTGGGAAGAGGAAGTAGTAAGACAAGGTGGTTCTCAGAAGTGCATAATCACCACTGGATTATAAAAGTGTACGGAATGCAAAATATAGACCTAATTTTATATTGCCACCTTTGAAGAAGGGCTGATTTTCCCCAAAATTATTGAAAAACATGATCTTTGGACTTTATGGAAAGAGGGAGAGAATCTTAAGGGAGAATTAGCAAAATGAATAAGAACATCAAATTGAGCCTTAGTTTAGACTGAGAGGTTGGTGTTGGTGGAGTGGGGCAAGTAGCCCAGGTAAGAAATCAAAGTTCACAGGTTAATTATAGAGAGACAAGCAAATTTTGAATATGGAAACATCTGATCTTTGGTGATTTCAGTCTAGAAGGACAGTGAATGATGACAGTAAATTTGTGTGACATAATTTTTTAATTTAAATATTAAAGGAAAATAATGCAATGTCAATAAATTTAACACAAAAGATCTTATAAAAAGCCCATCCTGGTATGGAAACAAAAGAGAACAAGATGAAAAACAAGCATGACAATAGACAAGGAAATAATATAAGTGGCAACAATGACAAATACAGGAGAAAGAAAAAAATATGAATTTTACTCAACACCAATAAAAATAGAGTCATCAGAGTAAAGGAGGGAGAATTTTTATCACCAAAATATTCTATCTAAAGAAGTATAAAAGGAATTAGAGTTAGGCATTTTTTAAATAATCAAAGCTTAAAGTTATCCCCCAAATCCATTAAATATATAAAAACTACAGAGTCTATCAGAAATCACTTGTTACTTGTGGGAAATACAAGGCCTTTTTTCTAACAGTATAAAACAACAATAGGCTTCCCTGGTGGCTCAGATGGTAAAGAATCTACCTGCAGTGCAGTAGATCTGGGTTTGATCCCTGGGTTGGGAAGATTCCCTGGAGAAGAGAATGGCAATCAATCCAGTATTCCAGGGGTTGCAAAGAGTTGGACACAACTGAGCAACTAACATTTTCACTTTTCACTTTCATACAATAACATTACATGAAATCCTAGCGGATTTCAGCATAGCTACTGGACAAAAGATTTGTTAACATCTTTTAAATAAATTACACTATAATCTCATAAGCAATGGATTTTAATGACCTACAGGAGATTATGGGTTGAATAGATTTCTGAAAACACATTTTTAAGTAAGCTTTAAACATTTTTACTATACGTTTATCTAGTAATCTCAAAAGAATTGATTAATGAATTCAGGGAAAAGATCTGCTTGCTATTGTATATATATATATATACAATATGATTTTTTAAATTGCTTGCTCTGACTTCATATGAAATTACAAAAAAACATTCAGGCACTGAACAAAGCAATTTACATACAGTATTTCCAGACCATACAATAACCTTTCAAGCAGGTATTAAAACTATCTCTGCTTTGTTGAAGCAATACACTGTGTGTCTTGCAGAGACTAACTGACTACCACATTTGCATAGTTTGTAAGAACCAAGATTTGAAACTAACTCTGGCTTCTAAGGACGTATTTCATCACATTCACTAAGATTTAAGCAAAATATGAAGTTTAGGATAAATTTAAAGCAATAATTAACTGCTCTAATCATACATATATATATTCACACACACACACACACACACACACACACACACACACATACACAAAAGCATCCTAGCACCTAAGAGGATCAATGTTCAGTGTTGGGGTCAGGAAGACACTCAATTAGGGAAATACATTTACAGTGATAGAATATATAAAACACGCTTTTCTGAAATGCAAGGTAGAGTAAGTTTTTAATTTGATTGTACTTTTTGTTTATTCTCAAAAATTCTTCCAATCGGTAATGTTGGCCAATGCAAAATTTAAGTTTACAGTTTAAGCTATTTCATGATTCATTTTGACATATGGCAGAAATCAACATAATATTGTAAAGCAATTATTCTCCAATTAAAAATAAATTTTAAAAAGAGAGTAAATCCCAAGAGCTCTCATCACAAGGCTAGACTGAGTGACTTCACTTTCACTTTTTGCTTTCATGCATTGGAGAAGGAAATGGCAACTCACTCCAGCGTTCTTGCCTGGAGGATCCCAGGGATGGGGGAGCCTGGTGGGCTGCCGTCTATGGGGTCACACAGAGTCGGACATGACTGAAGTGACTTAGCAGTTAGCAATATATATTTCTCTCTCAAAATGCTTTATGTATATACATGTGTTTATATAATATGTACATACATACATCTCCTTATACATCTACCATCTATCTACCTATCTAGATAGATAGCTATAGATTATCTCCATAGATAGGTAGATAGATATTGATAAACAGATAGGCACATAGATACTTAATAGAGAGAGAAAGTGTCAGAGGGATACAACTCATATATATTTATCATTAGGCATGAGAAAATATTTAGCAGGCTCATATTACCTTTGCTGCTGCTGCTACTAAGTCACTTCAGTCGTGTCCGACTCTGTGAGACCCCATAGACTGCAGCCCACCAGGCTCCCCCGTCCCTGGGATTCTCCAGGCAAGAACACTGGAGTGGGTTGCCATTTCCTTCTCCAATGCATGAAAGTGAAAAGTGAAAGTGAAGTTGCTCAGTCGTGTCCGACTCTTAGCGCCTCATGGGCTGCAGCCTACCAGGCTCCTCCGTTCATGGGATTTTCCAGGCAAGAGTACTGGAGTGGGGTGCCGTTGCCTTCTCCGATGTTACCTTTAGAGATATCTATTAAAAAATACTGGTTCGTTACATAATATTTATTATTTCAAATTTGGTATATTGACTGAAGGGAATAAATATGATATTTATAGTTCTACAACTGTAAATGCCTTAGGTTTACATTAAATTTTATTATTAAGATTAGTTTTACACTTTATAATACATTTTCAAACTAAGGAAGTAAATGTACAACTTACATCTGAGCTCCTGGTCTGATACAACTTTGGCAAGCAATTTGTTACATTTCACACACCAGGAAAGACCTTCCCTCTGATATCACCAGAACGCACAGTAGTCCAGCAAGCCAAAAGTTATAATTAGTTGTGAATACACATTCTGGGTGAGTTTATGACTGGGACAAATGCAATCCCATTTAGGACCATCACTTTCTAATGCTTCTCTTCCAACCCCTGCTGTCATACCGCTGTGAGAAAAGCAAAGCAGTGGTTTCCGCTTTTACTCCCATCTTTCAAAGGAGAGTAAACTGGGAAAACCTGTAACATGATTTTTCACCTTGAGTGGGAGCTCCCTGACCCTGAGTGGCCTTTATCTTAAAGATTAAGTAAGGTATGTTTTTCAGAAGTAGAAGCTTGTATTTTAAGTTAACAAGGGTTTTCAGAGATGAATACTGTCCTGGACACAGATCCATATATTCTTGTTCATTAGACATACACATTTCAGATAATTATGAAACCAAATTCATACTTATTTCCTCTGGTGTAACAATAGAGTTGGGCTTCCCTGGTAGGTCAGCTGATAAAGAATCCGCCTGCAGTGCAGGCGACCCCAGTTCAATTCCTGGGTTGGGAAGATCCGCTACAGAAGGGATAGGCTACCCATTCCAGTATTCTTGGGCTTCCCTGGTGGAGCTATGGAAATCAATATGAAGTTTGGAGTCTGATCATGAAAATGGATCACCAGAAAAATTGCTTCAGTATGGTTATTAAGTCACATACAAAGTCACAGTCAAAACTCCTCAACTCAGTAAAGTTTGTGAATTCTCATCCAGTGTATTTGATGTTTATCACAATGTTTTCGTGGTAACTCCATGTCACAGGAAGACTGAAGGTATTTGAATCTGTTATCATTAATTCTTCTATGTACCATAAAATTAGATATGTTGGCCTTAAGCAGGATTACAATTCTATAATGCCAAAACAATTGGAAAGAAAAAATCAAATTGTCTTATTACTCTATATACATACTATAAGGGAGATAAGGGATGAAATGGAACCAAAATAGCCTTTGTAGTGAAATGGATGGGCTTCAAGTCTCACATTTGTCAATTAGTAGCTATGAGACCTCACTCCAGTACTCTTGCCTGGAAAGTCCCATGGATGGAGGAGCCTGGTGGGCTGCAGTCCATGGGGTCGCAAAGAGTAGGACACGACTGAGCGACTTCACTTTCACTTTTCACTTTCATGATTGGAGAAGGAAATGGCAACCCACTCCAGTGTTCTTGCTTGGAGAATCCCAGGGATGGGGGAGCCTTTTGGGCTGCCATCTATGGGGTCACACAGAGTCAGACACAACTGATGTGACTTAGCAGCTTAGCAGCAGCTATGAGACATTGTTTATTGTCTCTGAAGCTCTAATTTGTAAAACAGAATAACATTTTACAAATTATTGGGAAGATCAGTAATAATCCAGGTGAAGTTTCTAAGATGTAATAGGTGTACTAGAGAAGTCTTTATTTAAATTAGGTGAAATTGGACTTTTAGTTGAATTTACATTTAAAAGCAAAATTTAATATAAACATATATAATCTCCAAATAATTAAAGAATTTTAGGATTACATGTAATTTATATATGATCCCCCTACTTAATATAATATCTGATACACAATTTTCCTGAAATGAGTTCATTTAACTTCTCTGGAACCTTTCCAGTAACAAACAAAAGGCTGAGCTTGTCTTCAAAGCAGGGACAACCATGAGTTAAGCACATCTGGTTTGTGATGGCTTTTCAGTTGGTCCCATCACTTTTCTCCTTCCTTGGTTAATATTTGAAGTCATTTTTGATTCATTACTTTGCTGTTTGCCTTCCAGTGGAGCTGTTCATGTTCATCAGTTCTGTTCTGAACCTAGCTCCAAGGACTAAACACAACAAAAGTCATGTGGGTTGGGTCACTTTATAGTTCAAGAAAATTATTAGTTCTCTCCTTCTTTGTAAACCTATTATTTTTTAAATTTTTTATGAAACCAAAGGGGGCATTAGCATTTTGAGAGAATATTGGTTCATGTTAAGTTCTATTAACCACAATTCTTAGTTTTTACTTTCTATTTAATAGGGTTTTTACTTGAATATTTGATCATTGCTAGGTAGCAGAGAAGAGAGTCATAATAGTAATTTGAGATTCCTCAACCTCATAATGCTTGGTATTCCTGATGCAATTCTTAGTAATTCCACCTCCTTGAAAACAAAACTATAAAACTTCCCAGGCACAATTTGTAACAGAATGTAGTTAAATCTGCACCATAAATTTACCCTTTATGTCAGTGTAATTTACTCACATCACCTCTATTTAACTCAATCTTAAGGCCATTAAAATTTACAAGATGATTCAAACACTTGTTTTGATATAATTCATTATTCATTTATGTTTTTGAAGATGAAGACGGTTATGTTATCTCCAAATGAATTTATTACATTCAGTAAGCAATACAATATTAAATATCTAAAGCTTTGCCATTATGCAAGGTCAAATGTGGTATGTTTTACTCTATTGATTCACATTCATGACCCCAATGAGGTTACTGCTTATGCACAGGGTGCAATTATATCAAGGTTAGACAAGAAGACTTCTCTAACACAGATAGAGCACTATGAAATCATACAGTAGTGCTAAAATTTGGATTGGTGTATTCTTCATGACATATATCTAGCTTTCCCAAATATTAACAAAGTGGATCTTTATCTCTGCTACTCAGTTTAACTTTCTAACCTGTACATATTGATAATGTGATACTTTTTCAGTTATACTTAACTTTAGCTATATGATAATTCACTTATTAAAATGGAAAAAAAGTTATATAGCATATTTCAATCACATATATAAAAAAGAACTCATGAGAAAATTTCCAAATTTTCCTCTTAAAAGTAGCCAAGCCATAATTCTGTTTAAGAATATACTCTCACATTAAAGTTCTCGTATCTCAAATTATTTAAATAAGTACATAATAATACCAGTAAAATTTGCTTTAAAAGTTAAACTATTTTAAAGGATAATCACAGAATATAATGAGAATATATGTTAATACTTAAGTTATAATTAAGTACAAAAAATATATCAAGCAATTTGATATATTGCCATAGTAAATAGTAAATAGTATGCCATAGTAAATCTAGGTTCTTTTATAGTCTGGCATATTTGTGTACATTAAGAAATACTTTTGCCTATTATTGCCTCCATTATTTTGAAGCATAACTACAAAAATTACACAACTAGATTTGATGTTTAATAAGTAAGAGTAGCTGATATTCCTGAATCTGTATTTTGTGTTACAATGAGATAAGTATATTGGAATGAGTTTATCTAATTGCACTTACATTGATCTCATTTATTAAAAAAAAAAAAACACAAAACAGCCATGGAAGCATATCACACACATGGAACAATTTCATTATTGTTTCTATATCCTGGTTTTTCTGGACAGATATGTGTTAGTAAAACTGCTATGATGCACAGTGCATGCAACTGCTTATCTGAGTGTCAGCTTTCACATGAAAAACTATTACACAAATCCTACCATTATCAGAATGACTGTTATGCCAGTTCAAACAACAAGGAAATAATTCTGCTCCGATTTTGAAATGGTCAAGAGCATTTCTTTCAACATATGTTTTCTTTTAACTCTCTTTGCCCTCAGAAAATTTGCTAGCCTCTGTATAAAAAATTCTCTGCCAAACCAAATTCCATTTATTCAAATATAAAATAAATCTTCTTTGAAATTTTGTCTTTTTTCAATCTTCCTTTCTTCACAAGGTTAAAACCATTCTCCTAATCCTTCAGGTTAAAAAGTAACCATTACTTTTCCTGTATTTCTAAAATCCACTTAGTCCACAAGCATAGTCAAAGCTACCTCTCCAGTGGATCATTCTCTCTTCATTTTCATTTCCACTTCCCTAGCAACTTCTTCAGTGACTACTAATTTATAGTTATAAACATTAAGTTCCATGGGAAATTTTCAAGTATTATTTTAAAAATTAGATCCTATTTCTGTTCAAGTTTCTACTCAGTCCAAAAATCTTAATCGACTTCTAAACTCAAGTATATAATGAATGGTCCTTCAAAATCATAGCTCAAATAAAAGAATATAGTGAAAATTGTCAAACAAATCAACACAAATAATATATTATTTTCAAGACAATATAAGTTTATCTTTCCAACTTGTTTAGTTGTGATAAAATGTTAAACAAGCCATACAACTGGGGAGAACAGAATAATACAGAAACTAGATGACAAAGTATAAACATTTTCAATTCTTTCCGGAAGAAGATACAGTAAAAATGAAAGAATGGAGAAGGAAATTAGTGATTGTTTAGAAGTGTTTATATACACTACTTTTAGAATTACAGCACCTGTGTGCATATAGTTTTATAGTACATATTGATAAAGAGGGCTTTCTGGGTGGCGCTAGTGGTAAAGAACCCACCTGCCAGTGCAGGAGACATAAGAGATGCGGGTTTGATTCCTGGGTCAGGAAGATCTCCTGGAGGAGGGTATGGCAATCCACTCCAGTATTCTTGCCTGAAGAATCCCCATGGACATAGGAGTCTGTTAGGCTACAGTCCACAGTGTCACAAAGACTTGGACAGAACCGAAGCAACTGAGCATGCACGTATGCACTGGTAAAGAATCCACCTGCAATGTAGGAGATGCAGGTTTGATTCCCGAGTCAGGAAGATCCCCTGGAGAAGGAAATGACAACTGATTCCAGTATTCTTGCCTGGGAAATCCCATGGACAGAGGAGCCTGGGTGGGCTAGAGTCCATGGGCTTGCAAGAGTCAGACATGACTTAGCGACTAAACCACCACCATACACACACACACACACACACACACACACACACGATTAGCCTTTCTACTTGTTGGCACTTCTTTTCTCTGTGTTGCATAAGAATGCATGGTGAAATTTTCAAAACAGTGCTCTGCACATATCATTCTCGTGCCCACCATCCTTCACTCACTCCTCATTGCTGCTGCTAAGTCGCTTCAGTCGTGTCTGACTCTGTGTGACCCCATAGACGGCAGCCCACCAGGCTCCCCCGTCCCTGGGATTCTCCAGGCAAGAACACTGGAGTGAGTTGCCATTTCCTTCTCCAATGCATGAAAGGGAAAAGTGAAAGTGAAGTCGCTCAGTCATGTCTGACTCTTCGCGACCCCATGGTCTGCAGCCTACCAGACTCCTCTGTCCATGGGATTTTCAGGCAAGAGTACTGGAGTGGGGTGCCATTGCCTTCTCCATCACTCCTCATCGCTTGCAAATTAAAATACACAAACTTTAATATGAAATGTAAGGCTCTCATAAACCTATTCTTAAGTCACTTTGCTGAACTTAATTAATCTTCTGGCTCCACTAACCCCTCTCTCAATAATCATTCTTCCAGTCACAAAGTTTAATACCTTTGTGTTTTTTGATTCCTCTATCTCCACTGGTTAAGTATCCAATAGTCAAGAATTCACTTATATCTTTTTTTTTTTTCTCTATTCACATGGAAACAACATGCATTACTTTCTCTCTCCGACTCATGTCTCTTAATGTTCATTTTCCTATACTGTAATATGATTGATTTTCCACTCTTGCCTAGACCTTTGTCTGAGTCTGTTAAAATCTTCCTCTATTTTTTCCTATCTACCTTAAATTTCCTTCCTCTATTTTTTCTTATCTACATTAAGATTTTAGACTCTGTGCTAGCTCAACTTTGCAGAGTTAAGGGTCTCTTAATCTGTGTATAACAAACTCAAGCTACCATGGCTATTATTTTTAGATTTAAACTTTTGCTTTTCTAAGCCTATGTCACTGACTTGCTTCTTTTCATTTATAAAAAGCCTTACTGGATGGTATATTTGATTCACTTAACTCACATTTGTTGTTGTTCTTCAGTCATTAAGTTGTGCCTGACTCTATGCAACCACACGGACACACAGGAAGCTCACCAGGCTTCCCTGTCCTTCACTATTGCCTAGAGTTTGCTCAAACTCATGTCCATTGATTTAGTGATGCTATCTAACCATCTCATCCTCTGCCACCCCCTTCTCCTTTTGCCTTCAATCTTTCCTAGCATCAGGGTCTTTTCCAGTGAGTCTGTTCTTCACATCAGGTGGTCAAAGTATTGGAGCTTCAGCCTCAACATCAGTCCTTCCAATGAATATTTATGACTGATTTCCTTTAGGAAAGACTGGTTTGATCTCCTTGCAGTCCAGGGGACTCTCAAGAGTCTTTTTCAATACCACAGTTCAAAGGCATCAATTCTTCGGCACTCAGCTTTCTTTATGGTCCAACTCTCAAGTAGATGGACCTTTGTCGGGTGACATTTCTGCTTTTCCGTACACTATCTAGGCTTGTCATAGTTTTTCTTTCAAGGAGCAAGCGTCTTTTAATTTTGTGGCTGCAGTCACCATCTGCAGTGATTTTGGAGTCCAAGAAAAGAAGGTCTGTCACTGTTTCCATTGCTTATCCGTTTGCTATAAAGTGATGGGATTGGATGCCATGATCTTTCTTTTTTGAATGTTGAGTATTAAGCCAGCTTTTTCACTTTCATCAAGAGGGTCTTTAGTTTTCCTTTGCTTTCCACCATAAGGGTGGTGTCATCTGCATATCTGAGGTTATTGATATTTCTCCTGGAAATCTTGATTGTAGCTTGCTCTTCATCCAGCCCCACATTTCTCATGATGTACTTTGCATATAAGTTAAGTAAGCAGGGTGACAATATGCAGCCTTGACATACTCCTTTCCCAACTTGGAACCAGTCTGTTGTTACAAATTGTCCAGTTCTGTTGTTTTTTGCACCTGCATACAGATTTCTCAGGAGGTAGGTAAGGTAGTCTGGTATTCCCATCTCTTTAAGAATTTTCCACAGTTTTTTTTTTTTTGTTTCATACATGATATTTTACATGTTTCAATGCTATTCTCCCAAATCTTCCCACCCTCTCCCTCTCCCACAGAGTCCATAAGACTGTTCTATACATCAGTGTCTCTTCACAGAGTCAAAGGCTTTGGTATAGTCAACAAGACAGAATGATCCACTTGTTTCCAAAGCAAACCATTCAATATCACACTAATCCAAGTCTATGCTCCAAAGCACTAACACCAAAAAAGCTGAAGTTTAACAGTTCTTGATGACCTACAAGACGTTCTAGAACTAACACACACAAAAAGATGTTCTTTTCATCATAAGGGACTGGAATGCAAAAGTAGATAGTCAAGAGATACCTGGAGTAGCAGGCAAGTTTGGCCTTGGAGTACAAAATGAAGCAGGGCAAAGGCTAGTAGAGTTTTGCCAAGAGAACACACTCATAGCAAACACCCTCTTCCAGCAACACAAGAGAAGACTCTATACGTGGACATCACCAGATGGTCAACACTGAAATCAGATTGATCATATTCTTTGCAGCCAAAGATGGAGAAGCTCTATACAGTCAACAAGACCAGGAGCTGACTGTGGCTCAGATCATGAACTCCTTATTGCCAAATTCAGACTTAAATGGAAGAAAGTAGGGAAAACCTCTAGACCATAATCCCTTATGATTATACAGTGGCAGTGGCAAATTGATACAAGATAGTAGATCTGATAGAGTGCCTGAAGAACTATGGATGGAGGTTCATGACTGTTGAAGCCTAGTTTGAAGGATTTTGAGCATTATCTTGCTAGTATGTGAAATGGTTATGTACACACTATACAAGAGATTCTTTTCAAAACACTCTCCTGGTTTTATTTCTTTAATCTTCCTCATGTTATTCTTTCTAGAGCCCCAGCGTGAACATATGAAACAGATCCATGTTCTAAGACATTAAAAGCATCTAAAAACATAATAGCTCATTGATATCAATAAATACCTTATAACCCTTACTAGATTTCATTGGACTGGATAACACTCAGCTAAATCCAACTACACATATCATGAGCTTTTCCAACAAACTGAATTTTAAAAACTCATCTATACTGTTTTTTCTATTTCTGTGTTAAGTATGTTGAAACTTGTCTGGGTCAAGTAGATTTTACTTCATCCTAACTAATTATAAAATAATGAGAATACTACTTTAAAGAATTGAATCAAAGAAAATACTAAGAGTCTTGTTAGTTAATAATGTCAGGTACCTAGCCCTGATGAGTGCTTTTGATGTGTAAAGCAAGCAAACTGAACACCTTTATCAAATCTAGGCATTACAATGTATATATGCCAATAAACTACATCCTCAGAAGTGTTATAATAAGGGTGGTGTTAATGACAGAATGCTGATTTTCCTGTAACTTTGGCTTTCTCTCATTTTCCAAGGCATAGTCCTATTACTTTCTAATCAGGTGCAATTTTTTTTAACTTATTTCTTTTATACTATTTACTCTGGGTTGTAGCTGAATTTTTGATATCTTTCTCTTGGTTAAGGTAACATTTGATAACCTTAGTAACCATGGTTACGCACTTGACTCATAACTTTGTCTCTGTCTCCATTGGTTTCTGATCCCTACCTGAGACCATGTATAGGTTCTATTTCATCTTTCTCTCTCATGTTTACTTACTTTTGGTTTCTCCCTAGTAAAATATAGATTACTCATATTTTAAAAATTTTATTTATGAAGCAATATGATTATGTGTACATGATTTCACCATGAAGAAAACGGACACAAGGTATTAAAAGATTTGGCATATTTCTTACATGAATAAATTAAAAGCATAAAAATATTGAAATAAAATATAATTCAGGAAGTACTGAATAGGAATTGAAATATAGAAAGATTTTAGTAAAAATTCTTTTTAGATACTGCAAATATGGATTTGAAACAATATGGTAAACTGATCATATCAGATCTGAAATAAAATACTTCCAGAATGGCAGCAAATTTATTGTTTACATGTTTTCTTGCTATTCATAAAACACCTAGTCAATATGAAGTGTATACTGAATGAGTTTAGCTACACAGGAAAGCTTTAACTTTATCTCCCTGAGAAAGCAAAACCAGAAAATTTCAAGACTAGTTTTTGTGTCTCAATTTAGCTTAAAGAAACTTTTGGCATTGAAACCACATCACCTTGAACACATGTATCCAGCAGAGCTTCTAAGATGGTAATAGAGGTTGTTAAGGACGTGTTAAGCCTCTTAGAGGGCTGTTTTATTCCTTAAAGGTATAGTAAACATCAATTCCATCTAAAGAACTCCTGTGATGATACTGACATTTATTTAAAAGCTTTTATGACTTTTCTTAGACTGCTTCCAAGCTTGAAATGAAAACTGTCCATTAGCCATTATTACAATAACCCCTAATCTGATCTCTTGTGCTTCATCTATATGATAGTATCATCGGCAAAGAGTTAAAATTATCCGGTATTCTTACCACATTTAGTGAGGAGGTGACTCGTTATCCATTCCTTATTGAATTAGCACAACATTCACATAGATATGAAGCTAAAGAATTATATTTGGAATTTCTGGTTTTATCTCTCAGTCCAATCAAGCTTTTAGGTTTTAGGCTGTGAAGGGCAGCAGAGTCATAACTATGTCTCTGTTCCATGAGATCAAACTATGTGCCTTATTTTCTCACATCTATGCTTCTCATGTATAACACAGTGCTTGCAACACATAAAAAAGGAACTAAACGAATAATTATTGAATGTGTAAATGACTGAAAGCTGATTCAGCCAGCTACAATGACCTAACTAAATGAGACTTCATGAAGCATCTGGCTTATACTTCAGGCAATAGATTTGCTAGATTGAAAAATTGTAACCAAGAATGTAAAAGGAACACTTTTTCTCTAAGGCTTTCCTTCTTTCCCACTGACTCTTACTAATTTTTCAAGACCTTTCAATGTGTCTTTCTCTCCAGGAGTCTGTTGGCCCTTCTTTAGGTTAGGCTAAGAGCTGATCTCCTATATGAATATAACTCACGGTGTAACAAGGAATTAAAATCAAATCGGTATTATTTAGAAAGAACCGTGAGAGAGTGACATGAGCTGAAGCTGAAAAGTTAGGAGGGAGCCAAACACTGAAGATTAAACTCAGAATGTCCCAATCCTGATGGGCTGAAAGACCACCCTGTGGGTGATATAAAGCCATTGAAGGGATTTATCAAGTAGTAGCATTGACATATTTTAATTGAAGATGAATCATTTTGAAAAATGGTGATGGTGGGGGTGAGGAACAAGATTGGATATAGAGATTATCTCAAGAGCCTAGGTAAAAGATGACAAGAGCCTGAATAAAACAGGGATGAGGAGAGAAAACAGATTGAATAACTATCTAGAGGATAAAATCAACAGGACTTGATATTGGTTTACATATAGGGAAGAGACATGGATCATTCTTAGTCATTAATTGAAGTATTTATTGACTATATCCTATATTCCATGTACTGTATTTAGGTAGGGGAGACAGGATGAAAAATGGGTACTACTAATATCCTCAGGGGGATTAGTCTAGGGAAAGAGATCTTAGTGTTGATTTGAACCAGAGAGTGGATCTTGATGACTTCTAAGTTCCTAGCTTAGCATGGATAGATGATAGTGCCATTAACTGTAAAAGAAAATACAGGAGGAGCAGGGAGGAAAGCAAGATATAAAATATGAATAAATCAATTACAAGGCAACTTATAATTAATATAATATAAACTACTAATAAGATGACAGAATCTCATTTCTTTAAAATTAGTGTTTGAGACTAAATAATCTTCTAAAGCTAACCTTTTATTATTCTATATTCTTTTTCTGTTTTTTTTTTTTTTTTTTTTTTTTTATATTGAAGTATAACTGATTATCAATATTGTGTTAGTTTCAGCTACCCCAAAATTGATTCAGTTATACACATACATGTATCCAATCTCAAGTTCTCCCAACTAGGTTGTCACATAATATTGAGCAGAGTTCTCTGTGCTATATAGTACATCTTTATTTGAAGGAAAAATCAGCAACTAAAGCTTCTAATTAGCAGAAAAAAGTAATTTTTTATTTTTAAAACAACTCTTAGTTTCTTTAATAGAATAATTTCTAGGAAAGTAATCTTAAATATTGAGCTCCCTCTAGTAAATTTAGGTTGTAATCTTCCTTGCCAGATGTAGAGCTTCACAAATATTTTCAGAAATTAAACTTTCCTTTAGCTGCTTCTGAACATGGAGGCAGCACAAAACAAAGAAGTGATTAAGGTGGAATGCACTGAACATGACTGAGTATGGAAAGTGGGAACGAGTCCAGAAATTTAAACTAAAATGGATTTGCTAGGAAACAGAGCACATGGGCAGCAACAAACAATAAAACAGAATGACCCTGAGGTGGCCTGTTGGTGGAGGGCTCTGACATGTAGACTGAGAAATTCATATTTGGTTTAAATAAAAGGAAGCATTTCTCACAAAGTGGTGCTATCAAGAGAATGAAAGTGAACGTGGTAGTCACTCAGTTGTGTCCAACTCTTTGTGACCCCATGGACTATAGCTCGCCAGGCTCCTCTGTCCATGGGATTCTCCAGGCAAGAATAACTGGAGTGGGTTGCCATGCCCTCCTCCAGGGGATCTTCCCAACCCAGAGGTCAAACCCCAGTCTCCTGCATTGCAGGCAGATTCTTTACTATCTAAGCCACCAGGGAGAATGACCTAAACATAATGTTTTTTAAAAAAGAAATTATCATGGCAATTTTATGGAGGATAGAGTACAATTAGAAAGAGTGGAGGCAGGGACACCAAGGCTGTGATATGAGCAATTACATGACCCGACAGTACAACAGAGACAGGTTCAGTGACTCATTCCACACAGGAAATATCAGCTATAAAAAAAAAAAAAAAAAAGGTAACTTTTTCCAGAAGAGTGCTTTCCTTTTATAGAAGGATTGCTGTGAGGTTATTTGGGAAATGTCACACTTCAGAAATGAATAGGGAAATCTTGGCATGTTGCAATTAACATGAACAATTTCAGCGATCTCAGCTCTAGGAAGCGGCACACTTTGGAGGGAGGAACAAATGATAAACCTTAGATCTGAAAGTACTGGGAGTATAAAAGACTTAGTAAGAGCAGCTGGAATGACGTCACTTTAGCTGCATAAGTGTTGTGGAATCATCAGAAAATTCTGATTACATTACTGACTCAGTCATTTATTGCATCAAGAAATGCTAGGTTTTCCAGATTACTAACAAACGAAATGGGAACAAAAGCACAAAACATGCTCTATAAATGATAATATATACTTCAATGGCAAAATGTCAAGACACTGAAGTTTATGAGGTTAAGTCAAAGCAAATTTCTCATTTTGTTCAATTATGCTTGCTGAAAAATAAATGGTGTTCTGGAGCAAACACATTTTTTAAAATATGTATAAAGTCAACTTAAATATGATTTGGGTGCTCAATGTTAAAATTACTGTAGTCTGAAAAATTTCCTTTTAAAAATGTCAGCACTTCCTTAATGGCACACAAGAGAGTGTAGATGATTTACAAGGTATCTCCATGCATTCTGGTTAGCATTTTTAGAACAAGAGCAAATAAAGCCATGTTGATATTAGCTGTGTTGTTAATGATACAAACAAGGCAGAAGTAAAACAGTTCTGTTGGCCTCAGCCCAGACAGATTCTCTGTTAGCCAAATTTATAAAGTGTACAACAGATGGCAAGATAAAAATGTATTTTTAATTTTCAGTAATATGATCATATAAAAATATATGTTGTAGCAATAAGTAGAAAAATACCTGCTTCACGTGTATGTTTACACAGATATCACTTAGTATACAAAGTGTGACATGCAGAGATTTTAAAATGAAAGGATTCCAAGTAAATGAATAAATTCAAAATGTAATACAGACAAATATTCTCCTGTAACTATGAAGAAACATGTCATAATCACCCTGTTGGGTGTCTGGCATTATATCAAACAGTTCTGATACAGATACTAATCTTAAGATTATTTAATAAAGATATAAAAATGCATTACATAAATAAAATATAAAATATATAACTATAATCACACATTGGTAGAAGTGTTGGATCCAATGATGCTGGTAGCCTAGAGCTGTGGCCCCAACGCCAAGGCTGGGCTGACTGCATAGTAGTGTAGGAAACGTTTTAGAAGTCCAGATTCCTTGGCCCTGTCCTGGATTCAGTAGGTCTGAAGAGGGGCATGGAAATATGGAATTTTTAAAACTCCTCTTCATTTTTGTGTTCAGTCATGCCTGTGAGTCATAGGACTAGAGAACCTACTGAGTAAAGGCTCATTGGAAAAGGTGGGCCTTGGCTTACACAATAGTTTATCAAAGACCATTTACTGAATAGTAGCTATTTGCCAGGTACTAGGAATACAAAATCAAAAGTAAACCAACTATTAGAGAAGTTGTGATAATTCATTTAAAAGTGGTATATACAAGATGCCAGGGAGCTCATGAAAGAAATATTTATATCAAGAAGGATGCTCAGAATCACTTTTATGGAAGAAGTGAGGCTGCAGTTAAAGCTTGTAAGACAGAGAGAAGGATTTAGAGAAAAGAGACAAAGGTAATAGAACAGCAAGTATGAAGAGAGGAATATCAAAAAGAAAGCTTAGTTGAAAAGACATTTATTAAAATTAATAGTTTCTAAATATTCAAAAGTTTAAAGATACAAATGATTTAACCACTATTCAGGTACATTTCCCAAATGTATACACATCCATTTTCATAATGGAATAGTCCCCGGAATATGTTAATGCCATTTTTGTCTTTCCTATTGTTTTGAAAATACAGGGAATGAATGTTTTGAAAATACAGGGAATGAAAGATATAGTATCAGGATCTCAATCTTAGCTTCACCATTTAGTAAATATATGTCCTTGAGAAAAACATCTGCCCTTTCAAAGAGTCAATTTCTGCTTTATAAAAAATATTACTTCATGTTTTTTTATTAGAATTTAAGTGAAAACTGCACTGATTATTTTCCTCTCCAGGGCCACTTCCGTTCCTGGTCTCAGCATACGGTGCTACCAGTTGTCCAAACCAGAAACCTCGCTTATTGTTGACTATTCCCCCAGGGCCACCAACCCCACGAGGCACCTTTGTATAATTTAGGAATTCCTCCTAGCAGACTCAAGCCATGCCAGGGAAAACACTCAGGTGAGCTGGGCTCAAATTAGTTTTCAGCATCCACTCATTTCCTGAGCAGTCACCCTGTGCAAGGCAACACCTGCAGAACTGAGAACAGAATTCCTGTTTTCCTTTGCCTCAATGTCACATCCCAGCACTCCTCCAAGTACTACTATTATTGTTTTTCTTTTTTTTTTTTTTTAGTTAATATTTTTAATTGGAGGCTAATTACTTTACAATATTGTAGTGGTTTTTGCCATACACTGACATGAATCAGCCATGAGTGTACATGTGTTCCTCATCCTAAACCCCCCTCCCACCTCTCTCCTCATCCCATCCTTCAGAGTCCTTTGAACCTGTATACTTCTTGCCACCCTCAAAGCTCCTTTTCTTCAAACTACTCATCCTTATAACACAGATGATTTTTAGCAGCCTCTTCATTGGTTTCCAAATAGGAAAAGGAGTTCGTCAAGGCTGTATATTGTCACCCTGTTTATTTAACTTATATGCAGAGTACATCATGAGAAACACTGGACTGGAAGAAACACAAGCTGGAATCAAGATTGCTGGGAGAAATATCAGTAACCTCAGATATGCAGATGATACCACCCTTATGGCAGAAAGTGAAGAGGAACTCAAAAGCCTCTTGATGAAAGTGAAAGAGGAGAGTGAAAAAGTTGGCTTAAAGGTCAACATTCAGAAAACAAAGATCATGGCATCCGGTCCCATCACTTCATGGGAAATAGATGGGGAAACAGTGGAAACAGTGTCAGACTTTATTTTTCTGGGCTCCAAAATCACTACAGATGGTGACTGCAGCCATGAAATTAAAAGACGCTTACTCCTTGAAAGGAAAGTTATGACCAACCTAGATAGCATATTCAAAAGCAGAGACATTACTTTGCCAACAAAGATTCTTCTAGTCAAGGCTGTGGTTTTTCCTGTGGTCATGTATGGATGTGAGAGTTGGACTGTGAAGAAGGCTGAGCGCCAAAGAATTAATGCTTTTGAACTGTGGTGTTGGAGAAGACTCTTGAGAGTCCCTTGGACTGCAAGGAGATCCAACCAGTCCATTCTGAAGGAGATCAGCCCTGGGATTTCTTTGGAAGGAATGATGCTAAAGCTGAAACTCCAGTACTTTGGCCACCTCATGCGAAGAGTTGACCCATTGGAAAAGACTCTGATGCTGGGAAGGATTGGGGGCAAGAGGAGAAGGGGATGACAAAGGATGAGATGGCTGGATAGCATCACTGACTCAATGGACGTGAGTCTCAGTGAACTCTGGGAGTTGGTGATGGACAGGGTGGCCTGGCGTGCTTCGATTCACGGGGTCACAAAGAGTCAGACACGACTGAGCTACTGATCTGATCTGATCATTACATTTGGTATAACTTCCTCCATAATCTAACATGTAGTGAGAATTAAACTTTTCAAAGACAAACATCAATCACCTATCAATGTCTCTACTGAAAACCTAGCCTGGCAATGGCTTTATATTGCCCTGGAAAAAAGTATATAGAGTACTTCATGGGTACTGCTTCACAGAAATACAAAGTCTTTCGTGACTAATTAGTTCTCTTCTTACTTCTCTGGACTCCTTTATCCCCACTCCACATCGATTGCAGTGCTTCATGAAAATTG
Source organism: Bos mutus (assembly GCF_027580195.1). Taxonomy (NCBI): domain Eukaryota; kingdom Metazoa; phylum Chordata; class Mammalia; order Artiodactyla; family Bovidae; genus Bos; species Bos mutus. The sequence goes on along the minus strand of NC_091631.1, from coordinate 72,156,504 downwards.
TTCTGATTCCTCTGCTTCTTTGTGGATACTGCTTGTTTTCTGGAACTTTCAATTGCCTCTTTTTTTAAAAAAATACACTGAAATACAGTTGATACACAATATTATTTTAGTTTCAGATATACTACATAGTGGTTTGGTATTTACATACATAAATGAAATGATCAGCACAATAAGTCTAGAAACCATGCATCCTCATATAAAGTTATTGCAATCTTACTGATTAAATTTCTGACACTGTATATTATATCCCAAGGCTTATTTGTAACTGGAGGTTTGTAACCCTTAATCTCCTTCACCTATTTTGCCCATCCCCACTCTCTGGCAACCACCACTCTATATCTGAGCCTGTTTTCATTTGTTTGGTTTGTTTTTAAGACTCTACATATGAGATAATGCAGTACTTGTTTTTCACTGTCTGACTTATTTCACTTAGCGTAATATCTGCTAGATTCATCCATATTATTACAAATGGCAAAATTTCACTTATTTTTAATGTCTGAGTAATATATATATAGAAAATCCCATGGACAGAGGAGCCTGGTGTCCATGGGGTCGCAAAGAGTCGGACACGACTGAGAGACTTCACTTTCACTTTCTTTTCATATATATATATACACAGTGTACTGTGCTTAGTCACTCAATCGTGTCTGACTCTTTGCAACCCCGTGGACTCTAGCCCGCCAGGCTCCTCTGTCTATGAATATTCTCTAGGCGAGAATACTGGAGTGGGTTGCATTGCCCTCCTCCAGGGGATCTTCCCAACCCAGGGATCGAACCCAGGTCTCCCACATTGCAGGTGGATTTTTTACCATCTGAGCCACCAGGGAAGCCCAAGAATATTGGAGTGGGTAGCCTATCCCTACTCCAGGGGAACTTCTCAACCCAGAAATCGAACCAGGGTCTCCTGCATTGTAGGCAGATTCTTGACCAGCTGAGCTACCCAGGAAGCCATATATACATATATGTATATGTATATACACATACACACATACACTTTATCCAGTTGTCTATTGATAGATATGTAGGTTGCTTCCATATCTTGATAATTGTAAATAATGCTGCTGCTGTTGCTAAGTCACTTCAGTCGTGTCTGACTCTGTGTAACCCCATAGATGGCAGCCCACCAGGCTCCTCCAACCCTGTTACTCTCCAGGCAAGAACACTGGAGTGGGTTACCATTTTCTTCTCCAAAATAATGCTGCATGTACATTCAAATATATACTTTTGAACTTGTGTTTCGTTTTCCTTCAGTAAACACCCAGAAGTTAAATTGCTGGATCCTGTGATATTTCTACTTTTAACTTTTTGAGGAAACTCCATACTGTTATCCATAGAGTTGCATCAACTTACAATCTCACCAACAGTGCACAAATATTTCCTCTTCATCCTTTTTCACTATCACCAGTGTCTATTTTTTTATGACAGCTATTCTGCCAGGTGTTAAATGATATCTCATTGTGACTTTGACTTGCAATTCCTTGATGATTGGTCATTTTTAGCATCTTTTCATGTGTTAGATGCCCATCTGTATGTCTCTTTTGGAGTAATGCCTATTAAGGTCCTCTTTCCATTTTCTAATCAGATTGTTTTGATGGTGAGTTGTACGAGTTCTTTATATATATATATATATATATATATATATATATATATATATGATATTAATCCTTTATTTGTAAATATTTTCTCTCATTCATCAGGTGGCCTTTTCTTGACAGTTTTGTTGACAGTTTCCTTTGATGTGCAAAAGCTTTTAAGATTGATGTATTCCCACTTATTTTTGTTTCCATTTCCCATGCCTGGGGAGACAGATTTAAAAATATATATATTACTAAGACCAATATCAAAGCATAATGCCTATGTTTTTTTCCAAGAATACTATGGTTTTGCATCTTATATTTAGTCTTTAACCATTTTGAATTTGTTTTTGGATATAGTATGAGAAAGTATTCCAGTTTGATTATTTTGCATTTAGTAGTTCAGCTTTTCCAACACTATTTATTGAAGAGGCTGTCTTTTATACACTGTATATTGCCTCCTTTGATGTAAATTAATTGACCATATAAGTGTCAATTTATTTCTCAGATCCCTATTCTGTTCTACTGATCTTTGTGTCTCATTTTGTACCAGTACAATACTGTTTTGATTTCTGTAGTTTTGTAGTATAGTTTGCAAGCAGGGAGCATGATGTCACCATCTTTGTTCTCTCTCAATATTGCTTTGGTTAATTTGAGTCTTTTGTGGTTCCATACAAATTTTAGGATCATTCTAGTCCGTGAAAAATAATTTTGGTATCTTGATAGGAATTATGTAGATTGCTTTGAGTACTATGGCCATTCTAACAATATTAATTCTTCCAAACATGAGCTAAGTACATTTTTCTATGTTTTTATAATCTTCAATTTTTTCATCAGTGTCTTATAGTTTTCATAATACAACTCTTTTACCTCCTTTAGGTTTTCCCTTGGTATTTTATTCTTTTTTAATACAGTTGTGATTGTTTTCTTCATTTCTCTATCTGATAGATTGTTATTAGTATACAGAAACACAACAAATTTCTGTATATGAGTTTTGTATTATGTAATTTCACTGAATTAATGTATTAATTTTAACAGACTTTTGGTAGCAGCTATAGGATTTTTTGTATATAATATCATGCCATTTGCAAACATAGACAGTTTTGCTTCTCCCTTTCCAAGCTGGATTTCTATTATTGGTTTTTCATATTTGATGCTATAGCTAGAACTTGAAATACTACATGGAATAAAGTAGTGAGAACAAAAAGCCAGCTATGGACTAAAAGAAAATATTTGCAAATGATGTGATTGACAAGGGCTTGATTGCCAATATATATTAGCAGCTCATATGATTCAACGACAAAAGAATAAACAACTCAACTGGTCGTAGTAATTTTTTATGATCTCTAGAATTGCTGTGGTGTTTGTTGTAACTTTTCTTTCCTTTATGATTTTACGTATTTAGGCCTTTCTTTTTTTTTCTCCTGGACGAGTCTGGCTAAAGTTTTCTCAGTTTTGTTTATCTTTCAAAAAACTGCTTTTAGTTTCATTGGTTTTTTTCCTATTGTTTTTTAACTCAACTTCTTTTCAATCTGATTTACTATTTTCTGTCTTCTACTAACTTTAGGCTTTGTTTGTTCTTCCTTTTCTACTTCTTTTAATGTAAGGTCAAATTGTTTATTTAGAATTTTTCTTGTTTTCTGGGGTAGACTTGTATTTCTGTGAGTGTCCTTCATAGAACTGTTTTTCGTGCATTTCATAGGTTTTGGAAACAGGTATTTCCTTTTTTACTTACATCAAGGTGTATTTTTTGTTCCTCTGATTTCTTTAGTGACCTCTGATTTTCTTTCCTTTGATTTCTTTAGCTGTTTACTAGCATGTTGTTTAGACTCCATGTGTTTGAAATATTTTCTAGATATTTTCTTGGAGGTGTCTTTAAGTTTCACGTATTTGTGGTCAAAAATGACACTTGATATGATTTCAGTTTTCTAAAATTTATTGAGACATGTTTTGTGACTTAGTATGTGACTCTTCTGGAAAATGTTCCGTGTGTACTCAAGAGGAATGTACATTCTACTATTTTAGGATGGAATGTTTGTAGATATCTGTTAAGTCTACTCATCTAATATGTCATTTAACGTCACTGCTTCCTTATTGATTTTCTGTCTGGATGATCTATCCACTGATGTAAGTGTGGTGTTAGGGTCTCCTCAGTTCAGTTTGGTTCAGTTCAGTAGCTCAGTCCTGTCCAACTCTTTACGACCCCATGAATCACAGCATGCCAGGCCTCCCTGTCCATCACCAACTCCCAGAGTTCACTCAGACTCACGTCCATTGAATCGGTGATGCCATCCAGCCATCTCATCCTCTGTTGTCCCCTTCTCCTCCTGCCCCCAATCCCTCCCAGCATCAGAGTCTTTTCCAATGAGTCAACTTTTTGCATGAGGTGGCCAAAGTACTGGAGTTTCAGCTTTAGTGTCAGTCCTTCCAATGAATACCCAGGACTGATCTCCTAAAGGATGGACTGTTTGGATCTCCTTGCAGTCCAAGGGAATCACAAGAGTCTTCTCCAACACCACACTTCAAAAGCTTCAATTCTTCAGCGCTCAGCTTTCTTCACAGTCCAACTCTCACATCCATACATGACCACTGGAAAAACCATAGCCTTGACTAGACGGACCTTTGTTGGCAAAATAACGTCTCTGCTTTTTAATATGCTATCTAGGTTGGTCATAAGTTTCCTTCCAAGGAGTAAGCATCTTTTAATTTCATGGCTGCAATGATTTTGGAGCCCCCAAAAATAAAGTCTGACACTGTTTCCACTGTTTCCCCATCTATTTCCCCTGAAGTGATGGGACCGGATGCCATGATCTTTGTTTTCTGAATGTTGAGCTTTAAGACCATTTTTTCACTCTCCACTTTCACTTTCATCAAGAGGCTTTTTGTTCCTCTTCACTTTCTGCCATAAGGGTGGTGTCATCTGCATATCTGAGGTGATTGATATTTCTCCCAGGAATCTTGATTCAGCTTGTGCTTCTTCCAGCCTAGCATTTCTCATGATGTACTCTGCATAGAAGTTAAATAAGCAGGGTGACAATATACAGCCTTGACGTACTCCTTTTCCTATTTGGAACCAGTCTGTTGTTCCATGTCCAGGTCTAACTGTTGCTTCCTGACCTGCATATGGGTTTCTCAAGAGGCAGGTCAGGTGGCCTGGTATTCCCATCTCTTTCAGAATTTTCCGTAGTTTATTGTGATCCACACAGTCAAAGGCTTTGGCATAGTCAATAAAGCAGAAATAGATGTTTTTCTGGAACTCTCTTGCTTTTTCCATGAGCTAGAGGATGTTGGCAATTTGATTTCTGGTTCCTCTGCCTTTTCTAAAACCGTCTTGAACATCTGGAAGTTCATGGTTCATGTATTGCTGAAGCCTGGCTTGGAGAATTTTGAGCATTACTTTACTAGTATGTGAGATGAGTGCAATTGTGTGGTACTTTGAGCATTCTTTGGCATTGCCTTTCTTTGGGATTGGAATGAAAACTGACCTTTTCCAGTCCTGTGGCCACTGCTGAGTTTTCCAAATTTGCTGGCATATTGAGTGCAGCACTGTCACAGCATCATCTTTCAGGATTTGAAAGAGCTCAACTGGAATGCCATCACCTCCACTAGCTTTGTTCGTAGTGATGCTTTCTAAGGCCCACTTGACTTCACATGCCAGGATGTTTGGCTCTAGCTGAGTGATCAAACCATCATGATTATCTGGGTCATGAAGATCTTTTTTGTACAGTTCTTCTGTGTATTCTTGCCACCTGTTCTTAATATCTTCTGCTTCTGTTAGGTCCATACCATTTCTGTCCTTTATTGAGCCTATCTTTGCATGAAATGTTCCCTTGGTATCTCTAATTTTCTTGAAGAGATCTCTAGTCTTTCCCATTCTGTTGTCTTCCTCTGTTTCTTTGCATTGATAGCTGAAGAAGGCTTTCTTATCTCTTCTTGCTATTCTTTGGAACTCTGCATTCAGATGCTTATATCTTTCCTTTTCTCCTTTGCTTTTTGCTTCTCTTCTTTTCACAGCTATTTGTAAGCCTTCCCTAGACAGACATTTTGCTTTTTTGCATTTCTTTTCCATGGGGATGTTCTTGATCCCTGTCTCCTGTACAATGTCACGATCCTCATTCCATAGTTCATCAGGCACTCTGTCTATCAGATCTAGTCCCTTAAATCTATTTCTCACTTCCACTGTATAATCATAAGGGATTTGATTTAGGTCATACCTGAATGGTCTAGTGGTTTTCCCTACTTTCTTCAATTTGAGTCTGAATTTGGCAATAAGGAGTTCATGATCTGAGCCATAGTCAGCTCCCAGTCTTGTTTTTGCTGACTGTATAGAGCTGTTCCATTTTTGGCTGCAAAGAATATAATCAATCTGATTTCGGTGTTGACCATCTGGTGATGTCCATGTGTAGAGTCTTCTTTTGTGTTGTTGGACTCTTATTGCATTGTTATCAATTTCTCTCTTTAATACCTTCTGTTCTTACCTTATACATTTAGGGACTCTTGTTAGATGCATGAACTTACTTGGTGGCTCACATGCTAAAGAATCTGCCTGTAATGCAGGAGACCTGGATTTGATCCCTGGTCCAGGAAGATCCCTTGGAGAAGGGATTGACTACCCACTCCATTATTCTTGATTGGGAAATCCCATGAACAGAGGCGCCTGGTGGGCTACAGTTCATGGGATTGCAAAGAATCAGACACAACTGAGCAACTAATACAAACACATATTATATGCATATATGTTAATTAATGTTATATTCTCTTCTTATATGCATATCTTTATCATTATCTAATGCCTTTCTCTTTTTATAGACTTTATTTTAAAGTCCACTTTCTCAGATATGAGTATTGCTTATATTTACATGAAATAACTTTTTCCAACCCCTCACTTTCAGTCTTTGTGTGTCTTTAGCTCTGAAGTAAGTTTCTTATAAGCAGCATTTAGATGAATTCTGCTATTTTTTAAATCCAATTAGCCATTCCATGTCTTTTTTTAATGCACATAGTCCATTGACAATGAAAGTGTATATATATATGTACTTATTGTCATTTCCTTATTTTCTGTTTTTTTTATTTTTTTTCTTTGTTCTCATATTTTTCTTTTATTTTCTTCCCTTGTGATTTGATCATTTTCTTTAGTGGTATGTTTCTGGTCATTTCTTTAGGTTTTTGTGTATCTGTTGTAGGTTTTTGATTCATGGTTATGATGGAATTATAACAGGTATACCATATATGTTGACCTATAACTATAACTGCTTGCTTAAACTGAGAGCATTTAAGATCAAACACATTGTGCAAAGATATACATTTTTTTACTCTCCTCACCTCACTTTGTGCTTTTGATGTCATATTTTATATACTCATATTTATCCCTTAATGGTTTCTTGTAGTTATAGATTCCATATATATTTGCCTTTGCTAGTGGGAATTATCCTTTCCTATAAATTCTTATTGTACCTCTTTGTTTCCCCTTAGATAAGCCCCTTTAACATTACTCCTAGGATTGGTTTAGTATTGATGAACTCTTTTAGTTTTTGTTTTGTCTTAGAAGTTCTTGATTGCTCCTTCAATTATACATGATAACCTTGCTGGGTAGAATGTCCCACATTACAAAATTGTCCCTTTCATTACTTTACCTAAAGTTCTTGTGCAACTAACTTTTTACAAAATTTACTTCTTGAAGTAGAGTTGATGCTGTGTTCATTTCTTCTGTACATAAAGTGATTATTATATACATATAGATACATGTTCTTTCTCTTATCTTTTCCATTGTTTTTTATCATAGGATACTGAATATATTTCTTGTGCTATACAGGAGAAGTTTGTTGTCCATCCATTCTATATTATAAATAACAGCTTGCATCTGCTAATGCCAAACTCCCCGTTCTTCCTTCCATCTCCCTCCCCTTGGAAATCACAAGCCTATTTATCTCCTTCTGTTTTATAGGTATGTTCATTTGTGTTATATTTTAGATTCCACATGTAAATGATATCAAATGGTATTTGTTTTTCTCTTTCTGATCACTTTAGTTTCCTTCCCATCATGGCTGCAACAATTTAAATTCCTACCAACAATATAGGAAGAATTCCTTTCTCCATACTCTCTACAGCATTTGTTATTGGTTGATATTTTAATGATGGTCATTACAACTCACGGAGAAGGCAATGGCACCCCACTTCAGTACTCTTGCCTGGAAAATCCCATGGACAGAGGAGCCTGGTAGGCTGCAGTCCATGGGGTCGCTAAGAGTCTGACACGACTGAGTGACTTCACTTTCACTTTTCACTTTCATGCATTGGAGAAAGAAATGGAAACCCACTCCAGTGTTCTTGCCTGGAGGATCCCAGGGTGGGCTGCCGTCTATGGGGTCGCACAGAGTTGGACACGACTGAAGCAACTTAGCAGCAGCAGCAGCATTCCAACTCATGTGAAGTGGTACCACATAGTAGTATTGATTTGCAATTCTCTAACAAATAGTAATGATGATCATTTTTTCATGTTCCTATTGGCCATCTGTACATCTTCTTTGGAGAAATGTCTATTTAGGTCTTATTCCTGTTTTCTGACTGGGCTTTTTGCTTTTTTGTTACTAAATTGTATGAGCTATTTGTGTATTTTGGAAATTATAAGTTGTCTCTTTACTTGTGGTTTCCTTTGCTATGCAAAAGCTAACAAGTTAGATTAGGTCTATTTGTTTATTTTTACTTTCATTTATTTTCCCTTGGGAAAGTGACTTTAGAAAACATTACCATGATTTATATCAGAGAATATTTTGCATATGTTCTCTTCTAGGAGATTTATGTTGTCATGTCTTATTTTTAAGTCTTAAAGTCATTTAGAGTTTACTTTTGTATACGGTGTGAGGGTGTACTCTAAATTCATTGGTGTGCATGCAGCTGTCCAGCTTTCCCAGGACCACTTGCTAAAGAGACTATCTTTTACCCATTGTATTCAGTCAGCCTCAAACAACATCCATTTGTTTCATTCTGTAACATATCACAGAAAAATCTGAATGAACTTTTTAGCCAACACAATATGTTCTTGCCTTCTTTGTCAAATAATAATTGACCATAAGCCTATGGGTTTATTTCTGGACACTATTCTGTTTCATTGATCCATGTGTCTATTTTTGTGCCAGTATCATGCTGTTTTAATTATTTTAGACTTGTAGTATTGTCTAAACTCTGAGAGGGTTATGCCTCCTGCTTTGTTCTTTTTCTTCAGGATTGCTTTGGCAATTCTGTGTCTTTATATGCTTCCATATAAATTTTAGTATTATTTGTTCTAGTTCAGTGAAACTAAAGGTCTACTTTGCTGTGGAGGTCTCTTAAACTATCAACAATTTTAAAAATTCCTTTTTCTTTATTCTGTTCAGTATAGGTGATTTCTACTACTCTGCCTTCCAGATTACTGATCTGTTGGTATCATCTAACTTACTATTTCTAGTTTATTGTTTATTTCATTTATTTTATTTTTCAGCTCTATTTGGTTCTTTATATTTTCTACTTTTGTTGAAATTCTCACTGTGTGCATTCATTCTTCACATGAATTTACTGAGAATCTTTATGATCATTTCATCTTTGGCTTCATTCAGTTCAGTTCAGTCACTCAGTCGTGTCCGACTCTTTGTGACCCCATAAATCGCAGCATGCCAGGCCTCGCTGTCCATCACCAACTCCCAGAGTTCACCCAGACTCACGTCCATCGAGTCAGTGATGCCATTCAGCCATCTCATCCTCCATCGTCCCCTTCTCCTCCTGCCCCCAATCCCTCCCAGCATCAGAGTCTTTTCCAATGAGTCAACTCTTCACATGAGGTGGCCAAACTACTGGAGTTTCAGCTTTAGCTTGACATCATTACAATCATCTTTATCAAGTATACTACTTCAGTTCAGTTCAGTTCAATTGCTGAGTCGTGTCCGACTCTGCGACCCCATGAATCGCAGCACACCAGGCCTCCCTGTCCATCACCAACTCCCGGAGTTCACTCAAACTCACCTCCACCAAGTCAGTGATGCCATCCAGCCATCTCATCCTCTGTCGTCCCCTTCTCCTCCTGCCCCCAATCCCTCCCAGCATCAGAGTCTTTTACAGTGAGTCAACTCTTCGCATGAGGTGGCCAAAGTACTGGAGTTTCAGCTTTAGTATCAGTCCTTCCAAAGAAAACCCAGGACTGATCTCCTTTAGAATGGACTGGTTGGATCTCCTTGCAGTCCAAGGGACTCTCAGGAGTCTTCTCCAACACCACAGTTTAAAAGAATCAATTCTTCAGTGCTCAGCTTTCTTCACAGTCCAACTCTCACATCCATACATGATCACAGGAAAAACCATAGCCTTGACTATACAGACCTTTGTTGGCAAAGTAATGTCTCTGCTTTTTAATACACTATCTAGGTTGGTCATAAATTTCCTTCCAAGGAGTAAGCATCTTTTAATTTCATGGCTGCAGTCACCATCTGCAGTGATTTTGGAGCCCCAAAAAATAAAGTCTGACATTGTTTCCACTGTTTCCCCATCTGTTTCCCATGAAGTGATGGGACCAGATGCCATGATCTTTGCTTTCTGAATGTTGAGCTTTAAGCCAACTTTTTCAGTCTCCACTTTCACTTTCATCAAGAGTTTTTTGAGTTCCTCTTCACTTTCTGCCATAAGGGTGGTGTCATCTGCATATCTGAGGTTATTGATATTTCATTCCTGGCAATCTTGATTCCAGCTTGTGCTTCTTCCAGCCCAGCGTTTCTCATGATGTACTCTGCATATAAGTTAAATAAGCAGGGTGACAATATACAGCCTTGACGTACTCCTTTTCCTATTTGGAACCAGTCTGTTGTTCCATGTCCAGTTCTAACTGTTGCTTCCTGACCTGCATATAGGTTTCTCAAGAGGCAGGTCCGGTGGTCTGGTATGCCCATTTCTTTCACAATATGGTGTACTACTTATCTCCACTTTGTTTAGTTCTTTTCTGTTCTGGGTTGTTCCTTCATTTGGAACATACTCCTCCATCTCCTCATTCTGTTTAACTCTATGGGTTTATTTCAGTGAGTTAGGCTGGTTATGTTACTCAATCTTGGAGAAGTACTCTTATGTAAGAAACATCCTGTGAGGCTCAGCAGCACAGTTTTCTCTGGTTACCAACGTTACGTGTTCTAGGGCTTCTTCATATGTGGTCTATGCATGCTATTCTGTTGTGGTGGGGTCATATATTCTGAGTACACTGGTAGGCAGGCTGGCCCTAACCCAGTTGTATAAGGCTGTGCCTCAAACAGCAGATACAGCCCCACTGGAGTCCAGGGTATGCATCCTACATGGCTGCTGTGGGGATGTTGCATGCCCACTGCTGAGCTGGGCCAGTTATGCACACAGCTGTCTGTGAAGGCTGTAGGATAAGGAGTGGGCATAGGACTGGTGCTAGCCTGTTGAAGAGTAAACTTAAATATTTTAGCCAAATCTTGCACTCATCTCACACATTAGTAAAGTAATGCTCAATATTCTCCAAGCCAGACTCCAACAGTATGCGAACCGTGAACTTCCAGATGTTCAAGGTGGATTTGGAAAAGGCAGAAGAACCAGAGATCAAATTGCCAACATCTGCTGGATCTTTGAAAAAGCCAGAGAGTTCCAGAAAAACATCTACTTCTGCTTTATTGACTATGCCAAAGTCTTTGACTGTGTGGACCACAAAAACCTGTGGAAAATTTTGAAAGAGATGGGAATACCAGACCACCTGACCTGCATCCTGAGAAACCTGTATGCAGGTCAGGAAGCAACAGTTAGACTGGACATGAACAACAGACTGGTTCCAAATAGGAAAAGGAGTACGTCAAGGCTGTATATTGTCACCCTGCTTATTTAACTTATATGCAGAGTACATCATGAGAAAATCTCGGCTGGATGAAGCACAATCTAGAATCAAGATTTCCGGGAGAAATATCAATCACCTCAGATATGCAGATGACACCACCCTTATGACAGAAAGCTAAGAAGAACTAAAGAGCCTCTTGATGAAAGTGATAGAGGAGAATGAAAAAGTTGGCTTAAAGCTCAACATTCAGAAAATGAAGATCATGGCATCTGGTCCCATCACTTCATGGGAAATAGATGGGGAAACAGTGGAAACAGTGACAGACTTTATTTTCTTGGGCTCCAAAGTCATTGCAGATGGTGAATGAAGCCATGAAATTCAAAGATGCTTGCTCCTTGGAAGAAAGGTTATGACCAACCTAGACAGCATATTAAAAAGCAGAGACATTACTTTGCCAACAAAGGTCCATCTAGTCAAGGCTATGGTTTTTCCAGTGGTCATGTATGGATGTGAGATTTGGACTAAAAGAAAGCTGAGTATTGCAGAATTGCTGCTTTTGAACTGTGGTGTTGGAGAAGACTCTTGAGAGTACCTTGGACTGCAAGGAGATCAACCAGTCCATCCTAAAGGAAATCAGTCATTAATATTCACTGGAAGGACTGATGCTGAAGCTGAAACTCCAATACTTTGGCCACCTGATGCAAAGAGCTGACTCATTTGAAAAGACCCTGATGCTAGGAAAGATTGAAGGCAGGAGGAGAAGGGGATGACATAGGATGAGATGGTTGGTTGGCATCACTGACTCAATGGACATGAGTTTGAGCAAGCTCTGGGAGTTGGCAATGAACAGGGAGGCCTGGCGTGTTGCAGTCCATGGGGTCTCAAAGAGTTGGACACAACTGAGCGACTGAACTGAACTGTTTATATTCCATTTCTGAGCATAGATATCACTTTTCCTGGTACTCTTCCCTCAACAAAGTAGTTTGAGCTTCTCATCTATGTTTTTCTTTGCCCAAAACAAGTATTTTCTCTCTGTAATACATTTATCCTATATTATAGTATGTATAACTATCTTCCCAGCTAGGCAATAGTTGTGTATTTTACCCAAATACTAAATTGATCCATCTGTGAACAGACATTGTCTTCTTTCATCAACTCATGGGTGTGAGTTTATAAAGAGGAGCTAGTGAAAGTGGTGGATACACAGGGGATCTAGAGTGTTTGTTTATGTAGCTTATTTGTGTACTCTGATCCTGTTTATGTTTAGCCTTGCTGTTGTTGTTCAGGCACTAAGGCATGTCCAACACTTTGTAACTTCATGGATTGTAGCATGCCAGGCAGGCTTCCCTGTCCATCATCTCCCAGGGTTTGCTCAAACTCATGTCCACTGAGTTGGTGGATGCCATCAAACCATCTCATCCTCTGTTGTCCCCTTCTGCTCCTGCCTTCAAACTTTCCCAGAATCTGGGTTTTTTCCAGTGAGTCAGCTCTTTGTATCAGGTAGCCAAAGTACTGGAGTTTCAGATTCAGCATCAGTCCTTTCAATGAATATTCAGGGTTGAATACCATTAGGGTTGACTAGTTGGATCTCCATGTAGTCCAAGGGACTCTCAAGAGCCTTTTCCAACAACACCACAGTTCAAAAGCAGCAATTCTTCAATACTCAGCTTTCTTTATAGTCCAACTCTTACATCCATACATGACTACTGGAAAAATTATAGCTTTGAAAAGATGGACATTTGTTGGAAAAATGATGTCTCTGCTTTTTAATATACTGTTTAGGTTTATCATAGCTTTTCTTCCAAGGAACAAGTGTCTTAATTTTGTGGCTGCAGTCACCATCTGCAGGGATTTTGGAACCCCCCAAAAATAAAGTCTGTCACTGTTTCCATTGTTTCCCCATCTATTTGCCATGAAATGATGGGACCAGATGCCATGATCTTAGTTTTTTGAGTGCTGAATTTTAAACCAGCTTTTTTACTCTCCTCTCTTCACCCTCATCAAGAGGCTGTTTAGTTCCTCTTCCCTTTCTGCCATTATCATGGTATTATTTGCATATCTGAGGTTGAAATTTCTCCTAACAATATTGATTCCAGCTTATGCTTCATCCAGCCTGGCATTTTGCATGATGTACTCTGCATAGAAGTTTAAAAAGCAGTGTGACAATACAGAGCCCTGATATATTCCTTTCCCAATTTGAAATTAGTCCATTGTTCATTGTCCATTTCTAACTGCTGCTTCTTGACCTGCATACAGATTTCTCAGGACGCAGGTCAGGTGGTCTGGTAGTCCCATCTCTTTAAGTATTTTCCACAGTTTGCTGTGATCCACACAGTTAAAGGCTTTAGCATATTCAACAAAGCAGAAATAAAGGTTTTTATGGAATCACTTTGCTTTTTCTATGATCCAATGGATCTTGGCAATTTGATCTCTGGTTCCTCTGCCTTTCCTAATTCTAGCTTGTACATCTGGAAATTCTCGGTTCATGTACTGTTGAAGCCTAGTTTGAAAGATTGTGAGCATTACCTTACTAGCATGTGAAATGAGTGCAAATGTGTGATAGTGAACATTCTTTGGTATTTCCTTTCTTTAGAACTGGAATGAAAACTAGTATCTTCCAGTCCTGTGACCACTGCTGAGTTTTCTAAATTTGCTGACTTATTGAGTGTAGCACTTTAATAGCATCATCCTTCAGGATTTTAAAAGGCTCAGCTGGAATTCCAACACCTCTATTAGCTTGTTTGTTGTAATCCTTCCCAGGGCCCACTTGACTTCACACTCCAGGATGTCTGGCTCTAGGTGAGGGACCAAACCATTATGGTTATCTGGGTCATTAAGACCTCTTTTCTATAGTTCTTCAGTATATTCTTGCCACCTCTCTTAATCTCTTCTGGTTCTGTTAGGTTGTTGCCATTTCTGTCCTTTATTGTGCCCATTTTTGCATGAAATGTTCCCTTGTTATCTCCAGTTTTCTTGAAGAGATCTCTGGTCTTTTCCATTCTATTTTTCCTCTCTTTCTTTGCACTGTTTACTTAAGAAGGCTTTCTTATCTCTCCTTGTTATTCCCTGGAACTCTGCATTCAGTTGGGAATATCTTTCCCTTTCTCCCTTTCCTTTCACTTCTCTTCTTTCTCAGCTCTTTGTAATGCCTTCTTAGATAACCTATATGCCTTCCTGCATTTCTTTTTCTTTGGGACAGTTTTGGTCATGGCATCTTGTATAATATTATGAACTTCCAACCATATTTCTTCAGGCACTCTGTCTATCAGATCTAATCCCTTGAATTTATTTGCCACCTCCATGTTTAATCATAAGGGATTTGATTTAGGTCATATCTAAATGGTCTAATGGTTTTCCCAACTGTTTTCAATTTAAGGCTGAATTGTGCAATAAGGAGTTCATCATCTGAGCCACAGTTAGCTCCTGGTCTTGTTTTTGCTGACTGAATAGAGCTTCTCCATCTTTTGCTGAAAAGAATATAACCAATATGATTTCAGTAATGACCACCTGGTGATGTCCATGTGTAGAGCTGTCTCTTGTGTTGTTGGAAGAGGGTGTTTGCTATGATCAGTGTGTTCTCTTGGCAAAACTCAGTTAGCCTTTGCCCTGCTTCATTTTGTACTCCAAGGCCAAGCTTACCTGTACTCCAGGTATCTGGACTTCCTACTTTTGCATTCCAATCCTCTATGATGAAAAAGACACTTTTTTGTGTGTGTGTGTTACTTCCAGAAATTCATGTAGGTCTTCATAGAACCTGTCAGCTTCAGCTTCTTTGGTATCAATGGTTTGGTCACTGACTTGGAATACTGTGATGTTGAATGATTTGCCTTGAAAATGAACTGAGATCATTCTGTTGTTTTTGAGATTGCACCCAAGTACTGCATTTCCTACTCTGTTGACTATGATGGCTACTCCATTTCTTCTAAGGGTTCTTGCCCATAGTAGTAGATACAATGGTCATCTGAATTAAATTTGCCCATTCTCATTCATTTTAGTTGACTGACTCTTAAAATGTTGATGTTTACTCTTGCCATTTCCTGCCTGACTACATCCAGTTTACCTTGATTCATGGACCTAACGTTCCAGGTTCCTTCCTATGCAATATTGTTCTTTACTGCATTGGACTTTACTTTCACCACTTTCAGACACATACAAATCTGAGCATTATATCCGCTTTGGCCCAGGCTCTTCATTCCTTCTGGAGCTATTTCTCCACTTTTCCCTAGTAGCATATGGGACACCTACAGACCTGAGGGGGTCATCTTCAGGTGTCACATCTTTTTGCTTTTTCATACTGTTCATGGGGTTCTTGAGGGACGAATACTGGAGTGGTTTGCCATTCCCATCTTCAGTGGACCAGGTGTTGTCAGAAATGGGTTTGTTTTTGTGTGTGTGTCAGAACTCTCCACCATGACCTGTCCATCTTTGGTGGCCCTGCACAGCACAGCTCATAGTTTCATTTACATGGGCTGTGATGGGGTTTCCAGCCCAACCTTATGACGTGGTGGGTTTGACAAAACCAAGGTCATGATGAGTAGTCCTGAATGCTGTAGTGCCCTATGGTGAGATGCCCCATCTACCAAGGCATGGTAGCATGCTAGCAGCTGTTCTTCAAAAGGCATATTATTCTCTAATCTGATGATATGCCTTTGTTATAGACACCAAGTCTGTGTTGCTTTCCACTGCAACTTGCCATATACAAAATAGCACCCTGATATCTCAAGCATTATAAGATTTTTCGTGTGTCATGTTCTCAGACACAGGGCTCTTTACACTGCAGCCCATACCTGCTACTAAGCCCTTTTCCCATGTGGGCCCTATTAAAGTGGTAGCCTTTCTTATTTTCTAGTATATGGATCAGAAAGATACTCATTGTGAAATATGCTACTTCTAGAACCTGAAAAGGCTACCAAGATTGTCTTTCTTCTTTGTATTGGGAGATGAAATATGAAATGATTTGTCCTTTACTTTGGATGGATGCCCTGATACACCTCTGACAACTGGAGACCAAAGAATTTCTATGATATAGTGAGCTCCTGAATTGTCATAGAGCTTGTCTCCTGCCCTCTCAAGAATGTGTCTTACATAGACTTCCAACGTGGTATGTACTTCTTGTTTACTTGGCATAGCTAACTGATATTGTCAAGATAACAGCTCACATGGCTTCAGACTATATTTTGACAACGTGAGGTAAAATTGTTAAATGAATATCCTTGTGCTTTTCATAAATAAAACTATTTCTGATTTTCTTTTCTGCTATATAGAGAAGATAATACATTTGCCAAATCATTGGTTATATACCATGTAGCATGAAATCTGATGAACAAAGATATTACATATAGTAAAAGCTGTCACTTATTTGTGTCCCACTCTTTGTGACTCTATGGACTGTAGCACTCTAGGATCCTCAGTCCATGTAATTTTCCAGGCAGGAATATTGGAGCAGATTCCCATTTCCTACCCCAGGGGATCTTCCCGACCCAGGGATTGAACCTGCAGCTCTTGGGTTTCCTGCATTGGCAGGTGGATTTTTTCCCATTGCACTGAGCCATAGAGGAAGACCCCAGTTATATTCAACCAGCTTCTTAAAGTTAAGTGTTACCATTTGGGCTCAATTGTTTTGGCCCCTATCATTCCCATTGCTGTTGATGAGCCTAGTTCTGCAATGGTCTCTCCTACCATCAGCCCTGCTCTACAGAGGAAAATCTACTCCCAGATTTTTAGTAATCTTAGTGCCCCTCCCACAAGTGTATTCCATATAGCCTTAATAAATGGTATATCCTCTGTCGCTCCCCCTTGGAAGAATCCACCTTCTTTTAATAAAAGCTTAAAATAATTTTAATAAATAATGAAAATGAATGATTGCAGGAGTTTATAACCATAAGAAATAAGACATCATGAGCAAGAACCAACAGAAATAGAAAAAAAATTAAGTAAGAGATTTAGACATTGGAAATTACCAAATGTGAAGTATAAAACAGGCATCCTATTATATTTAAGGAAATGAATGATGAATTTGAAAACATAGGAGAAACTATAAAAAATGAGTTGTCTATTTGAAAAATAAATAAGAAAAAATTATGGGAATGAAAAAATTCAAGAATTAAAAAAAAAAACTAATAAACCCAATCATTATGATAAAATAATAGGTTTAAAGAATAAAACCTAATCTGATGAGTTTTCCAGCCATAAAGAGTTTATCCACTCTACATGCCTACTTCCCTGAATCTTTAAATCCCTTATTACATCACAGCACACCTGGCATTTCAACCTCACTTAGCATGAACAATTGCTTTCCCCATGCTTCTGGAAGTCATTCTAGAGGCAATTCCTCATCATCTTCTAGGGTCCTGTTCAGTTCGTTCACTTCAGTTGCTCAGTTGTGTACGACTCTTTGCAACTCCATGGATTGCACGTGAGGCTTCCCTGTTCATCACCAACTCCCGGAGCTTGCTCAAACTCATCTCCAAGTTGGTGATGCTGTCCAACCATCTCATCCTCTGTCATCCCCTTCTCCTCCTCCCTTCAATCTTGCCAGCATAAAAGTCTCTTCCAATGAGTCAGTTCTTCGAATCAGGTGGTCAAAGTATTGGAGCTTCAGCTTCAGTCCTTCCAATGAACACCCAGGACTGATCTCCTTTAGGATGGACTGGTTGGATCTCCTTGCAGTCCAAGGGACTCTCAGGAGTCTCCTCCAACACCCCAGTTCAAATGCATCAATTCTTCGGTGCTCAGCTTTCTTCACAGTCCAACTCTCACATCCATACATGACCACTGGAAAAACCATAGCATTGAAAAGACAAACCTTTGTTGTCAAAGTAATGTCTCTGCTTTTTAATATGCTGTCTAGGTTGGTCATAGCTTTTCTTCCAAGGAGTAAGAGTCTTTTAAATTCATGGCTGCAGTCACCATCTGCAGTGATTTTGGAGCCCCAAAATTAAAGTCTCTCACTGTTTCCATTGTTTCCCCATCTATTTGCCATGAAGTGATGGGACAAGATGCCATGATCTTACTTTTCTGAACGTTGAGTTTTAAGCCAACTTTCACTCTGCTCTTTCACTTTCATCAAGAGGCCCTCAAGTTCTTCCACTTTGTGCTATAAGGGTGGGGTCATCTGCATATCTGAGGTTATTGACGTTTCTCCCGGCAGTCTTGATTCCAGCTTATGCTTCATCCAGCCTGGCATTTCGCATGATGTACTCTGCATATAAGTTAAATAAGCAGGGTGACAATATACGGCCTTGACATACTCCTTTCCCAATTTGGAACCAGTCTGTTGTTCCATGTCGGGTTCTAACTGTTGCTTCTTGACCTGCATACATATTTATTAGGAGGCAAGTCAGGTGGTTTGGTATTCCCATCTCTTGAAGAATTTTTCACAGTTTGTTGTGATCCACACAGTCAAAGGCTTTGGCATAGTCAATAAAACAGAAGTAGATGTTTTTTCTGGAACTCTCTTGCTTTTTTTGATGATCTAGCTGATGTTGGCAATTTGATCTCTGGTTTCTTGGCCTTTTCTAAACCCAGCTTGAACATCTGGAAGTCCATGGTTCACGTACTGTTGAAGCCTGGCTTGGAGAATTTTGAGCATTACTTTGCTAGTGTGTGAGATGAGTGCACTTGTGCAGTAGTTTGAGCATTCTTTGGCATTGCCTTTCTTTGGGATTGGAATGAAAACTGACCTTTTCCAGTCCTGTGGCCACTGCTGAGTTTTCCAGATTTGCTGGCATATTGTGTGCAACACTATCACAGCATCATCTTTCAGGATTTGAAATAGCTCAACTGGAATTCCATCACCCCCACTAGCTTGTTCATAGTGATGCTTCCTAAAGCCCACTTGACTTCACATTCCAGAAAGTCTGGCTCTAGCTGAGTGATCACACCATTGTGGTATCTGGGTCATGAAGATCTTCTTTGTATAGTCTTCTGTGTATTCTTACCACCTCATCTTAATATCTTCTGCTTGTTATGTCCATATCGTTTCTGTCCTTCATTGAGCCCATCTTTGCATAAAATGGTCCCTTGGTATCTCTAAGTTTCTCGAAGAGATTGCTAGTCTTTCCCATTCTATTGTTTCCTCTATTTCTTTGCACTGATCACTGAGGAAGGCTTTCTTATCTCTCCCTGCTATTCTTTGGAACTCTGCATTCAAATGTACCCATCTTTCCTTTTCCCCTTTGCCTTTAGCTTCTCATTTTCACAGCTATTTGTAAGGCCTCCTCAGACAACCATTTTGCATTTTTGCATTTCTTTTTATTGGGGATGCTCTTGATCACTGCCTCCTGTACAGTGTCACAAACCTCTGTCCATATTTCTTCAGGCACTCTGTCTATCAGATCTAGTCCCTTGAATCAATTTGAAACTTCCACTGTATAATTGTAAGGGGTTTGATTTAGTTCATACCTTAATGGTCTTGTGGTTTTCCATTTAAAACTTCCATTTAAGTCTCAATTTTGCAATAAGGAGTTCATGATCTGAGCCACAGTCAGCTCCCTAGGTCCTGGATAGGTTATAAATTCTGTTATCTTGGAAAGTTAAATCATTAAACTCCCTTCTCCATTCTTATGTGTCTGTTCTTTTGATTAAGCACCCTCAGAATTCAGTCTAAGGTGCAGTTATTTGGTTTCTGCCTATCCAAGCTATTGAGGTTTTGTAGCTTTTTTGGATATAGTTCCTTTCCTCCATTTTCAAGCTCAGTACTTCCCAGCTTGTTTATGCTATACAACATCTTAGTTAATTATGTTTTAAATGGTAAGGGGGCATTTCTTCAGTTGAAGGTGAACAGGTACAGAGAAAGCTGGCCAGGTCTGCAGGCTCAGAGGTTTCAGGGAAATGTAAGCATTTAAGATTTTGAGGAAACAAGCTGGGGGCTTCCTAGTAGGTCATCAGTAAATAATCTGCTTGTAATGCAGGAGATGCAAAGGTGTGGTTTTGATCCCTAGGTCAGGTAGATCCCCTAGAGGAGGAAATGGCAACTCACTCCAATATTCTTGCTAGGAAAATCCCATGGACAGAGGAGGCTGGCGGCTACAGTCCATGGGGTCACAAAGAGTCAGATATGACTGAGCAACTGAGCATTGAAGGAGCAGCAGAGGGAAGCAAGGCAGATGTTCCCACCACATATGTTAGGATCCTGTTCTTTCAGAGCAGACTTGCATTGACTAGGAGTTTAACCTTCTTTGAAGTTTAGCTACTCTGCCTGACCTCCCTCTGTAGGAGATAAAGGCCACTTGTAAGTTATAAAGAAGGCCTACTGGCTTGCACACTGGCTTTCCATTGGCTATTGATTGGCTTCAGTCTTTTTGTAGTCTTTTTTTTGAGTGTCAAGTGAGCTTAGTAACAGCCATCCAGTCTCACTGTTCTTACAATTACTTTTCCCTTATACTTTTTGAATGCTTGAGATGCAGATCGTAGTTCCTTTCCTTCCACCATTTTACCAAGTCAGCTTAATGCCCTCAAAAGCTGTGACTATTTGACCACCACCATGCACCTAGGACTGTCTGTGGTCCACCTACTTCCAGTGATGGAGCTGACATTGCCAGCTGAGTATTAATTGATTTTATTCCAAAACACAATCACCTGCTTTCCCAAGCCACACCAGGGGCCAACTGTTGCAGAATGAGTTCCCTGGGAATTAGAATCTGCTATGAGGTTTCTTTTGAAGAATGTTTGTTAGGGAATAGCCTAATATCAATATCTATGGTGGGGACAAGGAATCAGAAGTGAGCAGAGGGAGAAGTTCATCTGTGATGCAAGTTGAACAACAGACTTCATCAAAAAATGCTGAAGCAAAAATGGCCCATGAGAGTTATCCTCCACTGGGTAAAAAATGGTCATGCCTCTATGCCACTGCCTTAATCAGTAAGTAGATGTGACCTCACATGGGAACAGTGAATTTGGGCAAGGGGTCTCACTGCAATTTTGCCAATAGAGAGGGGCCGGTAGCTTAGTGCTGTTTGCAAAGAGCACTCTCAGTAGTTAAAACAACAGTCTTTTTTTTTTTTTTTTTAATTGGAAGAAAACTGCTTTAGAATGTTGTGTTGGTGTTTGAAGTACAATGCAAATCAGCCATAATGATACATATTGTAATATATAATGTCTCCTCCCTCTTGAACCTCCATCCCTTTCCGCCCATCCTACCCTTCGAGGTCAGCACAGAGTGCCAGGCTAGGATCCCTGTGTTATATAGCAAATTTAACCAGCTAGCCATGGATATCTAGGAGCATGCAAAGGACTCCACCACACAGGAGAGCCAGCTTTCAAATCTACACAATCTGATCAAAGAGTTTTTACTCTTAATCTCTATGCTATACTGTCTCTCTCAGTTCAGTTCAGTCGCTCAGTTGTGTCCGACTCTTTGTGACCCCATGAATCGCAGCACGCCAGGCCTCCCTGTCCATCACCAACTCCCGGAGTTACTGAGACTCACGTCCATCGAGTCAGTGATGCCATCCAGCCATCTCATCCTCTATCGTCCCCTTCACCTCCTGCCCCCAATCCCTCCCAGCATGAGTCTTTTCCATTGAGTCAACTCTTTGCATGAGGTGGCCAAAGTACTGGATTTTGAGCTTTAGCATCATTCCTTCCAAAGAAATCCCAGGGCTGATCTCCTTCAGAATGAACTAGTTGGATCTCCTTGCAGTCCAAGGGACTCTCAAGAGTCTTCTCCAACACCACAGTTCAAAAGCATCAATTCTTTGGTGCTCAGCCTTCTTCACAGTCCAACTCTCACATCCATACATGACCACAGGAAAAACCATAGCCTTGACTAGATGGACCTTTGTTGGCAAAGTAATGTCTCTGCTTTTCAATATACTATCTAGGTTGGTCATAACTTTCCTTCCAAGGAGTAAGCGTCTTTTAATTTCATGGCTGCAGTCACCATCTGCAGTGATTTTGGAGCCCAGAAAAATAAAGTCTGACATTGTTTCCACTGTTTCCCCATCTATTTCCCATGAAGTGATGGGACCGGATGCCATGATCTTCGTTTTCTGAATGTTGAGCTTTAAGCCAACTTTTTCAGTCTCCACTTTCACTTTCATCAAGAGGCTTTTGAGTTCCTCTTCACTTTCTGCCATAAGGGTGGTGTCATCTGCATATCTGAGTTATTGATATTTCTCCCAGCAATCTTGATTCCAGCTTGTGTTTCTTCCAGTCCAGCGTTTCTCATGATGTACTCTGCATATAAGTTAAATAAGCAGGGTGACAATATACAGCCTTGACGTACTCCTTTTCCTATTTGGAACCAGTCAGTTGTTCCATGTCCAGTTCTAACTGTTGCTTCCTGACCTGCATGCAGATTTCTCAAGAGGTACTAAATATTTCTACCACTTTGCATACAAGAAAATTAAAACACAACAGAGTCATGCTACTCACCCAATACAATCTGAAATTGAACCTTAGTTTTCTTAAAACCAAAGGTTTATGGATCATTTGATTTCTTCTTATATCACCCATTTATCACTTATCCTACTGTGAAATTTCAAAATTGTGCTCATAGTTATTTCCATAATTTTCAGTAAAAATTTCTAAATTTGTATGTAATCAGTCACTTAGCTCTAATGCCAAATGTTAGATAACATCAACAAAAATAATGGCTAAGAAGTGATACACTTTTTAAGCTAAAAATAACCAAAACTCATCCTAATTTCCAAGTAAGTCATTAACAATATGATTCTGAAACACTGAAAAATAGAAAACTGGTTTCTGAACATGGCTTAACTGGCTTAGTAGCAACAAAAGCAAGCATTCATTAAGTAAATTTATAAAGATGATGCATGGCAAATCAAGCAATATGTTCAATTTGAATTTAACTCCTCTATCTGTAATTGATAGTCCACATGAAGATGGCTTAAATCACCTTTTTAAACCCTGCTCCTTTTTTATACTATTTCTTTTCTCACACCCATGTTTGGCCCAATGTGAACTACATTCACCAATTCCCTGAAGGCATCCCCAAATTTCCTATTTTTCTTTGTGCTTTTGATGATCCTGTTCCTTTTGCATAACTTTCTATCTCTACCCACTTTTCCATTAAACATATTTTGCCCTTTATCAACTAACACTTCACTTCTCTTTCAGTCTATCCACATATTCCATGAAGCCTTTCCTTGACCCCATCAATTGAATCACAGATATAAAACATTCACTGCCTCCAATGTGCCAAGTATTTCATGTATAATCCTTAAATCAACCTCATAAAACTGGTTTTATTCTCAACTTATTATTAATGGGGATACTGCCCTCACCTACTTTGCCCAAAGTCACACAGCTGTAAAATGACCAACCATCCTGGTTCTCTCAGTGTTAAAACTGAGACCAAGTGGTTTCTCTGACTGCAAAATCTTCAGTGTTAAAACTGGGACAGTTCTGGACAATCCAAGACCATCATTCACCCTACTGATAACTGGTAAGCTGATGGCTGGGACACAAACCCATGTCTATTTTACTTCAAAGCTCAAGTTCTATTACCATGTGTTGCCCCCTCTAATAACTGTTTTTAATTCCTGTGGTATCTTTTGAAAATTCTTTCATGAAAATTGTTATATCTAGCATTATATCATAATTATCTGTTTATTTGTTAAATTTCCTCCAATAACCTCTTTAAGATATGGGGCTATGTCTGGCTCATCTTTGGAGCTCAGGTAGCAGCTAGCATAAGACTAGCTGTGGGCTTGGTCCCAATACGTTTCTGGTATTATCACTTACTTCTTTACCTTCTCAGAGTGCTATCTTGACTGCTCTGTTTAAATCTGCACTCCACCTTCTCATCCCACTCTCCCAACCCCCTTAGGATGCTCCAGTTTTCCCTTCTGACACAGCACTATGACCTTTTAATATCCATGGCATACACTCACTGGTTTTTAGTGTTTATTGTCTGGTTCTCTCTGCTATGGCATAAACTCCACAAGGTCAAAATATTTTGTTCACGGTGGTATTCCAATAACCTAAAATAGTGTCAGTAATATAGAATATTTTCAATAAGTATTTGTAAATGAATGAATTAATTAGGTTATTTTATTACATGCAAAATGCACAAAAAGTAAAATGACCAGGAATGTATCAGGGCCACGAATAGTGCAAGAAAATCACAGAGAATGTCAGGATGGAGATGTCCTCTAAGCTAAAATTCAGGGCATTTATAGATGATGCTTTCTATCTCCTCAGCTTATAAAAGACAGATGTTCCTACGTCTCTCTAGAACTGCACTCTTAAATACTGTAGCCACTACATATGGAACACTTGAATTGAGGCTAGTCTGACTTGAGATATGATGTAAGTGTAAAATACACACCAGATCTCAAAATCTGAGTATGAATAAATGTAAAGTATCTTATTAGCATTGTTATATTGATTGCATACTGAAATGGTGATTTTTTTTGATATTAATATATTAGGTTGTCTTGGTCTGTTTGGACTTCTGTAACAAATTACATAGACTTGGTGGCTTTTAAACAACAGAAATTTATTTCTCATAGTTCTGGAGGCTGGAAAATCCAAGACACAGGTGTCAACAGGCTTGATGTCTGGTCCGAGTCCACATCTTGGTACGGAGACAGCCACCTTCTCTCTGTGTCCTCACATGGAGGAAGGGGAAAGAGAGTTCACTGAGATCTCTTTTATGGGGGCACTGATCCCATTCCAGAGAGCTCTGCCCTCCTAACCCAGTCACCCACTGAAGGTCCCTCGCATCCCCTAGTGAAGGGCCTGGAGCAGTCGATACCCACTGAATAAAATTAAAGCCTCTCTGCATCACCCCCTATCAGGCTCAGTGACTGCTCTCCTCCTTCCCTGCTCACAAGCTGCTGGCTCATTCTTCAGCTTTTAACTTCAAGAGCTTATTCAGGGAACATTTCATGACTATCCAAATTAGGTTGTGTCCTTCCTAACAAGCTTTAATAGACATCTTTTTTTCATTTATGTTGATTTCAACTCTACTCTCAACACTATAAACTGTATACAGAGTCTGGATTTTGCTGTTGCTATTTTAAGTGATTAAGTAATGAGTAAATACATACATAAATACACACCTTTTTGCCAATAGTTTAAAAGAAAGTAAAACATGATTAGCATCATAAAGTACACAATTTTCACCAAGTAAAATAAAACCCATTATAATCCAATTGGAATAAAACCCAAAGTCACAGGTGATCATATCACAGAATCAGAAAATCTTGATACAAAAGACACATCAGAACCTCTAGATCAGAGGTTCTAATCTATCCTATTTTCTTCATCCATTCTTTCTTTTTTCACTCGTCTGAGTGATAAATACATAAGTTATTGTGGTGTAGAAACTAGGAGCATGGGCTCTGAAATCAGACCGCCTGAGTTGGAGTCCTGAGTTTGCCATTTGTTAGGTGTGTAACATCGGGCACATTACTTAATCTCTGTACCTCAGTTTTCTTACCTTAAAATGGGGATAAAAACTGTATTACCTTTATAAAGTTGTACATGTAAAATGTCCAAACATTATCTGATACACAGTAGTACATAAAATATTACCTATTACCTTTACTACTGTTTGTCAAGCACTATAATAAATACGGGGAATACACAAGTAAGACTGGAACCCTAATTTCAAGTGCTCACAGCCTAACAGCAGAAGTTTAAAATCTAAGAATCTCAGGTCCAGAAAGATTTTACATACTAACGTTTTCTAACGAGAACATCTCTTTCCTAACATATGGAGAAAATAAGTTGTATTTATGCAAAGGAAGTCATGTTATTATTTGCAGTAACTTCTAAGATTATCAATGCACCTGTGCTGTGCATAATTTATGTATAAATCAAATATATGCACATATTATTTTCTAGATGGGCATGTCAAATAGAATCTACTAGACATATTTAAAATTAACTACATAATACCAGACAATACACTCCCCATAAATGTGATGTAACCTTATTTTTCATATTGCCTTAATCACTTCCAAGTTTTGTGTCCTTTTTGGAACAAAAAAGAAAGAATATACTTAATTAAAAGTGCATAAAAGAACCAGGAGTAGTAATCTGGCTAAGAAGACATAATCTAAATCTAATCATGAAAAAAAATCAGACAAACCCCAAATAAAAAATAAATTTAAAAAATTTAAAAAGACAAAATTTGAAGCACCACCAAGCTGGAGGCAAGTTTCCCATTTCTACTTCAGTATCCCTTAGTATGGATGCAAGACCATCTGAAATCAGAAGTCGATGACAGGATACATACAAGAGCTTCAGGAGAATCTCTCTAGTTCTGGAATAGATAAATCCACAGCAAAGTTGGAGAGCTGGAGTTGGAATTCAGCACTCCTCCCATGATAATAAATAGAAGTAGAAAGAAAAATTGCAAAGATGTAGAAGAACTGAATATCAACCAGCTGAAATGTTACAGAGTCATGCATCTGAACACAGCAGAGTACGTATTTGTTTCAGTTGCACCTGGAACATTCCCCTGATCATATCCTCAGTCATAACACTTAAAAACAAACAAAATCATACAAAGTATGGTGTCTAACAATAATGAAATCAATCTAGGAATCATAACACAAAGATAATAGGAAAATACTCAAACACTTGGAATTCAGACAACATATTTCTAAAATATCCATAGGTCAAAGAGGAAGTTTCAAGGTAAATTAAAAAATATTTTGAACTTAAAGAAAATGAAAATGGAACATATTAAAATTTATGTGATGCAGCTGAAACAATGTTTAGAGAGAAATTTATAGCATTAAATGTTTATATTAGAAATGAAGGAAGGTCACAAATAATGTAAGCTTCAACCTTAAGAAACTAATACAAGAAGATAAAAATAAACCCCAAACAATGATGAGAGGAAATAATAAAGAGCAGAAATCAATGAAACTAAAACTGAAAAATAAAACAGATCATTGAAACCAAAAGCTAGTTCCTTAAGACATCCATTAATTTAGTAAACCTTTGGCAAAACAGATAACATAGAGATCTGAGATACCAACTACCAATACCAGGAATGTAATTAAAGCTGTCACTACAGATCCAACAGATATTAAAGGATAACAAAAATTATTATGAATAATTACCTGCACAAATTCAATAGCTTAAATGAGATAAACCAACTCCTCAGGAATCTTTTACACTAACAAAACTCAACGAAGATGAAAATAGATAACATAGATGATTGTGTGATGATTAAAGAAATTTAATTCATATTTAAAATATTGTAAAAAAAGAAATCTCTAGACCCAAACGTATATATGAGCAATAACACAAAATTTATATATTTTCCCCCAAGACATAGAAGAAGGAACATTTCCAAGCTCATTACAGTGCTACCTTGAGACCAAATAAGGACAACACAAGAAAACTATAAACCAAAATCCTAAACAAAGTACTAGCATATCAAATTCAGCAATATAGTAATATAACAATAACAGTATACCATGATAAAGTGAGGTGTATCCAGGAAAAACAAGATGATACAATATTCAAAAATGGAGCAATGTCATCTACCATGCTAAAAGTCCTTAAAGAAGAAAAAATGGTCACATGATTATATCCAGTGATGAAGAAAAATCATGGTAAAGAGCACATACATAATACCTTCAGTTAACATCATGCTTAAAAGTAAAGACTCTTGAGAGTCCCTTGGACTGCAAGGAGATCCAACCAGTCCATCCTAAAGGAGATCAGTCCTGGGTGTTCTTTGGAAGGACTGATGCTAAAGCTGATACTCCAATAGTTTTGGTTACCTCATGTGAAGAGTTGACTCATTGGAAAAGACTCTGATGCTGGGAGGGATTGGGGGCAGGAGGAGAAGGGGACAACAGAGGGTGAGATAGCTGGATGGTATCACCGACTCGATGGACGTGAGTTTGAGTGAACTCCAGGAGTTGGTGATGGACAGGGAGGCCTGGCGTGCTGTGATTCATGGGGTTGCAAAAATTCGGACACGACTGAGTGACTGAACTGAACTGAACTAAGAGTAAAAGATGCTGCTGTCCCCCTAAAACATATAAAGATAATTGCTTTTCAGTTTCATTGATTTCTGCTCTTTATTATTTCCTCTCTGGTCTTTGCTTTGGGTTTATTTTTATCTTTTTAAATGTTTGTTCATACCACTCCTTGTCATCATACTGGAAGTCTTGGCCAGTGCAACAAGGCAAATGAGATAGAAAGGAGGAAAGGAAGAGTAAAAGGGAGGAAAGAAATGTACAGGAAGTCCTCTGCATACAAATCTTCAAGCTGAGAACTTCCGAAGGCGCAAAGGCCTGTTTCATCAACATCAGGCATGAGTGAGATTGCAGCTTGTCCTCTGTCTCCTGTTGCTGAGGAGCTCTGTCGGCTGGCAGAGCTCTACCATTTTCACTCTGTCAATTTCCACACCTTGCCTTCCTCCAATCAGTTACTTTTACTGCCTGTTCACTCGATGCCAGCTCCTGTAGGCCAACTGTTGTACTGTACTACTGTACTTTTCAAGGTACTATAGATTAAAATGTTTCGTGTTTGTTTGTTTTCATGTGTTATTTTTGTGAAAAGCATTATGAACCTATCACAGTACCTACTGCATAGCTGATGGTGTTAGTTGGGTACCTAGGCTAACGTTGTTGAACTTACAAACAAATTGGGCATATGGTCGCACTCTCAGAATGGAACACATTTTCCTGTAAGGAACAAACTGTATACAGATTTGTAAAGAAGAAATAGAACTACCTCTGTTCACAAAGGACAGAACTACCTACCTAGAAAATACAATAGAATTCATAAAAAACTATTTGAAGTATTAAATCAGTTTAGAAATGTCATAACAACCTAGACTAGCAAAAACACTTGGAAAAAAAATAATAAAGTTGAAGCAATCATACCACCTGATGATCAGAATTACTACAGTCTACAAAATAGTGTGGTAATGATAAAGAAATAGATGCATAAATTAATGAAGCTGAATAGAATCAAAAATTAGACCCAGACAAAGATGGTCAATGATTTTTTTTTTTACAAATTTGCAAAAAT
The DNA here is from genome assembly GCF_027580195.1 of Bos mutus. Taxonomy (NCBI): domain Eukaryota; kingdom Metazoa; phylum Chordata; class Mammalia; order Artiodactyla; family Bovidae; genus Bos; species Bos mutus. Next base: position 72,127,155 of record NC_091631.1, on the reverse strand, counting down.
AATTTAAAGAAGAAAGAATACTTTTTCAATAAAATGCATTGGAATAATTTGACATCCAAAAGCAACAAAATTAAGTTAGATGGAAGTCTTGCATTTTATACAAAATTTAACTATAAATTAACCATAGTTCTAAACGTACAGCTTAAAACTACAAAACTTCCATGAGAAGATGTTTGTGATTTAGGTTAAAGATTTTTTAGATATGACATAAAAACTCAATCAATAAAAGTTAAATGAATATTACTTCATCAAAATAAAAATGTTTGCCCTGTAAAAGACCTTTTCAAGAGAATGAAAATACAAATGACATATGGGAGGAACTATTCACAGATCATGCATCTAACAGAGAACAGAATATATAAAGAACCCTCAAAACTCAGTGGCAGAAAAGGAAATAACCCAGTTAAAAAGTGTGCTGAAGACTTAAAGAGACTCTCTACCAAGAGGATGTGAATGAAAAAATAAGTACTTTTTAAAATGTACAATATTACTAGCCATTAGGGAAATGCAAACTAAAACTAGAATGAGAGCCCACTAAATTTCTGTTAGAATAACCAAGATAGAAAAATACAACACCAGGTTCAGGCAAGCATGCAGAACAACTGGGACTCCCATCCAGTGCTGGTGGTCATGCAAAATGGTGTAGACATTTCAGGAAAGAGAATCATACTTTCTTATAAAGCCAAACATATACTTAACATATAACCCAGCCACCCCACTCCTAGGCATGTACTGTAGAGAAATACTTACAAGAAAACTTATCATTACACAAATACTTGTACACAGATGTTCACAGTCATTCTATTCACAACTACAAAAATTGCAAAGAATTGAAATATACTTCATGGGTGAATGCATAAGCAAGTCATAGTACCTCCAGAAAATGAAACACTCCTTAGAAGTTTGAAAAACAGAATTATTGATATATGTAACAGCTTGAATGAATCTTCAAGGCGTTATGGTGAGTTAAAGAAGCTTGCCTCAGAAGATTATATGCTGCATGATTCCATTTATATAATATTCTGTAAAAAAAATGATATGACAGAGAACAGATGAGCAGTTGCCATGGGTAGGTTGTGGGGAGAGAGTGATTACAAAGGGGTAACACTGAAATTGGGGTGATACAATTTTACCCTGATTATGGACCAAGTACATCATCTACTTATGTGTTAAAGTTCACAGAACTCAAAGGCAAAAATCAACTTTACTGTATGGTCATCTTAATAACTTAATTTAAAAATACCCAAGAGAGAAATTGTCAGATCATAGGTAGGTTTAGTTTTATTTTTAAAATCCCAAACTTTTCTCTAAAGTGATTAAATGGTGCATTTTATATTTTCATCACTAATAAATGAGAATTTCAGTTGTTCTGTATTCTAATAAAAATTTAGTATTACTAGTCTTTCTAATATTAGCCATTCTAATAGGTATGGAATTATATCTTATTGAAGTCTCTATATGATTTTTTAATCACTACATATTCTGTAATTTGCCACTCTCACAATTAACTCAGACCACACTTAGGGAAGTTTTTGACTCTTTCTTTCTGTCTGCTCTAGAATTCATTACCCATAGACACCTAGGTTTATCTAACCAACATATGTGGACTTATTTTAATGTTGTCATTCCAGAAACAAATTGATAGAGAAAGTGGGGCTGAAAACACATGTGATAAACCTCTCCCATTTATTCAATTCTTAAGCATCATGAAGTTATAAATAGTTTAGAGATATAAGGATCTCTAGAGATCATATTCTCCAAGCCTTTCATTTTACAAATCAATAAATGAAGACCATAGAGATTGCATTGCTTTGCCTGGGTCATATATCTAGCTAGTGTTATAATGCTTAAGAGTTGAAGATCATATCTTCAATGTTATCATGACATTTACTGGGAAGAACTTTTAATGAATCAAAATTATTTTAGGAGCATATTCCAGGAATGTATTCATTCATATGGCAAATATTGAATATCTCTTAATGCCAGACATTATACCAGCTTCTGAGGATGTGGAAAGAAGCAGTAAACATTTCAAAGAAACATAGAATCTAGTTAAGATACAAATGCATCTCATTCTATACTATATGCCATGTGCTGTATACAAAACATAGCATAAAGTGGACAGTGCCCCAGTAGGAAAATGAAGTTCTTTAATTGCACTGGGAAAGTCAAGGAAGGCTTCACTGAGGAAGTGATATTTGATTTAGACTTTGAGTGAAAGGAATTATACTTCTGTTTAAGACGAGATACCAATGGAATTATAGAGAGTTTCTAATATTTAAATTAAGATTACATATAAATACAGAAAATGTATGTAATCATTTCAAATACAGACTAACTTCCACATTTTCTGAGAAGTAGTTAGCATAAAAGAGAAGAATAAGAAAAAAAACCAAGTAACTTTGACATGAGCTTGGTGGACGTTTTGGTTAAAAAAAAAGACTGGAAGGCATCCCAGTGGGGAAGAAAACAATTTTTTTGGTTTGGGTAACCAAAGCGCCATGAACTGTGGATTGTTTTTAAAAGTTATAATAAACATAGACACATATAACTCATTTTGCTCTTAATTCTAAAAATATATCATAATTGGAGATGAGCCAAGTGAGGTGACATAAACTGGTTTAGTACTATAATCAAATAAATAATGAAATTAATTGGACATTCCAAATTAGTGCCTAACTTATATATTTCTACATGGTAATTAGCCACAATGATTAAATACTCATATTTGTAATATTATTTTTACCCAATCAAACCAAATATTTGCAGGTTCAGTTAATGAAAGGAAAAGGGAGAATGGCAGAGTGGAAAGTTTACAATATGACAGCTAAAAATGTCTTACTAACTCAAACCAGGTCTTGGACTTCCCTATCAGTAAGTAAACATAGACTTGGACTTCTAAGACCATTGTCAGCATCATCCGTTAAGCAGTTACAATCTAATAAACTGCATAGCAGACATTATACCAACTTTAGTATCTCAGTGTATTTGTACATGAACATTACCAGATATTATCTAATCCACTTTGAAGATAAGACAAAAGCAGTACAAAGAATTTAAATAATTGGTCTAGAGTCATATGATAAGTAAAACAGAGGAAACTTTGCACAAAATGTCTCAATTTCCAGCAAAAACTTGGTGGAAGCTTAGCTTTAAATCATTCTCTTTCTCTAAAAGGCCATAAAGGAAACAAGGACAATAAGAAAAATGCAAATTTGATTTTCAACAAAGGCAGAAGAGACACCTGGCAACTACAAATTTTGTGTACAAATGCTGAATTCAGAGCTGGTAGCAGAGCCTTGCATAAAACTGTGCTGGGGTATAATAAAGGTTAAGGAGAAGAGTAGGGAAAGCATGGGAAAACAAACCAGCAGACCTGGAGAAGGACCCATTCTGACTGGAACTACTGTGAGGAGGAGAAGGAGCACAGGGAGAAGCAGAGAGAGAGGGCTCAGGCTGCAGAGGAAGAGAAGGCCGTGAAGCAATCAAAAACAAATCTTCTGAATATTAGGAAATCCCCCAAAGGCAGCTGCTGTCTGCTGATGGCAACAGCAGAGTCGAACCTGTAGAAGTTTAGGTATGGCAATAGAAATCTCTTTGAACCAGCTCAGGTTCAAGAAGTAGAGGAAACAGTCTTTCATCTTCCCCATCGTGTGCTTCTTGTAAAAAAAAGAAGAGCTGTTCCCAAAAGAATAAAACTTAATGAAGTATGTGAAAGAGAAAAGGAACAGACACCATGTTCCACCACATGCACACAACAATACCATGTTTTCAAAATGTGAAAAGAGCAATAAAACTTGCCTATAGAAAAATATTCACCAGAAAATATTATCATTATCAGATGAAAATTTCAAACCAAATCTTTTTAGAGAAATAATGAAGCAATCATGATTCTGAAGGAAGATCACAAAACTGAAATATAAAAACTCAGGGAAGAAATGGCCAGAAAACAGTCAGGAATAATGTGACAACAGAAGATGAATCAAGAACTTGAAAAGGTTGGGTTAAAAAAAAAAAAAAAAAGAAATAAAAAAAGGCCAAAAGATGTCAGAAATAAGGGTAAACTTGGAGGAAAAGAGACTATTAAAAAAGCCTTTAACAAAATTCAAACACATTGTCATTAGACAATTTTGAAAAAATAAAAATAACAATAGAATACTGTTTGAATAAACTACAGTTTATATGCACACAATGGAGTACTATGCAGCTGTAAATATTAATTAGTAAGATATATATGAACTTAAATAGAGTGATTTCCAGGAAATGTTATTAAGTGACAGAGATACCTTTATATGCAAAAAAAGATAAATAAAATGGCTAATTGATCTTTTTATATTTACAGAAGGAAAAACAGGAATATAAACCTAGTAACAAAAAAATTGGTTATCTGTGGGGGAGTATTATGAAGGTGAAAGGGACAAAAAAGGCCATGGCATTTCTCTAAGAAAGTATAACATTTCTGTAATTATGACTTCTGGAAGCATGACAATATTCTACATATTCTAGAAATAAAAATTGATCACCAAGGGGCAGAAAAACAAAAAAATTAAAACTAAAACCAAACAAAACCAATGTATACCACTGTATTTCAAATGAATTACAATAATACTAAAAATAAAGGAACAAATTCAAACAATCTTTTTATTTATTTTTTAACTGAAGGATAATTGCTTTACAGAATTTTATTGTTTTCTGTCAAACTTCAACATGAATCAGCCATAGGTATACATATATCCCCTCTTTTTTGATCTTCCCTTCCACCCTCCCCATCCCACCCCTCTAGGTTGATACAGAGCCCCTGTTTCAATTTCTTGAACCATACAGCAAATTCCATAGGCTATCTATTTTACATAATGGAATGTATGTTTCCGTGTTATTCTTTCCATACATATCACCTTCTCCTCCCCTCTCTCCATGTCCATAAGTCTATTCTCTATATCTGTTTCCCCATTGTTGCCCTGTAAATAAATTCTTCAGTACCATTTTTCTAGATTCTGTATGTATGTGTTAGAATACGATATTTACCTTTCTCTTTCTGACTTACTTCACTCTGCAAAATAGGTTCTAGGTTCACCCACCTTATGAGAACTGACTCAAATGCATTCCTTTATATGGCTGGGTAATATTCCATTGTGTATATGTACCACAACGTCTTTATCAATTCATCTGTTGATGAAACATCTAGGTTGCTTCCATGTTATAGCTATTGTAAATAGTGTTGCAGTGAACAAAGGAGATACATGCGTCTCTTTCAATTTTGGTTTCCTCAGGGTATATGCCTAGGAGTGGGAATGCTGGTTGGCTGGATCATCGAAAAAGCAAGAGAGTTCCAGAGAAACATTTATTTCTTCTTTATTGACTATGCCAAAGCCTCTGACTGTGTGGATCACAATAAACTGTGGGAAATTCTTCAAGAGATGGGAATACCAGACCACCTGACCTGCCTCTTGAGAAACCTATATGCAGGTCAGGAGGCAACAATTAGAACTGGACATGGAACAATAAACTGGTTCCAAATAGGAAAAGGAGTTCGTCAAGGCTGTATATTGTCACCCTGCTTATTTAACTTCTATGCAGAGTACATCATGAGAAACGCTGGGCTGGAAGAAGCATAAGCTGCAATCAAGATTGCCAGGAGAAATATTAATAACCTTAGCTATGTAGATGACACCACCCTAATGGCAGAAAGTGAAGAGGAACTAAAAAGCCTCTTGATGAAAGTGAAAGTGGAGAGTGAAAAAGTTGGCTAAAAGATCAACATTCAGAAAACTAAGATCATGGCATCCAGTCCCATCACTTCATGGGAAATAGATGGGGAAACAGTGGAAACAGTGGCAGATTTTTTGGGGGCTCCAAAATCTCTGCAGATGGTGACCGCAGCCATGAAATTAAAAGACGCTTACTCCTTGGAAGAAAAGTTGTGACCAACCTAGATAGCATATTCAAAAGCAGAGACATTACTTTGCCAACAAAGGTCCATCTAGTCAAGGCTGTGGTTTTCCCAGTGGTCATGTATGGATGTGAGAGTTGGACTGTGAAGAAAACTGAGTGCTGAAGAATTGATGCTTTTGAACTGTGGTGTTGGAGAAGACTCTTGAGAGTCCCTTGGACTGCAAGGAGATCCAACCAGTCCATCCTAAAGGAGATCAATTCTGGGTGTTCATTGGAAGGACTGATGCTGAAGCTGAAACTCCAGTACTTTGGCCACCTCGTGTGAAGAGTTGCCTCATTGGAAAAGACCCTGATGCTGGGAGGGATGGGGAGCAGGAGGAGAAGGGGACGACAGAGGATGAGATGGCTGGATGGCATCACCAACTCGATGGACATGAGTTTGTGTAAACTCCGGAAATTGGTGATGGACAGGGAGGCCTGGCGTGCTGTGATTCATGGGGTCACAAAGAGTCAGACCCAACTGAGCGACTGAACTGAACTTAACTGAACTGATGGTGGTTTTATTCCTATTTTTTTAAGGAATCTCCATACCATCTTCCATAGTGGCTGTATCAATTTACATTCCCACCAACAGTGCAAGACGATTCCCTTTTCTCCACACCCTGTCCAGCATTTATTATTTGTAGACTTTTTGGTGATGGCCATTCTGACTGATGTGAGGTGATATCTCATTACAGTTTTGATTTGCATTTCTCTAATAATGAACGATGTTGAGCATCTTTTCATGTGTTTGTTAGCCATCTGTATGTCTTCTTTGGAGAAATGTCTGTTTAGGTCTTTTTCCCACTTTTTGAGTTGGGTTGTTTTTTTTTTTTTCTGGCATTGAGTTGTATGAGCTGCTTGTATAGTTTGGAAATTAATCCTTTGTCAGTTGTTTCATTTGCCATTACTTTCTCCCATTCTGAGGGTTGTTTTTTCACCTTGCTTATAGTTTCCTTTGCTGTGCAAAAGCTTTTAAGTTTAATCAGGTCCCACTTGTTTACTTTTGTTTTTATTTCCATTACTTTAGGAGGTGGGTCATAGAGGATCTTGCTTCATGTCATCGAGTGTTTGGCCTGTTTTCCTCTAAGAGTTTTATAGTTTCTGGTCTTATATTTAGGTCTTTAATCCATTTTGAGTTTATCTTTATGTATGGTGTTAGGAATTGTGCTAATTTCATTCTTTTACATGTAGCTGTCCAGTTTTCCCAGCACCATTTATTGAAGAGGCTGTCTTTGCTCCATTGTATATTCTTGCCTCCCTTGTAAAAAATAAGGTATCCGTAGGTGAATGGGTTTATTTCTGGACTTTCTATCTTGTTCCATTGGTCTCTATTTCTGTTTTTGTGCCAGTACCATACTGTCTTGATGACTGTGTAAGTGTTAATTGCTCAGTCATGTCTGACTCTTTGTGACCCCTTGGACTGTAGCCAGCCAGGCTCCCCTGTCCATGGGATTCTCCAGGAAGAATACTGGAGTGGGTTGCCATTTCCTCCTTCAGGATCTTCCCAACCCAGGGATTGAATCTGGGTCTCCTGCATTGCAGGCAGATTCTTTACCATCTGAGCCATGAGGGAAGCCCCATAGTGTAGCATTGATTGTATTGATGACTGTAGCATTGTAATATAATCCGAAGTCAGGAAGGTTGATTCCTCCAGCTCCATTCTTCTTTCTCAAGACTGCTTTGGCTACTTGGGGTCTTTTGTGTTTCCATATGAATTGTGAAATTTTTTGTTCTAGTTCTGTGAAAAATGCCATTGGTACATTGATAGGGATCACACTGAATCTGTAGATTGCATTTGGTAGTATAGTAATTTTCACAATATTGATTCTTCCTACCCAGGAACATGGAATATCTCTCCATCTGTTTATGTCATCTTTTATTTCTTTCATCAGTGTCTTATAATTTCTGTGTACAGTTCTTTTGTCTCCTTAGATAAGTTTGTTCCTAGATATTTAATTCTTTTTGTTGCAATGGTGGATGGGATTGATTCCTTAATTTCTATTTTTGATTTTTCATTGTTAGTATATAGAAATGCAAGTGATTTCTGTGTATTGATTTTGAATCCTGCAACTTTGCTAAATTCACTGATTAGCTCTAGTAATATTCTGATACTATCTTTGGGGTTTTCGAGGAGCTACCCCACGCCCCTAAGCCCGAGGCCAAGGGCGGCAGCGGGGAGGAGCAACTGCACAACCGAGGCCAGGGGCGGTGGCCAGGAGGACCAACCCCACGTCCAAGGAGCTGTGGCTGTGCAGGCGCAGGAGGGCCTAGAGGAGCTATCCCACACTAAAGGTCAGGAAGGGCGGCGGTGAGGAGATACCCCTCATCCAAGGTAAGGAGCAATGGCTGCGCTTTGCTGGAGCAGCTGTGAAGAGATACCCCATGCCCAAGGTAAGAGAAACCCAAATAAGACGGTAGGTGTTGCAAGAGGGCAGCAGAGGGCAAACACACTGAAATCATACTCAAAGAAAACTAGTCAATCTAATCACACTAAGACTACAGCCTTGTCTAACTCAATGAAACTAAGCCATGCCCATGGGGCAACCCAAGACGGGTGGGTCATGGTGGAGAGACTTGACAGAATGTGGTCCACTGGATAAGGGAATGGCAAACCACTTCAGTATTCTTGCCTTGAGAACCCCATAAACAGTATGAAAAGGCAAAATGATAGGATACTAAAAGAGAAACCCCCCAGGTCAGTAGGTGCCCAACATGCTGCTGGAGATCAGTGGAGAAATAACTCCAGAAAGAATGAAGGGATGGAGCCAAAGCAAAAAGAATACCCAGCTGTGGGTGTGACTGGTGACAGAAGCAAGGTCCGATGCTGTAAAGAGCAATATTGCATAGGAACCTGGAATGTCAGGTCCATGAATCAAGGCAAATTGGAAGTGGTCAAACAAGAGATGGCAAGAGTGAATGTCGACATTCTAGGAATCAGCGAACTGAAATGGACTGGAATGGGTGAATTTAACTCAGATGACCATTATATCTACTACTGCGGGCAGGAATCCCTCAGAAGAAATGGAGTGGCCATCATGGTCAACAAAAGAATCCAAAATGCAGTACCTGGATGCAATCTCAAAAATGACAGAATGATCTCTGTTCGTTTCCAAGGCAAACCATTCAATATCACAGTAATCCAACTCTATGCCCCAACCAGTAATGCTGAAGAAGCTGAAGTTGAACGGTTCTATGAAGACCTCCAAGACCTTTTAGAACTAACACCCAAAAAAGATGTCCTTTTCATTATAGGGGACTGGAATGCAAAAGTAGGAAGTCAAGAAACACCTGGAGTAACAGGCAAATTTGGCCTTGGAATACGGAATGAAGCAGGGCAAAGACTAATAGAGTTTTGCCAAGAAAATGCACTGGTCATAGCAAACACCCTCTTCCAACAACACAAGAGAAGACTCTATACATGGACATCACCAGATGGTCAACACTGAAATTAGATTGATTATATTCTTTGCAGCCAAAGATGGAGAAGCTCTATACAGTCAGCAAAAACAAGACCAGGGCTGACTGTGGCTCAGACCATGAACTCCTTATTGCCAAATTCAGACTTAAACTGAAGAAAGTAGGGAAAACCACTAGACCATTCAGGTATGACCTAAATCAAATCCCTGATGATTATACAGTGGAAGTGAGAAATAGATTTAAGGGCCTAGATCTGATAGATAGAGTGCCTGATGAGCTATGGAATGAGGTTCGTGACATTGTACAGGAGACAGGGATCAAAACCATTCCCATGGAAAAGAAATGCAAAAAAGCAAAATGGCTGTCTGGGGAGGGCTTACAAATAGCTGTGAAAAGAAGAGAAGTGAAAAGCAAAGGAGAAAAGGAAAGATATAAACATCTGAATGCAGAGTTCCAAAGAATAGCAAGAAGAGATAAGAAAGCCTTCTTCAGCGATCAATGCAAAGAAATAGAGGAAAACAACAAAATGGGAAAGACTAGAGATCTCTTTAAGAAAATCAGAGATACCAAAGGAACATTTCATGCAAAGATGGGCTCGATAAAGGACAGAAATGGTATGGACCTAACAGAAGCAGAAGATATTAAGAAGAGATGGCAAGAATACACAGAAGAACTGTACAAAAAAGATCTTCATGACCCAGATAATCACGATGGTGTGATCACTGACCTAGAGCCAGACATCCTGGAATGTGAAGTCAAGTGGGCCTTAGAAAGCATCACTACGAACAAAGCTAGTGGAGGTGATGGAATTCCAGTTGAGCTATTCCAAATCCTGAAAGATGATTCTGTGAAAGTGCTGCACTCAATATGCCAGCAAATTTGAAAGACTCAGCTGTGCCCACAGGACTGGAAAAGGTCAGTTTTCATTCCAATCCCAAAGAAAGGCAATGCCAAAGAATGCTCAAACTACTGCACAAATGCACTCATCTCACACGCTAGTAAAGTAATGCTCAAAATTCTCCAAGCCAGGCTTCAGCAATATGTGAACCGTGAACTTCCTGATGTTCAAGCTGGTTTTAGAAAAGGCAGAGGAACCAGAGATCAAATTGCCAACATCCGCTGGATCATGGAAAAAGCAAGAGAGTTCCAGAAAAAATTTATTTCTGCTTTATTGACTATGCCAAAGCCTTTGACTGTGTGGATCACAATAAACTATGGAGAATTCTGAAAGAGATGGGAATACCAGACCACCTGCTCTGCCTCTTGAGAAATTTGTATGCAGGTCAGGAAGCATCAGTTAGAACTGGACATGGAACAACAGACTGGTTCCAAATAGGAAAAGGAGTTCATCAAGGCTGTATATTTTCACCCTGTTTATTTAACTTATATGCAGAGTACATCATGAGAAACGCTAAACTGGAAGAAACACAAGCTGGAATCAAGATTGCCGGGAGATATATCAATAACCTCAGATATGCAGATGACACCACCCTTATGGCAGAAAGTGAAGAGGAAATCAAAAGCCTCTTGATGAAAATGAAAGTGGAGATTGAAAAACTTGGCTTAAAGCTCAACATTCAGAAAACGAAGATCATGGCATCCGGTGCCATCACTTCATGGGAAATAGATGGGGAAACAGTGGAAACAGTGTCAGACTTTATTATTTGGGGCTCCGAAATCACTACAGATGATGACTGCAGCCATGAAATTAAAAGACGCTTACTCCTTAGAAGGAAAGTTACGACCAACCTAGATAGCATATTCAGAAGCAGAGACGTTACTTTGCCAACAAAGTTTCGTCTAGTCAAGGCTATGGTTTTTCCTGTGGTCATGTATGGATGTGAGAGTTGGACTGTGAAGAAGGCTGAGCGCCGAAGAATTGATGCTTTTGAACTTTTGTGTTGGAGAAGACTCTTGAGAGTCCCTGGGACTGTAAGGAGATCCAACCAGTCCATTCTGAAGGAGATCAGCCCTGGGATTTCTTTGGAAGGAATGATGCTAAAGCTGAAACTCCAGTACTTTGGCCACCTCATGCGAAGAGTTGACTCATTGGAAAAGACTCTGATGCCGGGAGGGATTGGGGGCAAGAGGAGAAGGGTACGACAGAGGATGAGATGGCTGGATGGCATCACTGACTCAATGGACATGAGTCTGAGTGAACTCCGGGATTTGGTGATGGACAGGGAGGCCTGGCGTGGTGCGATTCATGGGGTCCCAAAGAGTCGGACACGACTGAGCGACTGATCTGAAATGATCTGATCTGATACACCGATAAGCAAAATCAAAACAATCCAACAAAAATAAAGTACAGTAGATTGAGCCGGTAAACAAAGGAAACCAAAAATTATATCTACCAGTTAAGAGCAAAACTAACTAAAGCACAAACTGGAAAACAAAACTAAAGCAAGTGGGGAATAAAGAAATGAAAATGAAACTAAAGCCAAGTGGGGAATAAAGAAATGAAAATGAAACTAACAAATATGTTGAGAGGAAAGGAAAGAAATAAAAGAAAGAACAGATAGGCAAAGTTAGAGGTAGATGAAGAAGATTTATATACAGTAAAGATTAACTGCAAGGGGACAACAACAGTAGGAAAAGCAAACAAAGGAATGAATGTAGAAAAAAACTATAGGTTTAAAAATTAAAATTAAAAAAAAAAGAGATTATAAAAAAAAAAAAAAGAGAACTCCACAGAACTGCAAAAGCCCAATGTAGAGGCAGAGGTTTATAACAATAGTAAAAAAAAAAAAATTGTGACTGAGAAGGAAAAAAAAAAAAAGCTCAAAAGCTTAATTAGATTTCATAGTGCCAATAAAATTGACAAGTACAACACAAGGGGGGGGAAGAAAAAAATCCAAAAGAATCTACATAACAAGTCAAAACATAAGAAAAAGAAATGTTTTTCTTGAGTCACTGCTGTCAGAGTCCTTTCCCTCCCTGGGACTCACAGTCTACCTCGCCTCCCTAGGATGCCCTGCAACACTGTGCTGGTCTCTGGACCTGCTGTGGGGGCAGCTCAGACTCTAATCTGTTCCTCCTCCTGTGTGTTCTTGCTTCCAATGTCCATAGCTATCAGAACTAGTGCGTTTTCTTCTGTGGGAGCTCTCAATGTCTTTTTATATATTCCATAGACACAGACTCTGCCTAGTTGATTGTGTGGATTTAATCTGGAGCTTGTACAGCTGGTGGGAAGTTTGGGGTCTTCTTCCTTAGCCACACTGCCCCTGGGTTTCATGTAGTTTTATTTCCACCTCTGCATGTGGGTCTCCCCCTGGGGTTTGCTTCTGAGGCTGTCCTGGAAGACTTGGGTTTGCCCCTGTGAGGGCCAGGTGCAGAGATGGTGCAGCTGCTTGGGTCACGGGGGTTCTGGCAGCACCAGGTAATCAGGGGATTTGGCAGCTAGGGTAGTAGGGAATAAAGTGCTCTAGAAGGGTATGGTAACCTGTATTGGCCAACACATTCCAGTATTCTTGCCTGGAGAACCCCCCTGACAGAGAAGCCTGGCAGGCCACAGTCCACAGGGTCGCAAAGAGTTGGACATGACCAAAGCATCCCTGTGTGCAGACACAAGACTTTTTGCCTGTGGCAGCTCTGCCCCAGGGAGGGTTGAGTGTGAAGGTGGCACAGCTGCCTGGGTCGCAGGGATCCTGGCGGCGCCAAGTGTGCAGGGACATGGACTGCCTCTGCTGCAGGAGTTATGGCCATATCAGAATCTTTTTTCGAGCCTCCTGTAGCTGGCGATTAGAAGGCCTTTTTAGCCAGTCTTCCTCTGTAGCTTCACCAGTTCAGACACTTAGAGGGCTCCCTTGCCTGGGGTCCTTCTCTGTTGTTCTTCATGTCAGGCACATAGAGAGGCCCCCTGACTCGGGTCCTACTCTATAGATTGGTGCCTCAGGCACTTAAAGAGGCACCGTGGGTGGGGTCCTACTCTATAGTTCAGTGCCTCAGGCATTTGATGGGCCAGCCTTTCTACTGTTCAGCTGCTGATGCTGGCATGGGGGGGGGGGGCGGGGAGAGAGGCTATGGTGATGGCTCCACCCCCTACGCATGATTCAGCAGTATCCCCTTGCTTCCATGGCTACCTGGCTTTCCTCTACAGGCATTTTTCACCACAATCTCCTCCCTCACACCCCCTCGATCTGTCTCTCCAGTCAACAGCAGCCCTCACGCTGGGATTGCCCTACAATCCCTAAACTCCAGTTCCCAGCCACTGCACCTTCCAGGGGACCTGTGTCCCTGTCCGGGGTATGTATGGCTGCGGCAAGAACTGTCTGATTCTCATTCCATTTAGGCTGCCACAGATCAGCTGCTTCACTCTCAGCCTTAAATGTTTCTCCTCTGACCCAGACAATTGCTCCAATGTGGGAATCAAACCCCTGCTTCAGATCCCCCACCCGCTGAGGGCAGGTCCAGTCCTACTAACACTCCTGTTTTTCCCCCTAGTTCCTTTATCCTACCGAGTTCTGCGTGGTTCTATATATTCTTTTCCACCAGTCAGTACTCCTGTCTGCTCTCAGCTTGTGTTCTGCATGCACTTCTGTGTCTGAAGGTGTGTTCCTGATGTATCGTGGAGAGAGATGTACTCCACATCCACCTACTCCTCCACCATCTTGTTATCCTCAAACAATTTTTAAACATGGTATTTAACTATATCTCTTCAGTCAGAGGGAGGAGGGAAGAGATGGGAAGATATGGCAAAAAAAAACTGAATTTTTTTGTAGGCAGTTTTATAGTAGTACAGATGAAACAACTCTGAAATTATCTTCGGTATATTGTTGGGTTGAGGAAATTAAATAAATGCTTTGAATGTTTTCATGTTGTTAAGAATCAGGATTCTCACTATGGAAGAAGGGAGATACAAACATAGGATGAGGCAGGGCAAGGAAAACTCTATGGAGATGAACTGGATTTCAAGGTATCTGTAAGAATAGTGATTTCTGGTATCTTCATAGGTAGATGATTAGATTATATAACACATTATACATAAATATTATATAGATCACATATGTATAGTAGATTATATATGCATATATGTACACTGTGTGTGCGCACACACACACACACATACACACACATTTCTTAACTCTGGTGAAAGGGCCTACAGGCAAAGATAAATACTCCAGGAGCAATGAGCACATTGAAATCTACATTTTAACTTCTAATTGCATTTTCCACTAAAATGACCAAGTTTCCTCAGAGAAATGGATGATTCAATGGTGGGACAGGTTTTGCAAAGTGATCCCAGAACATATTAAGCCACAAAGTAAGAAAATGTTAAAAATAACTGACTGGGGCATGTTAAAAGGACAATGGAGCTAAGGAACTCTGATGAACAGCAACAGGAACTCCCACTGGGCCAAATCTGGTATAATATGGGTACTCAAATTCAGTATAGAGAGATAAAAAGTTTAAATTAAAAATAGGAATTTATGAGGTCACTTTGATAATGAATGGCTTGGGCAGGTAGATGAAGGAATGAATGAATGAATGAGGGAGAACTTTTCTGACTGATAAAGGTGGAGAGAAAATTGGAGTAGGAAAATAAAAATAATTCAACTGTAAGAATAAGGATTGTAAGAGGGAAAGAGCAAATATATGGTGGGTAAACTGAACAATACCTTGACCAAATGATCAAAATCAATATAGCAATGAGGGGCAGATACACCATGAGTGCCATCCCAAAGTGATGTTCTCAAGACAGGACATCATTTCTGTCTCCAACTTGTGATGCTTAACTCAAATCTAATCATAAGGAAACATCAGAATAATCACAATGAGAGGGATATTCCCTTTTTAAAAAACATGTCTGCATATTAAAAATATCAAAGTCATGAAAAAGTGAGAAAAGCTAAGAAGTTATTCCAGGTTAAAGGAAACTAAAGATACATGACAATGAAAGATAACACATAGGCCTGAACTAGGGAAAAAAAAAATGTTATAAAGAATCTTATTTGATCTACTGACAAAATTGGGAGTATGATGGCATAAAGTATTGTGTCAATGGTAAATTTCCTGAAAGTGAAGATCACACCATATAAGAGACCATTTATCTTAGGAAATACAAAAAGTAGTATTTATGAGTACAGATATATGATTTGTGCAACTCAGTCTCAGATGGTTCAGAAAAAAATATGTATCTATCTATATTAACAGATACACAAATAGATAGAATGCCACAGATTAGATAGATGGATTAGATTGGATTATGTTAAGTGAATAAAGAAGTAAACAGCACAAAATGTTGGGAATCTGGGTAAAGGGTATATGGAATTTTTGGGTACCCTCATTAAAATTTTCTTTACATCAGAAATTATTTCCAAGCAAAAAATTCTTATTTAAATTGGGAAAACAAGGAACATAGACACCATGTATAAGGGGTCGAACTGTGTCCCACCTAAAAGACATATTCAAGTTCTAAACTCTGGTATCTGTGAATGTGACCTTATTTAGTTAGAAAAAAGATCTTTGCAAAGTAATGAGTTAAAGGTTTTGAGACGATATCACATTGGATTAGAGTGGGCCCTAAATCTCACGCCTTATATACTTAATAAGGAAAGGAGAGAACACAAAGACAAATACGATGGTCATGAGAAAACAGAAACAGATGAATGTGATACAGATAAAAGTTAAAACTGCCAATGATTTCTGGGTGCCACCAGAAGCTAGGAAGAGGCAAGGAAGAATTCTCTCCTGGAAATGTCAGAGGGAGCATGACTCTTCTGACACTTTGAATTCAGATTTCTGGCCTCCAGAACTGTAAGTGAATAAATTTCTGTTGTTTTGAGATACCATATTTGCAGTAATTTGTTACAGCAACCTTAGGAAATTTATATATCATGAAAACCATAATAAGTGCTATAGAAGATAAATATCAGAAAGAAAAAAGTCAAGAAAATAATGGAAAATAAATATATAAATCAGGCACAAGAGACTCAATACTTGCATAAATGGAATCTCCAAAGAACAATCAAACAGAATAAATAAATTATAATTCAAAACAGAAAATTATTGAATCTACATTTTGAAACAACACATCATACTGCAAAAAATCTGATACAGAATAGTCAACATATTTACCTTGGGAAGTTTACTAGATTTTGGTGATAAAGGCTCTTTCAGCAATCAGACAAAAACTTAAAATGGAAAGAAAAAGAGCATCAGACTTTTGGCCTGAAACTACTTAAAGAAACCAAGATATGGCTGTAGAACCTTCAGCAGTGAGCATTCGATTTTTAATCCATGAAAATCTAAAATGAAAACAAACATTGAGATAAGGGATACATGGTAGGATATTCTATTTATGAATGATATAAATTAAAAGAGAGATAAAAGATAGAAAAGTAAAAAATGCTCTATGACTCATCCATTTGCACGAGAATAAAGGTGAAAATCAAATATAAGTAAAGCATATTAAGTAATACAATGCAAAACACTGAGGGAAGATAACATTATTGACTAAAATTGAGTTGTGGAAGAAAGGGAAGGAAGAGGAAGAAGATACAACATCGTGAGTTGATATGTTATATGAATTCTAATAGTAAAATTAGTTTGTTTGTTTTGCCTAACTGCACACCTTGAGGGATCTTGGTTCCTTCACCAGGAATCGAACTCATGCTGTCTGCAGTGAAAGCACTGAGCCCTAACCACTGAACTGCCAGAAAATCCCCCAAATGACTTTTCTTTAAAAGTAGTTTTCACCATGATTTTCTCATAAATCCTAAAAATATGATTTCAAGAGGAAATCTGTGGCTATTTTTGTGGTTTACATGAAGCACTTTAAATTTTTTAAAGTTTTTTATTATCAAAAACTTTTATCAATGCCTGTCATATCAAACATTTTGATAAGTACAGTAATATACTAATAAACTTTATTTCTCTCATTTTTTGTGGATAAGGATCAAGAGTTCGGGAAGAGATGAGAAGAATGTATGGCTGAATGAAAACTGGCAGAGGACAAAAATCATTCAAAATAACTAGGAGAGTAGAGTTCTTGCCTTAACTGTAGGAACCAGGCTGAGAAACAGCACAGGGAAAGAGAAAGTAATAGAAAAGTGAGGGAGGTAGGATTCCTCATAGCAATAACACATAAATCATCATCCTAGTCCTGCATCCTTTTTTCTTCTCTTTTATTTCTGCTTACCAGAATTGGTATACACAGGTTACTGTTTATGATGAGAAATACTAGTGTTTTCTATTTTCTAAATTTAGTTATGCTGTTAATATTGTGCTCTCACAATAATAGGTGTTCTAAAAATTTAATGGCTTCTTCTAAGCCTAGATTTCCACATTTTCAATGAATTGGTTAGTTTTTTTAAAAAGCCAAAATAATGGACAAATGAAGTTTGTCTTTGGGAGCAATGAGTTTGGCTCACAACTGAAAAAAAAAAAAAAAAGCCTCCAGTTCCAGAAATGATCTGGCATCAAGTGCAATTTTTTTTTTTTTTTTGCTGCACTTGATCTTACACTTTAAATTTTGTTTACCATATATTTTGCAAGTTATATGGATTATGTGGGCTTCCTTGTGGCTCAGACAGTAAAGAATCCACCTGCAATGCGGGAGACCTGGATTCGATCCCTGGGTTGGGAAGATCCCCTGGAGAAGGGCATGGCAATCCACTCCAGTATTCTTGCCTGGAGAATCCCATGGACATAGGAGCCTGGCGGGCTACAGTCCATGGGGTCACAATGAGTTGAACACAATTGAGTGACTAAGCATACATATGGATTATGTGGATATACACCTCTTCCGGATGGGGTGGAGGGATCCACTCCAATGTTCTTCTCAGTGTTAATAATACTTGTATGTAGTAGAACTGCAAAACTTAAAAAAAAATTTTTTTTCTTTTTATATTTTATGTATTACAGCTTGAAACTTATAATTATCATAGTTCCCTTATTTTAACCTTTAATTAACCCTTAATTTAACTATACAATTACCATTGATCTTCTTAGCAACCTTATAAAGAAAGTATCATTTCTGGTGTTTAATGTAGGAAAAACAGCTATTTTATTAATATACAGCATTTGTTCTTGTTTTTTATCAAAATTACTCAGAGAAGTACTAGATTCCTTTGCTCCTTCTAAGGCAAATTTGAAGTTTATATAATAAAATTTTTAATGAATGACTCACATTAAACAGTATCAACTATAGGTTAACTATGATAGATCTTTAGTACCTATTAATATATCTGCCAATCATTCCTCATCCCACATCATCCCATATAGATTTTTAATGGTAATTTGGAAAATTCCTAAAAAATCACATTACTTTAAGGAAAAAAACTAGGATATAAAATTCAATATTTCAGAACTGTAATACAAGCCATGTATGTAAGTGTATATAGTTCCAAGAACAGACAAATGTAACAAATGCATTTATTTGTAAACTCTGGACAACTACATACTAAACTGTAAAACCCAAAAAATAAATGCCATAGGCAGTAATTAGTGCAAGAAGTTGAAGAATAAGTCAGTGTACATAGAAAGATATACTGAATTCATAGTCATTTTAAAATATTATATTAGAATCACAAGTATGTATGATGTATACATGAAAAATATTTATTGTTAAGATAAGTTGTGAAGATTATATTTATGAAAATAAGTAGGCTATCAAATTCATTCATAGATGAGTGTGAATTTCTTTCTCTGTTTACATTAAATATCATTTAGGATTCTGAGCAAAATAAGACTTCAAATAATGTCAGATACTACTTGTTGAATTTCCATCCTAGCCTTTACTCCTTTCTGACATAACCCCAATTTTAGTAGCAAAGTAGGCAGAACAGTGGACTCAGCTGCAGGAGATGAATCACAATTAATCTAATCAAATTTTCCTTTGAGTAATAGGTTTAGTGGGGGGCAGATGACCTAGTTCTAGCCAATAAGTCTTGATAGGATGTCTATGAGGTCAGCTTCTGGATAAGGTTTTCTTCCTTGATTTAAAGAAAAACATGTCAGGAGAAACTTGCCTTATTCCTAATTTTGGATGAAGTTATGTGAGACTCTGATCCCATCTTTGGGAACTAGGGAACAATAAACCCCAAGCCTCTGATGCCAGATGACTGGAAAGATGAAGCGTGTGAAACCCTGAGGACACAGTGACCTACAGTTAGCCAACCCTAGAACTACTTTCCTGTCATGGGAGATGATAAATATCTATTATTAAGTCACTCTTTATTGAGCATCCTGTCACTTGAAGTCAAAATATATCCTACTTGACATGGGTACAAAAAGCAGGTATTATCTGGTAGCTGGTCAGTACATCTGTGGAGAGGCCTGAATAACCCAAGAGTTGAATGGAGCGCTAGATTCAGAATTCAGGGAGACGTGCCAAGAAGGGTTACAGAAGTGATCTGTGTATATTCACTTCAAGGACCAACATTCATCGACAATCATCCCTTTACAAATACAGAAGAATTCTAGCTCACAATGTTGTATAAACAATAAAAAATTCCAAACTAACTAAATCATAGGTCTAAGTGGTGTGAAATGCCTTTCTGAATGTTTCATATTTCTGAGACCCTTGATCAAGCAAATATTTCTACACTATTCCATAAGCCTTGTCAACTACCAATAGTATGGAACTGTAAAAATATAGAAACACTATGTAAAGTGAAAATAGCACTAGATTTGAAAGTAAAAGTCATAGTAGTGAGTTCTGACTCTACTAATTATTCAGTCTGTGACCTAGTAATTTTCTCATCTGCAAAGTTGAGATGTGCGCTATGTGCTTAGTCACTCAGTTGTGTCCAACTCTTGCAACCCCATAGACCGTAGCCAGCCAGGCTCCTCCATCCATGGGATTCTTCAGGCAAGAATACTGGAGTGGGTTGCCATTTCCTTCTCCAGGGGATCTTCCCCACCCAGGAATCGAACCTGGGTCTCTTGCATTGCAGACAGACTCCTTCGCGACTGAGCTATGAGGGAAGCCCTAAAGTTGAGATAATATTTTTATTACAAAGTTATCAGAGCCTTATATGTGACAGTGTAGAAAATGTGAAGGCTGATGTTTGTAAAATGAATTAACAATTCCTTTGTTCACTATAAAAAGTGTATTAAACTTGTCAAAAGTCAATAACCTTTCCAAGTTTACAAAAGCTTCATGACTTTCTTTGCATGCTATCTCCACTGTCATAGTGAAAAGACAACAGCAAAGAACAGCTGGTGTCAAAATACATGTTTTTGTGGAGACCATAAATTTTGTTGTATCTTTTGCTTTATTCTCAAAATATGAAAATATGTCATTTATTTATTGAAATCCATAATACAAAAACCAAAGTCATTACACAAAAAGTTGCTCAGTCATGTCCGACTCTTTGTGATGCCATGGGCTGCAGCATGTCAGGCTTCCCTGTCCTTCATCAACTCCTGGAGCTTGCTCAGACTCATGTCCATTGAATCAGTGATGACATTCAACCATCTTGTCCTCTGTCATCCCCTCCTCCTTCTGCCTTCAATCTTTCCCAGCTTATGGGTCTTTTCCAATAGTTGGCTTTTCACATCCCTTGTGGCTTAGCTGGTAAAAAAAATCCGCCTGCAATGCAGAAGACCTTGGTTTGATCTCTGGGTTGGGAAGATCCCCTGGGGAAGGGAAAGGCTACCCACTATAGTATTCTGGCCTGGAGAATTCCATGTATAGTCTATTGGGTCGCAAAGAGTTGGACACGACTGAGCAATTTGCACTTTCACTTTCAGCTCTTCGCATCAGGTGGCCAAAGTATTGGAGCTTAAGCTTCAGCATCAGTCCTTCCAATGAATATTGAGGTCTGATTTTGTTTAGGATTGACTGGTTTGATCTCCTCCCAGCCCAAGGGACTGTCAAGAGTCTTCTCCAGCACCACAGTTCAAAAGCATCAATTCTTCAGCATTCAGCCTGTTTTATGGTCCAACTCTCACATTCATACATGACTACTGGAAAAACCACAGCCTTGACTAAATGGACCTTTGTTGGCAAAGTAATGTCTCCTGTTTTTAAAATGCTGTCTAGCCTGGTCATAACTTTTCTTCCAAGGAGCAAGAGCCTTTTAATTTCACAGCTGCTGTCACCATCTGAAGTGATTTTGAAGCCCCAAAAATAAAGTCTCTCACTGTTTCCATTGTTTCCCCATCTATTTGCCATTAAGTGATGGGAATGTTGAGTTTTAAGCCAACTTTTTTACTCTCCTCTCTCACCTTCCTCAAGAGGCTCTTTAGTTTCTCTTTCAGTTCAGTTCAGTTGCTCAGTTGTGTCCAACTCTTTGAGACCATGAATTGCAGCACGCCAGGCCTCCCTGTCCATCACCAACTCCCAGAGTCCACCCAAACCCAGGTCCATCGCGTCAGTGATGCCATCCAACCATCTTATCCTCTGTCGTCCCCTTCTCCTACTACCCTCAGTCTTTTCCAGCATCAGGGTCTTTTCCAATGAGTCAGCTCTTTGCATCAGGTGGCCAAAGTATTGGAGTTTCAGCTTCAACATCAGTCCTTCCAATGAACACCCAGGACTGATCTCCTTTAGGATGGACTCTTTGGATCTCCTTGCAGTCCAAGGGACTCTCAAGAGCCTTCTCCAACACCACAGTTCAAAAGCATCAATTCTTTGGTGCTCAGCTTTCTTCATAGTCCAACTCTCTCATCTATACATGACCACTGGAAAAACCATAGCCTTGACTAGATGGACCTCTGTTGACAAATGTCTCTGCTTTTTAATATGCTGTCTAGGTTGGTCATAACTTTCCTTCCAAGGAGTAAGCATCTTTTAATTTCATGGCTGCAGAAACCATCTGCAGTGATTTTGGAGCCCCCCAAAATAAAGTCAGCCACTGTTTCCACTGTTTTCCCATCTATTTCCCATGAAGTGATGGGACCGGATGCCATGATCTTAGTTTTCTGAATGTTGAGCTTAAGCCAACTTTTTCACTCTCCTCTTTAACTTTCATCAAGAGGCTCTTTAGTTCTTCTTCACTTTCTACCATAAGGGTGGTGTCATCTGAAAATCTGAGGTTATTGATATTTCTCCCGGCAATCTTGATTCCAGCTTGTGCTTCATCCAGCCTGGCATTTTGCCTGATGTACTCTGCATATAAGTTAAATAAGCAGGGTCACAATATACAGCCTTGATGTACTCCTTTTCGAATTTGGAACCAGGCCATTTTCCATGTCTGCTTCTAACTCCTGCTCCTTGACCTGCATACATATTTCTCAGGAGGCAGGTAAGGTCGTCTGATATTCCCATCTCTTGAAGAATTTTCCACAGTCTGTCGTAATCCACACAATCAAAGGTTTAACAGAGTCACTGAAGCAGAAGTAGATGATTTCCTGAAATTCTCTTGCTTTTTCTATGATCCAATGGATGTTGGCAATTTGATCTCTGGTTCCTCTGCCTTTTCTAAATCCAGCTTCAACATGTGGAAGTTCTCAGTTCACCTACTACTGAAGCCTCACTTGGAGAATTCTGAGCATTACTTTGCTAGCATGTCAAATGAGTGCAATTTTATAGTAGTTTGAACATTCCTTGCCATTGCCTTTATTTGGGATTGGAATTAAAATTGATCTTTTCCAGTCCTGTGGCCACTGCTGTTTTCAAAATTTCCTAGCGTATTGAGTACAGTATTTTCACAGCACCATATTTTAGGATTTGAAATAGCTCAACTGAAATCCCATCACCTCCACTAGCTTTGTTCATAGTGATGCTTCCTAAGGCCCACTTGACTTTGCACTCCAGGATGTCTGGCTATAGAAGAGTGATCACACCATCGTGGTTATCTTATTAAGATCTCTTTTGTATCATTCTTCTGTGTTCTTGCCAACTCTTCTTGATATCTTCTGCTTCTTATAGGTCCATACCATTTATGTCCTTTATTGTGCCCATCTTTGCATGAAATGTTCCCTTGGTATCTCTAATTTTCTTGAAGAGATCTCTATTCTTTCCCATTCCATTGTTTTCCTCTATTTTTTTTTTTTTTTTTTTGCAGTGATCACTTAGGAAGTCTTTCTTGTCTCTCCATGCTATTCTTTGGAATTCTGCCTTCAGATAGGTATATCTTTCCTTTTCTCCTTTGCCATTCACTTCTCTTCTTTTATAAGCTATTTGTAAGGCTTCTTCAGACAACTATTTTGCCTTTTTGTATTTCTTTTTCTTGGGGATGGTTTTGATCACCACCTCCTGTACAATGTTACCAACCTCTGTCCATAGGTCTTTAGGCACTCTGTCTATCAGATCTAATCCCTTGAATCTATTTGTCACTTCCACCGTATAATCATAAAGGATTTGATTTAGGTCATACCTGAATGGCCTAGTGGTTTTCTCTACTTTCTTCATTTTAAGAGAGCAACCAATATCCCTCAAGATATAAAAATTCTACCAGGCTTTTAACAAATGAAATGCAATATAGATAGATCACATCATGACTAACTAAGGTTTATCCCAGGAATACAAGGTTGGCTTAACAATCAAAACTCAATTTATGTAACTCACCATATTAACAAACTAATAAAGAAAAGCCTTAAGGATCATCTCAATAGATAGATTATCTGACAAAAAGAAAGCACATCTACTCCTAATTATCTCTCAGCAAAGCAAGGAATGGAAGCTTACATCCTGAATCTGATAAGGGGAAATCTATAAAAAATCTGCAGCTAACATCATACTTAATGGTGAAAGACTGAATATTTTTCCCAATATAATCAGGAAACCACCAGGGACATTCACCATCCATCACTTCAATTTAAAAATCAACTGTATTTCTAAATACCAGAAATGAGAAATATAAAACAATAGTTAAGTATAGTTATAAAGTAGTCTCCAAAATTCTCTCCCGATAGTGTACATGATTTGTATAATTAGTCCCACTGAATGTGAGTAAGACTGGTCAAAATGATGGATTTACTCCCATGATTATGTTACATTTCTGGCAAAAGGAAATCTGTTGATGTAATTAAGATTCCCAAGTCATTTTGTTTTGAGTTGGTCAAAATGGAGAGTATCCAGTGGGTCTGACTTTGTCAGGCAGAAGACCTTTAAAAGCATGAACAAAGGGACCCAGTGGAGAATCTGTCTTTCAATACAGGAGATGTGGGTTTGATCTTTGGTCAGGCAACTAAGCCCGAGTGCCACAATTAGAGAGTCCTCCCCATGCTGCAGCTAGACCCTGCCAAATAAATAAATAAATAAATTTTTTAAAGCTTGAATACAATCTTCTGCCAACCTCAAAGAAGACGGAAGCCACACTGAGCCTGAAAGCTGTAAGGAACTAAACTCTGTCATTACCTGAATGAGCCTGGAAGAGCAGGCTGAGCCTCTCATGATGATATGATTGTGGCTGACCCGCTGGTAAGCCATGTGAGCCCTGAGCAGCAGATTCAACCAACCCATGCCCAGATTCCTGACCTGTGGAAACAGATAGTCACTGGGTGATACTTACGACACTAACTTGGCTTATTATTATTAATTATGTAAATTATGGTCATTTATTTCTCAGCATTAGAAAATTTATATAGATACCATTCATAATAACATTAAAAATATGTAACAACTGGAGATAAAACTGACAAAAATGTGAAAGATCTGTACAGCAAAATCTTCAAAATATTGCTGAGAGAAATTAGACCTAAAGAAATGGAGATACACACCATCTTCATTGGAAAATGGATAATTTAATGTTAATGAGATATCAATTCCTCTCCAAAATGATCTATTTCAATTCAATCCCAATCAATATGGCAGCAGACTTGTTTGTAGAATTTGTTAAACTGATTCTAAAATTTAGATGAAAATGCAAAGGAACCAGAAAAACCAAAATAATTTTGAGAAAGAAATAAAGCTGGAACAGTAGAATACTTAAAGTGTCTAAGACCTGTCACACAACTACAGCAATCAAGACAGTGTGTCACTGACATGAAGATTGTCAGACAGAAGAACAAAACAAAAATGCAGCACCTGGAAAGAGACCCCCACTAACTGATTTACAACAAAATTATAAAGGCAACTAAGTGGGGAGAGAATATTCTTTTAGGCAAACGATGCTGGAACAACTCAATACTCCTATACAAAACAAAAACGAAAACTTTGATCTACACCTCAATCCACATTAAAAAGTAACTTAAAATGATTCATAGATGTAAATGTAAAACTAAAAACTATAAAACCAAAAGAAAATACAGGAATAAACTTTTGTGACCTTGAGTTTGGCGAAGATTTTTAACTATGACACTATGGCGAAGATTTTTAACTATGACACTCTTAAGAGAACTTAAAGATAAGGTACAGGTTAGGAGAAAATATTTTCAAATCACATATATGACAGTGGACTTACATCAGAATTCATAAAGTCCTCATAAATTTCAACAATAAAGAAATAGTTTTTAAAAAGCAAACAATTATTTTTAAAGACACTGTAAAGAAGATACACAGATGGCAAATAAGCACATTAAAAGATGATAAACATCATTAGTCATTAGGGAAATGCAGTTAAAACCACAATGAGATACCACTACATTATCTATTAGAATTGTCAAAATTAAAACTGACCATACTAATTGTTATCTTGGATATAGAAGAATTAGAACTGTAATATACTACTGGTGGGAATGTAAAATGGTATGGCAACTTTGGAAATTGTATGGTAGTTAAACGTACACCTATTAATTTATCTGGCCATTTCATTTCTGCATATCTACCCTTGAGAAAGTAAAACACATGTTCACACAAAAATCTGTAGACACATTTTCATAGTAGCTTTGCCTGTGATACGTAAAAACTGGAAAAAAAATGAAATGTTTATTAACATATAAATTGAAAAACAAATATGGTATATCCATACAATGGATTATTATTACTCAGCAATTTAAAAAAATGAGCTTTTAGGTTTGTCTAGTCAAGGCTACGGTTTTTCCTGTGGTCATGTATGAATGTGAGAGTTGGACTGTGAAGAAGGCTGAGCACCGAAGAATTGATGCTTTTGAACTGTGGTGTTGGAGAAGACTCTTGAGAGTCCCTTGGACTGCAAGGAGATCCAACCAGTCCATTCTGAAGGAGATCAGCCCTGGGATTTCTTTGGAAGGAATGATGCTAAAGCTGAAACTCCAGTATTTTGGCCACCTCATGCAAAGAGTTGACTCATTGGAAAAGACTCTGATGCTGGGAGGGATTGGGGGCAGGAGGAGAAGGGGACAACAGAGGATGAGATGGCTGGATGGCATCACTGACTCAATGGACGTGAGTCTGAGTGAACTCCGGGAGTTGGTGATGGACTGGGAGGCCTGGCGTGCTGTGTTTCATGGGGTCCCAAAAAGTCAGACACAACTGAGTGACTGAACTGAACTGAACAGTATAAGTGAATCTTAAATATCCTGAGTAAAAGAAGCTAGATGAAAAAAGCATATGCTATAAGAGTCTAAGAAACAAAAATAAATGTAGAATGCACTTAGCACTCAGATACTAATTTCTAATGTCATTTTCCAATACATGGCTGATTCTAGGACTGGGACAGTAAACAGACGAGCTGAGTCTAAGCGCAGTTTGAAATGCCAGAAATTAAGAAATTGCTCAGACACACACATGAACAAATACATACATGAGTTTCCAATGTCCAAAGATGGAACAACTTGAGCATAAAAATAAAATAGATCATAAGTCAAAGTATAAAATAAATACCCATGAGTTCATACTGATATAAATAAAACACTGAATCAATTGGTAAATGGGAGAGAAGAGGTAAATCTCCCGTGCAGAAGAATTCCAAGTAAGTTATATAGATACTCCACCCTAAAGGAGGGAACTAGTACTAGGTTGGTGCAAATGCAACTGCGATTTTGGATTGTGAATTTTAATTCATTATAACATCTTTATTAATCAAGATGGGAACCATTACACTCAACACATTTTTGCCAATGAGAGATAAAAGCCTTTTTATTCCTGTAGCATAAAAATCCTCGCTTTGGGATTCATGAAACTCTTGGGAAGCATTTTCCCTGCAAAAAGTTATCGAGATGCTTGAAGAAGGGGTAGTCAGTTAGCAAGATGTCAGGTGAATATGGTGGATGAGGCAAAACTCCGTGTGTGCTGTGCTGTCCTTAGTCGCTCAGTCGGTCTGAGTCTTTGCGACCCCATGGATATAGGCTGCCAGGCTCCTCTGTCCAGGCAAGAATACTGGAGTGGGTTGCTATGCCTCCTCCAGGGGATCTTCCCGACCCGGGGATGGAACCCAGGTCTCCTGAATTGCAGGCAGGTTGTTTACTGCTGAGCCACCAGGGAAACCCAAATTAGGCCCCTTCTGTTGACCAATGCCAGCTGCAGGCGCTGCAGCTTTTGGTGCACCTCATCGATGTGCTGAGCATACTCCTCAGAGGTAACGGTTCTGCTGTGATTCAGAAAGCTGTTCTGTACCAGACTGGCAGCAGACCACCAAACAGTGATCAGGATTTGTTTGGTGCAAGTTTGGCTTTGGGAAGTGCTTTGGAGCTTGTTCTCAGTCCAGCCACTGAGCTCAGCCCAACAGTAGTCCCTGACTGTTCAATATGGAGAGATGGTTTGTTGTTATGTAGAATAAGAGAAGTCAACAGACACTTCAAAATGATGATATTTTTTGATTTGCAGTCAGTTCATGAGGTACTCACTCATCGGGTTTTTCACCTTTCCAATTTGTTTCAAATGCCAAATGACCATTGAAAGGTTAGCAATTTCCTGTGTAACTATAAGAGGATCGGTGTCAATGATCCTTTCATTGGTCACTGTCAACTTCCGATGACTGGTCACTGTGCTCCTCTTCTTCAAGGCTCTATCTCCTTTGCAAATCTTCTTGAACCACCACTGCACTGTACGTTCATTAGCAGTTCCTGGTTGATGCATTATTGATGTTGTGAGTTGTCTTTGCTGCTTTATGATCCATTTGAACTTGAATAAGAAAACTGCTCAAATTTGCTTTTTGTCTAACATCATTAGGGATAGTGAAAGTTGCTCAGTCATGTCCGACTCTTTGAGACCCCATGGACTATTCAGTCCATGGAATTCTCCAGGCCAGAATACTGGATTGGGTAGCCTTTCCCTTCTCCAGGGGATCTTCCCAACCCAGGGATTGAACCCAGGTCTCCTGTATTGCAGGTGGATTCTTTACCAGCTGAACCACAAGGGAAGCCTAACATCATTTCCCTAGTCTAAAATAAACATGACATAAATAGCAAGTAATAAGTCATTAGCAAAAAAACAAAAAGCGAGAAATGCACCACATTAAAATGATGCAGAATATAATCACATTTAAGAATGTATTCCAATATCAAATGGCAAAGTTCAACAATGCAAAATCGCAATGACTTCTGCACCAGCCTAATAGCAATATTAGTTCATTAATTAACAAATATACCATATTAATATAGCAATAAGAAAAACTACACAGAGGATGTAGGGAAACTCTGTACGATCTGTTTAATTTCTCTGTAAATGTAAAGCTATTCTAAAAAGGCTGTCAATTAAAAAATTAAATCAGATACTTAGTCCTGAAAAAAACTATGTGTATATAATTTAATACATTT
This sequence comes from Bos mutus, assembly GCF_027580195.1. Lineage (NCBI taxonomy): Eukaryota > Metazoa > Chordata > Mammalia > Artiodactyla > Bovidae > Bos > Bos mutus. The sequence goes on along the minus strand of NC_091631.1, from coordinate 72,098,295 downwards.
AATAAATCAATTATAAATTTTTTAAAACTAATGTATAGTGACAAAAAGCAGATTATTGGTTGCCTAGAGATTCACGAGGAGTGACAGAGATTGGAGGGGATAGAAAAAAGGAAGGGATTAAAAAGCGGTATAAGGAAACTTCTAGAGGAAGACGGTATAATTATCATCTTTTTCTGTGGTGATGGCTTCAAAAGTATATACTTATGGTAAAGCTTAACAAAATGTACACTTTAAATAAAAGCAGCTTATTATATGACAATTTTATTTTAATAAGGCTTTTTCTTGCTTAAAAAATTTTAAAACTTCCAGACTTGAACTAACTAATTGTATTTTAAAAAATAGTCTGCAGTAATATTTGGAGTTAGCCCCATCACACCTGAATTTAACCATTGAGCTTTTTTCTTCCAGTTTTATTCAGATATAATTGACATACAGGACTGCATTAAGTTTAAGGTGTACAGTATAATGCTTTGAGTTACAGCCATCATGAAATAATTATCACAGTAAGTTCAGTGAATATCCATCTTATAGATATAATATTAAAGAAATAGAAAATTTTCCCTGTGATGAGAACTCTTAGGATTTACTCTCTTAACAACTTTCATACATAACTCAAGCACTGTTAATTAAACTTACCACGTTGTACATTTAGTGGTTATTTATAACTGGGAGTTTGAACCTTTTTACTGCATTTTTCAATTCAACCCCTCCCCTTGCCTCTGGTACCCACAAATCTGATCTCTTTTTATATGAGTTTGTTTGTTTTAAAAGTATAATTGACTTACAACACTATGTTAATTCCTGTTACACAACATGGTGATTCAATATTTCTATACATTTCAAAATGACCATTGTGATAAGTCTAGTTATGATATGTCACCATACAAAGATATTACATAGTTAGTGACTATATTTCCCACACTGTGCATTTCATATCCCTGATTCATTTATTTTGCAACTGGTAGTTTCTTTCACCTAATCTCTCTCATCTATTTCTTTCACACCCCACCCCTAATATCCCCCACCCTCTGGCAACCACCTGTTTGACCTCTGTATCTATAACTCTGTTTCTGTTTTGTTATGTTTGCTTATTAGTTTTCTAGGTTCCACACATATAAGTTAAATCATACAATATTTGTCTTTCTTTGTCTGACTTATTTCAGGTAACATAATGCCCTCACAGTTCATCCTTGTTGTTGCAGATGGCAAGATTCCATTCTTTTCTACAGTTGAGTGATATTCCATTATATATTACATATATATCACATCTTCTTTATCACATCTATATCACATCTATTAATGGGCACTTAGATTGCTTCCATATATTGGCTACTGTAAGTAGTGTTGCAGTGAACATACAGATATATACATCTTTTATAATTATTGTTTGTGTTGATTTTTTAAATAAATACCCAGTAGCAGAACTGCTTGATCATTTGGTAGTCCTACTTTTAACCAGTGTATTTAAATAGTGAGCTTGTTTCACTTAAAGATTAATATATTTAGGAATTATTTTTGTCAACAATGCTAATCACGCAGCATCAAATTTCATGACCTAATGGTGATTTAGGACATGTTGAGAATTTTTATTATTGTTTTCTTACTTCAGGAATTTCAATCTTGTGGAAATATCTTAGTCAGGTGTGTCTGGTTTGAGGGAATTTTTATAGTCAATCAAAATTAAGTCAAATATAGTGTGTCATTTAAAATGAGACTTTGTGCCAACGTTATGGCTATAGCAACCTGGAACCCCCATTCTGAGCCATCTGCTATTTAAAAATCACACTCCTAGGAATACTGGCATTTGGTCACCTGTGGCCAAATATGGCTATGCTACTTATTATCTTTATAACATTGGGAAACTGAGAGCTTCAGTTTTCTCAACTATGTAATGCAAATAACAGTACCTACTTTGTGGAACTGTTGAAAGTTTAAACAAGTTAACACATGTAAAGGTCTTAGAAGACTACCTGGCAGTACTATCCAGATTCTACAAAATCTACAGATTCTATGGCATTAACCATCAGGCAAGTGTAACTCAAAACCACAGTTAGATACCTCTTCATCTCACACACTATGAGAGCTATAATAAAAGACAGTAGCAAGCATTTCCAAGAAAGTGAAGAAATTGGAACCTTTATACACTGTCAGTGGAAATACAATATGTCTAGTCACTTTGGAAAGCAGTCTGCAATTCTTCAAAAGGTTAAACCTAGAGTTACTATGCTGCTGCTGCTGCTAAGTCACTTCAGGCGTGTCCGACTCTGTGCGACCCCATAGATGGCAGCCCATCAGGCTCCACCGTCCCTGGGATTCTCCAGCCGAGAACACTGGAGTGGGTTGCCATTTCCTTCTCCAATACATGAAAGTGAAAAGTGAAAGTGAAGTCGCTCAGTCGTGTCCGACTCTTAGGGACCCCATGGACTGCAGCCTACCAGGCTCCTCCACCCATGGGATTTTCCAAGCAAGAGTACTGGAGTGGGTTGCCATTACCTTCTCCGAGAGTTACTATATGACCTAGCAATTCTAATCCTCCGTATATAACCCAGAGAAATGGAAATACATGTTCACATGAAAACTCATACATGAATGTTAATAGTAGCCTTATTCATAATAGCCTCCAAACAGAAACAGCCCAGATGTCCAACGACTTCTAAACAGATAATCAAAATCATAGCATATTCACAAATCATAGTATAGTAAATCAAAGTATATTCATAGAATGAAATATTACTTGGCAATAAAAAGGAGTGAAGTGCTGATACATGCTACCATGTGATTGAAACCTTCTTTCACATGCTATGTGAAAGAACCCAGTGTAAAAGACCACATATGGTATGATTCTATTTATATTAAATGCAGAGAAGGAAAGTAGATTCAGTGGACTGTTGGAAAGGTTTTAAGGGAAAAAGAGGAGTGACTGCTAATGAATATGGAGTTTCTTTTAGGGGTGATGTAAATGTTCTCAAATTAATAGTAGTGATAGTTACACAACTGTGTATAAGCTTAGAACCACTGAACTGTACACTTTAAGACAGGTGAACCATATATGTGAATTATAGCCAATAAAGCACGTTAAGTAGTTTAAAATAAACTGGAAAAAGGAAAGCTAAAAACAACAACAGTATTAATAATAATAAATTAGTTTACTTCTCTGGCCTTATCCTCTTCCATTCCCCAGTTTACCCCATGCTCTATCCATACTGACCTCCTTGCAATTCCCATATTATGTCTTGCTATTTGATGTCCTGTGAACATATTATATCTGCTTCCTGGAGTTCTCTTCAGCCCTCTTCTGCCTGCCTAACTCCCTCATATTTAAAACTAGTCAATCAGAGTAAGCTAATGGCCCAAAAGATTGATTCCCAGTGACCTAATACGATAAAATTTACTTCTCTCTCATGTAGACACTCCCCAGGTGTTCAGGGATCCAGGCTCCTTACCTCCATCAGCTCTGCCCGCCCAGGAGTCTTTCACTGTATTCTCTATACCAGGCTGAGAAAACCAGTGGGGCATCAGCGCAGATAGAACTCGAGGAATTTTCCAAATGATTAAGTCATTTTTGAACATGGTATCTTTAAGAGATGTCAGGATACCCAGCGGTCTTGGGTTCAGCACAGAGACTATTTATTAGCTTATAACCCTATATCTCAAATGCATTGCACTACTCCCCTTCTCTCTACATCTTCAGGAAGAGGTGATTTGCTTTAAAAATTCAAAGATTATTTTTCAGAATAAGAATGCTGAGGGGAGAAAAAGTAGTATTCGACATCTCTATTGAGGAATTTATGATGTAGCACAGGATGGAAGCTGAAGTTAAAGGAAACTTTCCTTAAAGGGCTATTTATTAAAAAATAGAACGCACTTCTTAGGACAATTCAAAGTGTAAACACACAACATCCAAACTTCTTGTACAGGTAAATTAGTGTTCTCAGCTATCTCCTGTCCCCAAATTTCTCTGCCACATTGAGGACGGTTCAAGAGGACTAGAGGACATGTTGGTTGCAGAGAGAGACATTTGAAAGCACTCACTTTTATGGAAGTCATAAGAGAAAAGTCTCTCTCATGTTACTTAGAATCATCCTCGATATATTTACTCTAAAAAAAATAATACACATAGCCAAATACCGTTCTCTGTGTAAAATCTTTACAAATCTGAAATGCTGAGGATTCAGCTTCTGATACAATCCATTCACTTTTCCAGTTAGACTGGTAGTGGTACTGAGTTGGCAGTACAAAATCGAATGTGCTTATGCAGCTCATCCCAGTACCTGTTAATTCGGGCTGGCACTTGGAATTTCAGATCTGGTCCCTCCGCGGAGCGGGGCGGAGCCGTGGGCGGGGCCTGCAGCGGGGGAGGCGGGGTGCTGGGAAAGCCGGGGGGCGGGTCTGCTAGTGAAGCCTCGTAGTATCTGAGCGTGCGAGGGTCCACGGCGCGAGCAGCGTGCTCCGCGAGGCTTCGCTTCACGTGGCATCGCAGTGGACCCCGCAGCTCCGGGCGCTCCGTGCTAGCGGACTGCTAAGAGATGTGAGCACCGTGGAGATGCTCGTGGCGAGCGACCGGGAGCCGGCAGAGACGGCGCTGCTCTTGAGGATGGGCTGCGCCGAGAGGCCGATACAGCCCCGGGGTGTCCGGGGGAAGGGACGGGGACCGCAGCCCGGGACCGGGAGCATCCCGGCGCTGGAGCGGGCGGAAAAGTCAGGAGCCACAGCCTCTGTCCAGTGCTTGCGAAGCCGCCGCCCCTGGGGTGCGCCCCGCGGTTTGTGAGTACTTTGCGTCGCCTGTCCGCAGACGGAAGCCGGGGAACACCCCTGGAGAGCTCTACGGGATCCCTACCACCGCCGTCGTCTGGTTTCCCCACCTACCTCAGGGACAGAGTGACTGCCACCCCCTCCCCCGACCTGCGGACCCGGGGCGAGGGCGGAGGCCCATCGGGGCCGCCCCCTTCACACCCAGGAGGTGGAGAGTTCACCCCCCTCTCCGCCGTCCGCTCCAGCCAAATTCAACTCCGGTTCTCTCCTCCCGCGGCCCCGAGCCTCCTGACGCCCCCTGGTCCTCCCGCTATCCCCCCCTCCCCAGAGACAGGGGAGGAGAAAAGGGGAGCCCAGGGCGTCATGACTGAGCTGAAGGCGAAGGGTCCCCGCGCTCCCCACGTGGCGGGCACAGCGCCCTCGCCCACCCAGGCCGGAGCCCCTCTGCGGGGACGCCCAGACGCGGGCCCCTTCCAGGCGGGCGAGGCCTCGGGCCCGACGCCCACAGCCTCGGGCCTCCCCCTCTCCCTGGACGGACTGATCTTCCCTCGGCCCTGCCAGGCTCAGGACCTGGACGGGAAGACGCCGGACCCAGAGTCGCTGGCAGACGTGGAGGGGGCGTATTCCGGAGGGGAAGCCGCAGAGGGCGCTGCTGCGAGACCCCCAGAGAAGGACGGCGGGTTGCTGGACAGCGTCCTGGACACCCTGCTGGCGCCCCCGGGCCCCGAGCGGAGCCCCGCCAGCCCCGCCGTCTGCGAAGCCCCCAGCCCTTGGTGCCTCTTTGGCCCCGAGCTTGTCCAAGACGCCCGGGCTGCGCCAGCCGCCCAGGGGGTCCTACTCCCACTCATGAGCCGCCCAGAGAGCAAGGCTGGCGACACCCCAGGGGCCGCCGCCGGCCAGAAGGTGCTGCCCCGGGGCCTGGCGCCATGCCGGCAGCTGCTGGCCCCGACGGCCTCGAGCCACCCCTGGCCCGCGCCCGCGCCGAGGCCGTCTCCGCAGCCCGCGGTGGTGGAGCTGGAGGAGGACGACTCGGATCCCGAGGGCTCCTCGGGGCCGCCCCTGAAGGGCAAAGCCCGGCCCGCGGGAGGAGACGCGATCAGCGCTCCTGGGACGGCCGCGGGAGGCGTCGCCCCGGTGCCCAAAGAAGATGCCCGCTTCTCGGCGCCCAGGGCCGCCCCGGCGGAGCATGACGCACCCGCCGCGCCCGGGCGCGCCTCGGTGGCCACCGCGGTGATGGACTTCATCCACGTGCCCATCCTGCCGCTCAACTCAGCCTTCCTGGCCGCCCGCACCCGGCAGCTGCTGGAGGGTGACAGCTATGACGGCGGGGCCGCCGGCGCCTTCGCCCCGCCGCGGGGCTCGCCCTCCGCCTCGGCCGCCCTGGGCGCGCCCGGAGACTTCCCCGACTGCGCGTACCAGCCCGACTCCGAGCCCAAGGACGACGCGTTCTCGCTCTACGGGGACCCGCAGCCGCCCGCCCTGAAGATCAAGGAGGAGGAGGAGGGGGGCGCCGAGGCAGCCGCGCGCTCCCCGCGGCCGTACCTGCTGGCGGGGGCCAGCCCCGCCGTCTTCGCCGACTTCCCGCTGGCGCCGCCGTCCAGGCCGGGGGAGGTGGCGGTGCCCGCGGCCGCCACGGGGGCCCCCGGCTCGTCCGCGGCCGTGTCGGGGTCAGCCCTGGAGTGCGTCCTGTACAAGGCGGAGGGCGCGCCGCCCCAGCCGGGCCCGTTCGCGCCGCCGCCCTGCAAGGCTCCGGCCGCGGGCGCCTGCCTGCTGCCGCGGGACCTGCCGTCCACCTCGGCCGCCGCCGCCGCCGCCGCCGCCGGGGCCACCCCTGCGCTCTACCAGCCGCTCGGCCTCAACGGGCTCCCCCAGCTCGGCTACCAGGCCGCGGTGCTCAAGGAGGGCCTGCCGCAGGTCTACCAGCCCTATCTCAACTACCTGAGGTGAGGGCCCGGCGCGGCGCGCGAGGACCTGTCCGGCCGCCCCCGGCCCCCGGCGCCCGGCTCCCCAGAGTGGCCGCCAGGAGTGGGTGGCCGGGGCGGGGCGCAGCGCAGCGCAGCTTGGCTTCCTTTTCCTCACCTCTTCTCATTTTTTTTTTTTTTTTTTGTGGGGAGGACACCGCGGGGGCCCAGATTATGCTGTTTCTGGAGCAGGCGTCCCCGACAATATGTTCCTAAACTTTCCAGATCTGCGCAGTCCCAAGGCGAACCAGCCTTGAGTTCTAAAAGTGCAGCGTCACTCTGGGTCCGCCGTAGCCCCGCGGAGCCGAAAGGGTGCGGCGAGTCTGGGGTTTTATAAAATGCTTTTCTTCCTAGAAGGACAGTTACCGAGAACGTGCGTTCCGGAGGAGAAACGGTAACGCATCGTTCTTCCGGGCGGGGTGGCGCTGGGTGCCCGGCCAGAACCCAAAGCAGAACCATCTTAGGGGTCTGGACACTTAGCGCTTCATTTTCACCCGAATCTCTAGATTGAAATTAATTTATGTGTAATATATTTACAGTATGGCTTTAAATATCAATCACGTCAGTGCACTGTAGGCTAGTATTGTTTCAAGTTCTCTACTACTTTTAGCATACAAGTTTTGAAAAACATTTTAATTTACATACGAGAGTTACAGAGTTTTAAAGAAAAAAGAAAGTGCTCTGGATTTGGAATCTTGTGTTGTGAATAGTCAAAACAGTGTCAAAATATTGAACAATGCTTTAAAAAGACAAACTCGGGTACTTGTTTAATTACAGAGATGACTTTTTTAAATGATTGTATTTTTAGAGCAAAACCACGTTTATTGTTTTCCACCGTGCAACAAGGTTATAACATTTGTCAAAAGACTAAATTGATTCTCTGTAATGAGTTTTGCAGGAAGTTTTTTTTTTTTTTCCTGAACATAAAATTAAATATTAATTATTTATTACTTTTGTTGGTACTCCTGATGAGAGGCTAATACCTTGCAAGTCTGATGAATCCAGTAACACGTAGTATATCAAGTTCAGTTTGCTATGTTTTTCAGATCTGTATTTATATATGGCTGTAATTTTTAAAAACCTTGTCACTCTGTCTATTCTGGGTTAAGGAAACTTTAGTATTAGATAGTGGTGCACTTAAAAATAAATTGAGTACTTTGTTTTGCATTTCAAGGCCGGATTCAGAAGCCAGCCAGAGCCCACAGTACAGCTTTGAGTCATTACCTCAGAAGATTTGTTTAATCTGTGGGGATGAAGCATCAGGCTGTCATTATGGTGTCCTCACCTGTGGAAGCTGTAAGGTCTTCTTTAAAAGGGCAATGGAAGGTAGGCTCCTTTCTTGTTGGTTTAATTGTAAATGACACCATCTAATATTTTACAGATCTTAATTAGCCCTTGCTTCTTCTAAGAAATGATGGTATTTCCATACAACTAAAAATATATGATGATATTTTAACAATATATTTTTATTTCTAATAATCTGTATTGAATGTGGTTGGATATTATAATTGCATAATATTTGACTAACACTTTTAATATTAGACAAAGCATATGAATCTTGCAACATGCTAACATTGTTCATTAACTTTAGAGAAACAACTTTATTCTAATTGAATTTTTATATTTCTATCACATTTATGTAAGATAACACTAAATTAAAATTTTCTTCCAAAAGTAAAGTGGTAGAAGTCATTAAAATTATATATGTACATATATATGATGCAGTTACAAGTTTTCTTCATAATTATGTCCTTTCCCTGTATGATGTTTATGTAATAATTATATAATGGTAATTACAGAAAAAAAATGGTTAAAGTTCCCTTTTTGTTTAGTGCAAACAATTTAAAGCAAAAGAAAAATTTGGACTCCACAGTAATTTAATTTCTGCAGAAATATTTTGCTTTAAGTAAGTCTTTCATATTTTAAAAATCATCCAAATTACATATTTACCTAATGATTTTAGATTGATTTACATAATGTATTTCATATTTGAACTTTTATAAAATATATGTTTTAATTTCATCCTTTCTATCTACACTAAACTCTAAGCCGCCAAGCACATTTATATTTGAAGATAGAAATACACTTAGACATCATTTCACATTTGAATTCTAGCAATAACTGTATTTTATAACAAGCAGACATGAGTTTATGGTTGTCTCTGGAGTTCTGAGATCACACCTAGACAAGGAACCAAAGATCTGAATGTCTGCTTTTTTGCTTCCTGTTTGTGAGTTTTCTGATTTCAAGAGTCCTCTACATGTAAGTAGGAAAGGAGGGAGTGGGGAATTTTTACCTTAAGGGAGCATTCAAAGGAGTTGACATGCATATTTAATACACATTTACCCTAAGTGAAGTCACTTCAGTCGTGTCCGACTCTGTGCAACCCCATAGACAGCAGCTCATGAGGCTCGACGTCCCTGGGATTCTCTAGGCAAGAACACTGGAGTGAGTTGCCATTTCCTTCTCCAATGAGTGAAAGTGAAAAGTGAAAGTGAAGTTGCTCAGTCGTGTCTGACTCTCCGCGACCTCATGGACTGCAGCCTTCCACGCTCCTCCGTCCATGGGATTTTCCAGGCAAGAGTACTGGAGTGGGGTGCCATTGTAGGTTAGTACTTCTAATTCCCAAGGAGTTAAGAAATGGTCAAAGAAACCGAAAAGTTTGACCAAGAAAGGAGAGTTCGGTCCACACACTGCCCATTTCTGGTCGGTTCCCAAAGGAGACATTGGGTGCCTCTTGGCATTGGCATGTCGGTATAAACCCCCAACACGTTTCTGCCATAAGCCATATGAGATCACCATGGAACCGCAGAGCAGGGCTCCTTACTTGCTTCATGCAAGGCATGTCATTCATTCACACAAGTACACCGTAGAGTTAATAAAGCACAGCAGAAAACGCATTTGCTAAGAGGACAAAGAACTAGAGCTCCAAGCATCCTTACCTTGTCCTGAAGGATCCCGGACGAGCCCCCAGGATGAAAGGTTGTTGTTGAATCTCACGAAGACACCAGGATTCTTGGCCCCCGGAGGAGAAGAATTCAGTCCGGGGCCAGAGACAAGGCTTGATCGCTCAGAGCTTTTGTGTAATGAAGTTTTATTAAAGTATAAAGGAGATAGAGAAAGCTTCTGACATAGACATCAGAAGGGGGTAGAAAGAGTACCAAAAAGATTAATCCAAAAGATGTTTAACAAAAAAAATTCACTATCCCTATAGATTGCTAACATATAATTCTTCATAACTATTATGCCCTTTTAGTGAAAATGATTCTCATCTATTAATGGTATGTGTACCCCTCCTACTGAAATTAATGCTTCAAAAAAAGTAATTGCTCTTGTGCCTTTTTAAAACAATCATGTTTGTCATGAAGGATGGATGGATGTAACTGATGTTGAGTGTATGTATTAAACTTAAGGGGACTTTAATTGCATTTTAAATTAGTTGAGGTGCTGTGACAAGAGAAAATGTGAGAAAATGGGACAACTGAGGGTAGTCTTAACTTTCCACTGACATCATTTAGTCATAGTTGCAGTTTGAAGCCCTTTGTGTGCATGGAAGTGTTGATTCTCCAGTGGGTAATTGAAGTTACTGTTCCCATCTGACTTTGATCCTGGTTTCCTGAACATTCCCCTCTGCATTAATGTGATTTTCTTTATACTTACAGTTTTATTAGTCTAATCCTTAAATGAATGACCCTGTTGGAGTCTCCCCAAAGCCAGTTTATTCTAGCCCAGCTCTCTCTTTCTACAGATACACAAGTCCTAAAGACATACATCTAAATTTCTAAAGAGCATACAGTTAGTTGGTAGCTGATTGTTAGTCAACATAGGTTAGATTTTCTTTCATTGCAGTGCTTATAAATCAGAAATGGTATGCAAAAGTAGGCATATGACAAATGCTACTTAATTCTTGAAAGTTACTTCAAAAGTGCATATAGGACCAAGAATACTCTAATTAAAATATAAATGTTTTCACATCATTATTATCAGAATAGCATCCTAAACATAAAAGATGTCTTCCCAAATTTGCAATGACAAAGTATTTGTTGGACCACTACCTTAGGCATGGTTCTGTTTTAATTTTGAGTAATAGAAATGAAGTACCTTTATTCAACATTGTCTACGAAGAGGAGCTCAAGATAAAAGTTGATAAATCATTTGGCTGTTAAATGACGAGTAAAATTAGTAACCTCTGGACATTGAGAAGAGCTTGTAAAGTGTATATATTCAAGGAAAACTGATGAGATTAAGATTAAACTAAGACTTGAAGATCCATATTAGGAAATTATTAAAGGTTAAGAAGTTGGATTGCCAGTGTTTGCTTGAATCAGTCATTTAAGGCAAGAAAATAGAAGGTTCTTTGAGTTTTCAAGAGTGAGAAAGATGAGTAGAAGAATATTTGTAATTGAAGAGAAATATGCAGTTTGAAATCATAGAGTAAAATAGGGCTGTGTAATGAACAACTTCAGGGTATAACTATATGTGGATGCCAGTATGTCCAGAAATTGAATGTCATAGTCAACAATATGAATATTAAATACCAAAGATAGTGATGATAATGGCCTTCAGGAGTGCTTTATATGTGCCTGTGACTATTTTAATGTTGTATTGGTCTTGACCCTTTTAAGCCATATGGTGTAGACATTATCATCATTTTTAGTTTATAAATGAGGAAACTGCCTTTGTAAATTGCCTTAAATCATAAGAAGCAGTGGAATAGGATTCAAATCCAAGGTGTTTGACCCCAGAATCTATGCCTTCCACCACTACACTTTCTTTCTCATAATAGGAAATTCAGTTTCAGCTTCTCAAAGAAACAATAGAGAGTTGGAAGAAAAAATATGAGCCAAGTGAGAAAACATCTAAGAAGGTAGAAGGGAATCCTAATGGAGAAAGCAATATCAAGGGTGATTGAAAGTATGTAATGTAAATGGATGGATGATACTAACACCACATTTAGGGCTGCAGTGAAAAGACACATTCAGGAGCCAAGAGCCAGTTTCTCCACCCTGCTCCAAGTTAGAAGTGGGAGACCATAATGTGTATGGAGAAGGTACTCAGGAAAACTGGATTTCTCTTGGTATGAAACAGAAAGAGAAGAGGCAGAGAAAAAAGACATCCCTCAGGAAGTAGGAGTATACAGAGGAGAGAAATGACCTCTTAAGCTGAAAAAAAAAAAAAAAAATATTAGCCAAAAAATAGTTGCTTGAATAGCCCATTGCATTCCTTTACTAATACTTAGAGTGAACCAGGAAGTGGTCAGAAATTGCCTTAATGCCTTTCAAGGAGAAGTCATAATGACCTGTCAGTCCTATAAATGCAGGCCTTGTATTAAGAAGGAAAAGATAATTTCTCACTGGCTTACCTCAGTATGCACTGTGACTCGCTCAATGTTAGGAATACTAAACAGTTAGTGTATAATTGTTTGCTAAATGAACCAGTCATAACAAATGATGCCAAGCTTTTATTCTTTGCATATTTTATAGTGTGACAGCATTTGTAGTGAATATATTTGATAGAATAGGGTTGGGAAATATTGTTAATATAGTTGAAACATAGTGTTTAGAAGATAGGAAGCTAAGTAGATATTGATGGATTTTTAATTATATTACATTATGCCTCATTTTTCTCTTAATTGAGGTAAAAGTGACAAATAAAATTGTAAGATATTTAAAGTATACCCTGTAATGATTTGATATTATAGGTTCATGGTGAAAGAATTCCTCCCCATCAAGTTTTTTAACATACCTCAGGTATTTGCCTTTCTTTTTGGCAAGGACATTTAAGTTCTACTCTCTTGGCAAATTTCAGTTATATAATGTTATACAATGTTATCAACTGTAGTCACAGTATTACACATTAGATCCTCAGACCTTATTCACCTTATACCTGAAGGTTTGTATCCTTTTACCAATCTCTCCCTATTTCCTCCCACCCTCCAGCCCCTGGTAACCACTTCTCTTCTGTGTTTCTATAAATTCAACTTATTTTTTAAATTCCACATGTAATGATATCTGTGGTATTTGTCTCTGTCTGGCTTATTTCATTTAGCATAATATGCTCTATGTTCAGCTAGTTTTTGTTTTTGCATTAATTAACCAAATGTTTGTTGAGCACCTGCTGTATGCCGGGGACTATACTGGGTGCTGGTTGAAAAGTGAAACAGGACAGACCTAACTGGCTGCAGCACTAGTGGAGTTTTTAGTGTAGTGGAGGAAAGGGACATTCTCAGTTAGCATGCGTTTAACAAGTTATTATATATTAATGAGTTATGCCTGGACAACTAGTCACTTGACCCCTCTGACAGATGCTGGGGATGGTGGAGAAGTCTTTAGAATTAGAAAGACACCCTCATAAGCAGTCTTCCCAGGTAGTCCTGCTACTGCTGCTGCTAAGTCACTTCAGTCGTGTCCGACTCTGTGCAACCCCATGGACTGCAGCCTACCAGGCTCCTTTGCCATGGGATTTTCCAGGCAAGAGTACTGGAGTGGGGTGCCATTGCCTTCTCCGAGGTAGTCCTAGTGGTAAAGAATTCACCTACCAATGCAGGAGACATAAGAGACATGGGCTCCATCTCTTGGTTGGGAAGATCCCCTGGAGGAGGAAACGGCAACCCACTCCAGTATTCTTGCCAGGAGAATCCCATGGATAGAGAAACCTTGCAGGCTGCAATCCATGGGGTCACAAAAAGTCAGACACAGCTGAGCGTCTGAGCACATCATAAGCAGACCACAGAGGAAACGGAACAGAAATGAAGTACTTTTAAGAATAGCGTATTTCTTTCTGAAGTTGAGTGGAGCTGGTGTCATAGTCTAAAAATGAAAACTGGTGTAGTAGCATCGTTCTCTGTGGTATGACTTCTAAAGCAGAAATGATGAACATTCAAATTTGTGAAAGATTTTTTTAATTTTTTTAATTTAATTTTATTTTTAAACTTTACATAATTGTATTAGTTTTGCCAAATATCAAAATGAATCCATCACAGGTATACATGTGCTCCCCATCCTGAACCCTCCTCCCTTCTCCCTCCCCATACCATCCCTCTGGGTCGTCCCAGTGCACTAGCCCCAAGCATCCAGTATCATGCATTGAACCTGGACTGGCATCTCGTTTCATACATGATATTTTTCATGTTTCAATGCTTATTTTTAAGAGCAATTTTAGGTTTATAGCAAAATTGAGAGGACAGTGTAGAGATTTCCCATGTGCCTCCTGTGATTGCACATGCATAGCTTCTCTTATTATCAAAATCCTCCACCAGAGTAGTATGTTTGTTGCAACTGATGAATCTACGTCAACACATGCTAATCACCGGAAATCCATAGTTTACATTAGGGCTCATTCTTGGTTTTGTACCATTGAGTGGATCTGGACAAAAGTATGATGACATGTATCCATGGTTAGAGTTTCATACAGTGTATTTTCACTGCCTCCCCAAATCCTCTGTGCTCTTCTGTTCATCCCTTCCTCATCCCCAACTCCTGTCAACCACTAATATTTATATTGTCCCCATAGTTTTGCCTTTTCCAGAATGTCATATAGTTGGAATCATACAGTAGGAAGCCTTTACAGATTAGCTTTTTCCCTTAGCAGTATGCATTGAAGCTTCCTCCATGTGAAAGGCTCATTTCTTTTTAGTGCTGAATAACATTCCATTGTCTGAATATACCGCAGTTTGTTTATTCATTGATCTACTGAAGGACACCTTGGTTGCTTCCAGGCTTTGGTAGTTATGAATAAAGCTGCTCTAAAGATTTGTCTGCAAGTATTTGTGTGAACATCAGTTTTCAACTCCTCAGGGCAAATACCAGGCTTTCCTGGTGGCTCAGTGGTATAGAACTCGCCTACCAAAGCAGAAGGTGTGGGTTCCATCCCTGGGTCAGAAAGATCCCCTGGAGAAGGAAATGGTTGGGGGAGTCTGGCAGGCTGCAGTCCAGGGGGTCACGAAAGACTTGGACATGACTTGGCAATTAAACAACAGCAGCACGGCAAATACCAGAGTGCAGTGGCTTGGTCGTATGGTAAGAGTATGTTTAGTTTTAGAAGAAACCACCAAATTGTCTTCCAAAGTGGCTGTATCATTTAACATTCCCACTGGCAATAATTGAGAGTTTGTCTTATTCCATGTCCTTGCCAGCATTTGTGTTTCTAGTGCTTCAGATTTTCTCCATTCTAACAGGAATGTAGTGCTAGCTCATTGTTGTTTTGACTTAAATTTCCCTGATGACATATTATGTGAATTATATTTTCATATGCTTATTTGACATCTATACATCTTCCTTGGTGATGTGTTTATTACAATTTTGGCCCATTTTTTTTTTTCTGTTGAGTTTTAAAAGGTTTTTTTGTGGATTATTTTTGTTTGTTTTTTAGATAACAGACCTTTATCCTAGGTATTTTGCAAATATTTTCTCCCACTCTGTCTTTTTGTTCTTTTGCTAGTGTATTTTACATAGTAGACAAATTCATTTTTAATGAAATATGGTTTCTCAATTCTTTCTTTCATGGATTATGACTTTAGTATTATATCTGAAAAATGTCATTGAACTCAAGGTCATGTGGATTTTCTCCTAGGTTATCTTTTAGTAGTTTTATAGTTTTGAATTTTATGTTTAGTTCTCTGATCCATTTTGAGTAGATTTGTGAAGGGTGTAATGTCTGTGTCAAGATTGACTTTTTTGCATATGGATGTCCAGGGTTGTTCTAGTACTGTTTGTGAAGAGACTGTCTTTTTTCTATTGTAGTACAATTTCTCTTTTATTTTTTAATTGATTTATTTATTTTAATTGGAGGCTAATTAGTCTATAATACTGTACTGGTTTTTGCCATACATTAAACTGAATCAGCCATGGGTGTACATGTGTTCCCCATCTTGAACCCCTCCTCCCACCTGCCTCCCCATCCCATCCCTCAGGATCATCCCAGTGCACCAGCCCCAAGCACCCTGTCTCATGCATCGAACCTGGACTGGTGATCTATTTCACATATGCTAATATACATGTTTCAATGCTATTCTCTCAAATCATCCCACCCTCGCCTTGTCCCAGAGTCCAAAACTCTGTTCTATATATCTCTGTCTCTTTTGCTGTCTCACATACAGGGTCATCATTACCATCTTTCTAAATTCCATATATATGTGTTAGTATACTGTATTGGTGTTTTCTTTCTGACTTACTTCACTCTGTATATTAGGCTCCAGTTTCATCCACCTCATTAAAACTGATTCAAATACGATCTTTTTAATAGCTGATAATATTCCATTGTGTATATTTACCACAGCTTTCTTATCCATTCGTCTGCTGATGGGCATCTAGGTTGCTTCCATGTCCTGGCTAGTGCTTTGATGAACATTGGGGTACACGTGCCTCTTTCAATTCTGGTTTCCTCGGTGTGTATGCCCAGCTGTGGGATTGCTGGGCCATATGGCAGTTCTGTTTCCAGTTTTTTAAGGAATCTCCACACTGTTCTCCATAGTGGCTATACTAGTTTGCATTGCCACCAACAGGGTAAGAGGGTTCCCTTTTCTCCACAGCCTCTCCAGCATTTATTGTTTGTAGACTTTTGGATAGCAGCCATTCTGACTGGCGTTTGATGGTACCTCATTGTGGTTTTGATTTGCATTTATCTAATGATGAGTGATGTTGAGCATCTTTTCATGTGTTTGTTAGCCATCTGTATGTCTTCTTTGGAGAAATGTCTGTTTAGTTCTTTGGCCCATTTTTGATTGGGTTGTTTATTTTTCTGGTATTGAGCTGCATGAGCTGCTTGTATATTTTTGAGATTAATTCTTTGTCAGTTGCCTCATTTGCTATTATTTTCTCTCATTCTGAAGGCTGTCTTTTCACTTTGCTTATAGTTTCCTTCATTGTGCAAAAGCTTTTAAATTTAATTAGGTCCCATTTGTTTATTTTTGTTTCTATTTCCAATATTCTGGGAGGTGGGTCATAGAGGATCCTCCTGTGGTTTATGTCGGAGAGCATTTTACCTATACTCTCCTCTAGGAGTTTTATAGTTTCTGGTTTTACATTTAGATCTTTAATCCATTTTGAGTTTATTTTTGTGTATGGTGTTAGAAAGTGTTTTAGTTTCATTCTTTTACAAGTGGTTGACCAGTTTTCCCAGCACCACGTGTTAAAGAAATTGTCTTTTCTCTATTGTATATTCTTGCCTCCTTTGTCAAAGATAAGTTGTCCATAGGTGCATGGATTTATCTCTGGGCTTTCTATTTTGTTCCATTGATCTATACTTCTGTCTCTTGCCAGTACCATGCTCTCTTGATGACTGTAGCTTTCTTGTACAGTCTAAAGTCAGGCAGGTTGATTCCTCCAGTTCCATTCTTCTTTCTCAAGATTGCTTTGGCTATTTGAGGGGGTTTTTTTGTTTTTTTTTCCATACAAATTGTGAAATTATTTGTTCTAGTTCTCTAAAAAATACTGTTGGTAGCTTGATAGGGATTTCATTGAATCTATAGATTGCTTTGGATAGTATACTGATTTTCACTATATTGATTCTTCCAATCCATGAACATGGTATATTTCTCCATCTATTTGTGTCCTCCTTGATTTCTTTCATCAGTGTTTTATAGTTTTATATATATAGGTCTTTTGTTTCTTTAGGTAGATTTATTCCTAAGTATTTTATTCTTTTCATTACAATGGTGAATGGGATTGTTTCCTTAATTTCTCTATTTTCTCATTGTTAGTGTATAGGAATGCAAGGGATTTCTGTGTATTAATTTTATATCCTGCAACTTTACTATATTTACTGATTAGCTCTAGTAATTTTCTATTGGTGTCTTTAGGGTTTTCTGTGTAGAGGATCATGTCATCTGCAAACAGTGAGAGTTTTACTTCTTCCTTTCCAGTTTGGATTCCTTTTATTTCTTTTTCTTCTCTGATTACTGTGGCTAAAACTTCCAAAACTATGTTGAATAGTAGTGGTGAGAGTGGACACCCTTGTCTTATTCCTGACTTTAGGGGAAATGCTTTTAATTTTTCACCATTGAGGATAAAGTTTACTCTGGGTTTATCATGTATGGCTTTTATTATGTTGATGTATGTTCCTTATATGTCTGCTTTCTGGAGGGTTTTTATCATAAACAGATGTTGAATTTTGTCAAAGGCTTTCTCTGCATCTATTGAAATAATCATATAATTTTTATCTTTCAATTTGTTAATGTGGTATATCACATTGATTGATTTGTGAATATTGAAGAATCCTTGCATCTCTGAGATAAAGCCCACTTGGTCATGATGTATAATCTGCTTAATATGTTGTTGGATTCTGTTTGCTAGAATTTTGTTGAGGATTTTTGCATGTATGTCTATCAGTGAAACTGGCCTGTAGTTTCCTTTTTTGTGGATTCTTTGGTTTTGGTATTAGGGTGATGGTGGCCACATAGAATGAGTTTTGTAGTTTACCTTCCTCTGCAATTTTCTGGAACAGTTTGAGGATAGTTGTTAGCTCTTCTCTAAATTTTTGGTAGAATTTACCTGTGAAGCCATCTGATTCTGTGCTTTTGTTTGTTGGAAGATTTTTGATTACAGTTTGATTTGTGTGCTTCTGATGGGTCTGTTAATATTTTCTATTTCTTCCTGGTTCAGTTTTGTAAAGTTATACTTATATAAGAATTCATCCATTTCTTCCAAGTTGTGCATCTTATTGGCATATAGTTACTGGTAATAGTCTTTTGTGATCCTTTGTATTTCTGTGTTGTCTGTTGTGATTTCTCCATTTTCATTTCTAATTTTGTTGATTTGATTCTTCTCCCTTTTTTTCTTGATGAGTCTGGCTAATGGTTTGTCTCTTTTATTTATCTCCTCCAAGAACCAGCTGTTAGTTTTGTTTATTTTTGCTATAGTCTCCTTTGTTTCTTTTTCATTTATTTCTGCCCTAATTTTTATGATTTCTTTCCTTTTACTAACCCTGGGGTTCTTCATTTCTTCCTTGCTTTAGGTGTAAAGTTAGGCTATTTAGTTTATTTTTCTCTTGTTTCCTGAGGTAAGTCTGTATTCCTATGAACTTTCCTCTTAACACTGTTTTTATTGAATCCCATAGGGTTTGGGCTGTTGTGTTTTCATTTTTATTTGTTTCTATGCATATTTTGATTTCTTTTTTGATTTCTTCTGTGATTTGTTGGTTATTTATAAGCATATTGTTTAGCCTCCATATGTTTATATTTTTAATCGTTTTTTTTTTTTTCCCCCATGCAGTTGATATCTAATCTTACTGCATTGTGATCAAAAAAGATGCTTGGAATGATTTCAGTTGTTTTGAATTTACCAAGGCTAGATTTATGGCCCAGGATGTGATCTATCCTGGAGAATGTTCCATGTGTACTTGAGAAAAAAGTGAAATTCATTGTTTTGGGGTGAAATGTCCTAATAGATATCAATTAGGTCTAACTGGTCCATTGTATCATTTAAAGTTTGTGTTTCCTTGCTAATTTTCTGTTTGGTTGATCTATCCATAGTTGTGAGTGGGGTATTAAAGTCTCCCACTATAATTATGTTATTGTTAATTTCCCCTTTAATACTTGTTAGCATTTGCCTTACATATTGTGGTGCTTCTATGTTGGGTGCATATATATTTATAATTGTTATATCTTCTTCTTGGATTGATCCTTTGATTATTATGTAGTGTCCTTTATCTCTTTTCATGGTGTTTGTTTCAAAGTCTATTTTATCTGATATCAGTATTGCTACTTCTGCTTTCTTTTGTTCCACATTTGCATGAAATATCTTTTTCCAGCCCTTCACTTTCAGCCTGTTTGTGTCCCTTGTTTTGAGGTGGGTCTCTTTTAGACAGCATGTATAAGGGTCTTATTTTTCTATCCATTCAGTCAGGCTTTGTCTTTTGGTTGGAGCATTCAACCCATTTACTTTTAAGGTAATTATTGATAAGTATGATCCTGTTGCCACTTACTTTATTGTTTTGGGTTTGAGTTTATAAGCCCTTTCTGTGTTTCCTGTCTAGAAAAGATCATTTAGCATTTGTTGAAGAGCTGGTTTGGTGGTGCTGAATTGTCTCAGCTTTTGCTTGTCTATAAACCTTTTGATTTCTCCTTCATATTTGAATGAGATACTTGCTGGGAATGATAATCTTGGTTGTAGATTTTTCTCTTTCATCACTTTAAGTATGTCCTGCCATTCCCTTCTGGCCTGAAGAATTTCTATTGAAAGATCAGCTGCTATCCTTATGGGAATCCCCTTGTGTGTTATTTGTTGCTTTTCCCTTGCTGTTTTTAATATTTGCTCTTTGTGTTTGATCCTTGTTAATTTGATTAATATGTGTTTTGCCTTGGGTTTATCCTGTTTGGGACTCTCTGGGTTTCATGATCTTGGGTGGCTATTTCCTTCCCCATTTTAGGGAAGTTTTCAACTATTATCTCCTCAAATATTTTCTCATGCCCTTTCTTTTTGTCATCTTCTTCTGGGACTCCTATAATTCGAATGTTGGGGCATTTAACATTGTCCCAAAGGTCTCTGAGGTTGTCCTCATTTCTTTTAATTCTTTTTCTTTTTTCCTCTGTGCTTCATTTATTTCCACCATTCTATCTTCCACCTCACTTATCCTATCTTCTTCCTCAGTTATTCTACTGTTGGCTCCCTCCAGAGTGCTTTTGATCTCAGTTATTATTCATTATCGATTGACTCTTTTTTATTTCTTCTAGGTCCTTGTTAAACATTTTTTGCATCTTCTCAATCCTTGTCTCTAGTCTATTTATCTGTAACTCCATTTTGTTCTCAAGATTTTGTATCATCTTTACTATTATTATTCTGAATTCTTTTTCAGGTATACTCCCTATCTCCCCCTCTTTTGTTTGGTTTGGTGGGCATTTGTCATGGTCCTTTACCTCCTGAATATTTCTCTGCCTTTTCATTTTTTTAGATTACTGTGTTTGGGGTGGCCTTTCTGTAGGCTGGAAGTTTGTGGTTCCTCTTTATTGTGGAGGTTGCTCCCTGTGGGTGGGATTAGACTAGTTTGTCAAGGTTTCCTGGTTAGGGAAGCTTGCGTTGGTGTTCTGGTGGGTGGAGCTGGATCTCTTCTGTCTGGAGTGTAATGAATTGTCCCATAGGAAGTTTTGGGGTATCTGTGGGTTTGATGTGACTTTGGACAGCCTGTATTTTAATGCTCAGGGCTGTATTCCTGCTTTGCTGGAGAATTAGTGTGCTAGTGTGCTGTGTCTTGCTCTGGAACTTGTTAGCTCTTGGGTGGAGCTTGGTTTCAGCATAGGTATGGAGGCTTTTGGATGAGCTCTTGTTGATTAATGTTCCCTGGAGTCAGGAGTTTTCTGGTGTTTTCAAGTTTTGGAGTTAAGCCTTCTGCCTCTGGCTTTCAGCCTTATTCTTACAGTAGCTTCAAGACTTCTCCATCTATACAGCATAGATGATAAAACATCTAGGTTAATGGTGAAGAGATTCTCCACAGTGAGGGACACCCAGAGAGGTTCACAGAGTTACATGGAGAAGAGAAGAAGGAGGAGGGAGATAGAGGTGACCAGGAGGAGAAGAGGGGGAGTCAAAAGGGGAGAGACCAATCTAGCCAGTAATCAGTTCCCTAAGTGTTCTCCACAGCCCAGAATACCCAGAGAGATTCACAGAGTTAAGTAGAGAAGATAAGGTGGAGGGAGGAAATAGAGGTGACCTGGGGGAGAAAAGGGAGAGTCAAAAGGGGAGAGAACAATAAAGCCAGTAATCAACCCCTTAGTGAAATGGATAGTGAAGACTAGATTCTTAAAAGTACAAAATTGAAAACAAATACCTAAATGCAAAGATTAAAAATCTAGAGTAGAGGTTAGACTCTCATAAATAAATATTAAAAATACAAACCAAAATGAATCACAAATTATAAAAAAGCATGTACATGAAATTTGCTTAAAAAAAGGTTTTCATCTTTTTTTTTTTTTTTTTTTGCAAGGTAATAGGTTACAAAAATGAAAACTAAAGAAGTAATAAAGAACTTAAAAATAAAAAATGATAAGAGTAAAAATATCTCTAGGAATTTCTCTGGAGCTGTTGTGGGTAGTGGAGGTCAGTTCAGTTTCAGGTAGTTCCTTGTTCCAGCTTGCACTTGTTCTCAAGATCTATGCTGCTGCTGCTGCTAAGTCACTTCAGTCGTGTCTGACTCTGTGCGACCCCATAGACGGCAGCCCACCAGGCTCCCCCGTCCCTGGGATTCTCCAGGCAAGAACACTGGAGTGGGTTTCCATTTCCTTCTCCAATACATGAAAGTGAAAAGTGAAAGTGAAGTTGCTCAGTCATGTCCGACTCTTAGCGACCCCATGGACTGCAGCCTACCAGGCTCCTCCATCCATGGGATTTTCCAGGCAAGAGTACTGGAGGGGATTGCCATTCCCTTCTCTGCTCAAGGTCTATAGGCCCCCTCCAATGCTTAATTGGTGTTAACTGCAGGGTTTTAATCTGTTGAACCTGTCACTTCCAAAGTGGTTCCCTCTTCTTTGTTTATTTTGACTTCCTCTGTTTGCAAGTCACTTCAGTGTCTAATATCCACCCTTACACAAGGGGGTGAAGGTGGTCACTTATTTAGGCTCTCTTGTTCAGTTGTGCTGGGGGGAGGGAGGAACACTGCAAACATATATTGCTGGCATGTGTGGGGGGTGCTTGCAGGGTATGGACCACACTGGGTTTGCCCCACTCACAGCATCTGTGCTTTCCCAGTCTACACTGCTCAGGCCCAGGGTGCTCTGCAGGGGCACTGTCCAAAGTGGGCTCTACATTTCATGCACTTCCCAGGTCTAAGCTGCTCAGGTTCAGGTTCTCGGATACTCCGTAAGGGCACAGACGTGGTTGGGCATGCATTTTGTGCCCTCTCCAGGTCTGAGCAGCTCAGGTGACCAGGTGCTTGGCAAGCACACTATCCTAGGTGGGCAGTGCATCTTAATCACCTTCCCAGTCCCAGGTGTTCTGTGTGTCTCCTCTGAGGAGCTGATCTCTGGCTATAACCCTCCTGGCAGATGTCAACCGTCCAGTATCCCAGGAAGACTTGGTTAGCAACTGGGAGCGTCCTAACAGTTTGGTGGAGGATGTGTTTCTGGGGCTGAGATTGCCCCTTGACTTGTGGCTTTGGCTGCCACCCGCCTGCCTCTCTGCCTCTAGAAGGGGAGGGCCAGTCCACAGCTGGCTAGCTCTCCTTTGGTGTCACTCAATCCTTTGTTCTGTGAGCAGGCCAAGCTGTGCCTTGGTTAGAGCTTTTCGTGGGAAAGTTCTCTCTCCCTTTTTCTTTTCTCTCTCCCTGGCTATTCCACAGTTTGGGTTGCTATCTCATGTTAGCTCCTTCAGATTGTCCTCAGGGCATTCAGGCGTGGTCCTTACCCTAAGCATGCAACCTGTGCCTCCCTGTCCAGCCCTCGCTGGCTGGTGGTGGCCACAAGCATCTGGGCTACTTCTCCACTGGCAGTTGCAGTTAGGCATGTATTCTGTGGGGTTTTTTTGTTTTTTTCCCCTCCAAGTTATGTTGCCCTCTGAGATTCCAAAACTCCTCAAAGACCTGCCTGTGAGAGGGTTTCCTGGTGCTTGGAAAGTTCGCCTTCACGACTCCCTCCCCAGGATGGGTCTCTGTCCCTAATTCTTTTGTTTCTCTTTTTGTCATTTATATTTTGTCCTACCTCCTTTCGAAGCGAATGGGCTGCCTTTCTGGGTGCCTAATGTCATCTGCCAGCATTCAGAAGTTGTTCTGTGGAAGTTGCTCAGCATTCAGATGAACTTTTGATGAATTTGTGGGGAAGAAAGTGGTCTTCCTGTCCTATTCCTCTGCTATCTTAGGACCACCCCCTCCCCATTTCTCTTTTATTAGAGATAAGTTGACAGTATTTATATGGTTCTGTTTTTAGGCTTTCTATTCTGTTCAATTGATATATTTGTCTGTTCTTTCACAATGTCTTGATTATTGTAGCTTTGTTGTAAGTCTTGAAGTCAAGTAGTGTCAATCCACCAACTTCCATATTGTGTTGCCTATCATGAGTCATTTGCCTCTCCATATAAACTTTAGAATCATTGTGTTAAAATCCATAAAATAGCCTTCTGGAATTTTGATTGGGCTTATACCTGTGGATTGTTTTGGGAAGAACTGACATCTTGACAGTACTGAATCTTCCTATCCATGAACATGGACTATCTTCCCATTTATTTAGTTCTTTTATTTCATTTATTAGAGTTCTGTGATTTTCCTCATATAAATTATATATATATATATATATAGTTATATTTATACATAAGTACTTCATATTTGGGGATGCTAATTAAATGGTATTGTATTTTTAATCTAAAATTCCACTTGTTCATTTCTGGTACATAGGAAAGCAACTGACTTTTGTATATTAATCTTGTATCTTGTGACCTTGCTATAATTATTAGTTCCAGGAGTTGTTCTGTAAGTCCTTTTTGGATTTTCTACATAGAAGAATATATCATCTGCAAACAATGAGTGTTATCTCTTCCTTTCCAGTGAGTGTATCTCTTATTTTCTTTCTTTCTTTCTTTTTGTCCTATTGGATTTGTAGGACTTCTACTACAGTGCTGAAAATAAATGGTGAGATTAGATATCTCTGATTTTTCCTGACTTGATGGAAAATCTTCTAGTATCTCACCACTAAGTATGACCTTAGCTGTAGATTTTTTGTAGATTTTTTTTTATCAAGTTGAGAAAGTGCCTCTCTATTCCTCGTTCACTAAGAGATTTTTTTCACGAATGAGTGTTGAATTTTGTTGAATACTTTTTCTGCATCTGTTGATGTGATCAAGTGATTTTTCTTTTTTAGTTTGTTAATGTAATGGAACACATTAATTTTCAAATGTTGAACCAGTATTGCATAGGTGAATTAAACCCCATTTGGTTGTGATGTACAGTTATTTTTATACTTTTTTTGGATTTGATTTGCTAAGATTTTGATGAGATTTTCCACATCTACATTCATGAGAGATATTAGTATATAGTTTTCTTTTTTTGTGATGTTTTTGTCTAGTTTTGTATTAAGATAATGCTGGCCTCACGGAATGATTAGGAAGCAATCTTTCTGTTTTCATCTCTAAAAGAGAATGTAGAGAGTTGGTATAATTTCTTCCTTAAATGTTTGGTAAAATTCATCATTGAACCCTCTGGGCATGGTGCTTTCTGTTTTGGTCAGTTGCTAATTATTGATTCAGATTCCTTAATAAAGTTCTGTTCAGATTGTTTGTTTCTTCGTATGTGAGATTTGGCAGATTGTGTCTCTCAAAGCATTGATCCCTTTTCATCTGAGTTATCAAGTTTTTAAGCATAGAGTTGTTCATAGTATTCTTTATTATTCATCTCATGTCCACAGGATCTATAATGATGTCTCCTCTTTCATTTCAGATATTAGTAATTTGTATCCTTTCTCTTCTTTTTTGTTAGCTATCCTGGCTAGAGGCTTACTAAATTTATTGATCTTTTCAAAGAACCAATTTTTGGTTTTGTTTATTTTCTTTATTCATTTCTTCTTTTCAATTTCATTGATTTCTGATCTAATTTATTATTTTTCTTCTACTTATTTAGCTTAATTTACTCTTTTTTCTAGTTTCATAAAGTGAAAGTTTAGAAGATTAACTTTAGATATTTTTTCTTTTCTGATGTAATATTTAATGCTATTTTATTTTCTAATATATTTAATGCTAAAAAATTCCCTCTAAGCACTGTTTTGATGTATCACACAGGTTTTGATATTTGTGTTTTCATTTAGTTCAAAATATGTTTAAATTTCTCTTGACATTTCTTCTTTAAATCATGTTTTATTTAAAAGTGTGTTGTTAAATATCCATGTACTTTGACATTTTCCAGTTGTCCTTCTGTTATGATTTTTAGCTTAGTTTCTTTGTGGTGTAAGAACAGACATTGAATGATTTTTGTTCTATGAATTTGTTAAGGTGTGTTTTATGACATAGAATGTGGTTTACCTTGATGGATATTTCATGTGAGCTTGAGAAGAAGGTATATTCTGCTGCTGTTAAATGAAGTAGTCTATTGGTGTCAATTATGTCTAATTGATTGATGATATTGTTGATTTCAACTCTGTCCTTACTGATTTTCTTCTTGCTAGATCTCTCTGTTTCTGCAAGAGAGGTGTTGAAGTGGCTGACAAATAGTGGACTCATGTATTTCTCATGAGTCCATTTCTCATTTCTGTCATTTTTACCTTACCAGATTTTGATGATCTGATGTCAGATGCATATGCATTAATAATTGTTATGTCTTCTTGGAAAATTGGCCTCTTTAGCATTATGTAATGCTCCTCTTTATTCCTAATAATTTTCCTTGCTTTGAAGTCTGCTTTGTTTGTTAATTTTTTTTTTTTTTTGACAGACTCATGAACTTTTTTCCCTGCATTTGGAGCTCTATGGTGCTTTTTACACCTATTTTACTCCACAAAATTATCCAACCTTCCCTTCCACAATAGTTTCTTTGACTTATATCTGGGCTTTTAAGAAGACAGTTTGCCAATAATCTTACTTAATATTCTCTCCAAAGAAAACTGTGGCAGTTTTCCTGTTTCCCTAAAAGTAAACATGTAATTCCCTGGAATTTACTTCTAAATTCTGTAAATAATAATACATCCTATTATTAAAGATAATAAATTGGATAATTTATTCTTAAACTGCATGTCCCTCAGGTTAATATTTAGCATGAGGAGTAAGCTGGTTTCAGGCACAGTTTTGTGCTATGACCCATTGATGTAAGCCTCTGCTTAACTGAAAAAGAAATGGTGAGAATGATGGAATTTGGTGACATGCTCAGTATATGGTTATGTAGCATCCTAAAATTGTTATTCTCCTTCAGAACCTGCATCTTAACCCTACTGCAGAAACACAAGGGTAGGTATTGGTGTGAAGACATGCATGCTAATGCTAACAGGTAGTGCTTTTCCTCCAGACTTTAGATTGTTTTACTTTAAGTACTCAAGTATGCGACAGTACAGTCTCCTTAAAAAGTATCAAGACATTGCCAATGAGACTTAAGTTCTCTTTATAACTACCTCTTATCTGTTCTTGCCTACCATTCTTCTACACTTCTATCTTAGTTTTTTACATTTGTGTGTGTGTGTCTGTAATATGTTGTTTTAGATATGTTGATACACAAATGATATCATGTATCATAATTTGTGTATCACTTCTCATCTTATTTGTTTCATGAAACAATGACTGGAAGCTTGGTATGTTTATATGTAATCCTAACATTCTTTTAACTATTCAGTTCAGTTCAGTCACTCCGTCGTGTCCAACTCTTTGTGACCCCATGAATCACAGCACACCAGGCCTCCCAACTCCCAGAGTTCACCCAAACTCACGTGCATGGAGTTGGTGATGCCATCCAGCCATCTCATCCTCTGTCGTCCCCTTCTTCCTGTCCCCAGTCTCTCCCAGCATCAGAGTTTTTTCCAGTGAGTCAACTCTTTGCATCAGGTGGCCAAAGTACTGGAGTTTCAGGTGGCCAAAGTACTGGAGTTTCAGCTTTAGCATCATTCCTTCCAAAGAACACCCAGGACCGATCTCATTTAGAATGGACTGGTTGGATCTCCTTGCAGTCCTTTTAACTATTACATTAATACTTTATAAGATGAAAAGCCTCTTATGAAGACATTGCTGTTGAGTAAGCATTTTGGCAGTTGACTACTTGTGTATGTGCCTTGCTCTTCTTTCTGGAATATAATTATTTTCTTTTTTTGGTTGTGCGGGGTCTTCTTTGCTGTGTGAGGGTTTTCTCTCGTTGTGGCAAGTGGGGGCTACTCTTTGTTGCAGTGCATGGGCTTCTCATTGCAGTGGCTTCTTTTGTTGAGGAGCACAGGCTCTAGAGCGCAGTCTAAGTAGTTGACAACGGGCTTTGTTACCTTGAGGCATGTGGAATCTTCCTGGATTAGGGATTGAACCCATGTCCCCTGCATTGGCAGGCAGATTCTTGAAACACTGGACTACCATAGAGGTCCATAATTAAGTACTTTTATACTCTAAGATAAATCTGTATAAATTAAATATTAGCTTGCTTCTTGCTGCTAAAAAATTTAATTCATTAATTTCTCACTCCAGATGCATATATTGATACTTAACTGCATTTAAATGTTACTTGTGCTGGGAATACAAGTGAATCAATGTGTATGCAGTCCATGTCTTTGACATGCACAAAACCAAGAAGAGGAAAACACAAACAGAAACCCTGATGATAAATTAGTGAACACAAGAATACATTGATATGTTATGCCAAAGTAATGAATGATTCCCCCCTAGGGTTCAGTTAGATAAATCTAGAAGGATTGCAGTTTTTTCCACTAATATATCCTATTGTTGTATAAGAACCTTATTCATTTAACAAATACCTTACTACACTTGACTGTGATCAGGTGCTATTCTGAGTGCTTTTGGTATTAAGTCAGTTAATTCCTCTAAGAGTCCCATGAGGTGAAGGTACTCTACTATTTGTATTTTACCAGTGAGAATACAGAAAGGTTACTACACAGTGTAGGGCCAAGGGCCAAGCACAGGGCATCTGACTCCAGCTTCTGTGCTTTGTGTGCTTCTGTACTGTCTCTCCAGATTGTTCTGTACTTGAATATATACTAATTACTTTATAATTTTTCAGACAAAATGTATTTCATGGGGAAATGGTTTTCAAGTTGTACTTCTTAACTTAGTCCCATTCCTTCTTAGCCCAGAACAACCCTACTTTTATTTGTTTATTTGTTTGACTCTTCTGCTTAACATTTTATTTGAACAAAGAATTCTCTGCCAGCATTTTTGTTGAACACCACTACATTATGACAGGAAACTGGTAGCCTCAGTCAAGTGTTTATTCAGGTACTTGAGTCAATCCTACACAGTTTCTTGACTGTTTGCTGAAAACTTTTTGGCATCGGTACAAAGATAGGATGAACTTTTGGTCAAGATTTCAAATCTAACGCCTCAATATTTTAAGAGAATATCAACATTGTCACCTGAAAATTACATCTGAGTTATGGAGCTCTATCTTTTGTCAGCAGAACAAAGTAACTGCAGGAAATGTCTCATTAATAAATTCTTTAAAGGACTGGTTGAAATAGTTCATTCTTAAGACAGAGACCTCAAATCAGGCAAACAAATTTTTTACTTCCCTGGATTTTTCAACTTTTCCTTATTTGAAATGTCAGAAAGTCACATCCTCTGTAATCTGTTTCTGCTTAGTCACCTCAGTTGTGTCCAACTTTTTGTAACCCCATGGACTGTAGCCCGTAAGGATCCTCTGTTCATGGGATTCTCCAGACAATAATAAAGGAGTGGGTTGCCATGCCCTTTTCCAAGGGATCTTCCTGACCCAGGGATTGAACCCACGTCTCCTGCATTGTAGTCAGATTCTTTACCAGTGAGCCACAGGGGAAGCCCTAGTAATCTTCTCTATCCACCTGATTTGTAGGAAGGAGATGAACACAGTCTCCTTGTTGCTGGATGACCTTCGTATAGTAAACTACATAATGCACACTTCATATCATCTATTATTGTGTTTTCCTTTTTACTTTGACTTCTACAAAGCAAAGAAGTAACTTTCCATGTTCAATTTTTTTAATGTAATTAACTTAGATTTCTGGTTTCATTCTCAACTGCTACTACAGTGTTGGTCTTATGTACTTTATGTAACATTTTAAGAAATCATATAATCTTTTTTTTGAAGTGTAGTACTCGATAATAATCATTATTTCTTAAGGGAAAAATACTTTCTATGTTATTTTCTCTTCTATAATATAATGAATTATTTATGAAATAGAATAAGCAAGTAGTGAATATGGACCAGGAGCTCAGCATTGTGCTATAACATTTGTAGGGCTTCAGTGGTAAAGAATCTGCCTGTCAAGCAGGAGATGTGGATTCGATCCCTGGATCACGAAGACTCCACCTAGAGAAAGATATGGTAACCCACTCCAATATTCTTGCCTGGGAAATCTCATGGATTGAGGAGCCTGGCAGGCTACATGGCAAAGAGTTGGACATGCCTTAGCAGCTAAACAACAGCAACAAATAAAAATTAAAGTGTAAAAATAGTAGTTATTATTTATTTAGTGTTTATTAAATTTAGGCACTGCTCATAAGCTACATGTGCTAGCTTATTTAACCCTCAGAACAATCCTCTCAGGCAGGTTCTGCTTTCTTCATTTTACAGATAAGGTTCATCCAGTTAGTGAGAAGTAGGGCAGAGCTCAGTTCCTGGAGTTCATGCTGTAACCCTTTCCCAGATCCTGTGGCCTGTACAGTAGAACAGCAGTCTCCAACCCCTTTTGGTACCAGGGAGCAGTTTCATGCAAGACAGTTTTTCCATGGACTGGACGCGGGATGGGAGGATAGTTTCAGGATGATTCAAGCTCAGTAGGGTTTGTGCTCCTATCAGAATCTATCGCCTCCGCTGATCTGACAGAAGATGGAGTTCAGGCAGAAATGTGAGGGATGGAGAGCAACTGTAAATACAGATGAAGCTTCGCTCTGTCATCCACTGCTCACCTCCTGCGGTGCAGCCTGGTTCCTAACAGGCCACTGAGCACTACTGATCCAAGGCCCGGTGGTTGGGGACCCCTCCAGTAGAAGGTACAGTCCTTGATTTCAAGGAACTTGCAGGCAGCTGATAGTTTAGTACCTGACTGCATTCTGTGATGCGGACAAGTGCTGAAGTACATCAGGGGAGAAGCTACCAGTATCTGTCATTACTCACTGCCTATGGGACAGGAACCATGCTAAATGCTGTGTATTCATTCTCTCTCTTCTTATCCCCACTCTTTAGTGTCTAAGCAGAGACTCACAAGTTAAGAATATTACCAAAACTACTAGGTAACGGTGGAAGAGCTTGTTTGTTTTGTCCTGTAATAGTTAGAAAAGGTGACTTATGGGAAATAGTAGGATTTATTCACAATAGAATAAAGAGTAGGAATTAAGAGGCTTCAATTTAACTGGGTTATTCAGTAAATAGTCTTGGAACTACTGGCTCACTGTGACAAAGAAAAATTTCAGGTGGGTCAACAGTTTTAAGTTTTGTGTTTTTTTTTTAAGGAAAAAAGGATTAAAAAACATAGAAAAGATAGAAGCATGTATTTTTAATATTGGAATGGTGAAGCTTTCTTTTATTACATGAAGCTCAGAATTCAAAATCAAACATGGTCAATTTTGCTACATAAATGAATTTGAAACTTTTTCTATAAGGAAAAAAAATGTCAAAGGACAGATTGGAAAGCTATTTGTAACACATGTATAAGTCAGAAGGATGTTATTGCTAAGGTACAGAATATTCTTTCTAACTTTTGTCGTTACAAAGGAAAAAAGATGAAAAGCTAAAAAAGAAAAGCAAGCAATAGATATGAAAGCAATGTATAAAACATAGTCTAGATGTATGAAAAATGATCAATGTACTAGTAATTATTACTGATTAAAATAATGGGCATGCCAAAAATCATATTGATAAAACAATGAATAATAACCTTTTGAAAGTTGGAGAGCAATTTGATATTATTTATTAAAAGTATTCATTACTTTGGCCCAACAATTCTACTTCTAGAAACTTATCCTTAAAAGAACTCTAAAAATGCGTAAAAATACCTCCAGGTAAATGTTGAGTACTACATTATTTGCAATACTGAGAAAATGAAAACAGTTCGAATGTCTGTTTATAGGTTAAGAAATTATGACACACCCTTGCAATAAAATACACTGTGGCATTTTAAAAGAGTGAGCTAGCTGTCTATATTTCAAGTATGAAAAAGCATCTTAAATATATTGTGAAGAAAAAGTAACAATATCATTTGGGGTAAAAATAATTTCACCCATTTGATATTACTGTGTATAGAACACTATCTGAGAAAAAATACACCGAGCTGTTTACTGCTGGGTTATGATACGATAATATGTTTTGTTCTTTAAGCAAAAATTTCCTGAAGACGCCACTGTTGCACATCCACCTCGTGTCTGACTTCCCTCCACACTAGCTCTACCTAGCGTGAGCGGTAGATAATGGCAGTGCGCACCACCTTTCACCTGCAGGCACCCAAGGAGGTTGAATGAAACTGACAAAAGGTGACACGGCAGAAATACTCAGGAGAAAAGCCAGAGGTCACCCTGCAGCATGAATTAAGGAATTGAGCCTGACATTGGAAATAGATGGGGAAACAGTGGAAACAGTGTCAGACTTTATTTTTTGGGCTCCAGAATCACTGCAGATGGTGATTGCAGCCCTGAAATTAAAAGATGCTTACTCCTTGGAAGGAAAGTTATGACCAACCTAGATAGCATATTCAAAAGCAGAGACATTACTTTGCCAACAAAGGTCCGTCTAGTCAAGGCTATGGTTTTTCCTGTGGTCATGTATGGATGTGAGAGTTGGACTGTGAAGAAGGCTGAGCGCCGAAGAATTGATGCTTTTGAAGTGTGGTGTTGGAGAAGACTCTTGAGAGTCCCTTGGACGGCAAGGAGATCCAACCAGTCCATTCTGAAGGAGATCAGCCCTGGGATTTCTTTGGAAGGAATGATGCTGAAGCTGAAACTCCAGTGCTTTGGCCACCTCATGCGAAGAGCTGACTCATTGGAAAAGACTCTGATGCTGGGAAGGATTGGGGGCAGGAGGAGAAGGGGATGCCAGAGGATGAGATGGCTGGATGGCATCACTGACTCGATGGATGTGATGGAGTGAACTCCGGGAGTTGGTGATGGACAGGGAGGCCTGGCATGCTGCGATTCATGGGGTCGCAAAGAGTCGGACACGACTGAGTGACTGAACTGACAGAGCCAAGAACTGACAGAGGTTCACAGTTCCTCATCACAATGTCAGTGTTCAGAAAGACATGCAAACAAAAGTTTCATTGTAGTCCCTTGTCAGTAATACCTGATTTGACCTGACCTGAATTCACTTGACCGCAGAACCTAACCCACACTCATGTTTTATAGGCTATGTGAATATTCATAGATTTTCCTGCATAAATATTACTGTGTTTTATTACAAAGTTTTGCTCTATATCAACTATGTAAAATCTAAATAATTCTGAATTCTGAAATATATCCTCAAAAGGTTTTGGTGAAGAGATTTGGACGTGTACGAAAAAAAGATTCATAAATTTGTTGAACAGTGTCCACAGTTTTGTAGTATAGCAGCCCTGAAAATCACTTCTCAGCCTTTTGGTTGAGCTAAGTGTAGTATGGAGGGCTTCCCAAGTGGCACAGTGGTAGAGAATCCACCTGCTAGTACAGGAGATGCAAGAGACTTGGGTTTGATCCCTGGGTCAGGAAGATCCCCTGGAATAGGAACCTGTTCCAGTCTTCTTGCTTGGAGAAAGGAAGACTGGAACTTCTTGCTTGTCCTCTTCATGGACAGAGGAGCCTGGTGGGCTAGTCCATGGGTACACAAAGAGTCAGACACGACTGAACATCTGACACAGCCCTGAAAATTATAATGAATATTTACTGAACAATTATTGATATTCTTCTTATACCCACTCCAGTGTTCTTGCCTGGAGAATCCCATGGACAGGGTAGCCTGGCAGGCTACAGTCCGTGGGGTCACAAAGAGTCGGACACGACTGAACGATTAACAGTAGACTTTTACTACCATGCTGGATTCTACAGAAGGCTACAACAGATAAATGAGCCATAATACCTAACCTCATAGAGTTTTTAATTTCATCAGGGAGATGACAACCTCACAACTAAGTATAATATAGAATGTGGTTGGGATTTCA
The DNA here is from genome assembly GCF_027580195.1 of Bos mutus. NCBI lineage: Eukaryota > Metazoa > Chordata > Mammalia > Artiodactyla > Bovidae > Bos > Bos mutus. Next base: position 72,064,881 of record NC_091631.1, on the reverse strand, counting down.
AAGGGAAAAAAGATCATATGTAATTCAGTTCAGTTCAGTTCAGTCGCTCAGTTGCATCCAATTCTTTGCGACCCCATGAATCACAGCACGCCAGGCCTCCCTGTCCATCACCAACTCCCGGAGTTCACTCAAACTCACGTCCATCGAGTCAGTGATGCCATCCAGCCATCTCATCCTCTGGCGTCCCCTTCTCCTCCTGCCCCCAATCCTTCCCAGCATCAGAGTCTTTTCCAATGAGTCAGCTCTTTGCATGAGGTGGCCAAAGTACTGGAGTTTCAGCTTTAGTATCAGTCCTTCCAAAGAACACCCAGGACTGATCTCCTTTAGAATGGACTGGTTGGATCTCCTTGCAGTCCAAGGGACTCTCAAGAGTCTTCTCCAACACCACAGTTCAAAAGCATCAATTCTTTAGCGCTCAGCTTTCTTCACAGTCCAACTCTCACATCCATACATGACTACTGGAAAAACCATAGCCTTGAATAGATGGACCTTTGTTGGCAAAGTAATGTCTCTGCTTTTGAATATGCTATCTAGGTTGGTCATAACTTTCCTTCCGAGGAGTAAGCGTCTTTTAATTTCATGGCTGTGGTCACCATCTGCAGAGATTTTGGAGCCCCCCCAAAAAAAGTCAGCCACTGTTTCCACTGTTTCCCCATCTATTTCCCATGAAGTGGTGGGACCAGATAGCATGATCTTAGTTTTCTGAATGTTGAGCTTTAAGCCAACTTTTTCACTCTCCTCTTTCACTTTCATCAAGAGGCTTTTTAGATCCTCTTCACTTTCTGCCATAAGGGTTGTGTCATATGTAATTAGAGCTTCCCTGGTGGCTCAGAGGTTAAAGCATCTGCCTGCAGTATAGGAGACCTGGGTTCGATCCCTGGGTCAGGAAGATCCCCTGGAGAAGGAAATGGCAACCCACTCCAGTATTCTTGCCTGGAGAATCCCACGGACGGAGGAGCCTGGTAGGCTACAGTCCACAGGGTCGCAAAGAGTCGGACACGACTGAGCGACTTCACTTCACTTCACTTCATTTCATATGTAATTAGGGAAACCAAAATGTATTTTTGAAGATAGCCTTTAGGTGGACTGCTGAGAATGCAGGCTTTTGATAGCAGGAGTTGTCATAATGGCCTTTATAAACAAAAAGTAGGAGCAGAAACACAGTTTGGCTAAAGCATGGAACACAGTCAGGGATCCACAGATCTTTTATCCTTATATATATATAACAACTTGATGGTTTTTTTCCTGGGGTATTGCTCTCATGAGATTTTCAAAGTGAGATTTTCAGAGGGATAAGTGACTCCTCCCAAAAGTTAGGCGCCACTGCCATAGAGGAATGGTGAAATGTATTATTAAATGGAAGGTTGAAAATACATGGGATGACAAAATGTGATGTTTGGCAGTTAATTGCGGGGAGAATGAGATGCCCTTAAATTTTTTTGTGCACTGTGCTGACGTATTCCAGTATGTTGCTTAGGAAATGTAATATGTTCACAGTATCTAGGGAGGATTGTGGAGAAGGCATTGGCACCCCACTCCAGTAGTCATGCCTGGGAATTCCCATGGACGGAGGAGCCTGATGGGTTGCAGTCCATGGGGTTGCAAAGAGTCGGACACGACTGAGCGACTTCACTTTCACTTTTCCCTTTCATGCATTGGAGAAGGAAATGGCAACCCACTCCAGTGTTCTTGCCAGGAGAATCCCATGGACGGGGGAGCCTGGTGGGCTACCGTCTGTGGGGTCGCACAGAGTCGGACACAACTGAAGCGACTTGGCAGTGGCAGCAGCAGCAGCAGCAACAGCAGGGAGGATTGAGGCAGGAAGCTCCAAACCCATGAGAACAGACTGGAAATGATGCACTGAGGATCTGGGCCAGGATGGTGGCCCAGAAAAATGTGTTCACTGGGTAGACAGGAGCCAAGATTAGTAGGGTAACCAAAGTTTCAGGAGAAATTTGGGAGAAAAAAATGTAGACAGAGGAACTTTGATCTAGAGAAAGGAGTAATGAAAGGAGTAATGTGTGAGTAACTCTCTCGCACAGAGTTGGACACGACTGAAGCGACTTAGCAGCAGCAGCAGCAATGGCAAAATAAAGATCTAGGGTACAAAGAGAAATGCATGCCTGTGAGAAATTTCCTGTTACATGGGGATATTTGCCAAATCCTTAGGAATGGAGATGTCTGGCAACAAATTTGGCGTTATTCACTGCCTTGTGTTTTCATTACCTCCAGCTCCTCTGAAACCTTAAGTGAACTTTCACCTTACATAATCACTGTGCCTTCCTGTTGCTTTGGGGAAATGAAGGAAGCTGGTGATGTCAGTATAGGTGGCAAGAAACCCAGAAAGAAAGGACTGTAGCATAATGAGCCATGAGCACTTTCTACAGCTGGAGAAAGGCATTTCTCCCAAACATACTATACCACCCATTTTCTGATATGGTGTACCCACCCCAGGGCCTGTGCATTGACATGAGTGAAAGAAATATCATAATTTATATCTATTATTATACAAAAATAAGAAATGAATTATATCAATGGTATCTGTCCTAGCACACTCTTTCAAAGCATACATCAGAGGCTTTGGAAGCACAAGACCTCCTAATGGAAATGCCTAAGTTCCATGTTACAGACATGTTGGTGAATGAAAACCTCCCCTTAATTCAGGTTTAGGATATAGCGAAGTATTGCAGCTTAGTTGGATCTGCAGTGAAACCACAGATTAAAGATAATCCCAATTAATTAAGCATAGTGAACAAGAAAAATGGCAGGGCTGGAATTCCTCCTGCTGCTGCTGCTGCTGCTGCTAAGTCGCTTCAGTCGTGTCTAACTCTGTGCAACCCCACAGATGGCAGCCCACCAGGCTCCCCTGTCCCTGGGATTTTCCAGGCAAGAACACTGGAGTGGGTTCCCATTTCCTTCTCCAATGCATGAAAGTGAAAAGTTAAAGTGAAGTCTCTCAGTCGTGTCTGACTCTTAGCGACCCCATGAACTGCAGCCTACCAGGCTCCTCTGTCCATGGGATTTTCCAGGCAAGAGTACTGGAGTGGGGTGCCATTGCCTTCTCCAGGAATTCCTCCTACCTCTCTAGTAATAGTTCCTCTGATACAGAGCTCTAGACAGTGTAGTCAGGCATGTAAGGCCATCAAAACAATTAGAATTTACCAAGATGACAGTTTGAAATATGAATTTATATACATTATCATAAGAAATGAACCTTGCTTTAGGAATATGTTTTGCTAGAGATGTTGGCTAATAACTATGTGAAACCATTACTGTAAATTAAACATTTAAAATTTAGTACTCTGAACCTGAGGACAAACCTGTACAATTTTTAAACAAAGGCTTAAATTAAGGTCATGTGATACTCAATTTCATCATTCACAAATTGCATTTAACCTAATGAAAAATGTTTAGAAACCTCCTTTGAGGGTTTCTAAGGAAAAACCACAGGTTTTTGCTATTCTTCCTATGAAATACTACATCTGAAACAAAACAAAAAATAAATGTAAAATAACTGGATGGCCAGATAAAATGCATTCAGCAAATACTTTGGAAAGATAGATAGAAAACATTGCTCAAGATCTAAATAAATAAATATTAGAAAAATATAGTGTTGGAGGTTTATTATCGTGTTCAACTCTGTGACCCCATGGACTGCAGCATGCCAGGCTTCATCAGACAAGTGAAAGAACACAGAGTTTCACATCTTGGTTTGTATTACAGTGAGTTACTGCCAAAACGTAGTCACCAAAAAATTCAATTCAGTAAAATTTGTGGTTGTGTTACTCGAGGCTAATGAAATGACTGGGGCAGGTTTGCACAATCTGGTGACTTGACTCTCAAGTAGTCCAGACCCATGTAGTCTCAGTTGTCATTTTGCTGCTGCTGCTGTTGCTGCTAAGTCGCCTCAGTCGTGTCCGACTCTGTGCAACCCCATAGACGGCAGCCCACCAGGCTCCCCTGTCCCTGGGATTCTCCAGGCAAGAACACTGGAGTGGGTTGCCATTTCCTCCTCCAGTGCATGGAAGTGAAAAGTGAAAGTGAAGTCGCTCAGTCGTGGGACCCCATGGACTGCAGCCCACCAGGCTCCTCCATCCATGGGATTTTCCAGGCAAGAGTACCAGAGTGGGGTGCCATCGCCTTCTCGGAGTTGGCATTTTACACCGTGCAAACCAGTGGTTTAAACCAGTGGCTTTACACCAGGGGAAGAGATTCTGGATCTCATGCGCAGAGAGTGCAGGAAATCTCCTCGTGGTTACTACCCATTTTGTTGATCTACCCAGGGGCACTAGCACATACAAAGGTTGATGTGGTTGCCTGCCCTTTCTCTGCCCAGCCTTACTCTCCTCTTGATTTTCAGAATAGGAGCTGGTGGAGGACTGAAGCTGTTTGAGAGAGTTTATCTGAATTAACATTATCTCATGATCATCAGTTGCTTTATGATGGGATTTTACTGATTGCTAGGTTCTATTTCAATAATGAAATACACAGAAAAAAGTGTTTTTGATGAGTCAGTAAAGCAAAGATGTAGTCTCAATAGTAATTGCATTTTTTACTAAAAGAATGTTTTATGGAAAGACTGCATAAACTCCTGATAGGATTTTTACTGTGATATTAAAAAACAAATCCAGGTTAAGGTTACAGGTAGCCTCATATAGGAAACTGACTTACTACTTCCTTCATAGGCAAGCTAGACATTGCAGCAAACAAACAAGTGGAAATTTTAAGTGAACAAAGCTCTGCAAGGTGTCTTTACTGTGACTGATTTTTAACAGAAGACCCTTAAGATACAGAGGAGTCATAATGGTACTTTGCAATCTAATGAGGCATGACAACAAAAATCTTTTACCACGCAATGGTTTTCTCATTGCACATTATTTTAAAGAAATTGTAGGATTTAAAAACAAGCTACGTATTTTCCTGTATAAAAGTATATGTATCCTAAAGTGCTGATCTTTCCTATGATGACAGGTGTCTCAGTAGTATGCTACTTAGCAGAAGGGGCACTTAGTCTGTCCCTTCAACTTGAAGACAGTGTTTTGATAGAAGAATGAAAGTGTCTCCCTTTTGCAAGACTGCTGTGATCTAAAGAGCATTTTGAAAAACATTTGTCTGTAGATGATTCTCTTATATGATTTTATTGTGAAGGCATTATGAGTACATTATAGATATAAGGTTTCATAACTATATACACTTTAAAATAGAAGTTTCTACTTATTAAAAAAGTTTCCCCGAGTGTCAATGGTTATTATATGTAGTAGTAAGAGGCATTTGTGGGCTTCCCTGATGGTTCAGTGGTAAAGAACCTGCCTCCCAGTGCGAGACGTGGGTTCGATCCCTGGGAGGAATCTTCTCCAGGAAGATCCCCTGGAGAAGGAAATGGCAACCCACTCCAGTATTCTTGCTTTGGAAATCCCATGAGCAGAGGAACTTGGCGGGCTCAGTCCATGGGATCACAAAAGAGTCTGATGTGACTTAATGACTAAACAACAATGGAGGCATTTATGTAACACTTACTACATGCCAAGAACTCGAAGCACAAAGTGTTTTACATGAAGTGTATTACATGAAGCACAAAGTGGTTAAATCACTTGCACAGGCCAATAATGAATAAATGGCAAAACTGAGACTGGAACCCAGAGAACCTTCTATCTTATCCATTACATCTCTTCTTATCCATTATATAGTGTCTCTTTGTCTTAATTGTTTGTAGTGAAAACTAATTTACATCAGGGAGGGTAAAACTTCACTAGCTAAATTTCAGGTGGGGCGAGGGGGTACTTTGCATAACTGATAGGTGGAATTGGAAACTGAATATTATGACTAAATAATCTGTCCTACAAATAGTCCTTTCATTGTCCATGGTTTCTGGATGACTCTCTTCCTCCTCCTTCTCAACCTTCCAACACTCTCCCATCCTCACTTTCAGCTGTGCTTCCTAACTCTCTGAAAACACTTTCAGAAAATGCTACCACCACATGTACCCCCATGGCATCTAACTCATAATTGAATTTTCCTCCTGTTACTGGGAGTCTGTGGTCCTCCACAAGACAGCCTATGGCCCTTGTGCACGAGGTCCTGTCTTCTATTGACTCATAGGCAGGCTCCAGAAATTTTTCCCCTCCCCGAATTATTATTTTTCTCTCTGACTGATCCTTATTCTCGGCATGTAAACATGCTATTATTTCTCCCGTCTTAAAAATAAAACCAAGATATTTCTGTTGATTTTCTAATCCTTCAGGTAACAACCATTTCTCTAGTAATTTTGCAGCCAATTCCTCCAATAAATTTTTTTCTCCCTTTGTTTCTTAAGCCTAATCCAGTCGGCCTTTGTCTCTTCCACTCACTTCACCAGAACTTCTCTTGTCAAGATTGAAAATGAAAGTGAAACTGTTAGTCGCTCAGACATGTCCAACTCTTTGCAACCCTGTGGATTGTAGCCTGCCAGACTCCTCTGTCTGTGGAATTCTTCAGACGAGAGTACTGGAGTGGGTTGCCATTCCCTTCTCCAGGGGATCTTCCTGACCCAGGGATCAAACCCGGGTATCCAGCACTGCAGGCAGATTCTTTACCATTTGAGCTACCTGGGAAGCCCTTGTCAAAATTGAGTTCAGTTCAGTTCAGTTCAGTCACTCATTTGTGTCCGACTCTTTGCGACCCCATGAATTGCAGCACGTCAGGCCTCCCTGTCCATCACCAACTCCTGGAGTTCACTCAAACTCATGTCCATTGAGTCAGTGATGCCATCCAGCCATCTCATCCTCTGGCGTCCCCTTCTCCTCCTGCCCCTAATCCCTCCCAGCATCAGAGTCTTTTCCAATGAGTCAACTCTTTGCATGAGGTGGCCAAAGTACTGGAGTTTCAGCTTTAGCATCATTCCTTCCAAAGAACACCCAAGGCTGATCTCCTTTAGAATGGACTGGTTGGATCTCCTTGCAGTCCAAGGGACTCTCAAGAGTCTTCTCCAACACCACAGTTCAAAAGCATCAATTCTTTGGTGCTCAGCTTTCTTCACAGTCCAACTCTCACATCCATACATGACTACTGGAAAAAATTACCACATTGCAAAATCTGGCCAACAATTCTTAGTCCCATCTTACTTGATCTGTTGGTGGCATTTGACAGTTGATCACCCCACCTTCCTGGAAATGCTTTCTTCACTTGGCTTTCAGGACAAGACACTCTTGATTTTCTTCACTAGCTCCTGTTAGTCTCCACTTCCCCTTTAGCTTTTAAAATTGGAGAGCTCAGTGCTCTGTATTTGGACCCCTTCCTTTCTGTTTTTAAACTTGGCTCAGATGATAAACAATCTGCCTGCAATACAGAAGACCCAGGTTTGATCCCTGGGTCGGGAAGATCCTCTGGGAAAGTGTATGGCAACCCACTCCAGTATTCTTGCCTGGAGAATCCCATGGACAGAGGAGTCTGGCAGGCTACAGTCCATGGGGCCTCAAAGAGTCAAAGGCCTCAAAGTCCTCAGACACAACTGAGTGAGTTTGACTTTCCTTTCTGTTTTTAAACTAATTCCTTAGAGCTGTCTGGGCTCATGACTTTAGATAAATCATCCATATCCTGATGCCATTTCCTTCTCCAGTGCATGAAAGTGAAAAGTGAAAGTGAAGTCGCTCAGTCGTGTCCGATTCTTCGCAACCCCATGGACTGCAGCCTGCCAGGCTCCTCCATCCATGGGATTTTCCAGGCAAGAGTATTGGAGTGGGTAGCCTTTCCCTTCTCCAGGGGATCTTCCAGACCCAGGGATCTAGCCTGTGTCTCTTGCATTGCAAGTAGATTCTTTACCATTTGAGCCACCAGGGAAGCCATGTAGTCCCTTACCACCTCTAAATGCATATGGCTTTTCTAAATAGATAATTAGAAGTACCAGATGTTGCTAGTTGAATGCTGCATAAAATTTAGTATTTTAAAACTTAAAAGAAATGTGGATAGTTAGGAGAGACTTCAGAACAGATCCAGAGGCATCATTTTGTTTATAAAGAGAGCATAGAACTAGCCTCGAAAAGAATAAATGAAAGCTGATCCACTGTCAGAAAGAATTTTAATTTAAAAGAGATGAAGAGAAGAAAGAAGAAGCAATTTTGAATAGTAGCATCAAGGCCTTTAAAAAATGAAACATTGGAATGTCACTGGTTAGATTCTATAAACTACTTAGTTCCTTTTTTGGATTATATCCAGAATCTGATCTCTTATCACCGTCTCCACTGACCACTTGGTTTCAAGTCACAATTATTCTCCTTTGGATCTATTGAAACAACCTCTTAACTGGTCTCATTTCTTTCCTTGTCCTCCTAGATTTTATACTCAGCCTAGAAGCTAAAGTGATACTGTGAAAATTTAAGCTACATCATGTCAGTCCTCTGATCAAAACTCTGCAGTGGTACTATTTTCTTTCAGAGGAAAATGGAAGTTCTTACAATGGTCCCCAAGACTCTTCAAGATCTGAGGCCCTTTGCACTCTGACCTTCCTCTCTACCACGATTCTCACTTGACTAGGGCAGCTCTCACAGTATTAGTTTGCTCAGACAATCCAAGTCAGCTCCCAGGGTGTTGGCCACTGGCTCTTTCTGTTTTAATTTCACTTCTTGACTCACTGTACTCATCCAACTCATTGTAACTTGCAGCTTCAATGAATGTCCTGAACAAACTATGGTGACTTCCAACCTCTCATTTAACAGTCACATTCCTCCATTAGAATGTTTCTAGTTGTTTAACACCTCTATCAATAATACATAGATTTAATTTTAGGAAAAAGCATACATGAATTGACTTGCTAAAAGAAACAGAAGAAAAATTTGGGTAATAATCTGCTTTGAGTTCAGTTCAGTTCAGTCCCTCAGTTGTGTCCAACACTTTGCAACCCAATGGACTGCAGCATGCTTCCTTGCTATCTCAGCTGATAAAGGATCTGCCTGCCATGCAGGAGACCTGGGTTCAATCCCTGGGTTAGGAAGATCCCCTGGAGAAGGGAAAGGCTAACCACTCCAGTATTCTGGCCTGGAGAATTCCATGGACTGTATAGTCCATGGGGTCACAGAGAGTTGGGCAGAACTGAGTGACTTTAACTTTCACTTTGGACTGGAGCATACCAGGCTTTCCTGTCCATCACCAATTTCCAGAGCTTTCTAAAACTTACATCCACTGAGTCAGTGATGCCATCCAACCATCTCATCCTCTGTTACCACCCCCACCTTCTCCTCCTGCTTTCAGTTTTTCCCAGCATCAGGGTCTTTTCCAATGAGTCAGTTCTTTGCATCAGGTGGCCAAAGTATTATAGCTTCAGCTTCATCATCAGCCCTTCCAATGAATATTCAGGATTGATTTCCTTTAGTATGGACTGGATGAATCTCCTTGCAGTCCAAGGGACTCGAAAGAGTCTTCTTCAACACCACAGTTCAAAAGGATCAATTCTTCCATGCTGCTCTTTCTTTATAGTCCAACTCTCACATCCATACATGACTATTGGAAAAAAAAAACCATAGACCTTTGTTGGCAAAGAGATGTCTCTGCTTTTTAGGATACAGTCTAGGTTGGTCATCATAGCTTTTCTTCCAAGGAGCAAGCATCTTTTAATTTCATGGCTACAGCCACCATCTGCAGTGATTTTGGAGCCCAAGAAAATAAAGTCTGTCACTCTTTCTGTTGTTTCCTCATCTATTTGCCATGAAGTGATGCAACCAGATGCCGTGATCTTAGTTTTCTGAATGTTGAGTTTTAAGCCAGCTTTGTTACTCTCCTCTTTCAATTTCATCAAGAGGCTTTTTAGTTCTTCTTCACTTTCTGCCATAAGGGTGATGTCATCTGCATATCTGAAGTTATTGATATTTCTCACTGCAGTCTTGATTCCAGCTTGTGCTTCATCCTACTCAGCATTTTGCATGATGTACTCTGTATATAAGGTAAATAAGCAGGGTGACAGTATACAGCATTGATGTACTCCTTTGCCAGTTTGGAACCAGACCATTGTTCTATGTCCAGTTCTGTTTTTCTTCTTTTTTTTTTTCTCTCTCTCTCTCTTTTTTTTTTCCCTCTTTTTTCTTTTTTTTTTTTTTTTTTTCTGTTTCTTCTTAACCTACATACAGATTTCTCAGGAGGCAGATCAGGTGGTCTGGTATTCCCATACCTTTCAAAATTTTCCACAGTTTGTTGTAATCCACACAGTCAAAGGTTTTGGCATGGTCAATAAAGCAGAAGTAGATGCTTTTCTGGAACTCTCTTGCTTTTCTGATGATCTAATGGATTTTGGCAATTTGATCTCTGCTTCCTCTGTATTTTCTGAATCCAGCTTGAACATCTGAAAGTTCTCTGTTCTGGGTCATTAAGATCATTTTTGTATAGTTCTGTGTATTCTTGCCCCCTCTTCTTACTACCTTCTGCCTCTGTTAGGTCCATACCATTTCTGTTCTTTATTGTGCCCATCTTTGCATGAAATGTTCCTTGTTATCTAACTTTCTTGAAGAGATCTCCAATATTTGTATTCAGTTGTTTTCCTTTATTTCTTTGCATTGGTTACTGAGGAAGGCTGTCTTATCACTCCTTTTTTTTTGCTTTGGAACTCTGCATTGAGATGGGTATACCTTTCCTTATGTCCTTTTCCTTTTGCTTCTCTTCTTTTCCTAACTATTTGTAAGGCCTCCTCAGACAACCTTTTGCCTTTTTGCATTTATTTTCCTTGGGGATGGTCTTGATCACTTCCTTCTGTACAATGTCATGAACCTTCATCCATAGTTCTTTAGGCATTCTGTCTAGCAGATCTAATCCCTTGAATCTATTTGTCACTGTATGATCATAAGGGATTTGATTTAGGTCATACCTTAATGGTCCAGTGGTTTTCCCTACTTTCTTAATTTAAGTCTGAATTTTTCAGTAAGAAGTAGCCCTCAAGTCAACGAAAGAGTCCAAAATGTAGTGAAAGAAAGAAAGTGATGTCACTTAGTCACATCAGACTCTTTGCAACCCCATGGACTGTAGCCTGCAAGGCTTCTCCATCCATGGGATTTTCCAGGCAAGGATACTGGTGTGAGTTGCCATTTCCTTCTCCAGGGGATTTTCCTGACCCAGGGATCAAACCTGCACTGCAGGCAGACTCTTTACTGTCTGAGCTACCAGAGAAGCCCTTAAAATGGAGTATTTGGGTGCAATCTCAATCCCATCTCTTATGTTGTTGGAAGGGAGTGTTTGCTATGACCAATGTGTTCTCTTGGCAAAACTCTGTTAGCCTTTGCCCTGTTTCATTTTGAACTTCAAGGCCAAACTTGTCTGTTACTCCAGGTATCTCTTGACTTTCTGCTTTTGCATTCCAGTCCCCTATGATGAAAAGGCCGTCTTTTTTTGATGTTAGTTCCAGAAGGTCTTGTAAGTCATCATAAAACCGTTCAACTTCAGCTTCTTCAAATGAGTGGTTGGGGCATGGACATGGATTACTGTGATTTTGAGTGGTTTGCCTTGGAAATGAACAGAGATCATTCGGTCATTTTTTGAGATTGCAAAATGCAGTACTTGGGTTCAATCTGTATACAGTCAGCAAAAACAAGAGCTGGAGCTGACTGTGGCTCAGATCATGAGCCCCTTATTGCAAAATTCAGGCTCAAATAGAAGAAAGTAGGGAAAGCACTAGAGCTTTCAGTTGTGATTTAAATCCCTTGTGATTATACAGTGAAAGAGCAAATAGATGTAAGGGATTAGATCTTATGGAGTATCTGAAGAACTGTGGGTGGAGAGTCAACATTGTACAGGAGGTGGTGACCAAAACCATCCCAAAGAAGAATAAATGCAAGAAGGCAGATTTGTTGTCTTAGGAGGCTTTACAAATAGCTGAGGAAAGAAGAAAAGTAAAAGCAATTGAGAAAGAGAAAGATATACTCAGCTGAATGTAGAGTTCCAGAGAACAGCAAGGAGAGATAAGAAGGCCTTATTCAATGAACAATACAAAGCAATAGAGGAAAACAATAGAATGGGAAAGAGTAGAGATCTCTTCAAGAAAATTGGAGGTTTCAAGGGAACATTTCATGCAAGGATTGGTACCATAAAGGACAGAAATGGTAAGGACTTAACAGAAAAGGTTTTAAGAAAAAGTGGCAAGAATACACAGAAGAACTATACAGAAAAGGTCTTAATGACCCAGGTAACCATGATGATGTGATCACTCATCTAGAGGCAGGCATCCTGGAATCCAAAGTCAAGTGGGCTTTAGGAAGCACTGCTATGAACAAAGCTAGTCAAGGTGATGGAATTCCAGCTAAGCTATTTCAAATCCTAAAAGATCGTGCCATTAAAGTGCTGCACTCAATGTATCAGCAAATTTAAAAAACTCAGCAGTGGCCACAGGACTGGAATAATCAGTTTTCATACCAATCCCAAAGAAATCAGTGCCAAAGAATGTTCAAACTAATATACAGTTGCAGTCACTTTCACATGCTAGCAAATTTATACTCAAAATTCTTCGAGCTAGGATACAACAGTATGTGAACTGAGAATTTCCAGCTGTAGAAGCTGTATTTAGAAAAGGCTGAGGAACCAAAGATCAAATTGCCAACATTTGTTGGATCATAGAGAAAGCAAGGGAATACTGGTAAAGCATCTACTTCTGCTTCATTGACTATGCTAAAGCCTTTGACTGTGTGGATCACAACAAACCATGGAAAATTCTTAAAGACATGGGAATACCAGACCACCTTGCCTATCTCCTAAGAAACCTGTGTGCGGGTCAAGAAGCAACAGTTAAAACCATACGCAGAATGGTTCCAGATTGGGAAACAGGTTTGACAAGGCTGTATGTTGTCACCCTGCTTATTTAACTTCTATGCAGAGTACATCATGTGATATACCAGGCTAGATGAATCAAAAGCTGGAATCAAGATTGCTGGGAAAAATATCAACAACTTCAGATATGCAGATGATACTGCTCTAATGGTAGAAAGTGAAGAGGAAATAAAGAGCCTCTTGATGAGGGTGAAAGAGGTGAAAAGCAGTGAAAAAACTGGCTTGAAACTCAACATTCAAAAAACTAAGATCATGGCATCCAGTTCCATCACTTCATCAGAAATGGAAGAGGAAAAAGTGAAAGAAATGACAGACTTTATTTTCTTGGGCTCCAAAATCACTGCAAATGGTGACTGCAGCCATGATATTAAAAGATGTTTGCTCCTTGGAAGAAAAGCTATGACAAACCTAGATAACATATTAAAAAGCAGACATCATTTTGCGAGAAAGGTCCATATAGTCAAAGCTGTGTTTTTCCCAGTAGTCATGTACTGATGTGAGAATTGGATCATATAGAAGGCTGAGCACTGAAAAATTGTTGCTTTCAAATTGTGGTGCTGGAGAAGCCTTTTTGAGATCTCTTTGCACTGCAAGGAAATCAAACCAGTCAATCCCAAAGGGAATCACCCCTGAATATTCGTTGGAAGGACTGATGCGGAAACTCCAGTACTTTGGCTATGTGATGTGAGGAGCCAACTCATTGGAAAGACCCTGATGCTGGGAAAGACTGAGGGCAGGAGAAGTGAGTGGCAGAGGATGAGATGGTTGGATAGCATCACTGACTCAGTAGACATGAACTTAAGCAAACTGCAGGAGATTGTGAAGCATAGGGAAGCCTGGCTTGCTGCAGTCTATGGGGGTTGCAAAAAGTGGGACACAACTTAGCAGTTGAACAACAACACAACATGTATTTTTGTTTATGAGGATTACATGAAATAAACCAGTTAAGTTCGTAATATACTCACCCATGATGTGAGTCTATAAAATTTTATCTCCTTCCTTCTTCCCCCAACACCTTTTTTCTTCACTTTAACTAAAAATCCTGGAATCTTACCTTAAGATACTTTAAAACTTCTGTTATTGTCCAGCTCTTTTTCACACTGCCAGAGATTTACTCTTTCCCACTCTCTTCACTCTGGTTTTATACGACCAGCCCAGTTTGGCTAATACGAAAAACTGGTTCAAACTTTTATCTCATTGTATATGTGTCTGCAGAATGCTGCTGCTGCAGCTAAGTCGCTTCAGTCGTGTCCGACTCTGTGCGACCCCATAGACGGCAGCCCACCAGGCTCCCCCGTCCATGGGATTCTCCAGGCAAGAACACTGGAGTGGGTTGTGATTGCCTTCTCCAATGCAGGAAAGTGAAAAGTGAAAGTGAAGTCACTCAGTCGTGTCTGACTCCTAGCGACCCCATGGACTGCAGCCAAGCAGGCCCCTCCATCCATGGGATTTTCCAGGCAAGAGTACTGGAGTGGTTGCCATTGCCTTCTCCAGTCTGCAGAACACTGTGCTTCTAAAAAAAATCAGAAGAATACTGGTAAATGAATGTCTGTACTCAACTATTTGAAAATAAGTTGCAGACATAGTACTTTACCTCTCAAGATTTCAAATGTGTTCCTAAAGGACAATTACAAAGTAATCACAATATTTTTATCACACCCCAAAATTTAACATTGATATAATGATTTTATCTGATATATAGCCATTATTAAAATTTTCCCAGTTGTTCCTAAAATGTCCCATATGAAAAAATTTTTTTCCATGCAAGGTCCAATCAAAAACTATGTATTTCATTTGGGTAAAAAGTTTCTATAGTTTTTCATATAAAAGGATCACCCAGCTTTTTTTTCTGTCTTTCATCACATTGACATTTTTAAGGAGTTCTGGCAAACTGTTGTAGAAATTCTCAGTCTGGATTTGTCTGATTTTTTTTTTTCTATGTGATTAGATTCAGGTTAAATATTTTAACAAGAATCATATACAAAAAAAGTAGTTATTAAATACTATGGTCTCCTGATCTTGTTACTTGCTTAAAATTATGGGGAGTCCAAAGAATTTTTGTTTGTGTGAATTATATCTATCAATATTTGTTATATTAGAATCAAAACTGATAATTTTTAAAACATTTTATTAACTCACTTAAAAGGCAGCAAACCCATAAGATGTTAATTTTCCAATCCAGAAAAATTTAATGGCAACAGTGACATTGTTTTAAATTTTTAAGTCATTTTAATGTCTGCCTTAATTGAATGCAGCTGTGTCTCATAACTTTGTCTGCATTTAATCTGTTGCAATATGTTGTTTTGCTTGAAGCATATGAAGAAAATGCAGCATCACACAGATACGTAATTGGAAAAAGGAGGAGTTTTTTAATAGTCTTTTCATCCTTCACAGGTGGTGGTCATTTCTTTAGAGATTGCGAAAGGGTGATATTCTACTTCTGTTATTCCTTCTGATTTTATCAGCTTTAAAATATTTTTTAGAGTTCATTCTCTCTTCCAAAAGGCAATTTAGACGTATTTGTTGCTCAGTTATTTCTTTTTAATTATCAGTTTTCAAAGTAATAAGTTTATACCCTGGTAACCTCCAGTAGTTTACATTGAGTTCATTTTGTGTTCATGGCTTTTTATCTAGTCACTGTGCTTTAATGGGGCTTCCCCAGTGACTCAGCATTAAAGAATCTTCCTGCAAGGTAAGAGACGGGGGTTCAATCCCTGGGTTGGGAAGATCCCCTGTAGGAGGCATGACAACCCGCTCCAGTATTCTTACCTGGAGAATCCCATGGACAGAGGAGCCTGGTGGGCTACAGTCCATGGGGTCGCAAAGAGTGCTCACAAATGAGGCGACTTAGCAGGCAGGATAGTGTTTTAACCACTTAAACTAAATTATTTTTGATGTAGAAATTGTCTTATCTTTGGTCAGGATGACGTGAACACACTTCATTAACTCAGTAACATGAAACTCAGTCACAATAGAACATCCCAGTCCCAACTTGTACATTTCGCATCCTGGTGCTGCATCAGCCATTTCTCCACAGAGCTCTGATTGCTTTCAGATGAAAATGATATTAGACTCAGCGATCAGTCTGCATCCTAGCATTTATTGCTGCTGTGATTGTCTTTGCTTCTGGGCATTTTCAGTGGACAGACCTAGAAAATACATCTCTGAAAAAAACGGGGCAATCATGAGTTAGCACCAAGGCTTCCTCAAGTGTGGCACTATTTCCATCTTGGACCAGTTAATTCTTTACTGTGGGGAATGTCCTGTGCATCGTAGGATCTTTAGCCACACCCCAGTTTCTCCTCAGCACCTAACTCCTCATTTGTGTAAAACAGCAGCGTCCCCGGGCACTGTGTAATGTCCCAGAGTGGAGGTGGGGAAAAGAGGCAAAATTGCCTCTAGTTGAGAATTACTAGTTTACACTTATTTTTCTAGCAAGGTTTAAATAACTCCCTAATTGTTTTATACTCACACCCATGCACACCATTTTTTTCTTCAAAATGCCACTATCAGGATGACTTTATTCTTCCATCAGATCAGATCAGATCAGTCACTCAGTCATGTCCGACTCTTTGCGACCCCATGAATCGCAGCACGCCAGGCCTCCCTGTCCATCACCAACTCCCGGAGTTCACTCAAACTCACGTCCATCGAGTCAGTGATGCCATCCAGCCATCTCATCCTCTGTCGTCCCCTTCTCCTCCTGCCCCCAATCCCTCCCAGCATCAGAGTCTTTTCCAATGAGTCAGCTCTTCGCATGAGGTAACCAAAGTATTCTTCCATAGTTTGCATGAAATCTTAGTCCAATCCTACAGTTTTTAATCAGAAGAAAAATCTTATTTCCGAATCAAAATGTACTGGCCAGCAATACAGTAAAAACTGCAAACTCTAATCTAAGTTGGAGTCTCTCCTCTGCCCTTGCTCAGCACTGCTTGGGGCCTGAAGCCTGTAGGGAAGAAAGAACAAGGTCACCTCCTTCTCACCCTGCTCACTCTCGGAAGAACCATTAGAGCTACTTTTGACCTTTTCAGGGCTAAGGTATGGGAAAGGGGTTGAAGGGAGAGGAACAGATGTCCATAGCATGTACACACGTGACTGTCCCTAGAGTTCTCTGTGTTTGGTGGAAGATCATAGTTGACTGTTTCTCTGGCAGGATACTTTGGTGGGACTCTGGGGGATATGCTGCTGGGAAGCCCCAGTTGTATCCTGTAATGCAGGTGATGTTTCTGTTCTTTTCTGGACTCCTCAGCTCTGGATTTCTGGTGGTCAGCCCTACACAGACTCTCTCTGTTGGATCACACTGCCTTCCATGCTGTCCTCATAGGTGGACATTTTTACAAAGAAAGAGGAAAGTTTTTATTGACATAAATATCTTCAGAAAAAGTACTTTAGTTAAAGATGTAGATGTTAATGAATTGTTGTCAGTCACTCAGCCATGTCCAACTCTTTGATGACCCCATGGACAGCAAATCGCGGAAACTTTGTTACCATCACCCTCAAAAAATGTTTCAAATCATTCGCTTTCTAAAAGTCCCCTCGCATCCTGTCCAATCACTCCTTAAAAGTAGCTATCATCCCAGCTTCTAACATCATAGATGGTTTTAACTGTTTTGTAAATTTTTATGCCTGAAATTATACAGTGTTTTCCTGTGTCTGTTTCTTTCCCATGACATTATACTTACAGAGTCCATTCACATTTTTACATGGGCTAGACATTTATTCTCATTACGGTATGATGTATTAAATGAATAAAGTACAGTTTGTTTATAAATTATGCTATAGATGATAATTTCGATTGCTTTCAATTTGGGGCTATTTATGAACAGTTTCTATAAAAATTCTTATACAGATTTTATATATATATGTATACCTATCCTTACAATATAAGTTTTTTCATTTACCTCTCCCAGGACCCTGGGAATTTCACTGGTCCTAGACTATTTGTTCTGTGATGCAGGTTTATATAACATGGTAGTGAAAATCACCTCTGAAAAAGGCCAAGATTTTTGTTTATTTGTTTTATTTTTAGTCATGAATAATTCCTCTTCCAAGTCAAAGTTTTGGACACATTTCTGGCTTAAATGGTATATTCTTGGTATTGTATTCTTGGTATTGTATTCTTAGTATTGTATTCTTGGTATTATTTTCATGAATAAGGCAGCCTTTTGAGCGTCTCCATCCTACGGAGACTTCAGTTCCTGTCCCTGTCTTCCAGATGGCCTAATGTCACGTACTCCAAACCCTCATGAGCTTAAAATGCTAGCTTTCAGCTCCTGGGTCCCTTATCTGTATCTGCAACTATTTTTGGACTACTGCAAAGTTCAATCAGATTTATCCCTCCGGCTTTCATATCTTTCTTTTTTTCTGACTTATGAGATTTTCTCTTTTTTTCCTCTTCCTTCCCTCTCTTCCTCTCTTTCTCTTTCCTTCTCTCCTCCTTCCTTCCTTTACTATAATTTGTTGACATGCCTCTGTCATAATTTACCCAGCATTTGTGTGTTTATGGTGGAAAGAGTGTCCTCATAAGCATCAGCTCATGTTACCTCAAGCCTAAATTTTTGTAGGTTATATTCTACATTTTTTTTCCTTTGGTTCTTTATCTGTTGAACATATACTCATTTCTCTTATCATTTTGCTACATATTTCCCTCTTCTTATCATAAAAAGACATGAAAAATTGTGACTTGACTTAAACCAAAGTGAAATGTGCTCACTTGTGCTCTGAGAGGCAACACAAATAATACAGATTTCTTATTTTAAAGGTAAATCTCTTTCTAGCTTATAATAAAGAGATTCAATTAAAATGGAATTTTAAGCCTGTATTAAGAGAAATTTTAAAAGGATTTTTATTTTTCAGGTATCTAAAATTTTTGTATGTCACTAGGCAAGTAAAACAGTCATATTTTAATAGTACTTTTATATTCACAGAATGTGATTTTTTAATAATAGTAGTGCTTGGAAGTTATATTAAAATGGTAAATATAGAGACCAATTAGAAATAATATATAAATATAATCATTCAATAGTCCCTTTTTTGTATGTCATTAAACAAATTTTTCTAAAATAATAAAAATTCTCTGGTTTTCCAAAGATATCTGCTAAAAAATAAGCTTGGTGAAGGTGCTGCATGTGCCTCATGGTTTACTAGTATAAAAAGGCAAGGAATTTACTGAAATAAAAGTCATTCTGTAATAGTAAATATTGAAAGGTGGTAAGTAAAAGTCTGGAGCAAGTGATTTTTATATGACATTAAGTGAAACATTATAATAAACCTTTTATTGTTGAGTATCTTTATGACTATTGTTGTTGAATATATATATATGACAGTAAAACAGTGCATGTAATTAGATAAGCATGTTTCCAACAATATTTATCAAACTCTTATTAGACACAAAACTCTAAAGACCTAGTTTTTACTCTCACAAAATGTGGGGAGAAACAGGCACATAGCATTTACAAGAGGAATACCTTGAATATGCAATTGCACAAAGAAATGGCCAGATCTTTCTATCATCAGTCAGGTAAGACCATACTTGAAAGATGAGTAAGAATTTGCCAAGCAGATAAATTTGAAAAGGGAGGAGAGTCATAGAGACATGTTTCCTAAACTCATATTTCAAGAGTTTAGGAAAAGACAGTGATGTCAGTACAACTGGAGCATAAAGAAAATAAAAGGGAGTATGTGATTTAGAAGAAATCTTGGTAGTTAGCACTTATCTTTTGCTTTTCCCACCATAAAGGAGGTAAGAGATTTTCCAAGGAGAAAGAAAGCAAGGTTCTCTATTGTAGACTTCAGGTAATAGTTCCTCAGGTTTCAAGAGGGGTCAATGATGCATATGTGAAAGTGGAGATGGAGATGGTATCTCCTACTTGGGTAACTCCTATTGTTGATCACATGCCACTTATCCTGTCTGTGGTGGCCTATGAGAAGGGGACGACAGAGGACGAGATGGCTGGATGGCATCACCGACTTGATGGACATGAGTTTGAGTGAACTCCAGGAGTTGGTGATGGAGAGGGAGGCCTGGCGTGCTGTGATTCTTGGGGTTGCAAAGAGTCAGACACAGCTGAGCAACTGAACTGTACTGAACTGATAGGTTATAAATTGATGAAGTGGGGAAAACCACTAGACCATTCAGGCATGACCTAAATCAAATCCCCTACGACTATCCAGTGGAAGTGAGAAATAGATTTAAGGGGCTAGATCTGATAGACAGAGTGCCTGATGAACTATGGACGGAGGTTCATGACATTGTACAGGAGACAGGGATCAAGACCATCCCCATGGCAAAGAAATGCAAAAGCAAAATAGCTGTCTGAGGAGGCCTTAGAAATAGCTGTCAAAAAAAGAGAAGCGAAAAGCAAAGGCAAAAAGGAAAGACAGACCCATTTGAATGCAGAGTTCCAAAGAATAGCAAGGAGATATAAAAAAGCTTTCTTCAGCAATCAATGAAAAGAATAGAGGAAAACAATAGAATGGGAAAGACTAGCGATCTCTTCAAGAAAATTAGAGATACCATCTTTACATTTCATGCAAAGATGGGCACAATAAAGGACAGAAATGGTATGGACCTAACAGAAGAAGAAGATATTAAGAAGAGGTGGCAAGAATAAACAGAACTGTACAAAAAAGATCTTTACAACCCAGATAATCACGATGGTGTGATCACTCACCTAGAGCCAGACATCCAGGAATGTGAAGTCAAGTGGGCCTTAGGAAGCATCACTATGAACAAAACTAGTGGAGGTGATGGAATTCCAGTTGAGCTATTTCAAATCCTGAAAGATGATGCTGTAAAAGTGCTGCACTCAATATGCCAGCAAATCTGGAAAACTCAGCAGTGGCCACAGGACTGGAAAAGGTCAGTTTTCATTCCAATCCTAAAGAGAGGTAATGCCAAAGAATACTCAAACTACTGCACAAGTGCACTCATCTCACACACTAGTAAAGTAATGCTCAAAATTCTCCAAGCCAGGCTTCAGCAATACGTGAACCATGAACTTCCAGATGTTCAAGCTGGTTTTAGAAAAGTCACAGGAAGCAGAGATTAAATTGTCAATATCCACTGTATCATAGATAAAGCAAGAGAGTTCCAGAAAAATATCTATTTCTGATTAATTGACTATGTCAAAGCCTTTGACTGTGTGGATCACAATAAACTGTGGAAAATTCTGAAAGAGATGGGAATGCCAGACCACCTGACCTGCCTCTTGAGAAATTTGTATGCAGGTCAGGAAGCAACAGTTAGAACCGGGCATGGAACAACAGACTGATTCCAAGTAGGAAAAGGAGTACGTCAAGGCTGTATATTGTCACCCTGCTTATTTAACTTATTTGCAGAGTACAGCACGAGAAGCACGAGTATGGATTAAGCACAAGTATGGATTAAGCACAAGCTGGAATCAAGATTGCCGGGAGAAATATCAATAACCTCAGATATGCAGATGACACCACCCTTATGGCAGAAAGCAAAGAGGAACTAAAGAGCCTCTTGATGAAAGTGAAAGTGGAGAGTGAAAAAGCCAGCTTAAAGCTCAACATTCAGAAAATTAAGATCATGGCATCCAGTCTCTTCATGGCAAGTAGATGGGGAAACAGTGGAAACAGTGTCAGACTTTATTTTTTTGGGCTCCAAAATCACTGCAGATGGTGGCTGTAGCCATGAAATTCAAAGACACTTACTCCTTGGAAGAAAAGTTATGACCAACCTAGATAGCATATTAAAAAGCAGAAACCTTACTTTGCCAACAAAGGTCCATCTAGTCAAGGCTATGGTTTTTCCAGTAGTCATATATGGATGTGAGAGTTGGACTATAAAGATATCTGAATGCCAAAGAATTGATGCTTTTGAACTGTGGTGTTGGAAAAGACTCTTGAGAGTCCCTTGGACAGCAAGGAGATCCAGGCAGTCCATCCTAAAGGAAATCAGCCCTGAATGTTCATTGGAAGGACTGATGTTGAAGCTGAAACTCCAATACTTTGGCTACCTGATGCGAAGAGCTGACTCATTAAAAGACCCTGATGCTGGGAAAGATTGAAGGCGGGAGGAAAAGGGGATGACAGAGGATGAGATGGTTGGATGGCATCACCAACTCAATGGACATGAGCTTGAGCAAGCTCCGGGAGTTGGTAATGGACAAGGAGGCCTGGCGTGCTGCAGTCCATGGGTCCTCAAAGAGTCGGACGTGACTGAGTGACTGAACTGAACTGAACTGATAGCTTATAAATACTTCTGAATGTCTTGTAATTCCTGGTAATGAAAGAGTGGGTAAACAGCAAGGAAGTTAGAACATAGACTGCAGGGTGGTTTAATAGAGAGACTTTTATAGACTTGTTATATAACCACAGTGTGTATAAATTTGGCAGTATGCAATTTGAACCATCAGTCTATGATTTATGAGAAATCAGCAGCTGGATCTGGACATGAATGTGTTTTTTGAATCGAGGATATAAATTTGTCTGAAGAAAAGTGGTGGCAGCAGACATCATGCTGAATTTGCTACCATCACAGTTTAATCTTTTGCAGATTTCCCAGATAATGCTGTAACAGAGCTAGTGCTTTTAGGCGTGAATTTTCCTCATCTGCATGTACAGCCAGGTATTTGATGGATTAATACATATAATGGAGTTGTCCTTTCTGCATTCTTGCCTTTTTTGGTGGCTCTGAGTATTGGGCAAGTGTTGTGATACAGAGTCAGGTCTTAGGCCTCATGCCAAGTTATCTTAGTCACCTCCAGTTGGAATTGACGGGCTGCAACATTTCTTAGGTCAAAAGATCTCGTAGAGATTAACCTCTAACTATATATGTCCTATATTTTGCTTGCATGATGCTATATCTGCTTTGCAGCCCAATATTCGTGTTGAGGATGACCATAGCTTAGAATGCATGGAGCTTCCAGATATCTTCCATTCTTTATGGAAATCTGTGATGATATGAGGCATGCCAGTTCCTCACAGTAGTGACTTCATGCCAGTAGTCTTAATTACCAGAGATTCTCCTTCCCATCAAACATCAAATTTTAAAATGCTCAGCTGTTTTTCCCTCAAGAGTTATAAGAATTGCATTCTATTTGGTAACTATATATTTTACTTAAATATATCTTTCAGTGTGTTTAGTACTTGCTATCCTTCACACCAGACTGCCTCCCTCATGCATCCTCTGTTGCAACTTACCTGCTGTTAGTCAAACTAAGCATTTTGGAATCCCTTTTGGAAGAGTGGTGTATTGGGGACTTATTTCCTGATTTTATGCATATTTGAGAATGTCTTTCTGTTGACTTTAAAAGTGAATAAATTGGCCAGTTTTACATTTCTTTGGTCACCTCTAAAACAGATCTGTCTGTATTTGGGATTTAGGGATGTGTCAGTAAATCATAGTTGTAGTAGACATTCCCTAAGTACTCGCTATATGATTAACTATTCCAAGCTCTTATGTGAGCTCGTTTAGTTATTAAATGTGACCCAAAATACTAACAGTGTCCTCCTTTTACTTGCCATTGGTCACCAGCTAGCAGGTAGTGAGGCTGAAATGTGAACTGATACAGTATTGCTCCAAAGTTCATACCATTAATTTCCTATGCAACCTTTTGGGTGAATTAAGCTAAAATTTCTGCCTGTGTGACATTAAACATGTTACTTAACTTCCCTGTGCATCAGTTAACTCTATAAAATGGAATCGATAGTACCTCCAAGATTGAGTTAATACATGCAATAGCTTGTAACAGTGGCCAGCACATAGTAAGGGCTTAGTAATTGTTGCTGTTATTATCATCTTAGAGACTGTAATCTTCAGATATGAGCTATGAACAAGCAATCTGATTTCAGTAAATGCTCTTCTGCGCTACCGTATCAATAATTAAGATGCATTTCAGTTAAGTGGGGAAAAGGATTACTCAAAAAGCAGTATTGGAACATAATAGACACTCAATCAATACTTGTTGAATTAATGAGAATTTTCTAAAAGTGTGTATATATTCACTTAACAAATAGATGTTAAATACCTTCTAGATCTGTATAGATAGACTGGAGGGAAACCCGAAAATGAAAGTAGTTGCATGGTAATGAGATTGTAGATAATTTCCTTTTTTCGAATTTATGCAATCTGTTAAAAAAATTCTTGAATGACACAGTTTATGAAACAACTTGACCAGATAACTACTGAATTCTTTTTCATATGTTGAGTTCAAGATACCTACCAGGAGGTGGTTGGAAGGTCAGAGTTTAGGATGAGATTTTGGAGCCATGCACAGATGATGAGATTATCCACATGGTGTTTACAATGGAATACAACATATAAGGTGGAGAAGGAAATGGCAACCCACTCCAGTATTCTTGCCTAGAGAATTCCATGGACAGGGGAGCCTGGTGGGCTACAGTCCATGGGATCGCAGAGTGGGCTGCCATCTATGGGATCGCACAGAGTCGGACACGACTGAAGCGACTTAGCAGCAGCAGCAGCAGAGCACACAGCATACAACATATAAGGCAAAGGCAAAGGTATGGACAGTGGGAACTTAAAAGGAATGGTTGGAAAGAAGATGAAGAGTCAGAAGAGATGTGCTTCACATAAAAAAAGCAGGGGCAGGGGGGACCGGTGGAGAGAGAATTACCCATGGCAGATTGTACAGAAAGTCAAGAAAGAGTCACTGCACTTAAGAACGAAGACATTGTTGATGGCATTACTCTGTTTTATAAGCACAGTGGACATATAAGCCCAGTTCCGATAAGCTGAGGAGTAAAGGTTGAGATGGTTGGATGGCATCACCGACATGAGTTTGAGCAAACTCTGGGAGTTGGTGATGGACAGGGAGGTGTGGTGTGCTGCAGTCCATGGGGTCGCAAAGAGTCAGACATAACTGAGCGACTGAACTGAACTGAAAAGTAAAGGAAACTGATCAAAGGCTGCAAGTGCAGATGACTTTTTCACCAACTTAGATAACAAAGAAAGGGATGAAGTCAAGGAGAATTAAGAGTGAGACACACAGTTCCGTTTGTTTTTTTTTTTGATTATGGAATTTTTGAAATGGAAAAGCTTGAGGAGAAAAGAAGACATCCTTGAAAGGGGAGCAACTGAAGATTTTAGGAGGAAACTGATGGGGAAGGTTTGAAAGCAGGTAGAAAGGAATGGTTTTAGCAACATGCAGTGAGTACCCTCTAATGGGGACATCTTCTCTGAGACACTGAAGGAGGTGCTATTGTAAATCATTTAGAAACGGAAAAGAGACCACTTAGAAGCATTCCAGCTACAGATGGTTCAGGCTTTTTTCCTGGATGTTTTTGACAGAGGAGTATAGAGAAGAACAGCCTGCCCTTAAACAAGGGCAGTTACATCTCTGAGCACCGTTTAAGTGTGTTCTCTAGAGAGAATGGAAAAATCTTGCTTTCTGTTCTCTCATGAGAAATCAGTGCAGAGTCAAGATAAATTATCATAAATAAATAGATAAACTTACATACACTTTTGGGCTTCTCTGGTGGCTCAAACAGTAAAGAATCAGCCTGCGATGTGGACACCTAGGTTCAATCTCTGGGTCAGGAAGATCCTCTGGGGGAGGATATGGCAACCCCCTCCAGTATTCTTGCCTGGATAATCCTCATGGACAGAGGAGCCTGGCGGGCTATATTCCGTGGGGTCGAAAAGAGTCGAACGCAAATGAGCGACTAAGCACAGCACAACACAAACACTTTTACTCCCACAGTCATTCCTGTAGCCTGAAAAATATATATATATATGTATATATAAATTAAACTGGAGTCCAATTAGAAAGTAGCATGCAGTGCATTCCACTAACCTAGAGGGCATAGTTGTGGAGCTTCAAAACTGCTCTTTGGAGAGGGGCAAGGGAATGAGCACTAGTGTGTGAGAGTGGTGGTGGTGGTTTAGTCACTAAGTGATGTCTGACTCTTGCAACCCCATGCCCTGTAACCCACCGGCCTCCTCTGTCCATGCAATTCTCTAGGCCAGAATACTGGAGTGGGTAGCCGTTCCCTTCTCCAGGAGATCTTCCTGACCCAGGGATCTAACCCAGGTCTCCTGCATTGCAGGGGGATTCTTTATCATCTGAGCCACCAGGGAAGCCCAGTATGTGAGAGTACATGAATAGAAGTTTGTGGAGGAATCTGTTTTGCAGCAAAGACTATCTGATTTTCTAAAACGTCCCAGGTCAAGAATCATTTTGTTATTAGCTATCTCATAAAACGCGGCCTTTGTGCCATTTATTGTTGCAGCGTAGCCTTTTCTTGCTCAGTTAAATACACATTTAAAGGACCTCTGTGTTCCTTTACTACAAACTTTGGTTAAAAAAATGGATCTGATTTTAATGTCAACTAATACAAAATACTGGGCTTCCTGGGTTCTTCAGTGGTAAAGAATCTACCTGCCAAGCAGGAGAAGTGGGTTCACTCCCTGGGTCAGGAAGATCCTCTGGAAAAGGAAATGGCAACACCCTCCAATATTCTTGCCTGGAGAATCCCATGGGCAGAGGAGCCTGCTGGGCTGCAGTCCTTGGGGTTGCAAAAGAGTCAGATGTGACTTAACAAGTAAACAACAATATAAAATAGTATAGGAAAATTCCATGGTATTTTAAAATTGAAAATTTCAACTTTTAAAATTATTTTTAAGCAATCTGATGATGTTAAAAGTCTCACAGTCTATTTCATAGGAATTCAATGGAAAATAAGAAGTGCCAAAGCAGTAAATATTCTAGTTAATATTTATATGTCTAAGCTGACAATTTTTTTCATTTTTATTTAACCTAAATAGATTGCTCCATGCCTTATTAAATATAACATATTTTGGTTTAAATAATCATCATTGTTGAATATTAAACTTTTTCCCCAGACTTTTTGAAGGGTATAAGTAACCACTTATACAAAAACCCATCACAAAATGAGCACAGGGTCATGTTTTACCCTAATTTCTTCTGTAATTCTCTCCTGTCCTTCACTGAGTTTTTCTCATTGTTTTAAATTGCTCTCACTTTATCATTATTTCTCCCCATCCTGTTTTATAATTTTAGCCAAGATAAACAAGACAGTAAAGTCAATACAATCAGTGATAGTTTTTACATGCTATTCAAGTTCATGAGATTCTTTAAGAGTGAATTTGCTCCAAGATTCTCCAAAAGAATTAAGCACATAGGTTTTATTAAAAAGTCTATCACAGAGACTTCTTTGTCTATATCTGTTCTCTTGAAGGTTTATATGTTAAAAAGAAAAGGTTTTACTAGAACTTGACTATCTTAACACACTAATGCTTATCAGCAACATGTACCTAATCTTGAAATAATGGTGATCTAAAGACATGGTGATCTGCTGACACCATTAATAAGATGCACAGAAATATTTTACAAAAGATGTTTAAAGGAGTTCTGGAATTAGCTTCTAAGATGTGTTCCCCTCATTTAGGCTCCTGAAGGTGCAGGTTTATTGCACAAGGTTAGAGCATTACAAGCATTCAGCTATGCCAAGCAAGAGGCCAGCTGAGACAGTCATGCTCTTGCTAATGTGCACCTCTCCTCTTTTAGTTGTCACTGCATAAGCTTTCCAGCAGTCTTTAGATATTTTAAATAATTGTTCCCTATTTTTTGTTTGTTTTTTTTTAGGACAGCATAACTACTTATGTGCTGGAAGAAACGATTGCATTGTTGATAAAATCCGCAGAAAAAACTGCCCAGCATGTCGCCTTAGAAAGTGCTGTCAGGCTGGCATGGTTCTTGGAGGTAATGATGATGTTTTCATCAATAACTGTCTGATATTTATATTAACTAAATTCTGTCTGATGTTTGTATTATAAAACCATGGGTCAGAAAATCTTAGTTTTCTTATTTCTATCTTGATTATTGGTGTCTGGATGAAGCAGCTGATACCATTTTATTAACACTGTAGATTTCCAGCAGATTGAAGTTTGTTATAGATACGTAGTAAACTTTTTGTCTATATTGCTTGTAAGTAGATGTTATGGGAAGGTCGGGCTTTCCAGGTGGCGCAGTGGTAAAGAATCTGCCTGCCAGTGCAGGAGATGCAAGAGACACGGGTTAGATCCCTGGGTCAGGAAGATACCCTGGAGTAGGAAATGGCAACCTGCCCCAGTATGCTTGCTTGGAAAATTCCATGGACGGAGGAGCCTGGCAGGTTACAGTCCACAGGGACACAAAGAGCTGGATGTGACTGAGCACAGCATGGGGAGTTCACCAGCCTCTCGTTAAGTGACGCGGGTTGAAGTGTAGGCTCTGCTGCTCCCCACCATGTGGCCTTGAGTACATCACCAGCCCTTTCTGGGCACCAGTCTCTGTCTGCAAAATGAGAGCAGTGAAGTCTCTTCCAGCTCAAATACCAATTCTGTGAACTGAATAAGTACATTAATCTCCATCTCTTCCTGCCTCCATCAACCCCTCCCTTTCGATGACCCTTCCTCATTCTCTTTAAATAACTGAATATTGAGCCCTTACACTTACCAGGTACTATTTTAAGTTCTGGGAGTTCTACAGTGAGCAAAATGGACCAAATCTCAGCCTTCATGGAGCTTACATTCTAGGCAGAGGAGAGCAACACATATACATATATACACACACACACACACACACACACACACACACACAAAAGCAGAGACATTACTTTGCCAACAAAGGTCTGTCTAGTCAAGGCTATGGTTTTTCCAGTAGTCATGTATGGATGTGAGAGTTGGACTGTGAAGAAAGCTGAGCACCCAAGAATTGATGCTTTTGAACTGTGGTGTTGGAGAAGACTCTTGAGAGTCCCTTGGACTGCAAGGAGATCCAACCAGTCCATTCTGAAGGAGATCAGCCCTGGGATTTCTTTGGAAGAATGATGCTAAAGCTGAAACTCCAGCACTTTGGCCACCTCATGCGAAGAGTTGACTCATTGGAAAAGACTCTAATGCTGGGAGGGATTGGGGTCAGGAGGAGAAGGGGATGACAGAGGATGAGATGGCTGGATGGCATCACTGACTCAATGGACATGAGTTTGAGTGAACTCCGGGAATTGGTGATGGACAGGGAGGCCTGGCGTGCTGCGATTCATAGGGTCGCAAAGAGTCGGACACGAATGAGTGACTGAACTGAACTGAACTGAACTAATGTATATATATCAAGTGATGATAAATGTTATGCAGTGTATTAAGCAGGGTTCATTAATGGGAATCTCAGAGAGGGGCTTCACTCCTGAACCCTTTACTCTGATTAAAATTTTCATTTTAGTCATTTCCTAAGCAGTAATATCTCTAAAATCCTGAATTTGATGTAGTAGTTCTAATTT
This sequence comes from Bos mutus, assembly GCF_027580195.1. Lineage (NCBI taxonomy): Eukaryota > Metazoa > Chordata > Mammalia > Artiodactyla > Bovidae > Bos > Bos mutus. The sequence continues at coordinate 72,035,835 of NC_091631.1, read as the reverse complement.
TTCTACAACGAGCTTTTAAAATTCATGATTTATTGAATACATATCTAATAAACCACCGGCCACAGTTCATATACCATAAATGGTATCTGTTACCTTCTGAGAAGGAGTGTATGAGACCAACATTTTTTGACTGCTCACTGTGTTAAGCACCCTACTTAGTTCTGTCTCTACAGCCTGTGAACATGTACAGTCTAAGCCCTAATAAATAATTGTCAAACAGAAGAGTGAGTGATTTAAGAGTGGTGCCAAACATTATTATGCAGATAAAACAAAGGAATGAATTAATTCTATCTGAGGGAGCTGGCAAAAGCTTCCGAGAGGAGGCTTTCAAAGAATGAATACAAACGTTATCAATGAAAATGGAGAAGAGTATTTACAATGAAAAACATGATGCATTGTAGTGATGATTTTTCTGGAAAGTCAGTTGTTTAGTGGGAACAACAAGAAATGAAGCTTGAAAGTTACCTTGGCCCAGCTGGGTTCTGGAGGTTGAACTCTGTTCTGTATGCAGTAGAACCAGTGATCTTTCTAACAAACTGTGGACCATCCATGGAATAGAGCCCACATTTCTAAGTGCAGCACACCACCCCTTTCCGCACCGAGTAACTGCCCTCTCTTTTTCTAAGCCCTTCTCCCACCAGTCCTGGGGGAACCCTACCCTCCAGTCACCAACACTCACCTGTCTTTGCACACTTTTGATTTTTGCCTGCACTGTTCTTAAACTCCTTGTGAACTGTTGTATTTCCTTCACATTAAGTTCAAGCATCATATTTTTTGTGAAATCTTCCCATCTGCATAGTCACTGCAGAGATAGGGGTGGGGACAGTTAAATGTAGTGCTTTTCATGTCTGGGGAGGCTGAGCGTCCTTGAGTCAGCCTGGATTGGACCTTGCACTACCGATACTTACTTCTGCATTCCTGCCCTTCCAAGGGGAGACTGACCCAAGTGGGAGTGATGAGACCCAGCAGCTCCCCCTCATCCCAGCCCACACGAGGGACCGGAAATTCACTTTCTCTCTCTCCTCCCACAGTTTCTTGTATTTACATTCTTCTTTGTACTTCCTTCCTTGTTTTATAACTATTTACTTGTATCCCATTCAACGATTTCTCCTAATCCAAGTTTGAGTTGTTTACAAACAGGAATTTCATTTTAGTGTTTCAGCACCAAAGTACTTGTTTAAGAAGTGCTCACTAATATCTGTGACGATTATTTTAAAGTCAGAATCTGCCTGCCAATGCAGGAGATATACGAGATACTGGTTTGATCCATGAGTCAGGAAGATCCCCTGGAGAAGGAAATGGCAACCCACTCTGGTAGTCTTTTTTTTTTTTTAATTTATATTTTATTGAAGGGTAATTGCTTTACAGAATTTTGCTGTTTTCTGTCAAACCTCAACTCATTATTCGAGAAATGCAAATCAAAACTACGATGAAATATCACTCTGGTATTCTTGCCTGAAAGGTCACATGGACAGAGGAGCCTGGCAGGCTACAGTCCATGGGGCTGCAAAGAGTTGGACTTGACTCCGCACACAACGTACTTGCATGCATTCTTGAATATAAGGTCCAATGTAGCCATTACTAGAACTCAAGAAAGAGTGATTGGAGGAGGCAAAGGGGATGTGGTTTCATGTAGTGTTTTTCATTTTGAGGAAAGGCGCTAGCCCTTAAGCAGTCTTCCATTCCATGACTGAATTTATTTTACTGGTCTCAACTGTTATAATGGAAAAGTGATTTAAGATGCACTAGTGTAAAAATGATGAGATACCTGGCCACTGAGAAACTTGAGTTTGTTCAGAAGAGAGATTTGGGGGTTCCAACCAGCAACAAAATAGATGCTCAGTAAGAAACAGAGTGATGAGGAGAAGAGAACTTCAGAGAAGACTCGGAACCAGGATGCAGGGGGAGGGTTCGAGTCTAGGGACAGAGCGTAAAGCAGCATCAGAGCAGGGTCAGCAGCAACAAACATCCTTGTACCTGTGACTTTGTGTGTACCAACTGAGAAGTCCTCTAGGCTGTATATCTAGAAAGCTAGTCAATTTCTGGTTCACTGGGATATTGTGTACCTTTAAACTTACTGTTACCTAATCACCAAATTACCCTCCAGCATCTTTGCTTCTACCAGTGTTTGAGAGCTCTTGTTGTTATGATGTTATGTATCCTTACCTGTGTTTTCAGCCTTTTAAATTCTTCTAATTTGATGGTCCTAAAATTTATATCTAATTTTGTTTTAATTTGTGTGTCCTAGATTATGGTGAGAGAAAATATTGCTGTATTTCTTGGCCGCTTGTACTTCCTGTTCTATGATTTAGCTATCCATAGTTATTGGCCATTTTTCAACAGTATTGTCTTTTTTGTTACTGATTGATACAACTTACATCTGTACTCTCCTAATTCTGTATTAGCTACATACAATTTATGTCTTGACTTTTTACCTTGTTTATAATATCTTTTTTCTAATTTTTATATGATCATATGTGTCAGTATTCTCCCTTTATGTTTCTTAGCCCTGAAATTGTATAGATAATTTACTGAAAATCATCTAAACTCTTAAAAGTTTATTTTTATATTCAAGTCCTTAACTTCCCTACAAGTATCTTTTTTTTATGTAGGGAGACAAGAATGAAACTTTATTTTCTATATGGATAACCAGTTGCCAGAGCACATTTACGGATAAATGGTTTTCAGTAGTTTTTGATGCTGCAGTCCTATAGAAGTAAACATGTTCTGAGCCTCCACGCTGCCTCAGATCTATTCACAAGTAAATTATACATATGTACTACTATCAAATTATATATTAATGATACTTATTTCTTTTTATTCCCTTACTAAAATATAAGTATTTTTCTAGTACGCTAGTTACAAATTCCACTGGAACTTGTAGTGCTATATCTGATGTATATCAAAATTACATATGTATTTACTTCTCTTCCTGGTTTCTCTGATCTGTTGCATTGTTTATACCTGAACCACTACCACACACTCTGAAGTGGTATAGCTCTCAAACTGTGTTTCAATACCTGGTAGAATAAGTCTCCCTAAATTGCACTTTTTCCAAATTATTGGCTTTTCTTGGCCCTCTGAATTGTACTTAAAAAGTTTGATGCTTAAAAGGTTTATTCACAATGGTATCTAACACTTAAAAACATGAGTTCTAACCCCTGGGTCTTAGTTATATATCAAAATTCTTTGCCTCTTTTTTTCCCATCAAATAATCTTTAAATCCTGTGGTCATCATCACAAACTGGGAAATACCATTTAATTATTTCATAAGTGGCTCTTCACAGAGGTTTATTAGAAAGAAGCTGGCAGCACACTCTTTTATGTCTGTCCTGATGTTGTTCTTCCTGAGAGAGTCAGTGGCAAAGGTCTGGGAATCAGTAATCCAACTCCTGGAAATCAGGAAGAAGGTAGTAAATTCACTGGATCAGATTCTAATTACTAGCCCTGTGTTAAAATTCTGGAGTAAGGGAGGATGTACTTGTGGTCTTTTGAGAATGAGAACTTCTTTTTCATGATGATGAGAAGTGCTCAAAGTTCAATTCTTCAATAATTAGAAGAGTTTCACTGAAGTAATAATTGCCTCGACATTACTGAAGATAGAGCCTGTGTTCTCCCCCTCCCTTCTTTCCATGCATCCTTCCTTCTTTTCTTCTTTCCTCTTCATGTTTGTCACTTTTCTGAGGTTTTGCATTCCTAATGTAATTGTTGTTCAGTCGCTTAGTCATGTCCAGCTCTTTGTGACCCCATGGACTGCAGCACGCCAGGCTTCTCTGTCCTTCACCATCTCCCGGAGCTTGCTCAAACTCATGTCCATTGAGTCAGTGATGCCATCCAACCATCTCATCCTCTGTCATCCCCTTCTCCTCCCACCTTTGATCTTTCCCAGCATCAGGGTCTTTTCAAACGAGTCAGCTCTTCTCATCAGGTGGCCAAAGTGTTGGAGTTTCATCTTCAGCATCAGTCCTTCCAATGAATATTCAGGACTGATTTCTTTTAGGATGGACTGGTTGGATCTCCTTGCAGTCCAAGGGACTCTCAAGGGTCTTCTCCAACACCACAGTTCAAAAGCATCAATTCTTCAGCTCTCAGCCTTTTTTATTATCCAGTTCTAGTACATGACTACTGGAAAAACCATAGCCTTGACAAGACAGACGTTTGTCAGAAAAGTGATGTCTCTGCTTTTTAATACGCTGTCTGGGTTTGTCACAGCTTTTCTTCCAAGGAGCAAGCATCTTTTAATTTCATGGCTGCAGTCACCATCTGTAGTGATTTTGGAGCCCAAGAAAATAAAGTCTGACATTGTTTTCATTGTTTCCCCATCTATTTACCATGAAGTGATGGGACCAGATGCTAATATAGAGTCATTTGAATAACAATAGATGAAACAGAAGAGAACATTGACTGTTGTAAACAATGCTGCAATGAACATGTATTTTCTAGTTAGTTTTTTTTTTTTTCCTTCAGATAAATACCTAGAAATGACATTACTGGATTATATGGTAGTTCTACTTTTAGTTTTTATTTGAAAACTTCCATGCTGTTTTTCCAATTTAAATTCCCACCAACAGTGCGTGAGAGTTCCCTTTTCTCCACATCCTCATCAAAACTGTTATTTCTTGTCTTTTTGATGATAGGCATCGTGACGGGTGTGAGGTAATGTCTCAGTGGGTTTTAATTTGCACTACCCTGATATTAGTGATATTGAGCAACTGTTCTTGGCCATCTCTATGTCTTCTTTGGAACAATGCCTATTTATATCCTTTAACTATTTTTCAATTAGATATATGATTTGCCAATATTTTCTCCCATTTAGTACTTAACCTTTTCAATGCAACATTATTTACAATAGCTATGACATGGAAACAACCCAAGTGTCTATTGATGGGTGAGTAGATAAAGAAAATATGAGGTATATTATATATATATATATATATTTTTGTATGTATGTATACACACACAGTGAAATATTATTCAGCAATAAAAAATGTCATTTTTGGCAACATGGATTGGTTGGACCTTAAGGGCATTATTCTAAGTGAAATAAATCAGTGAAAGATAAATACTGTATTATCTCCCTTATATGTGGACCATAAAAAATGAGCTCAGAGATAGAGGACAAATTGTTGGTTCCCAGAGGCAGGCAATGGGGGTGGTGAAATGTGTGAAAATGGCCAAAAGGTACAGAGTTTCAGTTATGAAATTAATAAGTCAGGGCTTTCCTTGTGGCTCGGTGATAAAGAATCCACCTTCCAATGCATGAGATGCTGGTTCAGTCCCTGGGTCAAGAAGATCCCCTGGAGAAGTAAATGGCAACCCCCTCAAATATTCTTGCCTGGGAAATCTCATGGACAGAAGACACTAGTGAGCTACGGTTCTTGGGGTCACAAAAGAGTTGGATACAACTCAGCAACTAACCAACAATGTAATGTACAACTTGGTGACTAAGGCTAATACTCGATATTGTATGGTATACTGTATTGTATATTTTAAAGATGCTAAGTGGGTAGGTTTTAAAATTCTTATCACAAGAATAAAATGATTAGTAGCTATGTATGAGATGGATGTTAACTAGACTTTATTGTCGTGATCATTTCGCAATATACACAAATAATAAATCATTCTGTGATACATCTAAAACGAATATATCAATTTTGCCTCAGTGAAAAAGAGAGAACATGAAAATATTTAAAAGAGTTAGCAAAATCTTATGATAGAGTATCAAAGGTCAGAAATATTAGTGTTTCTTACATGTCATGACGTAGATTTGCAGGTTTGCTTCAGCAGCTATGGTCTGGTTATGAGAATTATGTTTGAGTTACTTGGCCTCTGAGTTGCATATGATTCTTGTTTTTAATGACTCACTTCCCTTACCTTCACTAGGTCACAGTGAACTTTTGCATTTTGTTCATTGCTGTACAGTACTGAGTAGGAAAGATAGTTATACTCTGAAGGACGGTAATATATCTTCTAGTTTAAGTGTTCTACTTCTAACTTGTTTCCTTTAGAAAATATTTTGTGTAACAACTCATAATTTTTTTTTTCTGAAATGAATATAGCTCTGTATCTTGTATTTATTGTAAAAATGTTAGACTATTATAAACATACTTAGCTCTTTCAAAAATAAGTAGCCTTCTACATAAAAGAATGATTAAATGCATGGTTATATTGCTGATTTTTTAAAGCTGGAGACTATTTTTATAGGTTTGTTTTTGTTTTGTTTTGTTGGTAGAGAGGCTTATCCTCAAATTTTAAAAGGTTATGTTTGAAAGCAGTTTCTCTCTTACCTCCTCCTACACCTAGATTGGCTTCATTCTCTTGGCAAAGAGCTGCAGCTTTCTGGGCTGCAAGATTGTGTGGTAAAGTGTTTTGTTTTTTCCTCCTTCTACACTTGAAGACAACAGAGCCTCAATTTATTTTCTGAAGAATTCCAAAATTCATGACTTTGGGACGCTGAAAAGTACCTTTTCTGGAAGTTCAGATGCCTCCTCTATGCTTGTGATTACTATTTAAAAAATGAAATCTATCCTCTCTAATGCAGGAGTTGCTGTGGGTGATGCCTGCCATCTACGTCTTTAGAACTCTCGTGGTCTTCCTCTGATGAGCACCTCCTTTTCCACCCAAACCCTAGACTTTCATCACCAACCCCTGCAGAGACAGTACTCACACTGCTTCCCCACGTTGGCGTATTGAAGCCTGTAGCTAAATAATGTATTTTGGTCGCTGCCCTAAACTTCATCCCATACACACTTGGTAAGGATATTCCTTAGAGTATTCATTCTCACTTCTTTGCTTCGAGTTTTATGGGAGTTTGGAAAGGCTGCTTTTGTGGCTGCCAGCCTGGACAGTTCAGCTGTGTCTATCAGTATCTCCTATTCTCTAGACACAGTAAAAATTTAGGGTTGAAGGGTACAAGGATTCCCTTTTATTTGCAGTCTGGCTTGTTTGAAAGATGGAGACATTTACTCTTTTAAAAACTCAACTCTAATATACTTGTTTGGCAAGTATCTATTTAAATCTTATACTTCCTATTCTCTAGCATTTTTGAAGTATTTTGATATGGGAAGTAGAATTAGATCCTGAAGGAGAAAAGACAAGCTAAGTCAGTGCTGCAAGGGGTTGTGAGAGCATAGTCCCAGTGAACTGATCCCAGAAACATCATCCTTTTGCTAATCCAAAGTAACTGCATGTATCTAGACATAATCTACTGTAGGGGTAGTTGCTGGTAAATTGACCCAAACTACAGCATCAAGTACAGATGTGAAAGTTCGACCATAAAGAAGGCTGAGTGCCAAAGAATTGATGCTTTTTAACTGTGGTGTTGGAGAAGACTCTTGAGAGTCCCTTGGCCTGCAAGGAGATCAAACCAGTCCATCCTAAAGGAGATCAGCCCTGAATATTCACTGGAAGGACTGATGCTGAAGCTGAAACTCCAATGCTTTGGCCGCCTGATGCAAAGAGCCGATGCATTGGGAAAGACCCTAACGTTGGGAAAGATTGAGGGCAGGAGGAGAAGGTGGCGACAGAGGATAAGATGGTTGAATGGCATCACCGATTCCATGGGCATGAGTTTGAGCAAACTTTGGGAGATAGTGAACAGGGAAGCCTAGTGTGCTGCAGTTCATGGGGTCACAAAGAGTCAGATACAACTTAGCGGCTAAGCAATAACAACAGTGATGCTTACTATAATCCTCATAATGTCAAAGGATTTGCACCATTACTTGTCTACTGATCTTTACCCTCTATTTCCCCATTTGATTCTCAGAAAGCATTCTGGCTGTCATAAAATTTCTATTTCAGTATCCTACATAAAATTCTTCACTTACTTCTACTTAGCAGGTCCAGGATTATCTTGTGAGATTTTATATCTCCATTCAATATAAAATATTTTTGCCAGAACTAAGACAAATAGCACAAAGAAAGGCCCAGCAAAGTAAACAGCTCTCATTTTCAAACATGATCTAGAAATAATACTCAGTATTATTTTATTCAGTCTAGTAGATTACCTACATATTTACCTATTTGCTTGATTTTTTTTCTAATTCACAAAGTCATCCAGTTTATTTTTGAAATAAACTTTATAAGTTCCTTCTGTAAGAATTTGTGATACTCATTCACTCTTTATATTTCAGAAAATATCTCTATTGCACTTTTAATTAATAATTTTGCTGGTTATAAAACTGAGGGTTGAATTTTTTTCCCTCTACTCCTTACTAATGGAAAGGAAATGGCAACCCACTCCAGTATTCTTGCCTAGAGAATTCCATGGACGGAGGAGCCTGGCAGGCTACACTCGATAGAGTCACAAAAAGTCAGACATAACTGAGTGAGTATCCATACCACCCCTAACTAATGTTGCTGCTGCTGCTAAGTCACTTCAGTCGTGTCCGACTCTGTGCGACCCTATGGACAGCAGCCCACCAGGCTTCCCCGTCCCTGGGATTCTCCAGGCAAGAATACTGGAGTGGGTTGCCATTTCCTTCTCCAATGCATGAAAGTGAAAAGTGAAAGTGAAGTTGCTCAGTAGTGTCCGACTCTTTGCAACCCCATGGACTGCAGCCTACCAGGCTCCTCCGTCCATGGGATTTTCCAGGCAAGCGTAGTCTGCTCTTTTTGCTTGTATAATTTTTTCTGAGAGTTCTCCCATGTATCTAATAGTAGTTTCTGTGAGGTAATAATTTCTCTGAATTTGTAGACAATGTTTTTATACTTGGTTCTCCAATTTCACTCTAACATAACTAGTTTTAAATTTAGTTTTATTTGTTCTACTGGAAATCATTGTAACTTCTAAATCTGGGAATTTATGTCTTCTATAACTACCAGAAGCGTTGAAAGCATCCCAGTATTCTTCAAATATTTCCTTCCTTTTCATTGCCTCTTTCTCCCTCCAGACTACCTCTTAGACATATATTAAGTTAGTGCGTGTGTCTTCCATATCTCACTTTTCCTGTTTTGTTGTCTTTCTGTTCTATATTCTGTGTAATTTCATCAGTTCTGGCTTCCAGTTCACCATTCTTTCATTTTAGTGTTTTTTTTTTTTTTTTTAAACATTCTACATGGTTCATTTATAAATTTACCTATTTCTTTTAACTAGCATTTCCATTTCTGGTGTTTTCATTACTTATTATATATTTTTAATAATTATAAAATATCTATTGCAAATATTTGTATTCAGTAATTTCAGAGCCCCATAGCTCATCATATAGTTGTGCTCTTCTGGTGTGGTGGTTAAAAATATATCCTTGATTATGGATATGGTTTCTCAATGAGTTTTAATTTTTTGTAAAATTCTGTGTGACCTTAATTGAGGGAGTTTCTCTCAGAGAGAATTTTCATTTTCTTCTTCCAGTTACGATAGGGATTTCACCAGCAAAGGACCACTTTTCACATTTACTTTTTGCCTCTGGTTCCCCATACCTTGCAGGTAGAAGTTAGAGTATAGCATCAGAACAGTAGGGTTTGATTTCAATTTCTCCGCTAACAGCTGCTGGACCTCAGGCACCTACACCGCTTTTCACATCTCTATTTTCATTTCTATTGTGACCACCTAGTGAGAGTTATTGTGAAGGTAAATGAAATGATGCATCTAAAGCATACAGAACAATGGCTGGCATGCAAAGATTTCTGAGTGGTAGCTTAAAACAGCCTTTATTCTTAACATCATTTAGTGCAAACTATCACTGGCAGACTAAGGGTTTAACTTTACTGCAAAAGCTATTCTTATTTCTTTTATTGTTTCATTATTTCTTTGTAGGAACCTTTGAAAAATCAATGCAGATATCTTGGAATTGAAATTAATTTACACAGTCATAGCTAATAGAGGTATTTACTTAACATAATAGTTATTAAATAGTCGTCATATGTACTTAATGTTTTTAAGCCTTGTTTCCCATGGGAACATGAGCTGAAAGGAATGATATATATTTTACATGGCAAAAAATTTTTCTAAATGATTGAAAATATTCTTTAGTTGAAGATTTGGGAGTTTTGATTTTTTTTCTTTTAGAGGAGAATGTCCTATTCATATTGATTTTTATAAGTGCTTTGATAAGCTGTTTGGGATAGAGCCTGTGACCCCAGGAGCATGCTGGGTTATGGAAGATATTTGCTAATTTTATCCATCAAAGGCAACGAGGAGAATTTGTGTGGTTTAGGATGAAGAGAAGGACGTAGGAGAAGTGAGGTGAAAAGGGAAGGTGAAAGTGAGATGCCTACTGCGTGTACCACTTCCCATGGCCTTCCAAATCTTCACTAAGATTCTATTAAAGCGTGGGAAATGTGTATATGGCCCTTCCCGTGAAATCTGTATGTAATGCCATTGTCTTTTTTATTGAAGTGTAGTTGATTTAGAGTATTGTGTTAGTTTCAGGTGACATAGCAAAGTGGTTCAATAACATGTATTTTTTAGAGTATTTTCCATTATAGGTTATTATAACATATTGAATATAGTTCCCTGTGCTATACAGTAAATCTTTGTTATTTATTTTATGTACAGTTGTTTGTGTCTGTTAATCTCATACTCCTAATTTATCCCTCCCTCCTTTTTATAACCATAAGTTTGTTTTCTGTGTCTATAGTTTGTGTCTATTGTATATTTAGATTCATTTATATTATTTTTTAGATTCCACATGTAAGTGATATCATATATTTGTCTTCCTCTGACTTACTTCACTTAGTATAATATTCCCTAGGTCCATCCATGTTGCCACATATGACAATATTTCATTCTTTATATGACTGAGTAGTATTCCACTCTGTGAAAGTGTGTGTGTGTGTGTGTATCACATCTTCTTTATCCATTCATCTGTTGAAGGACATTTAGGTTGCATCCATGTCTTGGATATTGTAAATAATGCTGCTATGAACATTTGCATTTTTTTCAAATTAGAATTTTTGTCTTCTGACAAGGGCTTAATATCCAAAATATACAAGCAGTTTATATAACTCAATATTAAAAAGTCCAATCAAAAAGTGGACGGAAGACCTAAATAAATATTTCTCCACCAATGGCCAACAGGCATATAAAAAGATGCTCAACATCACTAATTATTAAAGAAATGCAGTCAAAGCCACAAAAAGGTACCACCTCACATTGGTCAGAAGACCATCATCAAAAAGTCTACAAAAATAAAGGCTGGAGAGAGTGTGAAGGGAAGGGAACCCTCATACACTGTTGGTGGGGATGTAAATTGGTGTAATCACTGTGTAAAACAATATGGAGGTTTTTTTTTTAAAAGGAAAAATAAAAACTAAAAATAGACCTACTTACGGGATCCAGCAATCCCATTCCTGGGCATACAATGCCATTGTCCATAGGCTTCTAATTTAACTGAAAATAAATCTGATATTCTAATTTATTTTTCTTTATTGATCATCTGCTTCTTTTTCCTGGCTGTGTGTTTCTTAATCCTCGATTTTCAGTAATTTCATCAAGATTTCAGTTCAGTTCAGTCTCTCAGTTGTGTCCGACTCTTTGCGACCCCATCAATCGCAGCACGCCAGGCCTCTCTGTCCATCACCAACTCCCGGAGTTCACTGAGACTCACGTCCATCGAGTCAGTGATGCCATCCAGCCATCTCATCCTCTGTCGTCCCCTTCTCCTCCTGCCCCTAATCCCTCCCAGCATCAGAGTCTTTTCCAATGAGTCAACTCTTTGCATGAGGTGGCCAAAATACTGGAGTTTCAGCTTTAGCATCATTTCTTCCAAAGAAATCCCAGGGCTGATCTCCTTCAGAATGGACTGGTTGGATCATCAAGATTTAGCTCTAGCTTAATCTATTTTCTTAAAACAAAGTAAGCTCCTCTGGGTCTGAAAATTTGAGTTTCCTTAGATATTAGCAAAGTATTCTCTTAATATTACCTTTGAATCTTTTTTCCTGTTTCATGTTTTCTCTTTTTCATGATCCCCAAGAATAATCTATATGCTGATTCTCTATTTATCTGTCTTTTATATCTACCTTCTTTTCTCTATTAACATTTTAATCCTTTGAAACTTCATTTGACAATTTTTCTCAAAATCTTCATGTCTGTGGTTTAGTTTTCACACTGGCAGTTCTCCTTTCTTATTCTTATGACAGGTTTTAAAATCTACAATGATTTTATTTACATTTTTAATTTATTTTTTATCTAAGTATAATGTACAGTACTATGTCAGTTACTGGTGTACAGTATAATGATTCACAATTTTTAAAGGTTATATTCCATTTATAGTTACTATGAAATTGGTTATACTACCCCTGTTTTGCTGTGTATCCTCATAGTTTATTTTATACATACTTATTTGTACCTCTTAATCTCCTACCCTATGTTTCTCCTTTTGCCTTCTCTCTTCCCACTAGTAACCACTAGTTTATTCTTCATATCTGGGATTAAGTTTCTTTTTTGCTGTTTTCACTGGTTTGTTGTTACTTTTTAGATTTCACACGTAAGTGATATCATCCAGTGTTTGTCTTTCTCTCTCTGACTTATTTCACTTAGCATAATACCCTCCAAGTCCATCCATGTTACTGCACATGTCAATATTTCTTTCTTTTTTATGGCTGAGTAATATTCCATTATATATAAATGTACTACATCTTCTTTATCCATTCATCTGTTGATGGACACATATCTTAGCAATTGTAAATAATTCTGCTATGAACATTGGGTGCATGTAACTTCTTGAATTAGTGTATTTGGGTTTTTTCAGATATATATACTCAAGAGTAGAATTGCTGGGTTATGTGATAATTCTATTTTTAGTTGTTGAGACAACTTCACGCTCTTTTCCACAGTGACTGCACCAGTTTGCATCCCCACCAACAGTGTCTGAGTATTCCATTTTCTCCATATACTTGCCAACATTTATTTGTGTGTTTTTTTGACCATCGCCATTTTGACAGGTTTGAGATAATACCTCGCTGTGGTTTTGAATTGCATTTCTACAATGATTAATGATGCTGAGCATCTTCTTATATGCCTGTTGCTGCTGCTAAGTCGCTTCAGTCGTGTCCAACTCTGTGCGACCCCATAGACGGCAGCCCACCAGGCTCCCCCATCCTGGGGATTCTCCAGGCAAGAACACTGGAGTGGGTTGCCATTTCCTTCTCCAATGCATGAAAGTGAAGAGTGAAAGTGAAGTCACTCAGTCGTGTCTGACTCTTAGCGACCCCATGGACTGCAGCCCACCAGGCTCCTCCGTCCATGGGATTTTCCAGGCAAGAGTACTGGAGTGGGGTGCCATTGCCTGTTGGACATCTACATTTCCTCTTTGGAAATATGTCTGTTTATTTCTTCTCTCCATTTTGGGGCTTCCATTGTGGTTCAACTGGTAAAGAATCCTCCTGCAATGCGGGAGACCTGGGTTTGATCTCTGGGTTGGGAAGATCCCCTGGAGAAGGGAAAGACTAACCACTCCAGTATTCTGGCCTAGAGAACTCCATGGACTGTATAGTCCATGGGGTTGCAGAGTCAGACATGCCCATTTTTTAATGGAGTTGTTTGCTTTTTTGTCCTTTTTAAAATGTTGAGTTGGAGCTGTTTGTATACATTGGATATTAACCCCGTATCCCTCATATAATTTACAAATAGATGCCACAAAATGAGATTGTTTCCTTAATTTCTATTTCTGATAGTTTGTTGTTAATGTGTAGAAATTGTTTTTATAAATTAATTTTTCTTTATTTTTTAAAGCTTTTTCTCTGTCATCTCCCATTTTATCTCACTCTTTTTTACAATTAATTTCATCTTTTATTTAATGTTTTTGTTTCTATTCTTTGATTTCATGAAACTTAGATGCCACCTTATCTTTGAAATACAGTGAAAGGATTGCATAAGGCCATTTCCTACAACAGTTCTTACTCTACTTTGTAATCATCTGATTTTTTATTTTATATTCCCTTTTTATCATTTCTGAAAATATTTTTGCTTAAATTCCAAATATGCTTGCTATTTACTTCACATTTAAGTCTACATAATTCTAACTTGGCCTGCTATTGGACTTAGTAATTGCTAACTGGTTCTCCTTGTTTTCCTTCCTTGTTTGACTGTCCATTTATAATTTGAGCTAGAAGATATGAAGTCCCAGCTGTATGGTTTGATATGGAAAGAGAGAAACAGTGTTTAGGGACATAAATGTAGCTATTTTAGAAAGATTGTCAACAGCGGGTTTGCAGGCATGTGTGAACCCAAACATTCTACTATAAAATATACTACATTTTATGCCTAGATTGTATCTTTTACTAAAGGGAAATGCCACTTAGAGTTCTTCCTATTATTCAAGAAGTGGAAGTAATATGGCAGGAAGCCAGATTATTGTTCAAGCCCTTGTGGAAGCAAATTGGTTTGTTGCTGTGCAGCTGTTAATTTGTTCAGTAAAATGATTGTGTAGTACTGTATGCAAGAGCTATGCTTTCAGTAAGGAGCTTATGTTTCAGTTGAGGCAGAGATGATTATCAAAATAACTACATAAGATAAAATATTATATCCTGATAGAAGATGATAAATATTAAGAAAAAAATAAAACAGGGAAGCAGGTTTGAAGGCATAAAAGGTTACTGTTCATTTGCCTCTGCTCAGTCAAATATGACCAGCAACTCCAAAAGTAATTCTCAGTTTTCCGTTGCTTCTCTCTCTACCTCTTGCCTGGTTTGCCCCTCAGATTTAGAAGACTAAGTCATGGGGTTAAGTAGTTGATATGACCACATAGTCCTGATTCAGTTGTCTGTTGCCATTCTGTTATGAAAATGGACTAAAGGGCTTATGTTCTCTGCTTTCCCTGTCGTCGTCATGTGCCCAAGTGGAGGTCCTCTCACTCACTACTTTTAACATATATTAGGGTGTACTGCATGAATTTCCTGAGTGTTCCTGGGTTCTGCATTCTATTCTGACGATCTATATGTCTATTCCATGAAACTATTAATAATTTAGTAGTTTTGGTTATGGTAGCATTATTGTAAATTTTAATATGTAGCATGGCATATATTAAAATCACAGTTGCTCTTCTAATGAAATCCCCTTGTCTACTATCACACACATTTATCCTTCTAATTGTTGTTGTTCATTCACTCAGTTGAGTCTGACTCTCTGCAACCCCATCAGGTAGCCAAAATAGTGGAGCTTCAGCTTCAGCATTAGTCCTTCCAAATACTCAGGGTTGATTTCCCCTAGGATGTACTGGTTGGATCTCCTTGCAGTCCAAGGGACTCTCAAGAGTCTTCTCCAGCACCACAGTTTGAAAGCACCAGTTCTTCAGTATTCACCCTTCTTTATGGTCCAGCTCTCACAGCTGTACATGACTACTGATTTATTCTTCTAAGTGAACAGTAAAACCATCATTCCTAATTCTAAAAATTGTTAGATTTTGATTGAAGCAGTATAAAATGTATGTACTACTTTGGACTTATTGATACTTTAAGGTTTTCAATTCAGGTACAGATGTCTTTTCATTAATTCACATTTTTCTGTGTGTCCTGTGACAGAATTTTACAATTTTAATACAGGTCCTATGCTTTTCTTCAATATATTCTTGAGTATTTTGTAAACTTCATCCCTTGTGATAGAATATTTTCTATTTTTCAAGTGGCAATTATTGGAAGCAATAAATCTAGTGATCTTTATAAATGTTCTTTTTTTTTTTTTTTATGAGTTTGGGTGAACTCTGGGAGTTGGTGATGGACAGGGAGGCCTGGCGTGCTGTAATTCATGGGGTCGCAAGGAGTCAGACACGACTGAGCGACTGAACTGACTAGGCGGACCTTTGTTGGCAATAAATGTTCTTTCTAGCCATGTAACTTAATTAACTCAATGCATTGATAGATTATTAGTAGTCCTTTCAGTTTTCTGTAGTCATTTTATGTAGAAGTTAAGTTTTTCATTATTAATATTGTTACTTCTACTTGCCATGTTTTGTATTTTCCTGCTGCATCTTTTCTCATCTTTTAATTTTCAGCTTATTTTTCTATATTTTTTTGCATTTCTGATGAAAATTTTGCTGGCTTGGTCACATTTCTCTTCATTTTATTTTCCCTATTCAATCCTCCTTATTAAATTGTAAGTTTTACTCTGCTTTCCCATTTTGCTAATGCTTACATCCCATCCTGATGTCTATAATGAAATCTAATGAATATATGATGAATGAATGAATATAATGAAATATAATGAAATCTATATTCCTCTGTTATTATATAACAATTAAACAGCAACTGTGACTGATCATTTAACCAATTGTTTTATTAACATATACTAGAGAAGTTCGTAATCTTTTGTTCCTTCTCCCCCACTCTTATATATCTTTTCTCTCTCAAGAACCTTTCTTAATACTTACCTTATAAATTTCTACTCATGCTAATAGCATCTATTCAGATTCAGTTATGTATACTGAATAATTTTACAGTATTGTATCCTTAACTCAACATTCAGAAAACTAAGATCATGGCATCTGGTCCCATCACTTCATGGCAAATAGATGAGGAAACAATGGAAACAGTGACAGACTTTATTTTCTTGGGCCCCAAAATCACTGCAGATGGTGACTGCAACCATGAAATTAAAAGATGGTTGCTCCTTGGAAGGAAAGTTATGACCAACTTAGACAGCATATTAAAAAGCAGAGATATTACTTTGCCAACAAAGGTCTGTCTACTCAAGGCTATGGTTTTTCCAGTGGTCATATATGGATGTGAGAGTTGGAATATAAAGAAAACTCAGTGCCGAAGAATCAATGCTTTTGAACTGTGGTGTTGGAGAAGACTCTTGAGAATCCCTTGGACTGCAAGGAGATCCAACCAGTCCATCCTAAAGAAAATCAGTCCTGAACATTCATTGGAAGGACTGATGCTAAAGCTGAAACTCCAATATGTTAGCCACCTGATATGAAGAGCTGACTCATTTGAAAAGACCCTGATGCTGGGAAAGATTGAAAGTGGGAGGAGAAGGGGATGACAGAAGATGAGAGGGTTGGATGGCCTCACTGACTTGATGGATATGAGTTTGAGCAAGCTCCGGGAGTTGGTGATTGACAAGCAAGCCTGGCATGCTGCAGTCCATGGGTCACAAAGAGTCGGACATGACTGAACGACTGAACTGAACTGAACTGACTTTATCCTTTCTTTGCATGCTGTTTTAATGTCATAATTTTACTATAAAATATATTATTGGTATACAACAACATGCATATAATGCATATTACCTATATGAAACAATGTAATGAAAATCCACATATGAATTCATCTGGCTTAGGAAAGTTTATTACCAATGCTCTTGAAACTGATTGTATATTTCCTCCTGGTCCTTTCAGTTTTTCCAGGAAACTTCTAGCTTGAATTTTAGGTTTTTCGTTCTGTTTTATAATTCTGTAGGCTTTCTGATTATCTATGTGTCCCTTAACAATATATTCTTATGTGTGTTTTGACTTTGAAGGCTATTGCATACAGTGCAGCTGTGAACATTCTTGAGTCTTCTAGTGCTCATATGCAAGTTTCTATAGGTAAGGTATGCACCTGATTATAATATATGTTCATCTTGGTTTTACTAGATAGTGCCAAACTGTTTTCAAAATAGTTATACCAATTCACATCCCATATCAGCTCTGTATGAAAGTTCTTATTTTTGTGTCTTTGCCATGCTGGATAGGTTGTATTTCATGGTGACCATAATTTGCATTGCTGTAGTTACTAATGAGATCAATTGTATTTTTGTTCCCTGTTTTTACTTTTTTCTTCCTCTGTAAAATATCTGTTTATGTCTTTCTCTATGGTTTAAGGGATTCTTGTATACTGCCTAGAAAAGGAAAATGGCAACCCACTCCAGTATTCTTGCCTGGAGAATTCCATGGACAGAGGAGCAATCCATGGGGTTGCAAAGAGTCAGACACAACTGAGCTACTGACACTTTTGTATAGTGTGGATATATATGTTACAAATATCTAATTATAGAATGAGAAAGAATAGCCTATCTGATAAAGTGGTTCTGATTGTTGTTTAGTCACTAAGTCATGTCTGACTCTTTGCAACCCCATGGACTGTAGTGCTCCAGGCTCCTCTGTCCATGAGATTTCCCAGCCAAGAAAACTAGAGTGGGTTGCCATTTGCTTCTCCAGGGGCTCTTTTGAACCCAGTATTGAACCTGCATCTCTTGCATTGGCAAATGGATTCTTTACCACTGAGCCACCAAGGAATTTTGGTCAAGTGGTAGTTGGGCATAAATCTAAATGAAATGAGAAGTGAATCTTGTACATATTTAGGTGAAAGACCATTTCAGGTAAGGGAAATAGAATAAAGGCCTGAGGCAGGAACAGAAGCAAGTTCCTCAGAACTCAGCAAGTTCCAAGAACATGGGCATCAGGTGGATGGAGCTGGGGACACTGTAAGAGACCCTCTCTTTGCAGAATGATATTGGGCTTTGTAGAGTTTGATAAAGAATTTGGACTTCATTCTAAGTAGGATGAGTAGTCACTGAGCGTATTGAGCAAGGAGTGAAATAATCCAAATGAAGTTTTTTTCCCCATGGTAAAGCATTTTATTTTAATTATAGCAGTGTGTACGTGATTGAAGTTTTGAAAGGCCCATTCAGCTGAGTAGAGAATAGGCTGTGGAGGTACAAGGATGAAAGCTGGGAAATCAGCCAGCACATGTTGCAGTAGTACAGCTCTGATGACCGTGGCTTTAACGATGGTGGAAGAAGTGGAAATGGGGAGAAATGATTGGATTTGGATTATTATTTCATAGTAATGCACCAGGATCTGCTGATGAATTAGATATGAAGTGAGAGAAGAAGTGAGGTAGCAAGGATGACACCAGAGTTTTTCCAGAGCAATAATGTAAATGGAGTTGAAAAGTGGAAGCTTCAATTTGGGGACAGGTGTATCAAAGTTTGCTTTAAAAACATTAAGTCTTGGGGAGGCTGTTATTAGTTATACAAGCAAAAATGCTGAATAGTAAGATAGTTGAGTCTCGAGTTCCCTGAGAAAGTTGAAGCAGGAGTTACACATTTGCAACTGTTCCATATATACATGGCATAAAGATATGAGTAGATGCAGACACATATAAAGAGAGTATATCTGTGTAGGAGAAGTCTGAGGACTGAGTTTGGAACTCCACGATTTAGAAGTTGGGAAGATATAAAGAATAAGCCAGAGAGACTAAAGGAATTGCCACAAGAGTTATGTGGAAGCCAAGAGACTAGAGTGTTACAAGTAGAAGGAAATGATCAACTGTGTCGAGCACCACTGATGGTTTGATTAAGATAAGTAGTGAGCACTGACCATTGTTTTGTGACTGGTGGAAATCACTGGTGTGCTTGCCAAGAGCAGTTCTATTGGAGTAGGGAGAAAATTTGACTGGAATGGGTTCCCGGGAGAATGGGAGGGGAGAGAATAATCTCACTTCAGTGGATGGATTGTGCATGAGAGGATTAGAGGATGCAGGCACAAGGGCAGACAGTTGCAGAGGAAAGTCCTTGAGTACAAGAAGAAAACTAAGATTTAGTGCTGAAGTGATAGAGGCACAGGCAGTCCATTCATTGCAACAGGAAGGAGGCAGAGTATCAGGCTACCAGTAGTGCACGTTGATTACAAAGAAAACACTCTCTAGATGGATCTCCTCTTTCCAAAGAAAACACACTCTAGATGGATCTCCTCTTTCCCTCAGCCTCAAAATATTAGCTGCTCTGCTTCTGCTTCCATCCTCAAAATGATGTCCATTAGGTGGAATGAGGGACAGCTATCAAGTCTTTCTCTCCACATTATTTCTAACACCTCCACGCCCATCCCTTAGCATCTGAGCCCATCTTCCCTCCTTCCAGCAAAACATTGAAACAACTTCTGAAGATAGATGCCAGGGGGTGAGTCGAGGGTGGCTACTGGGCTCACACACCTAGTCTCTACTTAGATTACCAAACCACCAGGTACTGCTGTTTTTCAGTGTACATAATGTTACATATTATACAGAGTTATTATGTATTTTTACTGATTCTGGGTACTTTTACCATTATCTTTTTTCTTGGTCAACAAACATATGAAATTATATAGATTTGTTCATTATATTAACAGTGGTTTTTGTACATGAAGGTTAGGAATCACTTCTTTGAAAGAAGACCACCTTATATGAAATTCAGCAAATCAGAAAAAAAATCACATTGCTGTTCCCATTCTCTTCTTTGTATTCTTGCTGGGATATTCCTTTTTCAAGCTCTATGTTAAGCCAAAATAATAACTTCAGTAGCTCAAGAAACATTCCCTGGTGGCCCACTGTGCGGTAGGCAGTTTGGAAGCCTTCAGGTCTGCGTTGGTAACTGCAGGAGACCTGGCCCTTGTCCTCATGGGGCCTGGTGGAGGTGGCGGCTGTGTACTTGGAAGGAAGCAGATAGAGCAATGGAGAAGAACTACAGAAAGACATAATCATATATTCTTTCATCCATTCAGCAGAGGTTTATTGAGGCAGTACCAGACACTGAGTGAATATACAAAGCTGACAAAGAGGCGATCTCTTCTTTGAAGATCACTGTAAAGAACAAGGGGACTTTTTCTTTAACCCTTTTCTTCTCTTAACATTATCTTCCCTTGGGGACTCTGATTTGTCTCTACAACACTGTATGTGGTTACAATAATTGTATATCTAAATTTAAATATCTATCCAAATTTTAATCTAATGTTGTGCTCTGTGGGGCTCTGGACCTTAACTTAAAATTGCCATTTGTGGCAGAAATAAA
This sequence comes from Bos mutus, assembly GCF_027580195.1. Lineage (NCBI taxonomy): Eukaryota > Metazoa > Chordata > Mammalia > Artiodactyla > Bovidae > Bos > Bos mutus. Next base: position 72,015,149 of record NC_091631.1, on the reverse strand, counting down.
GAACACCACTCCCTTCTATATTTTGCTCTATGATGAAACAAAGGCAGTTTAAAAGTTTGGTGCAGATGTACCTGTGTTTTTACAGTTCACATTTTATATAATGTCAAAAGGAGTTAAGGTTAACTGTATTTTTAATAACAGCTGATTGTTTTATTTAACTTGCTAAGAGAAAAGTCAGAGACTGGATGCTGGACAATGGAACTAATGAGGTCCAACTCATAGTGAAAAAGTAAAAGTGTTAGTCACTCAGTCATATCTGACTCTTAGTGACTCCATGGACTGTAGCACACCAGGCTCCTCTGTCCATGGGATTCTCCAGGCAAGAATACTGGAGTGGGTAGCCGTTCCCTTCTCCAGAGGATCTTCCCAATCCAGGGATTGAACCCAGGTCTCCCGCGTTGCAAGCTGATTCTTTACCGTATGAGCTATAGGCTTGATTTCATGTGCAAACCTCATACAGAAAAATATTCTGAAGTAGTGTTTTCCAAACTGTGAATTCCCTGAGATACTAACAGATCTTTCATCAAGTAAAAAGGCCAGATAGACTTGGAAAACATGGTATATTAACATTTTTCTCTTAGAGATCCATAATCCAAACAATGTATTGAAGGTTCTCCGATAGAGGACTAAGTAAGGTAAGGATATCACTTTAACTTTACTAACACAGCATTGCTTAAACATACATGCCCATAGAAGCCTGTGTTGTTTGTTTGTTTCCTTGGGTTTTGGAGGGAGAGGAATATACCTGATGAGGAACATGTTTTAATATCAGAAAATTCAAACAAACAAAGTTACAGTTTCACTTCCTCTCAATTCTTTCTAATCATGTTTCAAAAGTCAGAGCTAATGTTAGTGAGTGTCTGCTATATGCCAGGCACTTGATCACATACCTTACACATTATCTTATCTAGACTGATGACAGTATTGAGAGGTAGATTCCCTATTTAAAAGCTGAATAAACCGATACTTGGATAAATAAAATAATCTACCCCCCATATAATGCTTTTAAATGATAGGATTCTTACACAGATATGGCCAACCCAAGGTCCATTTTTCCCACATGCCACACAGTCATGAGCTGTAGATAGATGAGTTATTACATCTCTTGGAGAAGGAAATGGCAACCCATTCCAGTATTCTTGCCTGGAGAATCCCAGGGACAGAGGAGCCTGGTGGGCTGCCGTCTATGGGGTCGCACAGAGTTGGACACGACTGAAGCAACTTAGCAGCAGCAGCAGCAGCAAGATGTGTTTTGGGAAGAAGAAACAGGTCTTGTAGGGGGTGGAGTATAGAGGTGGCAAGATTGTAACAATTTAAAGCTTCAGGAAAAGTGCTTCAAGAAAAGCCAGAGGAACCAGAGATCAAATTGCCAACATCTGTTGGATCAACAAAAATGCAAGAGAGTTCCAGGAAAACATCTACTTCTACTTTATTGACTACGCCAAAGCCTTTGACTGTATGGATCACAACAAACTGTGGAAAATTCTTAAAGAGATGGGAATACCAGGCCACCTGACCTGCCTCCTGAGAAATCTGTATGCAGGTCAAGAAGCAACAGTTAGAGCTGGACATGGAACAGCAGACTGGTTCCAGATAGGGAAAGGAGTACGTCAAGGCTGTATATTGTCACCCTGCTTATTTAACTTCTATGCAGAGTACATCATGTGAAATGCCAGGCAGGATGAAACACAAGCTGGAATCAAGATTGCCAAGAGAAATATCAGTAATCTCAGATACACAGATGATACCACCCTTACGGCAGAAAACAAAGAAGAACTAAAGGAGCCTCTTGATGAAAGTGAAAGAGGAGAGTGGAAAAGTGGGCTTAAAACTCAACAGTGAGAAAACTAAAATCATGTCATCGGATCCCATCACTTCACGGCAAATAGATGGGGAAACAAGGGAAACAGTGACAGACTTTATATTTTTAGGCTCCAAAATCACTGCAGATGATGACTGCAGCCATGAAATTAAAAGGCACTTGCTTCTTGAAAGAAAAGCTATGACCAACCTAGACAGCATATTAAAAAGCATAAACATTATTTTACCAACAAAGGTCCATCTAGTCAAATCTATGGTTTTTCTAGTAGTCATGTATGGATGTGAGAGTTGGACTTTAAAGAAAGCTAAGTGCCAAAGAATTGATGCTTTTGAACTGTGGTGTTGGAGAAGACTCTTGAGAGTCCCTTGGACTGCAAGGAGATCCAACCAGTCAATCCTAAAGGAAATCAGTCGTGAATAGTTACTGGAAGCACTGATGATAAAGCTGAAGCTCCAGTACTTTGGCCACCTGATGCGAAGAACTGACTCATTGGGAAAGACCCTGTTGCTGGGAAAGATTGAAGGCAGAAGCAGAAGGGGATGACAGAGGATGAAATGGTTGGATGGCATCACTGACTTGATGGACATGAGTTTGAGCAAGCTCTGGGAGTTGGTGATGGACAAGGAGGCCTAGTGTGCTGCAGTCCATGGGGTTGCAAAGAGTCAGACACGACTGAGCGACTGAGCAGAACTGAACTGAGTGCTTCAGGAAAGCATCTTTTAATAATACTGTACATTTATTCAATTCTTGTTAATTCTCCTGGTGTGCAAAGTTCTCCTTCAACATATACTGTTTGATCTGCTCTGAAAGAGTCATTAGCCTACAGATTTAGAGAAATAAAGGCTATATGAAGGGGCAGCAGTGTGGTCTGGTGGAAAGACCGTAGTCTTTCCCTGACCATTTTTAATTCTGTCCTGTTCCATCAGGTTACTTTCTATCACTGTTATCCATTTCACTCATAGTGCACACTATTGTTTGGTATTATCTTGCTCTTTATTTGTTTACAGGTCCTCTCCATCTTCCCCTCAGAATATAAGCCCCACAAAAACAGATACTTTGTCTGATTATTCAGTGCTGCAGTTTCAGAACCTTAAATGATGCCTAGCACATAAAACCACTCAATAAATGTTTTATGAGTAAGTAAAAGAAAAACTAAAAGAAATTAACCCTTGATTAATATCTCTACTCTGGCATTTATTATCTCTATAAACTTAGCCAATTACTTAGCCTCTGTAAACCTATTCCTCATATTAAAAAAATGGAAATGCTAGTGTTTATTTCAAATGGTTGAGCATCAAGTTAAATTATATAAGATAGATATGTAAATAATCTAGTTTAATGTTAGTTCACCTTTCAATTTTGCTTTTATTGTGTGTCCCCCATTCTTTTTCACTGGGATTCATGAAAAGCCTGGATCACAAACAGAAATGTGAACATTTCTATATTAATTCAAATTACACTTTGTATAATCAACATGTTAGGAAATTGTCTTGGAATTTATTTTGTGTATAAGACTTGTTACACTAATCAAAGTGTAAAATATTTGCTTTGGTTTTCAGTAAAATTACATAGTTTCATAGTGTAATCAAATCCTGATAAAACCAGAATTGAACTCAGCTATGAAAAGGAATGCATTTGAGTCAGTTCTAATGAGGTGGATGAAACTGGAGCCTGTTATACAGACTGAAGTAAGTTATAAAGTGGAACACCAATACAGTATATTAACACATATATATGGAATTTAGAAAGATGGTAATGATGATCCTATATACAAGGCAGCAAAGAGACACAGATGTAAAGAACAGACTTTTGGACTATGTGGGAGAAGGTGAGGGTGGGATGATTGAGAGAATAGCACTGAAGCATGTATATTACCATGTGTAAAACAGATGACCAGTGCAAGTTTGATGCATGAAGCAGGGCACTCTAAGCTGGTGCTCTGGGACAACCCAGAGGGATGGGGTGGGGAAGGAGGTAGGAGGGGGTTCAGGATGGGGGACACATGTGCACTGTGGCTGTTTCATGTCAATGTATGCCAAAAACCATCACAATATTGTAAAGTAATATCCTCCAATTAAAATTAATTAATTTTTTAAATGAAAAAAAGAGAAAGGCGGTTAATGCAAATTAAAAAGAAAACAATGTTGGAGTTGTTGGGGAGAGAAGAGGCTGGTAAGGGTGTAAGTCTTATTTTCTGTTAATCACAATACTTTAGGATTGGAAGGAATCAAACCTTTGTGCTTTTTTCCAGCATCTCTCACCTAAACTTCTTTTTCAGAATCCCCCCAGATGACCATGAAGTCCTTGCCTGAAAACCCAGGGAGATTGTGTGAGAAAGAGTTTGAACTCAGAGTCCACATCATCCAAGTTCTATCACTCTAATATTGGGCATGCCATCTTCTCTACTCTTCTTCTTCCTAATTTATAAATGGAATTAATAATTCCCACTTTCTTTGAGGCAACATAATACATATATAAAGCAGATACTCCACAAACATTAATTCCTTCCCCTCAAAGAACTCATTCCTTCGCAAAGAAACCTGCTTCATCTCCTTAAACACTCCTGGATCCTTTCTGTGTTTTGACTGGCATTTGCTTATCTGTCCCCTGCAGATTTTAACATAGTTTGGGGGGACTCCATAGAATAAATAAAATCCTTTTTCTTAATAACAATACCTGAGCTGAGAAATCACCAGGGCAAGTGCTTGCCGAGTCCAGGCAGGTCATTTAAGTGGGCAGAGTGATCCAATTTAAGAAACCTGACCAAAGGCCTACCACCAGTTTGTGGGCTGTCTGCCCTGTCCAAAGCAACAGCTGCAGCGTGGCTTTAACAGATTGTTGCCACCCAGCTAATTCAGAAATGTTTTTATAACTCTGGGAAGAATTGTGTGAGCCAAAGAAAACACGTCTGTGAGCCAGAACAGGCGTTTGAAGACAGCCGACTGCAACCTCTGCTTAGATGATTGCAAAGCGTTATCAAGCCTCCCTTAGCCTTTTTTTTTTTTCCAGGCGGAAGAGCACAGACACTTGATACCATTAAGCAGCCCATGCCTGGCATAGAGTCGGCAGGGGCTGGAGTCCGGCCTGCCCTCTGATCACTCCAGGGCCTCTGGGAACTAGCAGTGGCCCAGTTGTGTATCTTGGTCCCCTTCAACCACTCCTCACACGGCGGATTTTCTACTCATCTTCCTGTCAGCCCATTTTTCTTCCTAACACATCACAATTCAGCAGTGGAAAGAATTCTAGAAATAGAAATTCTACAAATGGTCTACAAGTACAAATGTGGTCTGACCAGCACAAGATGCGGACTCTCTCCCCCCTTAATTTAGAAATGAGGTTCTTTATTTTGGGTCCTTAGATCTCATACTACTCCATGTATTGATTTCAGGGAACTTCAACTGATCATGAACTCACTGAAATTGTGTACAAGATTTTGTGGGGTTTGCATGTGTATATGCATATCCTTTAACAGATTCTTAAAAGAATAAAATTCAAAATAATACTCAACATCTACTAAAGGTTGTGTTTTAATTAATGTAGTTTTTAGCAATAATTTTGGGACAATTTGGTCAGAATAGTAATAACTATTCTAATACTCCTATCAGAATATTGGCCAACACTGAACTTGCGTACGTGTGTGCTAAGTTCACTTCAGTCATGTCTGACCCTTTGCAACCCTATGGACTGTACCCCACGAGGCTCTTCTGTCTATGGCATTCTCCAGGCAAGAATACTGGGGTGGGTTGCTGTACCCTCCTCCAGGGGATTTTCCAGACCCAGGGATTGCATTTCTTATGTTTCCTGTATTGGCAAACGGGATCTTAACCACTAGTGCCACCTGGGAAGCCCCAAAACTGAGCTTAGTCTCTACTAAGAGCCATTTGTTTTTCTACATGTTTTTTTTTTTACTGCAAAGTTCCATAACCTTGCCTTGGATAGTGGTGTAATTCCCCAAGCCTATCCAGTGAATGCTGCTGTAATTAATTCTTTAATCCATGTCTGAGACCTAACCTTTTTACTTACTAGGTCTCATTGTATTAGACTGATAACCAAAACCTATAATGCTATAATGCTGTAATTTTAAGACATTAGAAATAATTTTCTGCTGGAATATTTAGTTTCTGTGTATTTACATGACCTTTCTTTCTTCTTCTTCTTTTTTTTTTTCCTTCTCTGTAGGCCGAAAGTTTAAAAAGTTCAATAAAGTTAGAGTTATGAGAACACTAGATGCTGTTGCCCTCCCACAGCCGGTGGGTATTCCAAACGAAAGCCAAGCCCTAAGCCAGAGAATCACTTTTTCACCAAGTCAAGACTTGCAGTTGATCCCCCCACTGATCAACTTGCTCATGAGCATTGAACCAGATGTGGTCTATGCAGGACATGACAACAGCAAACCTGATACCTCCAGCTCTCTGCTGACAAGTCTGAATCAGCTTGGCGAGAGACAACTTCTTTCAGTGGTCAAGTGGTCTAAATCACTGCCAGGTAATAATAATTTGTATATAATAGCATGTAATAAAAATTTTTACTATGGCTTCATACTAGTGGGTGGCTAAATAAAACAGGCCACGCAATAAATTAAATGGAGTATAAACAGGGGGTTGTCGTGTGTGTTTCAGCAGTTCAAAATATTTATCTAGGCCCCTATATTATATACTGTTTGTCTAGGACCCTACTGTGTGCTATGGAAATAAAAAAGACATAGATAACATTTTGAGTCTTGCTGATGAATCAAGAATTACATATATGAAGCAGTTAAGGAATAGCATAACTCTGTATTATCTACTAGATAGTATCATAGTTCACAGAAAGACAAATTGACCATCTTCTCAGAAATGTCTGCTGCTGCTGCTGCTGCTAAGTCGCTTCTCGTGTCCAACTCTGTGCAACCCCATAGACGGCAGCCCACCAGGCTCCCCTGTCCCTGGGATTCTCCAGGCAAGAACACTGGAGTGGGTTGCCATTTCCTTCTGCAATGCATGAAAGTGGAAAGTGAAAGTGAAGCCGCTCAGTCATGCCCGACACCTAGCGACCCCATGGACTGCAGCCTACCAGGCTCCTCCATCCATGGGATTCTTCCAAATCCAAATTTAACCAACCTCATGTGGTTGAAAATAAGACTGAATGTATCTATTCATATAACAAGTCAAAATAGTATTCAGAGTGTAGCAGAGTATCTAAAGTCAATTAAGAAATAAAGTTGCTAAACCTAAAACAAATAATTTGGACACAGAGAAACCTCCAGTCACTATTTTTGTGAATTTATACTCAGACAGTGACAATTTGAATTATGTCATCATGAAAGGATTTTAGTCACTTTATTAGTTACTTCTGCTCTCTCAGCATAGTTCCTTGGAAGCCAAGAGACTGAAAGAATTACAGGGATGTAGTTCTCACCTGCTAAACCTTGGACTGCAGAGCTAAGAGAATAATACATTTGTAGTAAATACTTGTCAAATGGTGCTAGTGATAAAGAACCTGCCTGCCAATGCAGGAGATATAAGAGATGCCGCTTTGATCCCTGGGTTGGGAAGATCCCCTGGAGGAGGGCATGGCAACCCACTCCAGTTTATTGCCTGGAGAATCCCGTGGACAGAGGAGCTGGACAAGCTGCGGTCCTTAGAGTCACAAAGAGTCAGACATGACTGAAGCAATTTCACACACATGTACACAGTTACTTGTGGAGGCATTAATCCCATAATTAGAAATAAAACCTTTTTTAAAGTTATTTTCTCTTCACACTGATAGTAACCTTATACTCCTTTAGACTAGTTTATCTGATCAAGAATTAAACATATACATTTTAGTCTCCAAGTAAATTTAATAGCCTTTTTTAAAAAAATAATTCATTTCCCAATTTGCCTTAATACTATTTCTCAGTTCTTCTACCTGAAAGGTTTGAAATATAATAGATGAATTGTTATTGAAAAGTCAAGTTTACATGAGACAGAAAGAAAAATAGATTCCTGTTTGTTGACTCTTTAAAAAAATACATGTTGAGAAAGTTAATTAAACTCACTATTCTAGTGAAGATAAAGTAACATCAAAAATCAAAATGCCCAGGTTCTTATTAGCTTCACTCTTGTTGAAAGGCTTTGGACAGGTAATTTTTTTTTTATTAGAAAAGTTCTGAATTTTTTTTAAAGTTTACTGTAAAGTGGTTATCAAACTTAATAGATTTTTATTAAAATATTACAATAACATTGGTGAACTTTTTCAGTTTTAAAATATGAGTGTTTATGTATTTAAACATTTATGTTTTTCTATTATTTGGAAAGGTTCTTTCTTTGATTTTTGTTGACATAGCTCATATTTCTTTTGTTTTCATTTTGTAGATTCTCTACTGTTAAAAAAAGACTCTATTATCATTTGGCAAAGTTAGAAAATAACCAATTATAATTACAAAGATAATTTATTCATTTTGGAAAAAAACTGAGTCCCCTTAGTTGAAATACAACTATCTGTCTAGATTTTTGATCCCCACACACCCTCCAAAAGAGTGAGAGAAAATTTTCACATTGCATTTGGTGACAACTTTTTTAATGTTGCAAAATGTAATTTGTGTATAAGTAAACAAGAATGATGGCATCACCAGTATTACACATGTTGTTTTCATTAACTGTATAATAAGGGAAGCATTAAAATTATCAAAGTACTGAGTGGCCCATGGTCTTTCAAACCATATTTTCATGGTCTGAATGCTGAGAGTAATTTGAATGAATGATGAAAGCAGTCAGTGAAACAGAGTGACCATACTGACCTCTGTGGGAGGACTCAGAAGGACACATGTATAACAATTTGCTCTCAAAACTACTAGCTGCTCAAAAACCTCCAACTTTGTTCACGTGAGTCACTTGAGAAATGTCTGTTGCACGTTTCCTTTGTGCAAGACGCAACCCTCACTCGGTGGTGATAGAGGAGCCAGCAGGCTGGGCTCGTGATGGCACTGCATTGCCATGCAGTGCATCCTCGCACCTGGTCATCAGTTTTGTCCATAAGGGAAACTTCTTTTATCTATCCACTCACAGGGTTATTGGTCTGTGAAAGATGGACTTAGTTAAATGAAGCTTATTGATAGTTTACTTATTTAAAGTGGAAAAAAAAAAAATATTGCTCGGAAAACATGTAGGTAGATCAGGCAGTTCTTTCACAAACAGAAAGTGTATTTTGGGAGTCAGCTTAAGATTTCAGGCCTTCTGAGGCATCAGAGAAGAGAAATCTGCCCCAAAGCTCTGGGGAAAGGAATCGTGGCCCTAAACTAAACAGGGACAGCACTTATTCACAATATCCTGTGTTGTCTGGTTAGGCTCGTTTGAATAGTAGACCTGTAGGGATTTGAAGTGAAAACACCATATGTAATAAGTGTTTGTTCAAGACCTAAAATTCTTTGGGTATATATGTTTATCCAAAGAAACCAATGCCTTTTAACTTTGCAAAGAAAAAAAAAGATAATTTTAAACACTTCTCTGGGAGAGGAAAAAGATCAGATGCAGGCTGATGATCATCACCAAGGTGTCAGCACGCATGACAGCCACAGGACGCAGTGGCTGCAAGCCCCCGAGAGGACTTGTGCTGCCTGCTCAGGGACTCCCGTTGCATCTTTGTCTGTGCTCTCCTTTGTCTTCGACGGGTCACAGTGATCACAGCATATCTGACATCTTTACCATACTATTTCAGAAATACCTTTCTTTTTCTATTTAATGGAGACTCACAAAATATGCCTCATGACAGTCCATTTACAAGTGATCTCTGAGGTTACATTGTCTCTGACATATTGTATCTATATATGAATGATTTTACATTGACACTTAGTTCCAACTTCAGTGGGTAATGTTTTCCTTTTTGAAACTTGAAGTAGCATAATATTTGCAAAATTTTAAAAATGAGCAAGATGTATTCCCTCTGTTAAGGAACATTCAAAACAGTGTAATGAAAGATACTCAAAAAAGTCAAAGTGTTGATCAGTCGTGTCTGACTCTTTGCGACCCCATGAGCTATAGCCCACAAGTCTCCTCTGTCCATGGAATTCTCCAGGCAAGAATACTGGGGTGGGTATGCTATGCTAAGTCACTTCAGTCGTGTCCGACTCTGTGTGACCCTAGAGACGTCAGCCCACCAGGCTCCCCCGTCCCTGGGATTCTCCAGGCAAGAACACTGGAGTGGGTTGCCATTTCCTTCTCCAATGCATTAAAGTGAAAAGTGAAAGTGAAGTCGCTCAGTCGTGTCCGACTCCTAGCGACCCCATGGATTGCAGCCCACCAGGCTCCTCCATCCATGGGATTTTCCAGGCAAGAGTACTGGAGTGGGGTGCCATTGCCTTCTCCGACTGGGGTGGGTAGCAGTCCCTTACCCAAGGGATCTTCCTGACCCAGGGACTGAACCCAGGTTTCCTGCATTGCAGGAAGGTTCTTTACCATCTGAGCCATCAGGGAAGCCTCAAACAGCTATACAATTGACCCTAGTACAGCGAGGGAGTTAGGGGCACTGACTGTCCAAGCAGCCAAGAATCCACATATAGGTAAGAGAAAACATTCTGAATAGAAGGAATAATGTGGCTAATACTGTAAAATGAGGAAATCAAGAGGTTTGTTTGGTGAGTAATAAATTGGACCAGTTCTGTACCCACAGATTCAACCAACCATGGATCATATAGTACTATAGCACTGAAAAAAATCTTGGGTGAGTGGACCCATGTTCAAATCTGTGTTATTCAAAGATCAACTGTAGTAGTGTGTGAAAGTGACATAAGGTACGGATTTTAAAAAATGGAGACAGAAGAACTTGTCTTTAGGGACAAGAGAAGGATTCAGAGACAAGGCATCAGTTAAAGTACACCATGAAGGAGAAGTGAAACTTTGATAAATAGTGTTAAGAAGAGAAAGCATTCTGGATAGAAGGAATAGTGTGGCTGATGGTGTAAAACAAGGGAATCATGAGGTGTGTTTGGTGAATAATGAATTAGACCAGCATAAGAATGGTTCTAGAAGAGTGAAGGTCCCTTAGTAACATAAAAATGTTATCATACCTTCCCCCCACAGTATAGTAATTAAAATTGTTAATAGCTGCTGATTGAGAGAATACAACTTGCATATGGTTTCTCAAACACCACTGGCGTTCTGGGGTTTTCATCATCCAAGAATTAAGAAACCACTGAGAAAATTATATCGGAGAGAATCACAGAAAGTAAATTTAGAGGTGTACATTGTGGGCTGAGTCAGGGTAGACTTTGGATATTAAATGTTTAAGTACTCATTCCCAGTCCAACTTCATCCTTATTCTTTATTCTGTGTATTTAGCAGAATACATCATAGCAGAATTGATGTGAGAGAGAGGTTCAGGAGAAATATTTCCTTTGCATAAATTTTGCCTTGATTCTTCTATTTATTTGCTGAAAAAAATATTCTGGCCAATGCTTTGACATTTGTAAACATATTTGACTTTTCAGCCAGACTACTTGCATTCATCAGTATCAGAAGACTAGAACAGTCCTTTGCCTGTTTTTTTTTTTTTTTTTTTTTTGCCTTTGAAGCATGCCAAAATATCTTTTGAGTCAATAATAGCCACTGCATGCATGACAAAATATTTTTGTCTCTCTCCCCAAATCAATGAATAAATTAAACTACTTCTCCCAAAAAAAAGTGATGGAAAAGAAATGAGATTAGCCCTCTTGGAGTAAAGTCAGGGTTTGATAGTATTTTCATGAAGACACTAAAAAATGATTTTCTAATATTCTATTTCACTGAAACTACTATTGTCAATGTCACCAAAATCTTTTGTCAAATCAAATGAGTACTTTCAGCCCTTACCATGTTTCGCGTACCTCTGAAGCCAGGATGGAGGAGCCGTGTCTTGCTGAAACTCTTCCTGTAGCGTTCATTCCCTTCCAGGCAGATATGTTTCTCTCGATTTACACATCTGTTTCCTTTGTGGACTTGTTCTCCCATGAATTTGGCATTTCCTGCTTCCATCTTCTATTCCAGTAGTTTCTCAGTCTGCAGGGCTGGATTTGCTCACTTACGGCCTTGTCTTCAGCTCCCATTATATTCTCATGATTCCTACTTACATGGTGACAACCTAGATGCTCTACAAAAGTATTGGACTATATATTTATTGTGCTTATTACACATTTCTACCTACATGAGCTTCCATGCCAGCATGACCTTCTACTTCATGAGCCTAAAACCTTTCTCTGTATCTTGAAATGGCACTGCAGACAGAATCTTGGTTATAATTCTTTGCTCACTTTTCTCCTTCACCTCTGTCAACTCTGCTTATTATATGTATGATTCATTATACATGCTATTTACACTGCTACTCCCTTGAGCTATTTTAAGTCCTTATCATTTTCCCCTAGGTTTCAGTCATAGCCCCCGACTGACACTATTATCACAGTTTCACACTGCCCGCAGATAGTCCTCAATTCTGCCACTAGGATCATCTTTTCAAAAGCAATTATCATCTGTTATATTATTCCCATCCCTTTCCAGAACAACGTCAAACTTCTTAGCCTTACTATTTCAGGTCCTTCCGGCTCCTGAATTTACATTCTCTCTCACTCTCCCACTCCAAGCACCTCTGAGGCTTGGTTCCCACAAAACTCTTTGCTCAATTTCCAGCCTTTCTTCATCCACTTTGTTTTCCCTACCTGGTGGCCCTTCGCTTCTCCCACATTTTCCCCTAGCTAGTCCCTAACTAGTCTTCAGGATGCTAATCAGCTTGCCCTAGGCAGATTTCCCCAAGCCTCCCCATATTGAGTCGAAGGTCCCTTAGCTTTTTGAGAACTCTGCTGCCTTAAATCTTTACACTCAAGTTCGCATTTGTGCATAAGTTCATCAAACATATGGCAGTGATTACACTTGCTGTGCTGAGGCTTCTTTGTGCTTGTGTGGGAAGGTGCTGAGATAGCTGATGCTCTTCCCCTGTTATAGATTAACTGTTTCAGTACATGACAGTCTTTACAGGAGCACAACCGGTATATTTTATCAAATCTTTGGGATTAAGCCAGGAGAACCTAGAAGGTCATGTAGGCCAGGTGTTACCGTACACTTTCTTTTCAGTTTGTTTTAGGCATTAAGGCTTGGACAGTTTGTGACAGAAATTATCAGGTCAAGTCACTTAAAAGGAAAGAGCATTTTTCTTTACTACTTGTTGAACACAATTACAGGTCATCCATCACTTCTCTGTGTGAAGGTTTTCATTTTGATCCTCATCTCAAAAGTACTGAGTTTACCTGATCATTATCATCAATGGGAATTTGATCTCAGTGTTCCCGTCTTTGTTTCAGTATAAAGTAATGAATGATATTACAGTTAATGGCTTCAAAAAATTGCACTTCTGTACTAAGCATGTTAAAGTCAATTTAACATTGTACACTTATCTCAGATAAACTCACTTAAAGGGGGAGTAAATAAAGCTATTTTTCTAATTTTTTTCATTCTGTTACATAGAAAGAATATGCTTTCTGCTATAAATATTGGTAATTTTATATTTTATTTCACCAAGATTTGCCTTTTATATTATAACATACCCAAAATAAGCCAAGTCTATATGTGCCTCCCTTGAGGGAGTCTTGCTTTTCAGGAATTAGGAAACTTTATTATTTATCTCTTATCAAATGATCCTAAACTTAATGGAAGAAGTAATTACCCATTTTTTAAAGCCTATAAAGTATGTAGTTTACAAGTGGCATTTCTGTACTAGATGTATTGAGTGACTCATAATTTAAAAAAAAAAACTGGTAATATATAAACATGAACTTCAAGATGCATGTATGACATGAAAATAAAGAGAGAATTATGAAAATTGCATGCCGAGTTTTTCTTGGCTAGTTATTTTTAGAGAGTCTTTCTGTACCTGAGTCAGTCAGGAAGTAAGCAATAAACACCAACTCAGGCAATGGCACCCCACTCCAGTACTCTTGCCTGGAAAATCCCATGGACGGAGGAGCCTGGTAGGCTGCAGTCCATGGGGTCGCAGAGTCTGACACAACTGAGTGACTTCACTTTCACGCATTGGAGAAGGAAATGGCAATCCACTCCAGTATTCTTGCCTGGAGAATCCCAGGGACGGCAGAGCCTGGTGGGCTGCCATCTATGGGGTTGCACAGAGTCAGACACGACTGAAGTGACTTAGCAGCTACTAAGTTTTAAAAACCAAAAACATCCTGCTATCAAAAACCAAACAAAAAAGAAAAACATAATTTTCTGAAAAGACGTCAGGGCTTCACTGAATAGAAGGACAAGTCTGAAGAGGAGACAGAAACCAAGGCCTCTCTGGAGGGCCAAGACAAGCATCACAAATGACCCCATTGGATCCCACTGTCGTTAGGCACCACCACCATCATAAATAAAGCCTACCCATATCTTGATCTTTGTTTTACTATTTTTTGCTTCAAAGTCCAGATAGTAGGTATTCTATGGATCAGACCTAGATCACAAACCCAGGGAACCAGAGGCCTTAGCCAGCTTCCTTGTGGGAACGTAGGGTACTTGCTTTTGTAGTTTGGTTGACCAAACTGCAAACGATGGGAAGCTATTTGCATAGAGGGAAAAAGATACGGGAGTGGGAGGGAAGTCCCGCTGCCTCTAAAGGGGCAAATACCTGCCGTGGTACCGCTGATTATGAATATGTGCTAAGGTTGTTTTCAGTCTCTCTGAGACTAAGAATTTCCAGGAAGAAAAGAGTAGTCTTCCTGCTAGTCATACAAAGATGGGAATAGCAGGAAGTACATGAAGGAAAGATAGCCTTTTCTGTTTACTTTGAGATTATTAACCAAATCAGGAAATAAAATTATTTTATACTTGAGATCTAAAGAATTAAGTTTGACTCTTGAAATAGGTCCTTTGTAAGTGGACTTCAGCAGAGTCTTAGAAGGAATAGATGTTATTTAAAAAGTTTTATAGAACGTGGTTGATGATCCTACCAAAATGTTTGTTTTCTTTATACCTTTAATGAAATATTTCACCCACTTTTACTGTTTCAAGTACTCAAGTACAAATAATTTAGAGTTTTATATCTTTTGCTCCATATGTCCCCATACCTCTAATTCCTATGGAAATGGATCTTCCACTGGTCCCTCAAACACGTCCAAAGCTTTCTTATTTTCTCTCTCGCCTGTTTTTTCTCCTTTATTTTGTCTCAGTAATGCTGTTATCATCATCATGCACCATTCAAGTAAAAACTGAAACATCTATTTGACTTCCTCTTTTTCCAATCTGTATATATTCAGTTGCCAATTTCTTTAATTTTACTCTTTAAAACTTTCTCCTATGTGCTCTATCTTCTCTACTCCTACCTGTTGACTTATTTCGAGCTTTTATCATCTCTCTCCTGGACTTTGGCAATAGCTCCCAATTTCTCTCCCTAACTTCAGACCTTTTCCCTTGAACACATCCTCCACATGGCTGCCAGTGAGCCCTGCATAGTGTAAATCAGGCTATATCACTCCCCTTGCTGCTTCATAGGCATGCAAGACCACCCATGATCCAACACCAGCCCACGCCTCCAAACACCTCTTTGCCTTACCCTCCTTTACGTTATCAGTGCTGAACTGGTTATCTTTCCCCAAGCAGGCAAAAAGAGAATTGGAAAGAGCTGGGAAAAAACGCTGACTATGTAAGTCACGATGCATTTGCCCTTTTCCTGCCATTCTTCCTCTGCCACCAAGACCAGAGAAAATCTAAAAGGGAGAGGTTGTGAAGGTGTGAAAGACCAGGACACTCACACCACACACACACACCACACACACACCCATATACATACAGACTTTAAAGCTCTTGAGCCATAGGGGAGTTTAAAATGAAACTGGATTAAGTTTCAGAAAGCAAAAGTGATCAGAAACCTGTGGAATCCACTCAAACTTTAATTAAGAGTTGTTAAAGAGAAATTAGAGGTAGCAAAACTGAAAACAGGGGTTTTACAAAATAAACCAATTTATGTTTAAATCCCAAAGAGTTGAGATTCCTCAGCAGTCTGACTTTCTTCTGGCATTATCTCTGTCTGGGGCAGTTTTCCTACTCTCTCTACTGCCTGGTGGATTCCTTCTTACCTACTCTATCTTTTAAGATTCTTTTTAGGGTAAGGGTTTTGTCTTACTCATCTTTGTAACGCAGCATTTTAACACAGTGCCTGGTCCATAATTGACTCTCCATAAATAAATGTTGCATGAATGAATGATACATTTGATTTAATTAGCAAGTTCCCAGAAATGCTAAATCACAATGACTAATTTTAATGAATTCCAATCTCTTATCCTTTTTAATTTTTTCTGACTTTATTATTATTATTTCCTGATTTTTTTTTGTATATAAATATTTTGACTGAAAACATTACCCTTGTTGTTGTTGTTCCGTTGCTAAGTCGTGTCCAACCCGTTGCAACCCCATGGACTGTAGCACACCACGCTTCCCTGTCCTTCACTATCTCCCAGAGTTTTGCTCAAACTCGTGTCCGTTGAGTCGATGATGCCATCCAACCATCTCATCCTCTGTCACCCTCTTCTCCTCCTGCTCTCAATCTTTCCCAGCATCAGGGTCTTTTCCAGTGAGTCAGCTCTTTGTATCAGGTGGCCAAGGTATTGGAGCATACCCTACTTACATCTGTTTTCAAATGTTTATTTTTCAGGTTTTGACATAGTGATTTTTGACACAGGGATCATTCTATTTTTAAATTTGTTTTGTAGGTTTTCGGAACTTACATATTGATGACCAAATAACTCTCATCCAGTATTCTTGGATGAGTTTAATGGTATTTGGACTAGGATGGAGATCTTATAAGCATGTCAGTGGACAGATGCTATATTTTGCGCCTGATCTAATACTAAATGAGTAAGTAGTAATTTGACTTTTGTTGTTATTATTATCAAAAGTGTATATGTAGGATAATCTTGAAAACTACATTTCAGTAGATGATCATACACCCAGTGTCCTAAATAATAAAAATTTCCTGAAATGTTTCTTGGAACTACCTCAAAATATAACTTGAACTGACAATATTAGTAAAAATGTATTATCTGTGATTTGCTATTTAGAGCTTTTTCTTTTATTTCAATATATAGTAGTTGTTACAAATAAAAATTTCTTAAACTTCAGAAATGTATCAAGAAATACATTTGGTCTTCTTAAAGACCAAATAAATGTTTAGTTTATCAAGTTAAAATTTTTACATTGGCAGTAATGAAGATAATGAAGTAAAAGAGGAATAATTTTGCTTAAAACTATTGACTTACCTTCAAAAAGTAAAAATATTATTTGTCTTCCTAGAGGATAAATTAGACTGGTAATTTATTTAAAACATTGAAAGATAATAAAAATCGAATCCAATTTGCTTGATTATATTGGAATTACTATAATTAACTTTCTACATATAACTTTAAACTGAATAAGAATCTTTTCATGAAAGTATTTGTACTGTCCTTAATTGAGTCTGTTGACTTAGAATTATATAAAATGATAAGTTATACTAAACTTTACTAAACTTACTAAATTTACTAAACTTACCAAACTTTACTAAACTTTAGAGATTGCAGGTAACTTTCATATATGTTATTCTATTTTATCCCACAGTCCCTTGAAATTTGTAAGGAATCAGCACCCTTTATTTCACAGTTCAGAAAACTAAGTCAGAGGAGACTTCGTAATTTGCCAAAGAATCCAAGTGATGGTTGGGATTAATTTTATCTCTCCTGAGTCAAATCTAGTTTTGTCTTGTTTTTCCCACCATTCCTGATCACTTCTTTGACTAGTGCAGATACTACAAAACAGTACATAGCTGAGAAAATACCTTAAGTAAATGCCCTTGGTATTTCAGAATTCATGTTTGTCTTGTCAATTATTTAATGCTGCTAATGTTCTCTTTTCTATATCACCATATATTTCCTCTAAAATCATTCACAGTGTAGCCATTTTACATGAATATTCTAAACTGAATGCACCGAAGTATTCTACACTATTCAATTTCTGTGAATTCACTCTCGCATTGGATTGCACACAAAATTTTACGTATTTTATCCACAAGGAAAAAAAATCAGTAAATAAATATTTTCTGAGTGTTTCTCAGCACCACATTTTTAACTGCTACAACTTTGCTCTCCTTTCTTGGGTTAGGTTTTTAAAATGTGATAGTAAAAGTGAATAGCAACATTAATCTTAGTTAATGTGTATTTAAAATAAACTTCCAACTTCAAAAATTTTTAACCTCAAAATCCAGTAGTGTGAGTAAATTTAGAAGACATTTAAAATTCCAAATATTGAGTTTGTTTATAAAAAGTCATGTTCAATAAATCAGGTAATAACTAAAACTCATAATCGCTCATAAATTACCTAAACTAGCTAAGACCCTGTGTGTGTTTATTTTTTTTTCACTGTTGGCTTTTCTTTTGTGTGTTGTGTGTGGTGCAAGACAGCGGATGAAGGAGTCATCATTCTATTCATTATGCCTAACCATGTGGCAGATCCCACAGGAGTTTGTGAAGCTTCAAGTCAGCCAAGAAGAGTTCCTCTGTATGAAAGTATTGCTACTTCTTAATACAAGTGAGTAAGTATAAGTAACTGAATGCAAGAGATTTACTTTTTCAATTTTTAATTCATTAAGGAAGTCTCAAACAACAGTACTATTGTATGATTATAGATGAGTTATGAATCTTAATGAGTTGGAAACTGCAAAAGAGAAGCACCTATAGACTATAATAAAGTTACCTCATATTTCTCAGATTTTATCTATCACCTAATACTAAAATAGCCCATCAAGTAAGCCAGTTTCTATTCTTTTTTTGGGTAAAACATGATTAAATAACTTTTTCTTATTCATCCAATTAACTATTATAAACTAATTAATACTGCATAAACACAGACTATGCTTCCCTTCACCCCCACCCTACAAAGGATTTACTCTATAAAACACACAGTTTTATTTGTAACTGTTCACTTTATGTCAGGATAGTCTAACAGTTATAACACATAACTGCAAGAATCAGTAGCATAATATAATAACAGTTTATGGACCACTCACAGTCAGTCCAGTGGGTTGGCCAAGAAAACCCAGGCTCCTTTCATCCAGAGGCTCTACCCTTTGTATCAGCTTGGAGCCTTCCATTTTATCTGACTAGAAGATGAGCACTGAGTAAGAGAAGGTTTGAAGACTAGATCTGGAACTATCTTCCACCCACGTTCTTTGGTCCACCCTAATTGCAGGAGAGCTAGGGAACGCCCCTTAGCTGTGTACCCCGAAGAAATAGCTCTGGTCACCACAAGAGTGGGCAGACGTCCATTCATTTATTCTCACACACAAAGAACATGTGCCCCCCTGCCTCCATGGATCTCCCAGGATCTGAGTGGAAAACTTTTTAAATTGCTTCCACCTTTTACCCCTTCCTGTGTCCTTCCCACACACAGGTAGACTCAACCTTGACTGTTTGAATTGGTTCCTCCTTCAGTCATTGTGATTTGAAAGGAAACCACAGAGAGCTAAGAACTGAGGGTAGAAAGTGAGACAGGAGTCTTTCTCAGAAAAGATTTCTGCAAGGATTTCCTTCTAGAGGCATGAATCTTACATGGTAAGGCCAGGGGAGCATATCAAGAGGAAAGGCAGAAAAGCTGAACTCTTAAGAAGGCAGTTTACCTCATGAAGTCTGTGCCCAGACACAGATTAATACAGGATCTAGGGAACCATAGCCTTTTACCCGACCCTTGGAAACTCTATCGGGAACACAGACCTTCAAGCATAATTTGATTAAAAAAAGCACAACGTAGACAAAGGAATTGATATGGGACTGGCCAACAGTCAACTGAAAGAACTTTAATAATGCAGCAGTTAACTCCTGTCAATTCTTTTCTTGGTCGTAATGAATTCAATAGTAGATATATCATAGATGGTCCTAGGTCTCCCAAATTAGTTGATAGCATTAACATAAAACTGTATTTATGGGTAGGCTACATTATGCAGGGAGCCAAAGAAGCCCTAAACCTCAGTAGCTTTCAAAAAGTTTAAGTACTTATTCTCCTTACTATATTTTCACTGCAGATCTACAGGGAGACTTCATTGTTATCGCTCAGGTGTTCAGGCAGATGGAGGCAGCGTCTTGACACCTGCCTCCATAATCACTAGAGCAGTGCTAAGGGAAGGCAGTTGTAAGGAAAGGAAGGGAGATACACATGACTCCCACTCACATACCATGGAAGGCAAGGCTTTCTGCCATTTGCAACTTTAAGAAAAGGGAAAATCATGTACTCAGTGAATAGTACTATGTATATAAACATATATAAATTATTTAGTATTATATGTAATAATCTGTGTAATAAAATCTACAAAAATTTTAATGGGATTTTGAGGAGACACTTGGCACAGCTATTGAAACTCATCTTTAAATCTCAAAAAATAGGTAAGTATTACAAAAAAATGGGGATAGGGAGAGAATTAGAAAGTTAGAATAATTAATAATGTGGAAAATACATACTCTGAATTCTTAGTCAAATCAGACTGTATATACTAGAACTTTATATCCTATAATGGAAACAGTAGAAGTCTTTGAGTATGGAACAAATAAATATTGTTGAGAAAATAAGCTTTATGTTTGAGGAAAACTTAGTTTGAATATTTAGCTCAAATTGTATCCTAAAATAAGTGGCTCATAGTTGTAAACACTTTAGCTTGTTAAAAATAAGCTAAAAGGAATAAAAATGAGAAATCTCAAAGAATACTTTTTAAAAATATATGCAATAGAAAAGTTGGCCAAAGAAAAGTTCAATGACTTGATAAGAATTTAAACCACCCATTTGCCATTAAAAATTAAAATACAGATATCCAGGAAAATATGGCAGGTTGAATACACACTTTAATCATTGTTCCTTTTAAACTACATAAAACTATTAGTCAAGGGATTTCTTTAAAAATAAAATAAAGTAAATAAAATGAAAGAAATATCAGTAGCAATAAAATCCCACAAGCCAGCAAGCAGAAACTAATTTAGTGTACCTGAGAAAGTGGAGGGCTTCCCGGGTGGTTCAGTGGTAAAGAACCTGCCTGCCAGGAGACACAGAAGATGCAAGGTTCTGTCTTTGGGTCAAGAAGATCCTCTGGAGGAGGAAATGGCAACCCGCTCCAGTATTCTTGCCTGGCAGAACCCATGGACAGAGGAGCCTGGCAGGCCACAGTTCACGTGGTCTCAAAGAGTCAGATGTGACTGAATGAGAAAGTGGTTTCTAAGCCAGAAGTAAGAAAAGTCAAAAAGCAAGTACCGTGATTTGTATCACTGAACCTCTAACATGTTTTGCAGTTAGTGATAACAGTGATCTTTTTTTTTTAATGAGAGTGAAAGTAGAATTAAAAACACCAAGTTCTCTTGAAAATGTGTTTCTAAATATCCACCAATGTTGCAGTTGTTCTGCAACTAAGGCAGAGATTGTAGGTTTATTCCCTGAAGAGGATGTAACAGAAGGCAGTTGGGTTGGTGGACTGCAGGCACTGATGAGGGTGAAGGGGGATAGTGTGAACAGATTAAGATTATATACCAAATGTTGAGACAACACCCTCCAAAATCACCAGTCCTCTAGAACACTGTCATCCAGGTTTATATAGGAAAATGATAGGAAAATGAAAGGATTTGGACAGCAAGGAGATCCAACAAGTCCATCCTAAAGGAAATCAGTCCTGAATATTCATTGGAAGGACAGATAGGAAAATGAAAGATTCTTTTATAAAGAATTTATTAAGCTAGAAAAAAAAAAAAAGAACTAAATATGCTAATAGCAAGGCTTTCTCTTTGAAATAGCTCAGCCAGAATGCCCTACACTAAAGCTTACAGTCTATAATGACTACTCATTCAAACAGAACTAGCAATCAGCTTTTTAGTTTCCATGCTTGAATATAAATAAACAACAAGGGCATCTGAGGAAGGTCTTTGGTATCAAACATAAAGACAAAATAGAAAAATAATTTAGAGGAAAGAGAGACCATGGAGAAATTTAAAAGCTATCCTTCGTTGTTGTTGAGTCACCCAGTCATGTCCGGCTCTTTGCGACCCCATGGACTGCAGCACGCCAGGCTTCCCTGTCCTTCACCATCTCCCAGAGCTTGTTCAAACTCATGTCCATTGAGTCAGTGATGCCATCCAACCATCTCATCCTCTGTCATCCCCTTCTCCTCCTGCCTTCAATCTTTCCCAGCATCAGGGTCTTTTCCAGTGAGTCAGGTCTTCGCATCAGGTGGCCAAAGTATTGGAGTTTCATTTTCAGCATCAGTCCTTCCAATGAATATTCAGGACTGATTTCCTTTAGGATGGACTGGTTGGATCTCCTTACTGTCCAAGGGACTCTCAAGAGTCTTCAACACCACAGTTCAAAAGCATCAATTCTTCAGCAGTCAGCCTTTTCATGGTCCAACTCTCACATCCATACATGACTACTGGAAGTGAAAGTTGCTCAGTCGTGTCTGACTCTTTGTGACCCCATGGACTATACAGTCCATGGAATTCTCCAGGCCAGAATACTGGAGTGGGTAGCCCTTCTCTTCTCCAGGGGATCTTTACAACTCAGGGATCAAGCCAGGTCTCCGGCATTGCAGGTAGATTCTTTACCAGCTGAGCCACAATTACTACTGGAAAAACCATAGCTTTGACTAGACAGACCTTTGTCAGCAAAGTAACATCTCTGCTTTTTAATATGCTGTCTAGGATGGTAATATCTTTTCTTTCAAGGAGCAAGCATCTTTTAATTTCATGGCTGCAGTCACCACCTGCAGTGATTTTGGAGCCCAAGAAAATAAAGTCTGCCACTGTTTCCATTGTTTCCCCATGTATTTGCTATGAAATGATGGGACCGGATGCCATGATCTTCGTTTTTTGAATGTTGAGTTTTAAGCCAACTTTTTCACTCTCCTCTTTCACCTTCATCAAGAGACTCTTTAGTTCCTCTTTGCTTTCTGCCATAAGGGTAGTGTCATCTACATATCTAAGTGAATGAGTGAGTGAAAGTTGCGCAGTCATGTCTGATTCTTTGTGACCCCATGGTCTGTAGCCTGCCAGGCTCCACTGTCCATGGAATTCTCTAGGGAAGAATACTGGACTGGTTTGCCATTCCCTTCTCCAGGGGATCTTCCTAACCCAGGGATCGAACCCAGGTCTCCCACAGTGCAGGGGATTCTTTACCATCTGAGCCACCAGGAAAGCCCTATCTCCATATCTGAGGTTATTTATATTTTTCCTGGCAATCTTGATTCTAGCTTGTGCTTTATCCAGCCCAGCATTTTGCATGATGCATGACAACTACATGAAAGTTAAACAAGCAAGGTGACAGTATACAACCTTGTACTCCTTTCCCAATTTGGAACCAGCCCATTATTCCATGTCTGGTTCTAACTGTTGCTTCTTGTCCTGCATACAGTTTTTGCAGGAAGGAAGGAAGTTGGTCTGGTATTCCCATCCCTTTAAGAATTTTCCAGTTTATTTTGATCTACACAGTCAAAGGCTTTAGCATAGTCAGTGAAGCAGAAGTAGAGGATTTTCTGGAATTGTCTTGCTTTTTCTAAGATCCAGCAGATTCTGGCAATTTGATCTGTTGTTCCTCTGCCTTTTCTAAATCCAGTTGAACATGTGGAAGTTCTTGGTTCATGTACTGTTGAAGCCTCACATGGAGAATTTTGAGAATTCCTTTGATAGTGTGTGAGATGAGTGCAATTGTGCAGTAGTTTGAATATTCTGTGGCATTGCCTTTCTTTGGGATTGAAATGAAAACTGACCTTTTCCAGTCTTGTGGCCACTGCTGAGCTTTCCAAATTTGCTGGCATATTGAGTGCAGCACTTTCACAGCATCATCTTTTAGGATTTGAAATAGCTCAGCTGGAATTCCATCACCTCCACTAGCTTTGTTTGTAGTGATGCTTCCTAAGGCCCACTTGACTTCGCACTCCAGAATATATGGCTCTTGGTGAGTGATCACACCATTGTGATTATCTGGGTCATGAAGATCTTTTTTGTGTAGTTCTTCTGTGTCTTCTTGCCACCTCTTGTTAATATCTTCTGCTTCTGTAAGGTCTATACCATTTCTGTCCTTTATTAAGCCCATTTTTGCATGAAATGTTCCCTTGGTATCTCTAATTTTCTTGAAGAGATCTCTAGTGTTTCCCATTCTATTGTTTTCCTCTGTTTGTTTGCAGCGTTCACTTAGGAAGACTTTCTTATCTCTCCTTGCTATTGTTTGGAACTCTGCCTTCAGATGGATATATCTTTCCTTTTCTCCTTTGCCTTTCACTTCTCTTCTTTAGAAAGATAAAAGAACATATTCTATTCATGAAACAATACTGAATATATGAAAAAGGAATAACACAAAGAAAAGAATCCTAAAGTGCCTAGAGACTTACCCTTGCCTGGAAAATCCCATGGATGGAGGAGCCTGGTGGGCTGCAGTCCATGGGGTCGAAAAGAGTCAGACACGACTGAGCGACTTCACTTTCACTCTTCACTTTCATGCATTGGAGAAGGAAATGGCAACCCACTCCAGTGTTCTTGCCTGGAGAATCCCAGGGACGGGGGAGCCTGGTGGGCTGCCGTCCATGGGGTCACACAGAGTTGGACATGACTGAAGCGACTTAGCAGCAGCATAGGGGTGATGATCTGGAATATGGAAATAGAGCTTTAGCCCTATTTTCCATACTGTTAAGAATTCAAATAACAGCAATATAAGGGTGTCACTTAAGAAGGAAAGACCAAAATAAATAGTTGAAAAAATTGAAAGCATTGGCTTTCTGAGCATGGGAAAATTGGGGTTGCCTAGGTAGGACTCTTTGCCTTAATAAAGTTACAGCACTGATTAAATATTTTAAAACTGGGCTTTAAACCACAAACTTAGAAAATATATTTTAGTGCAAAAAAAATGAGTAAAAAACAGAAAAAAATTTTAAATAAAACCAAATTACTAATAAGCATTAAAAACTTATTCAACCTCACTAACAATTGGAGAAATGAAAATGAGATGATATTTTATTTTTCTGTCTAAAAAAAAAGATTACCCTAAATGAAAATTGCTCAGAACCAACCACCCAACATAAATAGTAAGAAGTGTTGATAATTTAGAAATATATATTTTGAGTGTTAAGAAAGTTAATACCTTTTACTCTAATAATTCCACTTATAAGAATATATCCTTTAAATATCATAAATGACATCATAGTGTCCGACTCTTTGCGACCCCATGGACTGCAGCACGCCAGGCTTCTGTGTCCATCACCAACTCCCAGAGCTTACTCAAACTCATGTCCATTGATTTGGTGATGCCATCCAACCATCTCATCCTCTGTTGTCCCCTTCTCCTCCTGCCCTCAATCATTCTCAGCATTAGGGTCTTTTCCAATGAGTCAGTTCTTCCCATCAGGTGGCCAAAGTATTAAGAGTTTCAGCTTCAGCATCAGTCCTTCCAATGAATATTCCGGACTGATTTTCTTTAGGAAGGACTTGTTGGTTCTCCTTGCAGTCCAAGGGACTCTCAAGAGTCTTCTCCAACACCACAGTTCAAAAGCATTAATTCTTCAGCACTCAGCTTTCTTTATAGTCCAACTCTCACGTCCATACATGACTACTGGAAAAACCATAGCTTTGACTAGATGGACCTTTGTTGGCAAAATAATGTCTCTGCTTTTTAATATGCTGTCTAGGTTGGTCATAGCTTTTCTTCCAAGGGGCAAGTGTCTTTTAATTTCATGGTTGCAGTTGCCATCTGCAGTGATTTTGGAGCCCCAAAAATAAAGTCTGTCACTGTTTCCACTGTTTCCCCATCTATTTGCCATGAAGTGATGGGACCGGATGCCATGATCTTAGTTTTCTGAATGTTGAGCTTTAAGCCAATTTTTTCACTCTCCTCTTTCACTTTCATCAGAAGGCTCTTTAGTTCTTCTTTGCTTTCTGCCATAACAGTGGTTTCATCAGCATATCTGAGGTTATTGATATTTCTCCCGGAAATCTTGATTCCAACTTGTGCTTCCTCCAGCCCAGCGTTTCTCATGATGTACTCTGCATATAAGTTAAATAAGCAGGATGACAATATACAGCCTTGACATACTCCTTTTCATGGAACCAGTCTGTTGTTCCATGTCCCGTTCTAACTGTTGCTTCCTGACCTGCATACAGGTTTCTCAAGAGGCAGGTCAGGTGGTCTTGTATTCCCATCTCTTCAAGAATTTTCCAGTTTCTTGTGGTCCACATAGTCAAAGGCTTTGGCATAGTCCATAAAGCAGAAGTAGATGTTTTTCTGGAACTCTCTTGCTTTTTTGATGATCCAGCTGAGGTTGGCAATTTGATCTCTGGTTTCTCTGCATTTTCTAAATCCAGCTTGAACATCTGGAAGTTCACATTTCACGTATTGTTGAAGCCTGTCTTAGAGAATTTTGAGCATTCCTTTACTAGCATGTGAGATGAGTGCAAGTATTGTTTATATTAGTAAAATATTGCATGATGTTGCATGATTCAAGTGTTGAATGATAAAATAATTAAATAACTTGCATTTACTACACATTTCTGTGATATTAAATTTTATGTGAGAATTAAAACATTCATATATGAACAATTTTTAATGATTTAATTATGTAAATATTCTCAATATAATATTAAAAATATCCCAAACTATTGGATTGTAGGATCTCAGGTGACTTATAATTTTCTTTGTATTTTCAGTATTTTTCAAAATTTTTCTAATTGATACACACTATTTTTAAATAACTAAATCAAAAATAAGTATTTTTTAAAGTATTCTCATCTAAAATAGCAAGCATATTGCTAAATGCCCTTGACTCACTCTCTCCCACTTGCCACTAATATATTTACAAGAAATGCTGAAAACCCACATATGGAATCAATAAGAATCTCAGAGAAAATTCTCCAGTCATGTAATGCTGAGTAATAATTAAGAAAACAATGAATTAATATAAAGAGCTCAAATAAAATAGAAATAACTTTTTACAGCTGGTTCATCATAGATCTGAAATCTAAGGAAGAGAGTAGAAAGGAGAATAATTTCAGAGATATCCCAGGAGCATGGGATGAGAGCCTAGTGATTAGATTATCATATCCTGGGAGCATGTTGTTAGTGGTTGATACTAATAGCATGAGGCAGGATGAGATTAGGCCTGATTTTCCTGAAGTAAGGATAATTGCTTCAAGTCTGGTCCTCAACAGGTAGATGGATAGTGTCGAAGGCTTTGGGTTACTAGTTTTCCAGCTCTTTAAAGCCCAATGAGAAAACAATACTTCAGTAATCAGAAGAAAAAATAATTTTATAGTCATGGTGAAGAGTGAGGGAGATGTGAAAATTGGTTGGGATTGTT
Source organism: Bos mutus (assembly GCF_027580195.1). Taxonomy (NCBI): domain Eukaryota; kingdom Metazoa; phylum Chordata; class Mammalia; order Artiodactyla; family Bovidae; genus Bos; species Bos mutus. The sequence continues at coordinate 71,988,022 of NC_091631.1, read as the reverse complement.
AAAAAGAGTTATGGATGTTTAAAATAGTTGCTATATGAAGTAAAGGGAATAGGTTATGATACTATATGTTATAACACTATATGTTATGATACACATACAGTTAAGTTTACTAGGTAAATTAAAGAACATCTCAGCTTATTTTAGAGCCATATTAATGGATTATGCATTTGACTTAGCATCTGCTCAAAAGAGCATCTGACATTATTGTACATTCCTGTCTCAAATATTTAGTTTAAGTTTACAACTATACATATGCTGCATCTTTTTTGTTTTTTTGTCTCCTGACTATTGATACAAGAGAAAGTCATTGATGTCAAGACAGGCTTCAACATGATATACATACAGTTAAGTTTTCAGTTGGCGCAAAAGTGTCCTATTGCCCAAATTACCTAAGTCCCTTTTATACTGAGGATCTGAGCTCTTGAAGACTCTAAACCAGAGTTAACTCTTAGTTTCTATTGGCTTATTATCTCTGGCCTTCTTTTTCCAAGGGAAGTAGAAGTCAAGGTCTGTTGGGATACAGGGAATAAAGAAAGAGGTTTTTTAAAAGCTTTATTTATCTACCTTTGCTGGAGACATAGAGTTGACTTTGCTCAAATGAAGTACACTTCTCTCTAGAAATATTGCTAAAGGTGAAGATCATAAATATCTAGATGCATAAATCCATAGATTATGTGATTTTTCTTTCAGTAATCTGGATATAGTTGCAGAAACTTCACTTATGGTTGAAGATTTGTTTGTGGGACAGTTGTGACTGAAGTAAAAGGGAATAAAGGAGCTGGGAGTTCTGGTAATAGAGTTGCTAAAGAAACCAACCAGGACATCTCAGACAGGTCACAACAGAAGAACCAGAAAGACTTAGGAGAAAGGCTGTAGGTTTATTGACTACGTAGTGGAAACAAGAGAATGGGCTATAGTAGGGCGCTGTGCCTAAGATTTGGATGTATGAATTAAAGGTTTCTGAGGTAGAAGTGTGAATTACCAGTTAACATCATAATGGAAATGAGAGGCATTTAACAATAAAATCAGCAACAAAATTTGAGTATTTACCATTACTGTTATTATTTAATATTGTTCTGGAAGACTTAAACAATGTATTGAACCATGAAGGAGAGATGACAGCTACAACTGTTGGAAAGGAGAAAATAAGGATATTATTTGAGTATGATATTGTTGTATACCAAAAAAAAAAAAAAAAGATAATCCATCAAAAACTGTTATATTTAATAATATTAATAAATGAATACATAAATAAAATAGAGTATAGCCAAGTGGCTGAATATAAGAGAAAATGCAAACATCAATGACTTTTTCTTGTATCAATAGTCAGGAGACAAAAAAAAAAAAAAGATGCAGCATTTGTGTAGTTGTAAACTTAAACTAAATATTTGAGGCAGGAATGTACAATAATGTCAGATGCTCTTTTGAGCAGATGCTAAGTCAAATGCATAATCCATTAATATGGCTCTAAAATAAGCTGAGATGTTCTTTAACTTACCTGGTTGTTGTTACCATATTCTTCAAAAGAACTAGAAGTTTTACATGTCCTAAAACTGTTAGTAGCACTCTTTTCTATTTAGATATTTGTTTCTAGAGTTGCGTATCAAAAGAAATCACTGTACAGTTCAGAAATTTATATTATAAAGTGTTAGGGTCATCTTTTTAAACATAACTGCCACTTGTAATTATCTTCTTACAGTTCCTTTAGAAGGACTAAGAAGTCAGAACCAGTTTGAAGAGATGAGATCAAGTTACATTAGAGAACTCATCAAGGCAATTGGTTTGAGGCAAAAAGGAGTTGTCCCTAGCTCACAGCGTTTCTATCAGCTTACAAAACTTCTTGATAACTTGCATGATGTAAGTATTTTGGTTTTTAGAATATCAGTGATTGTTTTCTGAATTCTATCTATTACTTTAGTGTGAAATGCAAGTTTTACTTCATGTGTGTTCGTCAAATTTATGTTTGTACTTAGACTTTAAAACAGTACTTGCATCATACTGCTCACAATTTATATTGTGCTTTTTTCATTTTCAGTATAGATCACTGAAATATCCTTTTACTAGTATTTGTGAAATTTGAGAGTCATGTAATGGTTGATAGGAATTGTGATACATATTCCTGAAAATGCTCCAAAATGTTTTTGTCTTAAGTTAGAAAATATTTTATGTAAACTGGAAAAGCAAAGATAGGGACGTGGAGAATAAGACTCTCATACCATTTTGGGTGGAGTTATAAGTCAGCAACAATGCTGATGGATAATCTAGCAGTGTGTGGTAATAGTTAAAGGTTGCATTCTTTCAAATCCCCACTTTTTAGGGTTTATCTTAAATAATTAGGCAAGTATTTAAGATATGTATGCCTCACTGCTTATACATGAAGGAAAAAAAAAAACAAAACACCTTAGAAATGCCTAACACCAAACTGGATAAATATATAGGGTTCTGGAAATTACAATTACAATACAATTCTGGAAATTAATCCAGCAATACATCTTAGTCAAGATGTATTGCATACAAACTTTTATCATTACTGTGTTCAGAAACACTAAAATAATAAAGGCATAAAAATCTCTCTGCTCATTAGATCAAATATGAGGCCTCACTGCTGAATGTGAACAGCCAAGAATTATTAGCCATTTAGATAAAAGTCTCCCAAATGTAAGGCAGAGAACAAAATAAACAGGAAAAAAAATGTAACTTGAAGGAAAAAGCTCCAGTGCAGATAACAGAAGAAAGCATCAAAAATTAAAATACTCACAGAAATAAGAATGATGGTGCATCCATGAAAAAGACTAGAAAACATTTTAAAAAGAACATTTAGTGAGAAAATACTTTTGGATAATTAAAGGAGGGCATAAATTAAAAATTCAATATAAAACTCAGAAAATATAAATCTCAGGAAAACTCAGATAAAAGTAACAAAAAAGAAAAAGATATGAAAATGTAGAGAGATAGCAAATTTAGGGGATTAACCCACAGGGCTTCATTTTCTAGTTCGTAGTAATCTCCAAAAGAAAGAGTGGAAAAAATCAAGGAGAGGAAATTGCATAAGTAATCTTAAAAGAAAGATTGCTAGAACTGAAGGATATGAATTTTCTGAGCATAAGAGTATACAGACTCAACCCAATTGAACCAAGGCACATTATTGTAAAATTTAAGCATACCCAGAATAAAGAGGGTATCCTAAAATATACCAGTGAAAAAAAAGCAAGTCACATCAAATCATCAGGATTCGGAATGTTGTAGAATTTCTCAACAAAAACACTAGAACCCAGAAAATAATGGAGAATTTTGAAGGAAAGAAAAATTTCAAAGAATTTTGTACCAGCCAAACCATCAAACAAATATGATGGCATCATGAAAGTATTTTCAGACTTTCAAGGTCTCCTAGACCTTACCTCAAATACAGCCTTTCTCAAGGGCATCTGCAGGATTTCTTACAACAGAACCCTGGCGTAAGCCAAAGGAGTATGAGATTCAACCCAGGAGAGACACAAAGGGGTGTCCCAGCACAGTAATTAATGCACAGGGTTTCAGGGTACTAGCACCAAGAAAAAAAAAGTTAGATTTGAGATATTACTAATTGTATGAACATACTGAAGTAAGTTTTTACAATTCTGTCAGAGAATTTGACTATGGCTTTGTGATAAATATAGAAAAAAAAAAAAAAAAAAAGCAGAAAAACATGAGGTGATTAGCACTAGCAAAATTAAAGTAACTCATATAGGAAAGGAAATGTAATCCAGCAAGAAACAATAAAAATTTTTATAATATAAATGCTAGATATTGATTTAGTCAAACATTGAGATATATCTATATAGAGAATAGGAAGAAGAGAAAGTATGTGTAGTTGAGGAGATGGGTGTATAATACAAGAAAGCTAAATCCTTATTTAATAGGATCTTAATAATGTAAACTTTGGGAAATATAATTTATTAGAAATACAGAGGTAAATATCAAATGACCCAAACTAAAGTAATTCAAAGTGGTTGCATCTGTGTTTTTGCTCCTGTAGGTCTTGCAGTACTATCTGACTTTCAAAAATATGTGCAAAATATTATTTTGACAGAATTAAAATTAGATTAAAATAATGCCTTCCTGGCAGCGCAGTGGTTAAGACTCTGTGCTGCCAGTGCAGGGGGTGTGGGATTGATCCCTGGTTGGGGAACTAAGATCCTGTATGCAGTATAGTGTGGCCAAAAAAAAGTTAGATTAACATGAATCAGGTTGGGTTGTTTGTATTGACATAGAAGAGTTTGCCTATTGTTATGTGGGAAAAGCTGGATTAAGAAATAGACTATAAAGTAATTTCATTTATGGAAATATATATGCATATATATATTATGCATATACTTGAGTATGTGTAACCAGAAAAACTTGAAATATACCAAATGTTCACACTGCTTATCCAATAGGATTACAGAATACTTTCATTTCTTGAAATCTTTCTATATATTAGAATGTTTCATCATATGTATGTAATATCTTATATATTATTCTGGAAATGGAGGGAGTTTTTTCATTTTGGTAAAAAACAACATCTGAAGCATTTCTATTATTAGAAAAATAAGCTTTGATGTTTACATAGTTTGGAAATGTATTATTTTCCTTACATGTTTCTTATCTGTTTGTTAAACCAACAGCTTGTCAAGCAACTTCATCTGTACTGCTTGAATACATTTATCCAGTCCCGGGCACTGAGTGTTGAATTTCCAGAAATGATGTCTGAGGTTATTGCTGCACAGTTACCCAAGATCTTGGCAGGGATGGTGAAACCTCTTCTCTTTCATAAAAAGTGAATGCCATTTTTATCTTTAAAAAATTAAACTTTGTGCTATGTCTGTTTTTTTTTGGGGGGGTCATGATTTATGAGGTCACGAGTTTTTACTGTTTTTCTCTAAGCCTTACATTTATAATGTGTCATACTGTGTAAATTTCAAAGAAAAGTTGTGAGATTTAATTGTTTTCCTTTATAAAGCATAATTCAGATTTTTAGTGTTTTTGTGAACCCATATTTTCCTTAAGAGTTTGCAAGGTTGAAACAGTACTAAAGTGATTGTTAATGTTAATCTTATCCGTATCATTTCATATCATTCAGGTGACATTTTTATCTTTCACATATAACAAAGCTACTTTAGAGAAAAGAAGAATCTTACAGGTAAAAACAAAAAGCTGTTCTATGTTCTTTCTATATAGCTCCTTTTGTCTCCCTGATTATATTTACAAAAATGAAACAAATTGGTATGCAAAATTATAGCTATGTGAGTGTATATACTTTTTTGTGAGAAGGTAATTTATAACCTTAACCATATTTTCCAAAGGGTTTTTAATGCAAAAAATATATAGAAAAAGAGTTTAAAATTCTTGAAATAGATTGATGCTCCTCAAACTAAGAAAACCAGCTTATATGTTAAGACTGTTTCCCAGATCTGAAACACAGATCTCTAAGGAGGTTATTAAGGAAGGAGAGCCATAGTGTTATGACAAGTATATCACGAGTTTTGCAGTTTTCTACTAGCCTTTTGTGGGGGGAATTGTCCTTTAACCAGGCATTCTGAATTGAAATAGGAAGCCAGAAAGTCTGTGGTCTAACTCCACCCGCTACATCTAGGACATGTGGACAGTCACTTATCCTTAACAAGTCTCTATTATATTTCCTCATATTTAATAATAACTTTCCTGTAACAATAACTTTCCTGTAGAATGTTCCTTTTGGTCAGAGCTTGTTACTCACTTTTCACATCAAAGAAGAAAGGGATGGAGGGTAGGTGGGGGGAAAAAAAAGAAGGGAGGGGAAAAAAGAGATAAGTATTACTCTATTGAGTGGGCATAGTGGACAAATCACAGTTAAAATGTTTTCAGTGTCTCTGATCCAGTCTAAGAGATATTTTAGGAAACATTAAATACTGGCTTAAAATAATATAACCAATAACTAGAAAACACACAATTCACATTGTTATATGAGCTGAAAATATCCCTTTGGAGACACACAAGTTTTTTTCTGAGATATCACTGGACACCTAGATGTCACTATTTTAAACAGGTCTATGTAAAAAAAAATAGGTGTCACTGTTTTTTTAAATAGACCTATTTAAAAAAAAAAATACACACACACACACATATAAAACAGGAAGAAACACTGGTAAAAACAAAAACCAATCATTTTTTCTTCTAAATAAAATAATTTGTACCAATTTTAGGCGTATATATAATTTTTAACAGTTCAGAGAAACTAGTAGACCTAATTCTTTTTTGAAATTTCTTTAAAATTGGACATTCCCTTATAAATAAAGCATACTACTTTATGCAGATTAATAGTTACTAATGAGAAAAATAAAAAAAACTTTGAAAACAATATAGGAAACATTTACTAAAGCATCTGATTTCTTAATGCATTTTTAAATTACCCATTCCCTTAAACTGATAGATACTTAAAGTTTACCAAGGGGCAATAACATAGAATCATCAATTAATGAATAATAATACAACCCCAAAACAAGATAAAGTGATTTCATCTGACCAAAAAAACCTGGCAGATCATAATGTTACCATAACTGTTTCTTGCCAATAACTTCTTCCATTTTCAAAATGAATTAGATATAGAGCAGCTGTAAACAGTGAATCTTCATAAGGCATTTGAAATAGGGATTAAAACAATTTCTAACCAGGACCCATGGCTTGAGTTCTTTAGGTCCATGTCCCAAACAGGTAATAAACAAATTTCATAATGCTTGGTTATAACATTCAATAAGAGTTTAAACCAAGAATTTCAAATAGTCTTAACATTAGTAAAAAAAGGTCTCTTCCTTAGTGTGTCTGTCTACATGTCTTTTTCAGTGAATACAAATGTGTTCTGATGCAATGCTGACTGCTGTCTAGTCTTTCAAAGTCTTAAACACACAGACTCATTCTCTCTCCATTCTCCAGGCCAAAGTTATTTTCCTAAAATGGATCTAATTTTGCCATTTCCTCACTGGAAAATATTCATTGACTTCCAGTCACCCACTGCAGTGTTTCTCAACTATATATATAGCTGCACATTACAGTCTGAAAGAATTAATCGCTCAACTGTCTGACTCTTTGTGACCCCTGGACTGTAGCCCACCAGGCTCCTCTATCCATGGAATTCTCCAGGCATGAATACCAAAGTGGGTAGCCATTCCCTTCTCCAGAGGATCTTTCCACCCCAAGGATCAAACCCAGGTCTCCCACAATGCAGGCAGATAGATTCTTTACTGTCTGATCTACCAGGGAAGCCCACTACAATCTCTAGGAGAGCTTGTTACAAATATCCTTTCCTAGGCTCCATCTTCAAAAATTGTATTTTAATTGGTCCTTCTTATCAATGCAGTGACATAGGAGTCACTCTGAAATGATGTTCAAACATCGGTTCCTGTAACTTGACTCTCTTTATCCTCCCCTGTCATACATTCACCTTTTATTCCAATCACACAAATCTTTAGGGTCAGTCTTCTGCCTTTATTTCCCCCTTTTGATACCAGTCCTGTCTCAGCTCAAGGCTCAGCAAAACATCACTTCTGTCGTATCTTCCCTGCATCTTCCAGAGAGTGACTTTTTTTCTCCTAAGGTTCCGCAGATTTTGTGCAGTTCTGGATTACAATAGTGCATTATTCTATATTCTTACTCTACTACTAGTCTGAGAGCCACTTTGATATAGGACAGTCACGTTCCTTGTCGGGGAGTTGAATGACATGCTCTCTGGGTTTGGTATTACAATGAATCCCATGTGGGTTTGTTGCATCAGGATGTGTTTCCGTGTGCATGACTTGATCACTTTCTCTTCCCATGGCCCCTAACATCAACTCTTTAAATATTCCACCTTTTCTTTTCCTGCTTTGTGAGTTTTCTCCTTGTACTGACTATAACATAGAAAATATAAGTACATTTTTCATTTAGTAAGAACACACTTTATGCTCCCTGTTCTAAATTTTAAAACAGAATGGAGTATTATTTCCCTCCCTAATAAAAATTCCACAAATATAAGAAAATTTGTTTCTTAAGAAAATATAAGTAGCTCTAAATTGTATTCTAAATGCAATTGAGGTTTGTATTAAAAACCTCAGTATACAAAATTTTATCATCTCTGATTTCATTCAATAAATATTTATTGAGTGCCTGTTATAGCACAAGAAAATGAAGGTGTCTGAATCCTAGGATTTAATATTTCAAGCTAAGGTTTAAAAAAGTTAAAGCTTTTGAAAAAGAACATGACATAACCAAATGGAAGATATGTAGCCTCTAAATCTTTTCCTCTACAAATTTCTGCTTATTAATGTCTCTGTTCTGATGTAGTCGCATAACTTTTATCTTAATTTTATAGGTCATGTGCTTTCTGGAGGCTCTAAAGTGAAATTAAATCACACGAAGAAGGTGGTATATCAGACAGTACTTGAAGGACACTGAAATAGATGATTGAGTTAATAAAAATATTTCCCTGAAAAAGGTTTGAGAAGCCCTTTGGGTCTGAAGCAATTATACCTCCAGTGTCAGCTGTTATATAACAATTGCATTTTTATTTTTAAAATGGCACTTTTAAATTAGGCAGTACTATCATTTTTCATATTTCACATTAAAATAATTAGTTGCTGGGCAGATAATATGCAAATATGGTAGGTAGTATGTTTTCTCCAATAGCCATACCCTGTCAGCCTGTAAATTCTAAACAGCTACAGTGGATAGCGAGTACTGTGTAGAGAGCTGATCTAGACCCACTCTCCCTTTCTCTGCTGTTTAATACCTCTGAGCAAGTCTGATTAAAATTGCCTGTGCCAATTGTTTTGTGATTAATAGAAATGAAAATGAATACACAAGTGTTCAGAAATAGTAACTGCTATTTTTATGTTTTCTTTAAGCCATAGTTCGAGTTGTGATTTTATCAGATTAATCTGGTATATTCTATAGTGAAACCAAGGAATCTAGAAAATGAAGTTGCTTTATTGCTACCTCTGTGTGCATATGAATATTTAAAATATTTGATTTGAAATTAGAGTTCAAAGTATTCAGTTAATTTCTTCCTCTGAAAAAAATATAGTCTTTTGAGTTTGTGGCCTGCTTTATCAAAAATCTAAAGAGCCAGTTCCATTCATTATAATACAAAGAATAAAGGTACTGATATTGACCTTTTTAAAAAAGTATTTCTTTAAAATATAGAGAGGTTGACTAAAACACAGGCATTCCAAAAATCTATGCTATATAGTTCATGCTCAGATTATTTTTACTGTGGTAATAATTCTGCATAAAAGAACAATGGGTCTGGAAATTATAATGAAGTCATCAGCTCCCTAAAAATCATTCCTGTCCTTAAGGGTATGTTATAAAATTCCCAGAAGAGATCTTCATGTCTGCTTTGATCTTGCATTGTTTTGGTAAGAAAGCTATTAAATTTCTAGAGTTTTTACTGTGAATACCTGAGCAATTTCTCTCATGTACATGTACTCTTTGCATACCAGATTTCAGAATAGAATACCAGTTCTTTTAAATATTCATATAATCTCCAGCAATGGTGTATAAGTACTCAAAAGAACATATTTTTTCAATTTTAAAGCTATTTTATTTTTATACTTAAGAACTCATCAACCATGTCTCCAGTGATAAAGTTAATGGATAAGCAGACAACCCAAGAAAGGGTAACTACCAGTTGGATATGGGGAATTTTTGCAGCTCTTAAATTTTGCAGGAAATATATAGCCAGAAAATCTCACAGGTTTGCCAAGTCCTAAATTGCTTATCCACACTAGACTAAGCCATGTAATGATTTTGATGAAGATAATATTGCTTGATTTCTGTGGTTTCACTATGTTTTCCCTACTCAAAGTTTAGTGAAAAAGACAGTCTCTATCTCTCAACCTTGCATACATTATCTATTTAATATACCATTATTCCACACTCTCTGGTCCTTATCAAATTATCAAATTTCACAAGTTGAACAAAAAGCAGTAAAATAAATGACTGCTTGCTTCATATTATGGATGAATAATATGAATACCAATCCAGGTATTCATATTGATCTATGGATTGATCTATGTCCATATGAGTCCAGAATGTGAACTGGGTCTAGATAACTGTGTTCAGGTTGGCTCACATTCCCATTTAAACTCAGGAAAAGTCCTTACAGACCATCAGTTACTTGGGGCCAATAAAACCTGTACATCCAGGGTTAGGCATGAAATAGTATGGCCTTAAAAACGTGAAAGAAAAGAGGCTAAGTGTAGTTTTCTTTAATAATTTGTCCTCTCTACCATTAGATAAGATTTGAGAATTTAGGGAAGGGGGCATTGGTGATAAGTTAAAGGGCAGTAGTTCATAGTTGTTGTTCTGCCGCTAACTCATGTCTGACTCTTTGTGACTCCATGCTGTCCTCCACTGTCTCCAGAGTTTGCTCAAATTCATGTCCATTGAGTCAGCAGTGCTATCTAACCATCTCATCCTCTGCTGTCCTCTTTTCCTTCTGCCTTCAGTCTTTCCCAGCATCAGGGTCTTTTCCAGTGAGTCAGCTCTTTGCATCAGGTGGCCAAAATATTGGAGCTTCAGCCTCAGTCCTTCCAATGAATATTCAGGGTTGATTTCCTTTAGGATTGAGTGATTGTTCTCCTGTTCATAGTGGCAGTGATTTAACACATACATTACCTAAATATCCTATGGCTGAAGCAAAGACAATCTCAGAGGGCTCTGCTCCTCTTCTTGGAGTTGATCGCGTTCCAAGGCAGCGCTCCGGGCACTTGCCTGGAGGCTGCGCCCCGGCTTGTCCATGGCCCTGTGCAGCTGTGGAGCTTGGGAGAGTGTTACAGGACTGCTGGATTAGCCCCAAAATGTCAACCTCATTTTCAATTTACTGGCTCTTGTTGCTTTATGTCATGCTGACCTTACATGAGTTTGTTTGCTTTCTTTCTACTCGCGGAGAGATGGGAAGGCATTACTTTAAGCTTTTGAAAGCTAAAGCTGGTTGAAAGCTTTAACTGACAAAAGACTTACAGAGAAATGTGAATTAAGCAGCTAAGAAAGCTTACCCTCTCCATTGCTTTAAAGAAAATTAAATTATTAACTGCAGTGCGACATCAGTATCATGGTCAACATTTAGATATATATAAGCAAACTATTTAAATGATATTGTAATCTTTTGAAATTGCTCTTAATACATCAAATCCTAATATATCCAATTTAGCAAGCATAACTTTTTCTAAATGAAACCTACTTAAAATGTTTTCCTCTTGTCAGTTACATATAAAGCTTAACACCTCTTTCTATGAAATCTACTTACCTGTGAGAGGTTTTTGTTGTTGTTATGAATTATTTATAGAAAGCAGTTGTTTAAAACTTTTGCCATTAAACTTTTACGAACCCCCACCCTCAGAAAGCTAGATTTTTAAGTATCTCCCCACCAAACTGTATTCCTATTAAGAAATAATTGTTTTGTTTTCTTCACATTTTTTATTCAAAGACATATCAATTAGAGTTGCTGAGTAGCATTAACAATCATATCCACACTAATTTAATGGGTTTTGTGCAACTTTCATTGGGTAAATGAAAAAATGTTTTTAAAATATGTAATAGAAAAATAATCAATGGGCATCTATCATTGCTTTCTCTAAGAGCTTTAAAAGTCATGAGAAACATCAGAAGTTTTATGTAAAGTTCATATAATCATACCATATTCTCATCAAAACAGAGATATGCAGCTCTGCTTATTCCCTATAGACTAAGAATAGTATCCAACATTTACTTAAAATGGTGAGTCCTGTATTTGATATAACTGAGGGTAGAAAGAGATTTTTCAAGTGGCAGTCTTTAGACCTCATCATTGTAACCAATTTAGTTTCTTCTTATGAACTGAGTACAATGTGCATTTTCACTTTTTCTGATACATGTACATCCACAAGAAAAGTCAGGATATAGAGTTTTTTTTTTAAGTTTTTCATGTTGAAATTTGGGATAAAAACAAGAAAAATATAAAAATTCTTCATATTTTGCAAGGAGTAAATACAACTTACAGAAGTGAAATGGAGAAGTACTGTAAACAGTAGCTTTTCTCCTTTATTATTGAGTGAACAATTATGCTGATGATACAAAACATGATTATCTACAATGATAACAATGGTAAATGCTAGAAAAATAATCACATACTCTCCAATCATATAAAGTATAAATATGCCGAGAAGCTTACTTTTTGCTTTTTAATAAAGATGCCCATTTTCTAACTTGAGGATAAATAGTTTAGAAAAAAATCACTGATCTTTAAGTTTCTGTTTAGCTACCAGTTAGGTGTCAACATGTAAAAAGCAGGGAGAGAAAAAGGAGAGGGGAGAAAGAGACAGGGAGAGAGACAAGAAAGGGGAAAAGAAAGAGAAAGGGAGCAGAAAAGGAAGAATGAAGGAGGGACTACAAGAAAGAAAGAAGGAAGGAAGGGGGAGGAAGGAAAAAGTTAGGAACAAATTATCCATTTCAACTCTGAAACTAAAATTTTATTAATAGTTTACATTAATATAAAGTAACTGACCCTCAGTTATCTATGTTAATATAAAGAAGAAAAAAAGCTCTGAAATAAAAAACAAAAAAATTGTGGGTTTTTTTTTTTTTACAAAGTTGAAAAGTCTTACTTTAGGAGTCAGTTTTAAAATTTATCTTATTTAGGAATCATTTTGTTCTTCACCAACCAGTTACAAACATTACTGTGTTACATGTCAGTTATTCTACCATAATGTGGAGATAAGTAATGAATAAAATACATTAGACAGCAATCCTACCTTCTCTGAGTCTACAGTTGGATGGGGACTAGACTCAGGTAAATAGATAGTTACGATGTTGTGTACTGAATGTCATGGTAGAGAAAGTACAAGGAGCCATCGGAGCACATGAGGGGCACCTAGGCTGCATTTAAGAGTGGACAAAGGCATCTTGATAAAAGGTTTCTCAGTCGTGATCTAAAAGTGGTTTAATAATTAGTTGAGCATGCAGAATTAACAAATGCTCAAGGCAGGAAGGGAAGAGTATTCCAGCCAGGAGGTAATGGCACAGGCACAGACCTGATGGTGAGAGGACGGGTGGGAGCTGATGATGAGGCGGAAGAAAACCAGGTCCAGGAAATTAATGGTCTTGTAACCATGTTCAATTGTGCAGTCTTGATGCCTGTTTAAACAGGAGAGCAGCAGAATTCAGATTGGTGTATAAGAAAGCTCACCCTCACTGCCATCTGGAGAACAGAATTGGAGATAGAACATTTGTTAGGAAGTTGCAGTATTCTAGTGGAAAATAGTGGCCATAAACATAAGAGTTGGAGGTGATCTTTCCTCCTCCCTAGTTTTCCAGAGATTAAAAAAAAAAAGAACTGACAGAGTTTATGGAAATAGGTAAAATATGCCATATACACTGTCAAACATAGGTCAGATGCCTGTTCTGTCACTGCTGAAATTTCAAATTTTTCATTAAAAAAGATGATAAAAAACTAAGAAATTTAGTATACCAAATTCTAGAATCTTATCAAACAATCTCTACCCCTCTACCAATATCCTCACCTTTGCACATCTATTAAATCTCAAGATCCTGGATTTTACACAAAGGTAAGACTAGAACAGCTTAAGAATCAGCAAATGGGAAAAGAAAGGGAAACTAAGCTGTATTCAGCTAAAAAAAAATAAAGACATCTTTTGTATAGATCCTTCTTCAGATGCTGTTATTCAGTATAATTGCAAAATAGTACGTACAAAAATGCTTGGTTCTCTGCAAGGAGTCTTGACTTCTTGATGATGTCTTATTCATGAAGACTTCTTCGTGATGCCTTCACAGAGGGAGTGGAGTCGAGGAAGGAGGGCTGGTGAGTGAGAGAGTGGGGAACGAACTTGGCACATGGAAATAGCCTATCTGTGGCTTTTCATTTCACAGAGCCTTATTTTGAATTATCTTCCCCAGTTTCCATCCAGTGCTGTTCTTCCTTTTCCCTTCCACTAACCCATGACAACTGGGAAAAGGAAGACACTTACGTGGGGGCAGTGGCGATGGGAAGGGGTCTTCTTTCTCCTGGACCTCAGTGGCCTCGCCCGTCCCTCACCACGCCTGCTCATCAGAACCCACTGCTGTCGCCTCTTGTTTAAGACACTGGCTCATAATCGCATCTGTTCTCTTTTGTCCAGGATGCAGGGGGCTGTGACCTCTTTGTGACTTGTCTGATTTTGTCTGATTGTCTGACTTGTCTGATTTTGAAGGAATCTTCCATTCCTTCCTGGCTCAGCACATCCTTCTGAGGCCCAGCTGCTTTCCCCATCTGGCTTCTGTGTGTGGTCACCTTTTCTGCAAAGCCCCACCCAGCCGGCACCATGTTGAATCCATGCTTTCCTGAGATGTTTGCAGACTTTATATCCTTGCACTAAAGCCATGGTTTTCTTGGATTTCCCCTGACTAGTCTAGGTATTCTTTTGCTCAGCCCACTTCCTTCAAAACTGAGATGCTATCATCTGATCTTCTTACTCTTCCAGTTCCCTCTTCTGAATCACAGACGCCTTTCACTTCCTCTTCCTGTCTGTTGGAGGCTTCCCCTGGGTCTTAGACTGAGTCTTTTTCATCTATTCCTGGGAATCCTTTCTGTTTGAGGATGTCTTTGAGATTTAGAGAATCATTTTATTTTTTTCTTGGAAAGTCCCATCCTCCAGACTTGTCTTGCTCTAGATTTCAAGGACTAATTGTGAAATCAGAAGGTAAATGTCAACTTCCTTTAATCATTTCTGCTGTAACAGTCCTAATTCTTCTTGGAGCAACATAGCTGCTTCCAACTGACTAGGACCAGGTGTCAAAAAGAAAAACACAAAATTAATATATCTCAATAAATATATTCTTTGGATGTGCTTTTGGAATCATATGAATTTTTCTGTCAAGAGGGTGAGACTCTCTCTTCCCCTGTACACTCCTGGTTCTGTGTGTATGTGTGTGTGCTCAGTCATGTCCAACTCTTTGTGAATCCATGGACTCTAGCCCTCCAGGATCCTCTGTCCATGGAATTACTGGTTGGTAACAAATGCATACCTGTAAAAATTATAGTGGGCTTTTAATGGCATCATCACATACTAATTTTTAATCTAATGCTTTGTACTCACCTGAAAGATTTAGTAGACTTCTTGACACATAGTTGATTTTTACATTTTGTTATGTTGAAGTTGATGAAAAATCCTCTCTATTCCTTGTTAGTTAAACTAGTGTAATATTTGGCAAGAGATACAAGGAATCATCATTTTCCTCTCTCAAGATCCATACCCCTTTAGGTTTCCATTGCTACTCTCCTATTTTCAGTAGATTGTAGTGTTAATACAGAAGATTTATACCTTGAAAGATATTTTAGCCCCGATATACTTCTTGAGTCCAGTTCCACACTCCTAGCTCCTCATTTTTAAGCAGAGAGACAATATTTGAAATTCATCTGAGGTTCTTACAGTGAGGATTAGATTCTCCTTTTGTGTTTGGCTGGCACTGGTTCCCTAGTGATGGTCAGGTGACAAATGCAAAACTAAGAATCAGGTGACAGTGAGTGCCTGACAAGCGCGTCACACACTTCTTTTCAATCTAATGTTCAGAACTCCGCTTTGTTTCCACACTAGAGGTAGACTTCAGAGAAAATATTTTGTGATTCACGTGAAAAAACTGAGTCAGTCTGTTCCACTTGACAGGGCTCTGACATTAAATTGGTTGGTAGTTTGAAAGTGAAATATATTTTTCAAACAACAATTTACCACTAATTAATTAGTCTGTGTGATATTAAAATAAGCACTTCTATATGTCTTTCTTAATGAGTTAATGCACCCGAAACCTCAATACAGTTATATACAAGATGCATAAAATCATCAGTCACTTTAAATTTATGATCAACATTTCAGGTTGTATGGTAGTGAATGTGGTGAGGTTATATAGGTTATATATTATATAGGTAATATACTTGACTGTGTGTGTGTTTTAATGAAGCAAGGACTGACTCTCAAGACAATTACATTGAACCCAGCTAATTGTTCATGAAGACAAAATGCACTCAACTGTTTTCTAATAAGATTCAATAATGCAGTGTATCACACTGGTGAAGTAAAAGGTTTAATACTTATTATACAAAATATTATTGATTTTCATATGAAATTTAATGCATTTAACATTAGAGTGAAAATAATGTAATCTAATTGTTAACAAAGTACTTCAGACAATTACTGTGAATTTGGTTTCATTACTATGAATATAATTTAATACTGGACATATGCAAATATGCTCCTTTGGTAAATAAGTTCCTGTTGAAGTCATACATAGTTGTGTAAAAACATTCCCTTGATAGCTCCTTGTAAGATCAAAAATCATCCCTGCTGCTGCTGTTGCTAAGTCGCTTCAATCGTGTCCAACTCTATGCAACCCCATAGACAGCAGCCCACCGGGCTCCCCTCTCCCCGGGATTCTCCAGGCAAGAACACTGGAGTGGGTTCCCATTTCCTTCTCCAGTGCATGAAAGTGAAAAGTGAAAGTGAAATCGCTCAGTTGTGTCCCGACTCTTAGCGACCCCATGGACCGCAGCCCACCAGGCTCCTCTGTCCATGGGATTTTCCAGGCAAGAGTATGGTGTGAGTATATATTCATTCTTAATTCATAGAATCCCACTGCTTCTACTTTTTTTAATCTGTGTTGATATCAATTCCTGTTTATTTAGATCAGGAATCAATATGATTTGATAAATATTACCAGTCCTTTTAGCTGCTACTTGAGTAGATGCTATGTACAGGCCTTGTATTGGGAAGGAATTTTACATATATTATCTCTAGTTCTTACAGTAATCTTTGCAAGTTAAATATTGAGTTCCATTTTACAGTAGAGAAGACAGGTTCAGAGTAGTTCATTAAATTTGAAAAACAATTTCTTGCACTAGTGCTCTTCAAAAAAAGAGAAAAAAAAAGGACATTCTGTCACTTTTTTTTCCAAATTAAATTAGTTTTCCTGGCATACATATTAAATATTTTGTAATAGTTTTTATTTAAGAAATGAAGAAACAAAATCATCCTTATTAATAGATGTGCTGTATGTTTAAGTCTCATGAAGGTGAATTGGCTTTGGAATTCTTACTAGAAGTATAAAAAGCTTCTGGAATGGGGAGTCACTTTTCTGGGGAATCCAAAATATAAATAACATCAATTTCCCAACATTATAGCCTCTGTTCAGGAATTCATCAAATATCAAAAGAAATTCAACTCCTCCCCTATTAAACTTATTACTAAATATTTAAGTCAGATTTAATTACTAGAAATTATATATAGAGAAAGACAGAGATTTGTGCAAGCAGTTAATTGACATGGTCTGTGTAGTTGTAAAAACGGGTCTTTTATTGATAGAGAAATAACTTTGGATTGAACAGTTCACTGATAGCTTCTAGGTCTTAAAAATTACTAGAATACAGTGCCTTTTAAAATATATACATATTAAAGTATATTTTAAAATCCTACTCAAAGTGAAATTAGGGAGTATAATATACATCCTTAAAAGTCAAAGTTTCTTGATTTGTAGCCTCAGGGTGGCTCCAAGTGCCTTGGCAATGAGTGCTTTTTAATGGTTGGAATTTTGAGGATATATTCTCAATATTTCCATTATTATATTTACTAAGTGGTTTTGATAAATTGATGCCTTAGTGCCTATCCTACTTCAAATATCTTGCTCTGTGTTTTAATCCTTGTGTACCAGAAGGTTAAGATAAATAACCATATAATCTTTATTTAAAGGTAAGACAGATACAGACACAAAGTATTTTTGTTAAAAATTACTTAAAGTTGGACCATGTTCTAGATAAAGAGAAACAATTGTAGTAAATATAAAATTATTCATAGAATTCATAATTAAATTTTGAAATTCTTCCTGAATTTATTGAGTTTTAGCAGAACTGCACGATGAAATTGTTTCCTTTAAGTAAGATTTAAATCAGACCAATGTGGATGATATGAAATAGAAGAAATGTTTTTATTTGTCAGACTTTTTTTGTTCTTCACAAATTTTACACATTTCCTAATGGTGACAGTGATTTAAAGATGTACTCTTCTTGCTGAAACATTATAGAGTTATAAATAATTTATCAAAGGAAAGAATAATTTTAGGAATTTGGATCAATGTCCAAAAAGAATTAGATTTTTTGTGAAATTTTAATAGTTTACAAGCCATTATTACAGTTATTCAAGTTCCTAAATGACATGTAAATTATTGAAATTATGCGTGGTAAGAAATTCATATTATCTAAATTCCCACAAAATGTGAGAAATTATAGAAAAGGGGAAAAATCTATAAATTATGCAACAAAATTTAAGCTGAGGGGAGAACTACTATATTCACGTTAATTGAGCCAGGGATCTACAGTTAGCTTGGTCAAATTTCGGAATTTTGGTTGAAGTATGTTGTTCATTTATTAAAGGATAATTATCACTAAGAATTTCTAAAAAAAAATAATAATGATGATGACCTGGTTGAAAAAAGGTAAGCATGGAGTGAACCAGAACATGCATACTTGTTTATCTCGTAAGTAGAGGTCTAAGGACCAGTTTCAAATAGTTCTTAAAGTTACCCAAATACATGTAGAAAAAGTCAACAGCAATATTGCACTTAGTTTTAAAAGATTCGTCAGTTCCTAAAATGTAATGCTTTGTGATCATAGTATCTGTCTTCAATTCTTTGAAGCTCAATGTCTTCACCTACCTAGCAGAGAATATTTCAACAAAGAGCTTTGCTTTTAAATGAGATGTCTATAAAATTCCTTTGCACACTGTAAAACACTATACAGATATATTTTTTCTAAGAAATAGATAAGCACATGCTAAAAATCCTTAATAGTTACAACATATATTTTATGATGTAGGTAGTTAACATTAGTAAATCAACCTTTGGTGGCCAAATAAATATGATTTTTAACAACCAAACCAATAAATTCACTGATAGAGCTCCTTATTTGTTGAAAAGCCATAAAAGTGAAAATCCTCACCCTGCAAATGAGAATGCTGGTTGGGCACAGAAGCACGTGAGAGAAGGCAGTGTGTGTGGAAGCCCACCTTGGGGCTGGGCTCCCCAGTCTGTGCACCTTCAGGCTGCTAAGCTCAGGCTTGAGTTTGTGGACCTGCTCAGTCTGCTCGACCACAACCTTTCATAGGTGATTGCTAAGAGGGTTTTTTCTTAAAAAGAAAAAAAAAAAATATTGTCAAAAATGGTTGTTTGCACATCCTGTGAATTTTTCTTCCTTCCAAATGGAGACTCATGTTTATGACTACTATTTAAAAGGACTTCATTTAAAGCACATTTTATGAAAACAAAATAATTCCATGTTTAATGTTCATGTATACTTAATATCTTCTCTACAAGTAGCTCAGTTAATAGAGTGTTTTTTAATAACAAATATGTTTTTGCAGTGAGGAAACCGGCCCAAGTAGAGGTGATCTGGGGACAGGAAGAGGTTATTGTTTGTTTCTAAATTATCTGAGTTGGCCATCTAAGACTCTTGTCTGGTGGTTCATTGTACCTTTGCTGTGGAGATACAAAATAAATTTCTTCCAAAAACTAAGAAAATACTCAATTCAGAGGTTATTTATCTTTACATCATTTTCATATTTGTAATAACTTTCTTGCACAGAATGAAGTTGCATATATCATGTGGAGCTATAACTCTTTAACTTATTGCAATGTCAAGTTATCTATACTGAAGTAGGGCTTACGTTGAAAGTATTCTGGAATGCAGAATGTCTCAACTCCACATGCACGCATGAGTGCAAGCTCGCGTACACAGCAATCTAGAGAAAGATGTAGCTAGGTTCCTTTTACAAGAGAGAACAAGGGTCATCAGTGCAGGCTGAAATACAGGGGGAAATAGTGTGGAAGTTTAAAAGACTTGTGTTCTATGCTGTACTCTGACACTTCTTCCTGTGCCAGTGTGAATTACCTAACCTGTCTGAACCTCATTTTCCCTATCTGAAAAATGAGGACATATGATATACAGGTATCTCAAAAGCTTTGGAACTTACAGTTCCATTCACTGCATTGTAGACTCTTTAACTTTGCCTTTTCTTTACATTGAAATCTAGACAAAAGTAGTTCAATCTAACTTTCAACAGATTTTTAATTTATATCTTGGCTTTGTTTAACCTCATGCAATTTGAACTTGAGTGTTTCCATTTAACTTCTGAAACAATGAAAGGAAAACTTACTCTTTATTTCCTACACATCTATCAATAATCTGAAAATTATGTTACTTACAGAAATTTCCCCAAAGTGACTTTTACCCTCTCAGTTATAAAATTGGATAGCTATAGTATATAACACTAATGAAATTTAAAATATTGACTTGTGATATTTTCAAAACTAATGTATTTTTCCTGCATTAAAACCTACTTTTCTGTACTTTATTGTCAGTAAATTCTAATTCTCTGAAATAGTGATTTGTGTCTGATACACAAAAACAATATTCCTTTCGTCTTTCCATCTCCTCTCTACACATTTGCTTTAATAACACCTTGGTTCTGAAAAACAAATTATGTTTTCCTTTAAACTTTCTTGAAGCTGATTTTAATGTTATAATTCAAAATGTTAATTTGCATTTTAATTCTTCCCTGTTATATTCATATAATCCTATTGTTATAACTGCTTAGAATAATAAGCGAATAGCTTCAAACCATACCCCGAGGATAAATGGTTTAGATGGGAATATGGATGTCATTTTATTAAGTCCAAGTTAATTGTGAAATAATTTCAACTGAAAATTAACAGTGTGCATGATAAAGGTAAAAATTAGTTATTTAAAAATCATCTTCAAAATGTGTATTTCAAATTAATAATGTCTTCTGTATTAATTTGAACGTCATTATGTTTTAATTGTTCTCTGAATCAGTATATTTTTCTATATGGAATTTTTGAATGACATGAAAAGAAAATGTACCTCTAGAGATGTATAAGTTAATTCATCTTGTAATAAATAGAAATTTATCATTTAAAACATTGCTGTTAAAATGCATTATTAGTGCTGATATATTTTATTCACTTCTGCATATCAAATTCATTATTTTAACCATGTTCCAAACATGACAATCTAGTATCTAAATTGATCCTCTTACCCAGATATATGTTGTACTTGAATTATCTTTTTGCTTATATATGTAATATGTTTCTTCCCTTTTTTTTTCTCATTATACTATTTAAGGTGATTTAAAGCAAAAGTATGTTCAGAGAGTCATAGGATATTAGAGTTACAACTGGCCTTTACAAATCCTCTGGTTCATGACTTCTGTATCTGTGGTTCAAGGAGTGGCTTTGAGCAGCTTAAACCCAACACAGTCTGAATATAATTTTAGTGTCCGTATGTACGTGTGTCTTCCATTGCTTTCATTTTTAACTCAGCAACAGCAACAAACATTTGTAAGGAAACAAATCAATTCAACCACCTCATTTTGCAAATAAAGAATCTGAAGCTCAAATGAGTTTACAAGTCATCCAAGGTCATGGAGGTTGTGACTGTAAAAGTTGGAGTGAGGTACCAATTTGTAGGTTGAACACTGAATGTTATTGCTCAGGTAGAACTCCTGACAGAAGTGGGTTTTCAGCTGATATAGAGGCTGGAAAACTGTGGGTTCCCTTTAATTTTGTTCACATAGATTTGAGTTAGTGAATTTAGCCTCCCATTTCAGTTAGCATCACAATATTATTTTGATACAACTATAAGATTATTATTTGCTATCCATATTTTATGGATTAATATGTATGGCAATAAAATATGGATTTATTGAAAAATTGAAATGAATTTCTCATATTTCTGCAGATAAATGTTGTTTTGGGACACATTAAACTTCTATCATTCTTTTTTCTCAACCAAAAACAATGATAAAATGATAGAAGTAGGCATTTCTGCTCCACTGATGATTATATTTGACCTATTCATCAATAAATGTGTGAAATCTTTTACTTTCTTATTTTCTCAGGCTAAAAGAGAGACAAAAGCAAAGATCACAATAAAGTTTAATGAAGAGTTTATTAGTTCTAGAAATTTGTAACTTATCTACATCTCATCACTAATTTGCACAAAATTCAGTAGAGTGATTTCATATATGAAATGAATCAATAAATGATATCTCTCTATATTTTATGTTTTCAAGTATTTAAAAATCACAGTTTTGTAAACCTGGAAGAGGAATGAAACTGCATTATCTTCCAAAAATAACCAAGATAAAAAAAAAAAAAGAAAAGGAAAAAAAGAAGATGTAGGTTGTCAACTAAATGCTTGATCTAATGACCTTTAAAATAGAATCCTATTTTAATGAATGAAGGTCTATTAATAAATTGGCTTAAAATGATTAGGGGGGGAATGAAATAGAAAACATTTCTTCAGACCATCCAAGAACCTGAAAAATGACAAGATGGAATGTCCCCCACAGTTCCCAAGAAATTAACCAACATACATCAAGGTTGTATCATGTGCCATTCAAGATCTTAAAGGGTTATCTAAGTAGAAGACAAAGTCCATCCACATTTAATTCATGATCTCATTAGAGCTGAGGAATACTGCACACATGATAAAAACTCAAGGAAATTTATGCCATTGTATAACTAAATCTTAAATCATAGGTTTCAATTCTAGTGTTATAATTCAGGGAAGGGAGAGAGGCTAATGTAGCCCAAAGGAACGTAGTCTGGAGCTGGGTCTGTTGGGCTTGGAAAGGTTGACAAAAAGGGAAATAGCAAATCAAAGTGGTGGCATGAAATGCTTCAAAGATGCAAACTTTTGACAAAGTCTTTGGAGAACAAGGGCAATGAAAAAGCCAATGAAAACAGTAGTGCTTGAATATCGGAGAACTTCACATTATGAAAACAACAGTTCAGTGAAAGAAGGGGCCTAAGACAAGTATCTTAAGAAAACTACCATAGTTTGACAGTGTCATTAAAAAAAGATGGTAAATAAGAAAAAACAGGAAAGATTATTGAAAGAGAAAACTTAGAACTTGAAAAAGAATTAAACTGTACTGTCACATGAAAAATGTCACAGTAAATAAATCTTGTCCCCACAGTCATCTGCAAGGGCCTTTCATTTAGGAATTATTTAATAGCTAATTATTTCTCAAAGCTCTGTCACTGCTATTATGACTTATTTTTATGTTTCTTTTCCAAATAAAAATTTCATCATCTGAGAAATGCAAACCCAACTATGTCAACAGAGCAGCCACTCACTTTACAAGCAACCCAAAGAGAGACAGAAAAAGAGCCTGAACAGATGCTGAAGGTGGGGGGGCGGGTAGGTGAGTTGGTCCCATAGCAGACTGTGGTCCCTTATGGGGTCAGAGTCCTTTCATTGCCAGAAGAAGCAATTGAAAGAAAATGTAACAAATCAGCTTCTCAATTACATTAACAAAGGTTTTAGCTTCCTATGTACAGTACTTTTAACACTCCTCTGTGTTCTAGCTGTGAAGGTCAATGACCATTCCCATGAATCTTTGTGTGTTTATATCAAAAGTACAATGTGAACTTTGGCAAAGGAAGTGGCTCTGGGTTAGCTGGGCTTTATAGGTAGTTACTGTAAATACAATTGAAAGCTAGCTAATTTTACACTATTGCTAAAGAATGAACACATTTATTGATGGCATCCAAAGACTCAGAAATGATCCCAGAGAGTTGTGAAAGCAGAGATTTGTCTTTTGCACCCACACTGCTACTGTGCCTCTGCCATTTCCCTTAAGGCACCTTCCACGTGTCTGCAGGGGCTTTGGGAACTCAGTCAATCCCAGGCACACGAGTCTCCCCCAGCCCAGGTATTTGCTGCACACTATACCTGTCCACATGCACTCCCTGCAAATCCACTCTCAGAGAACTGCTTCATAGGAAGCAACTGATCAATTAATAGTCTAAGAAGTGAATAAATTAAAAAAATACACCTTCCTGTCATATCCATTTCATAAAGGAAAACATGTCTTATCCACAGGAAATAGTGTGATTTCTGTACTAGGCATAGGCCTCTTGAGGAAAGGTTTCCTGGATAGTGAGGTCTTGGAATTTAGTTTAATAAAAAGGTAGTTTTGAAAAGATCACATTTTTTGTTGATGAGGGCTCCTATGGCTAGAAATAGTCCAGAGTAATGAAGGTCTAACATCTCTCCAGTTACTGCTATGAGAGAAGATGCAAATACTTTCCAATGAGACTAAAACTGTTACACAAGTGGGCCCTGATAATGCTTCCCCATAAATGTGTACTTATTTCTTAGGGTCTGTTGGAGACCTTGAGAAATAAATAAAGCAGTAAATGTGTTTAGAGTCCACAATTCATGTTTATTGTTGTAAGTGTCCGAACATCTGACAAATAATAGGGCTTCAGGGCAGGAAAGGACTGAGGCCGTTCCTCTTTGCCCTTTAAGTTTCAAAGGAAACGAAAGTGAAACTTTTTTTTTTTTTTTTCACCTTGGCAGGTTTGTGGGTGTTATGAGTTGGGTTTTGAAGGGAACTAGTTCAGAGTGAATCAGAACTCAGCTCAGAGCGCCGTGGGTCCAGCCAGCACCTATCATTTATGCCATTCTTTGAACTTGCAATGTGCTCTGGTTTTTTTTTTTTCATTCTTTTTTTAAAAATTTTATTTTATTTTTAAACTTTACAATATTGTATTGGTTTTGCCAAATATCGAAATGAATCCGCCACAGGTATACATGTGTTCCCCATCCTGAACCCTCCTCCCTCCTCCCTCCCCATACCCTCCCTCTGGGTTGTCCCAGTGCACCAGCCCCAAGCATTCTTAAAAGGCCAAAAAGAGATGCTTTAACTAGAAATATACTTTTTAAGAGTACATTAATTCAGGTAATATATTTTAAAAAATCTACAACATAAAAGAAAGTTTTAACATATATCAAGTGCCCATGTAAGTAGGAAGTTGTACCACTAAGACATACTAAATTAGGTATAATTCTTAAAACAGGTGAAGAGAAATAAGAACGATGAAATCAATGGTAACAATCTCCCATGAGTGTCCTCCTCTGCTTTGTTATTTGTCTTTTAAGTCTTTTTTTTTATCCTTTAAGGATTGAATCCAAATCATTTCTAGGATGATTTCCCTAATCCTTCTAGTAAGGAACAATGTTTCCTTCCTAGGAAGCCCTTTCTTAGTGTGGCAGCCACAGGAAGTTGACACAGAAGACCAAGAAACACTAGCGAGGCTTTGCTGAGAGACAGAGGGCGAACACTCACCAGTCAGGTTTGCTTCTCAACATCACTGACTCTTTTGTTAAAATAGCCCATGAAATACCTATTGTGCTCTATGTAAAGGTTTTAATAAATAAGTCTTTGTTTAAAAATTTTATAAAGAAATTTAAACAATCTAAAATCCAAATATTTTAAGCTGTTCCTTCCTACGTCATACAATTTATTCTGCTGCTGCTGCTGCTGCTGCTAAGTCACTTCAGTTGTTTCCGACTCTGTGTGCCCCCATAGACAGCAGCCCACCAGGCTCCTCTGTCCCTGGGATTCTCCAGGCAAGAACACTGGAGTGGGTTGCCATTTCCTTCTCCAGTGCATGAAAGTGAGAAGTGAGAGTGAAGTTGCTCAGTCGTGTCCGACTCTTAGCGACCCCATGGACTGGAGCCTACCAGGCTCCTCCGTCCATGGGATTTTCCAGGCAAGAATACTGGAGTGGGGTGCCATTGCCTTCTCCGACTATTTATTCTACTTATCTATTAATATTATATTTCCTATAGGACTATCTTTCATTTTAAATAAGACACAGATATCTTTGAGATTTAAAGCACCAGGAATAAAAACAAAATAGGTATTAAACCTTTTAATGGAATATGAAAAAGAACATATATATATGTATAACTGAATCACTTTCCAGTATAGCAGAAATTATAAATCAATTATGCTTCAATAAAATTTTTTAAAAAATAAAAACCAAAACACATAATGAAATAGAAGTAGTAATTCAACTTCTCCCCTTATATAATGCCTATGGATTCTTATACCATTAGAATTTAATTTAGCATGCCTTCTTCACTTCTTCAAGCAGCAGCTGACATATTAATAATTGCTGATATTTGGATTGACTTCTATCGTTTGAAAAACTTACACAATCACTGTCTCATGTGTTGTCTGGAAAAGCATCCCTGATGGAAAGCAAGAATTTATTATCACTACATTTTTGAAGTACAGAAAATGAAACTCAGAAAGCTGATCCACCTCCTCCAATGATAACGAGCTGAGCTTGAGAAGGAAATGTGGCTTTCGTCCCTCTCCCAGTCCATTCCTCTCCCCTCGTTCAGCTCCATCTTTGCTTACTGTTAGACTAGCCTCTTCTTTGTGGGAACAGGTCAGTTTGGAGAATGATCATAATTCTCTATTCTTAACATTCATAGAGACGCTGGCTGTCACTCAGGCTGCCCGAGTGATTTAATTTTTAAATGTAAACTATTTTCTAGAATTTTTTTTAAAACCATGTGAAAAGCTTTGAACTAGCATGCCTAGTAGTGTTGTTTTCCTCCACCATTAAATGAAGGTTTTGAAAGTCTGGTATTTAAAACTATATTTATCCTATTCATCTATGTTGTCCCACCCAGCAGTGCTAGCAACATGGAAGATTTTTATTTAGTATTTTTGATTCTTATCTGAGAATGCATACCTATTAAATTTACATCTTGTAATGCATTTCTAAGCCAAATCACTTTATACAACCAAGAAACCCAGCACACATTAGGCCAGTTCTGGTATTGTGATTAAGAGGAAAATTATCATCAATATTGGTGGAAATTATGCCTTAACTAGGGCTAAAAGAAGCAACAAGAATCTGTAATTTCCCATGAGAGGCACTGGTTATGAAGAAAAAATAAAGACTTTTAAACTTATACTTTCTTGTTATTGTTGTTTAGCTGTAAGTTGTGTCCGACTCTTCTGTGACCCCCCGGACTATAGCCCACCAGGCTCCTCTGTCCATGGGATTCTCCAGGCAAGAGTAATGGAGTGGGCTGTCATTTCCTTCTCCCGAGGAGTCTTCCAGACACAGGATGGAACCCAGACCTCCTGCATTGCAGGAGGATTCTTTAAGGTCTGAGCCACCAGGGAAATAACCCTTTCTTGTTACTGCAGTTTCTTAAATTCACTCCACATCTGTAAAATTTAGATAATACTTTTCTTTCTAGGATCGATATAAGAACTAATAATAATAGAAACTCTTTATTAAGGGGGCTTCCCTGGTGGCTCAGACGGTAAAGAATCCACCTACAGTGCAGGAAACCTGGGTTTGATCCCTGGGTTTGGAATATCCCCTGGAGAAGGGACTGGCTATCCACTCCAGTATTCTTGAGAATTCCATGGACAGAGAAGCCTAAGGACCACTTCTTGTACTACTAATAATCTATGAGATATTTTATTAGTGTTCCTGTGTTGTAAGTTAGAATATTAGGGTTTAGAAAATCAGGATTCAAATCCAGAAAGTTGGAGTTTAACCACAAGTCTCTCTGCCCTCTGTGAGGTGATTATACTGACAGAATAAAACCATCAATACAGGTGACACCACAAGAGGAAAAAAAGTCAAGTAGAAGAATTGTATGAAAATGTGAAGTCCTTATCCAGAGAACAGAAAGTTCTTTTTTTCCCCTTTTTTATTATTGAGCCCTTTGCCTATCATTGCATGAAAAAGGAAATGAGCAGCTTACAGGATTTCTTGTCACGAGTCTAAAGCGCCCCAAATCTACACGCCTGAAATGAAATGACTAAGGAGACAGGCTAGCCTAGAGCCCGGGACAGTCAGCATCCAAGCGGTGAGGCCCTTCCTTCTCTTTGCAGTGGCTGTGCTCCACTCTTACTCAGAAAGAAGCAAACCCACACCAGGAGGATTTTTTTTTTTTTTTGAAGAGTTAATTCTAATAGATTTAATCTATGCTTTAAGAAGAATTTGCCAAATCCCACCTCAGCACAGGTATCTGGCAGCCCTCACTAGAACAAAGAAGCGGCAGAGAAACTCCTGTCCCCTCACTGTCCCTGAAAGGATGCTCCTAACGAGAAAACAGAAGGTAGCGATATGGGTTAAGATGTGGAGGCAATGATATTTCAGTGAAGTGTGCTTCACATTGACAAAGACTTGATGATATTGATTATGACTGGTCCTGAACCTGAGGATCTCAGGCTAAAAGATGCTGGACACTGGGTAAAAAATTCAAGTTTGTTTTTTTTCTGAGATCCCAGTAAGCCTATTTTAGATGACCGTTTAAAATGTTCATGTTCTTGGCCACCTCCTGGTCACACACAATCATCTTTATTTCACACACAAGCCAATATTTCCTCTGCCCACTCACTGTGCCAATGAGATAATGCAACTTTTCCTCAGCACCTGTAGATTCTGCTGAGCTCTCCTGTTTGTTCGCAGCTATCTGCGTTCAACTCTGCCAACTAGACTTTTTTTTTTTCCCCTAATGAAGACTGTCTGTTTACTTGTAAGGCAAATGAGGAAGCTGTGTTGGCGCCAAGGGCTTCAGATGTCGGTAAGAGTTTCCTCATCCAAGAAGACCTATTCTTCAACCGGAAGAAATGAACAGAAAGGTTGAAGCCTTCCCCTAAATGTACTTAACCCAACGATCAGGAACAGGTAGCCCACTAGCTGCATTTAAGATTGTGTTGCTTGGTCCAACACATCTTTCAATATTCTGAAATATTTGCCAACACTCTGAAAGCAAGGGATTACAGACAAATACCCAGATCTCAGCACCTCTCAAAAAATCAGAAAAGCCTACATTTTTGCATGGCAACATCCACTTATTTAATCCTCCAACAGTAAGCAAATGCCATGAGAGTACATCTATTCTAAAGAGAGGGAAACTGAGGCCGGGACCTGAGTCCAGACAGTCCGGCTCCTGAGCCCCTGAGTTCTACTGCCTTTGCACCCACGTCTCTCATGTCTTCTGCACTGACAGGCCAGCTTTTCACCACTGAGCCGCCAGGGGAATCCTACTGCCCTCCAGCCCTACCTGTTTGCAGGTGGGTAGGTAGACCTTCGGGGGTTTCCTAGGTAGCTCAGTGGTAAGGAATCTGTCTGCTGATGCAGGAGATATAGGAGAGATGGGTCCAATCCCTGAGGCTAGAAGATCCCCTGAAGGAGGAAATGACAGCCCACTCCAGCATTCTTGCCTGAAAAATCCCATGGACAGAGGAGCCTGGTGGGCTACAGCCCATGGGGGCCCAGAGAGTCGGACACGACTGAGCAGCTAAGCACGTGGAGGTTAATAGGTACAGCCTTTTAGGTACAGCATTCTCTAAATCATGAGTCTCACTTGGCTCACTTTGCACTTTTATGTTACCTGCCTGAACTCTAAGTTTGGCTGTAAGATCCCTGCTAACCCGTGCTTTCTTGGCCATATCCCTGTCAGGAGATTCTGTCTTTCACCTTTTAAATTTTGCTGGGGAGTACCCTAGGAGGAGAAGTACACTAGTCTATAGACATTTCATAACAAACTATATGATAGGTATTATCTCTATTTTTTCTGATGGAGAAACTGAGGCTAACAGAGAAGGGCTGCACAGAATTAGACAACTAAGTCCACTGCTAAATGAGGACTCCAACCTGGTTTTCTGACCCCAAGATCAGCCTTATCTCCATTTAAGTATAATTCCTATTGACCACTGAAGCTTGTGTCAAGACATTTGGTAACAGGAACCAAATGACTGCAAGAATCAACACATATACTAAAATACAATTTATACTTAGAAATTAACAAGCAAACATGCTATGTAAAGCTAAGGAGGACTTCAGTCTTCCTTGACAGTGAGAGAGCTGAGGTTTTGCACAACTGCAGAGAGAAACACTGGGTTGGGAGCCGGGAGGCAGGGCAGCAGACCCCTCCACTCACTCACCCGGTCACTTCGAGACAGGCCTGGGACCGGGGGCCCTTTGCTGCCACGCTTCGACGCTTGCAGCTGAGCACACCGCTCCTTGAGCGACAGCATACGAAGACACTGTGTGGAACTATGACTGCGTGCACACCCAGTTGGGGCAAATTTTGGACCCAAAAGATACAAAGAGACCAAAACACCCAGCTTCCACTTTTGAGGAGCCTGGGGTCAAAAACAGGGTGTTGGGAGCAAAAGCAGGATACTGACACGCCCCCTGCACACACACCATCTAAGGGGTGGGCAAAAACAAGCCAGTCCTCTGGCCCAACCCCTGGGTCATCCTACCTTCACTCTACTTTCACCTGCAGGAAGGGGGCACCTAGGGAACCTGGTTTTGTTCTGGCTGCACCCTGCTTGTCGGGGCAGGGCCCCCACCAGCCCAGCATGAGTTTCTTGTCTGGCCTCTAGCCAATTTCTATTAACTGGGGGAGGCCAAGAACTCTAACTGGTAACAGCATGAAAGTGAAGTGAGGTGAAGTGAAGTGAAAGTTGCTCAGTCGTGTCCAACTCGTTGTGACCCCTTGGACTATACAGTCCGTGCAATTCTCCAGGCCAGAACACTGGAGTGGGTAGCCTTTTCCTTCTCCAGGGGGTCTTCCCAACCCAGGGATCAAACCCAGGTCTCCGCACTACAGGCAGATTCTTTACCAGCTGAAAAGGTCTCCTGTTTATTCCATGCCTCCCTGTGTACTCAGCATTTTATAACAGTTTTCAGACATAAGTGGCAGCATCCTCTGTCCAGAGACAATCAGCTCTGTCACTCCGCAATCCCTAAGTTTTCTCTTCATTCTCCCTTCTCCCTCTTTTCCCAAGTCTACCTTTTCTGACTTGAACGTTTTCCCTGGCCTTTCTGTCACAAGTCTATTCTGTCCATCTGCAGTAGAGCATCCCTCCGGAAAGTACTTAGAGGTGAATACAGGGAAAACATTTATAATAGAGGATGAACACTATCTAGGTGAAAAGTGTTCCTATGGGCCATTTGCTGTAATACATAACTTTTCAAGCAGATTCATCATCAGATCAGATCAGATCAGATCAGTCGCTCAGTCGTGTCCGACTCTTTGCGACCCCATGAACTGCAGCACGCCAGGCCTCCCTGTCCATCACCAAGTCCCGGAATGGAATCACAAATAAAACTCATCATTATTAACAAAATACTAATTTTAAAGGTTAGTTTGCAAATCTATATGACATAATTGGATTGGTGATTTCAGTTACTCAACATGTAAATGGGGAGAGAAACATAACACAGTGATGGGCTGAAATGGGTACATTCATCAACCATACATATGCATCGTAAGTCATATCTCACAAACGTTGAGCCTTTTATATCAAGGTTCCTGGTTCCTTCAAAAATGCAGGTGAAATTAGCAGTACTCAGCCACCAGGTATGTTAAGCACAGCATTTCTTCATGATTGATATTCTTCAGTTCTGCAAATGGTTTAGTAGAATGAGGAGGAAGAAGGTATTCGATTTGGCTGACTGTAGCTGAAACTCAACTACACTGCTTAACCAATATGGTTTTTTTCCTCACAAAACAGCACACTTTGCAGTTATATTCCACAATAACATAAATGACCCAGGCTCTTTCTTGCTTTCACCTGTAGGGCCACAAAATTGTTGCTTCACCTCCAGGCCCTCATCCAATTTCCAGGCAGGAAGAATAAGAAGAGAAATCACAATGAAAAAGGGTGTAGCACTTAATCAAATCAAATCAAATCAAATAAAACTGAAACCTGCATAGAAACTTCCCATTTATAACTTTTATTTATGTATTAGTGGCAGAAACTGTATCAGATAGTCTCCTTGCTGTGCTGTGCTTAGTCATTCAGTCGTGTCTGACTCTTTGCGACCCCATGGACTGTAGCCTGCCAGGCTCCTCTGTCCATGGGATTCTCCAGGCAAGAATCCTGGAGTGGGTTGCCATGCCCTCCTTCAGGGGATCTTCCTAACCCAGGGATCAAACCCAAGTGTCCTGCATTGCAGATGGATTCTTTACCATCTGAGCCACCAGGGAAGCCCAAGAATACTGGAGTGGGTAGCCGATCCCTTCTCCAGGGGATCTTCTCAAGCCATGAATTGAACCAAGGTTTCCTGCATTGCAGGCAGATTCTTTACCAGCTGAGCTACCAGGGAAGCCCACTGTCTCCTTAAAGGAAATTTAAGTTCCATAAGCATGGAGGAAGACCAGATTTAGGTAGGCCACTTACACAGTGCTCCTTCCCTGGACTCAGAGGACGTGGTTTCCTGGGGCTCACAGTCTGCTGCTGCTGCTGCTAAGTCGTTTCAGTCATGTCCGACTCTGTGTGACCCCATAGACGGCAGCCCACTAGGCTCCTCTGTCCCTGGGATTCTCCAGGCAAGAATACTGGAGTGGGTTGCCATTTCCTTCTCCATTGCACGAAAGTGAAAAGTGAAAGTGAAGTCGCTCAGTCGTGTCCGACTCTTTGCGACCCCATGGACTGCAGCCTACCAGGCTCCTCCATCCATGGGATTTTCCAGGCAAGGGTACTGGAGTGGGGTGCCATTACCTTCTCCGTGGGCTCACAGTCTAGTGACTCACAAATAGCTAACAGAGAGATACAACCCAGATGGTATACTCTGTGATGAAAACGTGATTCAGGTCACCTGATTCAGAACCCGCTTGCCAACGCAGGAGACCCAAGAGACAAGGGTTCAATCCCTGGATCAGGAAGATCCCCAGGAGAGGGCATAGAAACACACTCCAGTATTCCTTCCTGGAGAATCCCTTGGACAGAGGATCATGCTGGGCTACAGTCCAATGGGTAGCAAAGAGTTGGACACAGCTGAAGTGACTTAGCATGCACGCACAGAAGCTATATATACTCAGCTGGAGGACATGGCTTTTGTTTACCTATGAGGATTACAGGTTCTAGTAACTAACTCCCCAAGCTAAGTAGCCAGTCATGCCTGCTGCTGCTGCTGCTGCTAAGTCGCTTCAGTCGTGTCCGACTCTGTGCAACCCCATAGATGGAAGCCCACCAGGCACCTCTGTCCCTGGGATTCTCCAGGCAAGAACACTGGAGTGGGTTGCCATTTCCTTCTCCAATGCATGAAAGTGAAAAGTGAAAGTGAAGTCACTCTGTCGTGTCCGACTCTTAGCGACCCCATGGACTGCAGCCTACCAGGCTCCTCCATCCATGGGATTTTCCAGGCAAGAGTACTGGAGTGGGGTGCCATTGCCTTCTCTGAGCCAATCATGCCTACTTCCAGTTATTCCTTTGGCTGCCCTTTGACCTCCTGGAAAGCTACTAGCGAAGCCCCTGGGTTTATTGCCCTGTGTTCCTCTTCCTGGTATCACTGCTTCCAAGGTCTGTAGGTGAGCAGAAAATGAATGTATTTGTTAGCATACAAATGCAACAGAGGCTTTGAAAGAAAGAAGTTTCTCTTTCAGGTAACAAGCAGGTGGTCTAGGAGGGTGGCGGTTCTGCTCCATGAAGTCATGAGGCGACTCTGACTTTTATCTTGTTGCTCCAGCCACACTCCCTGGGTGGCACAAAAGCACTCATCTTTCAAGAAGCAGGATGCAGGGACAGAGTGAAGAAGAGATTGTCTCCTGTCTTTAAGAGCCAAGAAGGAAGATGTAATTATTTATTCTCTTACTGCTTTGTTGAAACTTAATCGCACAGCCACTCATAACACCAAAGGAGGCTGGAAAATGTAATTTTCTTTTGAGCTACCATTTCACAAGCTAAAAAAATGGGGTTCCTATTACTGTGAGAGAAAGGAGGACTTTGAGAGTGCTAGGAACTGACGGTGTTCACCATACTCAGCTACAAAGCCCAGGAACTCAGGATTCCCAGTGCTTTGGTCCCATAAGTATTGTTTCAATGATCTACATGGTCCTATAATTATTGGTTCAATGATCTACATGGTTCCATAATTATTGTTTCAGTGATCTATGAAAGTGAAAGCGAAGTTGCTCAGTCGTGTCTGACCCTTTGCGACCCCATGGACTGTAGCCTACGAGGATCCTCCGTCCATGGGATTTTCCAGGCAAGAGTACTGGAGTGGGTTGCCATTGCCTTCTTCAGTCAATGATCTATATGGTCCCATAATTATTGTTTCCATGCTACATAGACTGTGCCAAAATTTGGTGACTTAAAAGAATTCATTATTTGTTCTGCTTTTATGTGTCAGAACTTGAACAAGTGTGTTGTTGTGTTCACAGGACTTGTCTGGGCCACACAGAGCTGGCTTCAGGGCTGGAGCACGTGACAATGCTACTCCTTACATCCTATTTCTGTGGCTTCAAATAACTGCTTGTATTAGTCTCAGCTTCTTCACAGCACAGTGAGGGGCTAGCATCCCCAAGCTGGCCCAGAACTGGCGCAGCACTTGTACCACGTTCTACTCGTCACAGCCAGCCTAGATTCAGGAGGAGAGTGACCTGCTCCAACTCTGGAAGGGTGGAGAGGACATGGGCAATGAAGACCATCTGCCACTTCTGGAAGACTATTACTACAGTCGCCAAGCACAGTTTGGAATTTTGATTCTTCCTGCCTCTCCTTTCCCCTGCCCCTTGCGATTTTAACAGGCAGAAGGTAGAGGCCAGATGGTCCTTAAGCAATTCCCCACTATT
Source organism: Bos mutus (assembly GCF_027580195.1). NCBI lineage: Eukaryota > Metazoa > Chordata > Mammalia > Artiodactyla > Bovidae > Bos > Bos mutus. The sequence continues at coordinate 71,953,530 of NC_091631.1, read as the reverse complement.
TCCATGAATCAAGTTTTATTATCACTAAGAAAAGCAACTCTTTTAAAGCATCCATTATAAGAGGTATTGGTTTATTTAAGGCAATGTTTCTCACCTAAAAAGACCTGATAACTATATATCTCTTTTTAACATATATTAGGGAAAAATGGCTAAAATACCAAAGCCAAACTTCATAAACATTGCTATGACAAAATGAAAAATAAAATCCTCCGCCACCTTCAGCAGTTTCACTCACTCTACAACCCCTGAGTTTTGTGTTTCACACAACTCAACACCCCCTGGGGAGAGGGAAGACTGGTCTGCCCCAGGAGTCCCGAGATGCCCACCATCAGGGATAGAGTGTGAAGGCCCTCTGCTCTGCAAGGACCAGAAAATTCCTTCTGGTATAAGGATCTCATGAGTCCCCAAAGCAGAAGAAAGGCCACCTCCTCAGCTTCTAGGTCATAACTTGGCCCCAGGCAACAGGCTGACGCTGGGGTCTAAACCCCCTGCAGCTGCCTCTGGCCCCTTTAGGGCCATCCCCCTCGATGTGTGCTGTGGTCCCAGCATTTCCTCATCAAGCAGCTGCAGCGTTTGGCTGGCATGAGCTTTTGAGCTTAGTCAACAGAGCCTCATTCCTTGGGTCAAGGTGTCCCCACTCAAACTCCACTCCCACCTTCAGGGTCAATCCCTGGTTCTGACAGACACGCTGGTCACAAATGTTAGCGTCCATGTATGCAGCAGCATTTGGTATTCTTGATACTGGAGAAGGTAGATCAACTTAATTCTGAAATTTGAGAGTTTAATTATAACTATGGACCCTCTTGCTGAGAGAGAAAAAGTGCATATACTGACAGCCTAGGGAGTTCACAGCCTCCCCCCACCCCCCGCCACCCCCGCAATCCAGGAATCCTATCCTTTAAATTCCAGTTAAAGCCCCTGATTTTGTGGGCTGCACTAAGCAGTCAGTCTCTTCAGCATTGCCGCTAGTCAGCGCCTGGAGGACTGTCCATCAGAAAGGCTCAGGTGAGCCTGTCACCCACTGCCACCACTCACGGTGCCCAGGGTTTTGGCTGTTTCTTTCAGCACTGATAGCTTTGCCCATTGCTGGTGTTGCTGTTCCTTCCCCAGTACCCTACAGACATCTGAGCCACATTTGAATCCCCTGAATTACTCATCAAACAATGGCCATGTCATGTCACTTTGACCTCTGGAATGAATCATTTCCTTGGACTGACCCTGTTTGTCTTTCAGGGTTGAGTTAACATTGCCTACTCAGCTTGCAGGGCCTGATACACACGCTCGACACTCAAACACAAGCTCACCCTGCATTCTGGTCTCCGTAAAGCTAATCTGATCACATCCCTCTCCCTAAAGCCTTCCTGCCGCTCCAGATTGGCCCTCCTCATGAAATCAGCTCTGCTCGTCTGTACCTTTTCCTGTCCTCCCACCATCTCCCTTTAATCTTGAATGGGAGAAACCCCACTCAACTCTTTGTTGGTGGTGGTGTTCAGCTGCTTTACAATGTTATGTTCATTTCTGTTTTATAGCAAAGTGAATCAGCTACACATATACACATACCCCTCTTCCTTGGATTCCCTTCCCATTTGGTCCTCACAGAACACTGAGCAGGACTCCCTGGGCTGTACAGTCGGCAATCGTTAGTCATCTATTGTATACAGTGTAGTGCATATATGGGGCTCCCAGATGGCTCAGGGGTATCGAATTTGCCTGCTATTGCAGAAGATGGAGGTTTGATCCCTGGATCAGGAAGGTCCCCTGAAGGAAATGGCAACCCACTCCAGTATTCTTACCTTGAAAATCCCATGGACAGAGGAGCCTGGCGGCCTACGGTCCATGGGGTCGCAAAGAGTTGGACACTACTGAGCGACTAAAAAACAGAACATGTGGATATACGTCAATCCCAATCTCCCAGCTCATCCCACCCCCACTCACCTTGAAGTCTCTGGGTCTCTGTTCCCTTGATTCCTCATCCATGTTCCATTCTTGAAGGTCTACTGAGGACATTTCCCTTCATGTGTAAAAGCTTTCATATGTGTTTCTCTATCACACTTTCTTCATTTGTACCATTGTTTTTAACTCATGTCTGTCTCCCTCATTGAGCTATGGACTTGAGAACAAAGACCATATCTATTATTTTTTTAAATGGTGAGCAACTAGAACACTGCTTGGTGCTATGCTTTGTTATTTGAAAGGATGAAGACACAGAAAGAGAGACAGTGCAGCTCATCCCAGCCCTTCCCCACTCCCCATTCTCATCCCTCCCTCTCCCCACCCCTCACTGTGAGCCCTTCCTCTGTGTGTGAGGGGAATTCCCACCTGCCTGCAGAGCCCTACCGCCTTCAGCTTCTCCAGTTGGCCAAACTCAGTTAGATTGCATCCAGCCACAATCGCCCACAGTCTCTCTCTGCATACAATCTACTAGTGTATTCCTTGTCACCACCTCTACATTTCCTGGATTCAGAACAGCACCTCTCCTCTGTGCTCTCACAGCACACAGCACTCCATCTTCTCAACATTTTGACATTTCATTGATTTATCTATTATCCCAATAAACCACGGTCCTCTTGAAAGGAAGAATAATGTCTCATTTACTCGGGCTCTCCAAAGATTGGCATAGGTCCTGGTGCTCAGTGATTGTCTTTTGAGACTTGTCTAAATTCTCATTTTTCTGGTTTGCTTTGTGAAGCCCTGACAAATGGTGAGTCATCCGGATGCACTTAAACACTATGAGGAAAGCTGTGCTTTGAGTTCATTCCTTGAAGTGTTAGTGATAAAACTACTTTTAAAAAAGCTTTGCATCAATTTTTGTGACTTCTTCCAAGGGGTCCTATCTTTGGCCTTTAGAATAATAAGACATAAGCTCTCTTTCTTGCTCTTGGATCTCCCTGAAAGCCTCATCAAACTTTCAATAAATCAGTGCTTTTCAAGTGTAGTGTTTATACAAAAGCACTTGAAATCTTATTACAATCAGATGCTGCTTCAGAAAGCCTGAGGGTCTACATCTCTAAACAGCTCTTGGATGGTTTCAAGGTTACACATGGAGTAGCAATTCTCTGGTCTAAAACAACTGTCAGAGAACAGGGCTTGAATCCTCTCACCATCTTCAGTTTTCTTCTGGGTAAGGTTGAGTTTGCCAAAGACCTCTTTCAAATGCAATGGTCGGTGAGTTTTTACCACACCCCACTAAGTGTCGTTCTTGGTGTTTCAGCTGTATGGAATCTGCCTGAAATGCAGGAGACGCACAGGAGACCGGGTTGGACCCCTGGGTCAAGACGATCTCCTGGAAGAGGAAACCGACAGAGGAACCTGGCGGGCTACAGTCCCTGGAGTCGAGAAAGAGTCAGACATGACTTAGTGACTAAACAACAACACGGTGATTGTAAAGAGTACTGGATTTCAAAGCAGACACGTGGGCTTGAGTCCAGGCTACCACTATCAACTATCTGACCTTTGGGAAGTTGGAGAAAATAACATTTTAGTCTCAGTTTTCTTTAAAAAAAAAAAAAAAAACATCCAATGTCTGTGTCTATTAGTTGGAAGGATGAGAGGATCATGAGACAGTATGGGCTTCTGGTTATGTACCATGTTTTTGGTGCCATTGTTTAATGTCTATTATTACAATTTAAGGTTTCACTGGTTCTTTTGCCATTTACATCAGAAAGTTGCAAAATCGTCATATGCCTAATTTAATAATAATTAGTATCCAGTAATATCTATTAGGTTCAAGGCACTGGGCTAGATATTTTATATCTACTTTTCAGAAATTGTTGAACACCAAAAATAATTGTTTTTCTTCCTTTTATAATAGCCAATGCTAGTGAATATTATCTTTTGCCTTCCCGTTGCATGTGTACCCCTCAGAGAAGACATCCCCTTCATCAGAGGATATCCTTTCCAGATAAAGTTAAGACTTTTCAAAGGTCAAAGCATATAAGAAACTGTCCTCCCCACTCATCTAAAAATTAGTGGTCAGATCACAGCAGAGGATTCCAGGATTCCACTGAAAACATACTGACACGGCCCTCAGTTTTCTAATTAGTGATATGAGAGATTCTGACTCATTTCTAAATCTTGTTCTCAAAAGCCTCAAGGATTCTAGATGCCAAAGGCTGTGGGCCTGGATGTGGGAACACATGGAGATGTACCCACTAGTAGCCAGGCTCACGTGTTTAACATACTGGCTTCCAAACATGAATTATTGAAGAAATATTTCTGCTTTTGTTGCTCCAAAAATGCTTGGGAGACATTTGAACTGTAATTGCTAAGGCAACATACAATGCACTCAATCTGTGAAAAATAAGCTTGTCTGTAGATACGTGACTCAGTGATATCAAAATCCATAATGAGTATTGGGAAATATGTTATTATTTTCCTTTCTCTAGCCCAGGCTGACCAAGGGAATCTTCTTTAGTAGACTAGCTCCTGGTAATTTGGAAAGGTAGAAAGTTTCAGGTAACTTATTTCTATCAACCAGCAGAGCCCTGCTGAATGCCATGCTTGGCTCATTGACATGAAATACCCAGAAACAGCATTTGTAAGTAAGTATTCAATTAGTATTTTGGGAACTTGTGTTCCCAAGGGTGTTCCATATGAAGAGGGGATACCTCTTCAAATGTTCTCATCTACATTGTCTTTTTTTTTAAATACGAAGAACTGCTGTGTTTTTCAGTTTTAAGAACTCAACTTCTCTGGCTCAAGAAATTCAATTTTAAGTTTAGCATAGCTTAGTTTTCAAATTTTGGAGTTATTTTGTATGGAATGGTTTAGAAAATCGAGCACTTCCACATCACTGCCAAATCATCCAGCTTAATTCAAGTATTTACAGGTCTATCAGAAGAACAGAGACATTACTTTGCCAACAAAGGTCCGTCTAGTCAAAGCTATGGTTTTTCCAGTAGTCAGGTATGGATGTGAAAGTGAAAGTTGCTCAGTCGTGTCTGACTCTTTGTGACCCCATGGACTGTATGTATAGTCCATGGAATTCTCCAGGCCAGAATACTGGAGTGGGTAGCCTTTCCCTTCAAAGAAGATCAAGTCTTGTATAATCTCTATACTTAAGAACATTATATAATGATCATGAGGAAGGGTATGTTTTCTCCATTAATATATAAATAACTTCAGGGTAGAACCATGCATTTAGCAGATGTTAAAGAATGAATCCCATTACTCCTGGGCAAGGAGACAAAGACACAAGAGCAACACAGGTGGATTCTCTAAACTCTAGAAATGTTTATTAGTAGATTCATTCATTTAATGAAAGGGGCTGACCCTACTGTAGACCAAGCTCTGATCTAGTGCCTGGATTCAGTGATGAATAGGCAACATGTCCCACACACAGATCCCAATTTAGAAGGGGGAAACAAGAAAAGTATTTGTCTTGAACAAAAGCAACTTAAATTCCACAAAGGAAGTAAGGTACCCCCAGTTCATGTCGCTGTCTTGTGGCTACTTTCTGGTACTGTTTTCATTTTTTACATTATTAACTAAACTTTGGATTTTCTTTGGACATCATCACTTTTTCCACTTATATCTTCTTTCCTTTCTAGAATGCAATCCAGGGGTCTAGTCTTCCAAGTCTCCCTCTGATCTGTGACTCTCAGTATTACCTTATTTTTCAAGACTTTGACAATCTTGAGACGTACTGACCTAGTACCATCCTGTAAAACGTTCCCCATCTGGATGTGCCTGACATTTTTCTGATGATTAGACTGGAGTTATGGGTTTTGGGAAAGAAAACCACAAGGTGATATGCTCTTCCCATTACATTATCTTAAAGGTTACAAGACAACTGCACAATATCCATGATGATAATTTTTATCACTTGGTTAAGATCTTGTCTGTCAGCCTTCTCTGTAAAGGTACAATAATTTTTCTGAACTCTATTTTTAGAAGCTAGTCATTAGGCCTAGCTCATCCTCAAGTGGGAAAAGGTTTAACTCAAATCCCTACAGGAAAAAATAATAAAATATCAATTGTTAGTTGAAATTCTTCTGTACAGAATATTTGTCTCTTCTCTATTTTACATTCATTTATATAAATGAAATTTACTGCCATTTCCTTGCATCAGTGTGGTTATGGACATTTTACACTTTGGGTTATAATCCAATTAGCCAATGCTACACGACTTATTTTGATGTTTAAAGCATTCCAGATTTGCCTGTTAGGATATATACATACATACATACATATATATATATATATATATAAAATATATATATAAAAAATTATTTCTAAAATATCAGTTATAAGAGATTCCATCTAGGTCAGTTTCTTCTAACCTAACACTCTCAAACAGTAGCTGATCCACAATGATCTCTAATACCTATCCTACAGTCCTTTTCTGCTTAATCATATGGGAATTTATTCACATTATCTTTTTATTCCAACACATCTTTGTCATGACTTTATTGCTTCTCCTCTTGACATGGAAGAAATTTAAACAAATCAGGTTGTATGCCCAATGACTCTGTTACCAACCCATTAGGCTTAGTTTTTGCAATGTGATTTGTTACAATCTAATAATCCACTTAGCACCAAAAATTAAACACGTGATTCTCTTTTTTGAGGGAGAAAAGTAAAATTTCTAGCTAGATGTCAGAGTGACCACGTGCTCAGTTGTGTCTGACTCTTTGTAGCCCCAAGGACTGTAGCCTGCCAGGCCCCTCCATCCCAGGCAATAATAGCTCCTACTCCAGGGGATCAACCCAGGGATCAAACTCCTGTCTCTTGCCTCCCCTGCATTAGCAGGCAGATTCTTTCCCACTAGCACTGCCTGGAAAGCTAAACAATGACCAAAAGGGTCACAGAACTAATAAACATCTACGAGGATGATGTGTATGCTGATACGTCTTCCTGGTGCTCAGTGCTAAAGAATCTGCCTGCAATTCAGGAGTTGCAGGAGACATGAGTTCCATCCCTGGGTCAGACGATCCCCTGGAGCAGGGCATGGCAACCCACTCCTGTACTCTTGCCTGGAGAATCTCATGGACAGAGGAACCTGGAGGGCTACAGTCCATAGGGTCACAAAGAGTCGGACATGACTGAGCACGCATGCTCTTCTTTCAGAGTACACTTGTGAACTTTCATGTATTTATTTTATTTCAGGTAAGCCTACATACCTGTTTTTTTTTTTGATAATTTGTTTATGATTTATTTGCTTCTTTTTCCTGCAGACATCTGCATTATTATTACTTTAAAATTTTTTATTTATTTTTATTTATGGTTGCCCTGAGTCTTTGTTGCTGTCCATGGGCTTTCTTTATTTGCAGCAAGCAGGGGCTAGTCTTGTTGTGGTTCGTGGGCTTCTCATGGAGATGGCTTCTCTTGTTGAGGAACACACACTCTAGAGTGCACAGGCTTAGTTGCTCAGAGTCACCTGGAATCTTCCGGGACCAGGGATTGAACCTATGTCCTCTCTATCGGCAGACAGATTCTTATCCACTGTGTCACCAGGGAAATCCTGTACCTGCATTACTAGTAAGTACCAACATTACAGTTGCTCAGGAAAGGATCCAATTATCAGGAAAAAGTTATCAATTCCGTTATGATTTTTCCATTCAGCCATACCCAAAATGACCATTCACAGTACCTGAAACTTTGATTTTTCTCTATATGAATCTAAGACAGCTGCCCTCTAACATGGTGGGTTTTCAAATACAAAGACTAAATTAAAATGTGCTAAACATAGTTTATTTTTAAAGTAATTTAAAATACAGTGTAAACATACATTAAAGAAATTGTGGCAATTCAGATAAGGAATAACATGAAGTTATTTACATGTTTGTATATATATGTGTGTGTGTATATATATATATATATATACACACAAAGTGCAGATAAATACAAGACACTACAAAATAAACAAAAAATTCAATATGATAATTTACTGACAATCATTTTCATACTTATTATTTAATTTGTTATGTTAATAATGGCTTCAGACAAATTCCTAATACTGAAATATATCATCTAAATATTCAACTTTTATATAAACTATAGTACCTCAAATTTAATAGTATATAAATAGGATTTGAATTAAAAAAAAACAAAAAACAAAAAAAAAAACAGTCATCTTCCCTGCCACACTCCCAATTTATTGCAAAGGCTTCAGCTTAGAGTTCAAAAAGACTCTTGAAATCACAGCCCTCAATTTGTGATGACTTCTCAGCTGTTAAGCATAAATCATGACTGAAGATACAGAGGCAGACATACAATCTCCAACATTCTGCATATAAAAAACAATGCACACTATTAATCTAAGAGACAATGGATTCAAGGCAAAGTTGGGCTCTGGAAGGGTAAAGACCATGGGAAACCTTGTCAAGAAATGGTACAAAGGGGAGAAAGTGATCATCTAACTAAGGTGGGGTAGGCACCTCCTCCAGCACCGGAGGTCCTCACGTGGCCCTGGACGTGACCATCGTGGATGGTGGAGGATATGTGTATTTGTGATCCTTGTAAACGGCACTGCCTTTTGAGACTCTTCAGAAAACACAGAGACTCCATTTCTCCCTATGGCACCAAAGAAAGAATGTCCAACCTCTGAACGTGGCATCTCTCCTGTGAACACCACGGATTGAGGATGACCTGTTAGACTCCCTAAGTCACACAATGACTTCTAAACTTTGGTCGAGAACATGTAATCAGTTTTCTGCCTATGGCTTGCTGTGAGTGCTGTCCATGTACTTGAGATTTCTTGTTTAAAATAGTGAATGCAACAGTCCAAAAAAAAAAAGTGAAAAATCCTATTTATTGATCTGATCCTCTAAAAGTCCATGCCATTCATAAATGTGAATTTGTCCAAGGTTACTACCATATAGATTTGGGGGAGGGAGATACTGGTGACAACAAATGGATACAGTGAATGTGGTGAAGAGGTGTGAGAGTCGTTGACAAATACCCGAATTATGTCTGAGGATTAACAGGAGACAGGCAGGATACAGATTATTCAGAAGTCTATTCAATAGGCTAATAATTCTCTGGGAAAAGTGTTTTGATTTTGGAAGGTAAGCAAACAGGGTAGGAGGCAAAAGTTAACAGCAATATCTACTCAAAGTGGGAAACTTATACTAAAGAAGAAAATAACTTCCGGACAGTAATTAAGTCTCTACTTTTTTCCTTTAGCAAATGACATGACTTTGGGGTCTAACTCAGTGATGTTAGGTCATAGAAACAGTTGCAAATTACAAATGCATTGTAAAACTAAAGAACAAAACCTGTTCTGAAATGAGTCCACCTCTAACTTCAGTCAACAAAGTACAAATCGAGAAGGGGTTCTAACTGCTGATTAAGGCATGCCAAATATCTATCTGGGGGAGGCATACTAAAAATGGAAGGGGTTTGAAGAAAGGCTCTGAGGGACCCTTGTAAACCAGCATCCTTGTGATTAAGACCCTGCACATCAGACACGCACAGACCTGAAGAAGGCCAGGAGTGAGGAGGCTAGCAGGTTTTATTTCCCATGACTGCAGAGCAGATTCAGTTTCCTGACATCATGATGGATTTTTAGGGGGCATGCCACACTAAGTAAAAGCTATTACCACAGAACAGGAAATAATCCCCAAATCACTTTGTCTCTTTGCCTTCTTTTCCTATTTGAGAACCTGGAAAGTTTGGAAGGTGCTCTGAAAAAAAAATCTCTACCCTTCCTGGAACAGCCATCAGGTGAGCCACTGTTGGGATGCCTGGTTATACCCATTCACAGTGTGAGGCACAGAGAGCGCATACAAGGGTAAAACCACTCCCGATCAAACAAGGAGAAATGGTACTTCCTCATGCCTCACAGACTTCAGAGCGATACAGAGATCATTTCACTGCTCAGGCATTTACACAAAACAAAAAGCCTTCACTTAACCGACTACTGCTTATAAGCCGGCAGATATGGTACAAGAGTCACCTGTGAAACACAGCAAGGTTTTGTACTCAAGGATATCTTCATCTAACAGCTGAGCTGACTGACTTGGACTCATCAGTCTCACCCTCCTTGTCCCACTGTCAGCAGTGATTAGGGTGCCCACCTGGCCTGTTTCCAAGGTGTGGATGTGGCAGTTCTGTGGTATCTTTATGAAGTCTCTGAAAGGCTATGGTTTCATTACTGAAACACTGTTGTCATTTCAAATGTGATCTTCTTGTAGTGACTGACATGTACCTTCTGGTGAAATGAATATTCCACGTGATCAGAGCACATGCCCTGGTTTTCTCAATGTTCATAAATACTTTTAACTGTTGGAAACATTTCTAGGGCAAAGCAGCGTCATTTGAGCGCTAGCATAGGGCCGTGACTTGCTTCCACACATAATCAATGTGAAGGGAAAAGAACCATTCTCACAAATCTGTGAGATTAAAACTTCAAACAAAAGCACAATTGGAACAAGCACTTTTGCAGCTTGTTTCAAAAAAGGGACCATATCGAGCACTGTCACAATATATGACTCACCATGAGGAAGGAGAGGGGCTTCATGCCCATGACTTTTAGAGCAAAAGGTTTAATTCCTCACTGAGCATCTGTAGAATTAGCTCATAGACAACTCAGAGGCAGGAACACGCTGGCCCGTGTTAAAGGAAAATGAAGGTTGAGATTTCTCTCTGCAGCAGCAAGTGAAGTAGGACTCTGAATCACTTTTCGGAGTCAAGTTGGTCTTTGAAAGAAAATCAATTTGCCTTAAGAGGCTCTAATTTAGCAGGATGCCAGATGCTACCAAGGGTGGTTAAACTGAGGGTGTTGTGGATGAAGGGCCTGGTCCCCTAGGGAGACTACCTCTGTTCCAGCAGAGGGCAGTCAGGATGTCAGCAATGCAATTACTAAGGACCATCAAGGATCTAGAGGTCAAGAAGCTCTAGCGACACATAATCATAGTGTACAAAAGTCAACAGTAGCAGGTAAAAAAGAAAAAAAAAAAGGAGACAAATGTACCAGATTTTTTCATTATATTACTAATTTTTACAACATTAAATATTTTCAACTTCTTTATTTCCATGCTGATATTTATTTCCGGTTGTAATTCTGCCTACTGTTATTCTCTTTACCTTTAAATCCTAATCCACTATTCCATTTAAAATTTTAAAAGCATAAATGCTCCAAGGCATAGTTGTGTATGTGTATGTATATAATTTAACCTATTAACTCTAGAAACATTAACTTAAAGTAGAAGAGATGGCGATTACAAATCAATATCATGTAAAAAGAACTGTTATAGTCAATACCTGAGTGTCTATACAGTGAAGAACTTTGAAGTAGCATGTACAATACTGTGGCCAAGGGGGTCAGTGCTGTGGCAATCAATGGCGGAGAACCAGTTTTTGGGAATCTTGAGAAGAAAGGCTCTTTGCCACATGCAGATATGTTAGAAATAATATGAGGATTATTAAATAGAAATAATAGAAGTGGTCAACATATGACCAGATAATTATGGCATATATAAATGGACAGTAAATACCTATCTCTATGCTCTATAAATACAGTGAAATTTCTATTAAAGGCTGTAAATCGAAAGGCATAATGGAAAATTATATATGATTTTATTCCTGCTAAAGATGATGAAATAATTTCAAAATAATTTAAGAATCCTGTACCTTTATGTTAAGATTATGGCTCAACTAATCATAGACTTTAGAAGGCATAGTGTTCCAACCACTGTCTTAATACATCATCTTTATCATTTGGAGCCAAAAGGGTATCAATAAAATCCTTGGACACTTTACAGAATAACAAGTAGAATTTAAGCTGTATCATTTTCCTATTATTGTAATTATACATTTGTGATACCATTATAATGATTCTAGCAGAGGATATGTGCATATCACTTGTCAGTATTTATATGTTAATGGAATAAAATTTCATAAAATCTCAAAGTAATACAGACAGTTTTAAAGATCCTCCAAACCAGTGATCAGCAAACCATGACCCATAAGGCAAATCCGGCTTGCCACCTGCTTTTGTGTGGCACATCAGCTATAAATTTCTATTTTTAAATGATTTTTTAAAAGTCAAAGAAGCTTAATATCTTATGGCATGACAGATTCACAATTTCAGATTTCAGTGTCCTGAAAGAAAGGTGTATTGGTACACAGTCACACCCATTCACGTGTTGTCTGTGACTGCTTTCCGCTACAATGGTAGTATGGACAGTGTGATGGAGACAACAGGTCCTGCCAAGCCCCAAATATTCACTATTAAGCTTCTGCAGAAGTAGTTTGCTGATCCCTGCTCTAAGCCCATAGACGGCATCTGGAACGTTGGACAGAGTGTTTACAGCGGAATCAGTGTATGACTTAACTTGGTTTCATTTACAGACACCATATATGTTATTGCTTTTGAATATTATCATCTACTTGGTAAACAAATAAAAATAAACTTATGTTAAAAAAAAACCCTTATTTCCTTGAAATGTTTAGGACCAGCAAAACAATCATATATAAAAGCACTATATTTTTAAGAAAAAATAATAAATGAACAGTTTAAATTACATTTTTTTAGCAATGATTTCAAGGTTTCTCAGAAAATACCAGACAGTAAAGGGCAGGTCTTAAAGTCTTATAGCAGATTTCTGGTTTCCAAATTTCTGGGATATAGTACTTAACCCAGTATTTGAGATTTTTATAAATGTTATGAGAAACATTGTGGAGAGTTACTTATTAAAAAAAAAAAAGCAAGGGATGGGGATAAGCTATTTCAAAATAAGAAATCAGCCCAAGATAAAAAGAATGGCGAACAATTTAAACATTTTTTCCCTTTCCGTTAATAGAGGTACATAGTCTGCTTTGGAAACTGTCTAGAAATGGATTATTTTTCATTTTAATGGGCTGATCCTCATATCTGTGTCAGATAAAATCATATCACTTATTACTTGTTACCATGGATACCATGAAGATACTGCCGTCCACTAAATAGCATTAGAGGAAGACAACATAATTTTCTGGGACGAGTCCTGTTTTGCCTTCATAAGTTGCCTTCAACCATCCTGGTTCCACTGATGGGTACACTGGCAAAGATAAAAATACATTAATAAATATCACTCAGTCAACATTAGCTTCAAATAATTACACACACAAATGGGTAAAAATCCACATCAGATTGTATGCATATACTCAAGCTGTCAAAACAATGTCACGGGACCTGTAAAGCTGGAAATGCCTCTTGCATTCACATAACCAATCACACCGGTCGGGAAGATCCCCTGGAGAAGGGAATGCCTACCCTTTCCAGTATTTGTGCCTGGAGAATCCCATGGGTGGAGGAGCCTGGTGGGTTACACACTCGAAGGGGTTGAAAAGAGACGGACACGCTGAGGAACTAACACTTTCACTCTCTCTCTCTCTGACACAGGAGAGGAAATCTGTTCCAGAGGAATTTGATGTGTTTACTTGTACAGCTACAAAAGGCAGGGCCTGGGCTGGATCCCGAGTCTCCTGTTCTACTTTAGACTGCTCCTTCGTCCTTCCATGACTGTAACCTTAGCGCAGGGAATGGGGGGACTTACCGTTGGAGAATAGCGCCCCCTGTGGGAAGGAAAGCTCATGGCTGTGCTCTGCTTTACAGGAGTACATGGCTTTGGCTTGGCTGAAAGAGCAAGAGGCAATCTGTGAAAACCACAACACTCAAGGATATTTGCACTGGACACTACTCTTAAAAAATGATTCTAGTTTTCAGTTACAATTGAAGCATAATACACACAGTGTGCACACAGAAGCGTGCATAAGTGCATTTCACAAAGTGCACACACCACGTAACCAGAGCACACCGATAGCACAAACGAAGCCTTTCTCATGTTTCCAGGCAACGCTTCCAAGAGTAACCACCTGCCTTAGAAGAAATGAAATAATCTAGTTTTAAAGAATGCCAGGATTTGTTAGTATTCTGCTAAAGAGGCTATTTTTCAGCTCCACAGGGGTTCACAGGTACGTTAAAGCATTATGTATTTACTTGCGACTTTAATTTCAGAGTATCAGATGTGAGCTCCACATATTAAAAGGCCTACAGGGTATGGAAAATTAAGTGGGCGTGCTATAAGAAAAACAATAGGATAAGCTGATGATAAAGGGGAACCAACAACAGCCTCACTGTCAGGGAGACATGAAGACGTGTCTTTGTAAACCACAGTATACGCAGCTCTTTAAAAGGGAAGCCAGTACTCATCTCCGACATCTGTTCCCATATGAGAGTTCAGTCTTTGTGTAGGCAGATACTCTGGCTTTTTTCAACAGGAGCCAGAATTTCCGAGTTTTGTATGAGACCTCCTTAAAACAATCTGAGCTAACACTGAAAAGCCATCCTCTGAGGCTGCTAACCAAGTCATCTAATCAGCGAAGTTGCTTTTACTCTGCAGCATCTGATGACCTGACTACACTCCTCCTCGCCATCTCTACTTCAACCAGAATCCGAGCCAATATCATCTCTACCACAGCACACTGAACCGCCCCCTAACTTCCTAAATCCTCCGCATTTCTTTCCTCTCCAGTCCCCTTGCCATCCCTTCTACACAGAGCAACCAGAGGGCGGTTTGAAAGGTTTTGATGATCATGTGATCTCCCTGAAACCAACCCGTCAACTGGTTCCCAGCTCCGGCCTCCACGCTGTGCCCAACCAGGCGCCTGCTGGGCTCTCCTGCTGCTCCTGAACCTGCCTCTATGCACCTGCTGCGCTTGAGTCACACTGGCCCGCCTTCTCCTCTTCAAACACGCCAAGCCCATTCCCTCCTGAGGGCCAGCTGAGATTCTTCCTCATCTTCACTCAGCTCTAGCCTTCTAGTTTACCTTAAATCTCCTGAGTTTCACTGAAGGCCAGGTCTTCCCTGCAACACACTCTAAACAGCTCCCAGGTAACTTTCACATTCCCCGGTTTTAAGTCTGAATGGTACTCTGTTGTCGTTCTTGAATGTAACCTCTATGAACAATGCCTGATGCTAACTAGTAACTCAGTAAATATTTGCTGAATGAATGAGTTAAAAAAAAAAAAAAAAGGTGGGGGGGGAGATGTTGCGGTCTCCAACCTCTTCAGCACCAGGGCCTGGCTTCATGGAAGACAGTTTTTCCACAGACTGGGGGTAGGGGGTGAGGAACAGTTTCAGGATGATTCAAGCACATTACATTTCCGCCACCGGTCTGTTAGGAGATGGAGCTCAGGTGATGATGAGAGCGATGGAGAGCAGACATAGGCATAGACGGGGCTTCTCTCGGTTGCCCACCGCTCACCTCCTGCTGTGCAGCCCTTCCTGACGGGTTGCCACCCGGTACCAGTCTGTGGCCTGGAGGCTGGGGACTCCTGATCTGGACTCTTTTTTTTACATGATGAGTCCTTTCAAAGATTCAAGGTACCCTGTCTTCCCTGCCTGAGGTCCCAACACTTGATCTGCAAAGAGGCATCAGCAGTATTTGCATTCGCATGCTCTCAAAGCAACAGTGTAACATGATGATTACATTTCTCTGTTGGAACAAAACTCTGGATCTTATCTCCATACTTCCAGAATGAGGCTCAGTCACCTGAACCAGGGTTTCCAAGTGGCTACTGAAGATCAGAAAGGTTAGAGAGGAGAACTACGGCCCTGCCCCCGGAGTCTTTTTCACATGAGGTGGGTCTCAGGCTGTACTTTCAGGAACTTGGCTAGGAGAGTCTGCAGCTAGTAGATTTAAGGACCACCAGCCCACACAATCCCACTTCCAGTTAAACGTGGTTTAAAAGAAGAGCTGATGAAGTGGACGCAGCCCAAGAAGGACAGAGTTTCACACTAAAGAGGAGCCATGCGCGTGTGTGCTGCACGTGGGTGTGTTGGCTGACAAAGTCTAGGGGCAAGGAGAGGGTGCCGCCAAGTCACAAAGACTTCCGATAATGAGACTCTGAGGACCTGACGTAGAAAGAACGTTAGTTTTTCATAGAAATCTTCCAGTCAAGTATACTCATTTGATCTGATATAATCTGGTGTATCTTGATCTGATATTCATAAAAAGAAAAATACTCTTTACTATCATTTATATATGGAATCTTAGGAAAAAAAACAACAAATGAATATAACAAAACAGAAACAGACTCACAGGTACAGAGAACAAATAGCTGTTATCAGTGGGAAGAGGAAACAGGAGAGGGGTCAAACAGGGGTGGGGACTAACGGATAAAAATTACTTTGTATAAAATAAATAAGCAACAAGGATACACTGTACAGCACAGGGGCAAATAGCCATTATTTCATAATCACTTTAAATGGAGTATAATGTACAAAACTATTATATCACTATGCTATAAACCTGAAACTTATAGAATATTCAGTTTTTAAAAATGCATTTTCCAGGGACCACTCTCAGACTTCTTACACTAGAATCTCAGGTATGGGAGTGGGGGTTGGGAACTGTTATTTAAAAAATATAACCTTAGGTGATTGTTCTTTTTTCTGAGCTTCATTGAGATATGATTGACAAATAAAAACTGGATATATTTATTAAAAAATAATTGTATCTGATATCTGATACAATTGAAAGTTGCAGAGCCATTTCTCTAAAAATATGTAAAGACTTTTTAAAATGTCAAATTTTCTAGCAGCAATGATTTCCACCAATAAATACTGTCTTATTACCTTGAATCATTAAAATAAATTAAGAGATACATAAGGAAACAAATTCCAGAGTTATAGAAATGTCTAAGATATAGTAATTCTTGCAATGATATATCTCATACTTCAAAGGCAACCTAACTAATTTATAATAATATTTCAGATATGAGTGTGCTTAGAGTATTGTATGAGATTGGATGGTGAGGGAACACACGCAGAACAGTATCACTAAATGAACAGATACTATTAAATGTGTCAAAATACACAGCACAAAGTAATATCTGTTACGACTTTCCAATTGCCTGTGCATGTGACTTAAACAACTATAATTTTCTTCCACTGAGATCTGTAACTACAGGTTACAGCTCAGTTCAGAGCTCTGATGATTTAATGTAGAATTCTGTGACAGTGGAGTTTTCTTTCCAGGTGCTAATGCTTTTTCTTTTACTGTCTTGGTGTATTGAAGAAGATGTGAAAATAACACTGTCACCTATTGAGTCTCTGTTCACAAGATTCTAATATCCTTTGAAAAGGATTTTGAGGATCCTGCTTCCTGTCGCATTGGAGAGTAAGGTGATGATGCTCGCTATCCTGAAAGCCCATTTCTTCCCTTATAGTTTTGAAGATGATCTGTCCACAAGCCCCATTCCTAATACTAAACATTGTCTAATGCCAGTGAGTGAACTCACACAGGTTTGACATGGTCAGTGTGCGAAATTCACAATACTCATTTTAATCATAAGCAAAATAAAAAATTCACATAAAAACTGATACAATGTTTTCTGAAGGGCCACTTAACAATGATACACACAAACACACACACACACACACACACACATATGCCATCTCTCACATATATTTTTTGTATGCTAAGAATTTCACTTCTGAAGAGAGCAGGAATGCACTTCTGAGGGAGTAGAAGATATAGTCAAAAGGGTAGCAAAGAAGTAACATACACAACAGCAAAGCTAAAAACAAACAGATCACAACAATCTAAGTGTTCATCAGTAGAGAATTTAATAAATAAAACATGCCAAATTCAATAAATTAGTAGGTAGTTATTATGAATAAAGATACAGAAGAACACATACATGAGCAGTATTAGGATGTAAGGCAAATATTTTACAGAAAAATTAGTCACTGGCAAGACCTCTAAACTGCCCAAGATAATTTGCCATAAATACTCATAAATAATGCAATAAACACACATTTGCTTCTTGGTCATTGGTTGGAGATTTTTTAAAATTAGTTACACACCCTTTTCTTAGGTTTTTGCCAACAAAAATGAGCTGTCTCTGGCTTGGATGTCTGACTGTTGGATGCCTCAAAGCTAATCTCTCATGGGAGCTTGTAGAGTTAAAGCTGCTATGTCAAAGAAAGAATATTGCAACTCTAATAAAAATGAACTGAACACATGAATAACAAAGTCTTTTAAGGTTAAAATGTATATTTTATCTATTTACCCAGCAACTCTGTTGAGCGTCTACTTTGTTGGGCACCAGTGTAAGAGGAACACCGTGAGCACCACCTTCGTGGGTCCTTTTCTGTGCTCATTATAGAGGAGTGGGTCTCTAAGTGCACTCAAGGGAATCTGGAAGGAGGGGCAGGTGGGACCTGAGAGGCACTGCTCTGACAGCTAATGGAACGTGTATGAAGGTCCATTTACTTTCCACTATGCCAGATATTAGGGCTTCCCTGTGGCTCAGACGGTAAAGAATCTGCCTGCCATGCAGGAGACCCAGGTTTGATCCCCGGGTCGGGAAGATCCCCTGGAGAAGGGAATGGCAACCCCCTCCAGTGTTCTTGCCTGAAGAATTCCATGAACAGAAGACCCTGGAAGGCTACAACCATGGGGTTGTGAGTCAGACATGACTGACTGACACTTTCATGGCAGATATTTAGGAGATCTGCAGAAACATAAAATAATGTGAGTTCTCAAGTTCCAGGCAATGAGCATCATTAAGGGACAGAGCTAACTGCAGCATGGGGGTGCATGGGAACAGCAGAGGAGCAGACTTCTGTGTGGCTTAGCTCAGGGGAAGAGGAGAAACAACTCATGTTGTCTTAGAAATATGACCTTTGGAAGGGAAGAAATGGGAAGGTGAGACCCTATTAGGACCTTGGGGGCAGGCACATAAACTTTCTAATTAGGTTTTACAGAAAACAGTGATCCCCATATACTGGGGGTCTTGTGATCATCCAGATGATTTCAGTCATATAATGAGCTTGGATTTTGAAATGAAATCTACATATTTCCTTGGCCTAACCTCTATAATGTAGAAATGAAGGTCAAGAGAAATTAACATTATGGCAGAGTCAGGCTAAAACCTACATCTCCTAATTGCTGACCTAGTGAATACCTGGTGAATCCACTTAAATGTCATCTGTAAAATCCCAAGATAACGTCACTGAGAAAATCATTTCTACTATCAATAACAGTTGACTGTTAATGAGAGTGAATAATCACATCTACACAGTGCTATTGTTATGTTTTAGTTATATGAACTTATTTTTATTTTAAATAAATTCATAAACATTTAAAAATGTTCTCAGTTTAAATTTCTAATACCACAAATATTAATAGATATAATTCACACAAACAAAAGCTCTTTGGAGATCTTCAGTAAGTTTTTTACTTGTGTAAGTTGTTTTGAGACCAAAAGCTTTTGAGAACCACTGTCAACTGATAAGATTAGATGGCTGTGCATCAAAATGCAGTTATCCTTAGGGGATGAAATGAGTGGTGGTTTTCATTCACTTTTTTAGCATTTTAGTATTCTTCATATTCTCTTAAAAACAGAAAAATCAAGCTATTCTTCCTAGCCATGGCTTCCTTTGTCTTCCTTATGAGTGTTCTATCCTGGGTGTCTTACATGCGTCACTGTGCTCTGAACCAGTGACCTACAGCCTTTTATTTATTTATTTTAAATTCTGTATTTATTTATTCAGCTGTGCTAGGACTTAGCTGTGGCAAGTGGGATCTTCAATTTTAGTTGAGGCATCAAGTTGCCTAGCCAGGAATTAAACTGGGCCCCCTACGTTGGGAGCACAATCAAAACCACTGGACCACCAGGGACGTTCCTTTACAGCCTTTTAAATGGACAAATTCACTAGACAAGAAGACTCTGCTGAGGTTTGTTTTGTAATTCTAAAAAAAAATTGTTTTTAGATTATTGTAACTCTTTGGAAGGAATGATGTTAAAGCTGAAACTCCAGTACTCTGGCCACCTCATGCGAAGAGTTGACTCATTGGAAAAGACTCTGATGCTGGGAGGGATCGGGGGCAGGAGGAAAAGGGGACGACAGAGGATGAGATGGCTGGATGCCATCACCAACTCGATGGACGTGAGTTTGAGTGAACTCCGGGAGTTGGAGATGGACAGGGAGGCCTGGCGTGCTGCGATTCATTGGGTCGCAAAGAGTCGGACACGACTGAGTGACTGAACTGAACTGAACTGAACAGAAAATTTGATTGCTTATAATGAGTCAAGCTCTCAATTATTAATTAATTCTCTTAATTCTCAAGCATGTAATTCTCAATTAAACCTTCAGAAGATATTGGTATACCTTGCCTAAATTATACTACTTTAAAGTGTATTTCCCCACTGCCCAACTGTAACTGATTGAGACAGAGGTGTAAGCTTTAAGGGTCCTGTTTTCCATAGGCTTTTGTAATGCTGAGACAGAGCCTAGTTCCATTTGCCTCTTGAAAGCATTTTATAGGTTAAGAGAAACATTTAGTACTATGGCATTTTTCTCTATTCCAATGGCTCTTAAAGGTTTTGATATATATAAGGATCACTTGGGGAAGTTGTCAAAAATACATATTCTCTAGGCCTCAGTCTCAGACACTACAGTGTGCAGAGTCTAAGCAAATTCAAGAATCTTCATTTTAACAAGTCTGGCACATAAAGTTCCTCTGACAGAGAGAGCAGCCCCTCCCACTCCACTAAACCCAATTTCTGAAAGGTTTCCAGTGAGGTCTTAGAGGTAAAAACCAGTGCCCTCCTCTAATGATCTCCTAGACCTTTTGTTAGCACCCATCAGTGGGTAACCCCACCTTCATCTATGCAGTGTGGCTGCTGTGCAGAAGTCTCTCAAAGGGGCATCAAGCTTTACACTCTCTCCTGGTTCCAGCTGTAGATTTCTCACTGCCTCTCAGCACTCCTCAGCCTTCTCAGACAACGGGGCTAAAACTTTCCTTGCCTTTCTGTGTACTCACACAAGATGAACTCAGAAGCTAAATTAGCATTCTTTCTTGCAGTCAGTCTTAAAAACCTAGAATCTTCTTTACCTGTCTCTCATTCCCAATATCAAAGCAATTGCTTGACTCTAGTTCTATCCATAAAATCCTGCTTACAGTTTATCATGCTTTTGTTAATGTCCTAATTAAGGTCTTTTAAGTATCACCTGTTCCACCCTAAATGGTTTTCTTCCCATCAACAACCTCCTAGAGAAGCCACCTCAATTATCTGATTGAGTGCATCACTGATTAGATCAGCTCTTTGCTCAATGACTCCCAGAGCCTGCAGTTAATCCAGAGGTGTTACTTTTCTGTTGCTCAAGACCATCCACTAAAATCTCCCAACTGTGGTATTTCCCATAATGGCTGGTCTCCCTGTGACCCACTACTGGTTCATCCTTCTTTGAGGTACAATTCAAGAGTACCCTAAGTTCCCCAGAAGGAAATCAAAATAGGTATTGTGGGGGGTCAGTGAGGGAAATATCCTCATTTTCTGTTGTTCAGTTGTATTTAATGGTACAAAAGGGTTTCAAGTGATTGATAAATGTCCAAATACCCAATACATATTAATTAGAGGCTTGAATACCTTAAGTAGTTTCAATGATAATAGTTATAACAATATTAGCTATTATATACTGCAAAGGCAGTATATGGAGAGCTGACTGTGTACTTCAAATACATTGCTTCCCACGCTCATAATCTGTCAAAAAGGGAATCATGACCTTCACTTTACAGATTAAAAAAGTGGATTTCCTAGAGTTCAGACCAAGGTGACAGGGTAAGAGAATGTGGAACTCATCTTCCTCCATGAACACAGCAAAAATACATCTACATGTGGAACAATTCTTACTGAAAACTAACCAGAAACTGGCAGAAGAACTCCTGTACAACCCAGGCTGAAACATACACACGTAATGAAGGGAAGAAAAGCATCTGAATCAGAACTCGTGCTCCTGGGTGGGGACTTGTCCGAGACTTGTCCAGGAAGTGAGCACCTGAGCCACAGCCTGGGGACACCAGTCCTGAGGTCTTGAGTGGGAGAAAAAACCCTGGCTGGCTGGGGAACTGGGGGAAGCCTGACTCCTCTTGAGAGGGCAGGAAGGAGAGAGGTCGAGCCTTGCGGTTGCAGGGTTTCCTGCGATCTCCTTGCTCAAGCCAAGCTAACGCTCCATCGCCACTGACTCCACATTCCAGTGCAGCTCTCGACTTCTCCCATGACTAGGGAAGAGACTCGACTGTGGGGTGCTCAGGTGAGCCAGTGCCCGGCAGAGCCTGGGGGGGCAGAGCGCCTACTCCAGCAGTGGATCAGGAGCTACCCAGACCTCTGACAGTGGCCGTTCCACCTCGGGTCCTTCCCACCCTAGCCCATGCACACAGCGTCCATGTGGACCCTGCTGACCCTGTGAAGTCAGGCCAGTGAGCGGCTGTGAGGAACAAACGGGGCTTGCGCCAGAGGCTGTGGCCGAGCAGAGCCATGGGCGTCTGCACACACAGCGTATTGGGCCTCAGTCTGCAGCTGACATGGGCTGGGAGTCAGCCCGGGCCCCACCTGCATTAACATCTCAGAGGCAAGGGTCCCAGTGCAGGGAGAGAGAAAAGCCCTAAAGGGTACAGGGCTTCCCTGGTGGCTCAGATGGTAAAGAGTCTGCCTGCAATGCGGGAGACCTGGGTTCGATCCCTGGATCAGGAAGATCCCTTGGAGAAGGACATGGCAACCCACTCCAGTATTCTTGCCTGGGAAATCCCATGGACAGAGGAGCCTGGTGGGCTACAGTCCCCGGGGTTGCAAACAGTTGGGTGTGACTGACTGACTTCACTTGAAAGGGGACAGAGCCAGGTCAGGCCAGACCATCAGGATTTCTGCTCTACGAAAGTGAGATCAGCTGCAGTCCCTGGCAGGGCAGTGATGGTCACTGAGCAGAAGAGAAGCTTCACTCACACTCTGCAGAGGCTCTGGTTCCTCCAGCACCAGCCACACCCCCGAGCAAGCTAAGAGCGGCCAGCACATCCTGAGAAAAGAGGTGACTCAGGTCCACGTCAAACCCATCTCTTCCAACAAAGGCACTGGACACACACCGTCTGTACAGGGATGCGCCACTTAAGCTTCCCCTTTGAAGGCTTAAAGAGGTAACTATTTTACCTAAATGCATAAGGGCAGACACAGTTAAGTAAAAGGACAGGTGAAAAGCTATGACACCGTCCACAAGTACTGCGGACTAAGACTTAATCTTCAGTGTATCACTGAGTGAGCTCTAAATTTATGCTGACAGCTTATTAGAAGTGGATTTAGAGTATTTGGAGTGTAAAAGTATGTTTTAAATGCATAGGATGAGTGTTGAACATGTGAGTAAACTTATTGTATAACAGCTTCATTAATTTACTGTCATACTAATTTATTTCATGAATACCTTGCTGTCTTCAAGCTCTTAACAGATTATCTCTTTGATGCCAGTACTTAATAGATTGTTTAGAGTTTCCTAATAAAAGGGCTCCATCTAGTGGAGCAATTCAATCATTTTTGCAAGACAGAAGGTAGCAAGGTTAAATCCCTTATATTAAGGCCTGACAGTGGTGATAGTTTCAGGGAAATGTTTGTTCTGAGCTAGTTTTCACCCTGCCTTGATAAAAAGGCAGAAGACAGAGGTAAGGTACATGCAAGTATGCTGGGACTTGCTATATAAATTCAAGGCATTAACCTTAAATTTAAGACACTTTAAGACACCAAAGTGGCTCTCCTCTAAAAACACTAATTTACGAGTGCGCTCGCTAAGGTTTTGAAAACAGAGTTTGAAGTTTATTGTTGTCTCTAGTAAGCAGGACAAGCCTTATATTGTGTAGGTGCTTAAGAACTGCTGAAAAGGTCCACATACTTTTATAAGGTCAATAAAAATGATATGGCTGAATAACGTCTAAAAGAACTATATGGTAATACTTTAATCATATTTGACCCCTTTCCTTCACAGCCTCAGTTAATTGGTTGTGGCAAGCTCAAAATTTCCTGAGTACATCCAAAAAAAAAAAAACTAGGTTGGTCCTTCCAATGTTCCCATTTATATTCCTTTTCAAAAAGCATTTACTGAATACTTGCAACATGCACTAGTTGCTGATGGTAAAAAAAAAAAAATCCATTAGTTAGGCATATTCAAAATTAAAACCAAAGTCTAACGAAGATGAGAGAATCAATTTGTACTAAGAGGAGAGGAAGCAGGAACCTTAGAAGCAAGCAAATGAATAGTAGTAAGACATAATAATTCATATCCTGTTAACAATGGAGCAGAAGGTAAAATCTGGAAACCCTGAATGAGGCAGAGTACTCAAACCCCAGCGCCACCTGGAGTAATCAGCTCCCCAGCACCACAGGCCACTAAGAATGAGCACAGTCTGGACCTAGAGACTGTCACACTGAGTGAAGTCAGCGAGCCAGAGAAGGGAAAGTATGGTATGGCATCCGTTATACGTGGACTCGAAAAAGAAATTACACAAAGGAACTTACTTACAAATAGACTTAGAGAATGAAACCTATGGTTGCTGGTGGGAGGAGGAGGAGGAAGGGACAGTGAGGGAGTTGGGATGGACATGGATACACTGGTATATTTAAAATGAACAATCAACAAGGACCTACTGTACAGCACAGGGAACTCTGCTCAGTGTTATGTGGCAGCCTGGATGGGAAGGGGTTTGGGGGAGAATGGACACGTGTATATATGGCTGATCCCCTTTGCTGTTCACCAGAAACTATCACAGCATTGTTTGTTAATTGGCTATACCCCAATATCATACAAAATTACAAGTTAAAAAAGTACGCAGTTTTGGTGCCTGTTCATGAAGCTTCTTACAGAAAAAAAAAATACATTAAATTTTACAAGACCAAATATACATTTGAATAATTTCCACAAACTGTCATCAAAAAAGTCTTTGGTGTACAAAGAGTTATTGCAAATTGTCTTTTAGAAAACCTGCTTGTTTAGAACTCTTCCTTTGTGAAGGTTTTAACAAACAAGGTACTGCAGTAACACCCTGAGATGCTAACTGCTATATGTATGGTCATGACCATTTATTCCCTTGTCAAGATACAGCAGGTGTGAATTTGACCATTTGCAGAGGTGAGGGGCAGAGCAGTCAGAGATGACCTGCCGCGTCCACACAAAACCACGTCACCACTATTTCATGTTTTTTTACTGGGAAGTTGAGAACTTACCGCCCAGAAGAAACTGGCTTAACTGAACCAACGTTTTCAAACAGTTGGGCCTTTGCTGCCACACTGAAAAATAATTTCAAAATGCAAGTTTCATTAAAATCCATTAGAGAATCACGCAGCTCAAAGCGAAATTCAGAGTTAGCAGTTAACCAAACAAAAAAATGAGTTAAAAATTGTCCCCAAAATATGAACTGAATTTTAACTGTTTTAATACAGAAGTAAGTTTTAGATCTAGTTTCTAGTTCACTGAGTACCAGATGTATACAGTAGATGTACCAGTAGATACAGTAGTACCTGTATCTACTTCCTCTGGGGATTGCACTGTCTGCATTTTCTGCACCTCAGAAAACTGGGGGAGCAGAAGAAAAGGCACCTTTTATCTCCCCACTCCACTTCTGGAAGTCCTGCTATTGACTCCATGGAGCCACAAGGGAAGAGTCACATCCACAAGACAAAACAAGAGCTGCTTTGTATTCTCATAGTTAAGACAAAACAAATTCAAAAACTGTTTCATGTTATTTTTAAAATACTTGAACATACTTCCTATAAAGTGAAAAGAGAGAACTCTGAAAAAATGACCAATAAGTAAATTTGTGGATTCAAATCTTGTTTCAAAGCATGACAAGGGAAAGGCTACTACATGAAAAGTGAGACTATAGTGTAGAATGAAAAGAATTAAAACCAATGCAACCTAGTTAATTAGATAAGTTCCTATATTTACTAGAAGAGAATATATGTTTCTTTGAATGACATTTTAATGAACTAAATATTTAAAACCTACCTTATTTCTTGAATTGACAAACCCTTCTCCCAGAACTGAGTCATTTGATAATCTGCAGGATCATTTTACATCTAACGTAGAACAAACACTGTCTACAATTTAAGTTCTATTTTATCAGTAAATCACAAAATAGAAGCTCTTCTCTTTCCCTCACAGAGAATAAAGTTTATATTTTCTCATCTCCTTTTACACATTTGGCTTAAAACTCATTTCCCTTAAGGGATAGAACTATGCACACCAGGGAATAAACAAACTTACACAAAATCTGGCTAATATTGTGGGAGCTGGATTTCCAACCATGAGATAGAACATATGTGAAACTCACTCTGAAACCAAAGGTTCTTGTTAATGGGATGAATGAATGAATGTAAGATGTTGTTCCTATGGAAACAGGCTTAGTGAAATGTCTTACCGGACTTCCAGTGAATAATTAAAAGGTCAGCAACACCGCCACATTACAACTGGGCAGGGCATAAGAGGAAAAGCACAGACTCAGCTGGAGAACCCCGGGTTAGAATCCTGGCTCCGCCACTTACTAGCTGAGTGAGTGTGGACTGGCTCCCTGACTTCCCAGGATGAGTTCTCCTCATCTTTAAAACAACGTTCATTCTGCCTCCTGCAGGAGGACACTGTGGTCCTTAATAACATGTACAAGGATGCTCAGTAATAGCTCCCGCAGCATCTGGAACAGCTCAGCGAAAGTCAGAAACGTAAGAGGAAAAGGAGGAAGAATGTCCTTCTTTGGATTCTGCTTCCGAATTTACCCCGCTCCCTGCTTTCTCCCATCTGCGCCCTCACTGCTCTTGTCTACACACCCCACCCTCCTGGCCTTTCCACTTCAGGGTCGTATCCTGCTCTTAGAAGCACACTCTCTTGCCTTTCCTGCTCCCTGTTCTCCAGGAGTTGTTTGAATCAGTGAGTACTCAGGTTGGGGAGACAAATGGAGAGGAGAGGAGATCACCCCGGCTAGAAAACAGCCGTATTTCTAACGAAGAGGTAGGACTGAGGATACGGGCAGTCCAATAGCGGAGTGGTGGGTGTTTAGTTTCCAGACTCCAAACCACTATATTATACAGAAGCTTTCACGTCCTTAAGAGAAAGCCTGCTTCCAAGGAAAGTGCCTGAAGTGTGTACGAACGTTCACACCACTTGCAGAAGAGGACAGGGTCCTACAGAAGTTGGTGGTACCCACTCTACGGATGAGTGTTTCGCTGTGGGAACCCTGAGGGTTCTTTTGCACACGTTCAAGCCCTGTGTACCCACGGGAGACACAGAAAACTCCAAACAAACACCCTGACACTTACACGGAGCCGGGGCGCTGGTAGCCGTTGCTGGAGGCGGTGTCCAGCCTTAACCTCCTGCACATTTTTGGAGGCAGATCTGGGTTTGGTGCGGCTTTGGGTGTCTCTTTGGAACCTATGGAAGTTAAGCTTTGAATGGATCCACTGTAGCTCTTGTTTCCTGAAAAGAAAGCCCAAGAAAACAGGCGAGGTGCTGTTAGACAAAATAATAGCAATAACACAGTCCACAGGCGTAACAAAAGGAAGCCGTTGTCTCTGTGTCCAAATGAGAAGGCACAGAATGTTCTCCGAGCCCAGCAGTCCGTCTTTCAGGGGAGGAGATCACAATCGGAAGTAATTGCAAATACATCACCACTCAGAGAGGGAGAGGTCCAGGAAAAATGCCGCAGCACACAGGAGGTTTAAAGCTCCCAGCTCAGGGACAAAGCAGAGAAGCAGCGTTTGTGGTCTTGCTGTTCACGCCTCCCTCCTGAGTCATCAGGCTCCACAAGCCGGGAGGCGACGCAGAGACACGACATTAGCCCAAGCTCAATCCTGGCTTACCTTCGGCTGCAGAGACGGATCTGAGGGAGGAAGCCGAGGCTCTTTTCAGTCCTGAGAGCCCATAGGGCCCCTTCTTGGCCAGGTCGATGGGTGGAGACGCGTCCCCGGGACTGGTGACGGAGGTGACGCTCTGGCAGTCTGATTCCGCGTCCGTTTTGGTTGCATCTTCTCGAGAACTTGACTCGGGACTCGTGGTCCAGAGACCAAGACTCTTCTGTCCGTTGCTGGGCGATGGGGACGCAATCCAAGGGATCCCGGTGGACTTCTCCCTGGGCTGGCAGGAGGCAGGCTTCGTGGTGCTGTTCTGCTCGGAGGAGTGAGAGGAGAGGGACTCGATGCTCCCCATGGGTGTGCTGTCAGGGCTGCTGCTGTAGGAATCGCCTGGGCAGGCCAGGCAGAGACAGGAGAGTCAAGGATGGGGCCCTTCTGATCTCAACCTCCCAAATGCTCTGCAGCCACCTGACCCAACTGCAGTGCCAGACCTGGCTTAGAGAACTGTCCTCAGTTGTGCAGAAAGGCTTTAAAACATTCACCTGAACTACACTATTCAAGGGAGGCTGTCTATGTGTCCCTATGAAATCATGTTGCTTCTTGAAGCATCAGTGGGGCTGACTTGAAATCAGACAAAATGTGCTTCTGAAATAGGACTCACCAGTAGGAGAGGCAAGATGCCTTGATGATATAAGAAATCAATGGAAAGGGGGAATACTGAGACATATTCCTGCCTTCTACTTTTCTGATCCTAGGTGATTCCAAGTTACCATGTGTCTGGGTCCTCCTGGTAGAAAAGGTGCTATTAAATGTCAGCAGCTCCACAATTTTTATTTTTATCAATTTTTTTTTTTTTTTTTACAATTTTTAAAAGGAAAGCTTGTGGAAGAAAATAGGAAGGATTTCTTTCCTTTCCCTACTAAGAATATACCAACATAAGATAACTTGATGTTTAACTGGGTGTATTTTTTAATGTTTCTAAAAGTTATGGTGTAAGAAAAAACATGAGAGAAACAGTAAGGGAATATTCAAATACTGTATCTAAACAGCAATTGTGGGGAAAACTGAGGGTGGACGGAGAGGGCTGGGTGTACAAAATACAACAAAAATGGCCAAAGTTGAACTCATGCTTTGAGCTGAAGCTGCCAACCATCTTATGGTGGGGCTTGGCTCAGAATAATAAGTTAGGGATAATGTGTGGTGCAGAATCTCTTTTTATTTCCTTTCTCTCTCTTTCAGACACTTTGATACCTGAGAGATGATGCTTTAAGAACATAATGTGAAGGAAAGAAAGAAAGAAAATGACTGCTTGGGCCAGGCTCCCCGGCTTTCTTCCCGACCACTTTGACAACAGGACAAAAGCTGCTACAAAGTAGCACCGGATGTACTTAATCACAGCTACAGGAAAGGGCACTGAGCAAAAACTACTTTTTTTTTTCCCTTTGCAGCAGGAATGAATTGGCTTGTCCAAGATCTATCCTGATGGAGAACATTTAAATGTGGTGGAGAGTGCTGGTGTTGGGAGACAGCGTCAGTAAGGACATTTCCTCTTTCTACCTAATTGCCCATAAGGTGGGATACAGCTGAATTAACAAAGATGGCATCTCCCTGAGGGTGGGACACTTACTGTCGGGTTCTGCCAAACACGGAGTATACCTCCCCCTGGGCTTCCGGGAGCCAGAGGAGAGGCAGATTGCACGCGTCCTCCGGGATCCGGATCGAGACTGAGGCTGAGGAAGAGGGATGCTGGGGTCTGGGGCAGTGTGAAAAATCTACATGGAAGAAAAATGGACCGAGGTCAACAGAAGGGTGACACTGACATTTTCATCATAAAATAAGTTTTGAGTGTTATTAAATGATCTTAGAACTCTATGCTCCTGAATCAGTTGCCTGGCAAGAAATAAACTTTCTAGAGCAATTACAACTTTCTTTTCCATTTACACTGAATAATGCTTCTTCTCTGGGTTTTTTATTCTTCCCTATTCCCCAGCAGTGAAATTCAGATTTTCCAATATTTTTAAGAAATGTGTCAAATAGCAACGAATGTCTATGTCAAGACAGGCTGATTTTTTCACTGTTACAGTCACTCTTCCCCTTCATCCTGAACATAACCTGAGGGGAAGAGAACCCTGCTGTTATCATTCCCCAGCTAGCAGACCCTGGCTTCTCAGAAGGTGTTGGCATGCCCTGGCCCTGAGCTGCGAAGAATGTGACAAGCTGCAGGCAGGCGTCTGAGCATGGCTACAAGATGCAGCTGTGGACTCCAGGGATATGAAAGTACTTCCAGTCTGAGCAAGGCTCCAAGCCTATCCTACAGGCACCATAGAGCAACCGGGAAGGAAAGAGGCACCCCCATCCTCTCACAAGGACGGTGTCAGACATAAATAAATCACAGTGTTTAGACCTTCTATGGCTGAGCTCACTTAACAATCAGGTCATTTTGGTCTTCCCATTTTCTCATTTTCATAATTGTTCTAAGATCTCACTCCTAAAGAAAGCCTGCTTAGTGACTGGATATAAAGAGGATTTCAAGACTGTTCTCTGATTTTTGTCTAAAATATTAGTTCTACTGTATAATGAGAATCTAATTCAAAAGAGATAAAAAAGTTACAACAGACTTAACCATAAAGTGATTATAAAGTATTTTCTGAATACTGAGTAAAAACTTAATTTTGT
Organism: Bos mutus; assembly: GCF_027580195.1. Classification (NCBI taxonomy): domain Eukaryota; kingdom Metazoa; phylum Chordata; class Mammalia; order Artiodactyla; family Bovidae; genus Bos; species Bos mutus. The sequence continues at coordinate 71,923,256 of NC_091631.1, read as the reverse complement.
AAATACTAAGGAAGAAAATCTTGACAAGCAAATGATGTAGAAAGAAGGGAAACCATCCACCTGGAGGATTTTGAGAAGTATGTAAAAACTGAATAAGAAAAAAAGAAAAGAAAAGTCTGCATAAATAATTTATACAAAATTTATAAGACTGACACCATATAGGAACCCAAGAGCACAATGAGATCATAGATGATTCAAGTGCAAAATTGCTTCTTAGAAACAAGATAACAAAATGTTATACTTCCACGTGCAAATTCAGCCTACCTTTTCATAGTGCTCTATCAGAATTTCAACCACAATGTTCTGAAACTTAATATTCATCATGGCAGCCACAGTTTCTTCCTGTGCTCTCATTAGAGTTGGACCAAATATAACACCAAGGTTTGAGACCGTCATGAGATTTTGTTGACTATGTAGGGACACTCTGCAAATAAAAGCAACAAATATATTTTAAGTTATATGTTTAATAATTATGGAATGTTCTCATCTACCAAATAATGGTAAGATGTAAATATGATACATTTTATGTATGTATGATACATAAAGATGTAAATATGATACATAAGATGTAAATATGCCATTACAGACTAAATTTCTCAGTCAGGTTCAGCCACTACCAGCTGGCATTAGAGGGGTATAGTATAAATAGATGTAAAAAGTTAATAAACATGAGCGCAATAAAACATAATTACTAAGGTTAATCTCTTAAAGGAAAAAAAAATCTTGTTTTCTTAAATCAAGTACAATTGCCCCCGGGAAACTACCAGCTGTTTGGCAAGCCCTATGGTAGTATACTCTAAATGGGTAGTATACCCATTTAGAACAAATGGGTAAGAGTAAACTGGTTGTGATTATATTTGGACTTACCAAACACATTATTAAGAAACTACTATTAAACATTTTCACAGACAATACTGTACTTAATTTTCGAAAAAGTCAGTTTTTCCTACTGTACAGATTTTAAAACAAGAAGCTCCTAAAGTAAGCATGATGTACCCGAGGTCATAGCAAATTAGGGACACAGAGTTTTGTTTCAAGTTAGATCTCCTGACTACAAGTCAAGAGTCCCTGAGCTCCCCATGTCAGATGACTGATCAGGGCATGTTCCCATCCTGTCTTCCATCTATCCATCCACCCATCCATCCATCCATCTCCCACTTCCCTGAGGGCCTCCCAAGTGCTCAGTACTGTGTTAGGCAAACAGCAAGACAAGGAGATCTGGAAGCATTAGTACTGGCTGGAAAATAAAGAGTCTCTGTATTACTGACCTTAGCAAAGTAATCCCAGTGAACTCTCAAAAACAACTTTGACTAGTTAACTAATTAATTTGGAGACTGGATGCATTCTTAAGCATTACTGACCTTAGCAAAGTAATCCCAGTGAACTCTCAAAAACAACTTTGACTAGTTAACTAATTAATTTGGAGACTGGATGCATTCTTAAGCGGTAACCTAATTTTATTTAACCAATCTTCTAGGGTAACCACTGCCTTTTCTATCTTACTCCCAGTGGAGCTGTGAGGATGAAAAATTCTAGTTAGGAGCACAACACAAGATAATGTTTATATATGACTGAGTATGCACACTAACTCCATTCTAGAAGCAAAAGTAAAATTTTATGAGGAATCCAGGATTCTGGATTATTCACCCAACATTTGATGTAGGGCAGGAAGAGCCGACTATCCCATTGACTGAATTTACCCCTTGTGCCCAAGACAGCGTTAGCTAAGAAGATTCTTGGTTAGCATAAGAAGAATTTCATTCTAAGTTTCCTTTTAATGCAACCAAATATTATAAATTAATTGTTTAATAAGTATTAGCCTAATACATCATCTGTAAAGGCAGTGGGCCTGTCTGGATTTAAAGCTTGGGTCCTTCCAATGTGGAAGCTGGGTGCAACCAGCCTTGTTATTTAATCTCTCTTAAGGCTTCAGTTCCCTCATCTGTAAAGTATAAGAATAATAACCCTGATAGCAGCGTTGAGAAAATTAAATAAAATGAGTTAAATAAAATATGATCTTAAAATAATATTCTTCTCTGTAATTAAATTGGCTCTGGGTATTCTTGCTAAAAAGTAAGAGTGCCTGGTAGTATACATAACCTAGAATAAGATTAATATGAAGCTCATTGGGAATAAATTTAGAAATCATAAAAAAAAAATTGCTCTATTTTGAAAATCAAGTTGATAACCACATTCTTCGGAAGATGAAATAATTTGATCACCATATTCCTCTTCACTGAATTTCCCTTCTGCTGGGCTAGTCAGCTGATATAGATTCTTATCATCCCACGTTTCAGCCAGTTCTGCACTCCACCCCATCCACTTGTATATGAAGCACATTCTGAACTGCACTTTTAAAAATGTAAAGTTTAAGTCATAGAGGAGACCACATAAGGCCTTGTCTTAAAGACAATGCATTCTCAGAAAGAAGTCAATGATTTATACCATGTTTCAGAGCTAGTTACTGGGGATTTGTAATCAGTCATTGGTCCTTTAGGCCAGTGAGCAATCTAGGTCATTGATTTTAAATTCCCCTAAGTCAATAAGGTGGCCAGGGACCAAGATTGTTATCAGTTGCTACTAGTTTACTTAAGCAAACTACTAATGCCTGCCTGGATGAAGCACAAGTTGCAATCATGATTGCTGGGAGAAATATCAACAATCTCAGACATGCAGATAACATCACTCTAACAGCAGAAAGTAAAGGGGAACTAAAGGGGCCTCTTGATGAGGGTGAAAGAGGAAAGTGAAAAAGCTGGCTTGAAACTCAATATTCAAAAAAATAAGATCATGGCATGTGGTCCCATCACTTAATGGCAAATAGAAGGGGAAAAGGTGGAAGGGATGACAGATTTTCTTTTCCTGGGCTCCAAAATCACTGTGGACAGTGACTGCAGCCATGAAATTAAAGGACACTTGCTCCTTGGAAGGTAAGTTATGACAAACCTAGACAGCATATTAAAAAGCAGAGATACTACTTTGCCCACAAAGGTCCATATGGTCAAAGCTATGGTTTTTCCAGTAATCATGTATAGATGTGAGTTGGACCATAGAGAAGGCTGAGCACTGAAGAATTTATGCGTTCAAACCGTGCTATTGGAAAAGACTCTTGAGAGTCCTTTGGACTGCAAGGAGATCAAACTAGTCAATCCTCAGGGAAATCAACCCTGAATATTCATTGGAAGGACTGATGCTGAAGCTGAAACTCCAATACTTTGGCCACCTGATGTGAAGAGCCACATCACTGGAAAAGACCCTGATCATGGGAAAGATTAAAGGCAAAAGGAGAAGGAGGCAGCAGAGGATGAGATGGCTGGATACCATCACTGACTCAACAGATAAGAATTTGAGCAAACTCTGGGACACAGTAGAACACAGAGCAAAGAGTTGGACCTGACTTAGTGAATGAACCACGAGAAGAATTAAGTAAGTCATTGGTGATGTGAGCACACATTCTACTGCTGCTGCTCAAAGGAGACTGACATTTTTAGGTTCAGCTAGGAATGGTGGTGAAGGTTGGGCAGAAGAATTTTCAGTACTCTTTAGTGGCTAGATATACTCTTTCTATTTCCTGTATTACAGTCACAATTAAAGGTGAAGCTTGTGTTCATCTAACATTCTGGATAATTAAGGAAAAATATTTTATGTGACACTCATGAAGCTTTTAAAGTGTATTTTAAAAGGCTTTGCTAAAAAATTAGCTTAAATGTAGCAAGAGAATGCCCACTAAATGTTGTATGGTTAAGTTTCAAGAAAAGGACACACAACTCAAAAACATAATTCAAGACTATGTAATTCAGACCAAGGATAGTGTGTCCCTGTTCATTAGCTAAATGCCGACAAGGGCAATCGTTAACAATGAACTTGAAATGAAATCATTCCTAGTGGATTTCCTTCTTATTTCAAGGAGGGCCAACTCATATTATCTTAAATCCTGCAAGTTAAGATGAGACTGATTAATATAGAGCACAGTTTCAAATGTGCATGGCTCAAATTAGCATAAATTGGGTTACTACTTGTAGCAAACAAGGAAGGATTAATCATTTGTGAATTGCAGTACTCATTAAGATAAAAACTGTTCCCATTTGTAAATGAGACTATAAGGGGATTCTTAAGTTTAAAACCTGAATTTGGATTTTTGTTTCTAGCAGCATGGTAGCTGAACTGAAACCTCTGAATTAAATGTGTGTGTGTGAATCAAGATAGATCTGTTATGGCTAATGCTAAGTGTCAAATTTGCTAGGCTGCAGTACTCCAATATTTGGTCAAACATAATTCTAGATGTTTCTGTGAAGGCATTTTTAGATGACATTAACATTTAAATAAGTAGGCTTTGAGTAAAGCAGACTACCATCCATTACCTGGGTGGGCCTCATCTAAACATTAGTTTAGGGTCTTAAGAGAAAAAGACTGAGGTCCCCGAGGAAGAGGGTATTCTGCCTCCAGACTGCCTGGATTTGGACCATGATATCAACTTCTCTGGGTCTCCAGCCTGCCTTGAAATCAGCCTCCACAATTGTGCAGCCAATTCCTTGGAACTAACCAGTCTCTCTTACATATATACATATGTATACACAGACACACATATGACAACCTATTAGTTCTGTTCTCTGAAGAAACTTGATTAATACAATATTTATCAAAACTTTTAAATACATAAGAGTCAAAAAGATCTTCAGAAACCAAAGACACTAGGAATCTGGGGAAGGAAGCTAATGTTCCAGTGGCATGTTGACCTGGTAGAACCTGGTGACCCTAATAAAACAGAGACCTGGTCTTCAAACTTCAGGCTTACCATGCATCTAAAAGAACTGGGAAAGGACTATATACTCCTTCACATATTTTTAAGTTGACATTTCATTATAACAGTTGCAGGGATATAATTATTTGCATGTCATAAACACACAGATACACACACACACATAGATTATATCTTAAAAATAAACTGCCGCATCATTTTTCAACCAATTAAATGGACTCTGATTACAGTAGCAAAGTTACAGCTCTATCACCCCCTTTAAAAGACACGAATATACTCAAGTTTAACAGATGAACAAGTAAGTGAGCAATCTAAGTCAGAGAATTACTTGACCAGGTGCTTTATCAAGATGTCCAGCATCTCTCTGTTTTTCTCGGGCAGCTTGTGCACCAGGGCATGTACAGCCTCCACCCGGTAGTTCTGGTCATCAGACTCTGTAACATAAAAAAAGGTTGCGAATATTCAAATTCTAATCATATAAACATTAATAATTTAAACATAATAACCACTTCCATCTGTCATGCCTTATAAGCAGTGCTTCACATGGTAAGTATTATCACTATTATTTCCTAAGGTTAGAGTCACTGGGTAACTTGTCCATGATCTGCAATCACTAAATAGAGAAGAACTCAGTTCTATCCAATCCAGACCTATGCTCTTAGCCTCTGAACTGTATACTTCTATACAATCATAACTCATTTCCTCTGGCTTTGTTACAAAAGGAGAGAATAAAGCTTTTAGTAATATGAGTGATGGCAGTAGTTGTTACAACTGGTCTAATGTGCCAGATACCACAATACACTTTATCACTTTGAAATCTCTGAGTGACTCTATCAAACCAGAGGAAGGAGGTACTCTTTTCTAAATTTTATAGGTTAAAAGACGGCAGAGAGTTATTTTTCTCAGGTGTCAGGATAATTGCACAACCAAAGGCCTAGTAGATTTTAAGCCCGTGCTGACCATGGTATACCTGAAAAAAAAAAAAAAATCATCTCAAGCAGATTCAGTCTGCAAGGAAAAAGCCAAGAGGCTGAAAAGTTGGCTAGAGAAACTTGTAATGCTTCAGAAAAAGGAATCTATTTAACAGTCTTTTACTACAATAAACAAATTCTAGGGTGACTGCCCACCCTGCCAAGCCCTTTCTCCAGAAAGTGCCCACTGCACAGGGTTTATAAATGGGACCTTCATCTCTTCCGGGCACAGCTATCTGCATACGAGGTGAGGAAAGGGCCTGGTTTTCATCAGGCTAAACATGAAGTCTCTCCCAGGAGTTGGAATGGAGACACCAAAACTCTGATCTGTCTGCTGGATTCGTGCAAAGGCAGATCATGTAAAACAAGGCAGACCATCACCAAATGTGCTTCCAAGTGGAGAAAAATCTGTCTGCAAATGAGGTAGATATGCAGCAGAGAAAAAAAATGAGAGACATCTGAAAAGAGCTGGGAGGGTGGATTGGAAACATCTGTTCCCAACTTTGTGGTTCCTGGGTGCAGACCACAGTAGGCAGGACCCATTCTCTGCCAAGGAGTTCTGACAGACTCCCCTTAGACTCTGAGTAACTTGCCCTTTCTTCCTGAGCTAAATTTCTCTTGCTTGAAGCCAAATGATACCTATTTCTATTGACCAGACAGAAGATGGATTCTTATACATGAGATGTGCTTTAATTATCATGGTAGTGAATAATAATATGGAGAAGGCAGTGGCACCCCACTCCAGCACTCTTGCCTGGAAAATCCCATGGATGGAGGAGCCTGGTAGGCTGCAGTCCATGGGGTCGCTAGGAGTCGGACACGACTGAGCGACTTCACTTTCACTTTTCACTTTCATGCAATGGAGAAGGAAATGGTAACCCACTCCAGTATTCTTGCCTGGAGAATCCCAGGGACGGGGGAGCCTGTTGGGCTGCCGTCTATGGGGTTGCACAGAGTCGGACGTGACTGACGCGACTTAGCAGCAGCAGCAGTGAATAATATGATCACTATTTGCCACAAAAGTGAAGAAAAAAAATCTTGTGACCAAATGTTGGCAGCAAAACAACCAGCTCACTGAGCCATTCTAGCTAACTGGATCAAACACATTTGTTATAAGATGAATTTCTTGTAACAAAGTGTTCTAGGTTAAGAGTCAAAAAACCTGGCTTGTAGTCTTGATATTGCTTTGAATTTACTAGTGTCCTGGACAAAGTCACTTGCCCCCTCTGGGTCGTGATTTCATCATTAATAAAATGAGGTTGGATTATGTACTTTCTAAGGTCTCATTGTTCTTACAAGGATGGATTTCTACAAAGAGGAAGTAGAGTGCAGAGCCTTCAGGAGAAAGCTAAATGGTATAGACGTTCATGAGATCATGTGGTCAGTCACGCATGCAGGGCTGCACATCAAGGCCATTCAGCTTTATCTGACACTTTTAGCAGCAGGTAACACCTCCTGTGACATTACAATGTATGGTAATAAACTAATGCAGTTGATTTCTTTCTTGGATTGTGAAAAATACTCTTATTACAGTCATATCTCAAATATCTTAACAATGAAATGCCAACTCTTAACTGTTACAACTTGAGACTGGCTCAGATGGCGACCTGGCCCTTGAGCCCAACGTTTTATACAACTCTAATTGCTCAGGTTACATGACTGTCACTGGCCCCCTCCCCTGCTCCCCACAATTTTGAATTAAACCTGTTTAATTCATATAACATTAAGGCAGTCACAGATCTAAAGAAACAATATAGATATCTGATAAGTTTGTGAGTGTGTGTGTGCTCAGTCATGTCTGACTCTTTGCAACCCCATGGACTGTAGCCCGCCAGGCTCCTCTGTCCATGGAATTTTCCAGGTAAGAAAACTGGAGTACTGGGTAGCCATTCCCTAGTCTAAGGGATCTTCCTCACCCAGGGATTCAACCTGCATCTCCTGCACTGGCAGGCAGACTCTTTACCACTGCAGCATCCGATCATCTTCAATAAATATAATAAGAGAGAAAAGGTATTGTTGCCTGCCAAAAATAGCTGACTCTTTCTCCAGATTTAGGAACAAAGCATGTGAGCACAGTGGAGGCAGGGGCATAACTGATTGTACCTCTTTGTGGTCTTGTTTATTTAACCATGAAGTCGCTCTTGTAAGAAACTGACATTCATTAATCAAGGAAAATGTAATTTGAGTAATTAATTCCTCACAGCTCTTTCTAATCACACCATATATGCCACCCCAAAGAGTCTTACTAAGTAACAAAGTATTTTAGTTCATTCTGTGACTTCTCATAACCATATTGTAAACTACTAAGTTATGAGAATGACAATTTCTTAAGCCATAGGTAGGAAAATGTTAACTAGCAGGTTTAAACTTACAACCTCTGGCAATGGCACCCCACTCCAATACTCTTGCCTGGAAAATCCCATGGACGGAGGAGCCTGGTGAGCTGCAGTCCATGGGGTCGCTAAGAGTCGGACACGACTGAGCGACTTCACTTTCACTTTTCACTTTCATGCATTGGAGAAGGAAATGGCAACCCACTCCAGTATTCTTGCCTGGAGAATCCCAGGGATGGGGGAGCCTGGTGGGCTGCCGTCTCTGGGGTTGCACAGAGTCGGAAACGACTGAAGTGACTTAGCAGCAACAGCATAAAACCACATCAATTACAATGCATCCAATGGAAATATACTTACTAACAGCAACAATAAAATCTTTGTGTAATTTGTAAGTCATCAGTGGTTCTGCAAGGCACCTGCAAGAGAGAATGAAGCAGATTTTAGAAGAGCAGTTACCTTCTGATTTCCCTTGAACTTTCAGTGCTTCTGTGAGAACTGGGTGACTACATGTACAATAAAGTCCTACCAGGGAGTCGACAAGTAGCTCTAAAATACAGACCTCAAAGACACCCATGTCCTGAGCACTTCTTGCTGTCACTGTATTAAAATAGGAGAGGCTGGGGAATTATTTTTTAATACTTTGTGAGAACTACTGGACTACAGGAACAAAATCACTCTCAGATATGGGGCCAATAGTTTCTGTTTTTTTTTTTTTAATTTGCAATTCAGCTTGTGATGTTTTATAAAAAAATATATGAAGACCTGAATCTGAATCTAATATGAAACAGAAAGTATTATTTAGCACTCATAAACTCTGGCAAAGTTTACTGTTTGAAACAAGCACGTATAACTCCCAGAACACTGAACGTGACTGTGCCCACTCTGCCAGTCCACCTCAAGTGCACGAGCTGTGCTGAGGAGGGAAGAGGACCCCACGGGGCTCCCTGCGGCCCACGGTGCCAGCCCACAGGGGCGACCGAGAGACCGCAGCAGAGCAGCAGCAGGCAGGCCCACCTCACCTGAGGTAGTTTTTCAGTCCACTTGTTATTGTCTTATTATCCCACAGTTCAATATCAATGTCCATGTCAGGGGGGGACTTGGGAGCTGAAAAGAATTAACGCAAGATGTTTAAACTGTGCAATTCGAAATATCACGAGCACCATTAAGAAGATGGACGCAGACAAAAGTAGATCAAAGAGAGAGGCATGTATTTTTTAGAAGGCCAGTGGAGTTAACTTTCAGACTGTTGTTTGCCTGAGTTGGTGCAAAGCTCATTCTGACAATGAACCTCAAAGATTTCTTATGGAATGCAGTTTCTTAAATCAGATGTTTGCTAATTGCTAACATCACAGCACACTTACCAAGTGCTGGGCGTGCTTCTCAGTGCTTTATATGGGTTAACGTATCAGATTCTTATAATTCAATGAGCCTCCTCTATAAACGAGGAGGTGAAGGCACAGAGGGGTTAAGCAAATTACCCAAGGCCACAGAACTTTAAACTGGCTGAATCAAGAGTCCAGTTCAGGCCATCTGAATCCCAGCACCCATAAATCTTACTGTACCTCAAGCTAATCAAAGAATACTTGAGGAAAAATTCAACATTATAAAAAGGGCCCCTTTACAAATTCTGATGGTCATCTATAATAATGGACATTAAAAATGAATACAAATATTAATTTTAGATATGACTTGAAAATACTCAAAGACAAGCAATAATCTATATCTCAAAAAAGCCTATGGTTTTACTTTTCTATAATAATGTAAAAGTTAAGTAACGGGCTTCAGCCAAAACTTACAAAATGTGGTATTCATGAGTTTCTGCACTTTGGAATTCACTCCTCCTATTCGGTAGAGACCTAAAATGGTGATGCCTAGTGAGAAGGAAAAAAATCACAAGAAAACGGCATAAGACACAAGTTCCAAGCACAGAATGTTAAAAACTCAGATATATGCCTACATAAAATCTGGAAGGTATGCATCCAATTTTACAGTCTAACTTTAGCAGACCTACCCTGGAAATATTCATCAGACATATATTTCTTAGAGCAGACAATGAACAGTGATTTGAAAGTCTATGAAGAGCTTCAAAATGGCAAAGTACAGCTGTCTATTCACCACTACCTGAATATAAAAAACCATCCAAGATGAGAAAAAATGATCAGTATTTCTCATATTATGTTTCCTCAATCATGGAGTCCTATGTGTTGAACGGATGTTGAACAGTTGGATGGAATTGCTAACTTCACTTTAAAGGTGAGGATGGGATTGACATATACACACTTCTATGTAAAAAAGAGATAACTAATAAGGACTTACTGTATAGCATAGGCAATTCTACTAAATAGTCCATAATTGTCTATTTGGGTTAAGAATCTAAAATGTGGTAGATATATGAATGTGTAAAACTGATTCACTCTGCTATACACCTGAAATTTACAACATTGTAAATCAACTATACCCCCCAAAAAATTAAACAGAAATAAAGGTGAGCAGACAGATTCAGAGATTTTAAGGAAATGACTTGACTTCTCAAAACTTAAATGGCAGCACCAAACTTTGAATCTAAGTTTAAAGAATTCCAAAGCCCGATAGGAGGTTTTGCTTTAGGCAAGTTTTCCTGGAAGTAAAAGGCCACTAGAGTGGACTTCAGGACAGAGGTTATGACTAGAATGAAGACAGGTGCTGAATTTGTGACGGTGATGAAAATTACTGTGAGATATAATGCAGGGAAGGAGGAGAGCTGAATTCAAACTGCTCGGGAGTCTTACTTCCTACAGCTTGGAAAAAAATAATAATATCGGTCCGTCAAAGTAAAGTGAGGCTATATCATGAAACTTCATGAAAAAGAAGTATGTTTGTAGTATGATTTTGGCAAACTGAAGTTCAAAGTACAGCTATTTACATGTTTGTGTAATTTATAAATCATATGTTTCTTAAAATTAAGCTCCTATTGATAGCAAAGTACATCCTGATTTCTGAGCAGTTTCTATGTAAGAAGGGACCAACACTACAGTAACGGTGTACCCATCAGGCAGCACTGACCTCTCGTTTCCACAGCTTGGATGCATTTTCTCACGAAGTTGAACCCTGCTTCATTTAAGTACACTGAAAATAAAAGAAAACCATATTAAGTGTTTATGATGAACTAACAGTACTGCTTCAGTCGGCTCTACTGTTTCAGAGCTTGATGGCAGATAGGTTGTTACTGAATTTATCAAATATTTTGGTTAGCATTTGATTTTTTATTTGGGGGTAGAAGTGAAAGAGGGAGGTTCATATTCACGAATGTTTTTATATCAACTCGGTTCATTAGAAACACAGATCTTTCACCGAAAGTAATATGTAAAATTGAGCCCATCCGTTTCCCCTAAAATTAGCATTATCCTTTACTATATATTTTTATGGATGATAGAAGCAAATACAATAAAAATAAACTTTTACTGTGTGTTAATAATTATACTACAGAGGTATTCATGTGTTTTTCCCATGAGATTCTCCAAACAACATTATGAGGTATAGATAAAGTACTGCAATCTTTAGGTGATTTACCAAGTTGCTGAAAACTGCTTTTTTTTGTTCTAAGGTCTAGAGCCACATTTTAACTCAGGTCTCCTGAATTCTATGTACTATTCTATTTCATTTCATATCATATTCAAAATAGTTCAAAATATGCATAGTAAGTCCACTAAAAATCCTCTCAAAGATCCTCCATTGAAGTGAAGTGAAGTTGCTCAGTCGTGCTCGACTCTTTGCGACCCCATGGACTATAGCCTACCGGGACCCTCTGTCCATGGGATTTTCCAGGCAAGAATACTGGAGTGGGCTGCCATTTCCTTCTCCAGGGGAACTTCCCAACCCAGGGATCGAACCTGGGTCTCCCGCATTGTAGGCAGACACTTTTACCGTCTGAGCCATAAAAATCCTCTCAAAGATCCTCCATTACAAAACTGCAATTTATTTTCATTGCTTTTTGACAGTTTTTCCTAAGGTTTAGAAGTCAAATAAAATTAGACTACTTGTTTAAGGAGAAAGGATTTAAAAATACCAAATAATAACCCACAGGGAAAATTCAAAAAGTTTTGATACTGTAATACAAATTTTTACCAAATATATTGACTATATGATATCTCTTTAATATTCCCAAATAATAATTTATGAAGACAAAGACAAACCATTAAAAAATTAAAACTGGTTTCCATTTAAAAATGGTGGATTAAACACATACAGGTAATGACATAGATCCACAAAAAATATAGATTTAGAAAATTAGGCTAGAAAAAGGTGCCAGGAAAGATGAAAAACTTTGAAGAAATCCTGGGCATAGAAAATCACTGAAACTGAACTGACTGAAAATCTGAGATGAGAAATGAGAAACTGAAAAACTAGAGGGACTACACTGAGATGTCACCTCACACCGATCAGAATGGCCATCACACACACACACCAACAAAACAAAGAACAAATGTTGGCAAGGATGTGGAAAACAACAGGACCCGTGTACGCTGTTGGGAATATGAACTGGTGCAGCCACAGTGAAAAACAGTATAGAGGTTTCTCAAAAAAGGCAAAAATAGAACTACCATGTAACCCAGCAATTCTACTCCTAGGGGGAATTAAAAACCAAAACACGGAACACTAATTCTAAAAGATACGTGCTGATGTATGGCAAAAACCATCATAATATTGCAAAATAATTGTCAAGATGTGAAAGAATAAACTGTGTTGGCCAAAATAACCCTGCGTTTTTGTTTTATTGCCTTTGAACATCCTTTGCTATTGCCTGAACCAGTATACGGAAGTTCTGGGATAGACATAATGCTCAGCTTTCCTTAGAGCCAGGTGAACCTGGGGTTGGATCTCAACTCCATGGCTTTATGATGGAAGTGTGCCTATGAACCTTTATGAACACTATCCTTTCATCTAAGAGGAATGGGATGGGGAGGGAGGTGGGAGGGGGGTTCAGGATGGGGAACACATGTACACCCATGGCGGATTCATGTCAATGTATGGCAAAACCAATACAATATTGTAAAGTAAAAAAAAAAATAAATAAAGCTGAGATTAAAAAAATAAAGAAAGAAAGAAAAAGAGGGACTAGGTAAAATAAATAAATAAATAAAAATGAGGGAAATCACACTACATATCTTAGAGGGTTGCAGTAAGATGAAGACAAAACCATATGAACTACTGAAGAGCAACAAGCATGGAATAAATAAAATTAGATGCTCGATTCCTTCTTCATGTGCTCCTATGCACACATCACAGAAACAGAAGAAATGATAAACAGCAACAAAAAAAGTCAACCACTAGTGCTAAGCAGAAGAAACAGACAATAGTTACTCTCCCACTTAGTAACTGTATTACTGGGGATAGTTTTGATTCTTTCTCTATCTCATTTTCCTCTTCCATAAAATAAGGATAATAATAATACTGTCTACATAGGGCTATTCCTAGATGAAATATGTTAACATTTGCAAATCTCCTAGAAGAGTACTGAGAATATAGTGCTACAGAGTGTTGGCTCTTACCATCATCATCATTGTTATTGACTAGAGGAGAATGTAAAATTTAAATATGCAAATCACATGAACAAGGCATTCTTTGGGAATATGCAAATCACATGAACAAGGCATTCTTTGGGCAGGGATGAAGTCACTGGGGATTGAGGTACTATCTGCTTGGAGCATTATTCTTCAAAGAGGCATCAGTTCAGTTTGCTGGTTCAGTCATGTCCCCACGGACTGCAGCACAACAGGCCTCCCTGTCCACCACCAACTCCCGGAGCTCGCTCAAACTGAAGTCCATTGAGTCGGTGATGCCATCCAACCATCTCATCCTCTGTCGTCCCCTTCTCCTCCCGCCTTCAGTCTTTCCCAGCATCAGGGTCTTTTCCAATGCGTCAGTTCTTCACATCAGGTGGCCAAAATATTGGAGTTTCAGCGTCAGCATCAGATCTTCCAATAAATATTCAGGACTGATTTCCTTTAGGATTGACTGGCTTGATCTCCTTGCAGTCCAAGGGACTCTCAAGAGTCTTCTCCAACACCACAGTTCAAAAGCATCAATTCTTTGGTGCTCAGCTTTCTTTATGTTCCAACTCTCACATCCGTACATGACTACTGGAAAAATCATAGCTTTGACTATATGGACCTTTGTCAGTAAAGTAATGTCTGCTTTTTAACAATCTGTCTAGGTTGGTCATAGCTTTTCTTCCAAGGAGCAAGTGTCTTTTAATTTCATGGCTAGAGTCACTATCTGCAGTGATTTTGGAGCCCAAGAAAATAAAGTCTCTCACTTGGTTCCATTGTTTTTCCATTTATTTGTCATGAAATGAAGGGACTGGATGCCATGATCTTAATTTTTTGGAATCTTGAGTTTTAAGCCAGCTTTTTCACTCTCCTCTTTTACTTTCATAAAGAGGTTCTTTAGTTCCTCTTCGCTTTCTGCCATAAGAGTGGTGACATCTGGTATCTGAGGTTACCGATATTTCTCCCGGCAATCTTGATTCAGGCTTGTGTGCTTCTCATGATGTACTCTTCATAGAAGTTAAATAAGCAGGGTGACAATACACAGCCTTGACACACTCCTTTCCCAATTTGGAACCAGTCTGTTTTCCATGTTCAGTTCTAACTGTTGCTTCTTGATCTGCACACAGATGTCTTAGGAGGCAGGTAAGGTGGTCTGATATTTCCATCTCTTTACAAATTTCCCAGTTTGTTTTGATCTACACAGTCAAAGGCTTTGGCGTAATCAATAAAGCAGAGGTAGATGTTTTTCTGAATTCTCTTGCTTTTTTGATAATCCAATGGATGTTGGGAATTTGGTCTCTGGTTTCTCTGCCTCTTCTAAATCCAGCTTGAACATCTGGAAGTTTATGGTTCATGTACTATTGAAGCCTGACTTGGAGAATTTTGAGCATTACTTTGCTAGTGAGTGAGTTGAGTGCAATTGTGTGGTAGTGTGAGCATTCTTTGGCATTGCCTTTCTTTGGGATTGGAATGAAAACTGACCTTTTCCAGTCCTGTGGCCACTGCTGAGTTTTCCAAATTTGCTGGCATATTGAGTGCAGCACTTTCACAGCATCATCTTTTAGGATTTGAAATAGCTCAACTGGGATTGCATCACCTCCACTAACTTTGTTTGTAGTGATGCTTCCTAAGGCCCACTTGACTTCACATTCTAGGATGTCTGGCTCTAGGTGAGTGGTCATACCATCGTGGTTATCTGAGTCATGAAGATCTTTGTTATATAGTTCTCCTGTGTATTCTGTCACCTCCTCTTAATATCTTCTGCTTCTGTTAGGACCATAGGACTTAAAGGACCATGTTTCTGTCCTTTATTGTGCCCATTTTTGCATGAAATATTCCCTTGGTATCTCTAATTTTCTTGAAGAGATCTCTAGTCTTTCCCATTCTATTGCTTTCCTCTATTTCTTTGCAGTGTTCACTGAGGAAAGCTTTCTTATCTCTCCTTGCTATTCCTTGGAACTCTGTATTCAAATGGGTATATCTTTCCTTTTCTCCATTGCCTTTAGCTTCTCTTCTTTTCTCAGCTATTTGTAAGGCCTCCTCAGACAACCATTTTGCCTTTTTGCATTTCTTTTTCTTGGGGATGGTCTTGATCACTGCCTCTGTACAATGTCATGAACCTCCATCCATAGTTCTTCAAGCACTCTATCAGATCTAACTCCTTGAATCTATTTGTCACTTTCATTGTATACTGTAAGGTATTTGTTTTAGGTCATGCCTCGATGTTCTAGTGGTTTTCTCTACTTTTTTCATTTGAATCAGAATTTTCAATAAGGAGTTCATGATCTGAGCCACAGTAGGCTCCTGGTCTTGTTTTTGCTGACTGTATAGATCTTCTCCATCTTTGGCTGCAAGGAATATAATCAATCTGATTCCAGTGTTGACCATCTGATGATGTCCATGTGAAGCGTCTTCTCTTGTGTTGTTGGAAGAGGGTGTTTACTATAAATAACAATGATCAGACACATCCTCTCATTGGAACTAAACAGATTACAGTAGCTTGGGTCTACCGTTCACCTATATTTGTTGCCCCTTCCTGTAGGATGGTTGTGTTTCTTGGCTCTCACTAAGACAGTTTGGTCATATGCTATATACTAGCCAATGAAACATGCACAGAAGTGACAGACATCATCATCCACCAATCAGGAAGAACTGATAAGTAGGAGCTTGACATTTCCTAGTCCCCTCTGGCACAAGATCATCAATGTTAGAGAGACAAGGTACTCCATAAGCTTGGATTTTAGAGTAAAAACTATAAATAAGAGAATCACAGCATGATCAAGACATGAACCTTCACTGTGGTAAGTCTCTCAACCACAGCATAACCTGGTGTTTCTGATTTAATTATATATAACTTCAACAGTTTTCTACTCAAAAAGGACTAAATGAAAGAAAGCCAATCCCACACTCTTAGCTTTTACTTGCTTAACTGGAATGTAGCAGAGGATTTTTGGCTACTGACTTGCCAATTCCTATAAAAAGACATCAAAAGGCAATAATAGCAGTACCCATTGATGGCTGCCTTACAAACTACTACTCTTGCCTTCACACAAGAATTCAGCAGTTTCTGCTGAATCTGAGGAGAAGAAGATGATATGGATTAAACATGCTCCAGAATCCTCTGTCTCCCAGTGACTGATGTAGGAGGAAGTCCCAGGGAAGTTCCTCTCTTACTTCCCACTTCTGAGGGAAGTAAGGGAGGAACACATTCTGTAAAGGAATCCTTTCAATCTTCCAAAGCCATGTAGGCTATATTCCACTTAGTATGCTAGTGCTAAAGAGAATTCAACAAAAATAGGTCTCTATAGCTTATAAAAGTCCTTATGCAGGACTTCCCTGGTGGCTCAGAACGGTAAAGCGTCTGTCTACAATGCAGGAGACCCGGGTTCAATCCCCGGGTTGGGAAGACCCGCTGGAGAAGGAAATGGCAATCCACTCCAGTACTATTGCCTGGAAAATCCCATGGACAGAGGAGCCTGGTAGGCTACAGTCCATGGAGTCGCAAAGAGTCGGACACGACTGAGCGAGTTCACTTCACTTCTATAGCTTACAAAAGAAAGACTGGGAACTCTTCAGTGTTCAAATGAAAAAACTCAGTGTAAGGGGTTCTTCCTAAGTATGACCACAGCAATGAAGGCTGATAATTTATACTAACTTTTCTTTAGTGGAGGGCAAGTATTCCTGTTGCAGCACTAGAGAGGGGAGTACAGCTGTCTGTATGAAACATGGACTGCTCAAAGCCTCCCAGAGCAGGCACCCAAGAAATGCTTGCTGATCACTGGCTGGCTAGTTACCAGTTTGTAGCTGACTTGCTCAAGTACCCTCTGGCTTCTACAAGGGTTAGAGCTTATTAGCCAACAGAAGCTGCTTTGGTCAACTCTGCAGGATTCTTGCCCCAGCACTGTATCTCTCTGTGAAGACCAGGGTTAGGCAGAATACAACTATCACAAATTTCCAGGATTTGAAATCCTATAGTATTAATAATACTCGGCCTTTAGGGCTAAAGCAGAAGATAGGCTAACTTAAAGAACTCAATTTATTCAATCAAAACTTAAAGAGAAACATTATTATTTTTCCCCTGATAACTAATGAAGGCTCAAGTTTTTACTGAAATCCAAGTAAAGTTTTCAAAAGGCAGTTTAGCAAAACAAAAAGCTATTAATCTCAACAGAATTCCAAAAGCCATGAGAAAAAGAATAGTCTTCCATGCAGCTAAAAAGTAAAAGTCCTTGTATCTTCAATTTCCTAGTAATTAAAAACCCAGCATGTCCTTACAGATGTAATCTACTTGGCCTTACAATACATTCCCAGGATTGACAAAGCAAAGCAACACTTGCCTTCACTTTTGAACTCACATTTCTAATCTGCCATTTCAGATTAAAAGGCTCCTATCACACACAACTAATATCATAGTACATGTGGCTGGAAAGAAACAGAAGAAAATGAGTGTATTTATGGGCATTCATGGTTCCCACAGGACCTTTTCTCTTCTCCCTAAAGGTGACTGCAGCCATGAAAATAAAAGATCCTTGCTCCTTGGAAGAAAAGCTATGACCAACCTAGACAGCATATTAAAAAACAGAGACATTACTTTGCCAACAAAGGTCTGTCTAGTCAAAGCTATGGTTTTTCCAGTAGTCATGTATGGATGTGAAAGTTGGAATATAAAGAAAGCTGAGGGCCAAAGAATTGATGCTTTTGAACTATGGTATTGGAGAAGACTCCTGAGAGTCCCCTGGATGCAAGGAGATCAAACCAATCAGTCCTAAAGGAAATCAGTCCTGAATATTCATTGGAAGGACTGATGCTGAAGCTGAAACTCTGATACTTTGGCCACCTAATTGGAAAAGATCCTGATGCTGGGAAAGATTGAAGGCGGGAAGAGAAGGGGACAACAGAGGATGAGATGGTTGGATGGCATCACTGATGTGATGGACATGAGTTTGAGTAGGTTCTGGGAATTGGTGATGGACAGGGAGGCCTGGCGTGCTGCAGTTCATGCAGTCACAGAGAGTCAGATAGGACTGAGTGACTGAACTGAACTGATAGGAAGAGCAGGTAACTCTTCATAGCCCTGACCTAAACTGTTTTCTTTCTGTTCCACCCAGGAAGGGGACCTGATTTCTGACTCTCTTCCTTGGTCTTGGTGATGAGCACAGAACTGTACTTGATTAGAGGCCTTGGGGAGAATGTAGTGAAGGAAAATGATTAAGCCAGGGATGTCTGAGAATTTCCATAACAGAACTATCTAAAGGGCAGTAAAGGGCAGTAGGAACTGCCCAAACGTTCATGACATTACAGGACTTGCGATGGATAAGAATGAGTTCACTTTTCCTGTTTGATTCCTGGGAGAATAAATCCCTTGAGTACACATGTGGAAAGCCACTGAAACTCACAGTGGCAGAAATTTGGAGTTGTTGGGAAATTTTGAAAGTGTCTTCTGGTCCAATACCTTTGGTTTTGTATGAAGGCTGACTGTCAGAACACTTTACCACTATATACCCTAGTAGTGACTTTAATCAGAAAAGTATCATTTGAAAGAACTTCCTTTTTCTTATTCACAATGATTAGAATAAACTAGTTCCATAATGGAGTATTGCTGAAATGAACTGCATGAGAGAATGAGAACTAAAACACTTGCCTTTCACAATTCCAGTTTCTCCAGACCTGGGATAGAAGGATCAACTGAAAAGTCATCACACGAAACATATGCATGAGTGGAGACAAGGCTCAGGGCACCAAGAGAGAATGCCAGAAGAAGCAAGCCTAGGAAAAAAGACAACTGCCTCCACTCCTGTTAACAACTAGGGCCATTATGGGAGTCTTGGAAAAGAAAAGATGTGTCATGACAAATACTTTGTTTTTTTGAACAATGGCCTCAAATGGCATAATTATATTTTCAGTGGTATGGTTTGAAGAACAGCTGGGTTCTAATCTTAATTGAGTGATAACTGTTTAGTTACAACTCTCAAAATAAATCCATTACCAAAGTTAAAGTTCAAGAAAAGGATACTGTGGAATGTCTTACAGCCAGCAAAGAATCTGTGGATTTAATACCCTGAGGACTGGAAAAGGTCAGTTTTCATTCCAATCCCAAAGAGAGGCAATGCCAAAGAATGTTCAAACTACCACACGATTGCACTCATCTCACATGCTAGTAAAGTAATGCTCAAAATTCTCCAAGCCAGCCTTCAGCAATACGTGAACCGTGAACTTCCTGATGTTCAAGCTGGTTTTAGAAAAGGCAGAGGAACCAGAGATCAAATTGCCAACATCTGCTGGATCATGGAAAAAGCAAAAGAGTTCCAGAAAAACATCTATTTCTGCTTTATTGACTATGCCAAAGCCGTTGACTGTGTGGATCACAATAAACTGTGGAAAATTCTGAAAGAGATGGGAATACCAGACCACTTGACCTGCCTCTTGAGAAATCTGTATGCAGGTCAGGAAGCAACAGTTAGAACTGGACATGGAACAACAGACTGGTTCCAAAAGGCTGTATATTGTCACCCTGTTTATTTAACTTATATGCAGAGTACATCATGAGAAATGCTGGACTGGAAGAAACATAAGCTGGAATCAAGATTGCCGGGAGAAATATCAATAACCTCAGATATGCAGATGACACCACCCTTATGGCAGAAAGTGAAAAGGAACTAAAAAGCCTCTTGATGAAAGTGAAAGTGGAGAGTGAAAAAGTTGGCTTAAAGCTCAACATTCAGAAAACGAAGATCATGGCATCCGGTCCCATCACTTCATGGGAAATAGGTGGGGAAACAGTGGAAACAGTGTCAGACTTTATTTTGGGGGGCTCCAAAATCACTGCAGATGGTGACTGCAGTCATGAAATTAAAAGACACTTACTCCTTGGAAGGAAACTTATGACCAACCTAGATAGCATATTCAAGAATAGAGTCATTACTTTGCCAACAAAGGTCTGTCTAGCCAAGGCTATGGTTTTTCCTGTGGTCATGTATGGATGTGAGAGTCGGACTGTGAAGAAGGCTGAGCGCCAAAGAATTGGTGCTTTTGAACTGTGGTGTTGGAGAAGACTCTTGAGAGTCCCTTGGACTGCAAGGAGATCCAACCAGTCCATTCTGAAGGAGATCAGCCCTGGGATTTCTTTGGAAGGAATGATGTTAAAGCTGAAACTCCAGTACTTTGGCCACCTCATGCAAAGAGTTGACTCATTGGAAAAGACTCTGATGCTGGGAGGGATTGGGGGCAGGAGGAGAAGGGGACGACAGAGGATGAGATGGCTAGATGGCATCACTGACTCGATGGACATGAGTCTGAGTGAACTCCGGAAGTTGGTGATGGACAGGGAGGCCTGGCGTGCTGCGATTCATGGGGTCTCAAAGAGTCGGACACGACTGAGCGACTGAACTGAACTGAACGAACTGGTGCTCGAGCTTTTTAACATGACACTTTTTTCATAAAGATGAGTCAAGTTTTCCTTCTCTGCTGAATTATGTTATTCTGACTTATGGCATCTACACTCTTCCCTGGTGGCTCGGATGGTAAAGAATCTGCCTGCAATGCAGGAGACCTGGTTCGATTCCTGGGTTGGGAAGATGCAGGAGGGCATGGAAACCTACTCCAGTATTCCTGCTTGGAGAATCCCATGGACAGAGGAGCCTGGCAGGCTACAGTCCACGGGGTCACAAAGAGTTGGACATGACTGAGCAACTGAGCACACACAGCAGCACATACTCTGAAAATGGTAAACTGAGAGTAACCACAAAGGAGGGAGACTTTCAGGTTAGGCTGTAAAGAGCCTCATTACTCTGCATTCACAGCATGGTTTCATGCTCCATCTCATGGTGTGTGCTCCCTGTACATTCACAGCATGGCCCTATTTTAGGACACTAGATAGTTCTTTGTCTGCTGCTTATGATAGATCATATGTCTGTCCACAAGCACAGACACATGATGGCTCCCAATGGGTGACATTCAAAGCAAATTTTTATCTGAGTTTTGTATTTTACCCTCCTAAACTTCATTATTGTCTTTTGCAATTCAAAAATACAAACACATTCCTAGCAAAACTGAGTTTCCAAAGAATAATAGGAATAATTTAACACAAAAGGAATCCATCTGAATTGCCAAGGCTATAAAGAAGCACTTCTCGAGGTGGCAAATGAATAAGGGCTGGTACTGGTTTCAGATGCCAATTGTGAGAGAGATTAAAGACCAAAATGGACATAATGCTATGTTGGGAGAGAGTCAAGTGTCAAAAGGCGACACAGATCTCAGAAAAACAAGATGATATACAGAAAAATGGTCAAAGGTACAAATGTAAAGAAGACATAGCTGCTAAACTCAAAACAGGATGAGCCTGCAGGACTTAATCAAGACTTAAGAAAGAGGACTTACACTTCACAATCACTAGAATATAATTTTGAACTGAAACAAATAAAATTCTGGATGTATCACTAGGAAGGAAATATGATGCTACTCAATAGGATCAAGTGCTTGAATCTGGAATACTGTTTAGCATAAAGATTTATCTTAAGCACTTCACTGCATGTTGGATTGAAAGAATGTTTAGAAAGCCTCACCCATGCAAACTGGCAATACCAAAATATCTACCAAGAGCAAGGGGAGTTTACTTCTTCTAGAAGGTGCATTCAATCCTGTGCCTCTACTACTCAAGTTACTTTTACTGGTGGCATATGCCATAGTCCTGACTTTTAAACAGAGCACTGATTCTGTAAACAAAGTTGAATCTTCCAGAACGTGTAAAAACAACCAAAACCAAGTGCAATTTTGGGTCACTTGGTTTTACAGGAATGTGTAACAAGACGTTCTGAAGCAGCTACACAATTTCACATGTAATTTTAGAAAGTTTAGAATACATTAAAAGGTATTAATTTCTGCATTTTAAAGCAAATTTACCAGACTACAAAAGTTGTTCAGTTGTTTAGCGAGATTATATTTATCAGAATCATTAATCTGTCTTATTATATTAGGGTGTTAATCTCATTTTATTCGAGGATGAAATTTAGTAGCTTTACAAGTATAACTTGATATGTTTCTAGATATCATACACATGACAAATATACAGATACATATGTTAGATATAGTTATATATAGATAAATTATCTATAACCCTAGTATGCAGATGACATCATTCTAACAGCAGAAGTCAAAGAGAAACTAAAGAACCTCTCAATGAGGGTGAAGTAGGAGAGTGAAAAAGCTGGTTTAAAACTAAATATTAAGAAAACTAAGATCATGGCATCTGGCCCCATTATTTCATGGCAAATAGATGGGGTAAAGATGGAAGTAGTGACTGATTTCATTTTCTTGGGCTCTAAAATCACTGTGGATGGTGACTGCAGTCATGAAATAAGAAGACAATTGCTTCTTGGCAGGAAAGCGATGACAAACGAAGACAGTGTGTTGAAAATCAGAGCCATCACTCTGCCGACAAAGGTCCTTATAGTCAAAGCTCTGGTCTTCCCAACTGTCACATAAGGTTGTGAGACCTAGACCGTAAAGAAGGCAGAGTGCCAAAGACTTGATGTCTTTGAACTGTGGTGTTGGAGAAGACTCTTGACAGTCCCTTGGACAGCAAAGATATCAAACCAGTCAATCTTAAAGGAAACCAACCATGAATACTCATTGGAAGGACTGATGATGAAGCCGAAACTTGGGCAGACTTTGAGAGATGGTGAGGGACAGGGAGGCCTGGTGTGCTGCACTTCATGGGGTCGAGTCAGGCACACTGGGCGAATGAACAACAATGTTTATAGAAGCTTGCTTGATTAAATGCCTAAGTGGGAGAATTCTAGCAGATTTATGAAAATATAAAGAAGTAAAAATGACTTACTTTTAAAATTAGTACATTTATAAATAAGACTTGTATGATGATTAAAGATGTTTAAAGAAAAATTACGGCTTAAGACAAAATAAAATTTAATAAATAAAAATAAAAAATTCAAAACAGATTTAAGATTTATAATTTCAAGTACTACCTATCAATAAAGCAAAGGTAATTTAAATATCCCTTTCATGATCAAAATCTTCCCCTTGGCAATAAAAGCCTAGTGGAACTAAGTAAGAATGAAACCAAGCAGGACCCTCTGGGGCCCGTGGGCAGGAAGCTCGTCTGTGTCTTCTGTTTCCGCTTTGTATGGAACAGACTCCAGCCTCCAAGACCTCCCCTGAGTTCCCAAGGTCAGATTCAAGCAGCTGCTAATCAGGGAAGGGAGCAGATGCAGAGACAAGGAAGGAACAGTCAGGAAACAATAGTGCAGCCTTGGGAAAGAGTCCTGGTTCTTCCTCAGGAGACACACAGAACAATATCTTTACAGTTCTTCATAGAACTAAAAGCTAACCAAGGGAAGATGTCAGCATTCTTCAGACCACAGAAGACCACCTGAGACTAAAGGAACCAGAGTGGCTCACTATGAGATTATTGCTAAAGAAGTGCAGGCCCTGCACACACTCTGAACTTCTGAGAAACCTACCCTGACCAAGTCCTCCTGGGTTGGGACACACAGTTTTTTCGTTTTTTTTTTTTTGGCCGGGTTGGGGGGGGGGGACACAATTTTTAAGGTCAGGAGCTCTCTGTGACCCCCTCTGCCTGGCAAAGCAATGATGCTATTCTTTTCTATTTCATCCAAAACACTGTCACCAAGATTCCACTCAGCACGGGGCCAAAGAGGCCAAATTTTCAGAATCAAGAATAAGAACAAATACGTGCTGAGCACACATCTCAGGGGAAGTTTGCATGGAGAACTATAGAGGAGAAATGTGATCTGTCACAAGGAACAGAGGGAACTGGTGGAAAACTAATATGTCATATCAAGAGTCAGAATGTGATAAATCATGCAAACACATGGACCCTCGGACTGCCATTTTCCTCTAAGACATATCAATTTATAATTACACCGGGTGGCAAAGAGATGCTTCAAGTGCCTAAAACTACAGGAAAGCTGATTTCCAAAAGAATAAGTCTTTACTACAAGAAGAAGTATAATCTCCCTCCATCACAGCATAAGTATATGTGATAACTTTCTCATTCAAGTTACCTAATTATGATTAAAAAAAAAAAAAAAAACAACTAGTTCCAAGGTGCATTAAGTATCACGTATATTCTGACTGACTTGATCACATCCTACTCAAAAGCTCTATTCAGTATCATACAGATGTTCATTTGTTTTTCAGGGAGGATTGTCCTTGAGAAGGTTCATTTGAATTTGAAAGGACTATCTTTATACTGGATTTGAACAATGAACCCAGTATTAGAAAACACATTTCAAACTCTAGACAAATGCAAATTACACAACAGATTACTTTTTAGGTAATTGTTTAGAATGAACATCCAGTACTTATAAACCTCTTAATGGCTGGTTAATGTTTTTGTGATTAGATAAAAGCGGGCAATGAAAGATATACTAATCACTCTGGCAATAAAGAAAGAAATACATGAATAAAAACTGGGAATATTTTTAAAATCTTTAACATAAAAGGTATTTAAAATTATGTATTTTCTTTTGATAATTTTTGAAATTAACCACTAGGAAGCACTTCATTCAGATAAAATGACAGGTTTTGCATATACTCAATATTTATGACTTTCAAATGAGTGCTTTCCAAGTTTTTAATCTATACTCCATTCTAACATATTTTAATAGCAATATAAAAGTCAGGGTTATTAAGGCTGTTTTAAAAATAAATTTAGACATTATGAGAGAAAGTCAATTAAGTCAAATAAAATTTGAAAGTGCTTTAAAGGATATACATACAACCTTAGAAACATATAAAACTTGATTTTAAATGTCAAATAATTTGACTATTATAAATTACATATGAAAATACTCTAAACTAACCAAGGATTAAAGGTGGCAGATGATTAAAAAGGATTCAGAGTATGATGGAAAATACATAAAATGCATTCATTCAGAATGGCTTGATACTAAGGATTCAGTAATGAAACAATGAAAACATGTTTTCCTATGTATCCCAGGTGTTTTGACCATGTCCTTAAACCTCACGATCTTGTACACAATTTCCTAAAATTAGCAGTGTTCATGTATTCAATCTTGTAAACTGGAGAAGAAAAAATAAAAGAAGCCTTCTATTGCCATTTAAAGAAAATCAAACTAAATATTAATTGCCTCAAATCTCTTTCTGGGATAAAGTAGGGTATATACTTTTAAGTAATAAATACTAAATAAATAATTAAATAGGTTACTATAAAGTCCAGTAGTTAGTGGTTTTAACGTGAGAAACTTCTTTGAATGAAAATTTCAAATTTGCTGAATAACATCAGATCAAAGGTATATTACTATGATTTTCCAAAGTTAACTCCTAATATTACATAATACCTCTGTGATAAAAGTAACTATGTGATGGAGGTTAAATCAAGATGCTGAC
This sequence comes from Bos mutus, assembly GCF_027580195.1. Lineage (NCBI taxonomy): Eukaryota > Metazoa > Chordata > Mammalia > Artiodactyla > Bovidae > Bos > Bos mutus. The sequence goes on along the minus strand of NC_091631.1, from coordinate 71,897,278 downwards.
TTGGGAAGATGCTGATTCTACCTCCTCCCACAGGCACACAAAACCTGCAACTATACAATGGATCAATTTCCTCTGACAAAGACCCAAAAACCTAGCTAAAACGTTCTTCAACAAAGGATTAAAGGACAACATCAACATGGGTAGGAGAGTCAGAGGTGCAGTCTCACCCAAAATCTCACCTCTGGCACAGCAACCCGGAGGTGCAAGAGACCTCACACATGTGGAACTTCTCCCGGAGGAGCTGGGGGTTTGTGCCCCGTATCAGGCACAACCTTACAACCTGCATTGGAGAGATGAGCTCCCAATACTTTTGGCTTTGAATATCAACAGGGCGGATGTTCAGAAGATGCAAAAGGCTGAAGGGACTGAAAAGTTCCCTCATGCAGAGCAACTCACACTAGGACTCAGCACAAACCCAACAGTGTGGAAAGCTCCTAGACCATATAAGAAGGAGATCCATTAGTTAAGATCGAAGGCTCTGCCCGGAATGCAGAGGTCTGTGAGAACCTTCTGGGACAGAGGAGCTGATATTTTTGGGCTCTCCTATCACACTGCTAGAGCCATAGGACTTGCGTTTGCTCCATGTGCTCCCCGGTCCCACTGAAGCCAGGGGGCTTACCCACATGTCCCTGTGGTCCTGCTGCAGCCTGTGATCCCACCCTGCCCCCCATGTTCCTGGGGCCTCACTGTGGCCAGTGGGCTATGGTGCACTCTTGTAGCATTGGTGCAGTCAGCAATCTCACGGTAGGCTCTCCTGGGGCCCACTGAGCTGTCAGGAATGTTAACTCTATACAGGAGACACACCTTGACCACCTGGCCATGATCCAGAGATGACTGGATTTCTGGGCCTTGTGGGTCTGAAACAATCGAGGAGACAGTTCATGGTAGTGAACCATGGCCACAATATAGACAGTAGACTGAAACACATCCCTGGACTTCCTGTGAAAACAGCTCTAATTACTTGTCCCAGAGCTCAAGTGAGCGGAAGGCTTCCAGTTAATCACATGTCTAGAAGCTGCAGAGGAGCTCCCAGACCAGAGAACACAGGCTGGGGGAGCCATCCTCACACTGTTCCTTGGCCTGTGACAGCTCACCTGTACCTGCCAGAGAGAAGCTTATACGTTCATTTGGAGCTCTGATTTGGGCAACTGTCACCAAGGGGACACCTCAGAACCACTTGAAGCTAGCAGGGGTTATAACAGTGGTCACATAAAACTGAATATATACATATACACACACACACACATTTTTTTAAAAGCTGATTCCCAAAGGTCTACATTCCAAACAGCCTAAAGCTAAGTGGTGAACTAGATCCCTCTCTGTGGAACACTGATAGTGACCTATCAAGAATAAAATTAAACTACTGAGATAATTACAAATGCTCCAGAGACAAAAAAGAGCTAGGGCAGGCTGAAAAACAAGGTTCATCTCCTACAAGTCACTCCAACAAGACTAGAAGTAACTGCTTTGCCTAATTTGTAGAAACAAACACAGAGAGACAAGCAAAATGAGAAAACAGAGGAATGTGTCGCAAACAAAAGAAAAGACAAAAATTCAGGAAAAAAATCCCTCACTGAAATGGAGGTAATTTACCTGATAGTTTAATGAACATAAACATGCTCAATGATCTCTTGGAAGAACAGATGAATACAATGAGAACTTCCACAAAAAGATAGAAAATATAAGTAAATACCAAAAATAAATCATGGACCTCAAGAATACTCTAACTGAAAAGAAAAATATACTAGAGGGTTTCAGTAGCAGGCTAAATGAAGCAGCAGAAAGGATCAACAACCTGGAAGACAGGAAAGTGGAATTCATCGTAACAGATCAGAAGAAATAAAAGTATTTAAGAGACCTATGGTACAATATCCGGAGAAGGCACTCCAGTACTCTTGCCTGGAAAATCCCATGGATGGAGGAGCCTGGTGGGCTGCAGTTCATGGGGTCGCTTAGAGTCGGACACGACTGAGCGACTTCCCTTTCACTTTTCACTTTCATGCATTGGAGAAGGAAATGGCAACCCACTCCAGTGTTCTTGCCTGGAGAATCCCAGGGACGGGGGAGCCTGGTGGGCTTCCGTCTATGGGGTCGCACAGAGTCGGACACGACTGAAGTGACTTAGCAATAGCATGGTAGAATATCAAGAGGAATAACATCCTCATTGTAGGGGTCCCAGAAAGAGAAGAGAGAGAGAAAAAGAGGCAGAATATTTAGTTCAAGAAACAATGGCTAAAAACATCCCTAACTAGGGGTAAGAACAGACACTGAAGTTGAGGAAGCATGGAGCATTCCAAGTAAGATGAACCCAAAGAGATCTACACAAAGGCACATTATAACTAAAATGTCAAACATTAAGACAAGGAGAGAATCATAAAAGCAAGAAGAAAAAATAACTTGTTATATATAAGGGAAACATCATAAGATTATCAGCTGATTTCTTAGCAAAAAATTTAAAAGCCACAGGGAATGGCATAATATATTTAAAGTACTGAAAAGAAAAACCATTCAATCAAAAATACTCCACAGGCAAGGTTACTATTCAGAACGGAAGGAGAAATAGTTTTCTACAGAAGTAAAGGCTAAACATCATCAACACTAAATCTGCCTTACAAGAAATGTTAAAGGAACTTCAAGATAACAAAGAAAGCCATAAAATAGTAACAAGAAAACATAAGAAAGTCAAAATCTCATGAGTAGAGGCAAACATATAGTAAAGTTAGTGAATTAACCATTTATAAACCTAGAATGAAGGTTAAAAGACAAAAACAAGTAAAATTAACAATAACTACAATAATTAAGGGAAACAAAAACAATATATAACATCAAAAATATAAAATGAGGGTGGGAGAACTAAAAATGTTTTTAATGTTTAGAATGCTTTAAAACTTAACTTCCTCTCAGCTTAAAATAGATTACTATACATACATACATACATACATACGTTTTTTATATATGAATTCCATAGAAACCACAAACCAAAAACCTATTGTACATACACTAAAGATAATATATACACATAATGTGAAAAAAAGTCATCAAATCACAGGAAAGAGAACCAGAGAAGAAAGGAACAGAGAGAAACTATAAAAACAACTAGAAAACAAGTCACAAAATGACAGGAAGTATTAATACATACCTGTTAATAACTACTTTAAATTTAAATGGACAAAACTTTCTGATCAAAAGCCAGAGCAGCTAAACATATTTTAAAAAACACACAATAATATAGTGCCTACAAGAGACTCAATTTAGATCTGAGGACACAAATAGATTGAAAGTGAAGAGATGAAAAAAGATATTTCTTTCAAACAGAAGCAAAAGGAAAGCTGGTGTAGCTATATTTACAGTAGACAAAATAGAAGTTAGAACACAGATTGTAATAAGAGACAAAGAAGGGCATTACATCAGCATAAAGGAGTCAATCCAACAAGAGGTCATAATATGTTTGAACATACATTAACTAATACAAGACCACCTTAATATAGGAAGCAAATATTAACCCACCTAAGGGCAGAAAAATAACAGGAATACAATAATAGCACGGAACGCTAACACCCTGATTTCATGAATGGACAGATCATTCAGACAGAAAATTATTAAGAAAACATTGGCCTTAACATATTAGATCAGCTATATTTATAGATAATGTATAGAACATTCTATCCAAAAGCAGCAGAATATACATTGTTCTCAAGTACACATGGAACATTCTCCAGGATGTATTACATGTTAAGCAACAAGACAAATTTCAATAAATTTAAGCAGACTGAAATCATGTCAAACATTTTTTATAACCACAAATGGTATGAAGCTAGAACTAAGAGAAAACTGAAAAAAATCACAAATATGTGGAGATTAGGTAACACACTACTGAGCAACCAATGTCAATGAAGAAATCCAAGGGGAAATCAAAACTAATTTTAAAAATGGAAACAGAAATACAACATTTCAAAATCTGAGACAAGGCAAAAGCAATTTTTTAAAAACTATTACTTTTGGCTGCCCTGGGTCTTCACTAAGATGACCACTATGGCGAGTGGTCATCTTCATTTGTGGCTCACAGGTTCTAGACTACAGGGGCTCAGTAGTCATGGTGAGTGGGCTTAGCTGCCCTGCAGAATATGGGATCTTTGTACCCCGACCAGGGATCAAATCTGGATGCCCTGCATTAGAAGGTGGATTCGTAACTACTGGACCACCAACTAAGTCCTGGAAGAGGGAAGTCAGGCCTACTTAAAGAAAAAAGACAAATCTCAAACAATCTAACTGGAAAAAGAAAAACGAAGTCCAAAGGTAAGAGGAGGAAGAAAATCATAAAGATTAATGTGGAAATGAATAAAACAGAGGCTAAAACTATAATAATAAAAAAGATAAAAATCAAGAGCTAGTTCACTGAAAAGATAAACAAAGATGACACACTTTTAGTTAGACTAACCAATAAGAGAGAGAAGGCTCAAACAAAGCGAGAAATAAAAAAAGGAGAAATTGCAGTGATACTAAAGAAATACAAAGAATCATGGGGGTCTTCTAAGAACAATAATATGACAACAAATTGGATCAGTTCAGTTCAGTTGCTCAGGCGTGTCTGACTCTTTGCGACTCCACAGACTGCAGCACGCCAGGCCTCTCTGTCCATCACCAACTCTCAGAGCTTGCTCAAACTCATGTCCATCGAGTCAGTGATGCCATACAACCATCTCATCCTCTGACGTCCCCTTCTCCTCCTGCCCTCAATCCCTCCCAGCATCAGGGTCTTTTCCAATGAGTCAGCTCTTCGCATCAGGTGGCCAAAGTATTGGAGTTTCAGCTTCAACATCAGTCCCTTCAATGAATATTCAGGACTGATTTCCTTTAGGATGGACTGGTTGGACCTCCTTGGTGTCTAAGGGACTCTCAAGAGTCTTTCCCAACACCACAGTTCAAAAGCATCAATTCTTAGGCACTCAGGTTTCTTTATGGTCCAACTCTCACATCCATATATGACTACTGGAAAAACCATAGCTTTGACTAGATGGACCTTTGTCTGCAACATAATGTCTCTGCTTTTTAATAAGCTGTCTAGGTTAGTCATAGCTTTTCTTCCAAGGAGCAAGCGTCTTTTAATTTCATGGCTGCAGTCACCATCTGCAGTGATTTTGGAGCCCCCAGAATTAAAGTCTTTCAGTGTTTCCACTGTTTACACATCAAGTGATGGGCCAGATGCCATGATCTCAGTTTTCTGAATGCTGAGTTTAAGGCAAATTTTTCACTTTCCTCTTTCACTTTCATCAAGAGGCTCTTTAGTTCCTCTTTGTTTGCGGCCATAAGGGTGGTATCATCTGCGTATCTGAGATTATTGATATTTCTCCCGGCAATCATGACTCTAGCTTATGATTCATCCAGGCTGGCATTTCACATGATGTACACTGCATGTAAGTTAAATAAGCAGGGTAATAATATACAGCCTTGACGTACTCCTTTTCCTATTTGGAACCAGTCTGTTTTCCATGTCCAGTTCTAACTGTTGCTTCCTGACCTGCATACAGATTTCTCAGGAGGCAGGTAAGGTGGTCTGGTATTCTCATCTCTTTAAAAATTTTCCAGTTTGTTGTGATCCACAAAATCAAAGGCTCTGGCATAGTCAATAAAGCAAAAGTAGATGTTTTTCTGGAACTCTCTTGCTTTTTCGATGATGCAGTGGATGTTGGCAATTTGATCTCTGGTTCCTCTGCTGTTTTTAAATCCAGCTTGAACATCTGGAAGTTCACAGTTCATGTACTGTTGAAGCCTGGCTGGGAGGATTTTGAGCATTACTTTGCTAGTGTGTGAGATAAGTGTAGCTGTGCAGTAGTTTGAACATTGTTTGGCATTGGATTGGAATGAAAACTGACCTTTTCCAGTCCTTTGGCCACTGCTGAATTTTCCAAATTTGCTGGCATATTAAGTGCAGCACTTTCACAGCACCACTGTTTAGGATTTGAAGTAGCTCAACTGGAATTCCATCACCTCCACTAGCTTTGTTCATAGTGATGCTTCCTAAGGCCCACTTGACTTCACATTCCAGGATGTCTGGCTCTAGGTGAGTGATCACACCATCATGGTTATGTGGGTCATGAAGATCTTTTTTTTGTATAGCTCTTCTGTGTATTCTTGTCACCTCCTTTTAATATCTTCTGCTTCTGTGAGGTCCATATTATTTCTGTCCTTTATTACACCCATCTTTGAATGAAATGTTCCCTTGGTATCTCTAATTCTCTTGAAGAGATCTCTAGTCTTTCCCATTCTACTGTTTTCTCTATTTCTTTGCACTGATCACTGAGGAAAGCTTTCTTACCTCTCCTTGCTATTATTTGGGACTCTGCATTCAGATGGGTATATCTTTTCTTTTCTCCTTTGCCTTTAGCTTCTCTTCTTTTCTCAGCTATTTGTAAGGCCTCCTCAGACAACCATTTTGCCTTTTTGCATTTCTTTTCCTTGGGGATGGTCTTGATCACTGCCTTTGTACAATGTCATGAACCTCCATCCATAGTTCTTTAAGCACTCTGTATATTAGATCTAATTCCTTGAATCTATTTGTCACTTCCACTGTATAATGTAAGGTATTTGTGTTAGGTCATGCCTGGATGGTCTGGTGGTTTTCCCTACTTTTTTCATTTGAATCAGAATTTTCAATAAGGAGTTCAAGATCTGAGCCACAGTAGGCTCCTGGTCTTGTTTTTGCTGACTGTATAGAGCTTCTCCATCTTTGGTTGCAAAGAATATAATCAATCTGATTTCAGTATTGACCATCTGGTGACGTCCATTTGTAAAGTATTCTCTTGTGTTGTTGGAAGAGGGTGTTTTCTATGACCAGTGCGTTCTCTTGGCAAAACTCTGCTAGCCTTTGCCCTGCTTCATTCTGTACTCCAAGGCCAAATTTGCCTGTTACTCCAGGTATCTGTTTTCCCATTTTTGAATTCCAGTCCGCTATATTGAAAAATCCATCTTTTTGGGGTGTTAGTTCTTCAGTCGTGTCCGACTCTGTGCGACCCCGTAGATGGCAGCCCACCAGGCTCCGCCGTCCCTGGGATTCTCCAGGCAAGAACACTAGAGTGGGTTGCCATTTCCTTCTCCGATGCATGAAAAAAGAAGTGAAAGTAAGTCGCTCAGTCATGTCCGACTCAGCAACCCCATGGACTGAAGCCTACCAGGCTCCTCCATCCACGGGATTTTCCAGGCAAGAGTACTGGAGTGGGGTGCCACTGCCTTCTCCGGTAGGTCTTCATAGAAGACTTCAACTTTAGCTTCTTCAGCATTACTGGTTGGGGCACAGGAATTGGATAACTTAGATCAAATGGATAAATTCCTAGAAACATATAACCTTCAAGACTGAAATATAAAGAAATAAAATATCTGAATAGATAGATTATTAGTAAAGAGATTGCAAAAAAAAAAAAAATCCCAACAAACAGAAGTACAGCATCAGATAGTTTCACCTGTGAATTTTATCAAACATTCAAAGACTGAGTATCTATCCTCAAACTAATCCAAAGAGTAAAGAAGGCAGAACATTTCCAAACTCATTTTATAAAGCCAGCATTATCCTGATAACAAGAACAGACAAGGACACATAAAAAGGAAAATTACAGGCCAACATCTCCAATGAAAATAGATGTAAAAGTCTTCAACAAAATATTAGCAAACTGAATTCGTATATGCTGCATGCTAGGTTGCTTCACGACTATGTGGTAGTTATGCCCAACTCTTTGTGACCCTATGGACTGTAGCCCACAAGGCTCCTCTGTCCATAGGATTCTCCAGGTAAAAATACTGGAGTGTGTTGCCATGCCCTCTTCTAGGGGATCTTCCTGGCCGAGGTTTTGAACCCTCCTCTCTAGTGTCTCCTGCATTAGCAGGCAGGTTCTTTAACCCTAGTGCCACCTGGAAAGCCAAACTGAATTCAATCACATATGAAATTAAAATAAAGAGGAAAATAAAATAAAAAGGAAAAAAAAAAAAAGGAAAGGATGATCATGATCATCAAGTGAGACTTGTTCTAAGGATGCAAAGCTTGTTCAACCTCTACAAATCAATAAACATGATACTCATACTTACAAAATGAATCATAAAAAATGTAGACTGTCTCCATAGATGCAGAGAAAGCATTTCACAAAATTCAGCATCTTATTATGATAAACACTCTCAACAAAGTGGGCAGAGAAGGTACATATTTTGACATAATAAAGGCTATATATGACAAGCCCACAGATAATATCATACTCATTGGTGAAAAGCTGAAAGGTATTCCTTTAAGATTATGAACTATATAGAAGAATGCTCACTGTAACTACTTTTATTCAATATAATATTGGAAGTCCTAGCCACAGCAGTTAGGGGAAAAAAGAAATAACAGGAATCCCAACTGGAAAGGAAGATGAAAAAATGTCAGTATTTGCAGATGACATGATACTATATAGAAAAAACAAACTATAGAGTCCACCAAAAAAAAAAAAAAACCACCTCTTACAACTAACACATGAATTCAGTAAAGTTTCATCATACAAAATCAATATACAGAAATCTGCTGTATTCCTATAACTCATTACAAAATATCAGAAAAAGAAATTAAGAAAACAATCACATTTACAACTACATAAAAAAGGAACACCCTGGAATAAATTTAAACAAAGAGGTAAAAGACATACACTGAAAACTCTAAGACACTGATGAAAGAAATTAAAGATGACACAAATGGAAAGGTATACCACACTTATAAATGGGAAAAAGTAATATCATTAAAATGATCATACTAGCCAACGCAATTTACAGATTCAGTGCAATCCCTATCAAACTACCAAAGGCATTTACCACAGAATTAGAACTAATAATCAATGATTTTATGGAACCATGAAAGAATCTGATAAGGCAGATTTCAGACAAAAAAAGAATCATCAGAAAAACAAACCCCTAAATGAGTAAATAAATAAATAAAGCTGGAGGTACCAAACTCCTTGATTTCAAAGTAAACTACAAAGTTACAGTAGTCAAAAGAGTATGGTAAGGGCATAAATACAGACACAAATCAATGGAAGAGAGTAAAGGGTCTAAAAATAAACCCATATATTCATGGATAAATAATTTATGACAAAGGAGTCAAGAATATAAAATGATAAAAGGCAGCCTCCTCAATAAATGGTGCTTGGAAAACTGGACAGACACTTGCAAAGAAATGAATATAGTACCACGCACAAAAAATCAAATTGAAATGGATTACAACTTAAACATAAGACCTGAATCCATAAAAATTCTAGAAAAAAATGTAGGCAGTAAGCTCCTTAGTATGTGTTGACATGGAATTTTTTTGATCTGACCTCAAAAGCAAAGGCAACAAAAGCAAAAATAAACAAGTGGGCCTATATGAAACTGAATAGCTTCTGTACAGCAAAGGGAATCATCAACAAAATGTATTGGTGATCTACTGAATGAGGGGAAAATATTTGCAAATCATATATATGATAAGGGGTAAATATAAAAAAATATATAAAGAACTCAAACAGTTGAATAGTAAAACACAATTTACTTAAAAATGGGCAGAGGATTTATATATTTTATTCAAAACACACACAGATGGCCAATAGGCACATGAAAAGACATTTAACACCACTAATCATCAGAGAAATGCAATCAAAATGAGATATCACTCGCACCTGCTAGAATGGCTATTATCCAAAGGACAAAAAAAGAAGTTTTACAGAGAATGTGGAGAGAAGGGAAACTTTGTACACTATCGGTAGGAATGTATACTGGAGCAGCAACTATGGAAAATAGTACAACGTTCCTCAAGGTTTAAGAACAAACTACCATAAGATCAAGTTATACCTCTTCTGGGTATTTATCCAAAGAAAATGAAAAATACTAACTTGAAAAGATATATCCATCTCTATATTCATTGTGGCATTATTTACAATAGCTAAGATACGGACACAATCTAAATTGACACTGATGGGAGAATTGGATAAAGAAGATAAGGTATATACACAAAATGGACTACTGCTCGGCTATAAAAAAGGAAATTTTTTGTTTGCCATTTGCAACAATATGGAGGGAACTCAAAGGCATTTTGTTAAGTGAAATAAGTCAGAGAAGGACAAATACCATACGATTTCACTTATATGTGGAATATAAAAAAATAAAACAAACAAAAAAGAAACCAAACTCAGATTCATGGTTATCAGAGGGAAAGGGTTGGAGGCTGGAGGACAACTTCATGGTGACAGATGGTACTAGACTTACTGCAGTAATCACTTTACAGTTTATACAGAAATTAATTGTTTTGTTGTATAGCTGAAACTAATTTGTTATTTTTGTTGTTGTGGTTTAGTTGCTCAGTCCTGTCTGACTCTTTGAGACCCCACGGACTGTATCCCGCCAGGCTTTCCATGGGATCCCCCAGGCAAGAATACTGGAGTGGACTGCCGTTTACTTCAACTAAAAAAAAAAAAAAAATCTACATGATAACATTTCAAATAATTATTAAAACAACTTACTTTCTTCTTTCTTGCTAATAATCGCAGGCAGGGTATAAATCTAAAAAACAAAAGAAGTCAGCCAGTCATCTGCAGTTAAGGAGCCACAACAGATAATGACCAGGGTGGTACTGGTTCAGTGATATAGAAACGGAGTGTCTTGACTTCAAGGTCCTACCACTACTGTGTGCACAATGCCCTCCTCCAGTCTTGCCTCCCACTCCTTTTCCTCCCTTGCTGTCCTGCCCTGGGCAAAGGTTTACCCCTTTCCCTCTGATCTAAGCATTTCATTCCATTATCCAACACGAGGCACCATCTCCCTTCTCCAGGAAGTACCTCATGACGGATGCACCTGATTGTTTCCTCCTCAAATTACCTGCTTAACGTTTTTTCTCAGCATGTACCCTAACTTGTGCTTCTTAAGCTATCACACTGTCTTCTAAATTTCCTGTAGGTCAGGGCTTGCCTCTCAACTATTAGCAGTAAAGAGACAAGTTGCTTTGTTTTTAATTTTTAATCTGTCACTGACAGATAATTTTGTAAATTACAAAAAAAAAAAAAAAAAAAGTAAATGTAATAAACAATCAAGAATAGACAGTCTAAATTTTTTTATTATTAAATTCAACAGATGTAAAATGACTCCTAATTGCTACAAAATTTTCCAGATCCTTAATCATAATCTTTGTACTCAGTGTAGCTTGGTAATAGTTGGTAGGACAGATTCAAAATCTAGGGTCCACACTTTGTGTAGCTCTGCTGTTGCACAGGCACTTTTCACAAGTTCTTTGCCATTTAAAAGACAGTTTTCAAGGGACAGGCTGGTGTCTTCTACTGGCTCTGTGCGCTCATCCCTCTAAGCCCTCAGTGCCGTGCGTCACAGACGTCATCAGTGGCGTATTCCCTTTTTTATATACGCCTCCCTGATCATTTCAAGTAAATTTATGTCAACATCAAAATATCTATTAGAAAAATGGGGATCTGGATTGAGGGAAATGTCAAGTTACAAACAGTTTTATCAAAGGAGACTTCTAACCCGTGGTCTAGGTTACCCTGAAATTTGTTCATCATGCTGATCACACTGGCCTTGCAAACCTCACACTGGCCTTGCAAAGAGTAGACACTCAAGAACTAGCAAAATAAAGCAATCCAATCAATGTAGCCAAATAAAATTACTTTTTGAAAGTAATTTTAGGGTTTTAAATTAGTCCTAGAAGTCTCCCTGAAAAATAAATTCAAAAGTTGTTGTTATGTGCCAGTGACACAACATTAGAAAACAGTAAGAGTCTCTACTCCTGATTTGCTATTTTAATATTTTCAAATATACTATATAGAGGCATATAAATTTTTTATATGTACTTTGCAATTATTAGAACAATAAAATCAAAATTAGAGAATGTGTCATATTCCTACCGGTTCCTTTCCATCCATGGCTTCAAGCCAGAGTTTTCGATTAGCTTCTGAAAAGGCTTGCAATGTGATGATCCCATGCCTATTAAAAATAAGTATTATATATATTCAATTCACTTATTTATGCCTTTAAACATATGCTGTTTATTTAAATTCTTAGTTAAAATAAATTAAAATTTGAAGAAAAAGCAGGAAAGAAAAAAATGAAAATAGAGAAAATAATATAGATAGGAGAGAAAAAAAAGAAATTAAAAAATTGAAAAGAAATCCTAAGTGTTTTAGGTATAAGACTGTCTGAAGGAGGCTAGTCTCAAACTACTTCCCCTAAAATGACTGAAAAGGATGACAGAGCCACAGTCATTACACTTCAAAACCACCTAAACGTTCCTATCACAAAATTATTAAAACCAATGGACATAGATTGATATATAAAAAAATTACTAGTCTTTCCACAGCAGTTTCAACCATAAAACAAAAATGAGTTTCTACTAATGAAAGAATCCTATTCAAAATTTCAATGAAAAGAAGACACCCAGAAACAAAATGGGGGAAAAAAAAGATATATAAAATCTTAGGGAGAGTTCAATTCACCATTGTTTAATTAACAACTTAATAGAACTCCAGTCAAAAATCCCAAGGGAATTTTTGGAGAGAAAAGTAAACTTGCTCAGCAGATCTACAAAGTATAAGAACACAGGGCCAAAACAGCTAACGCTGTTTTAAAGAAGCATAAAAATGGGGCCATGTCCTACTAAATAATTATAATCTATAGTATATGTAAGCTATGATATATAACAGTGTATACAGTATGTCAGAGTGTTATATATATATATATGTGGTATATATTCACACACATTCAGAAGCATGGTGGTAATACAGGGGAAGAATATATTATGGAATACCACAGAGATCAAGAAACATACTTACATACTTTTCCTGACTTTGTTTCTACTCTACTTGAAACGATAAATGAGTACAGCTAACCAGTTCCGTTAGATGACGAGCTTGGCTGCACAACCTTTATGTCTCTCCCAATATCCTGTGACTAAGAATGCCCAGAACAGTGCTGTGTGCATGGAAGGCATGGAATTTCAGTGGCCGAAGGAAGCTTACGGCAAGTGCAGCAGTGTCTTTTTTTATACTTTGGCACAAAGCCCCTAGGTTTCAAAACCATACAGAAAGGCTGGCCCAGGAGCCATGAACAATGCTGTCAGGTTCCTTCACTGGGAAGGGGAACTTAGTCCACAATGTGTGCTTTTGAACAAGACAGTCATTTACACGATTTTTCAGATTCTTCACTGCGTGACATTACCCTTTGGTAGCACTCTGTGTCTAGTTTATTTTTTTGAAAGCATCATGTAATCCATATTTATTGAATAAACAAGTGAGAGAATGAATTAAACATATACTGCTTTTTTAAAAAGAGACTCAAAAACAAGCACTTTATGCTGTTTAATATTTATAGCTATACACAGAAAAACATTAATCTAAACCAAATTAAAAAATACAAAGTGAAAATTTCAAACCTTTCGACCACTTCTATGTCAAAGCAGAATCGTTTATCAATTGAATCTGTCTTTCGTCGGATACAAGATTTTAATTTAAACATTTCTGGTGAGCTAGTAACAAGGCCATTCTGAAACAAGAGGTGGAACATATTTTTGACATGATGACAGAGTGAACTGAAATATATTAAATATACCATCTAAAGTTTCCATATTAAAATAACTTAGAGTACAGTTTATGTATAAAGATCAAAATTATGCCCTGTTTCAATAAATATTAATACAAAGATGTCTGGCTAATGTTAACTTCCTAACTGTAATACACCAAACCATTTATTAATAAGTTAATCACATATATATGTTTTATTCAAAGAATTCTGAGAATTCTGTGCCTATCACCCTTTAACATATTTACTTATCATGTTAAATTATACTATAATGTGTATATATTTGAATCAGAGCTGTGGAGTATTAAATGACAGCTGACAGTTGACTCCAAATCTCAAGAGAGTTACCAAAATAATAAAGCTCTAGAAGATACTTGTTATAGCGCTATTACTATCATGCATACCATGTGATTCTTCTGCTGGTAACCCATTGCTAGCCTGCTTCTGAAACTAAACCTCTTTGCACAGAATCCAACATAAGCTCGATTCATAATTCTCTTCTATACCTGAAAAGCCATTCAATTTTAAGGAGAATATTTACCTAATGCCTGGTTAATTCTATTGTCTCTGGTTACACATCTTATAGATTTATTAATAGAACTCTGGCTTGGTCTGTTTATTATCTCACTACTGTCACATGAACTCACTTCTGGGCAACAGCTTTTCTTACAAAAACTTGAGAAGAAACTAAGGTGTGATTACAGCAGTTAACAACTTCTCGTGATGGTAGCAATCTTAGATTTCTTTTTCTCTGGTATGTGCTCCTTTACTTTATATCTGTCACTTTGAATCATTAGACTCTATTGAATGCCCAAGCACAATAAGTTTCAGTTGATATATTTGAATGTGTGCCTAAATTAGGTCAACATTTACTACTCCATGATCTATACCACAAATTAGGTGGGGAGTCACTTACTTTCTACCATCTTTATCTTCTAGTCGGTTAAAAGGAGGCGAGCCTCAATAATCTTTAGGATAACTTCCAGCTCTAGGACTCGCAGATGATGGCTCAGTCATCTTATTTGTAGGTCTCATCGTCTGCCATATTCATATCTTAATTCACAAAAAGACTGCAAACTCCATGCCATAAAGGTGCTGCACTCGGCAGCACTTCCGCGGACAAAGTACTCTTAGTTTGTACTGTTCACCGCCCGTGTGAGACATTCAGTGACTGACTGACTTCAGGGGTAAATGAGCACTCACTGGTTTCTTTTGAGAAACTTTGTTGGCCAGCATTTCAGTAAGAAGGACTCAGTGCTTGTAGGGACTGTGGCATGCAGGGACAAACACGGGCTCCCACAGGAAACCACCGGGAAGAAAGAGGCGGACTTCGTGAGCCTCGACCTGCCCCTGACAACCTCTGTGGGCTGCTGGCAAACCAACACCACAAACGACTCTGCTGCCAGGAATGTGAGATGCCATCCACCAAGGTGTCCGTACATGTAATGTAACTGCTTATAAAGATTCACGGCCAAAGTGAAAGAGAAGTACTGGCTGTTCTTTTTAAGTCATCAAGGTCTTTAGAGAGAAAACTTTTGTGACTTTTCAATGTTTAAAAATTGTAAATACGTTTATTAGAAAAATATGTGCAAAAGATTTTTATTTCCATTACTTAAATAACAAGTTCAGTTAAAAGACAATAGAAAAAAAAATGACTCACCATTTTCCCACTGGACTTCATTTCTGAAACACTCATTGTAAAAGTTTTACTTCCTTTATCATATGTACAATAATGTTTAATCCATGTAAAACCAAGAGGTCCTAATGAAAGGAAGCAAACAATACAGACTGGTAACATATGAGTTGCATCCAAGTTTGTGCAGTTTTCAATGCTATGAAGTACAACTGAGGGTTTCCATAGACCATGCAAGTCAGGAACGCTTACTGTGAGTGAGAAAGGCCAGTCTGGAGCTAGAGTGGTGTAGGGTAGAGTGTCTTGCAACCAGACAACTTGGCTTAATTTGCAGCTCTGACATGTACTTGGTACAATCAAGAGTTACTTTAGCTCTCAGCTTCAGTTATCTCGTCTGTGAAAGTGGTTTACCCATGGATGTGGGAAGGATGAGAAGGAACAGTCTGAGGTGCTATAACAGGTCTCCTTACATCTTCCTTTATCGTGTACTTTCAAAATTGCCAGAAATACCCTGCTCAAAATTTAGCCAGGTCATTTCATCCTTTTGTTCAAAACTCTCCAGTCATTTCCTACATCTCCCCAGATATAAACCGAAGGCTCCAAATGATCTGGATAGAAGGATATTATTGGTCTTACTGCCTTTTGCCTCCTACACTCAATGCTAGTTACACTGGGCCCTGCTGGTCTCTGACCATGGAGAATGCATTTCTACCCCAGAGCATTTCCACTCACAGGATGACTCTTCCTTCAGATGCCTGCATGACTTACACTGTAACTTCCTTCAGGTTTTTTCCTAAATGGCCCTTTCTGTAGACATAGCTAGTATCACAACACCTGCACCATGACATTTCATTTCTTATCTCTCTCTCTTTTTTTTTGCTTTACTTTCTTCTCAACAGTTAACAGGTATATGATCAACACTTTACTAATTCATCTTATTTACTGTCTGCATCCATAACTAGAATCTAAAGCTCTATGAGAGAAGGAACAAGTGATGTTCTGTGGAATAGCATATTCTTAATCCATGGAACAGGGCCAGACACATAGTTGCTCTTTAATAAAGATTTGATGAAGGAATGAATTATTCATCTTTCTCTAAGACTTTATTGACCACAGAGCTGTTCCCTTTTAACACTAATCTAAAAAATTAAATTCAAATCTCTCTTTAAAATGAAGGGTTGGTTTCCTTGGTGTCTCAGACACTAAAGAATCCACCTGCAATGCAGGAGACTCAGGTTCGATCCCTGTGTCAGGAAGATCCCCTGGAGAATGGAAAGGCAATCCACTCCAGTATTCTTGCCTGGAGAATCCCTTGGACAGAGGAGCCTGTGGGCTTACAGACCATAGGGTCAATGGTGCTAGTGGTAAAGAACCCACCAGCCAATGCAGGAGCCGTAAGAGATGTGCATTTGTCTCCTGGGTTGGGAAGATCCCCTGGAGGAGGGCATGGCAACCCACTCCAGTATTCTTGCCTGAAGAATCCCATGGACAGAGAAGCCTGGTGGGCTACAGTCCAAGGAGTCAAACACAACTGAAGCAACTTAGCATGCATGCATGTATAATGTTCACTTTCTTTTTCCCATAAATATAACCTCGCTGGGGTATGCAACCCTTTCCCACTGCATACCACTCTGTCATCCAGTGTTCTCCTTAAAAACTGGTTGATGCTGCTTCACCTGGGCAAACAGATGAATCACAAGTTCAATTATTTCATGACCCCGGTAAAAGACTTCATCTTTCCCACAGGGAAGCCAATTATCTTGCACCCAAGTGCCCCAGTGGGCTGAGTGGGTTGAAAGTGGAGCTTGTTTCCTAAAGCTTCTTCACACAGGGTCCTGTCTGGATTAACACCTGGATCTCTCTAGCAACAATTATATACAATGTTATTGCTGGCTGGGTTTTATAACAATGTATTCAAAACCAAGAAACAGAATTGTAAAAATGCACCTCTTGAGAAAAGTGTTTCATGAGCCATTTGAATTTTTTTCTGTAATAATAGTGCCTTTGGTGTCATATGTAGCTTGAATACTTAAACCACTCCAGACTTTAAAATTATGGGGTGCAGCGCTATACTTGGTAATCACAAAGGATTACTGCAATTAACTTCAATTCTGTTTTGGGACTATTTCACACTGTAATACTTAATAATACTTGTTGATAACTCTGTTACATGTGGTGTAAAATACTTAAAGGCTTACAGTTGATTAGTGGAGAGTGGCTGGATAGAAATCCTTATAGTGATTTTACTACTTAGGAAGCAATTTATGAAGCAATATTAGCTATAATTTTTAAATAAAGCTGCTACAACACTCTGATGACCTATTAGACCCAAGATGTTTCATCCTGCCTCTATGTTAACTTCAGAACCCCATGCATTTGGTCTTCAAGTGTGCTGCACACACATGCTGCTTTCTTTAAAGTTGCTTGGCACCAGGCCAGTGCAGATGTTCTTAGGCAAGTGATTCTGAAGTCCCTAAAAAAAGTCTGGGAAAATAAAATTTATTACAGCTCTGAAGTTGCAAACCAAAACAAGTTTAATTATCTTATCCAGTGATCATCTGAGGTTGCTGAGATGATGTCTGTGGATTGGGAGGGAATTAACATTCACTGGATACCTACTAAGAGTCAACATTTTATCTAGAAACTTTCAAAGTCAGACATTATAAAGAGCATTTTACATAAAAGAAAATAAAGCTTAAGAGCAGCAGATGGTGCTGCTTTCTTCATTAAGAGGGCATGTGGTTGGAGTTCTTCCTTTTAGAGGAACAATACTTCTCAGGAGTTGTTTTAAGAATTAAATGATATAAATACAAAGTGCACAGAACAGTAAGGGCTCCTGGAAGTACAGTGGTATTACTATGCACCACTACTGATAACAGAGACACTCTATATACATTATCTCTAATTCTTACAATGTTATTATGAGATTAGATATAAATATCCCTCTTTTAAAAATGAGGAGACTGAGCTCAGAAAGTTCCCTACCCAGAATTACCCAGTTAACAGGTGGCATAAAATTCCAATATAGCTCTATCTGACTCTGGACCCCATGCTCTTCCTGCTTAAACTGGAATCTACCAGAATGCAATTCACTGTATACCTGGAGGTGGGTAACATACAAACCACATACTCAGATGAAGTGGAGTGCTGTGTCTAAATAGCAATCATCTGCTACCATCCCATTACATCCATCTCCATTTATCAATCAGTTTATAGCTCTGACATTTACTATTGATCACTGGTTGCTAATTGTGTAAGTTTATCTGTCTTATACCTCCCACAACTGAATAAACATCTTGGAGCCATATTCTTCACCTCCTCTTCTGTTCTCCACAAGACTTACTCAGTGATAGCAAGAGCACAATCAGTGTGTCTTAGTGAAATGGTCAGATTTTCTTAATATAAATGCTCTCAAAGATTCTAAGAAGAAATCTTCTTCTTAGAATGAATTTCTTCTTCTTAGAAGAAATGAGTACTTTTTCCTCATAGAAAAATAATTCCAAAGCATATAATCCCATTCATTTTCCTTTTTAAATCCCTAGGCAAAAGAAAGAAGTGAGGATGGTAAGTGGGAATGAAAGGAGTGAGGGATTACAGTGAGGCAAATTAACACTTCTGAGAGTGATGAATACATGTGTTATGTTGACTGTGGTGATAGCTTCATAGGTGGATACATGTGACAAAATTGATCAAACAGTACATTTTAAATATGTGCAACTTATTGCATGCCAAGTGTGCCTCACTAAAGCTATAAAAACAGCACAGGCAGATATACAGTAAAATGGAGATGGATGCTGTCCGGGGAACAGGAAGAATGTGATAAGAGAGGATGCTACAAATAGAGAGGAGCCTTGAATGCCATGCCTGACCACGGCCATCACAGGAGAGGCACAACCAAGCAAGCACTGCAGAGGAAGCTGCTGGAAGCTCTCTGAGAACGGACTGAGGTCAACAAGCCTGGAGGCAAAAAAGAACAGCAAGGAGGCCAGCACAAGACTATGGAGATGGAGAGAAGGTATGGGTTCACAGGTTATTAAGGAGATAGACAGATTTGGTCCCAGGCTACAGAAACACTGGAATTGAAGATTTACCTGAGTTCTGTAGCCTAAAGCAGATGTTAGAGGGATAGGAACTCTCAGAGAAAAGGTCAGTGCCACAGAGGGCCTTATGATCATTTCAGACTGACCCAGAGAAGAAGTCAGGTATCTGAGAATAAAAGATATCAACATCAGACAGGTGCATAAAACACTGCATTCTGTCTATGCATCCAGACCCCAGATTATTAAAGGGCTTATGCTTTTAGTATGATCCAAATGTCCAACAGCTGGGGAATAGGTAAGCAAACCTTGGCACCATCCAGTGGATGGGCTACCAAGTCGTGGCTGAACAGGACATATGTGAAGATTATGTACACAAGAATTTTGCTAGGTAATCCAAAGCTTTTTTGAGTAGAACATGATATTGTATACCCACAATGATTTTAGCAACTGTGTTAACAATAGGGGTGAGGGGGGACCTCAAGAAATAAAGTATTGCTGAGCTGCAATGAATAAAAAATCTTTGGGCAACAAGATCACACCTCCTCTACCAGATGCAGATTTGACAAGCCTCATTATCCACATATTCCTCCACTAGGCACAGTATAAGCTCCTCTCCATGTACCCTCACACTGAGCCTCTCAAATATGGAAAAACTATTCAGTATGCAGAATCTTTCTTAGGGTCCTGAGTTAAATCCATATACTCTTGCATATATGATCAATGAATTGTCTTTTCTCAAGAAATTTTGGAAAAACCTATTTATTATATTTTAATTATAGACTATAAAGGCAGGACATTCGATTCATCATTTTAACATCTGAAAACAGTAGACTGGTCAAGGTAGATAGCTATGAGAGGGAAAATCCTGAAACCAGATCCCCTGAGCCAGCAGCCCACTATCACCAATGTAGTAATAATTATTTGCTGAGACTACTGGATCAAACTGTTATCTGCTTCTGTACTGTTAAGGAACAAATGACAATCATCTGAGCATGTCAAATATAAACTACCTTGGCATATTAGTGATCATTTTGCATTATGCCCCCAAAACTTTCACAGTCAACATCTACAGCTTCCACATCTCAAACCCTTTAACTATAATGTCTTCAAGAAAACTACCCGGATCTATTGTCTAGAGATGGGGAGACTTAGGGCACTGTTACTCCATGTCATCTTCAAGTCCACACATGTGAGAAAAACTACAAAAAGTGAAAATAGGCATTTACCAACTTTTAGAGCTATCTGAGATTACTGCACAATCCACGCACGTGATTCTGTGTTTTATGAAGACCCTGGCCCATGATGTACTGGAAATGCAAACAACTGTTCCTTCAACACAACGAGTAAGAGAGTGCTTTAGGGCATTCTGGTTTGAAACAGAGAGTTAATTTAATCGCTCGTTCCACTTAATGACAAAAAAGGACCCTAGTTATACAAGTTTGAATGGCTTTTATTAACTTTTGTGAGAAAAACTTTCTCAGAGTGAGGCACTTATAATAATGCTCTATTGGATCTGAAGCTTATTTCCCAACACCAGGAAGTAAACAGTGCCAGTTTGATGTTATGTAATTAACCAGTTTTACTCCTGAAAACTGTCAGAGCACAGAATTAAATGAAATAATGCTGCTGAAGGGGAAAACCACTACCAAAGTCACCAAGATGATTCATCTGATAAAGGCTTTGGGTTTTAATTCTCCATGAAATTTTGCATTGAGATCAGACACCATAATTAAATTCTAAAACTGAACTCATGTTACGGTATCATCATGAAAATTCTAAGTTCCAAGTTTAACAACATACCAGCTTAGAGAATCCAATGGTGAAAAGTGGAAAAACTTCCACATTCAGTGATAGTCGCTGGCCAAGCAGACCATATAGGATAAAGCTGTTAGGAATTTTAGTCTTCCTTCTTGAAGGAAAAGCAAGTAACCAACTTACGTCTCATAGAAACAGAATGTTAATCTTATGAGACATTAATTTACATCTTTGCAACTCACGTTTCTCCTGGACATACAAGTAGCCTTCCATTGTCCACTGGCTGGGTGGCCTGTAATCTTGATTGGCAGATTTCATCCTCTGCATCAATCGCTCTACCTCTTGTCGAGTACTTTCAAAATTATTCCTCGTCTTTAGTAAATAGAAACAACAATTTCATTCAGTGTTTTCTACCAGTTTTGAGGAACACCCAGTCTAAGGTTTCAAAACTACAAATGGTGCAAAGGATAACCTTGACTCTTTCAGGACTGTTCACCATATCCACCACCATCTACATTGAATCCTATGCTCTAATTTTGATCTGCTTTAGTGAAACTTTTCTGAATGACCTTCTGCATGTTTCTCTTTGAATCTGTGTATGTGTGTATGTTATCCAATTTCCCACTTAACATTATCTAGGGAACAACTTATAGCTTTACAAATATAAGATATTAATTAAAATAACATTTTATATCCCATAATACCTAAGATAAAAAAAAAAGCAGATATACAACAACTTAATTTGTTTTGAGGGTTAAAATAAATTCACATAGTTTTGATATATGTGGCACTAATCAAGAAAAAGGTTCATCATTTTTATTCCGAACACCTCTTTGAAGAAATATCACTTACCTTGTTTTCCCAAAATCCTAACATAGTTATCAGGAGGTCAATGCATAAATTAACACATAAAAATGAATAGTTTTCCAAGTTCTAACATCTTCTATTGTAGGAAGTAATTTACTTACACCATAGCAAGTTTACTTAAGGGAAGATATAGAAAGTATATGGCTTTTCTCTATGAAAATCAATTTTGCATTCAGGTCATATTATCTCAACAATACACACTTGGAAACATAAGAATAATCACCAACCTGTGAGACAGTGATGATTACCATTTTGTTACGGCCCCTAATAAAAGATCTGAATCTCAAAGTAAAGTTAGGAAAGTTTTCTTAATTGCCACTTTTGCTGCTTTTCCCTTTGAAACATAAGGATATGAATTTTTTCCAATACCTTACCTGTCTCTTGTTCTCAAATCTCAGGAATTTTACTGCAATTGCATTTAATATGGAAATAATAAAAATACTTTGGGTTTATAATTTTCCCTTTTAATATTTACTGAGAAAGCCCAAATGGATTCCATATTGAAAAACAATGGAATGAATTGCATGTGAAATTGATTCTGTGAGAAAATCTAGGTTAAATAAAAAGCTAAATGCAAAACACAAGTAGAATAAATGCAATTACTTATTTCTTGTGCTACGCTCCAAACGCATATTTCTATTTGCTGAACATCTTTACAATAGCAAAAATCAGGTAAGGAGTGAAAGGCATGCTTTTTATAGAAAATTAAGTGAAATCTTCACAAACTATTTTAGCTACAGAGTACCAGACATGGTTTCAGAAATAACTCTTCATTTACACAAAATCCTCAGCAATTAAGATTTTGTTATTGGCATCATCGACTCAATGGACATGAGTTTGAGCAAACTCCTGGAGATAGTGAAAGGACAGGGAAGCCTAGTGTGCTGCAGTCCAGGAGGCTGCAAAGAGTCCAGACATGACTTACCAACTGAACAACATATTTGATAATACAGAAAGGATTGGCTAACTTTTTAAAGTGTAACTGGTATTCAGTACATGTAAAACAGAATTCGTATAACTGCAATCAAATATTAAAAGCATTTACTGGACAACTTTACAAAGTAAACTGTCCCAGAAATAGATAGGGTGTTTTTAAATAATTCTCCTGAAGCTTTAACACAGCTTTTATGGATGCTTGAAAGCCACATTTAAATTTATTTTTAGAAAACAGTAAATGTCAGCTATAAAATAAATAGCTTCAGGGAGGAAAGGGACAAAGCATGAAAGTCCATTGTGAAAGTTCCTTTCACAAACACAGAAATACTGCCCTCTCAGGAAATATGACATGCCTAGGGTCACTCAGCAAAATAATGAAAACACTAGATAAAGGCAACAGTTTCTAAGGTCTCTGCACTCAGATATTTTCATTTTCACGAAATTTGGCAGTATATATTTTTCAAACATGAGATTAGCTCTTATTTTAAAAAGTTAATAAATTTATTAAGTGATTTTTCTAAATGAATGAGACTTTATTGTACTCAGATAAGTTTTTGGAAGACTCCAAAGTTCAGCTTGGCTATAACTCAGTTGCCCTGGGATCATCTGATTAACTAAGGAGAGGCAGTGAGAACAGGTATAGTCTTACATTCTGCAAGTTGAACTGCAGCTGTTGTTTATATGGTGCAAATTCCTGGGCGAGTTCATATCCCTCGTGGTAAAAAGTAAATAAACCCTGGAGGAATGATAAAAGCTGCAAAAACAAAGAGATAAAAAATAAACCATAAAAATGTGTTTTTTAAAAGGATGATCATCAAATAAAATAAATTAGAGAAATTATATTTCATTCTAATTCCTCTAGCTAGTAAATTTTGAATATCCTCAGCTAAGTTGGCACTAGAATTACAGATATGAAAGAGAAGCCATGGAACCTAATTTTTACTTCTTTTTTGGCAGACGTGATTTAACTTTTAGGTCTTGTCATGGACAGTTGTCATGCTAACTACTCTTCAAATGCACTGACAAAATATCCAGGAGAGAATTAATGGGGATAAAGATGAAAATAACACAGTTCAGTTCAGTACAGTCGCTCAGTCATGTCCAACTCATTGCGACCCCATGATCAAGAGTTTTCTCCAACACCACAGTTCAAAAGCATCAATTCTTTGGTGCTCAGCTTTCTTTATAGTTCAACTCTCACATCCATACATGACTACTGGAGAAACCATAACTTTCACTAGACAGACCTTTGTTGGCAAAGTAATGTCTCTGCTTTTGAATATGCTGTCTAAGCTGGTCATAATTTTTCTTCCAAGGAGCAACTGTCATTTAATTTCTTGGCTCCAGTCACCATCTGCAGTGATTTTGGAGCCCCTCAAAACAAAGTCTCTCACTGTTTCCATTGTTTCCCCATCTTTTTGCTATGAAGTGATGGGTCCAGGTGCCATGATCTTAATTTTCTGAATGTTGAGTTTTAAGCCAACTTTTTCAGTTTCCTCTTTCACTTTCATCAAGAGACTCTTTGGCTCTTCTTCACTTTCTGCCATAAGGGTGGTGTCATCTGCATATCTGCTGCTGTTGCTGCTAAGTCGCTTCAGTCACGTCTGACTCTGTGCGACCCCATAGACGACAGCCCACCAGGCTCCTCTGTCCCCAGGATTCTCCAGGCAAGAATACTGGAGTGGGTTGCCATTTCCTTCTCCAATGCATGAAAGCGAAAAGTGAAAGTGAAGTCACTCAGTCATGTCCAACTCTTCGCGACCCCATGGACTGTATATCTGAGGTGACTGATATTGCTCCCAACAATCTTGATTCCAGCTTGTGCTTCATCCAGGCCAGCATTTCTCATGATGTACTCTGCATATAATTTAAATAAGCAGGGTGACAATATACAGCTTTGATGTACTCCTTTCCTGATTTGGAATCAGTCTGTTGTTCCATGTCCAGTTTTAACTATTGCTTCTTGACCTGCATACAGATTTCTCAGGAGCCAGGTAAGGTGGTCTGGTATTCCGATCTCTTTAAGAATTTTCCACAGTTTGTTGTGAGTCACACAGTCAAAGGCTTTGGGGTAGTCAATAAAGCAGAAGTAGATGTTTTTCTGGAATTCTGTCACTTTTTTGATGATCCAGTGGATGTTGGCAATTTGATCTCTGATTCCTCTGCCTTTTCTAAATCCAGCTTGAACATCTGGAAGTTCACAGTTCACATACTGTTGAAGCACGGCTTGGAGAATTTTTAACACTACTTTGCTAGCGTGTGAGATCAGTGCAATTGAGTGACAGTTTGAGCATTCTTTGGCATTGCCTTTCTTTGGGACTGGAATGAAAACTGATATTTTCCAGTCCTGTGGCCACTGCTGTTTTCCAAATTTGCTGGCATATTGAGTGCAGCATTTTCACAGCATCATCTTTTAGGATCTGAAACAGCTCAACTGCAATTCCATCTCCTCCACTAGCTTTGTTCATAGTGATGCTTCCTAAGGCCCACTTGACTTTCCATTACAGGATGTCTGGTTCTAGGTGAGTGATCACACCATCATGGCTATCTGGGTCATGAAAATATTTTTTGTATAGTTCTTCTGTATAGTCTTGCCACTCCTTTTTAATACCTTCTGCTTCTGTTAGGTCCAAATGGTAACAGACTTCCCTGGTGACTCTGACGGTAAAGAATCTCCCTGTAATGTAGGAGACCCCGGTTTGATCCTTGGATTGGAAAGATTCCCCGGAGAAAGGAATGGCTACCCACTCCAGGATTCTTGCCTGGAGAATCCCATGGACAGAGGAGTCTGTTGGGCTATACAGTTCATGGGGTCAGAGAGAGTCGGACATGACTGAGCAACTAACAGCAACTAACTAACTAACCCTAGAAGAGATTCTAACCAGAAGTTGGAGATCAAAAATGTGCAGATGTGAGGAATACTAAACCAGTAAGCCAGAAATAAGAAGTACCCAAAGAGAACCAATAAGGATGGACAGGTGAAATTCAGGAAAAGATCATGAGGTGGCAGTACTGGTTTATGTAATAAACAGACAGTATTTTTGCAAGCAGCAGGAAGAACTCAAAAAAGAAGCAAGAGTTGAGCAAAAACATGGAGCTAGATACAGATCTTTTCATGTAAGAGTTAAAATTAAATTTTCTTTGCAAAAGCACAATTTCCATGACCCTAGCTTTCTAATCCCACATTCATATGCACTTATTTATGATGTTTTTATTTGTAAAGAGCAGCTGTCCAAGGAGTTATCAGACATGGTCATTTATATGAAATGTTATAACTGAAAAATAATTTATTTAAATTTTTCATTTAATTTCCTGGGATTTTATTCCATATACAATTCAATCTCTTCCACAACTTCTTCCTACAATAAAGTTAGAAAACACATTTGAGAAGATGCTAATATTTTTCTAATTCAAACAGCATAACATGTCTGTAAACTTTTATTTTATATGAGGAAAGAAACACAGTTTGAAATCATCTTTATATGTGAATAATATCCTGTCATTTCCTCTGTCTGGGGAAGAAGGAGGATTCAGTCAAGCATCAACTGGTGTGTGTGTTATGATTTCCAACAGTTAAATACTGGTTCTGCAATGATCTAATGCTTCTCTTCCTAAACAAGTTAACTTCTTACAAAATCATACACATTTTGGAAAGCATATACTTTCGAATTGGTGTTAAGTTGTTACATTTTAAGGAATTCCCTTTATTTGTTCAACAGTTCCTGATGATGTGTCAAAATACATTGTCTGTAATTTTATAATTATTTTATGCTGTCAATTTAATATCAACAAATAATTATTAGGGAAAGTAAAAATTTAATAGATAACCCTTTACTAAAAGGATGCCACATACATTTATTAAATTATTCAATAATATAAGACATATAGTTTGCACATATTGTGACCCAATTTAAAAGAACTGTATCTTAAAATAGTATTAAAAACCCTTTAAATAACCATGGCATAGATATGTAAATTTAGATTTTCAGAGACAAAATAAGAAAAAGCCTGTGAAGTATATACTTAGGCAACAGCAGCCTTCTAAATATTTGCATAGTAGTTATGAATTTCTTGCAAGTAATATTGTTTCATTTCTTAATGTCTATACTGTCTTATTAGGAACTGGATATCATAAAAGAAAGATACTATTGTAATATTATGCAAAGTATAAAGAATTCAACTTACAAAGGAGATACTTTAAGAACATCTGCAATAAATATTTCTATAAGACACCCAATTCCTTGAGATACATTTCCTACTGGCAACTTCTGGTAAAATTCAGATTTGCTTAGTAGTAAACAAGTATGTTTTAATCTCACAGTGCATGCTGAGAACCCACTAGGGAAAGGACAATTCTTTAGGGTGTAGAGAAAAATTATATACAAAGAGTTATCCACCTTTTACTTTTGTTCCACATCTACTCTGAAAGCAGCATTTGAGAAAGTTTAATCAAGACAGCATGTATGACATAATTGCCTCTAGGTGGTGGCAAAGTTAAATGTTTAGTTCATTTTATCCTTAACAAATTCCATGATGCTGCATCAAGGAAACTTAACAGGACAGCCTGACAGTTTAGGAATTGCATTTCCACTGTGTCACTTTCTTTGTTCAATGTGCCTGGTAGGAAGTGCAGTGGTAGGAAAAAGATTATTGTCTCAGCTTACCTTAAAGTAAACCTGACATTTAAAATGATAATATCAATAACAATAAGCCAGTACGTAGATTAGGTTTTAATATTAAGAAAGGCATTTTACCATCAGGAAAAACTCATATAGCACTTTATCATTCCCAAGGGCTTTAGAATCAATTTACCTCACCACTGCAACAAACTGACCAAATGTAAAAACTGATACTGCATTTATAGATGAAAAATCATTTGTGACATTGTACAGGAGACAGGGATCAAGACCATCCCCATGGAAAAAAGGCAAAAAAGCAAAAGGACTGTCTGAGGAGGCCTTACAAATAGCTGTGAAAAGAAGAGAAGAGAAAAGCAAAGGAGAAAAGGAAAGATATAAGCATCTGAATGCAGAGTTTCAAAGAATAGCAAGGGGAGATAAAAAAAAAAAAGCCTTCCTCAGTGATCAATGAAAAGAAATACAGGAAAACAACAGAATGGGAAAGACTAGAGATCTCTTCAAGAAAATTAGAGATACCAAGGGAACATTTCATGCAAAGATGGGCACAATAAAGGACAGAAATGGTATGGACCTCACAGAAGCAGAAGATATAAAGAAGTGGTGGCAAGAATACACAGAAGAACTGTACAAAAAAGATCTTCACGACCCAGGTAATCAAGATGGTGTGATCACTTACCTAGAGCCAGACATCCTGGAACGCAAAGTCAAGTGGGCCTTAGAAAGCATCACTATGAACAAAGCTAGTGGAGGTGATGGAATTCCAGTTGAGCTATTCCAAATCCTGAAAGATGATGCTGTGAAAGTGCTGCATTCAATATGCCAGCAAATTTGGAAAGCTCAGCAGTGGCCACAGGACTGGAAAAGGTCAGTTTTCATTCCAATCCCAAAGAAAGGCAATGCCAAAGAATGCTCAAACTACTGCACAATTGCACTCATCCCACATGCTAGTAAAGTCATGCTCAAATTCTCCAAGCCAGGCTTCAGCAATACGTGAACCGTGAACTTCCTGATGTTCAAGCTGGTTTTAGAAAATGCAGAGGAACCAGAGATCAAATTGCCAACATCGCTGGATCATGGAAAAAGCAAGAGAGTTCCAGAAAAACATCTAATTCTGCTTTATTGACTATGCCAAAGCCTTTGACTGTGTGGATCACAATAAACTGTGGAAAGTTCTCAAAGAGATGGGAATACCAGACCACCTGATCTGCCTCTTGAGAAACCTGTATGCAGGTCAGGAAGCAACAGTTAGAACTGGACATGGAACAACAGACTGGTTTCAAACAGCAAAAGGAATACGTCAAGGCTGTATATTGTCACCCTGCTTATTTAACTTCTATGCAGAGTACATCATAAGAAACACTGGGCTGGAAGAAGCACAAGCTGGAATCAAGATTGCCGGGAGAAATATCAATAACCTGAGATACGTAGATGACACCACCCTTATGGCAGAAAGTGAAGAGGAACAAAAAGCCTCTTGATGAAAGTGAAAGAGGAGAGTGAAAAAGTTGGCTTAAAGCTCAACATTCCGAAAACGAAGATGATGGCACCTGGTACCATCACTTCATGGGAAATAGATGGGGAAACAGTGGAAACAGTGGCATACTTTATTTTGGGGGGCTCCAAAATCACTGCAGATGATGACTGCAGTCATGAAATTAAAAAACACTTACTCCTTGGAAGGAAAGTTATGACCAACCTAGATAGCATATTGGAAAGCAGAGACATTACTTTGCCAACAAAGGTCCATCTAGTCAAGGCTATGGTTTTTCCAGTGGTCATGTATGGATGTGAGAGTTGGACTGTGAAGAAAGCTGAGCACCGAAGAATTGATGCTTTTGAACTGTGGTGTTGGAGAAGACTCTTGAGAGTCCCTTGGACTGCAAGGAGATCCAACCAGTCCATCCTAAAGGAGATCAGTCCTGGGTATTCATTGGAAGGACTGATGCTAAAGCTGAAACTCCAGTACCTTGGCCACCTCATGCGAAGAGTTGTCTCATTGGAAAAGACTCTGATGCTGCGAGGGATTGGGGGCAGGAGGAAAAGGGGATGACAGAGGATGAGATGGCTGGATAGCATCACCAACTTGATGGACATGAGTTTAACTCAACTCCAGGAGTTGGTGATGGACAGGGAGGCCTGGCGTGCTGCGATTCATGGGGTCACAAAGAGTCAGACACGACTGAGTGACTGAACTGAACTGAACTGAATCATTTAGCAAAACCCATAGCAAGTCAGCAAAGGAATAGCTTATTCACAATTTCTCAGCTGATTAATCTCCAGGTTACAGCTTAGTTGGCAAAGAATCTACCTGCAATGCAGGAGACCCTGGTTCTCTTCCTGGGTTGGGAAGATCTGCTGGAGAAGGGATAGCTTACCCAGTCCAGTGTTCTTGGGCTTCCCTTGTGGCTCAGCTGGTAAAGAATCCATCTGCAATGTGGGAGACCTGGGTTTTATCACAGAGTTGGGAAGATCTCCTGGAGAAGGGAAAGGCTAACCCCTCCAGTACTCTTGCCTGGAGAATCCCATGGGCAGAGGAGCCTGTTGTGCTACAGTCCATGGGGTTGCAAAGAGTCGGACACGACCAAGCAACTTCATTTTCACTTTTCACTTTTCTGCATTGGAGAAGGAAATGGCAACCCACTCCAGTACTCTTGCCTGGAGAATCCCAGGGACGGGGGATCCCGCCTGGTGGGCTGCCGTCCATGGGGTCACACAGAGTCCGGCACGACTGAAGCAACTTAGCAGCAGCAGCTGGCATGGGAGTGAGGAGCAGGCCTCTGAAGCAATCTGGAGTAATTTTAGTAATTTCACATGACCGATGCCCAAACTGGGCAGAACTAGAATAATGAACACAGTGTGATACTGGAACAAGGACAGACATACACATCAATTGAAGAGAACTGAGAGTCTAGAAATAAACTCAGATATCTATGAACAGCTTATTTTCAACAAGGGTGCCAAGATCATACAATGTGTAAAGAATGGTCTTTCCACAAAGAATTCTTAGACCACTGAAGAGCCACATGGAAAAGAATGGAGTTGGACACCTACCTCAGACCACAGACAAAAACTAATTAAAATTGGGTGAACTGAAGAGCATGTGTATTACATCCCAATAAGAGTGTTTTTTAAAAATACAAACACTTCTCATAAACAGAGCATCGTAATGTACTAAAAGAGATCAAAGTCTTATACAGACGTCTACATCTGGCCACTGAAATCTCCAAGAAGACTGGAAAACTAGAGCACAGGTAAGGCATAAATTTTCATCCTGTACATGTGTCTGGCCTAGGAGATAATCCTGCGGTCTTTGCTATTCTTTACTTGGAGGAAAACAGAGAGAAAAATCGTAAGGGATAGTTTCTGAATGACCACAGAGTGCTTTAAGTCTAATGTACAGATTGAATGGGAATGAAAAAGTATCAATATCTAATGCAATGAATGAGAAAACCAAAGAAAAAAGAGTCATGGCTGGAAACTGGTCAGTCAGTGTGGCACAGGGGGACTTGTCAAAGAGGGTAATAATCAGAGAAGCTGTGTTGTTGCAAAGTTGCCAAGTCCTATCTGACTCTTCAACCTCAAGAACAGCAGCACGCCAGGCTTCCCTGTCCTTCACCATCTGCTGGAGTTTCCACAAACTCATGTCCACTGAGTCAATGATGCTATATAACTGTCTCATCCTCTGCCGCTCCCTTCTCTTGCCCTCAATCTTTCCCAGCCACAGTCTTTTCCAATGAGTCAGCTCTTCACATCAGGTGGTCAAAGTATTGGAGCTTCAGCTTCAGTCCTTTCAATGCATATTCAGAGTTGATTTCCTTTAGGAATGACTGGTTTGATCTCTCTGCTGTCCAAGGGACTCTCAGGAGTCTTCTCCAACACCACAATTCAATAGCATCATTTCTTTGGTGCTCAGCCTTCTTTATGGTCCAACTCTCATATCCGTTCATGACTAATGGAAAAATCATAGCTTTGACTCTATGGACCTTAGTCAGCAAAATGATATCTCTGCTCTTTAATACACTGTCTAGGTTTGTTATAGATTTTCTCCCAAGGAACAAGCATTTTTTAATTTTATGACTGCAGTCAACCATCCATAGTGATTTTGAAGTCCAAAAAAATAAATAAAGAAAGTGAAGTCACTCAGTCATGTCCAACTCTTTGCGACCCCATGGACGGTAGCCCACCAAGCTCCTCAGTCCATGGGATTTTCCAGGCATGAATAGTGGAGTGGGTTGCCATTTCCTTCTCCAGGAGACCTTCCCGACCCAGGGATCAAACCTGGGTCTCCTGCATTGTAGGTAGACACTTTACCATCTGAGCTACCAGGGAAGCCATTTTAAAAAAATTTAAAAAAAAATAAAATAAAATCTGTCACCATTTCCACTTTCTCCCCATCTATTTGTCATAAGTGTCATGGGACTGGATGCCATGATCTACATTTTTTGAATGCTGAGTTTTAATCCAGCTTTTTCACTCTCTTCTTTCACCTTCATCAATAATAGGCTATTTAGTTCCTCTTTGCTTTCTGCCATTGGGGTGTTAGCAACTGCATATCAGAAGTTGTTGATACTTTTCCCAGCAGTCTTGATTCTAGCTTGTACTTCATCCAGCCCAGCATTTCTCATGATGTACTCTGAAGAGAAGTTAAATAAGCAGGGTGACAATATACAGCCTTGACATACTCCTTTCCCAATGTGGAACCAGTCTGTGATTCCATTCCAGTCCTAACTGTTGCTTCTTAACCTGCATACAGATTTCTCAGAAGGCAGGTCAGGTGGTCGTATTCCCATCTCTTGAAGAAGTTTCCACAGTTTATTGTGATCCACACAGTCAAAGGTTTTACCATAGTCAATGAAGCAAAAGTGGATGTTTTTCTGGAACTCTCTTGCTTTTTCCATGATCCAGCAGATGTTGGCAATTTGATCTCTGGTTCCTCTGCCTTTTCTAAATCCAGCTTCAACATCTGGAAGTTCTTGGTTTACCTACTGCTGAAGCCTGGCTTGGAGAATTTTGAGCATTTTTTGCTAGCATGTGAGATGAGTGCAATTGTGCAGTAGTTTGAACATTCTTTAGCATTGTCTTTCTTTGGGACTGGAATGAAAACTGACCTTTTCTAGTCCTGTGGCCACTGCTGAGTTTTCCAAATTTGCTGACATATTGAATGCAGCACTTTCACAGCATCGTCTTTTAGGATTTTCAATAGCTCAGCTGGAATTCCATCACCTCCAGTAGATTTGTTTGTAATAATGCTTCCTAAGGCCCACTTTACTTCAGACTCTGTGATGTCTGGCTCTAGGTGAGTGACCATACCATTGTGGTTATCTGGTCATTATGTCCTTTTATGTATAGTTCTTCTGACACTTGTATTCTTGCCACCTCTTCTTAATCTCTTCTGCTTCTGTTAGATCCTTGCCTTTTCTGTCCTTCGTTGTGCTCATCTTTGCACAAAATGTCCCCTTGGTATCTCCAATTTTCTTGAAGAGATCTCTAGTCTTTCCCACTCTAATACTCTGTGACAGTGTGCAGGATTCTCGCTGTGGTGGCTTCTCTTGTTGCAGGGCACCAGCTCTAGACTCGAGGGCTCAGCAGTTCTGGTGCACGGGCTTAGTTGCCCCATGGCCCGTTGGATCTCCCAGAGCAGAGATTGAACACATATTCCCTGCATTGGCAGGTGTATTCTTAACCACTGGACCACCAGGGAAGTCAATGAAAAAAGTATGGAAGAACAAACGAATGAATGAATGAACAGATATGAACACAGATTCAAGTAATTTAAAAAGCCAAAACTTTCTGAAGTCATGGCTATATATTGCCTCAGCAGTGAAGACTCACTGGAGTTCCTAAAGATGAATTTCTAATATTTCAAGGGGATGCAACTCAGATGAAACAGACAGGGCTGAAACTTCTTTGGAAAGAAATAAGGCAATAAAGAATAGTCAGCTTATCTTTTCAACTAAATGGGAATGAAGAAGGTAATGTGGCCATTAATGTGGTAAAATCCAGCAGAAGCTATGTTTAGACCAGGCCTTTACATGATGGATTTCTAAAATTAAGTATAAGAGATCAGTCAGTTAAATAGATAGAATGCATTTTTCTGACTTCTCCAAAATTCTTCATGGTCTAACAGTCACTGCAAACTTCAAACTTTCAGAACTAAATCCAAAGGCCAAGAAGCTTTTATTTAAACATATGCAACCTGAGGAGAGCTTTATTGTTTCATTTTTATAGAAAGACTGCACTTAGATTTTCAGCAGAACAGAAATCTAATTTTTAGTCCTACAATGTCTTTTTAAAAAAAATAATACTGTCTTATTTTCTCACTTTAATCTACTCTAAACTTTCTATACTAAGGTTAACCAATTATATTGAAAATGAACACAAAATCTTTTGCTTTCAGGACCTGAAGGTCTACATACTATCTGACAGACCTTTTTAACTTAGCAAGTAGTTGTTCAGTTTCAAAATTATTCACATCTACTAGAAAAGCTAAAAAGCATTTTATAAGTATATTTCATCATATAATAAGCTAAAGAGCTAAAGCATGTTAACTAAATTACCTTATATTTTTTTCAGAAAATGATTTAAAAATAAATTTAACAGTCTAAGGGATGAGTATTAAAAGGAGCATGCTTCAGTTTATATTTATTTTCATTTTTCCACGTGACATTTAAACATAATACAAAAAGACTGAAGTCTAAAAAAATAAAGTGAATATGTTCTTATAGAATTTATATGCATATTTTAACGCATGTTAAAATTAAAAATGTGGTTTTGAAAAAGCTTTATCTGGCTTTGAAGCACACTGATAAATGACTCATCAATATTGTTTTCTTATCTAGTGATAACAGTCCATGTGCAAGCTCACACTAGCTTATTGATGCTTATGACAAACCAGGTACATTGTGTATTACCTGCATCAGATGTGACAATTCTGGGAACTACACACAAAGTTTATCCCCGACTGACAGATAAAAACCTGAGGATCACAGAATTGGAAAAGCATTCCAAATTCACAGAGCTGTAAGGCTGAAGCCAAATTTCAACTTATAGTCACTCAGCCATTACACTTCGTCTCTACATGAAAAGTGGCCAGTTACCTGTGGCCTCGGGAGACAAAACAGAATTATGAAAGAAGGATGGAAGAAACAAGTGAATGAATGAACAGATATGTGCATGCACTCAATCACCTTTACCAAAGTGAACAAAAATCTCTTATTTTCTTCTTCTAATGTTTAAGGAATTAAAATAGCTTTCAGTCCAGTTTTCTAGGGTCATCCACTTTATTGGTCAGAGCAAGCAATAAGAACTAACTTTTGTAATGAAGCAGTCCTTAAGGCTGTTGGTGGTATGAAATAGTTAACTCTGGACTTGAGTTCTGGCTTCCTGGTTCTCCCTCTCTTTAGGTTTGTGACCTCAGGCAACTAATAGTCTTTCTGTGACTTAAGTTTCTCATCTTGAAGGATAAAAACTACCAATAATAAAGCCATGGTGGGGTTCACATGGGAGAATGCGGAAAACACAGGACACAGAGTAGTTGCTCACAAAACTCTAGTCCCAGCTACGTACGCTTGCAGGATGCAGTCAAAACATCCACCAACTGCAGCTGAATGAACCGTAAGGGAGTTAAGCTATAAAAAGATTATTTTGGTTTTCTGAGCCACAAACTTCATGTTCCATAACAGACTTTCAAGACAGGGTATTCAACTCTCTTATGTAGGCTGTTCATGTTTAGCTACTTCTCAAGGTTTTTCTCCTAATCCCTCAAAATTCTCATAAAATCTGGGCAACTCTGAGAAATAGGAGGATCTTACAATCAAGAATCAGGAATTCATATTTCTCCCTCTCTGATCTTTTCTCACCCATTACAGACCTGAACTCACATATCTTGTTGGCAAATCTGAAAGAACACAGTCAAGCACTGCTAGACAGAAATATAACACAAACCACAAATGCAAATGAATGTGAAAATTTTGATTTTCTAGTAGTCACAAGAAACTTAAACCAAGCAAAATTTAATATTTTATACAGTGTATTCAAAAGATTATAATTTCAACATGTAATCAATATAAAAGGATTTAATGATACTTCTTTAAAAAAGAAAAGCTTTCTTTTTTGTACTAAGCCTTTGCAATCTAGTATGTGTTTCAGGTTTGGAGCACATCTTAATCTACACTAGTCTCATTTCATGGGTTTGACAGTCATACATAAGTAGTTACTACCACACTGAGTAGTGCGAATCTAAAGATCATGAATTAGCTACCATCGCATTCCAGATAAACTATGATAAACAGGGGGAAAAGGCCATTAAAATCATATAGCTATTGGAGAAGTGAATTTAAAAAGCTGGCTTTCTGTATACTTCAAAAGCAGTAATTTATAAAAAATGTATAAATGCCCCTCTTTTCCCATATATTAGATCCAGATTCTCCTAAGAATAATGAAGATGTAGGAACATCTTTTCCTGGTACCACCTGAATATTCTGTAGACATTTTATCATAAGTACAAGTTGACCCTTAAACAATGTGGGAATTAAGGATGCCTATATGCTTATGTGCATGTGTGTGCACACAACACACACACACACACCTTTTGGAACTCTGTGTAAAACTTTACAGACCAGTCATGGCATCTGTTGCTCTGCATCCGCAGACCCAACCAACCTACAGATGGTGTAGTTCTGTGGTATTTATTTTAAAACATCCACATAAAAGTGGGATCCAGACCGTTCAAGGTCGTATTGTTCAAAGGTCAACTATAGGAGGATCTTGACGTTAATCGAAATCATGGAAAATTAGTCTCAAATGATCATCATAAAGTAAGAATATTATTTAATGAGAATCAACAGGACTATTTATATTTTCTACTTGCTATCACAGCATCTGTTTAAGTCACACCCCTAAAGTACTTTGCTTTACTCTAATGCTTTTTTGTCAAACAAATCTCAGCTAAACTAGCATAGATTGCTTCATCTCTTCAATACAAAGCTTTACACAACAGGAATTGGATTTCTGCAGGAAATAACCTTCAAAGATATTAAAGTATCCTCATGTGTTTTTATCTTTATAGCTCCTGGGGGCTTTGTTTTTGAAATCTTAAAGGCTTTTTTCCTCTAATTAATTTGTAAATGTGTAGCCTAAAGAGTAGCAACCCCATGTTCTAGTGCTCCCATTTCTATTCTTCTCATTACGGGGGTGGAAATTAAGTAAAATCCCATGGATGAGACTTTGTGGCTGGAAATGGAATGAGACTAAACTGACAGTACTATTTGGTTTGGCCAGACATTCTAATAAGAAAAATCCAGCAGCCAGGAAAATATTTTGGAAGAAGAACAAATTTCACATCGACCTTGACTGTGGTGTCACCAGAAAGGCATGCATTACAGAAGACTTATCAGACCATCCCAGTATGGGATACCACAGAGGGAAGGAAGAAACATTTCAGTTGAAGGACAGTTTCCACTTCTCTACCTGTATTGTCACATGAATTCACAAATTCTTAGCATTCCTTCTGTGATCTGTGGGCAAACGATTTTACAACCTTTTCCTTATATACCTGATGTCATCTTACAGAATGGTCTGGTTCACTGTTCCCAGACACGATGGGCTATAAAAGAATCTTGGATGGGGAAACGGGCTACACGTGTGCCTCTTCAGAGGAGAGAGTTACTACAGCTGTGGAAGGATCATTCCAGGTGCGAGGAAGACCTGCACAGCAGATGAGCACAGTATCTGCAGGGAATGGGAATACACAAGGAAGGAGAGTGATGGGGAAAGCATCAGAACTAACGGGGGCACTTTAACAAAGAGCTGTCATTCAGAAATCCCAAGGGGCGGCCAGATGGGGAAGTGTGCCAACAAGGAGACAGGCTTCAAAACCCATGATACGACTCAGAGGCAGGACCTACTCCATGAGAAGAGGAGTAGGAATTTTAAGAATTAGTCATCTTCTTTGACGACGGCTTGTCAAGCTGACCATGTGTCCAAGAACCCCAGCTGAGTTTCAGAAAGCCAAGTAAAAGTTTATCAGACCCCAAAGGATCTTCTAAATAAGAGGCTATCAATTCAAACTAGGGGGTTTAAGAACTTAGTGTTTGGAAACAGAACTTGGAGTCAAGGCTGTCATCACAGTGAAAGTCGCTCAGCCGTGTCCGATTCTTTGCGATCCCATGGATCCCATGGATCCTATACAGTCCATGGAAGTCTCCAGGCCAGGATACTGGAGTGGGTAGCCTTTCCCTTTTCCAGGGGATCTTCCCAACCCAGGGATCGAACCCAGGTCTCCCACATTGCAGGTGGATTCTTTACCAACTGAGCTATATAAAGTTAAATTCTTGAGCCTGTGGTGTGGTCTTCAGTCCCTTAAAGCCTTGGAGGTGAAGGGTTGGTCTTGGAAACTTGTGAAGCAGCCAGCAGAAAGGCAGGTGGCTCTAGTTGAAGGGACAGGAGTGAAGCAGGGGTACAGACCAGGCAGGGGCTAAGACTCTTCCTGGACTCTGCTCTGTCCCAGTTTCCCATCACCTTTAGGTAATCATTGATGGGTTTTCATCAGGAAATAAAATTTCCAAATATATTTAGAAATGTATCTCCCCTTCTCCTTATCATCCACTAAATTAGGAATAGGGTATTTTATTGCTCATAATAAGTAGTTTTTTTTTTTAAATAAACTGACATAGGAAGAAAAGATGGATTAAATGATATATTTGATTTCTTATATATTTTATGATCAATACCCTATCATCTTGACTATAGAACTTACCCTTATTCAGTCACAGATGATACCTCATGAAAATGCCTATTCAGGCAATATTGTAATATATTAAGGTATTACTTGGGAAAAAATGCCAAGAAAACGAAGTAAGTTTATAAAGACCAGCCACCTGTTCTTTTCTGCAATGCAGTTTACATTAGGGAATCCATTACTTTTTACACTGACTTAGGAAAATAAATGACTTCACTGGAAAGTCAGGCAGGTCCCCGCCTTGTAAGGAAGCAGAGTGGAACAAAGGAAGAAATACAGCCTTACCTTCTCTCCCTTCAACTAAAGGTTTGATAAATGGGTCACTGTAGCGGTGAGCTGTTTTCCTTTAGGTATATGTAATATACATGCTTTAATGTTAAATTTTAGGCTTTTTAAATCAACAGGCTATTTCAGAGCAGTGCTAGATTTACAGAAAAGCTGAACAGAAATTAGAGCTCACCACCCACCCTGGCCCTTACCCACACGGGTTCCCATTATTAACACCTTGGATCAGTGTAGCACATCGGTTACAAAATGATAACCCAGTAGTGACATATTATTATGAAAGTTCATAGTTTACATTACAGTTCACTCCTGGTATTGTACCTGCTACACACGTTTTGACAAATGTATAATGAATAACATGTATCTACCATTACAGTGTCCCATAGATTAGGGCATTTCATTGCCCTAAAGTGCTCCATGCTCCACCTACATACTCTCCCATGCTTCTCTCTCTCCTTTTATTTTTAAAAACCATAATTGTCAACAGAAAAAAACTGCAAATTTTTCTTAGAAGATGTATTATAGCTACTATTTTATACAGAAAATAGATCTTACCGGTTCGACAAACTCAAACTTCTTTTTTTCCTGAACCTCTTGAATTTTAAAGACGTATTCTAGTGATGACTCATAGAAGTTCTGATGTTCTCGGTCAACCTGTGTATCTGCCTAAAAAGCACACAAAGGCAAATCATGACATAGAGAGTGATTATTGAAGGTTCTGTGTTAGAGAGGGAATCAAATATTATTCTACTCTGAAACCTTTTTTAAAAATTAAGTCCTACAAAAAGTTTGAATATGGCAATTGTATCTTGGGAATACAAAGACTAGGAAAACACAGTCTTTGTCCAAGAGAGCTTATAGTGTATGGAATGGGAAGAAAATGCACGCACGCACACACACACACACACACACAGAGCAAACATACAACATTCATTAAATTAAAAATGATTATAAAAGGGTACGCAAATCATATGAAAATCTAAGCAATCACAAAAGAGAGTCTAAATTCTGGAAAAAGAATGGTGGTGCTCTGAGTTGGATCTTAAGATGAATAACTGGTCATGAGTAGTCAAAGATAACAAAGGGGTCACTCCCATGAAAACGTAAAGGGCATGAAAAAGTCTGACAGGGTCTGCCTTCAGAGTAAGTGGAGGGAAGGAGGCAGAGGCAAGGCTGGAATAACACTACAAAAGATCCTTAAAACCTGCATTGCAGGCAGATTCTTTGCCACCTGAGCAATGAGGGAAGCCCCGAAAACTGCATAATGTCTTGATTTAATTGAGGAAGAATCATCTCAGAATATTCAACAGTAGGCTTTCCTGGTGGTTCGGACAGTAAAGAATCTGCCTGCAATGTGGGAGACCTGGGTTCGACTCCTGGGTTGGGAAGATTCCCTGGAGGAGGACATGGCAACCCACTCCAGTATTCTTGCCTGGAGAATCCCCACAGACAGAGGAGCCTGGCGGGCTGCAGTCCACGGGGTTGCAAAGTCGGACACGACTGAGTGACTAAGCACACACATTATAGAGATAATACTGGTAGCAGAGTTCCCAAAGCAGAGGGTCTAAGCAATGACTCATGCTGCAACAACGCTGTGCACATTCTCTTCCCTCTTCTATGCTCATCATCATCCTCGCATGCTGTCTTTAGAACTGACTGGTTCAGTAAAAACGCATGATTTTACCTTATTTTCATTGCCCAAACTACACTACTACTCACTGCCAGCTGAGATTAGTAAAGACAGATGAGTAGAATGGCCTCTCCAGAATACTAAGTATCTGCCAGCGACAATTTCGGAATAGGACACTGCTTTGGAGCCATTTTACACTGATAATTTGACAAACAAAAGCTTAAAGAAAGATAAAATTAGGTTTTCTGGCTTTGACAGCATAGCATCTTAAAACTTCATTTGAAAGAAGGACTTTAAAAAATACTTACATAATTAAAAATAACCCAGTAAGTAGTTCATTAGTGATGGATAAACTTGAGAATTCCAAGTTTACAGACTAATATATCAGAAAGTGAAAGTGTCAGTCATGCAGTTGTGTCCAACTCTTTGCAGACCCCATGGACTGTAGCCCACCAGGCTCCTCTGTCCATGGGATTTTCCAGGCAAGAGTACTGGCGTGGGCTGCCATTGCCTTCTCCAGGGGATCTTCCTGACCCAGGGATCAAACCCGGGTCTTCCGCATTGCAGGCAGATTCTTTACCGTTTGAGCCACAGAAGGAAGCCACAATATATCAAAAGAATAATATAAACCAAGCGGGAAATTTGGACCAGTAGCTTTTCAGTACCCTAAGTTAGTATTTCACACAAATTACATACATTTTCTTCCTACCACTTAGAGGAACAGACTATAGAATAAATGGTAAGGGGATGGATACAGGTGGTGGTATGGTAATAAAGTTTAACAATTGGCTCCCTTGGGAGTGGGGGGCGGGGAGATCCCAATTTACACTATTTGCTGGTCTTTGTGGTATAAATATTCCCAAAATAACCAGTTCCAAAGCACAAATACAACATCACTGATCCAGCAATGAGAAAGAGACGAGAAAACTGGTCCTCCAAGAGAAAGCTCCAGTGTACACCACAGGGTGTAAAAGATGCAAAAATATTTTCAGTCTCAGAGATAATAGTCTATCCAACAAATTATTTCTGAAGCTTCTGTTTACTTTAAAAGATGATCTTTGTGTCAACTCACACACGGGAACAAATCTGAATGCTTGAAACACTGTTAGAGCCTAAAATTATTATTTCGGGTTAACAGAGCTGTGCATAAAAGAGTTCGCAGAGCAGGCATGCTAGCCATTGAAAGGCCTGCTTCGATTAAAGAGCTAATACTGGTAGCAGAATTTCCAGGGGCAGAGGTTCTAAGCAATGACTAATGTTCCAACACTACGGGAATGTGGATTTTAGGAGGGTTCCCACCTGAAAGGAAGGAGCAAATGAGCAAGAGGGAGTTGTCAGCTCTCCCCTCCAC
Source organism: Bos mutus (assembly GCF_027580195.1). Classification (NCBI taxonomy): domain Eukaryota; kingdom Metazoa; phylum Chordata; class Mammalia; order Artiodactyla; family Bovidae; genus Bos; species Bos mutus. The sequence continues at coordinate 71,855,837 of NC_091631.1, read as the reverse complement.
ATTCTCTAGCTCTCACCCTACATTTTGTAAATCACGACTGTGTAAGAGCTGAGAGCTCTTACAGCGCAGGCACATGCCCGTCACAGTGAACTCGCCTGGCCACGGGCTATTTGTGTTCCAGAAGCATCCGTGAGCTCCACCTGAAAAAGCCCCTGGGGCCACGTTATGGTCGGGAGGCTGAGTCTTGGCTGCCGCCTGGGTCAACACCGAAGAGAGAAGACGGCGTGTCTTGCTGCTCTGGCTGCTGCGCCAGTCGGGAGAGAAGAAATGTGTTCGCGGCTCCGACAGCTCCTTGAGTCTTCTTCCCATTTCCCTGCTTGTGCCTTGCCTATCTTGGGTTCCACGAACACTGTGCAACAGTGTGAACAGCGAGACACCACCCGCCTAACGGATGAAAGTAGTTCACTAATGCTAAAACTGTGCAAGCGATATGGGCTGTTTTGAACCCCTGCTTTGTATCTGGGAGTCTGGAATTTGCCTACATGACAAGCAGAAGGTGTCTACATGACCAGCCTCCAGTTAAAACCATTGGCTCTCAGTCTACGAGATTCTAGTAGATACCATTTCACATGTGTTGTCGTGACTCGTTGCTGAGGGAATTAAGTCCTGTGTGTCTCCTCTGGGAGACGATTCTTAGACGCTTGTGCCTGGTTTCCCTTAGACATCGACAGCTAAATTTAATACACAAACCTGCTTTGAAAGGTCATCTAGAATGCACAGTTCTAACAGAATACAATAGCGTAATTTTTTTTTTCAGTACTAGATTTAGAAAGACATTTTTTACCTCAGATGAATTCCTTTAGTCCTTGAGCTCATAGCATGTATCAGTTGCTATATACTCATTAACAACTGTGGTCAAGTATTTTGTACTGGAGAAGTAATATGACTATGTAATTCATAGTCCAAACGTTTAAAAATGAAAGGGAATAGTAATTACTCCAGAACAACAGATTGCTTAAGTAGCTGTTGTTTACGTAGCAAAGTCATCCCAGTAAGAAACCAAATTAGGTACATAAGAAAACCACACAGTTCAGCAGATAGCAGATACCCAAATTCTTCCCCACACACCCTAAGCTGTCTCAATTCAAAATAGAGGAAAAAGGAATAGTGAAAAAAAACTATCATTCAGGTGACAGCTGCTGATTTATTCCCAGAGGGAAAAGGATTTAAGTTGGATGCTGAGGAATGGAGAGGTTCAGAGAAGGTAAAGATAAGAATTTTAGTGAGGGACTAAAGTCAGGAGAGGTTATGTTCGCGTAGATGGAGCAAAGGGGTTTGTATGAAACTGTCAGAAGTGAGAGCTGAGGCAGCACAGAGAGAATGAGTACACACTCATCTTATAAACCAGACAAGAACTGGAGGAAGGTGTGGTCAGGATCAGAGCTGGACTTCAAGAAGCTTAGAAGATTAGTGTGAGCACAGTGTAGAATGCATCGATTCAATGGTGAAGCTGGGTGCACCTGAATATAAGGAGACCTCTTACTTGATACGGGTGAAGGTGTTTGGTATATGCTAGTAAGACAAGCTTGTGCGCCTGCTAAAGCGCAGGCGGCTGCGACGGGCGCACTAAAGCGCAGGCGGCTGCGACGCGCAGCCGAGAGGAGCTACCCCACGTCCGAGGTCAGGGGCAGAAGCTGGGAGGACCGATGCCCGAAGGGCGGTGGCCAAGAGGAGCCACCCCACGTCCGAAGTCGGGGGGGTGGCTGAGAGGAGATACCCAGCGTCAGAGGTCAGGGGTGGCGACGAGAGGAGTTACCCCACGTCCGAGGTCGAGGGCGGCAGCTGGGAGGAGATACCACACGCCCCTAAGCCGGAGGCCAGGGGCGGTGGGCGGGAGGAGCTACCCCAAGCCCCCACGCCAGAGGCTAGCGGCGGCCGCCCGGAGGAGCAACCCCATGCCCGAGGCCAGGGGCAGTGGCCGGGAGGACCAACCTCAGGCCGTGGCTGCGCGGGCATAGGAGGGCATAGAGGAGCTATCCCATGTTGAAGGTCAGGAAGGGTGGCGGTGAGGAGATACTCCTCATCCAAGGTAAGGAGCATTGGCTGTGCATTGCTGGAGCAGCTGTGAAGAGATACCCCACGCCCAAGGTAAGAGAAACCCAAGTAAGACGGTAGGTGTTGCAAGAGGGCATCAGAGGGCAGACACACTGAAACCATACTCACAGAAAACTAGTCAATCTAATCACACTAGGACCACAGCCTTGTCTAACTCAGTGAAATTAAGCCATGCCCGTGGGGCAACCCAAGATGGGCAGGTCATGGTGGAGAGATCTGACAGAATGTGGTCCACTGGAGAAGGGAATGGCAAACCACTTCAGTATTCTTGCCTTGAGAACCCCATGAACAGTAGGAAAAGGCAAAATGATAGGATACTGAAAGAGAAACTCCCCAGGTCAGTAGGTGCCCAATATGCTGCTGGAGGTCAGTGGAGAAATAACTCCAGAAAGAATGAAGGGATGGAGCCAAAGCAAAAAGAATACCCAGCTGTGGATGTGACTGGTGATAGAAGCAAGGTCCAATGCTGTAAAGAGCAATATTGCATAGGAACCTGGAATGTCAGGTCCATGAATCAAGGCAAATTGGAAGTGGTCAAACAAGACATGGCAAGAGTGAATGTCGACATTCTAGGAATCAGCGAACTGAAATGGACTGGATGGGTGAATTTAACTCAGATGACCATTATATCTACTCCTCATTATATCTACTACTGCGGGCAGGAATACCTCAGAAGAAAGTGGCCATCATGGTCAACAAAAGAGTCCGAAATGCAATACTTGGATGCAATCTCAAAAACGACAGAATGATCTCTGTTTGTTTCCAAGGCAAACCATTCAATATCACAGTAATCCAAGTCTATGCCCCAACCAGTAACACTGAAGAAGCTGAAGTTGAATGGTTCTATGAAGACCTCCAAGACCTTTTAGAACTAACACCCAAAAAAGATGTCCTTTTCATTACAGGGGACTGGAATGCAAAAGTAGGAAGTCAAGAAACACCTGAAGTAACAGGCAAATTTGGCCTTGGAGTATGGAATGAAGCAGGGCAAAGACTAATAGAGTTTTGCCAAGAAAATGCACTGGTCATAACAAACACCCTCTTCCAACAACACAAGAGAAGATTCTATACATGGACATCACCAGATGGTCAACACCAAAATCAGACTGATTATATTCCTTGCAGCCAAAGATGGAGAAGCTCTATACAGTCAGCAAAAACAAGACCAGGAGCTGACTGAGGCTCAGACTATGAACTCCTTATTGCCAAATTCAGACTGAAATTGAAGAAAGTAGGGAAAACCACTAGACCATTCAGGTATGACCTAAATCAAATCCCTTATGATTATACAGTGGAAATGAGAAATAGATTTAAGGGCCTAGATCTGATAGATAAGAGTGCCTGATGAGCTATGGAATGAGGTTCGTGACATTGTAGAGGAGACAGGGATCAAGACCATCCCCATGGAAAAGAAATGCAAAAAAGCAAAATGGCTGTCTGGGGAAGCCTTACAAATAGCTGTGAAAAGAAGAGAAGCGAAAAGCAAAGGAGAAAAGGAAAGATATAAACATCTGAATGCAGAGTTCCAAAGAATAGCAAGAAGAGATAAGAAAGCCTTCTTCAGCGATCAATTCAAAGAATTAGAGGAAAACAACAGAATGGGAAAGACTAGGGATCTCTTCAAGAAAATCAGAGATACCAAAGGAACATTTCATGAAAAGATGGGCTCGATAAAGGACAGAAATGGTATGGGCCTAACAGACGCAGAAGATATTAAGAAAAGATGGCAAGAATACACAGAAGAACTGTACAAAAAAGATCTTCACAACCCAGATAATCACGATGGTGTGATCACTGACCTAGAGCCAGACATCCTGGAATGTGAAGTCAAGTGGGCCTTAGAAAGCATCACTATGAACAAAGCTAGTGGAGGTGATAGAATTCCAGTTGAGCTATTCCAAATCCTGAAAGATGATGCTGTGAAAGTGCTGCACTCAATATGCCAGCAAATTTGGAAAACTCAGCAATGGCCACAGGACTGGAAAAGGTCAGTTTTCATTCCAATCCCAAAGAAAGGCAATGCCAAAGAATGCTCAAACTACCGCACAATTGCACTCATCTCACACGCTAGCAAAGTAATGCTTAAAATTCTCCAAGCCAGGCTTCAGCAATACGTGAACCGTGAACTTCCTGATGTTCAAGCTGGTTTTAGAAAAGGCAGAGGAACCAGAGATCAAATTGCCAACATCCGCTTGATCGTGGAAAAAGCAAGAGAGTTCCAGAAAAACATCTATTTCTGCTTCATTGACTATGCCAAAGCCTTTGACTGTGTGGATCACAATAAACTGGGGAAAATTCTGAAAGAGATGGGAATACCAGACCACCTGATCTGCCTCTTGAGAAATCTGTGTGCAGGTCAGGAAGCTACAGTTAGAACTGGACATGGAACAACAGACTGGTTCCAAATAGGAAAAGGAGTACGTCAAGGCTGTATATTGTCACCCTGTTTATTTAACTTATATGCAGAGTACATCATGAGAAACTCTGGACTGGAAGAAACACAAGCTGGAATCAAAATTGCCAGGAGAAATATCAATAACCTCAGATATGCAGATGACACCACCTTTATGGCAGAAAGTGAAGAGGAACTAAAAAGCCTCTTGATGAAAGTAAAAGTGGAGAGTGAAAAAGTTGGCTTAAAGTTCAACATTCCGAAAACGAAGATCATGGCATCTGGTCCCATCAGTTCATGGTAAATAGATGGGGAAACAGTGGAAACAGTGTCAGACTTTATTTTTCTGGGCTCCAAAATCACTACAGATGATGACTGCAGCCATGAAATTAAAAGACGCTTACTCCTGGGAAGGAAAGTTATGATCAACCTAGACAGCATATTCAAAAGCAGGGACATTACTTTGCCAACAAAAGTTTGTCTAGTGAAGGCTGTGGTTCTTCCTGTGGTCATGTACGGATGTGAGAGTTGGACTGTGAAGAAGGCTGAGCACCGACGAATTGATGCTTTTGAACTGTGGTGTTGGAGAAGACTCTTGAGAGTCCCTTGGACTGCAAGGAGATCCAACCAGTCCATTCTGAAGGAGATCAGCCCTGGGATTTCTTTGGAAGGAATGATGCTAAAGCTGAAACTCCAGTACTTTGGCCACCTCATGCGAAGAGCTGACTCATTGGAAAAGAGTCTGATGCTGGGAGGGATTGGGGGCAAGAGGAGAAGGGGACGACAGAGGATGAGATGGCTGGATGGCATCACTGAGTCAATGGATGTGAGTCTGAGTGAACTCCAGGAGGTGGTGATGGACAGGGAGGCCTGGCGTGCTGCGATTCATGGGGTCGCAAAGAGTCGGACACAACTGAGTGACTGATCTGAGTAAGACAAGCTTGAGGATGCAGGTGTGAGAAGCAAAGGGGGAAAAAGTCGAAGATAGTTTTGACACAAGAAATAATATCAAGCATTAACAGAATTAAAGAAGTGAGAAGCAGGTCAAATTGGAGAAAACTTTCACATGTGTCACTATGGTGTCATAGTAACCCATCAGTGGACAGTGCACAGGTGGTCAGGATGGGAAATATGGTGGGAAACACTCATGTAGTGGGAAACACTCCCTGAGATGTTACAGAGAATATGAAAGGCGTAGAGCCACTGGGGACACAGAGAAGGACAAAAATAGTGGTAAGTAGAACCTGAGGGATTCCCTTCACTCAGGAGGTGGGAGAGGAGAACCTGCTGAAAGCATCTTTACTTACAGATATTAACAGAAACCCAAACTCTTGGCTCCTAAAAGGAACCCCTATACTATTCTCCTAACTATAAAATTAATACATATTCATTACTATATGTTTATTCATTGTTCATTATTAAACAGGGAAATGTAAAGATAATAAATTAACTGCGGCCTCACTATAAATGTTTACAACACACACACAAAAAATTACTTTAAAAGACATGAATAATAGTATATATTCTGGTTTAAATCCTGTTTTTCCACACTTAGGCTAACAAATATTTCCAAATATCTTTAAATGCTTTTCCAAATAAAACTTTCACAGTCATATCAATTCTGTTTCTGGCCAAGCTCTATTTGTGTATTTATCCCAATCATTCTTTTGTGCTATTTTGTATGTTTCTAAAATTTTTATTGTGAATAACTCTTGGGTCATCATATTTACACAATTTATTTTTATACTCATTTCTGATCATTTCTTCTGGTCAAATTCCTATCAACAGAAATCATTTCAGCTCTCTTGGACATGTAAGGTTGATTGAAATATGGTCAAATATACCTCAAAAGTTTTTGAATGATTTCATATTTCCACCAGAAAAGCCAAAGTCTGCTTAGTTACCCATACCTTCACTAACAATTGATATTATCTTTTAATAAATTAATGTGCTGCTACTATTATTAAATTATACTTTAAAAATATATGATATAGAAACTTACAATATTTATTATGGTTTATATTTCTTCTTTGTTGAAATGCCCTTTCATATTCATATCCATTTTTTCCACTAAAACCTTTATCTTTTCCACACTGATTTCCAAAAGCATCTTATACATAGGAGATGGTTATCCTGTGTCATGTTATATAAGTCCCTTAATACTTCATCTTTTAATTTAAGGTCTTTTGAAAGAGACAGATTACTTTCATGCATTTTGGTCTTTTTACATTTCCTTCACATTTCCTTCCTCGTAGTTTATGCTTAGAAAGAAATTATCTATTCACATTTCAAATGTTACTTCTTTTGTCTACTGTAAAGTCCATAATTTTGACAAGTCTGTTTCCAATTCTGTGTACTCCAATGGTCCATCTAACAGATGGCCTTAGAGCTTTACCAACAGAAGCTGACCCCTAATTCAGTCCTGGTAATGGGTAGTCAGTCACATTCCATGAGCAAAACGAACAGAATCAGCTGTGTCAGTGAGAAGACACAGAAGGGTCTTTCTGAGAACAACTTCATAGGCTTGGTGCCGACAGAAGGACCAGAGCTGCTCTGGAAGTGAACAAATGAATTTAATGCTATGTTACAGAATTAAACATGTGCGTAGCAGCTTCTCCCTGTAACAGGTTTGACTCCTGGAAGGACCGAGGAAAAAGTAAAAAACAAACTACATTTTTCCTTTTCTACACTATATGCTCCGAGGAGTTGCTTTACACCATGTTTGTGTTGTATTTGTATTTGTGTCGTATTCTATCATGGGCTGTGCCTCCTGGAAAAAAGTGTGTGTGTGTGTGTGTGTGTGTGTGTGTGTGTGTGTGTGTGTGGTGGGGCAAATGGAAGATGCTACTAACCATGTTATAGGTTTTTTCTAGCATCCAACTAAATATAAAACCAGAATGAATATTCTATTCCATCATATCCCAAGGGATTAGGAGCCACTAACAAGTATTAAATATTGAGCTACACTGTCAGGGAAAATAAAGCATAACCTCTAGAGGACTTTACAATTATGATAGAGTTACGAAGTCAAACCAAGCAATCCCTAAGGGAAATCAGTCCTGAATATTCACTGGAAGGACTGATGCTGAGGCTGACGCTCCAACACTTTGGCCACCTGATGAGAAGAGCTGACTCACTAGAAAAGTTTCTGATGCTGGGGAAGATTGAGAAGAAAAGGAGAAGAGAGTGGCAGAGGATGAGATGGTGAGACAGCACCACTGACTCAACGGACCTGAGTGAGAGGGAAATCTGGGAGATGGTGAAGGACAGGGGAGCCTGGTGTGCTGCAGTCCACAGGGCTGCAAAGAGTCAGCCAGCTAAGGGCAGCCTCTCATGTTCACCAAGAATCTGATAAGTCTTCAGAGACTCTATGCATTGCCCTTAATTTTGAGGCAGTCGATTTTTAGAATGTGACTTGGCCTTGGTCTTTGGTACATGATGGTGACAACTGGGGGAGCCTTTCTACAGATGACTTCATCTACATATTGCATTCTCTCTCAGGTTTATTCTAAAGAAATGTTTAAAAGTTTAAATAGACACACATTTAAGGAGTTTAGAAATATGTGAACACAATATTAAGGAACGTAGTATACTATATAAGATTAAAAATGTCCATGAAAATTAAAAATATAATTTCTCTTAATAACAGATTTTTCTCCACTTCACATTAACCCCAAAATCTTTCCATAGGCACCCAACGGTCTATTAAATTATCCTATTTTAATAGCAGGTATTAATAACAAGTTATTTATTATAGTGAAATACAGATCTTTCCAATGTTCAACATTTTAAGTGAGGAAATTCAATTCCCTCTAGGGGAACATAAAAATACAGTAAAAAAGAATCAAGTAACTCTTCCATGACTTTTTGACTGCAGTTCCACTGCACTTGAACTCGTCAAGCATGCCTCATGGCTGAACAAGAAGGTCAGAGAAATAAGAATACGAATAAGTAGGGTGGAGGACCAAGCTGAACTTGAACAACAGTTCAGGAAGGAAGGTGACTTTGCTAGAGGATCAGAATGAGACATTTAAAAGAGTTCAACGATGCAATCCCTAGAAATACAGAGAAGAGATGAAGAAGAGACTGCAGGAGGCTCAGCGCCACGCAAGATTCCCTGGGGCGGGCTGGGGGCAGTGATAGCTGCTGGTGCTCAACAAGTCCCGGTTCAGCTCTGAGACACACTGCTGTATGCTAGGGAAAGTGTGCATGGTGAAAGACAACAGAGCCATTTAGAAAAACAAACAAAACATATACTATCACTAGAGCTGAAACTGCATCACTCCTCAGTAAGAGTTTTCTATCTGGCTAACTATAGTTAAAACACTACCAATGAGAAGAGCAAATTTTCAGGAAAAAAGGAAGAAATATTCCTTGTATGAGAATACTGTCCACATTAGTAAAATATTTCTGTTGACTTGTTTAAATTGACAAAAAATAATGAAGATTTCAAAACATGTAACTGTATATCTTTTTTCCCTTAATGCTGATGTAACAATTGAAGAACAGATATTTTTAACTTGATATAAATGTTACACCATGAATTTGGTAGGTCTTGCTATTTAGAATGGCTTTCTAGGTGGCTCAGTGATAAAGGATCACCCTGCAAAATAGGAGACTCAGGTTCAATCCCTGGGTTGGGAAGATCTCCCAGAGAAGGAAATGACAACCCACAGCAAGATTCTTGCCTGGGAGATCCCGTGGACAGAGGAGCCTGGTGCGCTTCAGTCCATAGGGTCATGTAGGAGTAGGGCATGACTTAGTGACCAAACAGCAGCAGCAGTTATTTAAAATATGCCCAACAAGAAGAAAAAGAAATAGCCTTGTTTCACTCTTTTTCATTATTGAAGGAAATACTAACCTTTCTCTTGGAACTGTTAATTTTAAATGTCACAAAGCACGTAAAATGCTCAGCACCACGCCTGTCTATCTATACCAAATGCTCAATTAGCTTAAATATTCTTATTATCATTGTTTTATTAAACAGGAGCAGATTCTGAGATAATGTCTACTTCTGGAAATCTGGGCTTCACATGACAATGCTAATGCTCTTTTCACACTTCAACTGGAAAAACTTACCTCTTGCAAATGAGATTCCTTTTTCTTTGCAGACAAATTTAAATGTTTGTCAAGAATAGAATAGTATTTTTCACTCTCTTTGTCGAATTTCTTCTTTCCGTCCTAGGAGATCACAAAAACAACAAAACATTCAAATCAGAGAATCAAGATAACCTTGATTTCCATCATTCCCATCAAGCGTCCAATAAAATTATTTGATAAAGATTCAGTGAGCTTCAACTATGTGGAAAACTTGATGAAGTAGGAAGAAGGGTATGAAACAAAATCATCTGAGTATGTATTCTGCTCTCAAAGAAGTTCATAGAACTATAGTATGGAGGGGGCAGGCTGCCTACAGTAGAATCCCTTTGAGCACTCTATAACTGATTCTCAAGAAATTTTGACTTAGAAGTCTGGGACATAGCCAAGAGAAAAATGTCTCTTTTAGGCTTTTTTGGTGATTCAGATAAGTTAATATACAAACAGTTTAGAGACCACTCACAAACTCTTTGCAAGGAATCATAATATTTCCCAAGTCAAAAAAAAGATGCTTGATATTTCAAACAAGTCATTCTCATTTTTTTAAGTAGAATAAATTTTTATGGGCTTTCCAGGTGGCTCACTGGTGAAGACTCCACCTGCCAATGCAGGAGACACAGGTTCGATAATTCCTGAGTTGGGAAGATCCCCTGGAGAAGGAAATGGCAGCCCGCTCTAGTATTCTTGTCTGGGGAATCCCATGGACAGAGGAGCCTGGTGGGCTGTAGTCCATGCGGTGGCAAAAGAGGTGGACATGACTCAGTGACTAAACAACAACAATTCTTTTATAGAGAAGGGGGGATGGGGAGGGGCTATTATAAACAAAAAGTCCACTGGAGGAAATTGGGAGTTTGAAGCATAGTGGCTTTTCAAGGGTTTAATTTGACAGTTTCACATTGGCTGAGCTGTTCAAACAGCACATTCGTGATAAAAAGGAAAATAAATCTTCACAAACTGGTGGTGTGAAATCATTAGACCAGTTCAAAGTCAAATCAAAAGGATTAGAATCACCTGTATCATGCACTCAACATAACTTAATCACTGACCTTTGCAATGCCTAAAATGACATTGTCTTATGGGTTCAGCTGTAACCAGGCTAGCCCTTTGTTGGAAGAGAATACCTTTCCCCTAAGGCATACTTCTATAGAAATGCAAACAGAATACAGTTCTAAAGAGAACAAGGCATGCCTAGACATATGATCTTCTCCAACTATAATTATGTTATCCACCAGGTATGTTTTTTCCATTTATGAGTCCATATGAAATAAATACTACATGACCACAGTCATAAATTTCACTGGCCAAAGAAGAACTACTCCTTCCTTTTATCTCAGTGTTTCTTGATGTGCAATGTCTGGACCACATTAATCAAAGTTAAGTATTTTAAAGGTTACTCAAAATGTAGATTCCTATTTCCTTCATGTAGAGATTCAGACAGGTCTCTTTAACAAGCTCTGTGATTATTATGGATAATGGTTTTCATTTATTTGAATCAGCAAATATTTGGAAGAGATTAATTAAAAATAACGGGTGAATGGATGGATGAGGAGAGGAGGAGAGACTCTGGGAGGAAGCGGGGAAAAGAGAAGACAAGCAGGCCTCTGGTTTGTCTGTCTCACAATTCAGGTTGTCAGATCCAGACTAACACATGAAGGTATTCTATTCTGATCCAGTAAAACAAACTTTTAAGGTTATTTTCTCATTCTGATCCAACTGTAAAAAAGAACAAGAAGGGTTCTGCTAAACTTTTATCCACTCAATTATATTTCAATTAATTATATATTAAACAAAATGTGAGAGAGTGCCAAATAAATATTTAATGAACAGATGGAAAATTATTGTCCTCTTCTGGCATTTTAACAGCTGGGCAATTTTCCAAAAGCCTCTCTCATTAGCCATTCTGAGCACCTGTTCTTTTTTCTCTACAGACTATAAATATAAATGCTTATTTCTTCTAAGAGCAAACATTCCATTTGGTTAAACAGACTTCAAAAACCCGACCAGTTTCCTCTGCTTTGTAACCATTCATCTAATTTTATAAATGGATACAGGCAGGGGAAATGCATATCCTAAATTTACATCATTCATATATATATATATATATATATATATATATCCTATGCGAGAGTGCTCAATAAATATTTAATGAACATGTAACAAATGTCCTCACAAACATTCCATTTGATCAAAAAACCGATATCCATGATACAGGGGGCGATTCTGTACAAATGGCCTCAATTCAATCCCTGTGATACAAGAGCACTGTAGGGGGCGGGGGGCCACCAGCTGCCTTAGAGATGAGTACGGGAAACTGACTCACTTTCATCTTACAATAGGGGGCTTAAAATTTCTCACTGTGCGCAGAAGAAACGAGGTGGGGGAGAAGGGAGCACAGCTGTGGCAACTACACTTGCATCTTTGTTTTTCAGTGTTTGCTGGCATTTTTGGAAACGTTAACTCAGTGCCAACATACCAGCATTCCTGGCAATACAAAAATCATTCCCAGAAGAACTTCCTGGACTCCTAATCAAACCCTGGCCCTTCACACCACCAGGCCAACAAAAGAGATCTACTCAAAGGTTCCAATGATGCAGATAACACAAACACATTCAGTTCTAGTATAAAATTAAAGCACTGAACTGAAAGAGGAGGGCACATGAAGGACAACTTTAGTCTAGGGAACCATATTCTTGAAAACAAAGAGCACTTTTTGTGACTCACATCTACCCCCAAAAGCCATGATTTACTCTCACGTAAGTCAGGTCCTATTTGGTTTTAGTAACTTAATACCACACAGCTATCGATTGTCTACTATGTACTTGTGGATATCAAGCTAAGAATTTTCTCCAAAACCAGTGCTGCAGAAAGAAGGGAAAATAATGCATGAATCTTTACGCTAAACACTATATGTGATTACTGACTGAAATAGATGGGGAAACAGTGGAAACAGTGTCAGACTTTATTTTTCTGGGCTCCAAAATCACTGCAGATGGTGACTGCAGCCATGAAATTAAAAGACACTTACTCCTTGGAAGGAAAGTTATGACCAACCTAGATAGTATGTTCAAAAGCAGAGACATTACTTTGCCAACAAAGGTCCATCTAGTCAAGGCTATGGTTTTTCCTGTGGTCATGTACGGATATGAGAGTTGGACTGTGAAGAAGGCTGAGCGCTGAAGCATTGATGCTTTTGAACTGTGGTGTTGGAGAAGACTCTTGAGAGTCCCTTGGACTGCAAGGAGATCCAACCAGTTCATTCTGAAGGAGATCAGCCCTGGGATTTCTTTGGAAGGAATGATGCTGAAGCTGAAACTCCAGTACTTTGGCCACCTCATGCGAAGAGTTGACTCATTGGAAAAGACTCTGATGCTGGGAGGGATTGGGGGCAGGAGGAGAAGGGGACGACAGAGGATGAGATGGCTGGATGGCATCACTGACTTGATGGATGTGAGTCTGAGTGAACTCTGGGAGTTGGTGATGGACAGGGAGGCCTGGCGTGCTGCAATTCATGGGGTCGCAAAGAGTCGGACACAACTGAGCGACTGATCTGATCTGATCTGATGTTATAATGGTATGGTATAATGGTTTTCTGTAGATCCACAATAAGTGCATCTGAACCAGGTAGTCATGTACAATGAGGTCATATATATGTGTGATATGTTTATATGTGCATATTTTTAAATCTTTAAAAAATGCTATCAAAAATGGCAAGTTAATCCCCAAACCCAATTATAGTGGCAAATGTGTAAGATAAGTTCAAGGTCTGTAATCAACTTGTGTTCCAAGCTACACTGTATTTACTCTGATCACATGATCACATTATTATTTAGCATATAAGATTAGTAACTGAGGTTATGTTGCACTTTCATCATATCCCCTGAGCTAAGGAATGGGAAAAAAACTCCAAGTGTCAGTCTTAAAGTTGTGATATATAACAAACAAATAGGCAAAAAATAAGTCAAAATACTCATATAAACAATATGTCTATCACAAATTATACACAAATGTTAAATATAAGGCCAAATCAACACCTTCTATTGACCACAAGAGGGTACCAAAGGAAATAGACTCTACCACAATATCTAAAAAGTCAGATATATTTCAAGCTTTATCCAATTGTTTTTTCTCTATAAAACACAACTGCAAAACTTTGTTTAAACAACTATTTTAGCAACCTTTATCTTAACATTATCATGATCAATTTTTTAAAGTAGAGGCAATGAAAAAATATTTTCTATATTTCTTTTAATGAAGCACACATTTAGGATTTATGCATCCAATTTTTAAGACAATTTCAAGGTTATAAATGAAACACAGGATATTGCAAAATTTCCCATGCAACTATTTATGCTACCATGTTAGTATAACCATTAGCTAAATAAGCACTAAGCATATATTTTTAAAATCCTTTTAAGTGAGTGCACAGTAGCAGAAATAGTAATAATAAATACCGATAAATTTCTATTTCACAAATGCATAATTCTTATAAACTGGCACTGTGCTAGGCATTGAGAGGACAAGATACAGCCCTAACTACCAGTCTTGGCTAGACTTCCTCCTTCTCTGATAGTGGGATTTCCTCACCACTTGGAAGAGTGACCTAGGGTGACATCATAATTTTTAAGTCTCAGAAAGAACAGCTGCTTAGATATTTCTTAGATCCAAGAGATTCCTGGTGTCCAAAAACTCAGGTTGTTGAGACCCTTAATACAGCTTTCACAGCAACATCCCAACTGCAGGTGACTGCACCAAACCATTCCCCACCATGTCTGTCCTCCTCAATCTGCTGAAATATAGACATTTCAAAAAGGCTTCCTTCTTCAGAGTTATGCCAATATAATTCACCACATCTTCCCTATTCCAATTATCTTGCACTACCACCACCAGGTGATCAGATTCCTAAGAGCCAAAGGTTTCATATTTGCCTATATGAGGAACTCCTACAAAATGGGGCTTCCCTGGTGGCTCAGCTGGTAAAGAACCCACCTGCAATGCGGGAGACCTGGGTTCCATCCCTGGGTTGAGAAGATCCCTTGGAGAAGGGAAAGGCTACCCACTCCAGTATTCTGGCCTGGAGAATTCCATGGACTCTATAGTCCATGGGATCGCAAAGAGTCAGACACGATTGAGTGTCCTTCACTTTCACTTTTAAAAAATGTAAAGATAGAAAAACAAACAGATAAAAATATAGATGAAGGATATGAAGGGATAACCAACAGAAGAGGGAAGTCAAAAGGTTAACAAGCATATAAGGAGTTTTTCGAACTCATTAATAATTAAGAGGAAAGCAAATTAAAATATTGAGATATCACATTATATGTATCAGCTATTGGTTGGCAAGAGTTATAAAGGTGAATAACAGGTTGAATGCGTGTGGAAACATAGGAACTCACATATGGTGGAAACACAAGAACTCATAAAGGGGTACAGGTACAGCCTTTCTAAAGAGAAATGTTGCATTCAACATTTCTAAGTGGTATATATGCATGACTTAAAAACAAGCTTCTGGGTGCACATCCCAAAAATATCCTCACAGAAAAGTCCATAAGCAAACTTGAAAGAGGATCCATTTGAAGCAGGAAGATAGCCAGGCTATTTACTGGTGAATAAAAATGCATTAGAAGCATACCACAAAGTGGCAGGCATGAAGTGAATACTACAAATAGATGGATCTTAAAACATAGTTCTGAATGAAAACCACAAAACACAAAATAGGTAAGTAACATTTATGTTTATGAAATTGAAGTCATGAATAGAAAAATAATATCAATTTTGTAAGACAAATATATACACATTAAACTTATGAGAATGGTTGCTGTATAAGAAAGAAAATATGAATGAGGTATGAGTGAAAGAATAAAACAAGAGTTGTGAACTAAAAAAGAAAAGAGATGAGAAAAGATAGGAGAATTAGGAGATTAATCAGGAAATCCAACCTCTGACTAACAGAAGTACTGAAAGAAAAATGAAGGGAGGAATTACCAAAAAAAAAAAAATCACAAAAATTTCCAGAGTAAAAAAAAGTATCCATATTAAAATGACACAATATATACAAAGCACAATAAATGAGAAAATATATGCAAGATATATCATACACTATTACAAAACCATGATTAAAAACAAAAATCTAAAAACAGAGGTCAAATAAATATCATCAGAAACCAATGAGTTCACAATAACATCACAGGAAGTTATAAAACAAAGGTGCAGTGCCTTTAAAATTCTGAGAAATAATGAATTCCAACTCTGATTTCTATATCCAAATTGTCAATCTAGATTCATGGTAGTATAAAAATATTTACAAACATACAGGGTCTCAAAATTATTAGTATCTAAAAATTTGAACCATTTTTTAGAAAGATACTAAGGTATGTGCTCAACTAAAATGATGGAATCAACCAAAAAAATCAAGACATGAGATCTAGTTCAAAGAGGCAATGAAAATTTTCAAGAAAAATGGTAATACGACCTTCTGTGAAAACAGACAGACAAATAAGCCTATGAACTTTAAAGTAGCAGTTAAGATTAGAGTCCCAGAAGGGATGTGTCTTTAAAAAAACTGGAGAAGATATTCAATGTATACAAATGTATCAAGATGCATTTTGTAATTACACTAATGCATTTGGGAACAGAGACTTTTATGCAAAATTTAAAGGTAACTATTCACTCTAAAAAAGAAGTCTCCCCTTCCTTTATGTATATATGTGTTTTTATGTATAAGTGAAATAAATGACAGCAATGGTACAAGGACAGGAGGAATTTTGTTACTCTAAAGTATTTACACTGCCTGTGAAACAGTGCAACATTATATCTAAAGTGGATTTGGATTAGTTTTAAATGTACATTTCAAATGTACAAATTTGTAAATGTACAAATGGATGAAATAGGGAAAAAGAGAAAAAAAAGATGAGAAATGGAAAAGAGTGGGAAGCAGAGGAGGAATTTATAATGCCACTTTAGGGCAATCATTAAAAAATGTTTTTAAAAAGTATAATTGATACAGTAAGAAAGCAGAGAAAATGAAATCATATAAAGTACCCAATTAAAATCACAAAAGGCAGAAAAATAGTGGAAGAAAAAAATAGGAACAAAGAACAAGGGGAAAAAGTAGAAAACAACAGTAAATATGGTAGATATTAATCCAACTATATCAATCATCTCTTTGAAAGTGAATGGTCAACATCCACCGATTAAAACACAGACATGGTCATAGTGAATCCAAAAAACAAGACTCAACTACATGTTTTCTATAAGAAACCAACTTGAAATGTAAAGACATATGCATTTAGAGCAAAGAGAGAAAGATAAACTTTGCTAACACTAAAAAAGAGAAAGCAGGAGTAGCTATATTAATGTCAGATAGATCAGATTTCAAAACAATGAAAGTTATTCGAGATAAAGAAAGAGGATTACATAATGCTTAAAAGGTCAGTTCTTCAAAGACAATAATAATTCTTAATATGCATACATCAATGTGTAAGCAGAGCATAAGAGCAGAGCATCAAATATGTGAGGGAAAGACTGACAGAACTTCAAGGAGAAATAGGTAAATCCACTGTCATAGACGAAGACTGTAACATCCATCTACTAGAAATGAACAGATCCAACAGGTAGAACCTCAGTGAGACCACAGCTGAACTCAACAGCACCATCAACCAACTGGATATAATGCTGTTCATTTAAGAACAGCAGATTATACATTCTTCTCAAGCTCACATGGAACATTTACCAACACAAACTACACTGTGGGCCATATCTTAGCAAATTTAAAATAATAAAAATTATTCTCGGTGAGCTCGGCTTCCTCAACATGGCAGCGCCCTTGTCAGTGGAGGTGGAGTTCGGAGGTGGTGTGGAGCTCCTGTTTGGCGGTGTGAAGGAAGCATCAGGTCACCTTGCCTGAACAGGAGGAACCCTGGGACATCCGCAGCCTCCTTGTGTGGATCAAGAATTTGCTAAAACAGCGGCCAGAGATGTTCATCCAAGGAGACAGCATGAGGCCAGGGATTCTGGTGCTGGTTAAAGATGCCGACTGGGAACTGCTGGGTGAGCTGGACTACCAGCTTCAGGACTAAGATAGCGTCCTCTTCATCTCCACGCTGCATGACGGCTAAGGGCCCCTCTCTGTGCCTGGGCCCCCTTGGGGTCGGGAGAACAGAAGAATCAGACAATCCCCTGGGGCCCTACTTCCAGATCTTCCTGTCCCCCTTGGCTGCTTTCTTCACTACTCTGTCCCTTGAGCTCCCTCCAGGCAGGGAAAAGAGGCCAGGTGCTAAAAATGAGCCTTTCTCGGGCACGTGAGCAGGGGAAGGCAGGCGCCCGAGCCGGGCACTCCTCCTCCCAGCAGCTGAGGTGGGGGAGGGTACCCCTCCGCGTGGCCGGAGAGGAGGGGGTCTGTGCGGCCAGGTGACCCAGCTGCTGCCCCTCCTGTGTCTCCCTGAGTGACGGCTGACAAGGCACTGCCGCTCCTGGGCTGCGGTGCCTTCCTGGGCAAGAGGAATGAACCTCACTAGCTGATGGCAGGCCCCTCCCCTCTCAAAGACAGGAGGAACCTTTGCCTCAGTTTCCCCATCTGGACAGCAGAGGGCTCTGCCTGATCCCCATTGATATCACTAGGGAACCCCAGCTGGGGTCCCCTATTCAGCGTTGACCGCCGGCCCCACACACACACAGCAGCTGCTCCTCCAACCACACCCCTCCTCCTGCTCCCCCACCCACAGCCCTTGACCCTGGCCAGTCTCCCCCACACAGGCCACCAGATGGGCTCCTGAGACCCTCCCCCACACACACAGGGCAAAAGACTGCTTATGTGCAGCTCATTCCACTGGGGGTGGAGAGTGGGAGGGTGTACGCTAGACCTTGGACTGGCAAATAGAGGCCTGGGGTGGGGGGGTCAATGTGCCTCAGTTTCCTCTCTAATGACAATTGAATTTTTATAATATCTGAAAACTGAGGGGACTTCCCTGGTGGCTCAGACAGTAAAGAATCCACCTGCAATGCAGGAAATGTGGGTTCTATCCCTGGGTCGGGAAGATCCCCTGGAGAAGGAAATGGCAACCCTCTCCAGTACTCTTGCCTGGAGAATCGCTTGGACAGAGGAGCCTGGTGGGCTACAGCCCATGGGGTCTCAAGAGTCAGATACGACTGAGCGACTGACACACACACAAAATTGAGATACTTGATGGTGCAAGGGCACACTTTATCTACTCTCCCATCTCCTGCAGAAAGCAGGATGGGGCAGGCAGCACCTGGGAGGCAGGGTGACTCCCCCCACCCTCATCCCTTCTGGAAGTCTTGGGGCCTCAGTGCCTGCAACAGCTGGCCTTGGGCAAATAAAAAAGATTAAGTTGTTTACTGGAAAAACAAAAACTAAAACAAAAAAACCATTCTCAGAGTACAATGAAATAAGCTAGAAATCAATGACAGAAAGATAGCTGGAAAATCACAGAATACTTAGAGATTAAAGAAGCTTCTAAATGACACATGGGTTAAAGAAATCTGAAAAGAGATTTTAAAAAAGCATTTTGAACTGATTTAAAATTAAATGTTAAAATGTGTAGGACATAGCAAAGTCAGTGTTTATAGGGAAAATTACTGCACTGAAAAACATTAAAGAGAACAAATGGATGAAATAGGAAAAAAGAGGGAAAAAAAGAGAAACAGAAAGAGTGGGAAGTGGAGGAGGAACTTATAATGCCACTTTAGACCGTGGGAGAGACAGAGAATGCTGCTGACAGTTTCTGATGATGTTTGATTGTTAACTGTCTCTTGGGCTATGTGAAGACAGAGCGGACTGGGATTGGGTGGGTGGATAGTACTTGGAGTCGCTATAATCTTACGGGCTCTGGCATGACATCATGGATAAAACTAAGTTACACAACTGAGCAAACTCCAGGCAGGGTGTGTGGAACACACTCCAGACAGAAAGTTTGGAAAATTATCCTGAGTGAATATAGGGATTTCCTAATTAAAAGCAACACAAAGCTCTGCTTTACACCCACATTCAAATTTCTCTTCTTCTTGCTTGACAGAGACCTTGGAGAATGAAATTAAATATTCAGTTAAAAAAATAAAAAGCACTGATAACATGTAAGGAAGAACTAACCTGAGGACAAAAGGCTGACACTTATTAAAGAGCATGCTCATGAGAAGCCTGCATCTGACTGAAACAGAGAGAGGTGTCTTTCCTTAACTCCCAGGGTGAAAGTCATAGCAAGTAGAATTTAATTTCACATATTATGCTAA
Organism: Bos mutus; assembly: GCF_027580195.1. Classification (NCBI taxonomy): domain Eukaryota; kingdom Metazoa; phylum Chordata; class Mammalia; order Artiodactyla; family Bovidae; genus Bos; species Bos mutus. The sequence continues at coordinate 71,836,048 of NC_091631.1, read as the reverse complement.
TATTATACTTTTTTAGAGCAAAATTCCTAGAAAACAGAGCCAGAGGCAAAGCTTGCCTGCTACAGCTTGGATGCAATCCCTGGGGAGCAGGAGGGGGGAGAGAGAAAGAGAGAGAGAGAGAAAGGGAAGAGAGACAGGAAAGGAGGAAGGAAAATACAAGCATTTATTCCTGAACTAACTGCAGGAACAGGAGGAGAAACAGCCAGTTGCTCACGCAATAAGGCAGACCTCCATTCAGGTTTCACAAAACCAACACACCTCTGGACAATTCAGTTGGGTAAGCAAGGATTTACCTGCCACTTTCTAATTGGTCAACATCTGCCCCATGGATAAGAACTCTCCTGCGTCTTATTGGACTGTCATCTGCTTGCTCAACAGCTGTGTGAGGGGCCAGAACCCAGGGCCCCTCCGGCACTCCATAAAGGGTCCAGACACGATGAGGAAGAGCCAACGGGACCGCGAGGCTGTGCATCGCTTGTGAGGAATAAGAAGCGACAATCCTCGGCCAGAGTTCTCTTCTGAGCAAACCCCAAGGGTCTGGGAAGAGCATAAACTGTGCCCAACAACAACACACACATTCCTAAGATGCAGATATAAGATTTTATCTTTATTGAGGGTGCTATATTTGCAACTTTAGATAATAAAAGTATAACATTTTCAAGGGATTTGCAGACTCATTCACAACCTTGTTCTCTAGAGCCTGTTTTGTATATTTTGCTATCAGAGGGTTTTCAAGAAGATCATGTTTATAAATAGGAAAGAAAGAGTACGTTATCATGACTCCCATATTATACTGTGGAAAAAAGAGGTTCATGGAAATTAACTATAGGCACTCAAACAGCAGAAGGGTGGAGTTCAAACTAAACTGCAAGATCTTTCTTAACATGACCATAACTAACACAACTGCTCAATTTTAACATTTTATAAGAAAATGATCCCCATCCTCCATGGGATTGAAGTGCCTTGGTCAAGGTCAAAGAATTAGTCACATGAGTCCAAGCTTGGAACAGCCCTCTCCTGTGTGCAGAATTCATGGAATTCTAAATTTCTACTGCTTTTATCAAAAGCCCTTTTTGGCTGCGTGCCATCCTTTTTCACAGTAATAGAACCCCCCAGATTATAGCAGGGCAGACAGCTGCCACAAATACAGAATACATTGCCCAATCTCCTACCAAGGAGATGTGTCCATGTGAGTAAGTTTCGTTTGAAGAATAGGAGCAGAAGCATTGCAGTGGGGGTAGCTTCCAGAAGCCTCCCAGAAATGCCTGGTGCTCCTCCCTGAACCTTTGCTCCCACAAAGGAAGAAAAGGGTCTGATTGGGCACTGCAGAATATGTCCTTTCTGCTCATTTCCTCTGCTCTGCCTTCCCTGACTTCCAGCATTAGGTTCATCTCTTAAAAAGAGTTGTACTTTCATGAGAACAGTTCCACGAAAAAGTTATTATTGCAGATATTTCTGCCTAAAGGTCTAATTTCAACAGCCAGACTGAGGGACTTCCCTAGGATACAGATGAGTGGAAAGACAAGGAGATAGAATCCGAGAGAGAGAGAGATACTGATTGACTGATTCAGCCCAACATGTTAACAGTGTGGAGGCTGAGAAATCCTTTACTAGGCTATCAGCTAATGCGGTATTTCCCAGTAGAGAAGTCTCAATGTGTAACTGCCGAGTGAACGAATTATAACCAGCCCATTCTGTAACCGCTGTCACATAGTCATGGCCATCCTCTAGAAGTAATCACCAATCGTATTACCTGGAACACTGAATAACTCTGGGGCCTTGGTCATCTTATCTGTTACCTAACAGTTGGACTCAATGACTTCAGCTTAGACATTCTGGAGACAAGTAGCATATAAAGAAGTGCTCGATTACTGAAAACACGAACATGATTATTTCTCCTTCATTGCTCTACATAATGCTTTTCCTAGGTATACCCACCAAAAGAACCACTTCGGAGGGATGGCCATTGATGGTGTGGGCCTGCCAGCTGGCAAACAATCCCTGATATAAAAAGATCAATATCAGCAGTCGATAAGGTAGTGATTAGTGAGAAATAGCTACCCGTTCACTTTCAGCTACTATAATCTTAGTTGCTCCTCAGTCTTATTGAGCTTAGGGTTTTATACTCCAAAGACAAGAGCCAATCCTCAAAATGTCACGCTAATTGCCAAGAACATGAAGAGCTTAAAGGAAGGAGAGAAAGCACCGCAAGCTGCCAGCACTGGGAGCCATCCACTCGGCAGCTAAATGTGGAGGCCGGGGGCACTGCTACCACTTGGCTACTTTCAAGCCACGTGACTTAAGCCACAAACTTCAGAAGAAATTTCAGTTTTCATTCACAAAAATATACCCTTCACTGCGTGGGTTGAGCATGCAGTGCTGTTTGTGCCTGAAGTTTAAACAGCTACATATCACTTCTGCTTTATAAACAAGAAGTCTCTCTGTTTCATCCTATAAACACGATGAGCACACTTGTGAGATGTAGTCTGTGTAGTCTAGAGTCATCGTCGCCTCTTGCGACATTACCAAAGTTACCATTCCTACAGCTCCCTGAAGTTTAGACCGCATTTATAACGACGCCAACTAGGGGAGGGCTGGTCAAACCTGATGCTATTAAACTGAAATACCCTGAAGGACTATTTGGCAGAATACTTCAGATCATAGGAGTAGAAGAGTGGATAACTGAGAAATCTCCATTATTAGGGATCTCCAATCTCCACTATTTTTAATGGAATGCCAATTGCGCTAAAATGGAAAAACATCACTCACAAACAATGCTTAACTCTTCCTCATTTATCAAATAACATAGAAAAACTAAAAGACTTTGGTTAGTAAAATGTGAGCTTAATTCCCAGGCATGGAGTAATTCACTATTTCTCAAGAAATAATTAACAAATATTTTTAATGACAATCTTAGTTTAGTTTTGAGCCTTAAAACAACCAAGATGTTAAAGTGAACAATGAAGAAAGCTAAATTAAATTTTTCCACCAAGTGTACATAGAGCTTGATTTATGAAATAGAATTATTCTTTATCAGGGAGCTTACCAAATAGAATTAGCAAAAGTAGTTCCTAAAAGTTTAGTTTTGCAGCTGCAAAAACTCCAAAATTGATTAATATGAATTTATATTATTTCTTCCAACTATTGACATGCCAATCAACAGAAATATTTAGGTATTATAATTTTCATAGATTTAATATCCAAAAATACTTACTTCTCAAAGGAAGTTAAACTTTATACCAAAGGATATAATTTTCTTTCAGTGAGTTAAATGAAAAGAGTAGCCATCTGTGCTCTCTGTCAATTATTTTTGATTTCAAGTTTTCTCTCCCCTTAACTCTTATTTGATGGCCTTTGGGTCATTCACCGTGGTCATTCCAAATTAGTGAAAAGGAATGTTTTAGCCCAACCACATCTACTTTGTATATTATTCACAATACACTTAGAGTTTATTAAAAAGTTCATTTTAGTGCAAAGGCTAAGAATAGGAGTTATCCATTTGTTCTCTCTCAGAGTCCAAGGAGGACGAGGGGATGACAGAGAAAAAGATGGTTGGATGGCATCACCGACTCCAGGGATATAAGTTTGAGTAAACTCCGGGAGATGGTGATGGACAGGGAAGCCTGGCGTGCTGCAGTCCATGGGGTCACAAAGAGTCAGACACGACTAAGTGACTGAACAACAACAACAAGATTCCAAATATCCTCTCTCTTTACCATAAATCCAATCTTAAGTTCAATAAATTTAAGCTGGATAAAATAAATTTAGAACAGCCTAAAGGTACAATTTAAAACCCTAAGACTCAAAAAGCTCTAATTTAATCCCATAAAGAAACACATACACACACACACCCTGCTACCTGTTCTCTAAAGAGTGGCATTGGTTGAAAAGGGATTCTGTCATTTCTTCTAAAATGATCCCTCGACCTGAAACCACGTTATTCAAACGCTTCTGGCATCCTGGAGGGATGAGCACAGGAGGGAAATCCAAGGTGAAGGAAGTAATGTACAAGTTCTTTCAGCTGCTTGTAAAATCTGAGTATTTCACATGGTGGCCACCTGCTCTCCAACTCCAGTCGAGGAAACAGCAGAAGGAAATGGACTACACCTGAGTTATTTAGGTTAATCATAGGGAAGAATTTTTAAAGTACTTAGTATATCTGATGATGCTGGTAGACATGAGGTACTAACAACTAATAAATAGGACCGAGCGGGCTAGGAATCTTCTTTCTGAGAGCTCAGTCACGGGGTTTACATGGAAAGCCAGAGATTAAAAAGTGCTTCTGTTTTACGGGCAGAGAAAATCAATAGCTAACTTGACAGTACAAGGGAATTATGGTGACTGACTAGAACCCTGGTATTTTAAGACCTGTCTAGAAGCAACTACAAGTCCTTCTTTGAGAATATTATTTTCTTCTTCACTTGGTTCTGGACAGATGTCATACATAGTCAGTTCCATTTATAAATACAAAAATGACTTCTTTTTATCACACTTTCTAAACACAGGACTCAGACACCAGATTTGACAATGTGAATCAGGGATAAGCTTATAGGATCACTTTTACCAATTAGTAAGCAGACTATTCAAGAAACTGCTGTTGGTTATAATTTGATGCAGATCAGGAGCCACAAAGTATCTGTTTTCAGAGCAATAGATTACTCCGAGGACACAGCTAGCTTGCCCCACCATGCTAGTTCAAAAATACATGCAATGAAAAGCATATCTTTCAGGTACTTCCATTGCTGCAACTTGTTCAGCCTCTGCCCACATTACACAGGGGTTTTGGTTCAGGGCATTTTATTATATACATTTTTTTTCTTTAGTGCTTTTCTCTAGGAATGATCTAGGGAAGACTACCCTTCCCTTCTAAAAACTCGGATTTATTCATTCAATGAATACTGAGCAATCAGGTCTCTAGGGGACAAACATGAGCAGGACATACTGTGTATGTTTAAGGCCCGAATAGTTTAGGGGTAAAGGGACAAAGCAAAGCAAAAAATAAAATGCACTAGTCAGACAAAGGGGACCAGTGCACAGTCAATGTAAATCAAGACATGGGTCAGGACCAAAAATTATTTGACTACTTCAAAGTGCAAAGAGGCTATTTGGGAGTTAAATCATGGCTGCCAAAGAATAAGATTTTTGCACATGCTGAAAAGTTTTAGACCCTAAAAACTATGCTTTATATCATTTGTAGATTTTTATTTGGAGGGAGGTTTCTTGGGCTCCAAAATCACTGCTGATGGTGACTGCAGCTATGAAATTAAAAGATGCTTGTTCCTAGGAAGAAAAGCTATGACCAACCTAGACAGCATACAAAAGGCAGAGACATTACTTTGCCAACAAAGGTCCATCTAGTCAAAGCTATGGTTTTTCCAGTAGTCACATATGGATGTGAGAGTTGGACTATAAAGAAAGCTGAGTGCTGAAGAATTGATGTTTTTGAACTGCTGGTGCTGGAGAAAACGCTTGAGAGTCCCTTGGACTGCAAGGAGATCCAACCAGTTCATCCTAAAGGCCATCAGCCCTGAATGTTCATTGGAAGAACTGATGCTGAAGCTGAAACTCCAATACTTTGGCCATCTGATACAAAGAACTGACTATTTAGAAAAGACCCTGATGCTGGGAAAGATTGAAGGCAGGAAAAGGGGACAACAGAAGATGAGATGGCATCACCAACTCGATGGGCATGAGTTTGAGCAAGCTCCAGGAGGTGGTGATGGACAGGGAGGCCTGGTGTGCTGCAGTCCATGGGGTAGCAAAGAGTTGGACATGACTGAGCAGCTGAACTGAACTTAGGGAGAGAGAAAGATCAGATTTATTTTAAGTGATATTTCTCTAGCAGCAAAACAAAAGAAGCATTTGAGAGTGGAAGTAGAGCCAAGAGATAACTGGGGCCTGAATTAAAAAAAAAAAAAAAATACAGGAGTAAGCACCAAGGTACCAATTCAGGAAATCACTCATGACTTGATGACTATATGGACATGAGGGGTGTCAGCATGTGTGAACGAACACAAAGCTGGGGAAAAACACAGCTTTGTCTAAAAACTAAGACAGGAAACCTCTTCAGATTGCTCCCTTTCCCTAAACACCCACATCCATGTGTCCTACCTATGATTTTTGCCTTCAAAGTATATTTCAAAATTCCCCTTCTAGATTTCAAATTCACTGTAATAATTTAGGGCCTTCAGGTCTCCCAGCTAAACTTCCAACTAATTAGCACTGACCTGGTCTTCCTGCAGATAGTATTCTTGTCCCTACCGGTTATCCATATTTCAGTTAGAATAATTAATGTAAAACACATTTTTTACTATCACATTTCCCTAGGGAAATTTTCCCAAAAGTACAGAAAAAAAGTCCACTCTTGGCAAAGCAAATAAGACCTTTGGTAATGCAACACCGACATAGCTCTCTGATTTCATCTCCAACGCTTCCAACTTCATATTTTATGTTCTGGTAACACCAGCAGACCTCACGTTCTGCCCACAAACCATCATCACCTCTTGCTTGCTTTGCTATGCTCTGTTCTGCCCAAAAGGCCCTTCTTCCCTGGCAAACTCTCACTTTCGATTCAACTCAGGCATTACCTTTCCAGAGACTAGACTTCCACATTAGATCAAGTGCCTTTTGTGTCCACAAAGCATTATGTACCTACGTATACCTCTGTTGTTGTTCAGTCGCCCATCCACGTCCAACTTCTTGTGACCCCATGGACTGCAGCACACCAGGCCTCCCTGTCCCTCACCATCTCCTGGAGTTTGCCCAAGTTCATGCTCATTGAATCAGTGATGCCACCCAGCCATCTCATCCTCTGATGCCCTCTTCTCTTTCTGCCCTTGATCTTTCCCAGCATCAGGGACGTTTCCAATGAGTCATCTGTGTTCATCAGATGACCAAAATACTGGAGCTTCAGCTTCAGCATCAGTCCTTCCACATGCATATACCTTTAACCCAGCATTTATCATGACAAACACCAGTGTTCTTGCCTGGAGAATCCCAGGGATGGGGGAGCCTGGTGGGCTGCTGTCTATGGGATCACACAGAGTCAGACACGACTGAAGCGACTTAGCAGCAGCAGCAGCAGTGGATATAGAACCCACCTGGAATGCAGGAGAGGCAGATGATGCCGTTTCAGTCCCTGGGTCAGGAAGATCCCCTGGAGGAGGGAATGGCAACCTACTCTGGTATTCTGGCCTGGAGATTCCATAGACAGAGGAGCCTGGTGGGCTACAGTCCTTGGGGTCACAAAGAGTCGGACACGACTGAAGCGACTGGGCATGCACACATGTACACATATGTACACTGTCTCTATTTCACCCATCAGTAGTTACTCCTTTGAGTTATTTGCTACAACATACTCATCTTTGTACTTTCAAGCCTAAGAAAAATATCTACCTGCCATGTAGAAGGGAGAAGGCAATGGCACCCCACTCCAGTACTCTTGCCTGGAAAATCCCATGGATGGAGGAGCCTGGTAGGCTGCAGTCCATGGGGTCGCTAAGAGTCAGACACGACTGAGCGACTTCACTTTCACTTTCCACTTTCATGCATTGGAGAAGGAAATGGCAACCCACTCCAGTGTTCTTGCCTGGAGAATCCCATGGACGGAGAAGCCTGGTAGGCTGCAGTCCATGGGATCGCACAGAGTCGGACACGACTGAAGCGACTTAGCAGCAGCAGCCATGTAGAAGGTCAGTAAATGTTTTTAGACCAAAGTGTCTGAGAAATATATATGAATTGAGTGAATTGGGGGACTGGGTTTGGAAGAGACAAGGACAGGAAAAGAAAAGGGATTTGCTAAAGAGTATAATGATTTTTGGTCTTGATTCTTCTGAGGATAAAAGTCTTATGAAATATCTGCTTGGAACTAAAATAAAGTCATATTTTAGTAAATACTTTCCTTTTGGGGGGAGGGGCTGAGAGTTGAGATATTATGATTTATAATAAGAAATATATAGTCTTCATTCCCATTTCTGGCACAGGGCTTCCAAAAACCCTTGGCATTTCCCAAGTGATAAAAATGATAAATATATCTTGATATTCATAATACATCTCTTTCGTTAACACCTGAGTTTAAGTTAATAAGGTGACTTCTGAAAAGCCCCAAAAGATGGACGTTGGTTGTCAGTGGAACCAACTATGTGATTAGAGGGTTGGAACTTTCAATTCCACCATCTTTCCGCGACCTTGAACCTCCGGGAAAGGGAAAGGGCCTGGAGATTCAGTTCAATCATCAATAGCCAATGATGCAATCAATTATGCCTAAGTTATGAAGCCTCCATAAACCTCACAATGACAGGGTTTGGGGAGCTTCAGGGTTTGTGAACTTGTAGAGGTTCTAGGAGAGCTTGGAAGCTCTGCATCCATTCCCATGTGAATTATCCTACCCGTCTCTTTCATCTGGTTGTTCCTGAATTGTATTCTTTTATAATAAATGAGTCATATAGTAAGTACAATGCTTCTTTGAGTTCTGTAAACTGTTCTAGACAATTATTCAAATTCAAGGAGAGGACTGTGGGAACCTCCCACCTACAGTGAGTCAGTCAGAAGCAGAGGTGATAATTTGAACTTGCCATTGGTGTCTGGGGATTGGGGGGGTGGATGCTACAGATTTGTAGGACTGAACCCTTAACCTGTGGGATCTGACACTATTCCACAGGTAGTGTAAAAATGAGCTGCTTGGTGGTATAGGAAAACTACCTACATCAGAAGAGTACTATTCCTTCTCATCGGTTTCATATGCCTCAGAAAAATCAGATTTATCCAGAAAATAATCTCAAAGCCAGGAAGTAGTTGTGGATAAGGGAGAGATGCCACCATTCATTTACCTTGTCTGCCCTGAGATGCTAAGAGCCTTATCATTATCAACCACAACATCTCTCTTGCAGAGAACCATAGTGATGAGATGACACAGCTGCGAAGCAGGTGCAGCACTCAAAGACTTGGAGCTCTTTCTTGAAAAACACACTGCCATATACCCACCTCCCCAGAAGACTTCTAGATACTAGATTATTTTAATGAGTATCCTTGATAATAGGGTATCCCATTGCTTAGCAATGGAGTTTATAAAAGAGGAAAATTGATCTACACTTAATAAAATACTAGTTTTTGCCAGAGGCACAGAACACAAGGATAGCTCAGGTAGCATTTAAACAAAATTTTTACTTCAAAACCATTAAAATCTGTCTTATTGATTAAAAAATAATATTACATAAAAATAGTATATTATATCTATACCATATAATATGTTATGAGCACAGCCTTTAGTGATAAGTCATACAGTCTGCTTCCAAATCCTGATTCTACTACTTAATAGCTATGGAAGCCTTAACAGGTGATTTTACTCTCAATTTTCCTCATCTGTATAATAGAAATAAAAATAGTGCTAACTATGAAGTCCTTCAGCTTCCTGGTGGCTCAGATGGTAAAGAATCTGCTTGTAATGCAGGAGACCTGGGATAGATCCCTTGGTTGTAAATATTACCTGGAGATGGGAATTGCAACCTACTCCAGTTTTCTTGCCTGGAGAATTCCATGGACAGAGGAGCCTGGTGGGCTGGTTGCAAAGAGCTCGATGTGACTGAGAGACCAACAATTTCTCTTTTACTTTCAAGAAGTCCTTAAAAAAAGTAACTGAGGCAATCTCTTATAAATTATTTAGCATTAGTATTGGATTGGCCAAAAAGTTCTTTTGGGTGTGACATCCTAGGGAAAAACCAGAACAAACTTTTTGGACAAAGCAATATAGTTCACAGCACATAATGAATACTCGGTACTTATGGAACTTATAGGATAATATACAGAGTCATCAAAAACCAATTAGACCTTTAAACCATGAAAGGACATAAACATAAAAGAACTTTGGAAAGATCACGAGCCTGAAACTTGGGGGAAGTGAAACACCAAGGATCAGGTGTTGGCTGCAGAGCTGCTTTAGATCATGAGGGGCCATCAGTGGAGGCAAAAAAACAGACCTTCAGAAGAAACAGCGGCAAGTGGCGGGGTCAGAATGGCAGAGTGAGAGCAGCCCTGAGGTACCTTCCACCACTGTCTGTGAGAATGACCTGAAGACCAGCAGGAAGGTGCCTCCCAACCAAAGACACAGCAGACAAAGTCACAGTGAGATGGCAGAGTGAGAGCAGCCCTGACCTACCTTCCACCACTGTCTATGAGAATGACCTGAGACCAGCAGAAAAGGTGCTCCCCAACTAAAGATGCAACAGATAGAGTTACAGTGAGATAGGCAGGAGGGAGATAGATGTGGTCTAGTCAGGACACACATTCCTAGGTCAGTGACCCACAAATGGGTGAGACAGCACAACAGCAGAGATCCTACCCAATGGGCAAGGGACCTTAAATGACACATTAGACCAGATCAACTTAGTAGATATCTATAGAACATTCCATTCAATAATATTTCATCCAGAATGACATTCAAGTGCCCATGGGACATTCTCCATGATGAATCACATGCTAGGCCACAAAACAAGTCTAAGTAAATTTAAGACTGCACTCATAATAAGCATCCTTTTTTACCACAATGGTATGAGACAGGAAATCAACTACAGAGGAAAAAGCACAAACACCTGGAGTCTAAAGGATACGGTAATAAACAAGCATTGTGTCACTGAAGAAATCAAGAGAAAATTTTAAATTATCTTGAAAGGGAAAAAAAAAAAAAAACAAACCTTGAGATAAATGAAAATGAAACAGAAACACAATGTTCCAAAATCTATGGGATACAGAAAATGCAGTTCTAAGAAGGATATTTATAGTGACACAGGCCTAGCTCAGGAAACAAACAAAAAATTAAAATAAACTAACCTTACACCTAAAAGAACTAAGAAAAGAAGAACATGCAAGACCAAATATGACAAGCCCCCAATGAGCATCATACTTTACCACAAAAAGCTGAAAGCATTTCCTCTTAAGATCAAAAACAAGATAAGAGTGACCAGTCTCACCACTTTTATTCAGTATAGTATGCAATTCCTAACCATAGCAATCAGAGAACCCTGGGAAAGCTAGTCAGATACATATAAAAGAGTTACACATTATGAATGATTTTAAATAAATTCAAATGGATTAAAGACTTAAACTTAAGGCCTGAAATCATGAAACTTCTAGAAGAAAACAGGTAGTACACTCTTTGACATTGGTCGTAGCAATATATTTTTTAATCTGCCCCCAAATGGGACTAGATCAAAGTATTAAATAGCTTTTTCACAGAAAAGGAAACTATCAATAAAACAAAAAGGCAGCCAACTGAAAGGGAGAAGATATTTGCAAATAATATATATAATTAGGGGTCAATATCCAAAATATATAAAGAATTCATACAATTCAATATTAAAAAGAAATCTGACTTTAAAAAGGGCAGATCTAAATAGACATTTCCCCAAGGGAGACACAGAAATGGTCAACAGACACATAAAAAGATGCTCAACATCACTAATTATCAGATAAATGCATATCAAAGACTCAATGACATATTATCTTACACCTCTTAGGATGACTTATCATCAAAGAGACAACAAATAACAAGTGTTGGTGAGAATGTGGAGAAAAAGGAAATCCTAGGGCACTGTTGTTGGTAATAACAAATAGGTGCAGCCCCTGATAGAAAATAGTATCAGGTTTCCTCAAAAAATTCAAAATAGAACTACCATATGATCAAGCAGTTTCACATCTGGGTATTCACCTGAAGGAAACAAAAGTACTAATTAAAAAAGATATATGCACAATGTTTACTGCTGCATTACTTATAATAGCCAAGGTGTGGAAGAACTCTTGGTGTCCATTAATACACAAATAAAGAAGATTAGTGTGTGTGTACGTATGTATGTGTGTGTATGTGTGTGTGTGTGTGTGTGCGCGCATGTGTGCTCAGTTGTGTCTGGCTCTTTGCAACTCCATAGACTGTAGCCCACCAGACTCCTCTGTCCATGGAATTTTCCAGACAAGAATACTAGAGTGGGTTGCCATTTCCTACTCCAGGGGATCTTCCTGACCCAGGGATTCAAGCCACGTCTCCTGCATCTCCTGCACTGGCAGGTAGATTCTCTACCACTGCACCACCTGGGAAGCATATATATATGTGTCATATAAATATATAATAGAATATTGAAGTGAAGTGAAATTGCTCAATCAGGTCCGACTCTTTGCAACCCCATGGACTGTAGCCTACCAAGCTCCTCCGACCATGGGATTTTCCAGGCAAGAGTACTGGAGTGAGTTGCCATTGCCTTCTCTAGAGGATCTTCCTGCCCCAGGGATCAAACCTGGGTCTCACTTAGCCATAAAAAAAGAAATCTTGCCATTTGCAAGAACATGAGAAGATATTGAGGGTCCCACACTAAAATGTGAAATCTATAAAACAAAACAAACAAAATTTAAAAAGACTCACAGATACAAAGAACAAAGTGGGAGGTGCTGCAGGGAAGGTGGTAGGGGGCTGGGCAAGCAACTGAAGAGAACTAAGAGGTACAGACTTCCAGTCATGAAATAATTAAGCCACAGCAATATAACGTAACAGCGTAAGGAGTAAGGCCAATAACACTGTAGTAACCGTATACAGGAACAGATGGTTAGTAGACTTCTCTTGATCATTTCATAATGTGTTTAGATGTTGGAATCACTGTGTTATGCATCTAAAGCTAATATCATACAGTACATCAACTATATTTCAATTAAAAAATTAAAGATGTGAGCACATGAGAAAAATCTGTCTCTGGATTCTTCAGAACTGCCTTTATCAGAGTGCTGCCTTTATTGCTTAGTTGCCTAAGTCTGGGCCATCTCCCCATCCTTTGGATTTTGTGTCTTATTTCTTCAAATTTGTTTCTTACTATCCTATTCCTTTCCTGACTTAACTTCAGCCAGCAAACGCCAAGTTTTTAAGCCTTCTGAATACGGTTAAGTCCTAAAAGCTGGCCCTGACTATCTGTCACTAGACACAGATCTGAGAAATTGGACTCTGAAGAATGGCCAGAACATGGAATGATAGACAAGGAAGGATAACAATTAAGTTAAGGAAATGAGGAAAGTGTGTGCGTACATCAACTAACAAAATTTACTGCTAGAAGTGAGAAAAGACTGAAGAGAACATACAGACTTTGTCAGGACTAGTCTGATTTTCATCTTTCAGAATAAAAAAACAAACAAACAACTTTAAATATCTATAGGGTAATAATAAAAGAGAACTGGATTAAATCTGAAAACTAGAGTGTAGACCAGACCACTTATTAAATGTACTAACAAAAGGAAAGTTTCCTAACCTCTCTGACCTTCACTTTTCTCATACTGCCTAACACATTTATCCACCTCAGTGATTCATCAAACATTCACTAATCACTTACTATGGTCTCTAAGTATTTTATTTAAGACACAGCTTTATTTCAAAGATCTTATTTTCAAATAGAGGAGAGAATTCAGTATGTATATTTCCATAAAGCACAATAGAAATTCCTATAGCAAATACCATAACAGAAATTTTGATAAAGTGCCCTGGAACCGAGAGGATAAAAGACTGGCTTCTGAAGTGAAAATACCACACCCAATAGATTTTCACACATTATAAAAATATGATATTAGAACTATACCACCAACACCAGGGTGACCATCACCACTGAATATACCAGCTACTGCTGCTGCTGCTAAGTCACTTCAGTCGTGTCCGACTCTGTGCGACCCCATAAACGGCAGCCCACCAGGCTCCCCCGTCCCTGGGATTCTCTCGGCAAGAACACAGGAGTGGGTTGCCATTTCCTTCTCCAATGCATGAAAGTGAAAAGTGAAAGTGAAGTCGCTCAGTCACGTCCGACTCTTAGCCACCCCATGGACTGCAGCCCACCAGGCTCCTCCGTCCATGGGATTTTCCAGGCAAGAGTGCTGGAGTGGGTTGCCATTGCCTTCTCTGGAATATACCAGCACTCATCTTCATATCAGGAAGAACATACTCTTGCTTCTTCTACAATGTTACTTATTTTTGAAGAATCCTACTAAATCCTTTTTACTCTGTAAACAATTAAGAGTCAACTATTTTTATAATTCTAAAAGGTAAACTACTTGGAATGTTCTTTTAAGCCTTTTTATGATAAAACAAAAAATTGGTTCCGTTTAGCCAACAGAATCCTTTTAAACACCATGAAACTAATGGTAATTTGCATTTTCCACAGGCACTTAAAATAAACTTTAATAAGTGACCAAAAAATGCCAGCGCTAGAAGGAAAAGTAATATGTACAATTACAACAAAACCTGCACACATTCTCACACACATTCACAGCATTCTCCATTTTGTTTTAGGTCAACTATTCTACTCTTCTCTATGCAGTGCTTCATAAAATCCCAGTTTTCTCTAAAATATGTCTCAATTGTCATTTTTAAGGGCACTTTTACAAAGATTGAAATGATCATTATGGACAAAAAGTTTGGTGCAGCCTGCAGATATATGTCAAGCTAAGTTATGGAAAAGCATTGAAAAGGGAAAGGCTGTTTTGCATGGCGGTCAAAGACAGTGAAGCCCTAAATGACGTGTGTGGCATTAAACTTCATGGTGAAGCGCACCTTCTTATTTAAAATGCTTCCATGTCTCTCTGTCTTAACCCTTTTCACCCTGAGGAAGGTTCTATTAGTCTGAAAACAGCTTTCAAAGAAAAAACAAAAAGAAGAAAGAAAGAAATGAAAAAGCATTGTTAAATAAGATATGGGACTTGAGAGGGTAACAGAGAGCAGTTTTATAAAGCACACTGCCATCAGATAGGTTCTATCCACGACTGGAGAGAGAGATAGGATCTGTGACGTGAGACACAGGCCAAGGCTCACAAGGTGTGAGCCTCTGGAGCTAGAATCATCAGTTCCAACTGTCCTGGAGCGGGCTCTCCACGCCTTTTTAGCCCCGCTTCTATCATCCACTGCATGTGGGCTGCCTGAAGCTGTCCTTACCCAAGAGAGACCCGTGAGCTGGGAAGAAGCTGACAGCCGTGGGTGTCTGCTCACGACAGAACTCCAACAGCAGGGACAGCAAGTCCCCCGCGAAGGGGGATCTGGGTGGTGCATCTGGCATCTATCACTCGACTTCACGCAGTTATACTACATCACAGCCCACACCTTAGGCAAAGGCTTCAAATGAAAATGTTAAAATTACAACGTAAGAAAGGCAGGGCTTTTTGAGCTAGAAAAGGCCCAGGGAAATCATCTTACCTCATTTCAAAAGGTGGAAAACAAAGACAGAAAGGTTCAAGGGGGTTTGAATGAAGGTGAGGAAAGATATCTCATCTCTGCTGGGATAAATATCTGGTGGCATATGATGGAGAACAGGATTAGATTCCATCAGCTCTGTATGAGCCTGGAGAAGGGAAGCTACGGAGATCCAGAGGGGAGCTTCCTAAGAACCTGGACTTCACAGTTGAAGTCAATGTGTGGCCAGTATTCCAAACGAGACTAGGTCCATAAAAACTGAAATGTTCAATAAAGAACTTCCGCACAGAGCTGTGGACAGCCGAAATGAATGCCTCTGAGGAGTGTCTTCCCCTTTGGCCTGAGTAGAAGATGGGGTGAGTACTAACGGAGGGGACTGGAAAGGCTGTGGCAGACAGGTGGTTGGACTATATGGTAAGACCCCATTTGGGAGCTGCCATGACTCAAAGTTCAAGTCTCCGAATTCCTAATTAGTGCTTTTCTTTTAAACTACCCAATTTAACATGGTACTGAAAGAAATCTTCATTTTAAATCGAGGATAATCTACATAAAGTATAAAACTGAGTGTTCCGCCCACTATAATTTCTTTCTTCTCAAAAATGTTAAACCATTACTGCAATCTTGCAAATACCTACAATCTTACTGTTAATCTGGCTTTAGGTGGATCAGCTAGTAAAAAAGATACTCTGATTAATCTCTTATGATTTCTAACGATTAATTTCTTATAATTTATAATACAATTTCTTATAATTTATAATTTTCAATACAATGGATAATGTATCAATCATTGAAATAATATGTAACCCCCGAACAGGGACATGGGCTTCATTTTGATCTGTAAAATTAATCCAGATACAAAAGCAAATTCTTTGTGACCATCATTAAAAAATTAGAAGGAATAAAGAGTTACTCCCAAAAGTCATGGGATAATTTCTAAACCAAGGGACAGCAAAAGGGAGTATTTTTCTAAAAATTTACAAAATTAAGCAATCAGAGAACCCTACAGTTTGAGGAAAACTAAGAGGTCATTTAGTTCACTCTATAAAGAAAAGTATTATTCCATATTCCCTACAGATGATTAGTCAGCCTCTGCAGGAACTTTTTGCCTCACTATTTTTCAAGAAAGTCAGTTCCCTGTAGGATAGCTATGTTTTTTAGATTAAAATAAATCACAAGAAAAAAATGCTTGTTTTGAAAAAGGACAAGCTGGAAATAAGCTCATTATAATGGAAAAGAATAATAGCTAACAGTTGAATAATACTTCAGATTTCACAAAACATTTCACATTAGAAAATTCATCTGGTTCTTTCAAAACACAAAGAGATGGCGATGAGAGGTATTTTTTGATACTAACTTTCCCAAAGTTATCCAACTTTAAAGCTTTAAAATAAAAAAGAATGCAGCCATCAGAACTTTTAATGCAAGAGATGTTACCCATTGAAAGAGGTTAAGTAAAAGCTCAACTTGTCCTCTTGGCTTTAAACTTACTCCATTGAGAACTGTTTAAATCACAGTGCTTTTAGAGAGAAGCAATGCACTTATTTTCCCAAAGTACTTAATTAGTTCTTTTTGTAGAAGTTTGAAAAGGATTTACATTCAGTAATTTGAAATATGTCTGCATAAATTTATACACACACTTTGATTCCAATCATCTTATCTGATTTAAAATATGTTATCAATTCTTGCAGTTGCATTTATTCCTGGGCAAAGAAATTATAAAAATCCAATCTGAAGTTTTAGACAATGCACTTTTTGTTCTATTTATTATAATTAAGCCCAAGTACTTACATGTGATAAGTCAACAACAAAATGTGTTAAAGAAGTTAACAGAAATGCAGCTTTGCAAAGAAACTCGTTATGAATTGGACTTCATAAAGCCAATTTTGAATAAATATACTCAAAGGTTTTTGCTTTTTTTGTTTTTTAAGTGGAAGTTAGGACAAAAGCATTTGATATTCCAGTGAAAATAACGGGATTGATTTAATCTGACTCAATGAGAAATGGAATTTGATGCTTGCTCTGAATAAGCTTTAAGGCAGCAGGGCAAGTTATATATAAATAATCAAAGCCAACGGTTGACATGAAACATTCTGTAAGATTCTATAGGGAATCAACCTGGGATAACATAACAAACATATGTAGCTCCCTACACTTTCTGGCACCAATACAGATGGTGAAATCATAGGACCCAATCACTGAATTAACTTAATTTGCCCCAATGCCCTGTCTGGCATAAGGAAAACAGCTTCTGCTAAATTTTCTTAGGCTCGTATGACAAGGCACAGCAGAAGAACCAGAGTTTTCAAGTATATCGGAATCCACATCCCAACTCCACCATCTAATATATTCTGCCTCATCTTTCTATGACCAAACCAGGACATCTTTGGGTGCTGCTGGATCTAAGCTGGCAACTGTTGAATGTGCCACACACTCAGTGAGGAAGGAAAAATACTCTGCGGTAAGAAAGTAACTCCTACATTGACACTCAGGCTCACTGCCAGGGAAAAGCAGGCAGGGAGAACTGGCTTCATTTGAATCTGTGATGACACCCAACCCTAAAATTTCGTATTGTCACCATCATATGACCACCCAGGCTCTCAGTCTTCTTGGGCATTTTTAAGATTTGCTGCTTTTAGCATTCTTTCTGGGGCGGGGCCTTGCAGCAGGATTCAGCTCAGTTTGTACCATAATAAAACTCAGTATTTCTTGAATCCACAAATTGCTTTATCTGATTGTTAGTTCTTGAGAGGTAAGTGCCTAGAAAGGATTTGGAGATCCTCTGAAATATGAACAATAAATGTCACTAAAGTCATAATGCAAAAGAAACTTGAGAGGTAGGACCGGGGGTACAGAACTCAAATGGAACGGCAAGTGAAGTGCTATAAATCTATTTTGTTTCATCAATGACATTTTCATTTTTGTGACTTTGTCATCTAATGATTCCATTTTGGCTTCTATTTAACATTTCCATATTAATTTGCTAGCTAGCATTAAATGATTACTTTCAACATCTTTTGAGTTTATTAGGCATATAGAATTATTCATGAAGCTGAATTTCTAACTTTGAAATGTTAGCCCCCTAAAAATAAGTACAACAGAGTGAGAGAAAGAAGGCTGCATCAAAGCCTTGGGTTGGATCTGGGGACATTCACAAAGGATGTATGTGGCATATTGATTTTGTGGACCAGTTTTAAAGTCTTTATTGAATTTGTTACAACACTGCTTCTATTCTATGTTTTGGTCTCTTGGCTATGAGGAATGTGGGATCTTAGCGCCCTGACCAGGGCTCGAACCCACACCCCCGGCACTGGAAGATGAAGTCTTAACCAGCGGATGGCGGGGAAGTCCCTGTGTGGCAAATTTAAAACCACTACCACCAACAAAAAGCTTACTGCTCTTACGACAAGTTTTAACTTTTAATTACTATGGTGGTTATAAATTTTGCTGAAACAATAACTTGAGCAATTTATAGTAACCAGGGAAAACCAACTGGTACCAATCCCAGGTTGGTAGGTTTTATGTTACAATCAAGGAACTAAGCAACTACACATTATATCCTATAATGAGGACACAGTGGTAAGACCACACATAAAGGCAGGACTAAACGGTACAAAGTGGATAAAATGAAAGGGCCAGTGCAGGAGTGGGAACAGCCACAAAGTTCCTATTCTAATTACGCCTAAAGTAGTATTAAGGATGAGTTTTAAGGGTGACAAGCATGCACAAACTGTTGTCATAAATGTAAAATTACTAGTGTCAAAATGTTCAGTATTGTACAGACAGGATAAACTACCCTGGATATTATCTTCTAAAAACATTCTGTACTCAGAGAACCACACTCATCTCTAGGGCTATGCAGGTACCTGACAAAGACCCACAGAGAGTCCTACCTTCCCTCCTGTTGACCCCAAGGATTAAGCCTGTCCCTTGTTCTTATCTAAGTATTTTTATCAGCAATCTTCATCTCCCAAATCAAACATCCAGCTCCTCAGTCTTCAGAATTTTGCTATAAGTGAGCCAACAGACATGCTATATCAACACCAACATTTATACTGTCTTGCTCTGTGCCAAGCTCTGGAGCTATCAATAATCTGTCTTCCAGGAGCTCAACAGGAGATGAAGGTGGGCATGTAGGAAGATAAATTACAGCCTGGCTCAGAGGCAGCATGCTGAGCAGGAGAGTTCAGTGACTACTAAAGCCCACTGACTCCAGACTAAGAGGCAATCTTAAAATTTGAGCCCAAAAGATTTTAGTTTTAGATTTTAACCCTTTTGCCAGATGATTTTCTCACCTGAAAACCATACTGAAGACAGAGGGAAAAAAATGGCAGAGAAGAGGAAGGAGACCAAAAGCAAGCTAGAAGAGAGGAGAAAGGGGGTGATTATCAACAGTTAGGAAAAGCAGTCCCTTGGGACAGCAAGGAAATCAAATTAGTGAATCCTAAAGGAAGTCAACCCTGAATATTCATTGGAAGGACTGATGCTGAAGCTCCAATACTTTGGCCACCTGATGTGAAGAGCCAACTCATTAGAAAAGATCCTGACGCTGGGAAAGATTGAGGGCAGGAGAAGGGGGCAACAAAGGATGAGATGGTTTGATGGCATCACCGACTCAATGCACATGAGTTTGAGCCAGCTCCGGGAGTTGGTGATGGACAGGGAAGCCTGGTATGCTGCGGTTCATGGGGGTAGCAAAGAGTCCGCCACGACTGAGCGAGTGAACAACAACAACAAGAAAACCAGGGAGAAAAAAAACTCCTGTAACATAGCCAGGGAAGGAGGAGAGAAATCAAAACCAACCAAACATCGTAAGTCTGCAGGAATGTAAGTGACAAAGCAGAAACGTAAATTGGAGGACTGAGGATGGAAGGTGAGAATCAGACCAAAAGGAATGGTGATACGGCAGTCTGCAATCTTCTGCCCCAAGAAGAAACCCCCAGAAACGCTGGTGAGCACTTAATATGCTCACACATGTGCGCGCATTGTGCACACACACAGAGCCCATCTCTGAAGGAGCTGACAACTACAACCCAGCCAGAGATGACGGTGGTACAAGCAGACAAGTTCACATACATGTGGAACTGACAATTAAGCACACAGCTGGGAAAAATAATTTTCATAGATATCTCCTGAGTCATCTCTCTGAAGCCAGTTAATTACTGCAAAACCCGGGGATAATCCCCAACATAGAGAGGACCTCATTAGAGCCACAGATCCCCAGGAAGTGATGCAGAGCAGTGCTTTTTAAACTTTATCATGCATTTGAATTAACTAGAAATCTTGTTAAAATGAAGATACTAATTCGACAAGTTTGGAGTGGGACCAAAGATTCTGGATTTCTATTAAGCACTGAGCTGATGCTGCTGGGCAGCGGTTTGAATGAGAAGAATATGGAGAACCCTTTTTCTGCTACAAAATAGAAAACTGATGACAGGAGCAGAGATGATCAGCCAGATTATATGAATACAATCTAAAAGGAGGTAGTTTAAAGTGAGGCCAAGGAAAAGCTGGAATTAGTCCACTGCTGGAACAGAATGAATGGGAATTGACATTTATTAAGCATCAGTTTTGTACCTGGCACGTTCACACACGTTCACTCTCACAAATCCTGGGAAGAACGGGATTCTCCTTTTATTGTCATGAACATTTAGGAACTGTCCTAAAGTTAACCAAACATCATGAGCTCAGAGTCTGCAGGAATGTAAGTGACAAAGCAGAAAATGTAAATTGGGGGACTGAGGATGGAAGATGAGAATCAGACCAAAAGGAATGGTAATACTACAGTCTGCAATCTTCTGCTGCAAGAAGAAACTCCCAGCAACACTGGTGAGCACTTAATATCTTCACACACATGCGTGTGCATGTGTGCACACACACACAGCCCTTCTTTGAAGGAGCTGACAACTACAACCCAGCCAGAGGTGACGGTGGTACACATCAAACCAAGGTCTATCTGACTCAAAAGACTCAAAAGGTCTATCTGACTTTTTCCTCTAAAAAAAACTGACTCTGAAAAGTCTAATTCAGGATACAGCCAATCTTGAGGCAGGAGTTTTAAGGAGAAACCATGTAAAGCTGTAGCCTCTCTTTCCTAAACATGAAGTCCTACAGGGTAACTAAAGGAAATGCAATTAAAGATTCCATTGCAAAATTCTAACATACAGAGTAAACTTACATGAGCATATACAGTAAATACTGTAGAGCCAAAAAGTAAACACAAATTTGCTTCCCAAAGGAGACTTGTTCTTCAAGGTAAACATTAAAACCAAAATTGCCCCAAAGCCAAAAAAAAAAATTGCCCCAAAGCCTAAATAAGGTAAGCAGCACAGTAGACCAGAAAACACATAAAGAAAATTTACAAAGTGTCAATGTATCTGAGTTTTAATTTTCAAAGAAGAATACTGTTCTTTCAAATTTGATGTAGTCCACAGCACATCAAGAAGCACTACCCAAATACCATTTTACACTCTAATTCTAATGGATTAAAAAAAAAATACAAGAATTTAGCTTAAGGAGACAGCACCTCTCACAATGAGCTCACCAGCATTACCAGCGGGGACCAGTTAACCACATTTACCAAATAAGGCAAGTTTTTCCAATGCTTAAAATCTTTCTACAGTGAGCTCACTTCACTTCTCACTGGGTTTCTAAAGTAATTGTAGAGGTCACCTCTCCACCTCAGGGCCAGTAAATCACCAGGCTTTCCATGCAAACGAAGGCACACAGTCCCTGGAGAGCATTCGTTTGGCTTTATTACTGACTGTATACAGAAGAAAAAGACACAAAATCTACTCTAAAGGCAGAACAGCAGGAAGCTGTATGAAGCAAAATCTATTCATAAAATCAGTGAGAGCTGCTTACCATTGTGAATAAAAATGGCAGATCTTACTTTATTTTAATATATTTGTCCAGTTAAAGAACGTGCTTCTTGTTATCTAGGACTGCGTCTACACAAACATATCCACAAATTTTAATAATCTTGGTTAAAAAATGAATCATCTTATCTGCAGAGTCCTCCCTCCATTTTTCCCCATTTAATTGACTGTTTTTGTATAGTGCAACTGTGTACATGGACAACAGACAGTTAAACCTATGATGAAGTTTATCACATTCCTACTTCAAATGACACTCTTAGGAGAAGGGGTGTCCACCCTCTGTAGCAGTTCATGCTCGTATTTGAAACCTAAACAAAAGCCTGCAATTGTAAGTGGTTTTGACTTGGCCTTGTCTTAAGTATTTAAACACATTCTCCTTCAGATGTAATAAGGATTTTTCACCTTCTTCTTATAAATGGCCTGTGTGCCAAACCATAGCCATGAACTGAGCATATGTACTTGGATTCAAAGGTAAAATACTCACAAAATGATAAATATACTTCATATAAAAACTCTGGTTTGTGTTACAAACATGACTTTGAGTCACTTGTCCATAGAGTCACAAGGAGTCAGACACGACTGAAGTGACTGAGCACAAGCACACATGTGCTGAAGGTCACACCCAATTTTATCTTGTTAAAAATTCTGTAGTTTTCCAACATAGGAAGCTTAATTATGGTACTCATACTAACTCTGTGATATCAGAGAAGGTCTTGCTTTTTGGGGTTTTGTTTATTTTTATTGAAGTATACTTGATTTACAATGTCATGCTAGTTGCAGATGTACAGCACAGTTACTCAGTTATACATAAATGTTTATTCTTTCTCAGGTCCTTTTCCCTTATAGGTTATCACAAAATATTGAGTATATTTCCCTGTGCTATACAGTAGGTCCTGGTTGTTATCTATTTGGTATCTATATTATATACATATACATATATATATATAATCTATTTAATCTATTTTATGTATAGTAGTATATATATCAGAGAAGGCAATGGCACCCCACTCCAGTACTCTTGCCTGGAAAATCCCATAGACGGAGGAGCCTGGTAGGCTGTAGTCCATGGGGTCGGTAAGACTCGGACTCGACTGAGCGACTTCCCTTTCACTTTTCACTTTCATGCATTGGAGAAGGAAATGGCAACCCACTCCAGTGTTCTTGCCTGGAGAATCCCAGGGACGGGGGAGCCTGGTGGGCTGCCGTCTCTGGGGTCGCACAGAGTCGGACACGACTGAAGCGACTTAGCAGCAGCATTATATATATGTTAATCCCAAACTCCTAACTTATCCCTCCCCATGCTCTCACTTTTAGTAACCATAAATTTGTTTTCTATGTCTGTGGGTCTATTTCTGTTTTGTAAATAAGTCCATTTGTATACTTGTTTTAGATTCCACATAAGTGATATGGCACTTGTCCTTCTCCGTCTGATTTACTTAGTATGTAATCTCTAGGTCCATCCATGTTGCTACAAATGGCACTTCTTTCTTATGGCTGAGTAATATTCCATTGTGTGTATATTATACATATTGTTTTATATATCGTATCTTCTCTAATCATTCATCTGTTGGTGGACATTTAGGGTGCTTCCATGCCTTGGTTATTGTAAATGGTGCTGCTATGAACATTGGGATACACGTATCTTTTCAAATTATGGTTTCCTCCAGAAGGTTTCATTTGAATGAAGACTTAAGAGACTGCAGAGGTAAAAAATGAAATTTGTCTCAGGCTTTAGACCAAGGATTGCAAACTGCCTTCTGCAAGGGAAGAGATAAAAAACATTGTATGCTTCGTGGGCCATGTGGTCTCTGACACGACTACCCAACTGTGCAGCTGTAAGGTAAGAGCATGTAAAAAACACAAACGGGCAATGTAGTGTTCTAATAAAACTTTAATTATAGGCACTTAAATCCGAATGTCACATAATTTTCACTTATCACAAAATATTATCCTTAATTTTTCAAAAACCGTTTAAGAATATAAAACCACTTGCAGTTTGCGGGAAAGAGACAGGGCCAGACTTGGCTCGGTTTGCAAATCCTTAAACGTAAAGAATAAAAAGTATATTCTCAGCTCAAGAAAGGAAACAAAGAACACCCTTAAACTCTTCAGGGTGGAAAGCATCGTAAGGTAGAATGGAAGAACTTGGGTCTCCGCTGTGACACCGGCTCTGAGCTGGCGCTGGTACAGAAAAGTTGGCAAAACCCCTCACAGGAGGGTAGGCTCACGTCCTCCTGTGCCTCCCTTCCTTGGGGAACTTGGTAACAGCAGAATCCACAGACAGAGAGATAAGTTTCTCGTGCCCAAAGGAAGGACAGAAGTAAATTTTAAAAGGAAACATGTTGCAGACTGGAGAACTATACTGACTTGAAAAAGCATTACAATGGCAACAGCAACTGAATCAAAGCAGAAAATGAGAAAGGCAGTGCCAGAAAGAAAATGGAGGGTTAACAAAGAGACTCCTCTGTGAACCCCACGGAAAAGATCAGGACTCCAGCAGTTTGTAATGTGCTGAAGGGTAGTCAGTGGGAGTTTACAGTCAAACACCTTTGCGATCTGCCACAGGCTTGAGGTTGTCTTCTCTGGTGCCCTCCTGCTGGGGAGCTTCTCTATTCCAAGCCTTGTACGGCAGGCAGTACACAGGCATGATTGGAGGCCTTGATGGTTTAACCAAATATATCCTGAATACTCTACTGAAGGTATTGATGAATTATTGACTGGTAGCCTGGTATCTCTGACTCTGCCTCTCACAATGCTCACAAACTATCTTCTTGAAATACAGATTCAAGTTTCAACTGGCCTCATGAGAACAGGGTCATGATCAGGGACATGTGCCTTAGAGCCCAACTGCCTGGGTTCAACCCCTGATTTGTTGCACACTAGCTACCAAATCAGGAAAGGAGTATGTCAAGGCTGCATACTGTCACCCTGCTTCTTTAACTTCTATGTAGAGTACATCATGCGAAATGCCAGGCTGGAGGAAGCACAAGCTGGAATCAAGATTGCCAGGAGAAATATCAACAACCTCAGATATGCAGATGTCACCACCCTTACGGCACAAAGAGAAGAAGAACTAGAAAGCCTCTTGATGAAAGTGAAAGAGGAAGTGAAAAAGTTGGCTTAAAGCTCAACATTCAGAAAACTAAGATCATGGCATCTGGCCCATCACTTCATGGCAAATAGATGGGGAAACAATGGAAACAGTGACAGACTTTATTTTGGGGGACTCTAAAATCACTGCAGATGGTGACTGCAGCCATGAAATTAAAAGACAGTTACTCCTTGGAAGGAAAGTTATGACTAACCTAGACACCATATTAAAAAGCAGAGACATTTGCTTTTTGCCAACAAAGGTCCATCTAGTTAAAGCTATGGTTTTTCCAGTAGTCATGTATGGATGTGAGAATTGGACTATAAAAAAGCTGAGCGCCGAAGAATTGATGCTTTTGAACTGTGGTGCTGGAGAAGACTCTTGAGAGTCCCTTGGACTGCAAGGAGATTCAACCAGTCCATTCTACAGGAAATCAGTCCTGAATGTTCATTGGAAGGACTGATGCTGAAGCTGAAACTCTAATACTTTGGCCACCTGATGTGAAGAACTGACTCACTGAAAAGACCCTGATGCTGGGAAAAACTGAAGGCAGAAGGAGGAGACGACAGAGGATGAGATAGTTGGATGGCATCACTGACTCGATGGACATGAGTTTGAGTAAACTCCGGGAGTTGGTAATGGACACAGAGGCCTGGCATGCTGCAGTCTATGGGGTTGCAAAGAGTTGGATATGACTGAGTGACTGAACTGAACTGAACTCAGCTACCTTATCCAAGGCAAATTAGATTACCCCTCTCTGTGGCCCAGTTTACTCTTTGGAAAGATGAGGGTGAAAACAATAGCCCCTAACTCATAGGGTTGTTGTAAAGATTAAACAAAAGAACATATGAGCTCCCTAGCAAACTGTCTGACATAAATGATCATTATCTAGCCTGATCATCATAATTATCATTAATTATCATTAACCAAACAACTCCCTGGTGCAGCACAAAACTCCCCACTATTCTGCCCCAGCTGAGTATTTTTCACTGATTTACTCCTGAGTGAAATTTTCACTAATTAGTATATTTCACTAATTTTACTGCCCCATTTTTCACTAATTTACCCACGAATTCCATTTTCATACACAGGCTAAGCTCAGATGTAATATTTATTCATACTATGGGTTACAGCACAGTAAACAATATCAGATTACATCATGTATATAGAAGTATCTTGGACATATAATCACTGTTTGTGTTTTGTTTTGTTTTTTCTATTGGAGTAAAGTTGCTTACAACATTGTGTTAGTTCCTGCTGGAGAACAAAGTCAATCAGCAAAACGCACCTTCATATCCCCTCTTCTCCAGATTTCCTTCCCGTGTAGGTCACCACAGATCACTGAGTAGAATTCCCTATGCTACACAGTGGGTTTTCACTCCTTATCTATTTTATATATAGTAGTGTATGTATGTCAACCCCAGTATCCCAGTTTGTCCCACCCCCTCTACCCGCTTGGTAACCATAAGTTACCAATGTAACCATAAGTTACTACATCAATGACTCTATTTCTGCTTTGCAAATATGTTCATCTGTACCATTTGCCTAGATTCCACTTACAAGTGGTATTTTACAATGTGTGTTTTTCTCTAATTTACTTTGTCTGTATGACAATCTCTAGGTCCATCCACATCTCTGCAAATGGCAGTTTTGTTCCTTTTTAAGGCTGATTGACATCTTATCGTACACATGTACCACATCTTCTATATCCATTCCTCTGTCAATGGACATTTAGGTTACTTACATGTCCTGGACATTGTAAATAGTGATGTAATGTACATCAGAGTGCAGGCATCCTTTCAAATTATGGTTTTCTCTGGACATGTGTCTAGGAGTGGGATTACTGGGTCATAGCGTGCGTTTTGTTTTTTAAGGAACCTCTATATTGTTCTCTGCTTTCCTGGTGGTTCAGACGGTAAAGAATCCACCTGCAATGCGGGATAACTGGGTTTGATCCCTGGGTTGGGGAGATTCCCTGGAGAAGGGAAAGGCTACCCACTCCAGTATTCTGGCCTGGAAAATTCCATGGACTGTCTAGTCCATGGGGTCACAAAGAGTCGGACAAGACTGAGCGCTTTCACTTCACTTCATACTGTTCTCTGCTTCCCTGGTGGCTCAGATGGTAAAAAATCAGCCTGCAATGTGGGAGACCTGGGTTCGATCCCTGGGTTGTGAAGATCACCCAGAGGAGGGCATGGCAACCCACTCCAGTATTCATGCCTAGAAAATCCCCATGGACAGAGAAGCCTGGCGGGCTACAGTCCACAGGGTTTCAAAGACTTGGACACGACTGAGGGACTAAGCACGACTTGTAAATTTTTTTGATGATGGCCATTTTGCCCAGTGTGAGGTGATATCTCATTGTAGTTTTGATTTGCATTTCTCTAATAATTAATGCTGCTGAGGATCTTTTAACATGTTTGTTGGCCATCTGTCTGTATGTATTCTTTGGTGAAATCTCCATTTAGGTCTTCTGCCCATTTTTTCATTGGCTGTTTGTTTTTTTATATACTTTGGAGAGTAATCCCTTGTCAGTTGCTTCATTTGAAAATAGCTTCTCCTATTCTGAAGGTTGTCTTTTCATTTCACTAATGGTTTCCTTTGATCTACAAAAGTTTTTAAGTTTCAATTAAGTACTATTTGTTTATTTTTGTTTTCATTCTTATTACTCTAGGCTGTGGACTAAAAAAGATCTTTCTTTGATTTATGTTAAAGAGTATTCTTGCCTATATTTTCATCTGTTTTATAGTGTTGCTGCTGCTGCTGCTGCTAAGTCACTTCAGTCGTGTCTGACTATGTGCGACCCCATAGACGGAAGCCGACCAGGCTCCCCCGTCCCTGGGATTCTCCAGGCAAGAACTCTGGAGTGGGTTGCCATTTCCTTCTCCAATGCATGAAAGTGAAAAGTGAAAGGGAAGTCGCTCAGCCATGTCCGACTCTTTGCGACCCTATGGACTACAGCCCACCAGGCTCCTCCATTCATGGGATTTTTCCAGGCAAGAGTACTGGAGTGGGTTGCCATTGCCTTCTCCGGTTTTATAGTGTTAGACCTTACATTTAGGTCTTTAATCCATTTTGACTTTATTTTTGTGGATGGTGTTAGAGAGTGTTCTAATTTCTTTCACATGTAGCTGCCCAGTTTTCCCAGCACCACTTATTGAAGCGACTATTCAATATTATTTTTTCCATAGTATATTCTTGACTCCTTTATTAAGGTGCATGGGTTTATCTCTGAACTTTCTAGTATAGTCTGAAGTCAGGGAGCCTGATTCTTCCAGTTCTGTTCTATCTCAAAATTGCTTTCATTATTCGTAGTCTTTTGTGTTTCCATATAAAATGTAAAAAACTTTGTACTAATTTTTTGAAAAATGCCATTTGTAATTTGATAGGGATCACATTGAATCTGTAGCTTACTCTGGTAGTAGAGTCATTTTCACAATATTGATTCTTCTATTACAAGAATGTGTTATCTTTCTCCATCTCTTTGTGTTTTCTTTGATTTCTTTCATCAATATCTTACAGTTTTCTGAGTAAGGTCTTTTGCCTCCTTAGGCAGATTTATTCCTAGGTATTTTACTCTTTTTGATGCAATGGTAAATGAGATTGTTTCCTTAATTATCCCTCTTTCTTATCTTTTGCTGTTAGCATATAGGAACAGAAGAGACAAATAAATAAATAAATAAGGCATGCAAGAGACCTCTGTGCCTTAATTTTGAATGTTGCAACTTTTCCAAATTCATTGATGAGCTCTAGCAGTTTTCTGCCAGCATATTTACAATTTTCTATGTAAAGTATAATGTCATCTGCAAACAATAACAGTTTTACTTCTCTGCCAATTTGGATTCCTTTTCTTTCTTTCCTTTAGCACTTATTGTAAAGCTGATTCGGTGGTGCTGAATTCTCTTAGCTTTTGCTTGTCTGTAAAGCTTTTGATTTCTCCATTGACTCTGAATGAGATCCTTGCTGGGTAGAGTAATCTTGGTTGCAGGCCTTTTTCTTTCATCACTTTAAATATATCATGCCACTCCCTTCCCTTGCACGTTATTTGTTACTTTTCCTTTGCTGCTTTTAATACTTTTTCTCTGTATTCAGTTTTTGTTAGTTTTATGAATATGGGTCTTGGCATGTTCCTCCTTGCATTTATCCTGTATGGGACTCTCTGTGCTTCCTGGACTTGGGTGGCTATTTCTTTTCCCAAGTTAGGAAAGTTTTTGAATGTAGTCTCTTCAGATATTTTTCTCAGACCCTATCTCTTTCTCTTCTTCTTCTTCTGGGATCCCTATAATTTGAATATTGGTGCATTTAATACTGTTACAGAAGTCTCTAAGACTGTCCTCATTTTTTTTTAATTCCATAGCAGCTATTTCCATCATTCTACCTTCCAGTTCACTTGTCCTTTCTTCTGCCTCAGTTATTCTGTGCACATATACTCAATCAATTGTGATATTAAGTGTATTTCTTAACGCAGTTCATGGTTTTTTGTTGTTGTTAAAAAAGTGGTAAAAGCAATAGCTCTAATCACACTAAACTATATCAAGCTTTTAAGCCACACTGCAAATTTTTTTTGCCACTACCACTTTTCTTTTGTCAAGGATGCTATTTGCCAGCCCTTAAACTGCACCTGTGGAATATCAAAATTTCACAAAGGGCTATGCCAGCCCACCTTCCCCTGTTAGGCAGAATAAATTGTTTCTTCCACTGTGCATATATAAGACTGCAGGCATATTTCAGATATACCACTAATCCCATTCCATCTTAATTACCGGTGTCCTTAGGGGTTCCTCTGCTATTCAGTTAGCTGCATGAAGGTAAGCATTATATTTTGTTTTTGAGTCCACAACACTGAACACCATGACTAGTTAGTATAAAGCAGATCAATACTGCAGTTGAATGGTTTTGTATCAAAAACTTAAGGCAAGATGACTGACGGCATGCTCATCAGATTTCTAATGACTCAGAGCTTGGAAAGGAGAATGAGGTAGTAGAGAACCTGTCAATATGTTAGATGATAAACTCTAGATGCCAAAAAACTCATGACTTTGGAATGAAGTAACTGAAACATAAGTTTCACAACCAAATCCCAAAAGTCTACCAGGCAAGCACCTACTCAAAGCACTCTAGTTAATAGATGCTGAGATTTTATTTTGACTGGAAGAAACAATGTGGCATGAACAGTGAAAAGGTAAATAATTTTACTAGTCAATATTGATACTTTTTAAAATGAGGTACTCAGGGGCTTCATGTTCAGTTCCCACTGCTAATTTTTTTTTAACAAGAATGCTGAAAAAATGAAGCTGTTCATAGAAAACAAGAGTTGGTAAGTTAAACCAACATGGTGTTAAAAAAAAAAAAAAAGAAGAACCAAAACTTAACAGGGATGTTGAACAAATTTAGATGCTTCCTGGCAATTTTCACATTTGGTAGTCAGGAACTTTTTTTTTTTTTTTCTTTTCCTGAACTAGACATGAAAATGTTCTGTATTTCCAATGTAACAAAAGGTTTTAATTGATTTTTTAGAGGAAGTAGCCTGTGATTCTTCATAATTTTTAAATCTGTATACGTTTTCTAAATATTTAACACACTAATTCATAATCTTTGTTGTTGTCCAGTCGCTAAGTCATGTCCAACTCTTTTGTGATGCCACGAACTATGGCCCACCAGGCTTCCCTGTCCATGGGATTACCTGGGCAAGAATACTGGAATGGGTGGCCACTGCCTTCTCCAGGGGTCTTCCAGACCCAGGGATCAAACCTGTGTCTCCTGCATTGGTAGGCAGATTCTTTACCACTGAGCCACCAGGGAAGCCCTTCATAGTCTTAAGAAGGTTTCTAATTACTTCAATGTATATTATAAAGTTTTAATTCTAATTTGATACACATAAAATACAGGTGATGGCAACAGGAACAGACCAATAGAGAACCATTAAAATTGAAATGCTGGCATAACTCATTTGTAAAACACTCAAAGAATAGGTTATAATGTATAATGTGTAAAAATTAGTATTCTATGAAATGATTTAGAAAATCCTTCATCTTTCATTTTCTTTCTTAGTTTACCCTGGTAATAAACTCCGATATTTCTCTGTTATTTTTCCCAACAAACAAGCAACTATTACATTGTAAAGTAAAATACAGGATACCTTAGGTCACTGACGATAGTCATTTTATCAGAGACCCATAGTTAACAACAAATAGTGCTTACTAGACACTAACCTATTCCTAATGCTTGAAACAGACTTCTGTTTGTATATGCAACTGCTTCGAATTAAAAAATGTAAACATAATATAAAATGCTTCCAGTTTTACTGTCTTCTTCTTTGAGTTGTCCACAGAAGTAAGTATCAAGTTCCCTAAATATTTCACAATATTTCTAACCACTTAACTGTGGGAAAAAAAAAAAGTAAATCTCAGATAGCTTTCCAAGCATCTCAAGGACCACAGGGAAGGCAGTGATCCTGAACAAACAAGGTAGAAGTAAAAATAGCAACATGCACAGTAACGCTCAGAACCAACACATGTATGCTGAAATGAATTCGAGGAATAAACTCATGTATGAAACTCTTCTGCAGCAGAGTAGCCAGTACAAAGGGTACAGGAAAGAATGCATCTAGAAATAAAAACACCAAGTCTCAGGACCACCTTGTTATCTGGAGAAGATACAAAGTTGACTAGGGCAATTTGCTCTGTGGAGATGGAACTTTTGAACTACTCACAGATGCCCTATGTAAAAGCAAGAGACCTAGAAAATTTTCATTAGAGTTTCTCCCTCCGTCAGGTTAACCCTAAGTAACTGGATTTGCTACGGAGATTTCATTATAAGGAAATAGGTTTGATTCTCACTGAAGAAGGCTGACCACTGAAGAATAAAAGGAATCTGAACTGTATAACAGATTTCACTCTCCAGATCTCTGGGTGCTGACTTTAACAATGATGCTCCTTAGCAAGGTTCCACTGTATTTTATCAGTTCTTATTTACATATGGTATTTGTGAACTGTGTGAAAATTTTTTAAATTTATATATTGACCTAAAAATTTAGCATAAGGATCTTTTGTAAAAATATATATCATGGGGAATCTTAAAATATTTTTTAAGTATCAGTCTTCAGGCATCAACATAAGAATAATTAGGCAGAAAAATAATGATAATCTCAACTACAATCTATTATCGTCAAATTATAAGAGCATACCTTCTTATCTGAGCAAACAGGAGCCACTTAATGAAGTTTACAATAATCTACATATGTATGTAAACACACAGAGACATTCAATACATAATGTTCCAGTGTGTGTGTGTGTGTGTGTGCTCAGTCATGTCCAACTCTTTGTGACTCCATGGACTGCAGCCCACCAGGCTCCTCTGTCCAAGGAATTTTCCAGGTACGATTACTGGAGTGGGTTGCCATTTTCTCCTCCAGGGGATCTTCCCAGCCCAAGGATCGAACCCAGGTCTCTTGCATCTCCTGCATTGGCAGGACTCTACCTCTAGCGCCGCCTGGGAAGCCCCTAATATATAAAGATGTAATATATATAAATTGACTTGTTCAGCAAAATGGTTTTTGGGTTACATTCCTACCCAGAATTCTAAGTCTATGTGAAGCTCAGCTTTCCCAATGACTGTCAGAGTCTGATATACACATAAAAACATGGCACATTTAGAATTTTCAAAGTACACAGAAACACTAAATGGTACCACCTGTACAGAAATGACTACTGATTCATTGTCTCCAAGGAAAGTGGTCTAATTTGTTTCTCTAGTGGTGGCAATGGGGTCAATTAGGGCTGATAGTAACCTCACAAAATGCTGTAAAGGATGGTGAAAACACAATAAATTATATATTAAAAAAAAAAAAAAAAAGGTTTACATTCCATGATGGAGGCAGGTTACTGAATCAGATAACAGAAGCCTGGGATCTGAGTCCCAGGCAGAGCACAGTAACCTTGGGGTTACTGGCAACAGCACTCGATCCTTCTGGGTCTCAGTCATCTGAACAATGGTGATAGTTCCGACTCTCTAAGACTGTTATCAGTGATAAGCAACAGTGCTCCAGAGATTGTACCGTGTTATTAATTACAAGTAATGTACATTAAAGAGCCTCTTGCTTGGTAGCCCCATGAATCACTCTATGTAAATATTTAGCAATGACCTTGCATTTGTCTCTGTCCATAAAACAAAGTAAGACAAATTAACCTACACGAACAGTATTTTTACTGCAATACTTTGATTAATGCCGACACAAAGTATTACTACTAATGACAAAATATGAACAATTAACATTGTACTATTTTTCTGAGGGTGAAACCAAGGCTTTAGAAAGTAATTATCCAAGTTCACATTTCCAATGTATTAAATGCCAGGTTTTGATCTCAAATTTGTATGATTCTACAGAACTGGCTGTTAAACAATTAAAAGATAGTAATCTTGCTCTCTAAACAAGCTAACCAGACAACGTTTCCTTTTACGAGTGTAGAGAAAAGGGATTTGTATTTCTTCAGCATCAAACATGTGGTGGTGCTACTGAAGTACTCTGCAGGCTTGATCTCATCTCCGGCTAAAATCTAATCTACGCCTTTCTAGTTATGTGACCTCTGCCCATCTGCTGAACCTTTCGGCACCTCATTCTCTCTATCTATCAATTTTAGCAGTTTTCTTATCTGTCGGTTGTGAGGCTTAAATGAGTCTCACCTGGTGGCTCAGCGGTAAACAATCTGCCAGCAATGCAGAAGACTGCCTATAATGCAGGAGACGTGGGTTTGATCCCCAGTTGGGGAAGACCCCCTAGAGAATGAAATGGCAATCCAGTCCAGTATTCTTGCCCAGAAAATGCCATGGACAGAGAAGCCTGGCAGGCTACAGTCCATTGGGTCACAAGAGTGGGGCACAACTTAGCAGCTAAAGCACCAGCATTACCACCACCGCTACATGGAACATGCTTAGGGCAGTACTTGCTTAACTATTACAAACAGTAATATTATTGTTTAAAAACATGACCAAATAACAAAATCAGTTATTCTGTCACTCTATATAACAGAATCTACTGATAAAAGGTACAGTAAAGGGAATTGCAAGTAATTTCAAATCAACTATCAAATGGTTTCCAGTTTGCCAAGAAACTCAGTCCCAATACAGTCATTGCCAGAGAATATCTGTCTAAGAGAGAGACTCAGCTCAGTGGCCAGAAGCAGACATGAAAATCCTGACCATTCCCTGAAGGACCTGTTCAAAACAGGAGGAAAGTAAGGTGATCTAAGTCCATTGGGCACAAGCTCAGTTGCTTCAGAAGTGTCTTGACTTTTTGTGACCCCATGGACTGCAGCACTCCAGGCTTCCCTGTCCTTCACCATCTCCTGGAGCTTGTTCAAACTCATGTCCATTGAGTCGGTGATGCCATCCAACCATTCATCTTCTGTCGTCCTCTTCTCCTCCTGCCTTCAATCTTTCCCAGCATCAGGGTCTTTTGTAATGAGTTGGCTTCTTGCATCAGGTGGCCAAAGTAGTGGAGCTTCAGTTTCAGCATCAGCCCTTCCAATGAATATTCAGGACTGATTTCCTTTAGGATTGACTGGTTTGATCTCCTTGCAATCCAAAGGACTCTCAAGTCTTCTCCAACACCACAGTTTAAAAGCATCAGTTCTTCAATATTCAGCCATCTTTATGGTCCAAGTCTCACATCTATACATGACTACAGGAAAAACCATAGATTTGACTAGATGCACCTATGTCGGAAAGTAATGTCTCTGCTTTTTAATATGCTGTCTAGGTTGGTCATAGCTTTTCTTCCAAGGAGTAAGCATCTTTTAATTTCATGGCTGCAGTCACCATCTGCAGTGATTTTGGAGACCAAGATAATCAGGTCTCTCAATATTTCCATTGTTTCCCCATCTATTCGCCATGAAGTGACACGACCAGATGCCATGATATTAGTTTTTGGAATGCAGAATGTTAAGCCAGCTTTTTCATTCTCCTCTTTCACTTTCATCAAGAGGCTCTTTAGTTCCTCTTCACCTTCTGCACCTCACCACTTCTAGGGTGGTGTCATCTGCATATGTGAGGTTATTTCTGTTTCTCCCAGAAATCTTGATTCCAGCTTGTGCTTCATTCAGCCTGGCATTTTGCATGATGTACTCTGCATGTAAGTTAAATAAGCAGGGTGACAATATACAGCCTTGACGTACTGCTTTCTCAATTTGGAACCATTCTGTTGCACCATGTCTGGTTCTACTGTTGCGTCTTGATCTGCCTATAGGTTTCTGAGGAGGCAGGTAAGGTGGTCTGGTATTCCCACATCTTTAAGAATTTTCCATAGTTTGTTGTGATCCACACAGTCAAAGGCTTTAGTGTAGTCAATGAAGCAGATGTTCTTCTGGAATTCTCTTGGTTTTTTCTATGATCCAACAGATGTTGGCAAATTGATCTCTGGTTCCTCTGCCTTTTTCTAAATCCAGCTTGAACATCTGGAAGTTCTCGGTTCATGTACTGTTGAAGTCTAGCTTGGAAAATTTTGAGAATTACTTTGCTAACGTATGAGATGACTGCAATTTTGTGGTAGTTTGAACATTCTTTGGTTGAACATTCTTTCACATTGCCTTTCTTTGCTATTTGATGCTTCTGAACTGTGGTGTTGGAGAAGACTCTTAAGAGTTCCTTGGACTGTAAGGAGATCAAACCAGTCAATTCTAAAGGAAATTAGCCTGGCATATTCATTGGTAGGACTGATGCTGAAGCTGAAGCTCCACTACTTTGGCCACCTGATGCCAAGAACTGACTCCCTGGAAAAGACCCAGATGATGGGAAAGATTGAAGGCAGGAGGAGAAGGGGATGACAGAGGATGAGATGGTTGGATGGCATCACCGACTCAATGGACATGAGTTTGAGCAGGCTCTGGGAGTTGGTGATTGACAGGGAAGCCTGGTTTGCTGCAGTCCATGGCATTGCAAAGAGTCGGACATGACTGAGCAACTGAACTGAACTGAACTTCTTTGGGATTGGAATGAAAACCGACCTTTCCCAGTCCTGTGGCCACTGCTGAGGTTTCCAAATTTGCTGGCATATTGAGTGCAGCACTTTCACAGCATCATCTTTTAGGATTTGAAATAGCTCTGCTGGAATCTGATCACCTCCACTAGCTTTTGTTAGTAGTGATGCTTCCTAAGGCCCACTTGACTTCACATTCCAGGATGTCTGGCTCTAGGTCAGTGATCACACCGTCATGATTATCTGGGTCATGAAGATCTTTTTTATGCAGTTCTTCTGTGTATTCTTGCCACCTCTTCTTAATATCTTCTGCTTCTGTTAGGTCCATACCATTTCTGTGCTTTATCAAGCCCATCTTTGCATGAAATGTTTCCTTTGTATCTCTAATTTTCTTGAAGAGATCTCTAGTCTTTCCCATTCTATTGCTTTCCTGTATTTCTTTGCACTGATCACTGAGACGGGTTTTCTTTACCTCTCCTTGCTCTTCTTTGGAACTTTGCATTCAGATGGGTATATCTTTCCTTTTCTCCTTTGCCTTTTGCTTCTCTTCTTTTCTCAGCTATTTGTAAGCTATTTGTA
Organism: Bos mutus; assembly: GCF_027580195.1. Classification (NCBI taxonomy): domain Eukaryota; kingdom Metazoa; phylum Chordata; class Mammalia; order Artiodactyla; family Bovidae; genus Bos; species Bos mutus. The sequence goes on along the minus strand of NC_091631.1, from coordinate 71,799,332 downwards.
ACCAAAATAATCCCATGGATCACAACGTTGTCTAACTCAATGGAACTATGAGCCACTGTGCAAGGCCATCCAAGATGGACGGGTCATGTTGGAGAGTTCTGACAAAACGTGTTCCACTGGAGAAGGGAATGGCAAACCATTTCAGGATTCTTGCCTTGAGGCCTTGAGAACCTCATAAAGAAGAGGCGTTGGAAATATTAAGAAGCCACGTGGGAAGTCGATTTAATTCCATAGTCTGATCCTATAAACAACTTCCTTTTGTTTTTTTAATTAATCTTTATTGGAGCACAGTTGGTTTACAATGTTGTGTTAGTTTCTGTTGTATAGCAAAGTGAATCAGTATATATCCATTCTTTTTAAGCTTGCTTTTCCCACACAGGTCATTACAGAGTACTGAATAGAGTTTCCTATGCTATACAGTAGGGTCTTATTAGTTACCTGTTCTACGTATGTACTGTGCTTAATCGCATAGTCATGTCGGACTCTTTGAGACCCCAATGGACTACAGCCCACTAGGCTCCTCTGTCCATGGGGATTCTCCAGGCAAGAATACTGGAGTGGGTCGCCATGCCCTCCTCCAGGGGATCTTCCCAACCCAGGGACTGAACCCAGGTCTCCCGTGTTACAAGCGGATTCTTTACCATCTGCACCCCCAGAGAAGTAGCGTGTATGTGTCAGTCCCAATCTCCCAATCCCCCATTGCCCCTCTGGCTTTCCCCTTTGGTAACCGTAAGTTCGTGTCACCTAGCTGAGTTACTCATCTAATTTAAAGTTTGGCTTCATAATGAGAATGATCCAAAAGATAATTCCGTGGAAGTCCAGTGCCCCCTGCAGTAGGAGAGTAGAGTCATAACCACTGGACCACTAGGGGATTCGCTTTTGGATTGTTCTTAACATGAGTTCAAGTACTTGGTATGCTTTAAATTAGATGCATAACTCAGCTTAGTGACAAATTCTTTTAAATTTGAAAGCATTTGTAATTCTCCTAGATTCCCTAAACCACTTGCGTATTTGAGACAACAAATTAGGAGGCAATCAGTTTCCACATGACGGAAATATTAAGGTTGTATAGTAATTAACTGTGACAGTTATCCACAGATATATTTTAGGCACCATATGCTAAAATTATTAACATGCCTTGTCATGTAATTAACAATGTTCAGAGGCAGAACCAATTCTTCTATGGACAAAACAAAGGGACAAGAATTATCCAATTCTACTAGTTTTCACTATGAAGTTAATGTAAAGAAAATCAAGTTCTATTTTTACATTACTAACATTATATCATTTATTTTTGTTTTAAAACCATGGAAGAATGTTCACATGATTTCCAGTAAAGTCTAAGTGAAAATGAAAACCAGTTTTAAAAACATTTCCCATAAAATGAAAATGTACCTTTTAACTTTAACGGGTAGTATTCCTCATGTCTCTTTTATCTAAAAAAACCAGCCCAAGTTAACTGCCTACTGTATGCTGGGGAATTTTTAAATCAAGGGAGATACATTAGTTAGGCTTGCTTCAAAGTGGTCATCTTTGGGCTTATTTGCAACATTTTTATCATTAAAATGTTTCACATTGAAACATTTATTTGCTAATGGTAGAGAAAAAAACAAAATTCACAAAAGAGTATTCTAAAGAGCAGCACGGAGGAATCAAAAGATCGATGGTCCGAGGGACTGAGCTCTGGTCCTTACTCTGCCCCCGACTACCTGCTCAGTCTGTTAATATGTGGAAAAATGAGCCAGACAGAGATTTCTCCCTACATGTGTCTTTGATTAAGAACTCAGGTATGAAGTTCTACCAATATTTTGGAGTCAGTTTGTGCAGGAACATGTGTGCAGATGTGACTTACAATTCATTCTCTCCGGGGGCAAGGAGAACACTTCCAATGCAATGAAATATATTCGTCAGTGTATACAAAAAATGTGAAAAAACGTTATCATGTGCTACAATAATGCTACCCTAGGTACATTCATATCATGGGAATTCTAGCTAGATTAATCGTTCTGAATACCTACTCTCCACTCATTTCTAGAATTTAAATCAGCAGTGTATCAGGAGGCAAATTAAAGAAACCCAACATTTACTTCTATACTCGGACGTGTGTAGTAAATAGGTGAGCCCTGCAATACAATTCCATTCTGTGTACACCCTCAGAATAAGAACCTCTAAAATAAATACACACTTGGCAAGTGTTTATGGATAATTCTTCTAATCTTTAGCTGTTCACAGGCAGGACCCATCTCCCCTGTCCTTCAGTTCAACAATCTCATCATTAATCTTTTCTAATGTCTCTCACAGATGCGGTGGTTTGTTTTGTTTTGCTTTATTTTTCTCAACAACTATAAGTCACTCAGGGCCTCACTTTCCACAGCAAAGGATCAGGTGTCTCAAAGCTCCATAAAAACACACTTCACACAGGGAATGTCTGTGGTCCATGGATTCTGTCCATTTCATCTAAACAGGACCATCTGCCCGTGAGGAAGGGCCAGCTGGACGCAGCATTTTCCACCAGCACCAACTGCGCATGTCCTGTTGTAAGGGCCCTCTCCTCTAGCTCCCTCACAGGCCTGAGCTCACTTGTGCGAAACCTCTACTGTCAAGACTGTGAAAAGCAGCTGAGTATCATTTGTAGAATTAACTTTATTTACCAAGTAAAAAGATAACTAAGTACAACAGGAAGTAAAGTGATAGAAAGAAATCGCCATCTTCAAGATTTTTATTCCTACCAAGATGCTTCTGCAATACCAGAAAAAAAAGATAATGACCTAAACAAATATTGTAGAAAACAATTCCTGCTTTCTATTCACTTTACTATACAAGGATTACTTAGAAGCCGAGAAACAATATAGTACTAAGAGCTATCAGGCAAATAAAATACACAAAATCAATACCACCAGGAGGCCCATTACAATCGCATTTTTGCTCAAGATGTCATCTGGATTTGATCATAAGTTTAACTTCCCAATGTGTAGGCAAGATTGTAGAATGTTGTGTGCTCCCAGCTGATCTGTTCAGCAACTGAGATACTTAAAAAACAAAATAAAATGAGTGTATTCGCTCATGCTACTACCCCTGTAGCAAACGTAAACAAATAAGAATTTATACAAATGTGAAATTTACTATTTTATATGGTCTCCAAACTTGCAATATTCTGTGCCAGAAAAAGAATTCTTCACAAAGCTTTTTAATATAAAAACATCACTGATGAAATGAAAGTGAAGTCGCTCAGTCATGTCTGACTCTTTGCGACCCCATGGACTGTAGCCCATCAGGCTCCTCTGTCCATGGGATTTTCCAGGCAAGAATATTGGAGTGGGTTGCCATTGCCTTCTCCAGGGGATCTCCCTCCCCCAGGGATTGAACCCGGGTCTCCCGCATTGCAGGCAGACGCTTTACTGTCTGAGCCACCAGGGAAGCCCACTGATGAAATGAAATATTATAAACCAAGACCTTGAAGGAAAATGGCTTGATTTCATACCCAGGGTCTGACTTTCCAGTTTGGGGATCTGGTGCATGCAGGTGACCTCACCATTTTCCTCACTGTAAAGCAGATGTAACTAACACCTGCACTCACCTCCCAGGTTGCTTGTGAGGCTTTAATCAGGTCACAGATTTAATAACTCAGTGAAAGCCCCTGCAGTCTGGATCTCAAGGAAGATCAGCTATTTCACGCTTGAAAAGACTCTTGCTTGCTCTAAGCCACCACATTCTTGTATTTTCTTCCTTCTTCTGCTTCTTCCTTCTTCTTCCTCCTGTCTTCTTCCTTCTCAGCCTCCTTCTCTGTCTTTGTTTCTTTCCAAACATCAAATGTTGAGAGTTCTCAGATCATCAAGAATTTAGGTCCTCTTCTTCCTCTCTTCTTTGCCTAAGGGCTCTAACCTACTCCCATGATTTTAATTACCATCTGGAGAATGATCCCAAACACATTTCCGATTCAGATCTGAACACATACCTGCCAAGTTACTGTCTCCACCTGGATGGTGTGGGGAGACCCTGGGTTCAGTCATCCTACCTCAAGGCCAAACTCCACATTTCTGCCATTCAAATGTAAACGCTGCCTACCTCAGTAAGCGGCTGGAAAAAAAAGCCCAGTTTTACAACACAGAATCCTGGGAGTTATCTGTGAAATGTCCTGTTGCTCACTTTTCAGTCTGTAACCCATTTCCTACTCTTTCCATTTTATGTCTGATATACTCTGCTGTCTCCACAGCTCCGTCCCCTTCTGAACCCACAGCCACTAGCGACTAACTCCCAAACTGGCTTCGCTCAAACAGTCCCCTCTCCTCCAGTCCAACTAGAGGGATGTTTTAAAGCGCAAGTATAATCACTCCTCTACCTACATTTCTTTACATGATCAGAGAATAAGAGTAAAACAGAATAAGGAGTAAACAATGAACCACTAATAAAGGTGTGCACATGTCCTCCATCCCCATGGTCCTCTATGTTCCAAACACATTAAAACATTTTACTCTAAAATGCCAGGCTCTCTCTTTCTTCAAGGCCTTCATTCATATCCACCCTGTTCCCTCTTCCCCTCCCTGTATCTCCATTCCCAGCTGTTTCTTTCCTATCATTCAGCTCTCAATTTAACCAATACTTCCTCCAGAAGGCATTGCTTGGTTCTCTGGACAAGGTCAGTTCCATTAATTATATTCTCACAAGGCACTGTGCACTTCTGTTCCACAATCCTCAGTGCATTTGTAAACACACAAAAGATAATAAATGACACAAGTGCAGGGAGCTTGTCTGTCCTGTTTACAGTTGTATCCCTTAATCTTATCAAACACCATAAGTGGGCCAACAGAGATAGTGATAGATGTTTGCTGAATTAATTAACACAGAATGGTTCTGGTTTCGTTCTTGACTTGATAATGGCTCATAATTGGTGGGTAAGTGCACATAAAACTCTAATTCAAGGCAGACTGTGATAGCTTTTCACAGGAAATAAACATACAGATTACTTGATCCTCTAAGAAAAAAAATCAATTCTAGAAAGGAACAGACGTATAAGGAAAGACCCATGTAAAGGAAGGCTTTTTTCTGGTGCAGAGATATGAAATAAGCCATGGAGAGCTAGCAAGACTTCAACAAGTTAAGGGTAGGAAATACTCCAGGGAGGGGAAAAATTTCAGACAGAGGGAGAAGAATAGAAGGAGAAATATTTCTGCAGGAGAATGAAAACACTGCTCAAAGGAGAAAAGGGTTTGTCATTGATTGAATGGAAAACCAAAACAGAGAAAGGATGGGGGAATTATGACAGATGATGAATTCTGTTTTAGAAACTCAAATTTTAAGTCCTTACATGATGTTTAGAATGTAGATAAACATGGAACTAGGAAAGAAGTTGCAAGTCAATTTCAGAAATTATTAGGCTCAGAAATTTTAATTGATCCATAAGGAATTAACCATTAATGCAGAGGCATGACAAAGATGTCTAAAGTTATCCACAAACACATATTTTGATTAAGAATAAAAAATAGAAAAAATAAAAGCAATTTTATAATTACTGCCTCAATTTTCAACATACATACCTAATTTTTATTTTATATAGGTGTTAGTAATACTTACCATATTTTTACAATGATTTTACCCTCTTTAAAACTGCTAATGTCCTACCACTGTTGGTATGGGAGAAACTCACTTATGCTGACTTTTTCTCTATTCAGTAGGAGAATAATATCTTTCTTCTGTTTAAAAGAATTCCAGTCTTTGTAATAGGCTCTGTGCAAAAATTTTAAATGACGTACAGAATTTTTAAAAGGTCATTCTAATTTCAAAAATGTTAACATCTGAAATTACATCTATTATCTTTAATTATCAAGAGAATATATGAAGAATAATAAAATGTAACACTTACTTTTGCTGCACCTATTTGTTCTTTGCGAAATTTCTCAAGTGGTGCAATTAATACATCATTAGCATTTTGAATCTGAAATTAAAAATACAAATACATTAAATTCTGTATAATTCATGCAAGCAATATTGAAAAAAAAGATACCTCCCTTATTCCACTTACTTAAGTAAACAGTTTTTGTTCCCTTTTGCTTCTATAAATGAAATAAAAAATACCTCACACATGTCATATAGTCATTTTCTACTTTATAATTAAATTTTCACAAATTATTTCACTTGATCCTAGCAATAATGTGACTAATGTGAAAACAAGTATACATAGTGAGATCTTAAATATTTAAACTTCATATTCTAAAATTTAACTACACATCAGACATTAAATTTTAAGATACCTTTAATTATACTGGTTTAATGTAGTCAGTTCAAGCATCATTTGAAAATTGAGCCATATAAAAGCTTTCCATCTTGCCGCTAGAATATTATAATTGTACAGCTGCAAAATAAAATCAGGCTTATTTTTTCCCTATTTTATTAGATTCCTTACACTTGGGCTTTGCCTGCATATTCTCATAATATTTCCAACCACACTAAAACAGTAACTGATTTTATTTCAATCAATGGCGTTTTAGTCCAAGACTCCAAATTGGGTTTCACTTAAACTTTCAAACAGATAAATCTTTAAATCAATCTGTACGAATACTGTGAGGGGGTTCAAGCTGGGTCAGGGGCAGTGACTGGCTACAGAAGACATATGTCTAAGGAAAGCAACATGCTGGAAGGAAATCTTGATTTTTTAAAAAATCACTTTAAAAAGCATTAACATTAAACATAGGATCTTAAATGTTTTCACAACCAAAGGAAATAATAATGTTGCAAGATGGAGGTATTAGCTAATGTCATGGTATTAATCATTTTGCAATACATAAATGCATCAAACCAACATATTACACAATTTAAACTTATATAATGTCAATTATATACCAATAAAGTTGAGGGGGGGGAGGCAGCCCCAGTTAACAAAATTACCATTCATTCTACTGCTGTGATAATACTATGACCTATTACATAGTTAGAAAATGCTAAGATGAAGAGAAAAATCTATTTTTCTCATAAGTCACTATTTTAAAATAGGTTAAAGCATATACAGGAGCTCCTTATATTATTCTTATAATTTCAAATAAGTTTGACATTATATCACAATTTTAAAATTTCAATAAATGGGTTTTACTTTCAATTATTTTCACTAAACTGGTTATTCTCTAGTCAAGCTCTATTTCTTAAATTCCATAATCTAACACACAAAGACAGTATTCACAAAAATAAAAACTAAATAATGCTTTCCATGATTCTGTCATTTTCCAATTTGTAGGAAAATCACATGACCTCTTGAAAAAAGTACCTAAAATCCTCCATTGTGAAAACATATAAAGTAGATCAATACTCAAAATCCTTCCCAAGACATTGACAGCCAGCACAGATACCTCTGCCATCCATCACCTACCTTCCTTTTTGTGAGCTCAGACAAGGCTTCATCAAGATACACTGGGCAGGCATTTTACTACAGAGAGATGACTGGGAACAGTAGCAAAGTAGCTGACTTTTAATTCTCACTCTCTAAATCCTCTTTGCCCTAGTGAAACTCCAAATACATTGAAACACACACATATATATTTCTCCAGATGTTACAGAGGTAATAAATAATGGATTCTGCCTTTAAAGTTCACATAAGGAAAGACAGTGTCATGGACACTTTAGTGTAACTTGGAAAAATAGCAACAATAAAGGCCAACAGTTACGAATGTTTGCTTTATGCTAGAAACCAGCATGACCTAATGTATTTAAAGTTAATGATCTTAAACAAAGAGATATTTCTCAAGTGGTGAAAACTCAAACAATCAGTCTGAATAACAAGATATGCAGCACAATTCTTAAGTACATGTATTTAAAATCAAGAATGGCTGACTTCAACACAGTTCCATAGCTTATGAACTGCTATTTAAACATTCTGATCTCCAGCTGTATCACCTAACAACTTGATTTTAAGGATGAAGATAATGAATGTAAAACACTTAGTTCAGTGCCTTACGTCCAGAAAGTACTCAAAATTTATAGTTTTTAATATCTCCAAATAAACATATATAACATATATCCGTCTGTAATGATATACCTGATACACTTCTATATCCAAATCTTCTACACTACCCTACTGGTTGAAGTATATCTATGTGCACATTATGAGAAGGTATTTTCTATGAACGTCACAAAAGACAGATGGCCTAGACATTCCCACATTCAATCACTAGGTGCTTACATATGTGCTAAGCACACTACTGAGCTATGTGGGGAAGAGAAAAAAACCAAGGCATGGGCTATACCTTCTAGAAAGTTGATGCCTACTTGTGAAAAGGGGGAAAAAAATATTCACTCAACAAGTATTTAATGTCATAAAGTTCTGCCAAAATTTTCGGAAAATTTTAGACACAACTGATCACAGTACATTGAGAATAGTTACATGATTAACTATGCAGAATCCATCACAAACACATCAGAATTTTGACAACAGAAAAGATCCATGCGAACTAAATAAGTCAAGGTAGTATTTGGATAGTGAACAGGAAGTATTGGATAGAGGTGAACAGGAAGTGGATATGAACTGGATACACCAAAGAGAAAAAATATCCTAGGAACAGGCATGACCATAAAAAAGGCAAGAGACAGAATTATGCAAATATGAGGTCAGGTGGGGTGGGGGAGTAGGGGAGTGCAGCATAGGGAAAAATAGAAGCATTTACTACCTGTTCCTTAACAGTCCATCCTGACTGTGAGTGCACCAACCAAGTTACAGACCTTCAGTTACCTTTTTAAAAATGGAAATGGCACAGTGAATATAAACTATGTTGAAAACTTTTGGCACACAGCAGGTTCCATGTGTTATTAGCTATTAATATTATCTAACTGGAGAAAAGTGTGTAATTACTATAAGGAAATTTAACTGCAATAAGGAAAGAATACCCATAATCTAAGCAAAGTAACCTGAATATGGAATCACTGCTGGTTTCTAAAAAGAGGATTAATGTAAAAACTTGTTCTAGGAAGTAATATGCAGGATACTTTGAGAATGAAGAGATTAAGGACAAGATATGCCAGGTAAATGGCTGGGAGAAGAACACAAGTTTGAAGAGACAACTAGGTCAGAGGCCTGTGGTGTTGACAGATGGGTAGCAGGGAACTGCAGAGGCAGAGGAATCAAAGGTGACATTAAGTTTTCAGCCTCAGGCACTGGAACTCCAGCAGAACTTTAAGAACTAGGGTAAATGAGGCAGGGAGTATGTCTGGTAGAGAAAGAATAATGACAATGAATTTCACTTTGGACCTATTACTTTTGATTCCATGAAAGATTCACGGAAATATCAGAGTATCCCACTTCAAAACATGGAACTAGTCAATACGAATGAAATGTTTTTAAATTGGGAAAGACCAGACAAAAGAGTGGATGGTGGATCCATGTGCTAAGACGCTAGCACTCACACTCATACTCAATAGTTCAAATCTCTGCCACAACTATTCTCTGGCTGTTACGTAAATATGGCCTGGGAATAAAACAAAATGTGAGAATATAAACTTGAGCCAAATGTGATAATTAACAATCACCCAGTGGGCAAGTATTACTTCCTATCTCTAGTTCGTCTATATTTCTTCATCTCTTTCTTTTGTTTTGGATTTGCTCAATTTTTTTCTTTCTTCCCCCTGCTCTCATTCTATTAATGTGAAACTTAGAGAATAAAAATATAAGTTCCAGAGGTACTAAACAGAAAAAAAAAAAAAAAAGAAGAAGGGGAAGAAAAACATCCAAAGGAGTGATAGAGATAACAAGAGATATGATTTGTTGAGTGTTTAATGTGTGCCAAGTACTATGCTAAGCCCTTCACAATATCTAGATTAAAGTTGATTTCATATGAATAATGAAGTTCAAAACCTAACAATCATCTGGAATATATTAAGAATGTGAATGCTGAAGTTAGACCCTGTTCCATTTTGAATCTCAGCACCTAACCTGCTAAGACTCAATGCCTTCATCTCTGTATCTCTTAAGAATTTCATAAAAATCAAAGGAAAAATACACATATTCAAAAAATTGCAAGCATAGATTCGGCATATGGCAGGCTTTCAATAAATGTTTGTTTCATCACAGAATTCACAATGTCAACTATTGAGTTCAGAGCCATCCTCAGCAGTCTGAGAATTTCCAAGATGATTTAAAAGGTAGTTATTCAAAAGGGAGAAATTGAAATCCAAATAAATTTAACAGAAACTTTTTCAGAGTACCCATCTGCAGTGGTAGATAATAGGAACCTACATTTTTCCATAAACCATAATAACATATGTGTGGCTTTACATCTGACATATGATGCTTCTCTTGTATGCAGTCAATGGGCTGCTGTTCACAATATGTGAATCTAAATTCAAGAGATCAAAATGGGAACGCCAGCACTCAAAGGGCGCAAAGTGGATTTACAACCCAACTGTCTGCTTCTGACTCTCGGCTTTGCACACCCCCCACGGGACAAATGCCTTTTATCCCAACACACTGGTCGATCACATGGATGAAATTCTCCAATTCTGATGTAATCCAAGTGCGAAGTAAAGAAGGTATTTAAAATTTAGGTAGGTTTAAAAGGGTTACTGTTACAACTGAATAATAATGGAAAATAACATACAAAATGCTAAGAAACCATAATTAAAAATCTGAATCTGGCGTACAACACTGGTGACTTTCTCAAGATTTAAAAAGCAATCTAGAGAAATGAAATTCTGGCTCACATGGAACTCTTTCTCCTCAAATTTACGCAGAGGGCTTGATAAAACTCCTTCCAAAAGGTAATACTAGAGGATGGGGTGGGGGGTAGGGCATGGAACCAAGTCACAGAGTTCAGGAGATAAACTTCCATAATATTTCTGGAATGTGTTACTTTGTATGACCTCATTAAGAGGCATTAGGAAAAATACAAATGCAATTTTAATGCTCTCTCTAGATATTGATAAGATAAATTTTTAAAAAGTTCGTATTTCAGTAATTAAGGGTTAACTATTTTATAATTTTTAACCATTATCTAAACCTTGGTTTTAAAAAACTTATTTTTGTAAGTACTGGTCCATTTTTAAATTCAAAAATAATCACAGCTATTTCACTTATTTTCTGCATCAGAGCAGCAAAGCTAATATTGGGTAATAAGACATTACAATACTACATTTACTGGGTAGACACACTTTGACTGTGGGTGTATTACATTAAACCAGGCAATTCAGCTTCCTGTTGCTTTTCTTTTGCTATTTCAAGTGATTCTAATAAACAGCCACAAGGGAGTGCTCATAAATCACTCAAAAGTAATGACTAGAAAATGTTTTTATGTGGTTAGAAGAAGCATTATCCAAACATGTTTGGGTTTTTTTCTCTCCAAGTACACATGAATTACAATTTTCTACAGACCATGAATTTTCAAGAGCTATCCTATAGGAATGTTCAATGCTTGTTTTCCACTGCAGAGACCCTTACCATAACTTGTCTGTCCAAGGAAGTGAGTAGTGATGGAATAAAACAAATCTGAAAAGTAATTCTTCTTACACTTTTACTTTCTCTTCCCTTTGAGGTCTTGGTTAAACTTGACTGTTGTTGGTACCAGTCACAGCTCATCACAAATCAATTGTTACAGTATCCCACCAGGATGTAAGATAATTCTCTATCTCTAAAAGCTCTAAAAGACTCCAGGTTTTAAAGAGATTGGGGCTTCCCTGGTGGCTCAGATGGTAAACAATCAGCCTGCCATGCAGAAGACCTGAGTTCAGTCCCTGGGTTGGGAAGATCCCTTAGAGAAGGAAATGGCAATCCACTCCAGTATTCTTACCTAGAGAATTCCATGGACAGAGGAGCATGGCAGGCTATGGTCCATGGTGTTGCAAAGAGTGGGACGTGACTGAACAACTAATACTTTTGAAGAGATTTAATGATTTTCTGCTATCAAAGCAACTGTTTGAGAAGGCTACAAAGAACTAGCTATTTATAGAAATAAAGCATGGATGATGTAGCTCACTACAAAAACAATTTCCTGTTGAGATGGCTATTATAATCAATCCACACAAAGTGAAAATATCACGAAGGTATGTATATTGAGTAGACTGAAAACGATCAATGTGGAAGACACCTATAAACAGGCTGAGGTAAGACTGGCTCATTGTCTCACTGGTATTTATAACTGGGGAAGTGAGATCAGAGTCCTTGGGATTACAAGCAAGTATCTCTTCGCTGCCTGTCCCAACCCCTTATCCTATTCCCACCCGCCCTTTTGGATAAAGCTATGGCAGGTGGTCTTGGGATAGCCTGAGTTTCACTCCTAGATACTAGTAAAGTTAGCTCTCCACAACCTCACAAGAGGCATTCCTCTAAGTCAGTAAACCCACAGTTTTTCTAATTGTCATGTGCAGCATGCTCAGACAAGCTATGTGACCCCACGGATTGTAGCCCACCAGCCTCCTCTGTCCATGGGATTTTTCTGAGCAAGCATACTGGAGCGGGTTGCCATTTCCTTCTCCAGGTGATCTTCCAGACCCAGGGATCGAACCCACATCTCCTGTGTCTCCTGCATTGGCAGGCAGGTTCTTTACCAAGTAAATTAGAACTCAAAACCCAAATCTCACAGAAAGAGCAGAGGACACACATATGAACAAGACCTTCATATAATAAGTAATATGAAGTAAAAACTAAATGCATTTTACTTTCTATCCTTTAATGTGAATAGCAACGTACTCTGAAAAATCATGCCTTTATCTTTTAAAAACATGTAAGGTTATCTGGCCACCACAATAATCCATTACATTTTTACTTGAATGTCACTTATTACTTCAATATTGGATGTTTTGATTCTACTTATTAAGTCAGTGTTCTATGATGAATCCTATTTCATTGGACTTCATCTATTTAGATCCAACTCACTTATATTTAATATTAGTTTCACCTTTACTTCTACCAGTAATAATACTTATAGGAATATATTTAGAAAAAGAAATTTAAGTTTTTGGAGAATGATGCTATAGGAATCTCATTTTTTACTTCAGAAGATAAGTAGACATATACTCTCTAGGAAAGTGCATAGGTTTGTATTTAATTCTTGAATTATCCCATGAAAACTGTGTGATTTTGGTCAAATTATTCAAACACTCCATGTCTGTTTCCTTTATCTAAAGATGAAAATATGCCTTTATCTCATAGCCTGTTTACTAATATTTTTATATTTTATATATAATGATCATAAGAGTCTATTAATACAAAGTTGTACTTGCTTCTTAACTAAATTCATCTTTTTTGAGTAGGTCAACTGTAAAACAATAATATTTTTTTAAAATGACTTAGGAATTTGTTACTGCAGTTTCATATATTAATAAAAGAGTGAAATCTCACCAGCAGGTATTGAATGCCAAGACTTCTTAAACGGAACACAGTGGCTAGTAGCCTAAGCAGTCCTCCCTGCTTCTACAGCTTATGACTGTCCTGAATATAACTCAAAGTAAAGTTAGCTATTTTTTAATAAAAAACCATCTATACTCATAAGACGAGGGAGCAGAAAAGCATTCATCCAAGAAGAAATTGACCATTTTCATAGTGTAGCTGAGAAAGTGGAAGAGAGGGGTAAATTGCAAAATTCCATAGAATTCACTGTGATCTAATAGTGTCATAACTCTAGGTTGTACCAAATGAAATTCTCTGAATATTGAGTTATTTGGACTAGAAAGGTAAGTTATTTTTCTCAGATTTTTTTGTTGCTCTTAAACTACTTTTGCTTTATTCTTTCTTATCCAGCAATCTCTAACGGTAGATTAAACCAAAGATACTTTTAAAGATTTCAAGCATTGTAGAAAAAATCTGTAAAAAGGTCTAACCATAACATATGCCTCCTCACAAACTTGTGTCTACTTATTGCCATCCTGATTACTACATTTATAACTATCATGTGAAAGTCACTCAGTGGTGCCTGACTCTTTGCAACTCCATGGACTATACAGTCCATGGGATTCTCCAGGCCAGAATACTGGAGTGGGTAGCCTTTCCCTTCTCCAGGGGATCTTCCTGACCCATGACTCAAACCGGTGTCTCCTGCATTGCAGGCGGGTTCTTTACCAACTGAGCTATCAGGGAAGCCCATAGTGAAGGCTTAAAAAAAACAGCAAAAAAGGTCAAAACTATACTTCAACTTTAAATAACAGATATATGAAGGATCCAATTAAAACTGACATCTTAAAAATTACTTAAAACAATTACTCCAAACATCCTGCACATATGCTCATTGTAACAAATACTTCCCTTTTGATTTTGACCAAAAAGTATGCACTTAAGAAAACACTCCTGTAGATAATGGCTGCATTACCTCAAAGGTCATATAAGGAAAATGTTGACGTTAAACTTACCTTTGAGAACACAGTCTCCAAATAATGTAGGAAATACTGCCACCTCGGTTGTTACAAGGTATTAAATAACTGCTCTGCACTCCCCACTAGGTGAAAACATTATGAACAGAAACTGGTGGAGTTACTTCTGCAGTCCTCTACATTTAGCCATTCTCAGGAAACCCCATCGTCCCCTGAATTTGTGTACCTCTAGTGGCATTGCTATTAAATTTCTATGATGCTCTCATGTTTCTCAACCCTATAGGAGATGACCAAAGATTTTCCTGTAACACAGCTTTCCCGTGTATATCAGTGTCCTCCTGCTGATGGAAACATACCTCTGCCCCTCTCCCCCATTTTAAAAATCAGAAACTCCGTATATCCTGAGCTGAGCCAATCATAGTCCCAAGGAAGATTTTTTTTTTTCCAGGTTTTATCCCAGAGTTTAGAGGAGTCAAAGTGGCTTCAAGTGAGGGGTAGGAAGGAAGGAGCCTCAACAAATTGATAATTTATGTAACTCCATGTTTATCACCTCCTCCTCTTTTAATGCTACTTCTTCTTGTTAATTTTCCTCTACCCTTCTAGGTCAGTTCAGTTCAGTTCAGTTGCTCGGTCGTGTCCGACTCTTTGCGACCCCATGAATCGCACAGCACACCAGGCCTCCCTGTCCACCACCAACTCCCGGACTTCACCCAGACTCACGTCCATTGAGTCAGTGATGCCATCCAGCCATCTCATCCTCTGCTGTCCCCTTCTCCTCCTGCCCCCAATCCCTCCCAGCATCAGTCTTTTCCAATGAGTCAACTCTTCGCATGAGGTGCCAAAGTACTGGAGTTTCAGCTTGAGCATCATTCCTTCCAAAGAAATCCCAAGGCTGATCTCCTTCAGAATGGACTGGTTGGATCTCCTTGCAGTCCAAGGGACTCTCAAGAGTCTTCTCCAACACCACAGTTCAAAAGCATCATTTCTTCGGTGCTCAGCCTTCTTCACAGTCCAACTCTCACATTCGTACATGACCACAGGAAAAACCACAGCCTTGACTAGACGGACCTTTGTAGGCAAAGTAATGTCTCTGCTTTTCAATATGCTATCTAGGTTGGTCATAACTTTTCTTCCAAGGAGTAAGCGTCTTTTAATTTCATGGCCGCAGTCACCATCTGCAGTGATTGTGGAGCCCCCAAAAATAAAGTCTCACACTGTTTCCACTGTTTCCCCATCTATTTCCCATGAAGTGATGGGACCAGATGCCATGATCTTCGTTTTCTGAATGTTGAGCTTTAAGCCAACTTTTTCACTCTCCTCTTTCACTTTCATCAAGAGGCTTCTTAGTTCCTCTTCACTTTCTGCCATAAGGGTGGTGTCATCTGCATATCTGAGGTTATTGATATTTCTCCCAGCAATCTTGATTCCAGCTTGTGCTTCTTCCAGCCCAGCATTTCTCATGATGTACTCTGCATATAAGTTAAATAAGCAGGGTGACAATATACAGCCTTGATGAACTCCTTTTCCTATTTGGAACCAGTCTGTTGTTCTATGTCCAGTTCTAACTGTTGCTTCCTGACCTGCATATAGGTTTCTCAAGAGGCAGGTCAGGTGGTCTGGTATTCCCATCTCTTTCTGAAAGAGATGGGAATACCCTTCTAGGTAGTCCCTACTAAAAACATCTTTCGAGAGAGAAATTAGAATCATGTGTTTTTTTTAAAGGCGTGTTTGTGAATTTAAGGAAAATCCCAATAGAAGTTTATAAAAATTTATAAAAGAAATGAAAATTCATTAAACAAATTCACAGTTAATTTATGGCAGTTATATTTTAGTTGCTGGATCTTAATGTATTTTAATCATAATTGCTCCGTATTTATGTAATGGGAGACTGTTAGAGCCTTAAGAAAGATTTAAGATATCCTAATGTATATGCAATTTCTTAAATTTCTTATTGCAGCCTTTGCAATAACAGGAGGGCTGGAAGAGAAGAGAAGGCCAGGACAGAGGACAGAGGGAGGAAGGAGTTTTTCTCTGGACAGAGATTCATCTAGACAAAGCCGAGAATGACCTAGCTTGAACAAGGAACAACTGAGCAAGCTTAGGAAGGTGGGTGGTGGGCGAGTGCTGTGCTGGGCGGGGGCACTGGGAAGGCTCACAGTGGCTCGCGGGGTCCATTATGAGGCATCTTTTCCTAGCCTACATTCAGCAACTTGGGCCAAATTCAGCTGAGGTAAAGATTTCTATACCTGGAAATAGGCCAGCATTACACATCAGGGTTATATACACACGCACACACACACCGCTCCCTAAGAGTTGGCAGTTTAGTTTTTACCACACTTCACTGCTTCAGAGCTAAACGTGTATTGGGAAGGCACTAATATTAAACCATAAACAACGGTAAAGAATGCTAACTATACAAGATTCCTTTTATCTAGTTATTAAAGCATCTCTTTGAAACATATATCTGTGGGCTTAAAACAGTACCATCTTAGTATGTCTTTCTCAATACCTTAAAGTTTGAACTCATTTGTACTTCCTTACACTTAAACTTACTTTCACACAAAACAAGGATTTTGTATTTCCTGGCTTCCATAGTGACAGAAAGTTTCTGTAGTGCCCATTTAATCGATTTTGAAGCTAAACCTGGACACTGCAGGCTAATCACAAGATGTTGGCTCTAAACATCTCGTGCTAGGAAGAACGACAGCATTCATGATGCAGGTTATTCATACATCTATCTTTCCGGCCCTGTAAAGGTAGAGATAATGTCTTATTGATTTTTGAATAGTCATTGCCTAGCAAAGTGCTTTTGCCATAGTGGAAATTCAACACACTACTGCTAAATTAGTAAAGTTATTTACAGTAGCCATAATTGGTACCTGCAATGAATTACTGTAACAAACACTGTTCCTCATAATATTACTGTGGATGACAACCTACCTATAGGAAACTAAGTATTTCTGAAAATAAGAAAAGTATTTATAAAATATACTTTTTATATATGCTGTATAACATAGGTAGCAATCTATAACTATACAGATAGCAATCTGAAACTAAGCTAATCAATATTATCTTTAGAAAAAAATTCAGTCACACACAAAAAAACAAATAACCATTAATTTACAATGACTTCTACTACATTCACACAAGTTCTTCACTTATAAATCAGTTTTGCAAAAAAGTAAAGCAATATTATGCTTCAAGTCAAAATGCCACAGAGGGAAGATTATCATCATGCAAACTGCCATAGTGGGTTAAAATGAAAAGAGCAATAACTCCTCGAAATAAGAAATGCAAACCACCATCCAAATACTTCCTACTCCTCCATCCTTAAGGTTGGTTACACTGTTCTGATGAACTGAAAACGTGAGAAGGAAAATCACATGGCTCTGTTAGATTTTAGCTGGAAACCAGAACAGGGCTTTGAGCAGGGGAATCAGGGAACACAGGCTGCAAGCATGGAGGAGAAAAGCAAACAGGTCAGAACCGTCAGACAAAAGTTGGGAAAATGCATTCTATAGTACACACGTACAGCAGTTCGGCAACACTGACTGTGGGCCAAGGGAGTTCTCCTTCAGTCCTCACGACAGCTCCCTAAAGAAAGTACTATTATTATTCCCATTTTGTAGTTAAGGAAACTGAGATCCAGAGACACTAAGTAACTCAGTAAAGTCACAGATAGCTGGTAGGTGGCAGGAGCACACCATGAACCCAAGTTAGTCTAACGATATATACCACATTGCACAGTCTCAGACAATAAGAATACACTACATGACCAAAAGTAAGTCTTGCCCCCAAACAAAGTTATATGAAATATGAGTAAGGCTATCACTAAACAAAGGAAAACTTGAAAAAAGGGCTATAGCATTAGAGCGATGAGATGATTATTTTTCTATTTACTAATTTATAAATTCTGAAATGTAGATACATTATTTTCCCTATTCCAGATCTTTTTTGGAAAATGATACACACTTTCTATTGCATCCCCAAACAATTTCATTGTTGCACTGATGTCATATTTAAGTGTGTGATAAAAGGTAAAGCTAAGTTGAATAATAAAGATTTTCTTGGCTCTTGAAATGCTAAGTTATGGGTTCAGGATGGGAAACACATGTACACCCATGGTGGATTCATGTCAATGTATGGCAAAACCAATACAATATTGTAAAGTAATTAGCTTCCAATTAAAATAAATAAATTTATATTAAAAAAAGAAATGCGAAGTTATAATAATGTAATGGTGAGATAAGAAACAGCATAGACACAGGGAAAATTAAGAAGAGATTATTGCAATTATTAACTTAAAATCAGAGCATTACTCCCACATAATTCTACCCAACTAAAGTTTAGGAAATGAAAAAAAAGGAGTATTCATTCAGAAACATAACCACAATAGTATGCCTTTTCCTAGTTCACTTTCCCTGGTACACTTACTTGGGATGTTTATGTCACATACTATCTTGATATAAATAAATACAGGAAACATTGTAACTGGGACTTGTACAGTTCAGGAAAAAAACAGCACCAGAAGCTCATACACACCCAGTATATCTTCCCTATAAACTACTACTATAGCAACTGCTTGTATGTGAATATTTTAAGGATCTCTGGGGACTAGGAGAAAAGAAGATAATCTTTTGAAATAAATAATTCCTTAATTGAATAAACCAACAAACCAAATCACAGTGTTGTTAAAAATAAAACCGGAAAAAAAATGGCTTAAAAGAGAAATCTTCAGAGCTTTAATACAGACTTACAGAAGTCCATGAGTACCCAAAAGTTATCTAAGTCCTACAATTTAGCAAGCAAGAGATATGATTTATTTTGCAAACATTTTCTTTTAAACTTTCCCAGGCATCTGAGCACAGGCTCTTAGTCATAGCTAAGAATTACTTCTCAAATAAGTTCCATATGTTACAACTCTCGTTCCTGGTCTTTTCCAAACCCAGATCTGGTCATAAACTATGAGCTAGTTTACCACACTGTACAGCTGTCAGAAACTTTTCTTACCCAATGAAGTAAAGAACCTCACTCAGCCTTTTCTGTGAGGTCTTATATCATGTGAAATATGAGGGATATGTCAATACTAGAGAAAGTCTTCTTTACAACACACGACAAACATAAAAATACAATACGCTTTTCCTTATCTGTGCAAAGGAAGTCCCAATAGAAAATACAATCATTTAATAAATCATTAACATCTGACCTCTTTGGGGTTTACCCTCAGGCTATGGCTTGAATTACATTCAGTTCATATAACTGGGTCAAAGGATGTTAAGATTCTTTTCCAGAAAATCAAGCTTGAAACTACTTCCCTTGCTGACAGCAGCAGACAGCCTGAGACATGTATCTCTCATGTATCCTTTAAACCTCAGCCCAAGTGTCACCTCCTAGGTAAGCTTTCCCTAATATTCCCAAGTGTAAGGTGTTTTGTTTTATTGAAGTATAGTTGATTTATAATGTTGTGGTAGTTTCAAGCGTACAGCAGAGTGATTCAATTATACCCACACATACACATATAGACACACACATTCTTTTACACATTCTTTCCCCTTATAGGTTATTACAAAATACTGAGTTAGTTCCCTGTGCTATACAGTAGAACCTTGTTGGTTATCTATTGTGTGTGTGTGTGTGTGTGTGTGTGTGTGTATGTGTTAATCTCAAGCGCCTAATTTACACCCCCCCTTTCCATTTTGGTAACCAGAAGTTTGTTTTCTAAATCTGTGGGTCTATTTCTGTTTTGTAATAAGTTTGTTTGTACTATTTTTTAGATTCCACATATAAGCAATATCATACGGGATTGGTCTGTGTCTGGCTTACTTCACTTGGTATTAAAATCTCTAGGTCCATCCATGTTGCAGCAAATGGCATTATTTCATTCTTTTTTATGCCTGAATAACATTCCACTGTGGACTTTAAGGACCTTTCTCCAACTCCTGGAGGACTGTGATCCTACACTGTCTCAGCAGATCACAGAACACTGCAGGCCACCCTGCACCAGTCTGTCTTTTCCACCAAATTATGAGTATTTCTGAGAAAATGCCTGTGCCTCCAGCTTTCACTTGTGTATCCTCCACATCCCAGAGTAGCATCTGAGGCATACTGTCACAGGCCAAAAATGTATCTTGGTACAAGCGCATTGGCTGCAATCAGGGCTGGGGGAGCAGGTGGGGAAGGGAAGCGGAAGTCAGCAAATAAAAAATGCCAAGATCAAACTGAAGTAAGATGAACAATCCTGGACTTCGCATTCATACAAACTGTTATTTTCCTATTTATAGACTAGTTTTGATCTGAAATAATATTTTATGCATTCATATACTAGTTGAGTGTGAACTAGTGACACTCCTGAAGAAGCAGAAAATGGAAGCAAATAGAAATCAGTATTAAAGATCCCCCACCCTTGTCTCTTTGGGGAGAAGGAGGATTTTAACAGATATGAAGGTAGCCCACCTTCTACTTGGACTGCAAGGAGATCAAACCAGTCAATCTTAAAGGAAATCAATTCTGAATATTCATTGGAAGGACTGATGCTGAAGCTGAAGTCCAATACTTTGGCTACCTGATGCGAAGAACTGATTCATTGGAAAAGACCCTGATGCTGGGAAGGGCTTCCCTGGTGGCTCAGCTGGTAAAGAATTCGCCTGCAATGTGGGAGACCTGGGTTTGATTCCTGGGTTGGGAAGATCCCCTGGAGAAGGGAAAGCCTACTCACTCCAGTATTCTGTCCTGGAGAATTCCCACGGACTGTATAGTCCATGGGGTCACAGAGTAGGATGTAACTGAGCAACTTTCACTTCACTGATGCTGGGAAAGATTGAAGGTGGGAGGAGAAGGGGACGACAGAGGATGAGATGGTTGGATGGCATCACCAATTGATGAGTTTGAGTAAAACCTGGGAGATGGAGAAGGGCAGGGAAGCCTGGAGTGCTGCAGTCCATGGGGTCACAAAGAGTCAGACACGACTGAGCGACTGAATAACAACAATCTTCTACTTGGGCACACCAGGGTATAGATTTTCACTATATATACAAACAGAAGTTAATTACAACAGTACATTTTCATTTCTACCTTTAAAGGTGAATGGATAAAATTAACTTCTGTAATTTATCCTGATTCTTTTCTCTAGCTACCATTTGGAAAGAAGTCTTGAGTAAGTTCTGGGGATACGGGAGGGAGAGCAGGCAAGCTGGATGCTCTTTGGCAAGCCAAGCGCCTTAAATGTTTATTAGGGATGAATAAGCAATGCCTTCTGTCTTATCGTTGGAAGATGCCTTGCTACCCTGTGCCAAAACTTCAATTAGGCTTATAAACACCCTGGAAAGAATGAGGAATGAAACACAGAGCTTCTTGTGGACTTTGAACTTACCAGCAAGGAAGCATACTATCTACATTCAGAAGGCACTAAATTACATTACTGTATTACAGCTAGAGCATTTATCTAGGACAAAAGGCAAAAAACAAGGGCACACTTGCGTCAAGTTGTGAAGTGGGTAAAACTTGTTGTCAGAAACTTGTGCTTCTTCAGTTGCCACCAGAGGCTTTATTTGGCCTTTATTCCAGCGTGTTTACTCAGACCATGCATCAGCATCTCCTTTCTCTCACACTGGAGCCCCTCACCAAAGATTACACCTCCCAGGGAATCTAAGTTCTAAATATTTCCAACCATTACCACACTCATTGGCCCATCAATAAAGTCTTATTACTTCTCTGGCTTCTTTCATTAAGACTTTGCTCCATGCTTCCTAACAACCAGTAAATCTTGCTCACTGACAAGTGCTAATCTTCGTGTGAAAGCCATCAGCCCTTGGGAAACATAAGACAGTATGACAACCCAGGGGTGGGGATTTCAGTGCCATGCATGGTCCTCTGAGAACCGGACTTAGGAAAAAATAGTTGCCTGCTATATCTACATGTGTGGCAAAATGTGAATGGCTTCTTGTTTGAAAGAAGGACAACTTAATTGCAGGCTAGGCTCATTTCAAGATAGCATGGTAACAATGCTTTTCCTTCTTGGCTTAGATATATATAGATGATAGTGAATATAGGATTAATAGGCCATTTCAATGATGTTTCTTGTCTACCCAGAAGCAACACAACATATAAATTATTCTTCGTAACGTTGCAAGTGAGAACTTAAAATTAACTACAAATGAACTGTTTGTAAACCAAACCTAGAAGTTTTTGAAAATTTAGTTTAAAATACAATCACGGACTTCCCTGGTGGTCCACTGTTAACAACCTGCCTTCCCACGTAGGGGACGTGGGTTTGATCCCTGGTGGAGGAAATAAGACCCCACAGGCCACAGAGCACAGAGTCCACACGCCACAAGTAGAGCGCCCGTGTACCACAACTAGGGAGGAGGAGCCTGTGCACTGCTGCAAAGATTCCACGTGCTACAATTGAGACTTGAGACAGCCAGAGATACTAAATATACACTAATAAATAAATAAAATACTTCAATCATTAGGCTGTAATTCATGACTTAATTCCTGAGCTCAAATGGTTTTCAGGCAAATATTTACTATGGAATACAAAGGCCCTGCTCTCATGACACCATTATAATTCAGAAAGACAGGCAAATTAAACAAAAATAAATAAGATAATATCAGATAATGATAGCCGTTGTGAAGAAAATGGTAACAGTTGATGTGACAAAAAATTATGGCAGCAGAGATCTGAATTTGAGTGGTAAGCAAAAGGCTCAGTGAAGAAGCACTTCGGGGACTGAGGCATGAGTTATAATAACTCCCCCCTCTCTGTAATTTCCACCCAAAGATGGGGAGGAAGACTTCAGGCAGGGAGAATAGCAAGGGCAAGCATCTGAAGACAGAAGTATGCTGGACATGTTGATGGAAGGAGAAGACCAGCACGACTAAAGCAAGGGGAAGGCAACGGAGAATGGCCTAAGATGAAAGCAGAGTCCAGAGCATGCAAGGCCTTGAAAATCACAGTATGAAATGTTTATCGTATCCCAGAGGATGAGATGGCTGGATGGCATCACCGACTCATGGACATGAGTTTGAGTAAACTCCGCGAGTTGGTGATGGACAGGGAGGCCTGGTGTGCTGCAGTCCATGGGGTCTCAAAGAGCCAAGACACAACTGAGCCACTGAACTGAACTGATACAAGACACAGAAATACCGATTGGGATTAAAATGACAAAGGAATGCAAATTATACTCAAAATAGAATTCCCATTTGCACTTTGCATGCATTACTATTGATGAAAGTATTGAACCTGAGGTTTTTAAAGCTACTGTCACTGCAAAGTAGAGTGATCTCCACTGAGAGTTGAAGGGAAGTTCTGCCCCTAAGTTGAACTCAACTCCTGTACAAACCAAAAAAGCAAAAACAACAAAAAGAGCTATGGAAAAACCCTTTGGTATTAACTGCCAAGAACTTCCCATCAGATAAACCCAAATACTCTTAGCTTTTCTCTATGGCTACACAGATAAGGTTAAAGCAACTGCTTCCTAGAGTGAAAGAAAGGGGGTTTTTGTATCTGAATTAACCTGAGCGGTGACCTCCATTTATCACATTCAATGTCATGTAATTATAAAGTACGTGTCTACATACACAAAAGTGTACAGCCTTGATTTGCCAAGAGACTATATTTCATGGTATATCTACAAGTTGAATCTACTTTCCATATGTCAAGGTTAAAGCAAACTGAAAGCAGTCTAGAGCTAAGGGCAGCCCTGAGATGATCACATCCCCTATCGTCCCATTCAAAAGGAGCCCAAAGAGGTAAAACTGCACACATGTTGAATAGCACATTCAAGACTAACGTAGTGCCTTTTACCCATTGAACTCAAATGAACTCATGCCTATCCTCACTCCATGATTACTTACTAACACTTTAATACAAACTGGAGGACAATTTTAAGCACTCTTCCACATTATCAAGAAGCAATTAGGTACCTCATCAGAGAAAGACAGCTTTACACAAAAATACAAGAATCCTAAAACATGAATGCTTATGCTGTCTCTCCTTTGTGTTTTTCTTTTATTAAACCATTCCAACTGGCAGCATATGAGCAAGATAAAGAAAAAAAAGAGGGAGAAAGAGAAAGAGAAGCAAAGAGAAAGTGAGGCTATATTTTCTCTTTTTGACATGTTCTAAAATCAACATATTTAATCAAAAAAGTTTTAAGAAATTAGCATTAAATATTAAATGCTTAGTATTGTTATTAGCATTATAAAAATAGATAATTCCAATGTATATAGCTTATTTATTGAATATCAAAGGCCTTTAGTTATTTGTGTTCAAAAGTGGGAAGTCATGAGCAGTTTCTTGAGCCACTCGTGGGAGGAAATGCTCATGGGATGGAGGAACATTTTCAAACTCAGTCTCGTCTTTGAAAATTACTGCCCTAGAAAGACGCCGTGAATGACAGAAGTGTGACAGGGGCCTCCGATGAGCTGAAACAGAGAACAAAGGGCAAGTGCTGCATGACTTTACTGTTTTAAGAGGTTGTGGACTGTATGTTTAATGCACATATTCAATATATGCTTTTAGAAGTTCTTTCCTCCTTTCTAATATTATTACTTCATAACAATGTAAAATTTAAAGGCTAGTTCATAGTTTTTACTTCTGATTTAACCTACAATCCACAAGGTAAAAACTAAGGCCTCTGGGTCACGCCACACACCTAGAGTTGACAGGATGCTCCGGCATTGTACAGTCTTTTAGGACAGATCTGAGAAACCATTCCAGCCCTTAGTTTGCTTCTTACATCTTCAATTCAGTTCAGTTCAGTCACTCAGTCATGTCCGACTCTTTGTGACCCCATGAATCGCAGCACGCCAGGCCTCCCTGTCCATCACCAACTCCCGGAGTTCACTCAGACTCACGTCCATCGAGTCAGTGATGCCATCCAGCCATCTCATCCTCTGTCATCCCCTTCTCCTCCTGCCCCCAATCCCTCCCAGCATCAGAGTCTTTTCCAATGAGTCAACTCTTCGCATGAGGTGGCCAAAGTACTGGAGTTTCAGCCTTAGCATCATTCCTTACATCTTAGAAATCATCAATTATTTGACATAAAACTGAACATACTGCCTGATTATCAGTTTCTATGGCAATGGTTCACATGATATCAATTCTGTCCTTGGGTGACGGTACTTCTGCTCTGTGCCATCTCAGGACTTTATTCCAAATGTTCTCAAGCTACTCCTTTCCATTTTCTTTATAGTAGATCCTGGTAAGAGTAGATCCTGGTTATCGGAGGAGTGCAAGTTATAGTATATTTGTCCCAATTAACCAGGGAATGACAACTTTAAAACTGTTATGTTCAAACTCACTTATATTCATCTTTTTGACTACAGAAAAAGTTAATATTTTAAGAAAAAGGAGCCTTGTCTCCAATTAATGATTTATCTGAATGACCATAAAATATCAATGAGATAAATTTAGGATTTGCAGATACTGTCACATCTCAGGAACACAAGTGTTGTACGTAATATTAATGGCTAGCCGAGGGTTGTCAGTTGCTCTCTATTTAATTCCATAAGAACTGAACACTTACTTGCTTACCATACCTTGCTAGATGCCAAGAGATTATCACGATGCTAAGGTTATCATGATATAGCTGTTTTCTATAGATGATATGTGAAAGTGGAGAATGAAAAGTTGGCTTAAAGCTCAACATTCAGAAAACTAAGATCATGGCATCCAGTCCCATCACTTCATGGGAAATAGATGGGAAACAGTGGAAACAGTGTCAGACTTTATTTTTCTAGGCTCCAAAATCACTGCAGGTGGTGACTGCAGCCATGAAATTAAAAGACGCTTACTCCTTGGAAGGAAAGTTATGACCAACCTAGATAGCATATTCAAAAGCAGAGACATTACTTTGCCAACAAAGGTTCGTCTAGTCAAGGCTATGGTTTTTCCTGTGGTCATGTATGGATGTGAGAGTTGGACTGTGAAGAAGGCTGAGTGCCGAAGAATTGATGCTTTTGAACTGCGGTGTTGGAGAAGACTCTTGAGAGTCCCTTGAGGAGATCCAACCAGTCCATTCTGAAGGAGATCAGCCCTGGGATTTCTTTGGAAGGAATGATGCTAAAGCTGAAACTCCAGTACTTTGGCCACCTCATGCGAAGAGTTGACTCATTGGAAAAGACTCTGATGCTGGGAGGGATTGGGGGCAAGAGGAGAAGGGGACGACAGAGGATGAGATGGCTGGATGGCATCACTGACTCGATGGACATGAGTCTGAGTGAACTCCGGGAGTTGGTGATGGACAGGGAGGCCTGGCGTGCTGCGATTCATGGGGTCGCAAAGAGTCAGACACGACTGAGCGACTGATCTGATCTGATCTGATAGATGATATGTAGGCTGTACACTAGAGCATATACTACATGGAAGCAGTATGTAATACATGTCCTAAACAGCTTATAATTTCACTGAGACACTAGAAAAACTATGAGAGATTGTTCCAGACAATGAATGTTGGCCCAAGACTAAACAAACAAACAAAAATGGAGATCAGGATGGTTCCCAAGGAAGTAAGCTGGGCCATTACTGAAAACATTCTATTTCTTTTCTTGTCGACCCTCAAAGACTGAAGAGTTATGTACTCTATAAACAGGCTAAATATGCCTCTTTTTTTCCCCTTTAAACTATCATGTTCTGATGCTTTTGAGCTGTGGTGTTGGAGAAGACTCTAGAGAGTCCCTTGGACTGCAAGAAGATCAAATCAGTCAATCCTAAAGGGAATCAATCCTGAATATTCATTGGAAGGAGTGATGCTGAAGCTGAAGCTCCAATATTTTGGCCACCTGATGTGAACAGCCAATTCATTAGATGAGACCTCAAAGCTGGGAAAAACTGAAGGCAGGAGGAGAAGGGGACAACAGAGGACGAGACGGTTGGATGGCACTACCGACTCAATACACATTAGTTTGAGCAAGTTGCAGGAGATGGTGAAGG
The DNA here is from genome assembly GCF_027580195.1 of Bos mutus. Lineage (NCBI taxonomy): Eukaryota > Metazoa > Chordata > Mammalia > Artiodactyla > Bovidae > Bos > Bos mutus. Next base: position 71,772,124 of record NC_091631.1, on the reverse strand, counting down.
ACAGGGAAGCCTGGAGTGACGTACCGACATGATGTAGCAACTGGACAACAAAATACTACCATGTTCTAAAACAGAATCTCCAAATGTCTTTCAAAGATGCTACCACATGGCAAGAGAAAATAATTTTAAAACAGGGTCAAAAATAAAGCAAAAGTAGAACAAGGATGGGAAGAAAAAATGGTGATGTGAAATGAACAAATAGAATGTGTGCCCAAGGTCTAGCAAGAGAACTCAAGAAGGTTTAAACATTACAGCTGGCCATAAGCAGAAGACTACCAAAGCTTCATTCTTAGATTTTATGTGACACGAGCTAATGGTTAGTTCTTACCACCTTCGTATTGGGGACTTCCCAGGTGGTGCCAGTGGCAAAGAACAGGACTGCCAATGTAGGAAAGTAAGAAATGTGAGTTGATCCTTGGGTCAAGAAGATGCCCTGGAGAAGGAAATGGCAACCCACTCCAATATTCTTGCTTGGAGAAGAGGCTCTTGGGGAGCCTGGTGGGCTATAGTCCACGGGGTCACACAAAGTCGGACACGACTGAAGCGACTTAGCATGTACACACCTTTGTATTACCAAAAAACAAGAAAATCATTAAATGTTTCTTCTGTGGAGTACTATTTCTTTACACTTCTTTTGGTAAACTGATTGAAAGGCATGAAAATATTTTTTGTTAGAATTATTAAGAGATATTCAACTTGTGAAAATTTGATGAGGAAACAGGATGTCTACACACAGTCTTCTCTTACAAGGGACTTGCTAATTCCAAAGAGGGTAAAGGGAACTTTACAGTGAGAAACATGTCACATACCATGTTAATCAAGAGATCAAAGTTTACAACAACTGTAAAAAGACAGAGTAACTTAATTCTTGCCAAAACTTTACAACTTGAATTTATTTACATGAAAACAGCAGACACAAAACCAAACTGAGGTACATTCTACAAAGAAGCTAGCACAAACCTTTCAAGAATGTTAGTGTCATGAAAAACAAACAAATGAAAAGGAGATGGAAGAATCATTCCAGATGTTCATGGTCAAGGTCAAGAAGAAATTTCTATACAAGGAATAATTATGACAGCAACATTTCAAAAAATCTATGGTAACAGTAATCTCTCAGTGTAAACTTCCTAATGAGAATAACTACAATGTAGTAACATAAGTGAACGTCTCTGTCTTAGGGAATATACACTTATTAACATGTTTTTAAAAAAGCACAGTGGTGGCCACTTACGAGAGAAAGAAAGTGTACTAAAGCAAATTTGGCAAAATGTTAATAACTGGTGGATCTTGGTAACAGGTTCATGGGAGACTTTTGTGCTATTCTTCAATAAAATTTAAATTATTCCAAAATGAAAAGCTAAAGATTTTTAATGACTAACAATGAAAATGTGAGAAATGTGAAATTTTGAATACTCTTCTCATATACTTCTACAAACCAAAAATATTTTCCTATAAATTATTCAGTCATGATATAGCTACATCCACAGGACAGAAAACAGAAAGTAATCCATAACATTCAAACTGTACAAAAGAGACAGACTGAAAATAACAGCAAGGTGTTTTTAAGATATATATTTAGTGGGATCTTTAACTTATCTTTGTATATTTTTTATGTATTTTGAGGTCTTTCATTTAGTTTAGCTAAAAACAACACTCCCCCTGCAAAAAAACACACCGTACATGTCTCAAATCAGATTTAAAAGAGAATACTCATCACTCTACCACAAAGAAAACCTAAATATACCCAAAAATTTTTACAAAGTAAAATGAATGTCACCATTCATGACAAAATTTATCTATAAATTTAAATCATTAGGAAAAGCAGAGAGAACATTGAAACATAAATTCCTTCTCATTTAAACTTGACATTTTCCAAGTATACTTCACATTTCTTTAACTCAGAGTTCTTCTGACTGACCTCATAAATATTGCACACTCAATTTCAGACCTAAATTCTAAACACTGGCATTTAACTTTAGCAAAAGGACTGATTGTCCATGATGGAAAGTTTGTTTTCTACCTTTAAAAGGTCTATATAATGCAAAATTCTAACCTTCCTTCAGGAACCACGAACATATCCACCACTTTACACAACCTACAGAATTCCATTAGCATAGGAAAGTAAAAGTTGACATGTGAACAATTAGGAAAAAGATCTGGAACTATGAAACTAGAAGATTAAACTAATAACTGGCTGAATGATCTTGGGCGAATAATTAGAATTTTCCGAGGCTCAGTTTCTTCATCTATTAAAGAATGAGATTTAAAACTAACTAACTTCTCATCAGTCATTTTCAAAGTTCTAGTGACTTGTCAGTCAGTTCAGTTCAGTCGCTCAGTTGTGTCTGACTCTTTGCGACCCCATGAATCCCAGCATGCCAGGCCTCCCTGTCCATCACTAACTCCTGGAGTTCACTCAGATTCATGTCCACCGAGTCAGTGATGCCATCCAGCCATCTCATCCTCTGTCGTCCCCTTCTCCTCCTGCCTTCAATCTTTCCCAGCATCAGAGTCTTTGCCAATGAGTCAGTTCTTCGCATCAGGTGGCCAAAATATTGGAGCTTCAGCTTCAGCATCAGTCCTTCCAAAGCATCAATTCTTTAGTGCTCAGCCTTTTTTATTGTCCAGCTCTCATACATGACTACTGGAAAAACCATAGCTTTGACTATATGGACCTTTGTAGGCAAAGTAATGTCTTTGCTTTTTAATATGCAGTCTAGGTTTCTCATTGCTTTTCTTCCAAGGAACAAGCGTCTTTTTAATTTCATGGCTGCAGTCACCAGTTGCAGTGATTTTGGAGCCCCCCAAAATTAAGTCTTTCACTGTTTCCATTTTTTCCCCATCTATTTGCCATCAAGTGATGGAACCAGATGCCATGACCTTAGTTTTTTAATGTCGAGTTTTAAACCAGCTTTTTCACTCTCCTCTTTCACTTTCATCAAGAGGCTCTTTAGTTCCTCTTCACTTTCTGCCATAAGGGTGGTGTCATCTTCATATCTGAGGTGACTTGTCACTCTTTCTTAAATATGCTCTTATCTGCTATTTTTGTCTTGGTTCTGATGAATGACCAAAAACTCACAAGAAGAATTCCTCATTCAGCAGCCATTATAATCACAGTAACTAGATAATTATAGGTGTAGTGCAAGCTTGGAACTCCATGATTAACCATATGATGAAAAGCATTCAAACACACTGGTGAAAGTCAAAGTCAGAACTATTCCTGGCAAATACTGCCTTAAAACAAGAAGGAAAGAGCAATTAGCTCTTGCTACCAATTAGAAATCTAATAGAATATATATTAATATATAATATACAAACAAACCATGTTTGTTATAACTGAATGAAAACTAAACATTTAATTGAGATAATAATATAGACATATGCAGATAATTAAGATGAAGATGATCTAAACCACAAAACTTCTGGAATACTTTCAGCTATATATAATATGTACTATGGCTGTGATAGGTACTGTTACCATGAGTTTCCCAGTCTCAGTATCTGAGAATCTTATGTTGTTCAATTCAAATCTTCCATGAAATGAGTCTGGCCAAAAGAAAAAACTGATTTTAAGGAAAGTTACAATGCAAAGCAGTATTTAAGAATAAAAAAGCATCACCATCACAAAATTCACAAAAGAACATGATGAAGCACCAAATCAAGATCACCATGGGTCTTATTAAGGTGTTATACTCAAGAATCTTCAGGATTAAATTAGAAGATTATAGTGTTCATGTATAACTGTGAGTAAAGGGAATGTATATACAGACTATAAAATGATGCAAACTCATGTAATTCCTTTGAAACTCAATAATACACACAAAGCTGGACGTCTCTTGTAGGATATTAAGCAGGAACAACAAACTACAGAGGAAGAGGGATTTCAAGGTTGATTTCCTCACTTTTTTATTCAAACCCCTTGCGGAAGGACTTTCCACTTAAACAGTATAAAATACATAGATGTAAAGATGAACCTCTATGCTAGTTGACTCATTTCAGACTTTTCATGAAAGCGTACAATTTAATGTTAAATATTATTTCACTCAGATGAAGTGTTTATGAAATTGGGTAGGTGAAGTCATCCCAAAATTAGTTTCTCAGTCTTTATAAAGTTTGAAACCAAGGTTTCTAGGCAGGAAGGCCCACTCAAAAGTCAAGAATAATCACTTCAGTGTACTGGATCGAGGACTCAAATATCAAAAGCTCCCCATCTGAAGTAGAGGGGTGGCCCAGCACACACACTGCCTCCTTCCCCTACTCTCTCCTCTTTCTCCCCCATCACTTTGTTTAAATCTTGGTCATAGCATTTCTCATCCTCTTCTTTAGATGATTTGCTACAGTTTGTCTGGATCTCTGCCCATTTCCTTTTTGCTACTGATGATGCCTTCAGCATTAATGGACGTCTCTTCATGATGTGAGTTTGAACTTTGGATCCTCAGGATTGTCTCTGCCTTCACTATTTGAATCTTCTTATGTCTTTCCAACCTGCTGTTCATATTCTTTGGCTTGGCTTCAGTACCTAATGACAACCCATCCCAGGTCTGATTTCTGTAGTTGTCTCAATCTACAAACTGAAGCCACATTTCAACCGAGACACCACAAAAGTTATCCTGGACTTGGCCTCAATAGCCCAGTATACACTGTATGGATCAAAACAACACAGGCAGACTAAGCTGGGCTCCATATAAAGGGAATTTTCTACTAATCACAGAAGACACTCTCCCTCCTTAAAAACAAGGAATGCTCTGGGTCTAGAGAGTATATAGCAAAGAGGCTATGAGAGCTGATTCTGGAATAGATAGACCTGGGCTCAAATCCAATTCCTCTGCTGTCTACCTACCTTAACTCGCTAAGCCTAAATTTTGCCGGCTATAGAATGAGAATAATAATCACCTTAATAAAACTTTATGTCATATATAGCTGTAAATGATGGCTTGAGAGTTTTAAACGAGGTTAAATATAAAGTGCTAGAACAATGCCCACCATATAGAGCGCCAACTTGGTCCATTAGAAATTGGACATATTTATTTTTCCAAACCTAAGCTTTTACTAAGCCCTTGAGGGCTACAGACTGGAGGTGGGAGAGGAGGGGCCCTGGGCCACGAGGGACCAGTGGGGTCAGAGGAACAGGAGGTGGGGAGCCGGGAAACCCTGGGGTGGGGTTCTAGAAGATCGGTGGGCTGGGACAGGGTGCCAGGAGGGTTTGGTGGATTAGGGTAGGGTGTCACTGGGGCCCAGGACAAGCTGACCCAGTCACATGGTGGAGGTGGGGCAGGCGGGGCCAGGAACTTGCTTGCCTCTGGCGTGGGCATATGAAAAGTCTTGACCTAGAGAAGATTGTTTCCCATTTACAAAGAGATAGGTGAGCTGGTGGAAAGGACTGTTCTATTTTTTGTAGCTTCTAAGGAACTTGTAGGAGAAGGCAATGGCACCCCACTCCAGTACTCTTGCCTGGAAAATCCCAGGGACGGAGGAGCCTGGTAGGCTGCAGTCCTTGGGGTCGCTAAGAGTCAGACATGACTGAGCAACTTCACTTTCACTTTTCACTATCATGCCTTGGAGAAGGAAATGGCAACCCGCTCCAGTGTTCTTGCCTGGAGAATCCCAGGGACGGGGCAGCCTGATGGGCTGCCGTCTATGGGGTTGCACAGAGTTGGACACGACTGAAGTGACTTAGCAAGCAAGCTTTTACTATGAGCCCTTGAAACAATATCATATTCCAGAAAGTATCACACCTTCCTAATGATACTTAATATCATTCATTCAACATCTTACCTCTCTCATTTAAAAGAAAAAAAAAGTCTTCAAATTGATTAACATTCCTTCCATCAAAAGGTGAACCCCACAGCTACATGCAAAAGAATGAAACTGTTAAACCATACACAAAAAGTCAATCAAGATAAATAACAGACTTAAACATAAGAAGTGAAACCATAAAAATCCTAGAAAAAAAGATGGGAGTGAGCTCCTTGACATAGGATTTGACACTAAACGCAAAGGCAACACAAGCAAAACAGACTGAAATTGAATGAAACTAAAAAGCTTCTTCATGGCAAGGAAACCATTAGCAAAATGAAAAGGAAACCTACCAAATGGGAGAAAATATTGGCAACTCATACATATCTGATAAGGTTTTATTTTTTTTTCTGATAAGGTTTTAATATCCTATATATATATAAAAGGCTTGTACAATGCAACAGCAAAAAAAAAAAAAAAGTCTAATTAACAAATGGGCACAAGATCTGAATAGATACTATTTCAAAGAAAAAACTTACAAATGGCCAACAGGTGCATGAAAAAGTATTCAACATTACTACTCATTAGGGAAATGCTTATAAAAACTACAATGAGATACCCCTTTCCATCTGTTAGAATCACTGTTATCAAAAAACATGAAATAACAAGTGCTGGTGAGTACATGGACAAAGTGGAACCCTTATGAATTGTCGCTTGAAATATAAATTGGTACCACCATTACAGAAAAAAGTATGGAGGTTCCCCCAAAATTAAAACAGAGCTATTATTAGGGGCTTCCCTGTCAGCTCAGACAGTAAAGAATCTGTCTGCAATGTGGGAGACCCAGGTTCAATCCCTGGATCAGGAAGATCCCCTGAAGGAGCATATGGCAACCCCCTGCAGTGTTCTTGCCTGGAGAACCCCATTGATAGAGGAGCCTGGAGGGCTACAGTCCATGGGGTCATGAAGAGTCAGACACGACAGAGCAACTAACACGTAAACACGATATATATAATGTGAAAAAGACTTGTGTCCATTGATGGATGAATGGATTTTTTAAAAAACATGATACACACACACATATACACACAGGAATATCATTCAGTCATGTAAAAGAAATCTTGCAGGCATGGCCAGCCCTGAGAACATAAGTAAAATAAGTCAGAGAATGATAAATACTGTACCATGTGCTCTTACTCATATATGGAATCTTAAAAAAACCAAATAGTAAAAACAGAACAGACTGGTCACTGCCAGAGGCAGGGGCTAAGAGGTGGGCAAAATAGGTAAAAGCAGTAAAAAGGTACAAACTTCCAGTTATAAAATAAGTAAGTCCTAGTAATGTAATGTACAGAATGGTGACTATAGCTAATGATACTGAATTACATATTTCAAAGTTGCTAATGGAGTAGATCTTAAAAGTTCTCATCACAGTAAAAAAAAAAAAAAACCTGTAACTATGTGAAGTGATGGTTGCTAACTTATTGTGGTGATCATTTTACAGTATACACAAACATTGAACCATTATGTGGTACGTGTGTGTGTGCTAAGTTACTTCAGTCGTGTCCAACTCTTTGCGACCCTATGGGTGCAGCCCACCAGGCTCCTCTGTCCACAGGATTGTCCAGACAAGAACACTGGAGTGGGTTGCCATGCCCTCCTCCAGAGGGTCTTCCAGACCCAGGGATTGAACCCACGTGTCTTACGTCTCCTGCTCTGGCAGGCAGGTTTCTCACCACCAGCACCACCTGGGAAGTCCTATTATGTGGTACATCTAAGCTACTATAATGCTGTCAGTTCACTAAAAAAAAAATAACATCGACAACAACAATAAAAACTAAACAGTGGTTGTTCAAATAATTGAGGATAAAGCTGTCTTTTCTTTCCCTCCAGTGTATTTTCTCTCCTTTTCCTGTTTCACCTTTCTTGTGAAAGCAGTCACACTCCCTCAACTGTTGCCTGAAAATGACAACAAATATATTTGCCCACAAACTAAGTTCATTCACAAATCTGCTCTCGTTCAACCCAGAGAACTGACTTCAAAACACTTTAAAAAGATTTATTCCAACAGGAACCTTCATAAGTTACTGACAGAAATGTAGATGGTGCAGTCACTTTGAAAAACAGGCATTTTCTTAAAAGTTAAACATACATTTATCATACACCTAGCAGTCTCACACCTAGGTGTATAGCAAAGGGAAATAAAGATATCTGTCTACATAAAAATTTGTAACAAGTGTTCACAGCAGCATTATTCATAATAGCCAAAAGGCAGAAAACAACTCAAATGTCTGTCTACTGCTGAATGGTTAAGAAACATATACAGTATGTCCATACAATGGAATACTATTCAGCAATAAAAAGGAGTGAAGTACTCACTGATGTTATAACAGGGAAGAACCTCAAAAACGTATGCTAAGTGAAAAAAGCCAAAAACAAATGACATACAATATATGATTCCATTTACATGAATTATCCTAATAAAGAAAATTTGGAAAGACAGAAAGTAGATTAAGTGATTGCCTATGACTGAGGATTAACTGTAAATAGAAATGAGGAATTTTATTATGGTAATGAAATATTCTAAAACTGGATTATGCTAATGTCTATGACAACTGTATAAACTCACTAAAAAATAAAATAAAATAAAACCCACTGAATTATTAAGTTCAAATGGACTGTATAAATTTATTTCAAAATATTGAATTATTGAGTTAAAATGAGTGAATTTTATGGTATATAAATAAAACTGTAAGGAAAAAAGTATGCCGTGTATAGACAATCTAAAAATAAGGTTATTCCAGTCCTCCTGCATTTAACTGCCTAAGTGCTGTAACACAGTTTCCTATACTCAACAAAATTTAAATAGAACATTAACATTTAAAATAAAACAACGTGGGACTTCTCCAGTGGTCCAGTGGTTGAGAATCTGTCTTCTAGTGCAACAGACACAGGTTTGATCCCTGGTCGGGGAACTCAGATCCTGGGTGCTGGAGGGCAGCTAAGTCCATGCAAGCAACGACTGAGCAGCACACCACCACGAGAGAAGTCCCCACACTCCATAACAGAGGCCCAGTGCAGCCAAAGCAGCGAGCAGGGCAATACAGCTTCTTTCTGGCTTTCTTTTCACTTGGGATATGAACTTTGGAAGACTTGATTGTACATGTAAGACGTCTATTCCCTAAAGGACCATGATGAAGAGACAGAACAGAGAAAGAAATGCCCAAGGAACCCCATGCCAGTTTCAGCACCAACCAGGAGATGTGAGTGAGCCTTCAGATGGCTGCAGCTCCCCTCTGCCTTCACAATCACCCTAGGGGACACTGAGCAAAACAGTGAGGAGCAGTCCCACTGAACCCTGCCCAAACTGCAAGCTCATGAGTGAAATGCACAGTGCAGTTTCAAGCCACTAATATTGGAGTTGGTTTGTTACACAGCACTGAAAAATCAGAACACTCGCTTATCCACATCTTAAAATATTGGACAGCAGTTATAAGACAGAGTGAAAAAAAGTAACAATCTCTAAGAATGTATTCAAACTCCCTAAAGCTAAGAACTTTCAGCAACAGGCTGATCCTATCCATTTCAATAAAAATGTAAAAATTTCTATTTCCATCCTGGATAATAACTTTATTCTCAGTGTTGAGTCTTACAGCAGAGATAAAGCATTAAGAGTCAAAACAACCTCTGGGGCAAGGGAAAAGAGTAGCTATTCAGACAACTTAGGATATAGAAGTATGCAAAAACAGAGTCAAGGTTTTTGTCAGCAGCCTGTATTTACAGGATATAAAGCCCACACTCTAGTCAGCTGTGATGCCAAGCACCATACTTCCCTCCTGTTAAACTGAAAAGGATCCCAGTTGTCTGCTCAGCATACCCATCAGAAGCCCTCCACCTCATATGTCACAATCAATTGCGTGGATTCAGGCCCAGTCTTTTTTTAACGAAAGGGATTTATTACCAACAGGCTTGCTTCCTTCCAGTCCACACCCTGCGCCCTGCAGCGCCCAGGAGGGCACCACATCTGGTCGAGCTAACTTCTCGAGAGAGCAAGGGAGAGGAGAGAGAAGAAATCCTACCAGTCAGAGGATACAATCAATGACCTACGAGAAATCAAACTCAAGAGTTCACTGCAACAGTGGACAAAGGCTTGTCAGATACTCTAACAAACAAAACTTTTATCCAAACTCTCCAATCCTAAGAGAATTCATGACTCTTACGGATTACAAGATCCTAAAAGCTTCTGTCCACATGTTGTGTTAGAAGAGCTTTATTCTAATTCGTAAATCAGTTACAAGGTTTTAAAAACAAGAGATGGGAAACCCAGTTCAAAGTGGTTTAAATGATATGAACACATCAGTCCATAAAACAGGAGACATAGGAGTCAGAGAAGCTTCAGTGTTGGCTAATCCAGAAAGTGAAGGACATCATCAAAGACTCAGGGTTTTCCACTCTCCACCTCTCTGCCCAGAATGTCAGCTTTACCCACAGCTCCCTGTAGGAGAGCCATCAACAGACTAAAGACCTTCCTTGTTCAGATCGAGCAAAGAGAATATCTCTGCCCATAAAATCAAACCCAAATCCTCGTCATCTGCACAACCATGCTGCTGCTGCTGCTGCTAAGTCGCTTCAGTCGTGTCCAACTCTGTGCAATCCCATAGACAGCAGCCTACCAGGCTCCACCACCCCTGGGATTCTCCAGGCAAGAACACTGGAGTGGGCTGCCATTTCCTTCTCCAATGCATGAAAGTGAAAAGTGAAAGTGAAGTCGCTCAGTCATGTCCAACTCTTAGAGACCCCATGGACTGCAGCCTACCAGGCTCCTCCGTCCATGGGATTTCCCAGGCAAGAGTACAACCATGCTACCTGAGGCCTTTGGCTAATATGGAAATATTGATGCTGAATGGCCTGGCCACGGGCCCACAAAGCCTCCTTGACAAGAGGGCCAGGTGACCACAATGGGCTTAGAGCTGCTGTGACACTAGGGGAAATGGACCTACTGAAACAGACCAACTTCCAAGTCCATGAAAATCCAAACCATCATTTAAATAGTCTCCTGATCAATTAGAAAGAGAGATTCTTTAGTTTCCAAATGGATTTTGTTCTAAAAGCCCACCTCACGTCAGTTTTGATCTTGAAGTATGATTAGGGCATAGAATTCATTTTCCCACTGAAGTAATATATTTCCCATGTGCTAAATTGGTTCTTGGTGCATTTAAACCATTTATAGTTGAAGTATTTAAGCTGGGAATGCCTCTTTCCTTCTTTTCCCAGTGATTCAGAAAAAAATAGAGACTCACCACCTATAGGCTATCATGCCCTGGGACCAGCAGGGTGAAAACAAGGAACTCTCCACAAGCAACCATCAGTAGGAGCACAAAGACCTCCAGGAGGAACCCATAATCCACAGTAGCAGCAGTTCAGAGGGCAGGCGGGCTAGTTTCCCAAAGGGCATCTGTGCTTACAGAATACCCATCAGTCACTGACGTAAGGATGTTTTATCTTGAATTAAAAATAACAAAACCTATTAACTAGTTTTTTCTAGTACAATGCTGTTAAGTCACTTCAGTCATGTCCAACTCTGTGCGACCCCATAGATGGCAGCCCACCAGGCTCCGCCGTCCCTGGGATTCTCCAGGCAAGAACACTGGAGTGGGTTACCATTTCCTTCTCCAATGCATGAAAGTGAAAAGTGAAAGTGAAGTCGCTCAGTCATGTCTGACTCTTCGCGACCTCATGAACTACAGCCCATCAGGCTCCTCTGTCCATAGGATTCTCCAGGCAAGAATACTAAAGTGGGTTACCATTCCCTTCTCCAAGAGATCTTCCTGACTCAGAGATCAAACTTGGGTCTCCTGCATTGCAGGTAATGCAGGGATCAAACTTGGGTCTCCTGCATTGCAGGTAATGCAGGGATCAAACTTGGGTCTCCTGCATTGCAGGTAATGCAGGGATCAAACTTGAGTCTCCTGCATTGCAGGTAATGCAGGGATCAAACTTGGGTCTCCTGTATTGCAGAGCTGTGCCTTAGAGAGTACATTCTGCGATTTAATCCTCATAACAGCCTGGCAAGGTTGTTGTTGTTCAGTCGCTCAGCCATGTCCCACTCTTTGCGAGCCCTTGGAAGAAACACGCCAGACTTGCCTGTCCTTCAACATCTCCTGGAGCTTGCTCAAACTCATGTCGGTGATACTATCCAACCATCTTATCCTCTGTCATTCCCTTCTGCTCCTGCTTTCAATTTTTCCCAGCAGCAGGGTCTTTTCCAAGGAGCTCTTCACATTAAGTGGCCAAAGTACTGGAGTTTCAGGTTCAGCATCAATTCTTCCAATGAATATTCAGGGTTGATTTCCTTTAGGATTGAGTAATTTGATCTTGTTTCAGTCCAAGGGAATCTCAAGAGTCTTCTCCAACACCACAGTTCAAAAGCACCAACTCTTTGGTGCTCAGCTTTCTTTATAGTCCAACTCTCACATCCATACATGACTACTGGAAAAACCATAGCTTTGATTACATGGACCTTTGACAGCAAAGTAATGTCTCTGCTTTTTAATATGCTGTCTAGATTGGTCATAGCTTTTCTTCCAAGGAGCAAGTGTCTTTTAATTTCATGGCTGCAGTCACCACCTGCAGTGATTTTGGAGCCCAAGAAAATAAAGTATGTCACTGTTTCCATTGTTTCCCCATCTATTTGACATGAAGTGATGGAATCAGAAGCCATGATCTTCATTTTTTTAATGTTTTAAATGTTTTTTGAGTTTTAAGCCAGCTATTTTACTCTCCTCTTCCACCTTCATCAATAGGCTCTTTAGTTCCTCTTTGCTTTCTGCCGTAAGGGTAGTGTTATCTGCATATCTGAGGTTATTGATATTTCTCCTGGCAATCTTGATTCCAGCTTGTGCTTTATCCAGCCCGGAATTTTGCATGATGTACTCTCAAATTAAATAAACAGGGTGATAATATACAGCCTTAACATACTCCTTTCCCAATTTGGAACCAGTCTATTGTTCTATGTCCAGTTCTAACTACTGCTTCTTGACCAGCATACAGGTTTCTCGGGAGACAAACAAGGTGGTCTTGTATTCCCATCTCTTTAAGAATTCTGCACAGTTTGTTGTGAGCTACATAGTCAAAGGCTTTAGCATAGTCAATGAGGCAGAAGTAGATGTTTTTCTGGAATTCTCTAGCGTTTTCTATCATCTAATGAATGTTGGCTATTTGATCTCTGGTTTCTCTGCCTTTTCTATATCCAGCTTGAACATCTGGAAATTCTTGGTTCATGTACTGTTGAAGCCTAGCTTGAAGGATTTTGAGCATCACTTTGCTAGCAAGTGAAATGAGTGCAATTGTGTGGAGGTTTGAACATTCTTTGGCATGGCCCTTCTTTGGAACTGGAATGAAAACTGACCTCTAAGGTAGACGTTACTGATCCGAGGTCACACACATAGAAACTCAGGCTAGGGGCACTGTGGCAGTGTGCCCAAATTCACATGATTAGAATGTGGTGGGGAAAGGATCCCACTGTAACAGACTTGATTCTGAAACGCAAGCACAGACAATTCCAACTAATAAATTTGCAAGTACTTTATGAAATCGAGTCAAATAATCTTAAAAATAAAATTTAAAGTATGACCTGTTTCCCATCTTTTCAGGACCCTGTACATTACTCATGATATTTTGAGAAGGGGAAAAAAAAAATATGTTCCAAGAATGTTTCCCTCCACATTTTCCCTTTGGTTCTGAAATAGTAACATGTGGTGCCCACTGGCGTTGCTCTAAGCAGGATGTTGACCTTGCCAGAGTTGACAAACCATTTCCCAACAATGCCAAATAATGGGTCATTGTATGACGTGATTGTTATAGGTGGCACTAAGCCAAGTCTAGATAATTGGTTCACTCTATGCTCAGGAAAAGCTGAAATTCTACCCAAGTAACAATTTGACAAGAATGCTGCTATCAAAGATGATCTGAGATGTGATTCTCTAAATCAGGTCTTCTCTGACTTTAAGATATACAAGTAACACCTGGAGATTTTGTTAAAATGCTGGTTCTCAATCAACAGGTCCAGGCCACGCCTGAGATCCTGCATTTCTAACACGCCGTAGGTTGGTTCTGACACTGCCGCACCATAGCTCACCCTCTCAATAGTGATCATTCGGTTCATGGCAGAAAAAGAAAAGCATGGATTCTTCAAATTACAGTCCCAGCTGGCCAACATTTATCTTAAATGGCATGGTGCATGCATTCTTGCTAACTTGCTTCCGTCATGTCCAACTCTTTGCAACCCTATGGACCACAGCCTGCCATGCTCCTCTGTCCAACGGATTCCTCTCAGGCAAGGATACTGGAGAGGGTGTCCATGCCTTCCTTCAGGGGATTTTTCTGGCCCAGGGATTGACGTCCCACGTCTCTTTATGTCTCCTGCATTGGCAAGCAGGTTCTTTACCGTGAGCACCACCTGGGAAGCCCTAAACTGCCATGTCAAAATGGTATTTTTGCTTTGCACATTCCTAAATTTGTTGCTGTCTCACGGTCAGCACTTTCCAAAGAGCACGGTATAATGCTGGTCAAGTTTGGGCAGAGTTATATGCTACCACTCTTTTCTTGGTGAGACACTGTGCACGAGCATATTTAAAACTGATATGTACTCTGGTACAAAAACTAAAAGCTTCTACTAGATTTCTGAGTATAGCCTGTATGACAGCAGTTTCTCAAATGTGTCCCTGGCTCAGCTTGAAGGGTCTGAAATAAAAATAGCTCTAAGTAAAAGCCTCAAAGTCTTCCATCGAACTTTGCAAAGCACTGAGGAAATAAAACATAACTCCTCCTCCTCCTCTTAGAGGGTGTAACCCAAAAGGAGAAAAGTTTTACCTACATTTTTGCCATTATAAATCAATATTGGTCAAGTGAGAAATCTGAATTGATTTAAGTCAAAAAACCACTGGGACCCTAAGCATGAATGTACTGCTAAAGCCAGTTGACTTTTCCTCCATTGTCCTAAATCTGCTCAGAGGGAACAGTCCTTCACCAACTCTCAGGATAAGACTCTGGACAGTCCCCAGGACTTTTCTGGACATTCAAGAAGACAGAAATCTCTAAATCCCCTACCCTCCCATCCCATACTGTTGCAGAGTTAAATTAAACCTATGTTCTGTAAAGTGTAAATCCTAGCCAACTTCTTTTCTTTTCCACAAACTTAATTTCCCATTTACTTCTTTCTGTTAATAACCATTTTTCAGGATTATTGGGGGTTACTAAGGAGGAAAGTTCCCACTTGATACTTAATAACTAAAGACTCCTGTTCTCTGGCCAGGGAAGTGGCTAAGGCCAACTCTCTCTTGCGGGTATTTACACAGGTTCTTTAGAAACTCACTCCCCTAAAGTCCCTCTACTTGTGGCTTCCCTAATGTCTCTCCTTTGCTAGCCACTCCCCTCCCTTCTCAGCTTCCATCCCTGGAATATACACTGCAGTGTCTTATTGAGGGGTTCCCTACCCTCTGGCATGATTCCTTCTTTAAATGATCATAGGTAAACATTCCATGGGGTCACAAAGAGTCGGACACGACTGCGTGACTGAACTGAACTGAACAGGTAAACGTTTCTATCCTAGGTTCCCCAACACATCCTTAGCATTCACACATTTTTAAGATGCCACCAATTAGAAATACAGTCACTCCCTTAGAGGATCAGCTGTCTGTTTCATGAGTCACAGTCTCCATCAGTTTCCTAAAGGATGAGTTAGACACCAGACCACTGTGCCCTCCATTAACTACAGGAAAATCATGTCAAGATCCATTGGTTCCATTGACAATCTCCCATTACTCTACTGAAAGATATAAGACTCACAGCAAAGCTCTCCCAAGGAATCCTTCCCACCAAATCCTCTCTCCAGAGCCACTCTCCTTCATCCATGTGGAATATGGAAATTGTGTAATCAGTTTCTGTGATCTTTCTTTGCAAATCTGTAGCTTGGTCTTTTCTCACCTCTGGATAGAGCATCAACAGCAAAACATTTTTCCCAGCTGAGCATCAGAAAGAAGTGCATGCCCCAGAAAGGCAGTGGTAACAACAGCAGGAGCCATTTCTCTGGAAATACATAAGACAGTCCCTAGGATTTCTAAAAATCAGTAGGTAAGAAAAGAACTTCGGGGGTCTGGAAATCATGTAATTTGAGGATTGGAGCAGCAAGCCAGTAAAACACGAGCTATTACTCTTAATACAATTTTATTAATACTCAAAACCTGATAAGAGCTATACTAATTCACCTTACTGAAATATTAATATGATAAATTCTTATAAACATCAATGAAGCCCATAAATTTTATCCAAATTTATCTTTATTTGGTTTTGAGTATTACATGATTCAGTGTATCAATTACTTTCTAACGATACTGTCCCTTGGATAACAGCAAAGTTAATCTGGATATCCAGGATACACACCTCAGAGTCAAGAGGGATAAGTACAAAGGGAGTAAATACATTCAGAAGCATCCTGGATTAACAGGGGTGGTCAGTTTAGAACTTCAAAACCAAACTTCAAAAAGGCCACAAAATGGATAACACATATTCAATAACCATCTGATTCATGTGTTGCCCCAACAGGAAATTATAGGATGTATTCTACACCAAGCCACAAAAATATTTTCTTAAAATACTTTGCAGCAAATCATGAAAACTCTGACATAAATGTTAGATGGATCCCTTCAACGCTATGCTCTCAAAAATACATTGAAAGAGAGAGAGGGAGTTTGAAAGAAAGAACCTTTCACCAGCTATAATAAACATAATTCATCCATCACTTAGACTCATTAATCCTGGATATAAAGCTTCTAATGTAGAGATCAAAGACTAGTGAAGTGAAACATTTGACAATAACAGAATCTCTGTCACCGCATGGTTTTCCTCATCCTATGAGGTCCTGAGCTCTCTAGCAATCTTGAGCAATTTGAAACAAATACATAAATGAACAAACACAAAAGACTGTTTTCAAAACTGGCTGCCTAAACTGAAGCCACAGAACACATGCACACTGAATGTGGGTACATGCCCACACAAGCTGCACTTGTAAAGACTGCAACCAAAGAATGCAAAACAGAAGAGATCTGGGAGTGGCCCTTGCAGAGAGATTTAAGGAGCATGCTGCATAACAGATACAAGGCATCCTCACTCAATCATGCAGAAAAGGACTGCACATGTAGCCAACACAGCCTGAGAGGAGAGGAAGCACCATCTGTATGTGCTCTGTCCCAAGATCACACAGTCAGATGCCAGGATCCAACCGTTTTCTACAAATAAATTGGGAATTAAGCGAACGGTAAAAGTGTGCACTGAAGAACTGCTGCTTTCGAATTACGGTGTTGGAGAAAACTCTTGAGAGTTCCTTGGACTGCAAGGAGATCAAACCAGTCAATCCTAAAGGAAATCAGTCCTGAACATTCACTGGAAGGACTGATGCTGAAGCTCTAATCCTCTGACCACTTGATGCAACGAGCCAACACACTGGAAAAGACTGATGCTGGGAAAGATTGAAGGCAAGAGGAGAAGCGGGTGACACAGGATGAGATGCTTGGGTGGCATCACTGACTCAAAGGACAGGAGTTTGAACAAACTCCAGGAGACAGTGAAGGACAGGGAAGCCTGGCATGCTGCAGTTCAGGGGTCACAAAGAGTCGGACACGACTTAGCAACTGAACAATAACAAAAGTATTTATATTTGGATAGCTGGTATAAACAAAACATTTTAATGTCATTACATTAATGGCTTTAGAGTTAGCATTTTCCAAATATTAAATGGGAAATTTTCAACTGCCCTATGAAGTTAAATTACAGTTGTGTTAACCCTTTATATGATTAGATGGGTATGGCCTCTTCTCATAAACTTACCAGAATTAACATCCAACTGGCTAAGAAACAAGGTATCATGTGAGAAATAAAGAACATAATATGAACAAAAATTATCATGTAAAATCTGAGTTTACACTACTCAATAATTATTAAATGAGTAGTCAGTCCACATTAGTTGAGTAATTATGAAGTATTTCAATTTTCCAGAAGAATTCTCCAAAATTCTTAAGTATATAAAAACAAGGTACTTCCACCACTATTATTTTCAGAGTTACATCATTTCTTGTGATTAATGTGCAATACCCCCAATCCTATTAACTGTTTTCCTTTGTTTCTCTATTAGTTTATACAAATATTCACTCATCAAAATGATTTAGCCCAGCTGTGCTATGTGCTAAGGATTCTGAAACACATAAGAGTTACAAGGAGCCTACTGCTTAGAAGAGGAAACAGAAAAAATAAGCAATGACAGAAACACAAAGCAAAATGCACAACTGAGGTGCACATTATTCAAAACTCCTCAGATTTCAAACTGCTTTCCTAGACAGTAAGTTTCTATATAACTCATGAATTAGGGAGGGACATTATTTAAAATCACAATATTAAAGAGCATGGACTCCAAAATTAAATCTATCATTCACTAATTGGATAACTGATTAGTGGCAGAATCTCAGCTAAAATAATGGAAGCCGAGACTCACATTATAAATTCTTTTCTCACAGTTCATGAAGGTCTGACAAAAAAGTCACCATCATACCCACAACTCGTTACTGAATTCATATGCTTCCTAG
This sequence comes from Bos mutus, assembly GCF_027580195.1. Classification (NCBI taxonomy): domain Eukaryota; kingdom Metazoa; phylum Chordata; class Mammalia; order Artiodactyla; family Bovidae; genus Bos; species Bos mutus. The sequence continues at coordinate 71,753,753 of NC_091631.1, read as the reverse complement.
ATCTGCATTCATACTGAAAAGCAGAGCAGCTAGGGCAATGGTCTCTATGCTCTGATCCTCTGACATTTTAATGACACTCTATCCTTCATTCTCATTTCTAACCTGTCTATCTTAGCCTTTCTTGTCTTCCCTTTTCATTGAAAATGACTTGAGTTGTTAGTAGGCTGTGAATGAAAAACAGTAAGGGCAACCCTCAGGTAAGTGCCTCTAAACATTAACTTGGAAAAAAAAGGTCAAGGGCAGACCACACAAAGTCTATAAACATATACAGAAGCTATGTGGCCACCGACCAGGCTAATAACAGCCTCGTGTTATCTGGGAGATTTCTCACAGACAGCATTCCTCAAGCTTCACATCCAAAGGCTACACGGCTCCCCTCTCTCTGCTGTCTTCAGATATGCCTACTGTGCAAAAGCACAAACAGCCTATCTCAATTACAACAAACTAATAAACCAGTGGTTAAATTCTTGGCCAAATTATGCCCCCAATTTTTTTCAGCAATGCTTAACTTGAAAAACCTTTGTTTTAATATTTTGCTTCTGAAATTGCCACCAGAATAGCACATTCTTTTCAAATACCCTCAAAGATGACATTTATAGACTTTAAATGCAGGTATGGTTTTCAGGGGGAAAAGAATGACTGTTATTAGAGGCAATTCTTTGTTTTGACCAGTGACTTCATCATAGAACCAACTGGAGAGCTTCTCAAAGGAGGATAGAATTTATGAGGACAATTAAATAATGGTATATATCTTATGAACTAATCAACACAGTGTTTTAAATTGACAATCCGCCAGATTCATGACTGAAGGATTAATAAGAGAGGCTTTTTCCGGTTAGAAAAATATCTCAGACTTCATTGGCTGTTGCTTACTTCAAGGGCTTGCAAAGCACTCCAAATAAAATATTCCCTCTAGAAATACTTGGATTAAAATGGTGACTTGAGTGTTATGGCCAATGAAGACATTAGGGGATTGCAAGCCTCAACCAGACACAGCCTCTACAATATAAAGCTGAACCATGTGTATGTTAGTTTCTCAACCAAATAAATTTCGTGGAAAGATGCCAACTAAAAAAGAAAATCTACTGTTCCCCTGTCTGCACTAGTTACTAAGACAGCTCTGAAATATCCTTTTCCCGAGGAGCCCTTGAACCAGAAGTGGTGCTCCTCACCCAACTCAGTGAAGCCTGGGGAAAATACAGAACAAAAGAGACAACCCTCCAAGTTCTCCTTCAGGGCAAGATTGCACAGATGCTTTCTAGTAAAACAAACCAAATTAAATGAAGCAAACTATGCTCCTGGACCAAAAACGAGTAAGTTGGTTTCTAACTCTTTCTTCATCTGAAAGATTTTCATGTGACCCTACCCACTGTCTGGGCTTCCAAGCTTAAGGTTCATGTTTATTTTGCCTAATATCTATATTTATTTATAAATTTTACTTATCTATATTTTATAGTCTATAATTTCTGGGAACAAAGATAAGAGCTTTGAGACAGTGTAGTACAGTGGGAAGGCAACCAGACTGAAAGAGCTGGAAACCTGATGACTCTAGTCATTGCTATAATCCCCGTCCCATTAATAAACCCTTAGTTATAGACATCAGTGAAGGTCACAAACTGTCCAAATTTACATCTATTTGGTCTTGAGTATTCTATAACCCCCACCAGTGGTGTGACTGTCAACTTGTTTGGTGCCAGGCTCCTCTATTAAATGGGACCACCAGTGAGCACTCCACTTCAAAAAGCACCCTTAACCCTCACTCGCTTTTGGCTAACAAAAGCATCGCTTTTGTATCACAGACTCTTATGCACAGATGAATGTGTTAATTCATTCTTAGAGGGTAGCTTTCTGTTGCTACTAAATTATCTAAAGGCTTCTCACCCTTTGGTCACAAGTAATTACATCTGTCAAGTGCAAAACTCACTGATCTGTTGGGGGGAAAACTGCGCACACTGTAGAATGAGACCACACAGGCCACACGGGCACAGAGCTAATAAGCATTTTATAATGATGGATGATTGCTCTCCTCAAAGCATCTGGAAGTCTTTCAGATTAAAAAACTACAGTCTACAAATAGTGTGGAAATAATTCAATCACTTCCACCATGGCTGAGGAAATTGAGGGATAAAAAGTTTTCAGAAACCAATTTGGAAGTAACATCCAACTAACTATTTAAAAAAACAATGAGAAAACCAATGGAATTATGAAAATGACAGTGAAATAAATAGTAATCAGTTTTATTACTAAGACTTGATGCACTTATTCATGACTGACCTCTATCGGCTACCAGTGACTCAACAGAAATTTATCTGGGTAATGATAGAAAAATAAATGAGAAAATACACTGAAAAATACTCATAAGAAAATTCTGAAGTTTTTCTGAAGATACATCCTAAAATTTATAAATGACTTGAGGTTTTGCTTTGAGGTGACTCTAATTTTTATTCCAGGGCCAAATTACTGAAAATATTTTCTTTCTGGACAAATAGTAAATCGTGCAGCCAATTTATCAAACACCACAGTATCAAACACCACACTCTAGTTAGAGTTCATGACATCTAAGTCTTATGGAAAGATTGTCTTTTAGGCTTTGGTAAAATAATTTCACATAACTAAATGTTTTACTCAAACATTTCTCTGTACTTTCAAGGACAATCACTGGGTATTCGGCATCAGTAACAGTATCTATGTAGATGAAGAAAATAGGAGAAAATACAATTTAGTAGAAATGCAAATGATTTAAATCTAGAGTCATTAGTAATAAGCCCATCAATAGCCACCAGAGCATGTGGTTTGGATTAAGGTAAAATAAAAATGCATACACATATACACATATTGCTCAAGCTACTTCAGTTATAGTAATAAAGTGTTGCTTCAAACTGTGTTGGAAAGAAAAGAAGTGTAATATATAGGAAGGAAGAATTAACAGAAAAAATAAGATAGTGAAAAGGATAACCCAGCTGACTGGGCATACACACTGAGGAAACCAGAATTGAAAGAGACACGTGTACCCTAATGTTCATCGCAGCACTGTTTATAATAGCCAGGACATGGAAGCAACCTAGATGTCCATCAGCAGATGAATGGACAAGAAAGCTGTGGTACATATACACAATGGAGTATTACTCAGCCATTAAAAAGAATACATTTGAATCAGTTCTAATGAGGTAGATGAAACTGGAGCCTATTATACAGAGTGAAGTAAGCCAGAAAGAAAAACATCAATACAGTATACTAATGTATATATATGGAATTTAGAAAGATGGTAACGATAACCCTGTATGAGAGACAGCAAAAGAGACACAGATGTATAGGACAGTCTGTTGGACTCTGTAGGAGAGGGCGAAGGTGGGATGCTTTGGGAGAATGGCATTGAAACATGTATAATATCATATATGAAACAAATCGCCAGTCCAGGTTCGATGCAGGATACAGGATGCTTGGGGCTGGTGCACTGGGATGACCCAGAGGGATGGTATGGGGAAGGGGGTGCAGTATGGGGAACACAGGTACACCCATGGTGGATTCATGTTGATGTATGACAAAACCAATACAATATTGTAAAGGCTAAAAAATTAGCCTCCAATTAAAATAAATAAATTTATATTTTTAAAAAATGCAATAAGAGAGAGGGATATCTCCTGCTGCTTTGATTTTCTTTTACATTTTACTCCCTTTGTGGGGTGGGGAGAGAAGAGGAAAAGAGGAAAGTAACTTTCTCAGGAACATAAGCACAAGTTTACAGCCATGTTTCACTCCTCTGATACAACACGAGGCAGTTCTTTCACAGTTTTCAACATTCTGTCCAAAATCATGCTCCATCTGCCTCCCTGCAACAGCTTCTCAGCACTCAAAACTTGACGATCTGGTAACTGGGAGATGGTATTTCCAAACTCCTGCCGATTAAATGCTGTCACTTGCCATCTGCCTCTTCAAGGATGGAGTCACTAGCCACTGCATCCTCTGACCTTCAACACCCTCTGAAAGGAGCTCAGGGTGAAGATCAGGAATGAGGCACTCTGGGCTCTGGGAAAAAACTGGCAGAACAGGCCTTCAGATAGATCTTTTCAGGAGAAGATTTTATGAGCCCAATTTCTTGCATGTTCTCATATTTAGAAAAGCACTAAAATCATTAATGGAGACATCTGCTCCTCGTAACCAGCAGCAACCTTTTCGGGAAACTTCTGCCAAAATGAGGGCTTGACCTCTACACTTACCTCTCTGGAGCAGCTCTGCAGAGCTATTTGAGAGGCTGTTCCCTGGGCTACAGCCCTCGTTTTGCCCCAAATAAAACTTAACTCACAACTCTCACTTTGTGCGTTTTTGTTTTTGTTTTTTTTTTTTTTTTTCAGTCAACAGTACATAACAAAGAAGCCTTGCCCTAGCCACAGGTCCTCATTTCCTTCCCTCCCCGCCTCTCTGGCTCTAGGAGGGACATCTCTTCCCCATACCCTCTCAAGGTCCTGCTCCTCACGGCTGTGACTCCCTCCACCTGAAAGAGTCTAGAATCTACCTGGTCTTTTCAAACCAAAATCGTACCCAGTCCTGGTCACCGTAAGACCTGGTGACTTCACTCCATTCCAATTCTCTGTGTTTTCTAAATGTTGCATGTTTATGTTTTTCTCTGTAGTGAAAAGTGAAAGTTTCTCAGTTGTGTTCGACTCTTTGAGAGGCCATGGACTGTACAATCCATGGAATTCTCCAGGCCAGAATACTGGACAGGGTAGCCTTTCCCTTCTCCAGGGGATCTTCCCCACCCAGGGATCGAACCCAGGTCTCCCACATTGCAGGTGGATTCTCTACCAGCTGAGCCACAAGGGAAGCCCAAGAATACTAGAGTGGGTAGTCTATCCCTTCTGCAGGGGATCTTCCTGACCCAGGAATCCAACTGGATCCCCTGCATTGCAGGTGGATTCTTTACCAACTGAGCTATCAGGGAAACCCTTTTCTCTGTAAGTGGACACTAAATCTTACTTCAAAGTTAAGTCAAATCCTTTTCTCATATTTCCTCTAAGAGCTGGAAAGGGAAGTACTTAATGTAAAAAAATGGTTTAAAATAAAAATATTAAAAACCTGATAACTGGCAATTAGTCAAAAAGAATTCTCTTCCAAAACACAGACAGCCTGTGTGCTGGTTACAACTTATTGCAGGAAATCATAAACTGAACCTTTACTGAACCCTCGAAACACCCTAAGGACATCATACTATGACTTTGGTCTTCACCTGTTTCTGGCTTATCCTATTGCAACTCTCCCGACTTCAGTTACCCAGGAACCTCAGAAGTAGGAGTAAATTGTCTTTACAAATTAAGAAGTGTCTTCAAAATTAGGGAAAAGAATCTATAAACACCCTCCTGTGGTAATTAAGAGGTGCTGTCTAGGGACCACCAATGTGAACATGAAACTCAATGCTTGATTATGGCTTTAGTATTCATATTTTATTACATCTACTTTCAACAAGAATTAGGTGTACTAGCAGATATTGCACCAAACATATGCACCAAATATGTGCTGATGCGCTCAGCTGTGGCTGACTCTTTGCGACCCCATGGACTGTAGCCTGCCAGGTTCCTCTGTCCATGGAATTTTCCAGGCAAGAGTACTGAAGTGGGTTGCTATTTCCTTCTCCAGGACACACCAAATATATGCACCAGATATTATCAATGAAAAAATCCAACTGTTCATATTCAAAAAGAAATGGGAAATGCCAAGGATGGAAAAATACTTCTGTGCTGCTAAACTCAAAAGCAATGTTCTTTAGTCAAAAATTCTTGAGTATCAGGGAGAAAAAGTAGCCCACTAGCTTAAAAATCAAGTCATTCATGTTCTATCCCTTAATCCCCTTCATTAGTCTGTATTTAGATACAGATTTGAAGAACTCTCTAGTAATTGGATTTTATTTAACAAATAAGGATATAGCCTTAATGCAGTAGGCACTGTTCTAAGACCTTCACAAACATTAATCCTACAATGGTAGGATTCTTATCCTATTACTGATTGGGAAACTGAATGTAGAAATACATGTACGTGAGGTCACACACAGTTAATTTTACAGGGCAGATCCAGGGTCTGTCCATTGCAAACTCTGTGCTCCTAGCTATTACGTTATGCTGGCTCCCCTAAAACACCCCAGGCTAAACTCAACACCTTCCTCGCCCTTCCCAGTCCAGCATTCCTTAGAGGTGCAATGACATCCTCATCCTCTATGTAAACTGCTCTCACACCACATCCGTATCTTCCGTCTCTCCCGCCTCTCCCGCCCTGTACCACTGGCCCCCTCCACAGTCAGTTGTCCCTTAACTTCTCTTCCCACCCACCACTTGCTTACATTGTTCCTCTCCACCTCCACTTGTAGAGTTATCATTTTGTTGTTCAGTCGCTCAGTCATGTCCAACTCTGTGATCCCATGTACTGCAGCATGCCAGGCTTCCCTGTCCTTCACCATCTCCCAGAGTTTGCTAAAACTCATGTCCATTAAGTCGGTGATGTTATCTAACCATCTCACCCTCTAATCCTCTACTGCCATCTTCTCCTTTTGCCTTCAATCTTTCCCAGGGTCAAGGTCTTTTCCAATGTATTGGAAAGTATTGGAGCCAAAGTATTGGAGCTTCAGCATCAGACCTTCCAATGAATATTCAGGATTGATTTCCTTTAGGGTTGACTGATTAGATCTCCGTGCTGTCCAAGGGACTCTCAAGAGTCATTTAGGACCTAATTCTTCTTAGCATTAATACAACAGCCTTATAACTAATTTGGCCTGCCTCTGGTCTTCTATGATCTGTTCTAAATACCACCAATAAAACTGACTAACTCCATATGCATTTGTCAAACCAGGTCCTTTGTTAAGTGCTGTGAAATTAAAAAAGAGTCAAAGTCCTGCTGCAGAGGCAGGGAACAACACAGGTGTTCCAGCTCTGATCAGGTAATCTGAAAACACTCACTGAAGCTCTACTGTTGGCTGAACTGTGTCCAAACTCCTCACCCGTCTTCCAGGCTTTCCACAACACTAAGTTTTTTCCCACTCTTTCACACAACCCCAGTCTTCCCTATTTCATCCACCCATACTTTGACATCCCCTGTGTCTGTGTTCTCTTTCCTATCACAACACTGTCTCTGCCACCTCCACGCAGTCTAGCTGAAGTCCCACCCACACAGCTGAACTACCACCACACAGCTTTCTCAATATTCCCAGCTGGATAACAGCTTCCCACAGACCAAGAACCTTAGCACCTTGGACCACATAGGACATACCCATCTGTTTTGCATTCCCCTATTTTCAAACAAGTTCTGACTTACAAAACCACATTTAAGTTTCTCCTTTGAGACGAATACATTCTCTGATATTTAACTTCAAGAAGAGCTGGCTCAGCTGAATCGACCCTTCTCCCTGTACTTCACACTACTTGGCATTCTCTTCCCTTCTCTCCGCTTCTCCTCCATTTGTTGTGGCTGGTGTATCTCGCTTAAGACCTGTCACAATGCAGTCTCCTCCATGAAGCCTCTCCAAATCCTCCAGTTAGAAGGAACTTCTCCCTCTTCTGAGTTGTCATAACATTGTTCCTGCACATCTCTCCTAGCATTCACCAGTTGGTACATTGTTGACACTATTTCCATACACCTCCACCAGCAACTCAGCAGCTCAAAAGTGGACACTTGCCTTACTCATTTCCAATTACTTATCATTTGCTGAGTTCTGTGCTATGATAGTGAGAACGGATGAGTATCAGGTAACGGGTGATTGCATTTCCATGTTGGTCCTGGTCAAGAAGCTAACATCATTAAAGAAAGTGAGCCAGATAACTCCAAAAGAGGCAGGATGGCGGGCAATATACTTCCCTTCTCCTGTGGTCTCCAACCTGTCCTTAGTCTATTGGCACCAACAGGAATGCTTGTAACTTATGAAATTATGGTTTCACAAAAGCAATACCTGGGAAGAAATGAAAGTTCTTGACATGCTAGATTGGAACTCTGACGACACTCCTACAGACAGATGGCTACTATATTGGGTTGGTTCTATGTACTCATTCACTGAAGACCTCACACAAAGACCTGAGAACCATTTGGCTGCAGAAAGTCGTGAGTGCAGTTTAGAGCTGCACTTCTGGATACAGGTTAAATTTTCAGTTCTGCTACTTATAAATATCAACAATACACAGGTCTCAATTTTTCCACATATAAAAATCCAGATAGGGACTTCCTAGTGGTGCAGTGGATAAGAATCCGCCTGCTAATGCAGGGGACATGGGTTCAATCCCTGGTCTGGGAAGATTCCACATGCTGTGGGGCAACCAAGCCCAAGTGCCCCAGCTACTGGGCCTGCGTGCTGCAGCTACAGAAGTCCACACGCCTAGAGCCAGTGCTCCACAACAAGAGAAGACACCGCAGTGAGAAGCCCATGCACCGCAACGGAGAGAAGCCCCACTCGCCACCACTAGAGAAAGCCTGCACACAGCAATGGAGACCCAGCGCAGCCAAAAATAAGTGAATTAATTAATTAAAAAAATGAAGATCATACTAGAACTTAGCTCACACAGTGAAGGTGAGAATTAAATAAGTACATGCGAGCAAAGTGCTTAACAGTGGTCTGGCATATAAGAAGGGGTTAAGCAACATTAGTGATTGTATAAACACGTAAAACATTTTATTTGACTTTAAGAAATTTATAATCAAATTGGAGAAAATAACATTTGCTGAAATACTTCTGAAATCAATTCAGCAACCATTTCCTGAACTTCAACTTATTATACAATAGACAACGTTAGGCACTAAGGAGAATAAAGGTAAGAAATTGACAATTTTTAAGTCTAGGAGACAAGGCCAGTAAGCATCCCCAATTAATTATAGTAAGTCAGATCATGTTAAGGAGTGACTAGTAGATACACTGGGGCTGCCCTAGCAGTGCCAGTGGTAAAGAACTCGCCTGCCAATGCAGGAGACATAAGAGACGAAGCCTCGATCCCTGGATCAGGAAGATCCTCTGGAGGAAGGCACAGCAACCCACTCCAGTATTCTTGCCTGGAGAATCCCATGGACAGAGAAAGCCTGGCGGGCTGCAGTCCATAGCGTCACAAAGAGTCAGACACAACTAAAGTCACTGAGCACGCATGTACACACACACACTGGATGTATGAGAATGGCTCCCTAGTAAATACCTATGCTATGCTATGCTAAGTCACTTCAGTCGTGTCCGACTCTGTGTGACCCCATAGATGGCAGCCCACCAGGCTCCCCCGTCCCTGAGATTCTCCAGGCAAGAACACTGGAGTGGGTTGCCATTTCCTTCTCCAATGCATGAAAGTGAAAAGTGAAAGTAAAGTTGCTCAGTCATGTCCAACTCTTAGTGACCCCATGGACTGCAGCCTACCAGGCTCCTCCGTCCATGGGATTTTCTAGGCAAGAGTACTAGAATGGGGTGCCATTGCCTTCTCCAAGTAAATACCTAGTCCACTGATTCTCAACTGGGGACATCTGACAATGTCTGGAGACATCTTGGCTTGTCCAACTGGGGCGCTGGGGCAGATGTGTGCTACTGGCATTTAGCAGAGGAGAGAGATGCTGCTGACCATCCTACAATGCTCAAGTCAGTCCTCAACACTAAGGAATCATTCTGTCCAATGTCAACAGTGCCAGGTCAAGAATCACTGCTCTCTTCCAACTGTAAACAACTCTAATCTGAAGATCCAGGCCCCACATCTCTACCGACTGCCTGGATTCACTTCTGATGAAACAGGCTTTGGCACTGTGACACTCCACCAGTCTTGTGTAATAGTTGTTTCTCTTGCAGACTTACCACCCTTTGTTCACGGCCTACCCTTCCACATGTCAACACATGCCCAACTATACCACGATCAGATCTATGAAGCTGCCAAACCTCCTGGTTTTATCTTCCCCCATTACGGCATCTCAGCCCTGCTCAAGCTCCAGTTAAAACAACAGATGGTCTGTATGAAAATATCAAACTATCTTAATTTTTATAGCCTGCTTCTTGAAGCTGGCAGTAAAACCTTTTAAACCTTTGACTGAAAAGAATAAAAGGTAAAGTAAATTACTGTTACCTAACTGTTGTCAATTAAAATAACAAAGCTTCAAATGACTCAATTATCCATTGAGTAAACACACTTTAGACTTTTGTTTCCAGAATGATCATCATCCTTAATGATTTAATAACTTAAAATGCAGACTAATTTTTTTTTTATGTTTTGGCATTGTCTACCCTATCACAAAGCATACTCTGCATCAATATCTTGTGAAACACTCAGCATTTCCTGTTGCTTTAAAACATTCACTACCTGTTAACCTTGTAAATTCATGGATATAAAGCATATATCCTTGCTGACCCCAACCATACCTGGAAGCAAACTTAAACACTAAAGTTGTCACATCAAATGAGATGAAAAGTGAAAGTGTTAGTCACTCGTGTCCAACTCTTTGTGACCCCATGGACTGTAAGCCGCCAGGCTCCTCTGTCCATGGGATTCTCCAGGCAAGAATACTGGAGTGGGTTGCCATGCCCTCCTCCAGGGGATCTTCCCAAAACAGGGATCAAATTCAGGTCTCTGACATTGCAGGTGGATTCCTTCCCATCTGAACCACCAGGGGAATCCACCAAATAAAACGGCAACTATAAAAAAATGGAAAACAGCAAGTGTTAGGGTAAATATTAGCCAAGATGTAGAGAAACAGGAATGCTTATGCACTGATGGTGGGACTGTAAAATGGTGCAGCCCCTATGGGAAACAATACTGTGGTTCCTCATAAAATTATAAAGGATTGTAAGCAGATTCTCAAAGAGAAATTTACACTCTATATTTATAGAAGCATTATTCACACTAGGCAAAAGTACAATCAATCCAAGCTTCCATCAATAGATGGAAACTATCAACAGATAGTTGGACAAACAAAATGCCGTATACACATACAATGGAATATTATTCAGTCTTACAAAGGAAGAACTGTGATACATGTTACAACATGGACAGACATTCAGGATATTACACTAAGTGAAAAGCGCCATTATCTGTTCAGTTCAGTTCAGTCGCTCAGTTATGTCCAACTCTTTGCAACACCATGGACTGTAGCACACCAGGCTTCCCTGTCCAAAACCAACTCCTGGAGTTTACTCAAGCTCATGTCCATTGAGTCAGTGATGCCATCCAACCATCTCATCCTCTGTCATTCCCTTCTCCACTCACTTTCAATCTTTCCCAGCATCAGGGTCTTTTCCAATGAGTCAGCTCTTCACATGAGGTGGCCAAAGTATTGGAGTTTCAGCCTCAACATCAGTCCTTCCAACGAACACCCTGGAGTGATCTCCTTTAGGATGGACTGGTTGGATCTCCTTGCAGTCCAAGGGACTCTTAAGAGTCTTCTCCAATACTATGGTTTAAAAGCATCAGTTCTTTGGTGCTCAGCTTTCTTTATAGTCCTCTCACAACCATACATGACTACTGCAAAAGAATAGCTTTGACGAGATGGATCTTTGTTGGCAAAGTAATGTCCCTGCTTTGTAATATGCTGTCTAGCTTGTTCATAACTTTTCTTCCAAGGAGCAAGTGTATTTTAGTTTCATGGCTGCAGTCACCATCTGCAGTGATTTTGGAGCCCAAAAAAATAAAGTCTGTCACTGTTTCCCCATCTATTTGCAATGAAGTGATGGGACCAGATGTCATGATCTTAGTTTTCTGAATGTTGAGTTTTAAGCCAACTTTTTCATTCTCCTCTTTCACTTTCATCAAGAGGCTTTTTAGTGCTTCTTCACTTTCTGCCATAAGGGTGGTATCATCTGCATATCTGAGGTTATTGATATTGCTCCTGGCAATCTTGATTCCAGCTTGTGCTACATCCAGCCCAGTGTTTCTCATGATGTACTCTGCATAGAAGTTAAATAAGCAGGGTGACAATATACAGGCTTGATGTATTCCTTTCCCTATTTGGAACCAGTCTGTTGTTTCATGTCCAGTTCGAACTGTTGCTTTCTGACCTGCATACAAATTTCTCAAGAGGCAGGTCAGGTGGTTTGGTATTCTCCTCTCTTTAAGAATTTTCCACAGTTTGTTGCGATCCACACATTCATAGGCTTTGGCATAATCAATAAGGCAGAAGTAGATGTTTTTCTGGAACTCTCTTGCTTTTTCAATGATCCAGTGGAGGTTGGCAATTTGATCTCTGGTTTCTCTGCCTTTTCTAAATCAAGCTTGAACATCTGGAAGTTCATGGTTCACATATTGCTGAAGCCTGGCATGGAGAATTCTGAGCATTACTTTACTAGCATATGAGATGAGTGCAATTGTGTGGTAGTTTGAGCATTCTTTGGCATTGCCTTTCTTAGGGATTGAAATGAAAACTGACCTTTTCCAGTCCTGTGGCCACTGCTGAGTTTTCCAAATTTATTGGCATATTGAGTGCAGTACTTTCACAGCATCATCTTTTAGGATTTGAAATTGCTCAACTGGAATTCCATCACGTCCACTAGCTTTGTTCATAGTGATGCTTCCTAAGGCCCACTTGACTTCGCACTCCAGAATATCTGGCTCTTGGTGAGTGATCACACCATTGTGATTATCTGGGTCATGAAGATCTTTTTTGCACAGTTCTTCTGTGTATTCTTGGCACCTCTTCTTAATATCTTCTGCTTCTGTTAGGTCCATAGCATTTCTGTCATTTACTGTGCCCATCTTTGCATGAAGTGTTCCCTTGATAACTCTAATTTTCTTGAAGAGATCTCTCCACAATTAAAACTTTGTCTTGTTAACATTCAATGTGGCAGTCCCAGGAATCTTTAACTCAAAATTCTCTACATATTTATAGTTCTGTCAATTATGCATGCTTAGTCACTTCAGTCATATCCGACTCTTTGCAACCCTATGGACTGTAGCCTGCCAGGCTTCTCTGTCCATGGGATTCTCCAGGCAAGAATACTGAAAGGGATTTCAAGACTTAGGGATCGAACCCTCATCTCCTACATCTCCTGCACTGCAGGCAGATTCTTTACCTGGTGAGCCATGGGAAAAGCCTTTGATGTCTGCTAGACAGCAGGTATTCTTTGCTTTTTTCCTGAATTCCCTCAGGGCTCAGTAGCTCACCATCCTGGTGGCTGCAGTAGCTGATGACTGTGACGTCTTTTGGTTACTGATATGGCAGGAAGTACTCAATTTCTCAATCCCATCAGGCCAAGACCTGGTGGTTTTCTATGGGTGAACTTTGTCTCCCGGGGTTTAAAAGGTCTGAAAGGCATTTTTCACTATCATAAATTGGAAGGAAAGGAAAGAGGCATGTCAATCCAGAGTACAGAGGCCAGGGATCTCACTGAACATCCTACAGTGCAGGAAGACTTCCGTAACAAAAATTTATCTGGCCCAAAACGTCAAAGGTGCTGAAGTGGAGAAGCTCTGTCTGTGAAGCAGAGTTGCCTTTTTTCTCTCAACCTGTATGTGATCAAGCAGCAAGCCATGTTAGTATCACCTGCAAAATAAGCCCAGAATCTGACGGCTTCCACCGCTTTCATCCTGGTGCAAATGACCATGGTCTCCAACCTACTGGAATAACTAAAATAGCCTCCTGACTGGTATACATAGTTAGGAAATAATCACCTAGCTGTGTCGTCCACACTGTATAACAGTCAGGTAATCACTTAAAATTCTAGATCAGTTCACGTCCGTCTTCTGGTGACCCTTCCACAGAGCAACAGACCAACCCCTCGCGAAGCCCGACACACTCCTCACATCCCACCCCACCCCCTGCCCCTCTGCCCACTTTCCCATTTGCCCCTGTGATTCAACCACACTGGCCCGGGTGCTGTCCCTCAAGCCCCAGCCACTCTCCAGCCTCAAGGTCTCTGCACTTGTTAAGCCGTCTGCACCACCACTAGACAGCTGCAGGAGAAACCAACCGCTCTTTCTTTTGTCTGGCTGCTGCTTAAATGACACCTAATCGCGAGCCTTCCTCTGACCACCCTATGTTAAAACACACCTGCATCCTCCCTGCCCTCTGTTCTCTTTCACATTCCTTTGTCCAGAGCACCTGTTACCATCTGACACTGTCTGCTCCTGCCAACTGCAAGACAGGTAGGTCTTTTTGCCCAGAACCTGACTGCTTCCAACGCTTTCGTCCTGGTGCAAATTACCATGGTCTCCAACCCAATGAAATAACTAAAATGGTCTCCTGACTGGTATTTATAGTTAGGAGATAACCACCCTGCTGTGTCTTAGCTCCTGGAGAAGAAAATCAGCATTTGGTGAATAAATGACTGCTATCTTTCCCAACTACTTCAGTGTAAAACATTACAGAAGCTTTGCTTTGTAAATAAAAACAGAAACCACGCTCTGCACACTGGTCTACCACCTGCTTTGTTTATAAAGGTATCCACATTCTACTATTGACAGCTTCAATTTTTGTGTGTAAGATACAAGCAGAATCTGGCTTAACCTATCACTTATGTGTTTACTATATGAAGGCTTATTCTTTCATAAGAAACTGAAATCAGATAGCTTTGGGCATAGTTCTTTTTTTTTTTTTTTCAATAAGAGCTCCATAAATGAGGTGGTGAACTTGGAGGGTAATTACTGGCTATGTCTAGCAAAGTATTCAGTCCGAGAAGGCAATCACAGTCCAGAACATTTATTGCACACATATCACCTATTCCATGGATTCCAAAATTTCAGTCACTCATATACTACTTCCACAGTTTTGGCCATATCCATGTCCTACATTTTTACTTATAAATTGATCCACTTCTTTTACTATGCTTACTGCAAAGCAATAATTCCCATTAAACCCAGAGTTGTTCTTTATTTAGTACACATTAAAATAAGCATGGAATTACTAAAATGTAAATTTTTCATTCATATAATGCTTAATTATATTGCTGGTGGTTTCCATTTTACACTCTGGGAAACACAGAATATTCTTCATTTATAAAAAAGAAAACATAATTCTAAGAAGCTTACTGCTTTACTTGATGTCAACAACTGGAATCAAGGTTTTCCCAACTCTGCGTTCTGGTTTCATGCTGAGTAGGAAAAACAGATTTTATTTGCATCACTTTAACAGAATTCTGTTAGGTGTGACAAGCAGAAATTATACTGTGAATGAAATATAATGTGAACAGAATTAAAAGTTTCAGATCAGTGGGGATATTTTACTATGAGAGGCCTGAATAGAAATACAATAATAACTATGTAAAGCGCTGTTCCACCACCAACTTAGTTAGATACGGTTACACAAATGAAGGGCGCCTCAGCGTGTCAAACAACAGTGTTTCTGTTGCTGAAAATATCTTAGATCCAAAGGTTTGGCAGAAGTTTAGAAATATGATTAAAGTAAGGTTTCCTACTTGACCACATTTTCCAAATGAAAGAAGGAAATACACTGTCTTTAGGAATAGCCTGTGGTTTACCACTACACTAGTAAAAAGTTGATCAAAATGCTTAAGTTAGACTGTTACAGTAAAACTCTCTTGTCTGGTATAGCTGAGGGGAAAAGGAATACTGGTTGAAATCATTCTTTTTAACTGACTCACTGTACTGCTTTCTGTTTAGTTATCCTTTAATTCCTTAAAATAAAGCACTGGAATTTCACACACAAAAGTCCTGTACATCCTTTGTTGAGTTATTCTTAAATATCTTATTCTTTTGTTGCAATTTTGAGATGGTGTATAGAAATATAATTCATATATATGAATTATATTGGTATATAAATTATATATATATGAGTTATATTATATATATATTCATATACATATATATTCTATCCACCTGGCTAGGCTCATATTTCTAATAAATTCTCTGTAGATTATTGAAGATGTTCTATGTGGGAAAATCACATCAATAAATTATAGAATGAAGGAAACAAAATTAAGTCCTAGATCTTCTATGCCTCTGCTTTTATTTTACTCCATAGATTAGGTCCCCTCCAAAATAATAATGAATTTAAGTAGCATTAATAGTAGTATATAAGGACGCTCATGGATCTGCCTGCAACGCAGGAGACCTGGGTTCTGTCCCTGGGTCGGGAAGATCCCCTGGAGAAGTGAATGATTACCCATCCCAGTATTCTTGCCTGGAGAATTCCATGGACAGAGGAGCCTGGCAGGCTACAGTTCATGGGGTCGGGAAGAGTTGGACACGACTGAGCCACTAACACAATCCCTGCCTGACTCCTGTGAATGTTTCTAATGTTTGGATGGTGAGTATTATGTTTCTAAGTCCTATAAAATGTCAGACATATACACAGTTCAGGCACAATTCACTATTATAATATTCTGCTTAAATGACAACATTAACTGGAAATGTCCTAAGGCCATGACCATACTATAATAGACAAGAGTTAGGTAATTATCTAAATTACAGTAATTTCTTCATTTCTGAAAATAATACTCATATTTAGAGGAACACATAAAACATACTCAGTCCCCTGGGCTTTGGGTGATTGGTCAAGGGTCTTTAAGTGATCTTGACTGGGCCAATCAGAGTCTTTAAAAATTTTTTTTGTTAATAGTTTACCAATGGAATTTGTAATAGTTACCAATGGAGTTTGTAATTTTTTTTAACAAATAGTTTACCAATGGAAACACCACCCCTGGTGGCTCAGAGGTAAAGAATCTACCTGCAACACAGGAGACCTGAGTTTGATCCCTGGGTCGGGAAGATCCCCTGGAGAAGGGAATGGCAACCCACTCCAGTATTCTTGTCTGGAGAATTCCATGGACAGAGGAGTCTGGCGGGCTACAGTAGTCCATGGGATCACAAACAGTCAGACACAACTGAGCAACTACACACACACACACACACACCACACCAATGGAAACTAGACAGGCCTCCTCCAGAAATAATGTCTGTGAGGTATGGAAGCAATGTTTATGAATCTCCATGTGGAAGAAGCCAACTGAGAGAATGAAACTGACAAGCACATGAAGGAGACAAAAAAGCCCTCTCTTTTGAAAGAGCTGATGAAGCTAGCTGTTCCTGGATGCCGCATGCAACCCAGGCCTTCCCACAGATGACTGAGACGTCCCACTGTCTTCCCTGCCAGTGTGCTGTCTGCCTTGCAAATGAGTGTCCTGAATGACACATAAATGACAGAATCCGCCCTGCAGGGACACAAAGCATGTTGGTAAGAATCCACTAAGAGTCAGACTTTGTCTTGAGACAGTGAGTCCTGATTCTAGGGCAAATGGCAAGTTTATGAACTTGCTGCTATTTTAAGTTAGTATTACAACTTAAAGTAAGATGTAATGAGCTATTACCCTATATACTTACAAAATGTCACCATTGAGAGAAACTGGTTAAAAAATACACAGGATTTCTCTGTGTTATTCCTCACAATTGCACATGAATTTATAATCATCTCAAAAATTTGTTTAAAGTGTAATTAAAAAAGCTTTCATTCTCTTTTATCTTGATGGTAATTAAATGTGCAATTTCTTCTGTGAAGCTGAAACAACATGACTCTGTGGTTTAATCATGAAAACAAAAACCTTTTGCTCACTGAAGAGTATCCCAACCTCTTATTTCCAAATATCTGTTTCATCTGTCCACTGATATCTCCAAACCATCAACAGCTTTGTCATAACTTGCAAAACTTCCCCTCATGCTTATCTTTGACCTCTGTTTTTCTAGTCTAACTTATGTCTACTTAGGTTTATTTTCTTTGCCTTTTAAAATTAAATGCCCAATCCAGATCTTAAAACTTAGGAGTATGCTGCCAAAATGACTCTACATTAACTATTTATGGTATCAAAGTATCTTTGTGCTTCTTAACTACCAAAAAAGAAATCAAAACATACAGATGTATATAAACATTGTAAAGACTAACACATACCCAACTCTATCAGTAAAATATGATGACCAACCCCACAGAATAAATGTATTTTTAAAAACATGACATACACAATTCTCAGAATTCAAAGTAAAGCCTATCCACCTGGGGTCAATGGCAAAGGCAGGAAGACAGGAAGACCAGAGACGGGAGGGAAGACATGGGGAGCACAGGTGTTGTGCCCAGAAGCAGATTCTTGCAGCCACAAACACCACCTAACACCCAAAGGTTTATGCCAAAGTATGAACTAAAACTAAAAGGGATATATTCAATACAGCTTATGTCTTGAGAGGAAGGAAAAAAAAAAAGTAAACGTCTGTTATTCATGTATCCTATTTTAAATTGATGGCTTTTAAAATAGCACTATCTGGTGGAAAAGTTCCCTTAAATCCTTCCAGACGGTCAAGGTTAATCTTAAAAAAATAAAAGAGGTCTTGGGAAATAGGAAAATATAAAGATTGGAAGCTTACTGTCACGTATCCATTTACAAATCTTTAAATCTAGCCATTTGATAGACACCCATGACATACCAGCTATGAGAATGGTGTCAAGCAAATGGAAAAAAAAAAAAAAAAGTATGCCCAAATGTTAATGAAAGTGGTATACGTAAATGCAAATATGGTTCAAAATCAGGGCTACCTCAGTTCCCTCTGCTGATTGCTAGCCAGGAAAGCAGAACTTACAACAGCATACAAACCTTCATTTAACTGCAGAAGGAATAAGCTGCTCTTCTTCTGTGAGAGCAAGTATGGAGCATGACAGTCAAGTCTCAGCTTCCTGTCCTTCATCCCTCTTCCTACACCGTATGCAGAAGCATGTGCAGAAGCATGAACAAGCAGGGAATGGCTCGAAGGCAGCCTGCCAGGACAGCTTCCCTGTCTGACACCTATACTACAATGATTTGAAGATCTTTTCAGAATTTTTACAGACATTTCTAATCATTAAGTGTGCTAAGTCTTTTCCAGTTATAGAAGCAAAAGACATAATTCACAAATATGAACACTTTGAGGCATTTTCTGAAACCCTAGCAATTATTCTATTCAAGGCCTTCACACGAAATTAACAAGATTTACTCAAAGAAAGTTTATTGCCCTTTTGCTAAGTTGCTTCAGTCGTGTCCGACTCTGTGCGACCCCATAGATGGCAGCCCATCAGGCTCCCCTGTCCCTGGGATTCTCCAGGCAAGAACACTGGAGTGAGTTGCCATTTCCTTCTCCAATGCATGAAAGTGAAAAGTGAAAGTGAAGTCGCTCAGTCGTGTCCGACTCTTAGTGACCCCATGGACTGCAGCCAACTAGACTCCTCCGTCCATGGGATTTTCCAGGCAAGAGTACTGGAGTGGGTTGCCATTGCCCTTTTAACCATAATGAAATAAGCTAAACAATCTGAGAAAGGGTAAATGAGAAATTGCAAGAACTTTTAAAGACACCTTTTCTTTTTCTGTAAAGGAGTAAATTTTTGGACAACCAAGGTAGTTTTCAGAACACCTGATATATAAAAGAAAAAGAATACAAAGCAGATCAGGCCTCTGTCCTCAAAGTGTTTAAAATTTAAGTAAAAGAGAACACACAGGATGCAACAGAACAGTGGGCTGAAGTCCAAAGAGCTGAAATTGAGTCCTATGTCTTAGACTCTGTCACTTACTAGTGGCATGTATCACTTTCAGTGCCTCACTCAGAGTCTGAGCTCAGTTTCAGGTTCTCAGAGGATAAATAAAAATATATATGAAAGCACTTTGCACACTCTAAAAATTATAAATCAATACTGGGACTAACAGCGATAATAAAAGCCACTGTCATTGCAGTCATGATGAGTTATGTATGACCTACCAATCCTATCTTTTAATATTTCACCAAATAACTGAAAATCAGGGAAATCATGGGAAGTCTCTACAATTCAATAAAGTGAAAAATTAGAACTCTGTACATGGAGAACATTGAGTTTGGGTTTTTTTTGTTTTTTTTTTTTAATTTCAGGTGACATCATTATATAAAAATGTTGGCATGTAGGCAAGCATATCTAGCTTGTTTCTAATAAATGTTAACCTAGCACATACCAGAAACATAATCCATACTCGTATATGTGGAATTTTGGCATTTATTTATCTGAGATAATGAAAGGAATTGGATTACTTCACAGATAATCGGACTTAAGCATATAAGAGCATCAATGCCAGAAACTCAGAGACTAATCAATATCATCTACGGACAGCATATGTGCAGTGCAAAACTTTATAGCAAATTGTCCATTTAACAAAGGAAAATCTTGCATTGAGAGAAATAAGGATGTGCCATTTCCTCAACATTTAAAATATTCTTCAATTTCATGAATTCTTGGTTCAAAGGAGTAGAGAAAAACTTGGGCTCTCACATGTCAAAATGTAATGAGAAAACTGTTAATGGATTACTGAATTAATTGCCTGTTTAAATAAGAAGAAACTGAAAAATACAATTTCAAAACTTGTAATACCTGTGTTCTTCCCTAAGATTCGTAAGATACTAAACTAATACACCTACAGCACTTAATACAGCATTTCACATACTGTATTATAACATATGTTTTGCTATTGTTATGCAGTTTTTACTTTAAAAAGTTTTAGTCTGTACCTGTATGGATTATGTGAAGGCTGTGAAGCCCAAAAGCCTGGCGTTGAATACTTGTGTACCACTCATCATATGTGACTTTGACTTTTCTCCTCTTTAAAATGGATCTGTTAATAACATACACCTGAGAGGGTTGCTTGCAGATTAAATTTGTGCCTGTCCTCAGTCATGTCTGTCTCTTTGCAACCCCATGGACGGTAGCCCACCAGACTCCTCTGTCCATGGGATTTCTCAGGTAAGAATACTGGAATAGATTATCGTTTTCTTCTTTCAGGGCAACTTCCCCACTGAGATTGGACCTGTGTTTCCTGCATTAGCAGGAAGATTCTTCACCACTGAGCCACCAGGGAAGTCCTCTAAAGACCCATATAAGAGACCAAAATCTTACATCAAGAATCAACTTATATATGACACAATTTTCCCTTTTTTAATGCCAATCTAAAACTATTTTGATTTCATCCCTTATTAACTCTTGTATAGGACTGATTATGGGGTTCCCCTAATGGCTCAGTGGTAAAGAATCCATCTACCAATGCAGGAGACGAGGGTCCGGTCCCCGAGTCGGGCCGATCCCTTGGAGAAGGAAATTGCAACCGACTCCAATAATCTTGCCTGGGAAATCCCAGGGGCTGAATAGCCTGGTGGGCTACAGTCCATGGGATCACAAGAGTTGAACATGACTTAGAGACCAAATAACAACAACAGGACTGATTATGCTTTTTTTTTAAAAAGTATAACAACAACAACAACAACATATAACAAGGGAAAAGTTTCAATACTCTTACAAAGGAAGTGATTATTAAAGTTATACATTTCCCCTTCTAGTATCTCATCTGTTTGCTGTTGTTGTTTCCAAAGATTGCCTTGACACCTAGCCCATTTCAGTAAAGTACTTTCATTGCCCTAGAATAAAAAAAGATTAACACAGGCACTGAAGAGAAAGAATATAAATCCCAAGAAACCCATCCACCACAGCTTGGCACTGGCCATGGGTGCTTGCCATCCACCCCTACAAGGATTAAATCATGCACTGCAGCAGCTGCTGACCTCCAACAGCCCCAAAGGGGTTCCAGGTGGAGAGCAGGATGAGGCCCTCTGTGCTCCCAGAAACGGGCAGGATGGGTCTTCAGACAGTTAGATATTCTCAGGAGCTGGTTTTCTAAGCCCAGTTCTTATATCTCCTCATCTCTAGAAAAACACTAAAATCCTTCACGGTGACAACTTTCTTGTGACAAGCAGCAGCTTCACGAGGCCAGCAGAAACTTCCTAAAAAATACATGTGCTTGATTCCATGTACTGCCCCTTTACCAAAATCACATATATACCAACCTTCCCCCTCTCCTCTCTGGAGCAGTCTCTCAGACCTATCTGAGGTGCTGTCTCCCAGGCTGCAGTCCTCCTATGAAAGTGAAAAGTGAAAGTGAAGTTGCTCAGTCGTGTCCGACTCTTTGCGACCCCATAGACTGTAGCCTTCCAGGCTCCTCTGTCCATGTGATTTTCCAGGCAATAGTACTGGAGTGGGTTGCCATTTCCTTCTCCAGGGGATTTTCCCAACCTAGGGCTCGAAACCGGGTCTTCCGCATTGTAGACAGACGCTTTACCGTCTGAGCCACCAGGGAAGTCCCCAATAAAACTTAATTCGCAACTCTCACATTGTGTATTTTTTTTAAGTCAACAAACCTAAAGCAAAATTTATAACTTACACAGGTCCAATGTAAATGTTAAATGCTGTGGGTAATAACAGTCAAAATAAGAGGTTTCTTACATTAATCAAAATGAAAACTATAAGAAACAAATTCACCTGAATAAATTGTTCATGGTAAACACAAGCTACAATATTCCAAAGCTGCGGCTTCCTTAACTGGAGACAAAGTTGGCTTTGTTTCCTTAATTGGAGACAAAACCTACATTGCTACACACACACATCCACACCCAAAACAACCAAACAATACACGTACACACCAAAAATTTTCTTTGTCAAGGTGAGGGACTGAGAATCCCCAGAAAGTGAGGGCCCCAGAGGCAGGGGTGGAGGAGCAGCATAGAGTGAACCAGATGATGTGGAGCCTCTATCCTGAAAAAAGGCAGAAGCCACCGGTCCACAGCCTGGGAGTTCCTATTTATTATCACTTGACATCTCCACTAAGACCAGGAGAATAAATGGGACTTTGAAGAAGCTGTCCAAACAGCTTTCTCCTGATTCTGCTACAGATCCGCACCTCCTGTGCTGATTCTACCCCATCTGAACAAAGTCTGGATTCTACACTTCAGGGCTTGACCCTCCCACCTCGTCTCTTCTGTCTGCACGCTCACAGACTGGGTGAGCTCATACATTCCCACAGCTTTAAACACTCTCAACATGTTGACAATGTCTAAATTTATATCTCCAGTTCCACCTGCTCCCCTGAACTCCAGACTCATATATCCATATGCTCCCTTGACAAGGCTACTTGGATATCCAGTAGGCATCTAAATAGATCCAACATTTAACCATTTCTTCCTCATCTCCTTCATCCCAATAAATGGCAACATATTCTACCAGCTACATTAGTTTTATTTCTAGCATTTACCTCCCTCAGATTTAATTTGTTGACATGTCTGTTTCTTCCCAGCAGAATGCAAACTGCATGAATGCAGCTATTTCTACTGTAATACATAAGAACCAAAGGAGACTGATTTAAACTGTATGGAAAGTGTGGGCCCCCACAAGGTACAGGAGGTGAAGTCTGGAGGAGAAAATGGAAACTCTCATGAAAGGATACGAATAAGGATGCTCAAGGCAGAAGAAATGATGGATGCAAAGTTCTAAATTCAAATGAGGCTTGTAGAGAGACACACACACTAGAAGCAGAAAGAAAACCCAGCAGGATGGAGAATAGGAAAACAGAGGAAAAGTACTGAGAAGGCAGGAATGGCAGGAGCAGGGGCGAAGGATAGTTTCAGAGATTCTGGGAGAAGGGATGTCGAGACCAAAGGCTGACAGGAGAAAGGGTCAAATTCAGCGCTTCAATAGAAATGACAAAGAGGAGGCTACCAAGATCTCTTCCGGAGGGCTTCAACTGAGCATTTCATTCTTCTCCAGAGGGGTCTCTTGATATGTTAATATTAATTTTGAACAGCCTGGGCAAAATGGTATCATTTTCATGGCCCAGTCAGCTGTGATCTGAAGTAAAATAGAGCAGTTCCTATGGAAGTATGGAAATGGAAGCGATCTTACCAGGAAATTTATATGGCTGAGGATTCCTTCTCTGCACTCGGGATCTTCTCAAAATATTTCCACCAAGACATCCGATCTATGACATCTCTAATCAAAAGCATGCAAGTGATGCACTCTGTAGGGGAAAATCCTAACATTTCCAATAAAGATGCACCAAAAAAAAAAAAAAAAGCCTATGTCACTAATCAATACCATATCCTGACTGCAAGTACAAGAATTTTACTAAAGTCATTACAAAAGGCTATTAAATTCTTTCTTACACTTGTGCTGTTAAAAGGCTGTCCTCTCATAGCCACTTGATGGCAAGTGTCAAAAGACATCTTGGGGAATGTCAAATCATGGAAGATGGACTTTTGAGTGAGAACTAAGAGAGAGAATAAACTATGCCCACACAAGTTCTAAAACGGGTATTTTCAAACTTTTCTTCATTATTTTGCCTTTTTTTAATCTCAGACCTTCTCTGAAACAACAAGTAAGGCAATCAAAACCCTCAACAGGACTTCACTCATGAATACAGAATTCCCTTATTGCCCCAACATGAGAGACACTGCTGAGGGCAGAAATATAGATCCCTGAAACACTATGAGCTAGTAGGCCAATCCCCATCTCCACTGCTTATGAAATACGGTACCATATTCCTCAGCCACTGTTTCTTGGTTTTCTCCCTTTATTCTGTCATCATATTAAATCTCAACATCCTGCTCATAAAACATCCAAATGCCAAAGCTCAGCCTTCTTAATTTCTAAGGACTTTCTCTTTACGCAGCTACACCTTAAGTTTATCACTATGCAAACCAGCACCATGGCCAAGTTCACTGTTTCAACTCCCCCTCTTGACCACAGCTTCCTTGTCTCTCCTGTGATCCTAGTGTAGCCTTCAATACAATTAAGCCATCATGCTTGCCCTCTCTCCTTCCTAAGGCCGTCAGTACCCTCCTGCCTCAATCATCACTGTACTCATATCATTATATATATATACAAACCCACGGCCTTGTAATCCAACACCACGTCTTCTATGCCAACCACCCCCTGAACCCCTGACTTCCCAACTATTCTTACCACTCACAACCCAGGGCTCTGGATACTGTTAGAAACATCTGTGAAAACATGGTCATTAATCTTTCCTGGACATATTCACGATGTCTAGCTTCAGCATCTCTTTATCCCTAGGCAGGAGTCCCTTTCCTCTTGTAGAAACTGCTCCTGGCTGTTCTAAACTATTTCTACTAACTCCTCTCTCAGCAGATGACCATTTCTTCCTAACAGTATTATCTATCTGTCCAACCAACCAGTTTACTGTCCAAAGATCTGTGTTTTAGTCAATCCTCCTCCTTTTTGTCCCAGCACAGGAGAGCTTTTCCCCTGATGTTTGCAGGCCTCCCCTCAGTGCAATAAGAACATTCTCTAGGCTCATTTTCCTCTTGCAAGCTACAACACACTTTCACATATTCTTTATACATTTTCTAAAATTATAGCCCATGCTAGTTGACTTGAGGCAGGAGACAGATGGGCCTCCAAGCTAAGAAGCTGGAGTCTGTCCCCTGTGGACAGATACTCCAAATAAGCAGGAGCTCGAGAGGAGCTGAGCCCTGCCCAGATAAGAGATAAAAAACCCACATATTCTTCATTCTCGAAGTCAAGAAGACTTTCCTGAGCACGTACGCACAGAAAAGCCTCCTTGGAGGTCAAAGAGAGGGTGTCACCTCATAGTAAGTGATGTCGACCTAGCCTTACACTGCTTCGCAAGACTCCATCCTGGCTGAGAGACACGTGCACACATGGGAAGATCTG
Organism: Bos mutus; assembly: GCF_027580195.1. Lineage (NCBI taxonomy): Eukaryota > Metazoa > Chordata > Mammalia > Artiodactyla > Bovidae > Bos > Bos mutus. The sequence continues at coordinate 71,728,328 of NC_091631.1, read as the reverse complement.
AGGTATACTAAATGTGGACTCAGGACCAGGCAGAATAAGATGATTGATCAAAAGAGACCCAGAAGAAACGCCGCATCAAAGTGACCCCAACTACCACGAGGGCGTGGCTCTCTCTCTGAGTCCACCAGTGTGTATAACCATACACACTCTTTTTCTAATAAACACTTTGTTCACTACTTTCCATCTCTGTGTGGAAATTCCTCTCTACACAGCTGGCAGGCCAGGGCCTTGTCACTGGTGCCTAGTGGTCTAGTGGCTAGGATTGAGCTCTCATTTCTGTGACCCAACCTCAATCTCCAGTGGTAACCAAAACCCTGCTTCAAGCTGCTACAGGCTGAGGCCACCCAAGATCAAACTCATAACTCTCCTCAACTATTTGCACAAGATTTAACTTGCTCAATGCAGAACCCCAACTAACACAGAGTTAGGGGCACAGTGGAATATCCACGTGTAACTGATGGTTGGCCCTCAGCATTCATGGATTCAGCCAACAGTGAGTCATATAGAACTGCAGTATTTAATATTGAAAAAAATCTGTACATACCTGGACCCATGCAGTTCCATCCCATGCTGTTCAAGGGTCAACTATATTTTCCTGGCTCCCATGTAATTTCCAACTTTTTTTTTTTTTCCACATCTCCTTAACCATTCTTTCCCACTTCCATCATCAGCTTGTGATCTGAGCCATAAGTACACATACTACCCACATCTCTCCATGGTACTTGAACTTCTACTGTGAAGCTCAGAAAATCAGAGTGAAGATTATACTTAGAGCATTTGAAAGTGTCAAGTCACCTCCACAGACTGAGCCAGAGTGAGTCAGTCTCCCACAGTGACTGATCTCTACCTAGATTATACCACATGGCTGCCTCTCTGATGGGACTAGACCTAAGGTGGGCTGATGTTTCCTGATAAAATATGGTCACCCTTCCGCCACAACATTTCTTCCTCGATCGTATCTCCCCAACGTAGCCACCAAATTAATCTCTTGTAAATCCCACATTGATCCTCTCCTTCTATCAAAAAACTCTAGCAATTTTCCCACAGACTATAACACATAACTCAAACACTCAAAGGCAGGGCTGGCTCAGTCTCTGTGGGGTCTCTGGGTGCTGGTGTGCAAAGGTTTTGTTTGAGCCCTCCAAGCTTCTCTGGCAGGTATGGCATTTGAATCTAAATGTGATTTCGCCCCTCCTACCATCTTGATGGATGAAGCAAAAGCTAGAATCCAACAAGACTGTTGAAGCTTGGCTGGATGAAGCATAAGCTAGAATCAAGATTGCTGGGAGAAATATCAATAACCTCAAATATGCAGATGACACCACCCTTATGGCAGAAAGTGAAGAAGAATGAAAGAGCCTCTTGATGAAACTAAAAGAGGAGAGTGAAAAAGCTGGCTTAAAACAACATTCAGAAAACTAAGGGAGGCTGTCCTAAGATGGTGGAGGAATAGGACAGGGAGACCACTTTCTCCCCCACAAATTCATCAAAAGAACATTTAAATGCTGAGTAAATTCCACAAAACAACTTCTGAATGCTGGCAGAGGACATCAGGCACCCAGAAAAGCAGCCCATTGTCTTCGAAATGAGGTAAGAAAAAATATAAAAGACAAAAAATAGAGACAAAAGAGGTAGGGATGGAGCTCCGTCCCAGGAAGGGAGTCTTAAAAAGAGAGACGTTTCGAAACACCAGGAAACACTCTCATTGCCGAGTCTGTGGCATGCCTTGGAAGCACAGAGGGCAACATAATAGGGAGGAAAAATAAATAAATAATTAAAACCCACAGACTACAAGCCCAACAGTAACTTCCCCAGCAGAGAAGCAGCGCAGACGCCTGCACCCACCACTAGCAAGTGGGGGCTGGGCAGGGAGGCCTGGGCTGCATTGCTTAGAGTAAGGGCCTGCATGACCTGAAGGCAATCTGAGGGAACTAACTTGGGCTAGCAAACCAGACTGTGGGATAGCTACCATGCGCAAATCCAGCCCTAACCTAAGACACCACCAGGCCACGCACAGAACAAAGGACTGAACAGAGATAGCTGGCTGCAGACCATCCCCCTCCGGTGACAGGCAGCCAGAGCTGGAAGAGGGCAATCGCAGCCCCAGGGAGACATTATCTACCAAACTGCAAGCAGGCTTCTTTGCTAACTAAGACTTCCTGGGGTTCTGGACAGTCAACATCCACTTGAGAAGGTGTGCCGGTTGTACACCCAGAAAACCGAGGGGCAGGGACGGCGGAGGTGATAAGTCGCAGCGACTGCGCTCACCAAACAGGTCATCACCTGAGCTGCTCGGACCTGGGAAGGGCACAAAACAAAGGCCCAGCCGAGTCTGCGCCTCTGAGGGCTACCCGAGTGCCTGAACCTGAGCGGCTTAGACCTGGTAGGTGCATGCAGCCCAAGGCCGGCCTTGGACGGTTCCCGGAGGAGCAACCTAGGGCCTGAGCAATGTGGACAGGGATGGCACATGCGCCGTGAGCGGGAGCAGGCCCAGTGTGGCTGAGGCACTGCAACCACACACCAATGTTATTTGTTTGCAGCGTCCCTCCCTGCCCACAGCACAACTGAACAAGTGAGCCTAAAAGAAAGTGTCCACCACCACCCCTTTGTGTCAGGGCGGAAATCAGACACTGAAGAGACCAGCAAACAGAAGAAGCTAAAACGGAGGGAACCGCCTTGGAAGTGACAGGTGCAATAGATTAAAACCCTGTCGTTAGTACCAACTACATGGGAAGGAACCTATAGATCTTGAGAAATATAAGCCGGACCAAGGAACTATTCGAAAATGAACTGACCCCACAATACCCACAACAACACCAGAGAAAGTCCTGATATATTTTTACTATTTTTATGATCATTCTTTTCTTTTTCTTTTTTTTAACTTTTTAAATTTTTAAGTCATCTATTACTCCTTTAATTTTCACTTTTATAACCTACTATTACTTTGCAAAAAAAAAAAAAGACCTAGTATTTAAAAGCAAACTTCATATATATATATATATTATAATTTTTGTGACTTTGTTTTTTTTTCTCTTTTTTTTCCTTCTTTTCTTTAATATTGTATTTTTGAAATTCTAAACTCTAGATTTTTAATCTGTGCTTTTTGGTATTTGTTATCAGTTTTGTACCTTTAAGAATCCAATCTTCAGTATCCATTTTAACTTGGGAGCAAGATTACTGGCTTGGTTGTTCTCTCCCACTTTGGACCCTCCTTTTTCTCCACCAGGTCACCTTTGTCTTCTCCTTACCCCCTCTTCTCTACCCAACTCTGTGAATCTCTGTGTGTCCCAGACGGTGGAGAACACTTAGGGAACTGATAACTGGCTGCATCTGTCTCTCTCCTTTTGATTCCCCCCTTTTATCCTCCTGGCCACCTCTGTCTCCTTCCTCCCTCTTCGCTTCTCTGTATAACTCCATGAACATCTCTGAGCGGTCCAGCTGTGGAGTACACATAAGGAAGTGATTACTGGCTAGCTTGCTCTCTCCTCTATTGATTCCACCTCATCTCATTCGGGTCACCTCTAATTCCCTCCTCCTTCTTCTCTTCTCCATGTAACTCTGTGAACCTCTCTGGGTGTCCTTCACTGTGGAGAAACTTTTCATCTTTAACCTAGATGTTTTATCAACAGTGCTGTATAGAAGGAGAAGTCTTGAGACTACTATAAAAATAAGACTGAAAACCAGAAGCACAATAATAGTGGGAGACTTTAATACCCCACTCACACCTATGGATAGATCAACCAAACAGAAAATTAACAAGGAAATACAAACTTTAAATAATACAATAGATCAGTTAGATCTAATTGATATCTATAGGACATATCACCCCAAAACAATGAATTTCACCTTTTTCTCAAGCGCACACAGAACCTTCTCCAGGATAGATCACATCCTGGGCCATAAATCTAGCCTTGGTAAATTCAAAAAAACTGAAATCATTCCAAGCATCTTTTCTGATCACAATGCAATAAGATTAGATCTCAATTACAGGAGAAAAACAATTAAAAATTTCAACATATGGAGGCTGAATAACATGCTGCTGAAAAACAAACAAATCACAGAAGAAATCAAAAAAGAAATCAAAATATGCATAGAAAGGAATGAAAATGAAAACACAAGAACCCAAAACCTGTGGGACACTGTAAAAGCAGTGCTAAGGGGAAAGTTCATAGCAATACAGGCATACCTCAAGAAACAAGAAAAAAGTCAAATAAATAACCTAACTCTACACCTAAAGCAACTAGAAAATGAAGAAATGAAGAACCCCAGGGTTAGTAGAAGGAAAGAAATCTTAAAAATTAGGCAGAAGTTGTATCTTCAGTGGCTCTCTTTTGCCCAAGTTCAACCTTCTGTACAGGCTTCCAGGATAATGTTACTGTGCTCTTATAAGAAGGAGGAATATGGAAGAGATCCTTAATTAAAACATTAATATTATTTGTTATTTTCAATGCAACGACTTTAATCTTGTTCCAAAAACAAAAATACTTAATCAACTTTCTTAAAATGTAGAAATGACTTGACATTTTTAGGAAGAAGTAAGTTACTTTGCACTGCTTACTTAACTCTTCTCCATATGTTGTGATATAAACTTTTGAATATGGGATCTTACTATTTGCATAGAAATGTGTATGTATAATATACATACATACATGAGCATATATCTGTGTGTGTGTGTATATATATATATATGCATGCTGTGAAACTTGACTATACAACATAAGTCATTTTTTTTTAATTCCAGTAACGGGTAGTCTTTGACACAATGATTATCCTCTTGAGGCTGAATTCATTATTCACTTGTTATTTAGGTTTTCCTCCCAGTAGTGAGGGCTTTTGAGTCAGTTGCACTTACATGATTATTGTTATTTAAAACTAAAAAAAAAAAGGCTGCATTTTCAAAGATAAAGTTGAGATCCCTGTTGAGAAATACAGCCCAAATACTGAGTCTGATGTACATACAGGTTTCTGCAGGATGAAATAGAGTACTTTAGAATTTGGGGATTTGATAAGCAGGGCAGCCCAGGAAGAGTGACTTGGGAATGTAATACACCAGTAAGTAAGGGGTGCTCTCGCAGTTTGCTTTTGCCACTTTCAAGATCTTAACTTCTCAGGTTATTAATCAAAATTATTGTATAAGGTAGTCAATAGAATCTAGGTTAAAACAACAGATGGGGGGTTTGTGGAGTGTTTAATTGTCATGGGCATTTTTAGTAGCATAGGCCCTTTGCTCTGCATTTGAATGTTTCATATATTTTTGTTCCACAGTTAATCTTCCCTCCCCAGGTTTGTTATTCAACTCTAATGCCTGAATGACATTTTTTAGTAGTTTGACCTATTTTTTGAGGAATAGTTTGTGATTCCAATGCAGGTGTCTTCATTACTGTTACCTCTATATTGGGGGAATAGACAAAAAAAAAAAAAAACAACAACAACCCTTTGTTAGAATTACTGCACATGTTTCTGGAGAAAATGTTTTTTGAAGACTAGAATGATACAAGTGAGCAAAAGAAGTTGGTCAGCTTGACTATGGAGTGGTGGCAATAATCTCTAAACATACCAAAAGACTATGAGCTGGACTTAAGCTCCTTGGAATCTGAACAGATATAGGAACGTGGAATTGCCATTTGACAACTGTGACCAGGTAGTCTGGACCTTAGAGTCAGATCAGCCTGTGGCCTAAAGCCATTTCAAATACAGAAGCTGTCTGGGGACAACATTTATATAAATTTGAACATTAAGTATAATTTTTCCTCTTTTTCTTTTTTAATATTTGTAAACTCAGAGCTAAAAAAAGTGACTTTACTTTCTAAAGTTTGATATTAAGTTGACTGTGTTCCTTCCCTTACCGCCTCATTGTTCCCCTTCCTTTCCTAAAGCAATAGTACACCTTAGGTTATTTTTGCTTTAAAAATTTGAACGAAAAACTTCATGCCATGGATTTTTTTTTTGCAAGACACCTGTTTATCACTTTGTTCAAATGTAAATGTTCCCCCTATGCTTTTGAAATAAATTTCCTTTGTAAAAAAAAAAAAAAAATTAGCAGAAATAAATGCAAAAAGAAACAAAAGAGACCATAGCAAAAATCAACAAAACCAAAAGCTAGTTCTTTGAAAGAATAAATAAAATTGACAAACCATTAGCCAGACCCATCAAGAAACAAAGGGAGAAAAATCAAATCAATAAAATTAGAAATGAAAATGGAGAGATCACAACAGACAACACACAAATACAAAGGACCATAAGAGACTACTATCAACAATTATATGCCAATAAAATGGACAACGTGGAAGAAATGGAAAATTCTTAGAAAAGTATAACTTTCCAAAACTGAATCAGGAAGAAATAGAAAATCTTAACAGACCCATCACAAGCACGAAAATTGAAACTGTAATCAGAAATCTTCCAGCAAACAAAAGCCCAGGTCCAGACAGCTTCACAGCTGAATTCTACCAAAAATTTAGAGAAGAGCTAACAACTATCCTACTCAAACTCTTCCAGAAAATTGCAGAGGAAGGTAAACTTCCAAACTCATTCTATGAGGCCACTATCACCCTAATACCAAAACCTGACAAAAATGCCACAAAAAAAAAGAAAACTACAGGCCAATATCACTGATGAACATAGATGCAAAAATCCTTAACAAAATTCTAGCAATCAGAATCCAACAACACATTAAAAAGATCATATACCATGACCAAGTGGGCTTTATCCCAGGGATGCAAGGATTCTTCAATATCTGCAAATCAATCAATGTAATACACCACATTAACAAATTGAAAAATAAAAGCCATATGATTATCTCAATAAATGCAGAGAAAGCCTTTGACAAAATTCAACATCCATTTATGATAAAAACTCTCCAGAAAGCAGGAAGAGAAGGAACATACCTCAACATAATAAAAGCTATATATGACAAACCCACAGCAAACATTATCCTCAATGGTGAAAAATTGAAAGCATTTCCCCTAAAGTCAGGAACAAGACAAGGGTGCCCACTTTCACCACTACTATTCAACATAGTTTTGGAAGTTCTGGCCACAGCAATCAGAGCAGAAAAAGAAACAAAAGGAATCCAAATTGGAAAAGAAGAAGAAAAACTCTCACTGTTTGCAGACGACATGATCCTCTACAAAGAAAACCCTAAAGACTCCACCAGAAAATTATTAGAACTAATCAATGAATATAGTAAAGTGGCAGGATATAAAATCAACACACAGAAATCCCTTGCATTCCTGTACACTAATAATGAGAAAATAGAAAGAGAAATTAAGGAAACAATTCCATTCATCATTGCAACAAAAAGAATAAAATACTTAGGAATATATCTACCTAAAGAAACTAAAGACCTATATATAGAAAACTATACAACACTGGTGAAAGAAATCAAAGAGGACACTAATAGATGGAGAAATATGCCATGTTCATGGATTGGAAGAATCGACATAGTGAAAATGAGTATACTACCCAAAGCAATCTATAGATTCAATGCAATCCCTATCAAGCTACCAATGGTATTTTTCACAGAGCTAGAACAAATAATTTCACAATTTGTATGGAAATACAAAAAACCTCGAATAGCCAAAGCAGTCTTGAGAAAGAAGAATGGAACTGGAGGAATCAACCTGCCTGACCTCAGGTTCTACTACAAAGCCACAGTCATCAAGACAGTATGGTACTGGCACAAAGACAGAAATATAGATCAATGGAACAAAACAGAAAGCCCAGAGATAAATCCACGCACCTATGGATACCTTATCTTTGACAAAGGAGGCAAGGATATACAGTGGATTAAAGACAATCTCTTTAACAAGTGGTGCTGGGAAAACTGGTCAAACACTTGCAAAAGAATGAAACTAGAACACTTTCCAACACCATACACCAAAATAAACTCAAAATGGATTAAAGATCTAAATGTAAGACCAGAAACTATAAAACTCCTAGAGGAGAACATAGGCAAAACACTCTCCGACATACATCACAGCAGGATCCTCTATGACCCACCTCCCAGAATATTGGAAATAAAAGCAAAAATAAACAAATGGGACCTAATTAAAATTAAAAGCTTCTGCACAACAAAGGAAACTCTAAGCAAGGTGAAAAGACAGCCTTCAGAATGGGAGAAAATAATAGCAAATGAAGCAACTGACAAACAACTAATCTCAAATATACAAGCAACTCCTACAGCTCAATTCCAGAAAAATAAACGACCCAATCAAAAAATGAGCCAAAGAACTAAATAGACATTTCTCCAAAGAAGACATACAGATGGCTAACAAACACATGAAAAGATGCTCAACATCACTCATTATCAGAGAAATGCAAATCAAAACCACAATGAGGTACCATTTCACGCCAGTCAAAATGGCTGCGATCCAAAAGTCTACAAGTAATAAATGCTGGAGAGGGTGTGGAGAAAAGGGAACCCTCTGACACTGTTGGTGGGAATGCAAACTAGTACAGCCACTATGGAGAACAGTGTGGAGATTCCTTAAAAAACTGGAAATAGAACTGCATTATGATCCAGCAATCCCACTGCTGGGCATACACACTCAGGAAACCAGAATTGAAAGAGACACGTGTACCCCAATGTTCATCGCAGCACTGTTTATAATAGCCAGGACATGGAAGCAACCTAGATGTCCATCAGCAGATGAATGGATAAGAAAGCTGTGGTACATACACACAGTGCAGTGTTACTCAGCCATTAAAAAGAATACATTTAAATCAGTTCTAATGAGGTGGATGAAACTGGAGCCTATTATACACAGAGAAGTAAGCCAGAAAGAAAAACACCAATACAGTATACTAATGCATATATATGGAATTTAGAAAGATGGTAACGAATAACCCTGTATGTGGGACAGCAAAAGAGACACAGATGTACAGAACAGTCTTTTGGACTGTGTGGGAGAGGGTGAGGGTGGAATAATTTGGGAGAATGGCATTGAAAAATGTATAATATCATATATGAAACGAATCGCCTGTCCAAGTTCGATGCATGATACTGGTTGCTTGGGACTGGTGCACTGGGATGACCCAGAGGGATGGTATGGGGAGGGAGGAGGCAGGGGGGTTCGGGATGGGAAACACGTGTATACCTGTGGTGGATTCATGTTGATTTATGGCAAAACCAATACAATATTGTAAAGTAATTAACCTCCAATTAAAATAAATTAGTTTATATTTAAAAAAAAAAGACAACTAAGATCATGGCATCTGGTCCCATCATCTCATGGCAAATTAATAGAGAAAAAGTGGAAACAGTGACAGATTTTCTTTTCTTGGGCTCCAAAATCACTGTGGATGGTGACTGCAGACATGAAATTAAAAGACACTTGTTCCTTGGAAGAAAAGCTATGACCAACCTAGACAGCATATTAGAAAGCAGAGACATTTCTTTGCTGACAAAGGTCTGTCTGGTCAAAGCTATGGTTTTTCCAATAGTCATGTATGGATGTGAGAGTTGGACCATAAAGAAACCTGAGCATCAGAGAATTGATGCTTTTGAACTGTGGTGTTAGAGAAGACTCTTGAGAGTCCCTTGGACTGCAAAGGGGATCCCACCAATCAATCCTAAAGGAAATCTGTCCTGAATATTCATTGGAAGGACTGATGGCTGAAGCTAAAGCTCCAATACTTTGGACACATGATGGCAAGAACTGACTCATTTGAAAGACACTGATGCTGGGCAAGATTGAAGGCGGGAGGAGAAGAGGACGACAGAGGATGAGATGGTTGGGTGGCATCACCAACTCAATGGACATGAGTTTGAGCAAGCTCTGGGAGTTGGTGATGGACAGGGAGGCCTGGCGTGCTGCAGTCCATGGGGTCACAACGAGTCGGACATGACTGAGTGACTGAACTGGTAACAAAAAACAAAAATAAAACTTCTTAGCCCAGCTCTTAAATCCTACATATGCCGCAAACTACCAACCAGTCTTCTACTACTACCTTCTAAGAACCTTCTGCCTTATTCTACAAATGTACACAGTACTTTCTCACCCTGTGGCCCCTGCTCAGGGTCACTTACATAACTACCATGCCCTAGTTGTGTGATCTCCCTCAACTCAGACAATGCTCTCTAGAAGTCAGGGCCACCTTAAGGACACTCTTCTCAAACTGCACTTCCTCATCCGTGGGCGAAATGACACCAAACTGTGCTGGTTTCCCAGCACATTTAATTCACAGCCTGACTATTTTATGTATGTGAATCTCAACAAGGTGGTGAGGCCAGCAATATCGAAGATGATGTTTTAAATAAGCCTGTAATCCTCATTGTAACTGACAACCAACATCTTTATCTCCATCAACACTTATTCATTATGTGTCAGATACTTCGACAAAGCTTTACAATGATCCTGTGGACTATATATTACTATTTTTCCCATACATAAATGGGCAGCCTGGTTCATAGACAGGGGCCTAATGGGTACAAAACTATCTCTGTGATTTGTATTCTTAATACATTTATATTAGTGATAAATGTATTCCTAATAACTATGCTCTGATCCTATTTATTAGTTTATTAGTTAATCTGTCAAAGTAGAAAGTTTTCCCGTTCTTCCCAGTCAAGCACAATCTTCCGAGCCTTCAAGACCCAATTCAAACGTCACCTTTTCAGAAAGTCTCCTTATAAAACCCTGGCAAAGTTAGTTGCTCCTTCTGAGAACTATCTTTAATCCTTGTAATGTGTCTTCACTACAACACTAAGCTTATTTAGCAGACTGCTCAGTTAGAATGCGTTTCTTAATGGCAGTTTGTTCAATACTTTTAATTTTCAGAACAATTAAATGGGAAGTAAAATGAATGAAATTTATATCTACTGGCCAAATGAAACAAAAAGAAATGGTATATCTTACAGCAATATTTGATCATCATACTCACAAATCTTTTCTGTAATATTCAGTATGTGTATCACATTATAAAATGAGTTATGGCTGAGTGTAATTCAGAAGGCCTATTCTTCTTTTCAATATGTCCAAACAAAGCTTTATTCTTAAGAAATGGGGAAGAGACTTACCAGTCTTCTCCTTTCCTCTTCTACTGCGATGAGTAGTCTTGCGAATTCTTTTAGTGACTGAGCTATTTAAAAGATAATTGCACAAGAATAAACATTACAATAAAGATACTCATAAATTTGTATATATTCTGCGGTTTTATGTTTTTATAAGCACAAGACAGTATACACAATGGATTTCAAAGACTAAAAGTTATAGATAAGAAATGGCTACAAACTGAAGCTTAGCACATATCAAGTATAATATTTTTTCTTCATAAGCACTAGGGAAATATAGTTTATAAATTTAATAAATAAAATTTACACATTAACAAACAAAAGTATTGTACTGGAATCACTTCTAAATAAAATTTTACAAATAATAAATTCATTAAATCTGAATACACCATCTATAAGAAGCAATAAATTCAGTTCTATTTGGATGTATTATACTTAGTGAAAGTGAGTAAAAGCCACTCGGTCGTGTCTGACTCTGCGAATCCATGGACTATACAGTCCATGGAATTCTCCAGGCCAGAATACTGGAGTGGGTAGCCTTTCCCTTCTCCAGGAGATCTTCCCAACCCAGGGATCAAACCCAGGTCTCCCACATTGCAGGCAGATTCTTTACCAGCTGAGCCATGAGGGAAGCCCAAGAATACTGGAGTGGGTAGCCTATCCCTTCTCTAGTGGATCTTCCTGATGCAGGAATTGAATCGGGATCTCCCGTATTGCAGGTGGATTATTTACCAACTGAGCTTTCAGGGAAGCTCATTATACTCAGTAGCAGCTAGTAATGCAAAATCTCCCACGGACTTCTTTCTAGAAGCTCAACACATATAAATACTTAGAAATGGATTCTGTATTCTGTCTCGCTGTATTACTCTCATATCCAAGGTACTTTAGACCCTCGCTAGTCGGAGTGGTCAGAGGATGACCAGCATCAGTATTCTGGGAGCTTGTTAGAGATACAGACGCTCAGACCTCATCCCAGAATCTGCATTTTAAAAGGATCCCCAGGTGATTCCTTTATACATTAAAGTTGAGAAACATTACTTTAGAAAACTATCTGAAACTGTATTGCTGTGGTTTGCAAAGTATTCAAAAACTATGGAAGGACAAACAAAGAAATTAAAAAGTGACAACAGCATATTCTTTAAAAACGCACAGGGCTGTGAAAGATGAATTCATCCACATTAATATGAATTATTAAGCACAGTCAGAATGTTTGGAGTACAAAACTAACAAAAGAAATAGTGAATGCAAATTTTGTTTTGATTTAAGCTAGACCCTTCCCATCTATGTCTTTATTCTTTAGGCTCCCACCTCTTTCTTCATCCACACTAATAGTGAAAATACCCTGAGACCAGAAGTTTAGTAATTCTGGCATAAAGTCTACAATAAAGGCAGGTGAGTAGTGATAATAAATCAAGAGTCTCATCAACAAAACTTATTGAATGCTTATAAGAATGCTTTCTATTCAAGAACTTAAAATTACAAACTTGGATTTTTTTTCTTTCTCTCTTCTCAGAATTACTAGGTTTTACATTAACTAAACTGGTTTGAAATGCTACCTCTGTGATAACTTCACACTGTATTTTATTCAGTTACCAGGACAGAGTAATCTAATAAACATATGAATGGCCTTAAAGTTAAGTGTAACTTTTTTCAGTGTTTAGAAAATGTGATTTTCATTTCTGCAAAAATACCTTTAAAATATTATAATACGATACAACCCAGTTTTGACAACAATAAGCTGAAGAGAAAAACATTTTATTAATACAAATAGACGATTTTAACTGATGTGTGCAATAACATATTATATTTTTGTAACTTCAGTAAAAAAACAAACAAACAAAAAGTATCCAAACACCATCTGGCAACTATCTACTGCCAACTGAAGATCTGTCGAAGAATCTGGAAAAACAAGCCCCATGAAACTTTGGATGCTGAAAGGTAATGTTATTATGCCTACAGAGAAAGAAGCCAAGAGACACTGGAGGCAGCAGGCACTCCTGAGGCGAGAAGACAAGAGGAGATATAAAGAGTGGTTCAAAGTCTGAAAAGAAGCACTTTTACCCCCAGATTTTTAACTCAATGCCTCCCAAACTTTTTAATAAGTATCAAAAAAATACAAAAACAAAGAACCTTACCCTCATATGCTTCTAGTTAACCCAAAAGCTATTGGGTTAACACACTCTATTGAAACATGGGAACAAAACAAGAGCAAAAGATATGAATTCTAGCAAAAAAAAAAAAAAAGCAAATGAATTCTCAGGACAATACAAAGCTATTCCAGAACAACAGTTGTGCCAAACTTCCAGAGGCTTTTGTCTACACTGGGGCAACAGGTTAGAAGCTCCAGGAAAGATCTCCAGAGAAAGAAAACAAAGAACTGATCAATATCCTGACACATCTAAATGCAAAGAGAAGAAATTTACATTCCTTTTTTTTTTTTTAAAGAAAACTCAAAGGCAATTATAGTTAATGATCAAAAATATTCAGGGGGGAAACATTGCAGAAAGCTCCAAAGCTTGAATTTGGTACATGCAATGGCACCCCACTCCAGTACTCCTGCCTGGGAAATCCCATGGGTGGAGGAGCCAGGTAGGCTGCAGTCCATGGGGTTGCTAAGAGTCAGACACGACTGAGCGACTTCACTTTGACTTTTCACTTTCATGCATTGGTGAAGGAAATGACAACCCACTCCAGTGTTCTTGCCTGGAGAATCCCAGGGACCGGGAGCCTGATGGGCTGCCGTCTATGGGATCGCACAGTTGGACATGACTGAAGCAACTTAGCAGCAGCAACAGCAAATGTTTACATAGCATTTACACTGTATTAGGCAGTATAAGGAACATAGAGATGATTTAATATAGTATGGGATGGTATGCACAGGTTATATGCAAATACTATAAGATTTTACATAAAGGACTTGAGCAGTCAGGGAGTCTGGAATTTGGGAGTACCGGAACCAATCCCCTCCAAATACCAAGGAACAACTGTATTGACTCTCGGGAAAGCAAAGTGATACAGCTAACACTATCAAAATAGTTCAAATAACAGAGTTGTGAGTAATATGTACTAAGTCACTGAAATATAAACACTGACAGAGTCATTAAGAACAGGATACCACAAAAACTGGTTAAAACCAACTAACTCCAAGATGGTGGAAGATTTAGCCTTCAGGGGACCCTGAGCCTCATTATACATGCATTGTAATGAATTAGCATGCTAAGTAACACACCCACAGGTGCCATGACAGTTCTGAAGCCAAAAAGCAAGCAGCGGCCCAGTTCCTGGAAATCTCCACGCCCTCCCCCAAATAGTTAGAATAATCCTGCCCCTTGTTAGCCTACGAAATTACCCAGCCTTATAAAACTAACCACTCCACATTTTGGGGCAATCTTGCCTTCTGAAACAGACCACATTCCGCCTGTGGAGTGTGTATCTCTCAAAGTAAACGTGCTTTCATTTAACTAAGGCTTGCTCTTGAAATTTTTCCTGATGGAAGCCAAGGACCCTCACTGGGCAGCCCATCTCAGGGACCTGTCCAAGACCTGAGGCATAACCATCTTCTAGCACCCCACTCTCCTGCAATAGTCCTTCTGTGGAATTAGTGGCAGGGACTGGTAGAAATGGAGATTGCTCATTTCTGTTAAGCTGAAAATAAATCTGTAACTTCTCAAACAAAATTGCAAATAAAAGTGCTTTACCTCCCTACTAGCCAACACCACAAGTGGGTACAGACCAGGTATTATTAATTTTCTCAAAGGGTTAAATAAATATCTAGCACACCAAAGCCTATCAGCAGGTATTTTTTTTTTTTTGGTTATGATGTTAAGTTTTATGGTATATGTATCTTATCACAAAACGTTTTTAAAATACATAGTAACAATGTCACCAAAAAAGGAGCACACTTAAGTTGTTTTTAGATATTTGTAAAGTTGTCCAACCATTGCCACAATTTTATTTTACTTTTTTAGACTTAAAAAATTTTTTTTTTTAGTTTTTTGGCTGTGCCCCATGGCCTGTGGGATCTTAGTTCCCCAACCAGGGATTGAACCCATGCCCCCTGCATCGGAAGTGTGCAGTCTTAACCACTGGATTGCCACGGAAGTATGCCACAAACAATTTTAGAACCTTTTCATCACCCTAAAAAGAATACCTGTACCCATTAGCAGTCATTCCTCATTGCCCTTCCTCCCAGCTCCTGGCAACTACTAATCAATTTTCTGTCTCTATTGATTTCCCTATTGTGAACATTTCATACAAATAGAATCATATAACATGTAACTTTTTGTGTCATGCTAACTTTAATTTAGCATAATGTTTTTTAAGGCCCATCCACACTATCGGATGTATCATTTACTTTTACAGCTGAGTGATTTTTCCGAAGGAGAGATATATTGTCCATGCATGCTCAGTCATATCCAATTTTTTTGGACCCTATGGACTGTAGCCCTCCAGGCTCCTCTGTCCATGGGATTCTCCAGGCAAGAATACTGCAGTGGGTTGTCATGCCCTTCTCCATGGGCGTCTTCCTGACCTAGGGGTCCAACCTGTGTCTCCTGCCTTTGCAGGTGGATTCTTTACCACTGAAACCACCTGAGTAGCCCCAGAAAGAGATGCTGCTGCTGCTAAGTCGCTTCAGTCGTGTCCGACTCTGTGCGACCCCATAGACAGCAGCCCACCAGGCTCCTCTGTCCCTGGGATTCTCCAGGCAAGAACACTGGAGTGGGTTGCCGTTTCCTTCTCCAATATCAGCAGGTATTTTTGAAACACATGAGACAATAATTTAATGTTAGACTGGCAGGGGTACACAGTGTGTGTGTATTAGTTGCTCAGTCGTGTCCAACTCTATGAACCCCATGGACTGTAGCCACCAGGCTCCTCTGTCCATAGGATTCCCCAGGCAAGGGTACTGGAGTGGATTGCCAAACTGTCCTCCAGGAGATCTTCCCAACCTGGGGACTGAATCCAAGTCTCCTGCACTGCAGGCAGACTCTTCATCATCTGAGCCACCAGTGATACTCCAGAAACTCCCAATTAATCAACCCAGAAAACATTCACCACCCCATGTAGCATGCCCTAGTAGTCTTGGGGTGTATTTCAGGATGATGAACTCAGAAGTCCAAAGGCTTCCCCAAGGTAACTACTACTCAAAAACTGTGGAGTTGTCTTAAATCAGATTTTGGTTACAAGAATCTGCCAGCAGTGCAGAAGATCTGGGTTCGATTCTTGCCTGGAGAATTCTGTGGAGAAAGGAGCCTGGCAAACTCCAGTCCATTGGGTCATAAGGAGTCAGACATCACTGAGTGACTCACACACACACACAGCCACACACACACCCACACACACCCACACACACACACTAACACACACGGAAACTCAAGTTCTCGGTTTGCTGTTGTATTTCTACATCCAAACTTAATGATACCATTTTATCCTTTATTTGAGTGGTTTTCTGGTCTGCTTCCCTTATAAATACTATTTATAGACTCAGTACAATAACAGTAGATTATAACGAGACAGTCGGAAGAGAAATCTTAACTTGCAGAAGCACACACATGTTTGGCTCCTCACAACAAAAGCTACTCGCCTTCCAGCAGTTTTCTGGGTCTGCCCCAATTTGACAATAACTTTTGCTCCCTCTTTTTCTTCAGTTGATTTTTTCAGGGAAATGACTTCATAAAAATTAAACTAAGATTGTTCTCTTTAAAGATTATAGTCCTAGTTCTATACGATCAAACTGTTTCTTGGTCCAAATGAAGCTTTCAGGTTCATCTTTTGTTCTGTAAGACAATGAACAGCCCAGGAATACTAAATATTAGTAATTTATTTCATGAATTAGGGGCAGTGGCCAACTAATTTTTAAACCTATACCTAATGTTTTCCCTAAATCTTTAGATTTATGATGTTGAAGTATCACATAAGCAGTTTACTAAGCACAATATACCACAGAATAAAAACAGGAATTAACAATCCTATAAGGCAAGAATAAAACAATTCAAAGTATTATCACATAAATTGTGTTTTAGGAGAAGGGGCTAATGGAGAGTCACTCACTTGCCTGCCCCACTCTCAAAGTCTAACAGGTACCTCTGACATAAATCAGGCAGATCCAAGTTGCCCAGTGTACCCCAGCAACAATCTAGAGATTAGAAGCCAGTTATTAGAATCTCCAATGCATGGGACCCACAAATGCCTTAAGCGACCATGAAAACAAACCTTCTCCACCAGGCCCTGGGCACACCACATATACAAAATGACTCTTCTAACACTCATCACAGGGTCTTATACAAAATGGCTACTGATTTTGTAACTGCTTGAGCCACTGTTTTGGAAAATTTTGCTTAAGCAAAATCTGAAAATATTCTTTATTACATGCAAATTTCTGATACCCAAATATTTTCTCTTATAATAAATTATGTGTGATGCTCCATATTTTATTAATTTAATATCCACATAAATAAAAACCACTGCATTATCTGATTTAGGAGGTTCAAACTAACACTGAATATAACAGCTGGTTCTGTGATGCAGTGGTAAAGAATCCACCTGTCAATGCAAGAGACTCAAGAGACTTGGGTTCAATCCCTGGGTTGGGAAGATCCTCTGAAGGAAATGCAACCCACTCCAGTATTCTTGCCTGGGAAATCCCATGGTGAAAGGAGCCTGGCAGGCTACGGTCCATGGGGTAGCAAAGAGTCAGACGTGACTGAGCAACTGAGCACACACACCTGCAATTATAGATTCTGACCATACCGAGGTGGTATGACAGGAGTTTGATTTAGTGAGAGTAATATTCCAAAAACAATACTTAATACACAGTGGGCTTTCAATAGATGGATTTAAGGAAACATTCCCACCAGCTATTTTCTCTGTAAGGAGAAACATACCAACTTATTCTAGGCTTCATAAAATATTATGAAAAGAATAGGCCAGAGACTGAAAAATTATGTTAGCTATTCACATTCTTGCCACCTGCATGAAGCTTTCCTGGCTGTATTCACCAGTAATAATCTTTCCCGTTCCTGACCATCTGGACTATCTGAGATTACTGGAAAGCAATCAAAATATAGCTTTATATATAAAATTTAACTTTCAAAAAATTACTGAGGTCAAGAACACTGCTATAGGTTTCCTTTTTATCTCTACAATGTGATATTGAAAAAACACTTTTGGAACAAAAGAAGTCTATTACTCAGATGCATTTATGACAGCCCCAAGAGCATAAACATTCACAAAGATAACAGCTGAATTATACCTAGATGGTGAAGAAGTGTGATAATGGCTTCTATATTTACTAATACCATAAATTCTGAAACATTTATGAACTATCTAAAATATCTATTTCCTAAAATTCTTTTCAAGAAGCTTAAATTCATCCTACTATTTTCAACTGTGGAAAACCTGTTCAGAGTCTGGGAGTAAGAATGAGTGAGAATAAAGAAAATTGGTCCTTGTTCATTGTTGATATAAACTCCACTACCTTAAAAACTAAGCATTATACTCTATTAAATATTTCAACAATTTAACAGCTTGGGCTTTACAGATTTCACAACTAGAAGAAATGAAAAAGAAATATCTCCCCTGCATCTAACCAACATTTATATTATAGTCAGACAATGATGTGCTAAGTATTTCTTCTAGGAGCCTTTCTTCAAACTTAAACAAAGATACACACTCAATAACAAAACAAAAACAAAAACAAAAAAAAACAAAGAACAGATCACAAATTCAGTGATATACAGAATTATGTCCACAACACATTTTTCTCACTTTATCAGAGTGAGCAAATCACTTATGAAGTTCAGATATGCTGATGAATAGAGGGAACTGGGTTAGCAGTAGGATTTAGACTTGGATAAACCAAAAGGAAAACATGAAAACCTGTAAAAGTCTATAAAAGTGAGACTGAACCAATGCAACCACATTTTGTAATCCAGATGATGCCCCTGACTTTTCTATTTAGGTGTGAGTGGGTTCTGTCAAGCTTTTTCTCTGGGACCGACTTTTCATGAAAAATAGTAGCAAGGCAGTAAAACATCAGTACTGAACTGAGGTTGTGAGCCAAAGCAGGTGAATTCATCATATCCTTCTGGGCCACATGGAGAAAAATTAGAGCAGAGTCAACCTACATAGCCAAGGGACCCCAGCACTACACAAGCATGCAATGATCTAACAGGGTATCACATCAGCAGTTCACAGCTGGAACTCCCACTGAGGGAGTTTTCATTGTTTGAACACTAAAAAGATCAAAGGTAGCATACTGGCTGAAGTATCCAATAGAAAGTTTTGTTGGTTTAGGAACAATTTAACCCATAACCAGAGCAGGCAGCATAGTCAGTCTGTGGTATGTCTGAATAATAAATACTGTGTCTGCAAAACAGACAGAGTGATAGAAAAAATGACAACAATTCTCCCACCAGATACTGTAAGTCTTTGGTAACAATTAATATCCCTACTGATGGGCTGTCCACTCTGGCTGCAATACTGGCACTATTTGCAACCACAAACTCTAGCTATTCTTTTCTGAAAGCCACACATCAAATAAGATTTTTCCACTCCATTTGTGGCTTCAAGCTCCATGGATGCCTAGTTGCAAAGTCAATAAATTGCTTCCTAAACCAACAGAAAAAAAAGTCACAGGCCCGCTGTGGAATTCTGGCAGGTCACAATAATATACACCAGTACTCAGAGCAACTGATCTTTTTTCTAGCGCTTCACAGGCCTGTGGAATCCAAGGTCTCACAAGCACATTTAGTTCTCTTTGAGGTAACTGAACTGGGTTCTCCACAATGTCCCCAGGTTAGTGTTTTCTTTAATGGCCAAATACATCAAAAAGCAAGATTAACCTTGAAAACAACCCCCTTTAAAAGAATTTAAACATGAATTTAAATTCTTTTATCAATACACCCTACCAATGCATCCTTGTGTAGCCCTGTATTCAAGTGAATTCAGTTCAGTTCAGTTCAGTCGCTCAGTCGTGTCTGACTCTTTGCGACCCCATGAATCGCAGCCCACCAGGCCTCCCTGTCCATCACCAACTCCTGGAGTTCACCCAGACTCACTTCCATCGAGTCAGTGATGCCATCCAGCCATCTCATCCTCTGTCGTCCTCTTCTCCTGGCCCCAATCCCTCCCAGTATCAGAGTCTTTTCCAATGAGTCAACTCTTCTCATGAGGCGGCCAAAGTACTGGAGTTTCAGCTTTAGCGTCATTCCTTCCAAAGAACACCCAGGGCTGACTTTAGAATGGACTGGTTGGATCTCCTTGCAGTCCATGGGACTCTCAAGAGTCTTCTCCAACATCACAGTTCAAAAGCATCAATTCTTCGGCACTCAGCCTTCTTCACAGTCCAACTCTCACATCCATACATGACCACAGGAAAAACCATAGCTTTGACTAGATGGACATTTGTTGGCAAAGTAATGTCTCTGCTTTTCAATGTGCTATCTAGGTTGGTCATAACTTTTCTTCCCAGGAGTAAGGTCTTTTAATTTCATGGCTGCAGTCACCATCTGCAGTGACTTTGGAGCCCCCAAAAATAAAGTCTCACACTGTTTCCACTGTTTCCCCATCTACTTCCCATGAAGTAGATCTAGTAGATTCCCAGACGCATGATCTTCGTTTTCTGAATGTTGAGCTTTAAGCCAACTTTTTCACTCTCCTCTTTCACTTTCATCAAGAGGCTTTTTAGTTCCTCTTCACTTTCTGCCATAAGGGTGGTGTCATCTGCATACCGGAGGTTACTGATACTTCTCCCAGCAATCTTGATTCCAGCTTGTGCTTCTTCCAGCCCAGCGTTTCTCATGATGTACTCTGCATATAAGTTAAATAAGCAGGGTGACAATATACAGCCTTGACGTACTCCTTTTCCTATTTGGAACCAGTCTGTTGTTCCATGTCCAGTTCTAACTGTTGCTTCCTGACCTGCATATAGGTTTCTCAAGAGGCAGGTCAGGTGGTCTGGTATTCCCATCTCTTTCAGAATTTTCCACAGTTTATTGTGATGCACACAGTCAAAGGCTTTGGCATAGTCAATAAAGCAAAAATAGATGTTTTTCTGGAACTCTCTTGCTTTTTCCATGATCCAGCGGATATTGGCAATTTGATCTCTGGTTCCTCTGCCTTTTCTAAAACCAGCTTGAACATCTGGAAGTTCATGGTTCATGTATTGCTGAAGCCTGGCTTGGAGAATTTTGAGCATTACTTTACTAGCTTGTGAGATGAGTGCAACTGTGCAGTAGTTTGAGCATTCTTTGGCATTGTCTTTCTTTGGGATTGGAATGAAAACTGACCTGTTTCAGTCCTGTGGCCACTGCTGAGTTTTCCAAATTTGCTGGCATATTGAGTGCAGCACTTTCTCAGCATCATCTTTCAGGATTTGAAAGAGCTCAACTGGAATTCCATCACCTCCACTAGCTTTGTTCATAGTGATACTTTCTATGTGCTGTGCTGACTTCACACTCCAGGATGTCTGGCTCTAGGTGAGTGATCACACCATTGTGATTATCTGGGTCATGAAGATCTTTTTTGTACAGTTCTTCTGTGTATTCTTGCCACCTTTTCTTAATAGCTTCTGCTTCATAGTAGATATTATTTTAGTAAGAAGAAATTACTATCACTGTGTAATTTTCTAATTAAGTATTAAAGAACTGGAAGAAATGCAGAGCCTGCAAATGAAAACAGTTATAAAATTAAACTTTTGTCTAGTTGACCAGGGACTTTGCCCAGAGTTAGGAGCTGCCTTGTCCCTGCTTCTTCACTTGCTCCATTCTTCCATCAGCTGAGCTATCAGCCATCTGGGCAGTACTCGGATGCCAATGCAGATGTCGAACAGGCTCAAGGGCAGAATCCTCACTTTGGAATCCACTGGCTTAATATCAAGTGATTGCTTCCTGCTTTCTCTTGTTCCTGTTGATCCTCTAAGAGTACCCAGATTTTTGCAGGGGTTATAACCAGTAATACAGTCTCCTTTTAAATTCCCGACTCCTGATCCTAGCACCTCCCTCCATACTTGGGTTCACACATTCCTCGGGTCCCCAGGCACTAACCTCTGGTAGACTTTGATTGATCAATATGGGTCCGAACATTAACTGTCACTGCACCTTTGGGCTGAGATTCAAAACTTGTGGCCAAACTGTTAACCTTTCACTCTTTTCTGGTCTAACCAGATACGCAGTCTGGCTTCTCTTTTCCTCACTGGTTTAACAACTAGACTGAAAAAAAACTGTATGTCCTGTAAACCAGGGGCTTCACCCACAAATGAAAGCTACTGCTGCTACTACTGTTATAGATTGTTAAGATAACGACTAAAATACAGGAGAATTATGATGCCAAGATGAAAGTCACAATGGATGCACAGAAATAATTCTAGACTATAGGTCTAGTGATTTTCCTTCGTACAGTCTCTCTGAATAGGAATAGGACTTTTTAGTAAGATCTGCTTTAAAACTGTCAAATTACCAGGAGCTTGAGAATTCTAATATTTTCTCTCTATACAGACAGATAGATGATGTAGATATATAGACAGGATTTGTTATTTCATATAACAAGATATAAAGTAAGTAAGATTTAGATATAAAGCAAATAATAATTAGATATAAAGTAAATAATAATTCACATAAGTCCAAGTCTTGACAAATAAATACATACAAATACAGAAAGGCAGCCTTTCACTTTTACACAATTCCAAAATTTGATTCCAGCTGCTTTCTCTCACAACTTCATCACACTACTCATTTCTTCAAATTAATTTCATCTGATTCCTAGTTAAGATTTTTTTTTTTTAACTAGAAATTTTGTGTTGATATAGTAAACATTGTTGTGTATAACATGGTCTGTAAGTCACATATATTCATTTAGTTTTCTTTCCAGGCACACATGTTAGTTAAAAAATGAAGCACTGTGCAATTCTGATGTTACTTTGTCTTAGCTCTTGTTTTGTGGTGTTTGACCTGTTTCCCGAAGCCAAAACAACTCCCAATTCAGAAAGCATTTTCCTAAGATATAGACCACTCCCATTTTGGAGCACCTCTTCCAAAAGGTAGAGATGCTACATAAACTGGGTCATTGAATGGAGCTAATGACGGGCAGAGCTGAACTCAATGATATGAGGTACGGAAGCAAGCGTTATCTTCATTTTGCACATGAGGAAAGGGGCAATCAGCTGGCGTAGTTTGTCCGATGATATCACAGTTAGTAAGTGGAGAAGCAAGTATTCAGTTCTGACTGTTTGATTCCAAAGTCTGTTCTCCTCCAGCAAATCATTATTGCCAAAGGAGGTAAGTGGATAAAAGGTAGTGCCAGCCTACTACCCAGCTTTATTACAGGAAATAACAGCCTTATCATCTCTAAAGGCAAACAGAGCCAGAGCTATTTGTGCTCAGAGGATAATCAGGCGCCAAGTATCCGGGCTTAAAGGGAACAGTCAGTAACTTGCTGCTGACAAACAAGCACTTACACCAAGTACCCGCCTCCAATCCTTACTGCCATCAGGAACTGACCTCCTAACACTCCTTCACATTCCACAAAGCCTCGAGCACCCCCATCATCCTCCTCCTCTGCACCCAAACCTCCTGCCACCACCTACTGAAGCTTCAGACATCTGCGTCCTCGTCCAATATGCAACCTCTCTCTTCCACAACCTCTTAACCCCCAATGACCTCCTCGCTTCTGTCATTTACACACCCACAAGAACACGAAGAGGTCAAGCGATCTAACCCCTCTGCTTCCTGGCAGTCTTTTTCTTCAACTCTAGTTTACTCCTAATCTTATTTCCCACAGTGGCTATCTAAGAAGAATGTTCTCCTTTCTCAAGAACCCAGCCCCAAACTTCCCTCGCTCACAACAGATGGCCTGGCCTCCTGCTTCTCTGATCAACACTGTCTCCATTCATTCTCCTCAACTTGCCTGTCTCAGAGGAAGGGCCCTCTTCCTCTCAAAAGTTTACAGCTCTCCATCAAGCCTCCGGTCTCACCCTTTTCCATCTCCAGCTATACTTTTCTGTCTCCCTATCTCTGACTTCCCCACCATCACCCTCTCTCCTTACAAGCTATTTTTCCTTCTAGTCCCAAAGTGACTCCAGTTGAAGACCATCCTCATGAAGGAGAAAGAGCTGGAAGACAGGGCTGGGGAAACAGCAGACTGGGTACCCACACCAGCATGGTGCACGGCTATTTCATCCTCAAAACAGCATGGGAGGCACTCACAACTAAAACTCCCAGATCTTCCACGGCCATTCTCCTGTTTTTCAAATATTAAACTGACATATCCAGGTTAAATAGTATGCAAGGTCATGGAGCCAATGGCTTGCAGAGCTGAACTTTAAATTCAGATTAGCTCACCTGAAACTTACACAATGTCCCTCTACTCGAGGCAGAGTCCCACAACACCACCTCACTGTTCTAAATTTAACAAATCTAATTATACATCCTCAGAATTTCCATTAGGAATTTTGTCTGAATCTCAAAACTTAACTTGTACCAAAACTTAACTCATGATTCTGCTCCGCCCCCAGGAACACTGGCCACATATAAACATATAAATGGACACAACTCTCCTGTAATTCAAGTGATGGGTTATCCTCAGTCCTTCCTGCCACACATTCCATCACCAAAGGCTGTTGCTGTCTCTCCTCTACACTTCCCCAAACCCATGTAAGGGAAACACTTCATCTCTGCAGTGCTACTACAACAGCCTAGTTACTGGTTTTCCAGCTCCTACAGCTCCAACTCACCATATGCACTAATGGTCAGAATAAAATTCCTAAAGTGCACCTTTGATTATGTCATTATCCAACTCAAAAGCTGAATGAGTGAATCAAGTCCAAAGTGCTGAGGCTTCAAATGATTTGAGGCTTCCATGACACAGCCATAACAAGTACCTTTCCAATTATGTTACCCTGAGATGTTACTACTTCTAATGTCTAACTTAGGACTTTGAAACTACTAACATTCCTATCGGAGAAGGCAATGGCACCCCACTCCAGTACTCTTGCCTGGAGAATCGCATGGACGGCGGAGCCTGGAAGGCTGCAGTCCATGGGGTCACTGAGGGTCAGACATGACTGAGCGACTTCACTTTCACTTTTCACTTTCATGCATTGGAGAAGGAAATGGCAACCCACTCCAGTGTTCTTGCCTGGAGAATCCCAGGGACGGGGGAGCCTGGTGGGCTGTCATCTATGGGGTCTCACAGAGTCGGACACGACTGAAGTGACTCAGCAGCAGCAACACCAACATTCCTATAGTATCCCGCTTCCATGTCTTTCCTTTAATACACATATCCTAAACTGGCCCTTACCTAGACATTAGGACCCAGTTAAAATATCACCTTCTTTCTGAGCATCTTCTGATGTCCCTTTTTCCAGCGCTGGGGATCTCACAGCATTTCTGTTACTATTATACCTAAAGCACTCAGCACATTCTCTTGAGTATTACAATGACTGTATCACAAAGCTATTTTTAGACCCCCTTGTATTTTCTAAGCTTAATAAGGATACACGAAGATCCTATTCATGTTTGTATGTACCAGAGAAGGTTCTTTGCATTCAGAAAATATTGTTAGTAGGGAATTTTAAAGAACCCAACATCTATATGAACACAAACTAAGTCACATCTTATATGTGATTTTAATTTGAAAAGCTGATTGTGTTTTTCATCCCCGAGAAATCTGCATAGCATCTACACTAGCCCATGAACACTGTCTCTCATTCTAAAATAGATAGGCAGTTAGGTAGATATTTTGTCTGCATAAACCAAAACTTTTTCTAGGTTGTGAAGGAAAATGGAGCAACAGATGACCAGGTTTCCCCACAAACACATGGCTTCTACGGCCTCAGTGGCTCCAATAGCAAAATGCTGGGCATCAGGGGTCTGGTGACCCACGGAGCACACCTCTGGAACAGACTTCTTCCCAGTTTTAGTACCCTCCCCAGCTGTGCCTCCTTCCCTCGGTATAAAGCACAGATATATTGTTTAGAGTAGTGGTTTCCACAGGCTATGTAAGACACTAAGTATCTCCATAAAATGAAAGGCTCCTAAACTCTCAACCCAGGGGATTCTACCCTAGTTCACATCTGGGGGTGGAGCTCAAGAATCAACATTTTAAGGCTCCCCATCGGTGACTCTGATGGTAGGCAGCTGACAATTGTTGACTTTGGTGGGTTGGGGTAGGAAGGCATGCTTTGGATGAGGAATTAAAGCAGTATATACATATGTGTGTGTGTAATTTTTTAAACTGAGCTTTGTAACACTGTCCTTGAGAGCAAATCTGTACTTTCAACGGCAGAAGTAGACTCATAGCCCTCACTGTTCTGGAGGACACACACACTATGTCTGAGTCCTAAGACTCGGGAAGGCCCCAAACCTCCTCTCCCTACAGCCCTCCAACCATGATTCAGCACCCATCATTCTCCCAATAACTGGGAGATTACTCCAGATTAGCTCTTGTCCCAGCCACATATTCCTTGGTAACTATCCAGGGTGAGCTTTTCTTTCCTTTACAGGCCTGTTATTTAACTGCTTTCTTGCTTTCTTCCTCCCAAATCTGTGTCCATTGTTCCTTGTTGTCCCTGCCTTTTGTCAGTGAGTTTTCCATTAGTCTCTGAGTGCCCATGCCCTGCCTTCTAACTCACTTATTTCAGACAGAGTCTTCAGGACTGTTGCCTCTCTGGTCCAAACCTCTTACGTCAGAACTTAACTGTAACTTTTATGATTTCATCCACATTTAGAAAGGTTCTCTTCCAGTCCATTAAAAAATGCTGACGAAGGCAATCTCTGACTCAACTCTGAACTGGCCAAGACTTCCATGCTATAATTTATCACATATACTCAGTCCAGAATTAACTTCTTATAAAGGCAGCTTCAATCAGGCCTGAAGTGTCTCCTGAGGACATGCAAACTAAACTTGAGACTATGTGGCTAAGCCCTCTGTGATATTCTCTGGAAACCAATCCTTGTACTCTGACTAGGAAGGCACCTTTATGTCTTTTGCACCAATTGGTTCAAATCTAGAAACAGGTCAATGCTCACATGGTCATGCAAATTTTATTGATCACACAGGGAATGGAGGGTAAAATGAAGTTCATTTTATAGGCAGTTTACAGTAAAATCATGATCTTAAAATTAGGTACCTGTATATTAAAAATGCTGAAGAAAACTTTTAAGCAATCTCCTTTCTTTTTGTATCTCTACAGCACTTATTGTCAAACTTAATATATAATAAAGTTATATATTTTATCATCTAACTCCTCTAACAAACGGCAAACCCATTAGGGTGGGGGTGTTTTCTTTTTCTCTTTTGCACACTGATGTGTCTCCAGCACCCAAACAGTGTCTAACAAATCACACATGCTGTACTGAATGAATGGACAAGTAAACTCACAGTCAAAGTGCATCACCTAGGAGCCAGGCAATCAAAGTTCTAATACTTGTGTGACTTTATAAAATCATTTCGCCTAAGTCAACGTGAAAAGACCCTGATGCTGGGAAAGATTGAGGGCAGGAGGAGAAGGGGACGACAGAAGATGAGAAGGTTGGACGGCATCACCGACTCAATGAACATGGGTTTGGGTGGACTCTGGGAGTTGGTGATGGACAGGGAGGCCTGGCGTGCTGCAGTTCACGGGGTTGCAGAGTCAGACACAACTGAGCGACTGAACTGAACTGAAATCAACATGACAGATTTAGCTCTCATATTCTCCAAGGTCTCTTTCTACTCTAAGATATTAAGCTTGGGATTCTAAGAAACCAAGCTAACATTTCTGTTAGAAGTAGTGTTTTCTGAAAATTAAAAAAAAAAAAAAAAATAATAAAAATAGCTTGTGCAACTTCCCACTCTCACATGTACATAAAGAAAGTACAAGAATTATCCTAGAAATAAAGAAATGAAGCTCCAAAATAGAAAAATATATACTCCACACCAAGAAGATAACTGTGACACAATACTGTCTTCAAAAGCTGTTTTCAAAGTGAATATAGAATTTACACAGTGGATAAACTCTATTAAGCAAAGCAGAAACTGAACCAACAAAAGTGCAAACTATGCACCTACCATACACATGGGCCATGGCTTACCTTTCCGATACCTGATATTTACGGACATGCAATAAAACATATTTCTGTTATTATGCAAAAAATTATGATGAAAATGTCATCAAGAGTATGCCTTCCTTCAGACTTAAAAGTATAAACTAATCATATGATTCCAAGGTCATTTTACCAAGGCCATTCTATTCATACTTAAAAGAAATATACTCCAAAAGTGGTTCTGTGGCTCAGTGCAAGTGCATTAAAACAAACCAACCAAGTATTCACATTGTTAAGCTCTAAAGCCAAGCTTCCCATGCCCTATCTTTGTTATAGAGTCCAAAGTCACTCTGCTTGCTGCAAGACAGGCCAATAAATGGGAAACAAAGTAGTGGGGCAAGGGATAGTGACTTTATTTAGAAAGTCAGCAGACCGACAAGATGGTAGACTGGGATCAAAAAGTAACCATCTTATCCGGGTCTGGATGCCAGTTTCTTTTATAGAAAAGAGAGGGAAGGAGGTAAGGAAGAAAAGTAAAAAGGATGTTAATTGTGCAAATATCTCCTGGAATATGCAGACTCGGAATAGAGATGTGTTAAGCTCTTCTTTCTCACAGCCTTTCAGCAGTGGACAGGGTCAGGCTAGTTCCCTGAACAAAGGAACTTTGGTTCACCATTCAGGCAGAGGGGCATGGTTCCCCGAGGCCGAACATTATGTATAGACACCATAACAAAAGCAATAGGAAGCAAGATGGAGTCATAGTTTCTTCTTCCCTGTAACATTTTCTCCTGCACATAAACCCATAGAAATGGCCAAGTACAACATTGTAAGAAAGTTCATCTGGGGCAGCCTTCTTAAATGTTCCATAAGGCAGTCAGAGTAATCTTTTTAAATGCAAATATGTCATTTCTCTGATTAATGCCACGCAATGGCCTCCTAGCTCTTGTCTACCTGCCCATAACCTTCAAAAAACATAATCTTTTTTCCCCCTTGGCTGTCTCCTTTCCTTCCCTACGCCTTCATTCATCCCTTAGCTAGATTTAAAGTGTCCGTCCTATTCCCCTTTAGCTACTTTAAGACTGATTTAAATATCACTTTTCTAGAATGGTTTTCCTTCATCTTACTACTCACTTAACCAGACTTCAGTTCAATTCAGTCGCTCAGTCGCGTCCAACTCTTCGCAACCCCATAGACTACAGCACGCCAGGCCTCTTTGTCCATCACCAACACTCAGAGCTTGCTCAAACTCAAGTCCATCAAGTCAGTGATGCCATCCAACCATCCCATCCTCTGTCGTCCCCTTCTCCACCAGCCTTCAATCTTCAGTCCTTCCAATGAATATTCAGGACAGATTTCCCTTAGGATTGATTGGTTGGATCTCCTTGCAGTCCAAGGGACTCTCAAGAGTCTTCTCCAACACCACAGTTCAAAAGCATCAATTCTTCGGTGCTCAGCTTTCTTTATAGTCCAAATCTCACATCCATACATGACTACTAGAAAAAAAATAGCTCTATCTCGACAGACCTTTGTTGGCAGAGTAATGCCTCTGCTTTTTAATATGCTATCTCTGTGTGTCATAGCTTTTCTTCCAAGTAGCAAGCATCTTTTAATGTCATGGCTGCAGTCACCATCTGCAGTGATTTTGGAGCCCAGGAAAATAAAGTCTCTCACTGTTTTCACTGTTTCCCCATCTATTCACCATGAAGTGATGGCACCAGATGTCATGATCTTAGTTTTTGAATGTTGAGTTTCAAGGCAGCTTTTTCACTCTCGTCTTTCACTTTCAGCCCTGGTCTATCTTAAATATATTCTCTTAGCATAATGTATTTTACATTTATAGCATTCGACACAATAGCGACTGAACTGTAACTGGTATTTAATGCTGGTCACCAAGGGAAAGGATTTCCCAGATGACTCACCAAAGCACATGACTTAAAAGACATGAGTTTGATCCCTGGGTCAGGAAGATCAGATGGCGACCCCCTCCAGTACTCCTACCACGAGAATCCCATGGACAGAGGGGCCTGGCAGACTACAGCACACAGGGCAGCACACAGTCAGACTCAATTTAAGCAGCTTAGCATGCACACATGCATCCAAAGAAAACAAATACAAATTACTTAAGCCATAGATGGTATCTTAGATGTGGTTAGCACTTGAATATCTAGAGAATAAATAAGTTTCATCAGTATGAAATAGAAGCATAAACAGGTCAAAAAAAATGGAAGAAAGCTACAAAATCAAGTTTCGTACTCTAATCTCTGGTTCTTTGGCTGGTTAAAATAACCAGCTAAGGCTGAAAATGGGGTCACCTGTGCAAAACTCCACAAAACCAAAGCAAAAACAAGCCCAGGGGTGGATGTGACTGGTGATGGAAGTAAACCTATGCTGAAAAGAACAATATTGCATAGGAACCTGGAATGTTAGGTCCATGATTCAAGGTAAATTGGAAGTGGTCAAATAGGAGATGGCACGAGTGAACATTGACATTTTAGGAGTCAGTGAACTAAAATGGACTGGAATGGACAAATTTAATTCAGATGTATCCTTCATACTTGAAGGCAAGTATCCTTCAGAAGAAATGGAGTAGCCACCATAGTCAACAAAAGAGTCCAAAATGCAATATTCGGGTGCAATCTCAAAAACAAAGGAATGATCTCTGTTTGTTTCCAAGACAAACCATTCAATGTCATGGTAATCCAAGTCTATGCCCCAACCAGTAACGCTGAAGAAGCTGAAATTGAACAGTTCTATGAAGACCTACAAGACCTTTTTGAACTAACACCCAAAAAAGATGTCCTTTTCATTATAGCGGACTGGAACGCAAAAGTAGGAAGTCAAGAGATACCTGGAGTAACAGGCAAATTTGGCCTTGGAGTACAAAAGGAAGCAGGGCAAAGGCTAACAAATTTGCCAAGAAAACACACTGGTCATAGCAAACACCCTCTTCCAACAACACAAGAGAAGACACTACACATGGACATCACCAGATGGTCAACACCGAAATCAGATTGATTATATTCTTTGCAGCCAAAGTTGGAGAAGCTCTATACAGTCAGCAACAACAAGACTGTGAGCTGACTGTGGCTCAGATCATGAATTCCTCATTGCCAAATTCAGACTTAAATTGAAAAAAGTAGGGAAAACCACTTTGACCTAAATCAAATCCCTTACAATTATATAGTGGAAGTGACAAATAGATTCACGGGATTAGATCTGAAAGACAGAGTGCCTTAAGAACAATGGACAGAGGTTCATGACACTGTACAGGAAGCAGCAATCAAGACCATCCCGAAGGGGAAAAAAATGCAAAAGGCAAAATGGTTGTCTGAGGAGGCCTTACAAATAGCTGAGAAAAGAAGAGAGGCAAAAGGCAAAGGAGAAAAGGAAAGAGATAACCATTTGAATGCAGAGTTCCAAAGA
Organism: Bos mutus; assembly: GCF_027580195.1. Classification (NCBI taxonomy): domain Eukaryota; kingdom Metazoa; phylum Chordata; class Mammalia; order Artiodactyla; family Bovidae; genus Bos; species Bos mutus. The sequence continues at coordinate 71,696,870 of NC_091631.1, read as the reverse complement.
ATAGCAAGGAGGGATAAGGAAGCCTTCCTCAGTGATCAACACAAAGAAATAGTGATCAATGCAAACAACAGAATGGGAAAGACTAGAGATCTCTTCAAGAAAATTGGAGATACAAAGGGAACATTTCATGCAAAGATGAGGATAATAAAGGACAGAAACAGTAAGGACCTAATAGAAGCAGAAGATATTAATAGGTTGCAAGAATACACAGAACAACTATACAGAAAAGGTCTTAATGACCCAGAGAACCAGGATGGTGTGATCACCCACCTAGAACCAGACATCCTGGAGTGCCAAGTCAAGTGGCCCTTAGGAAGTATCACTACGAACAAAGCCAGTGGAGGTGAAAATTCCAACTGAGCTATTTAAAAATCCTAAAAGATGATGCTGTGAAAGAGCTGTACTCAATATGCCAACAAATTTGGAAAACTCAGCAGTGGCCACAGGACTGGAAAAAGTCAGTTTTCATTCCAATCCCAAAGAAAGGCAATGCCAAAGAATGCTCAAACTACCGCACAATTTCACTCATCTCATGTGCTAGCCAAGTCATGCTGAAAATTCTCCAAGCCAGGCTTCAACAGTACATGAACCATGAACTTCCAGATGTTCAAGCTGGATTTAGAAAAGGCAGAGGAACCAGAGATCAAATTGCCAACATCTGCTGGATCATAGAAAAATCAACAGATTTCCAACTTCTGCTTTATTGACTACACCAAAGCCATTTACTATGTAGATGACAGCAAACTGTGAAAAATTCTTCACGAGATGGGAATACCAGTCCACCTTAACCTGCCTCCCAAGAAATCTGTATGCAGGTCAAGAAGCAACAGTTAGAACCAAACCTGGAACAATAGACTGGTCCCAAATTTGGAAAGGAGCACATGAAGGCTGTATATTGTCATCCTGCTTATTTAACTTCTATGCCAGAGCACATCAAGCAAAATGCCAGGCTGGATGAAGCACAAGCTGGAATCAAGATTGCTGGGAGAAATATCAATAACCCCAGATATACAGATGATACCACCCTCATGGCAGAAAGTGAAGAGGAACTAAAGAGGCTCTAGATGAAAGTGAAAGAGCAGAGAGAAAAAGTTGATTTACAACTCAACATTCAGAAAACTAAGATCATGGCATCCGGTCCCATTACTCTATGGTAAACAGATGGAGAAACAATGGAAACAGTGAGAGACTTTATTTTTGGGGGCTCCATAATCACTGCAGATGGTGACTACAGGCATGAAATTAAAAGACACTTGCTCCTTAGAAGAAAAACTGTCACCTAGACAGCATATTGAAAAGCACAGACATTATTTTGCCAACAAATGTCTGTCTAGTCAAAGCTATGGTTTTTCCAGTGGTCATATATGGATGTGAGAGTTGGACTATAAAGTTGAGCGCCAAAGAATTGATGCTTTTGAACTGTGCTGTTGGAAAAGACTCTTGACAGTCCCTTGGACTACAAGGAGGTCAAACGAGTCAATCCTAAAGGAAATCAGTCCTGAATATTCATTGGCAGGACTGAGGCTGAAACTGAAACTCCAATACCTTGGCCACCTGATGTGAAGAACTGACTCCTTGGAAAAGACCCTGATGCTGGGAAAGACTGAAGGCAGGAGGAGAAGGGGACGACAAAGGATGAGATGGTTGGATTGCATCACCGACTCGATGGACATGAGTTTGAGCAAGCTTCTGGAGAAGAAAATGGCAACCCACTCCAGTATTCTTGCCTGGAAAATCCCATGGACAGAAGAACTTGGTAGGCTACAGTCCACAGGGTGCAAACAGCCAGACATGACTGAGCGACTTCACTTCTCTTTCTCTCTTTCAGGAGTTGGTGATGGACAGGGAAGCCTGTTGTCCTGCAGTCCATGGGGTCCCAAAGAGTTGGACATGACTGAGTGACTGAACTGTGCTAACTGTGCAAAACTCCACATCACCAAGCCAAAACTTAAGTTTCCACGCTGGCTTTCCCAAAAAAATAAGGCCTATCTCAGAGAAGGCAATGGCACTCCACTCCAGGACTCTTGCCTGGAAAATCCCATGGATGGAGGAGCTTGGTAGGCTGTAGTCCATGGGGTCATGAAGAGTCGGACACCACCGAGCGACTTCATTTTCACTTTTCACTTTCTTGCATTGGAGAAGGAAATGGCAACCCACTCCAGTGTTCTTGCCTGGAGAATCCCGGGGACGGGGGAGCCTGGTGGGCTACCGTCTATGGGGTTGCACAGAGTCAAACACAACTGAAACAACTTAGCAGTAGCAGCAGCAGGTGAACCAATCACCCTGGCTTGCTCAGCACAAGTTACTTACCAATTTCTAAAAATTCCCTTTGTTCCATACAAGGAAGCTTGTATGTGTGCATGCTAAGTCATGTCCAGCTTTTTGCAGTCCCATGGACAGTAGCCCACCAGGCTCCTCTGTGTATGGAATTTGCCAGGTAAGAATATTGGAATGGGGTGCCACTTCCTCCTCCAGGGGATCTTCCTGAACCAGGGAAACATCTCTTGTGTCTCCTGCATTGGCAGGTGGATTCCTTACCACTGCACCACCTAGGAAGCCCCCTACATAAGGAAAGTAATCAGCAAACCTGTAATCACCCTGAAATAAGCCTTTTTAAGTCATGTTGTCCTCTAAAGAAAAGATACTGCTCCCAGTTTATCCCTTAGTCTGTACACTCCATAAGGGCAAAGGCTCTGACTACTCTTTCACCACCAGGTCACTGGGGATGGGCACAGAGCTGCTCACCTAATAGGTAGTCAGCAAACATTGAATAAACTAAAGAATATTAAAACATTTAGCTCTGGTCCAGATATTTACAAATATTAAGATATTTGTTCCAAATCATTCTCAATTATATACAAAAGCTGCATATATGTCTGTGCTATATTTGTGAATAAATACAGTTGACTCTCTGTATCCACAGGTTCAGTACCCTCAGTCAGATTCAACCAACTGTGAACTGAAAATATTTGAGGATAAAAAAATTCCAAAATTTTTCAATAAGCAAAACCTGAATTTGCCACTTGCAAATTATCTATTTAGCAACTTACATCTATCTATATAGCACTATATAGCACTTACATCTATATATATATGTAGATGTATATATACATATATGTATATATATATACATCTATATATACATATATATATGTATCTGTATGTATATGTATATGTATACATATCTGTATGTATATGTATACATATCTGCATACATATACATCTGTATACATATCTGTATGTATATGTATATGTACATATATATATGTATATATATATATATCTGCTATATAGTATATATATATGTATGTACATATATGTATATATATACACATCTATATACATCTATATATATATATATATATATATATATATGTATCTGTATGTATATGTATATGTATACATATCTGTATGTATATGTATACATATCTGCATACATATACATCTGTATACATATCTGTATGTATATGTATATGTACATATATATATGTATATATATATATATCTGCTATATAGTATATATATATATGTATGTACATATATGTATATATATATACATCTATATATATATATACATATATATATGTATATGTATATGTATACATATCTGTATGTATATGTATACATATCTGTATACATATACATCTGTATACATATCTGTATGTATATGTATTATCTGCTATATAGTGTATATATATACACTATATAGCACTTACATCAAAATTACAACTACTTGCGTAGTGTTTATATTGTGTTAGGTATTATAACTAAACTAGAGATAACAAAGTATATATACAAGAGGACTGTGTAAGTTACATGCAAACACTATACCACTTTACATAAGGGGCTTGAGCATCTAAGAATTTTGGTATCCATGAAAGCTCCTGAAACCAACCCTTTGTGAATACTGAGGGATGGCTATAATATATATTTTCCCTCTCAAAATTTAGTTTATTACCATGCTGAAAAGAATCATCTAGATATATGCAAATATGTACATATTTTATTTTTTAACATATGATCCTAAAATTTTATTTATGTACCTTAAAGTGATTTGTTTCTATAAACATTTACGAGATTTTCCAGGTGGATTTTTATGTAATAAATATTTACTAAGCTTCTGCTACAAACAAGGTGCTAAAGAATTTTGCAGGAATCTAAATGTGAGAAAACGTTCTGACCTCAAAGGGCATATAATTTGCTGGAGAAGGTAAGAGACTTGCGTTTACTATGAAAAAGCCAACCACTTTTTGTTTAGTAGAACAACTCACAAAAGACAGAAAGGGGTTCTAATGTACATCAATAAATTAAAAGACAATTATTTTTTCTTTTAGATGTGCCTTTTAACATGAAAAGTTTCTTTTTTTTTATTTCAGATTCTGGAAAAACAATCTAAGCCTTTGAATTTCAAATTAAATCAAATAAAGTTCTTTAAAATATGGAGATAATATGATGAAAACATCTCTCCCAAATGGCATGTTTTTTTAAAGACAGGAACTCCACCTGAAATGTGCAACTTTCCCAGCTGTTTCAATCCTTAATTGTGGGTGGTTTCTGTGTGGGTGCAAAAATAAGGGTGGTAAAAGAAAATGGAAAACAATAATTCAATTGTCCAACTGAGAGCCATAAAAAGTCAAATATGCTTTCTCCACAGAGTTCAAAAGAAAATGTTATTTATATAAACAATTTAGGCATTTGGAAATGTTCCACTCTAATAGAGGACTTCCTGATTTATATAACCACATTTAAGTAGGTTGTAATGAAGGTCTGTAATAACTGATGGATTTTCTTTTGACTCAGCAAATGAGAAGGTAATTTGTTTCCTAGAATTTAATAAAATCGCAGGTTTTTTTTTTTAAAGAGTTCAGTTGTGGTTGGTAATGGCATTGTCTCTAGTTTGCTAACTTTTTCCTAAGAGAGGCCCAAGAAGAGTTTCAGGCCATGCTCTACCTTATGCATCCTGCCATCATCAGATAGTAGTGATCGCTATGGATGAGGATTTGTAGCTCATAACTGAATCCTTAGGAAAATCTTTACAGAAGCATTTTCAATTTAGTAGCTTAATAACTGAATTTTATTAGTTTAAGTTGAAGAAAATAGGTATGTTTTTTTCTTAGCTAAAACCATTTATGATTTTATTTATGTTTTATTGTTTAAGTGAATTTCCTGGGATTTATAAATATATTGATCCTTTTTAATCTGAAATATGGGCTCCTATTTCTCAAAGTGTTTCTATTCTATAAAGTAATCCTCTCAAAACACACAAAGAAAACTGTTTGCATACCTCCCACACTAGACCATATTCTTGTTTATAACTTGGAAAATTGGATCAAACACTACCTTTCCATGAGACCTAAGAGATGCATTCTCAAAGGCAATGGATGTATTTGATAAAGATTTATGCATTTGCGGGCAGCCTGCAATGCCAGAGACCTGCGTTCAATCCCTGGGTCTGGACGATCCCCCGAAGAAGGGAATGGCTACTCACTCTAGGATTCTTGCCTGAAGAATTCCATGGACAGAGGAGCCTGGCAGCCTACAATCTATGGGGTTGCAAAAAATCCGACACGACTGAGCAACTAAACACAATTCCTCTAACAAGGAAAAGGAAAATAATTTTCAAATACTCCCCTGAAAAATGTCTTCTACTTCACACCCTCTGAGAAGGCATTAATGATCAGTTTCAGGCTTCTGTTCGTATTCCTGGGCAATTTCACTTAATCACTGTGTTACACTCGTGCACACTTAGCTTCAGAAAGGTAATCTAACAACAAATATTTGCACCTGGGTAAAGCACTGTTTGCTCAGGAAGATACAATAAAGTTCCTGTGACATAAAAGGTCAGTATTTTAAATTCGTCTCCTATAATCTTACCTTTCAGTGCAGTCTCCTAAAGTCAGAAAAGAATTCAAAATATAAGGCACACTCCAGCCAATTCAGTATAGAAAACTGTCAATATGTACAGATATGATTCACATGTAGACTTTCATGTAAAAGGGCTTTTAAAAAATATATTATGCTCTTCATTCTAAGAACTATTAAGCACTCACCACTGTTATGGCTATGTCTGCATATCTGCATTCAAAACAGAGACCTGAACACAGACACATGAGTTATGTCAGACCTATCTGGACAATTATTATGAAATATATTTTGATCTGAATCACCTACTTGATGGCCTCATTTCTCCACTCAGAGTTAAGAGCAATAACCTTAGTTGACAAGCGGTTGGATGTTGCCTGTCTCTACCAAAGGAATTTTCTCTTTAGGTGTGTCTAAAGTAGAAAGTCCCCACCTAAAATATTTACTAGCAAACTGCCTCTCCTTCCTGGTAAATGTTTAATCTCTTGAGTGCAAAGGTCATATGGGCCAGGACTTTCCTGAGCACTGCGATAGGCCATCACAGAACATCACTAACCAAGCTGTTTATGACAAACCACAACTGGACTTTCCAATAGTTTCCAAGATTACATAGAATGAATGAGCTTTGCCTCATATTAATGACTAATATTTTTACTGGCACTGGTTCAGCATGACTAACAATATTTGATTTTGTTTTTAATCTAGACTTCTTTTAAGACTTGGTTAAAAGTGTTTTCAAACTATAGGCATCAATAGGCAGGAAAAAAAATATAGTCACTTACAAGCCCCAAACTTGGTTTGGACATAAATTCTGAAGTGATACACTAAGATTTACAGACCTTTATTATCCCATACTCTAAAGTGCTAAATTAACCGAGTAAAAACCACCACCTCAGATAGATTCACAGTAATATCTTTGAGCTTCTACTTGCTTGAATGAACCACTGTAGAGTTTTCAAAAGACTAGTGTTTTTATGTTCTGTAGAGAGTATTTTATTAACTACTAGTAAGGTTTTAGGGATGGACACATAACATCATCAATTTCCAGGTATGTACCAGGGTTAATGCAGCAGGTATTATCTTCTGTATAATTATGGTTATGCAATAGATACATTTTGTATCTAGTCTGCCCCAATCTGCTTGCCAATGCAGGACATGCAGGTTTAAATCCTGGTCCAGGAAAATCCCCTGGGGAAGGAAATGGCAAGCTGCTCTAGTATTCTTGCCTGGGAAATCCCATGGACAGAGGAGCCTGGGGACACAAAGAGAAACTAAACAACAACTAACCATATAAATATGTTATTTGAGGAGCACTGACTCTTACGCCAGTTTGTGATCACTCTTCTCTCCTCCATCATCAGTTTCTAAGCCCCAAGTGTCCAGCTAATCAAGTCCTAACGTATTTCTAACTCAGCGTCTTTCCTCAGTCCAGAAAAACAAAGCAGCATAAAAAATGGACAATTAGAACAGCTGTAGGAAGTTAAGCTGGATGGCCTCCCATTGGGCCAGCACCATGGGGGGCAGATAAAAGGAAGCAATCAAATGCTCAGGGGCAGCTCAACCATCCTCAGAGGAGGGAGGAGGACTGGCTTCTTGCTGCTCTAGGATGAGAAGGAGGTGCTACACGTAGAGTGCAGGGTGCTGTGCTGCTTAGCACTTCAGTCTGGAAACAACTGACCTGCTCTGTGAGCCACAGGAATTCCCCACTGGGTCACAGACGACTAATCCCATTTTGCTTCCTTCCAAGCCAGCAATGTCTCACTGGCACCAAGAAAACAAACAAACAAACCAGCAAGCACATGGCCAAAGGGTGGGAGCACACGGGGACAGCTGAAGAGTGCGTCTGATTTATGGGACAGACACAGGCCCACACATCTCACAAACTCCCGGAACAGCTTGCACAGGTTCACTTGTGACCCTGATATAGTAACAGCACTCTCTTTTCCTTACTTTGCTCAAAATCTGTTTTTCACCTTATTCTACTATAAGCACACTGAAAGCAGACATCTTACTCATCTTTCACCCACTCTCACCACCATAACTTGTACACAGAAAAGTTCACAAATGTCTTTATAAGTTATTTTGCAGAGACACCGCTTGCTTATAAAAGATGAGCTTTTTTTTGTAAGTCACTGTTTGCAGTGGTTACATCATTGTAAGTCTCAAGGCTGCTCTGGCTGAGGATATTGTGACTATTACTTAGCGCGAACCTTCACAGCTGTCCCCACTTCACGCCTCTTTCATTAAGTCAGAAGAATAAAGAAGAACCTGAAACTGGGGCTTCAACAAGCACGTGTATACCTGAAATTTTTTTATTTAAAAAAATAATAAAAAAAAAAATAATAATAATAAATAAAAAAAAAAATAAAGACAGCCAAAACTTTGCATCTTCCCATGTGGAAGTGGAGCTGATGAAGGTAACGATAGCTCTTGCACTCATCCACACCAGCCTTACCCATTATTCTCAGGGATACATTCCTAGATCACTGTCCTCGGTACAACAGCTGTGGTAGCCTCACAGTCTTTTTTTTTTTTTATTATATCCTAGTTTTTTTTTTCTAATTTTATTTTATTTTTAAACTTTACATAATTGTATTAGTTTTGCCAAATATCAAAATGAATCCGCCACAGGTATACATGTTATTTTTAACAATTTACAGTGCATTTGGTGGTGTAGTAAAAGGATAAAAAGTGCTGAATGGTGAGGATATGGGAATATATCTATATTTTTACAATAGTTTCAGAGATAATTTTTGTTTATAAATCTCTGTGCTCTAAGTTAGGTTTTCCTATCAAAGCATTGGTGTTTAAACAGATTCCCAGTAGGAGCTAAATAAGTCTCTTGATTTAAAAATAGTGAATAACTAAAAATAATAAAAATAGTAATATAATAATTTAAAATTATTAATAATTAAAAAATATTTAATAATATCTTTCCCCTATGTAGTATTCACCTTCCACTTGCCCAGCTTGGATCTAATTCCAAAAAGCCCTGAAAGCATTGGAACTTAATATTCATTGCCTATCATAGTCTTGGCTTCCCTGGTGGTTCAGTGGTAAAGAATCCTCATGCCAATGCAGGAGATGCAAGTTTGATCCCAGGAAGATCCCCTGGAGGAGGGCATGGCAACCTACTCCAGTCTTCTCTCCTAGAGAATTCCATGGACAGAGGAGCTTGGCAGACTACAGTCAATAGGGTCACAAACAGTCAACACGACTTAGCGACTAAACAACAATCATAAGCCTTCATATCCTGATCAGTTCACACCTTTCCAATCTAAACTGCAAGAGCCAAAATAATAACATCCATTCAGTCAAAGTGGAAACAGACAGCACAGTTGAGATATCAAGTTCACCACAGCCAGGGAAAACTGCCTACCGTCGACCCACCTGCACGGTTGAAGAGCGTAGTGATTAAAGTCCCCTACCTCTGCTGTTACACCATATGGCTTCAAAAAAGTTTTTTAAGTAAAAACTTAATGGAAATTATGAAGAAATGTATTTATTGTACTGTTAAAAAGTAAAAGACGAACTAGAAGCAACCTGAATGTACCAAAAAGAGTATGTCACAAATTCATGTATAAAAACCTATGTAATATTTTAAAATCATAAAATGAAAAAGTATAATACCTATAAAAAATCCAGAAGTATTTTCTATAAATCTCTTTATAAAGAAGAAATAAATTTCATATAATATATAGCTATATGCAGTATAACTATAATTATATTAGAAAAAGATACACATAAATGAAAAAAATAAAGTTTATAAGCGAAATTATGTCATTTATTCAACAATTTAACCAAGAGTTTACCAAGAGTCAGACCCTGGATCAGGTGCTAAAGTGAAATGACTGAAAGAAGAAAAACAAAGGAAAAGACCTCTGGCCTCTGTCTTCTTGCACTTTATAGTCTCATTCAGTTCAGTTGCTCAGTTATGTCCAACTTTTTGTGACCCCAAGGACTGCTGCACGCCAGGCCTCCCTGTCTATCACCAACTCCTGGAGCTTACTCAAACTCATGTCTATTGAGTCAGTGATGCCATCCAACCATTTCATCCTCTGTTGTCCCCTTCTCCCGCCTTCAATCTTTCCCAGCATCAGGGTCTTCAATGAGTCAGTTTTTCGCATCAGGTGGCCAGAGTATTGGAGTTTCAGCTTCAGCATCAGTCCTTCCAATGAATATTCAGGACTGATTTCCTTTAGGATGGACTGGTTGAATCTCCTTTCAGTCTAAGGGACTCTCAACAGTCTTCTCCAACACCACAGTTCAAACGCATCAATTCTTTGGTGCTCAGCTTTCTTTAGGGTCCAAACCTCACATCCATACCTGACTACTGGAAAAACCACAGCTTTGACTAGATGGACCTATGTTGGCAAAATAATGTCTCTGCTTTTTACAGTCTCATTACTAAGTGGAAATAACTGCCATTATATGAGTATGTGAGTGTTCTTTCTTTTTTTCTAAATAACAATGCTACTATATTAACATTTTAGTAATAAAATCTAGGTTTTGTCTGTGAGGTGTGTGTTACAAAACCTATGTTGGGGGCTAGACACTTATGATATAGACGTCACGAAGCGACACAAAGGATGACACCATCGTTCCGGCTGCGGGTGTCATGTGACCCCTGACGCGCCATGCCCCGCTCGTCCTGTAAACAGGAGGAAGTCATGTCGCCGGGGTCCACCTGGCAGCCCTCTCCTCCTTCTGAGAGGCTCCCTACCTACACCTCCACCAAGTCAGGCTCAGCCACCCTCCTCCACAAACCTGAGGGCGGAGGGAGCCACTGGCGATCCTAACACCAGCCACCTCCACACCCGAGTACCAAGGGGCGGGCAAATCATCGACTGCCTGGCAGGGGCCTCTGCAAGAGCCTGGCCTGGCCACTCAGGGTCCATATGACGTGAACCCCACAGCAGGAGCAGCGTGTCTGTGGACGGGCAGGTGACTTCTCCAGAAGGGACCTTAGTGACGGTCACAAGCTAAAGCCATCCAGGGAATCAGAAACTCTTCCAGCTTTTCTTCCTGAGAGCCCTTTCCTTCCACAGTGGGGTTTGGACTTGATACTTCAGGTTTTCAAAAACAATAAAAATATTGAGAAATATGTATATACCTGACAAAACTATAAAAGAAAAAGAAAATTCAGAAGAAGGAGAGAAATAAGATTGTGGAGAAGCGTGTCAGGGATTTCAAAGTCCTGCTACTCAAAGAGAGGTCCGTGGACCAGCCTTCAAGTGTGTAAGAAATGCGGAAACCACACTCCACCTGAGACCTTCTGAATCACAGTCGGCATTTAATGATATCGCCACGTGTATCATATACATATTACAGTTCAGGAGTCTATTGTAAATCCTTACAATATTCTATTTTTATCTGGAATGTGAGTACACTTGATATATTATTCTCTAAAATGTATACACATATTTTATACAGTCTCCTGACTGCCTGGAAAATCCCATGGACAGAGGATCCTGGTGGGCTGCAGTCCATGAGGTCACAAAGAGTCCGACACGAATGAAGCCACTCAGCACAGCTGACTGCCTGACTCTAACCCAACCTACAGATTGACCCCATGTCTGCAAACTGACAAGTAGGGATTGTTAAAATGTGGGGGAAAGAATGCTACATGAACCAGACCTTCATCCAGTAAAAACTCAGCTACAGATAAAACTTGAGATCACGAAACCCAATCTTTTCACTAATGGGAAATGAAACCACCCGATTCAGGAAGGGGCATGCTTTCCCCAGGGTTGGATTGCTAAATATGAGGGAAAACCAGATTAAGTCTCAAGTCTCCTGATCCCAGTAATGTTCTCTGTCCTACACTAATATTGGTTAACAAATCATGACTGATAGTTTTTTCTCTTACTACTGATTTCTCTTTTAACTTCAGTATTAAGAAGTTTTAACTTATAAAACTTATAAATATTGAAACTTATAAAGTTTCAATATTAAGAAATACTGAAGTTAAAAGAGAAATCAGTAGTAAGATTAAAAAAAGTGAGATAATTCTTAAACTAATACCTTGTATATTTAATAATAGATAACCAATATGTATTTGTTTGAATGAATGATTCACTTTTGTTTTCTGTTTTGTTTTGTTTTGTTTTTTGCCACAACCTGCTGCTGTGGGATCTTAGTTCCTAGACCAGATATTGAACCCAGGCCCTGGGCAATGAGAATGAATAGTCTTAACACTGGACTGCCCAGTAATTCCCTGAATGATTCACTTTTAGGCAAGAAAAAGGATGTTATCCACATCGTCTCAAAGGGCTGAACTGAATTATACAATGATTAATTTCCTTATGGAAAAAACCACAAACCTCAATTTTAAAACTATTTATAACACTCTTCCACAGCAACCAAAAATCACCCTTACACTTTTATCAAAGTCAGAATATTTGACATACTTAGTATTTGGGTGGGGAAGGCAATGGCAACCCACTCCAGTACTCCTGCCTGGAAAATCCCATGGACGGAGGAGTCTGGTAGGCTGCAGTCCATGGGGTCACGAAGAGTCGGACACTTACTGAGCGACTTCACTTTCACTTTTCACTTTCATGCACTGGAGAAGGAAGGGCTGCTGTCTATGGGGCTGCATAGAGTTGGACACAACTGAAGCAACTTAGCAGCAGCAGCATTATTTGGGTGTGTGTTATCTGTTTGATTTCAATGAAGTTACTATCTGAAGTAAGACTTTTAAAATTATTACCTAGGATATTGAAAAACAGCAGTACTTACCGATACTAATTTCATCATCTGTTTCAGCATCACCGATACATTCGAACTGGAAATCCTGCAGCGACTGGGAAAATTTCTGTACTGCCATAGACAGATCTGTAATTAAAAGTTTAAAAACTTTAGTTTTAAAAAAATCCTAAGGTGAAGATACCATGAAATACTCAAGATTTTCCACATGTATTTATATAACTTTGCTGCTAATGCTATATTAACCAGAACCTTTTTCAATACCAGCTTGACAAATTTAAACAAAATTTAAAGAGACTACAAAAGAAATGTTTTAGGGATTAGATCTCTTCTGCTTCCAAAGGAGATCTGCCCCTTTAAGAAAGTTTTGGTGCTAGTTGTGCATTTTCTGGAAGTCAATTTCCCAAAGTTTTTATCAAAGAATTACTATTCACTACAAATGCACCATTTATAGTAAAAAAAAAAAAAAAGAAGAAGAAGAAATAAAGAATTCTACTGGGGTTACTAGTGGGGATGGAGGGGGAAGCATCGAATCTTTGATTAGAAAGTATCACTGATGTTATTCTACACAGACTGTGGAGGAGACAGGGAATGTGCTTTTACCAAAAAACACATTCTCCTTAAAAGTTGAAAATACACCTGAAAAGTTGTTTATGAATAACCTTGTGATTTATAGGAGACCTCATGTTAAACAGACTCCTCAGTCCTGACTTCAGTCTGAACAAAGTCCAGAGTAACTAAATCCAGAAGAAGAATAATTCTCTATTCATGGAGAGAATAAAGAAAAGCCCAGAATAATAAGAAGTGAATCCCTGGGAGGCAAAAGCCTAGGATGCAACCTAACAGAGACTAAGAATGCAGACGCTGGAGCCAGGCAGCCTGGGTTGAAATCCAAGTCCTGCCATTTACTCATTATGTGACCTTGGGCAAAATTTTTAAACTCCTCTGGGCCTCTGTTTCCTCATCTATAAAGACTGAACGACAGTGGCATAACCACTTTACAGGGTTCTTCTGAGGATTAATTAACATAACACTTGCAAAGCGTTTACAACAGAGTCTGACAATAAGCACTATTTATGTTTGTTAACTAAAATTAAAAATCAATCTGACACTGCAGCATCAGGGCAGCTTTAAAGGTCCCTCCTTTCAGGGCTACTGTGATCATCCATGCTAATCCTTCGCAGAAGTCTGTGCCAGTAGGAATATTCATTTTTCTAGAAGTCACTCTGGTGGTAGTGGTTTAGTTGCTAAGTCATGTCTGACTCTTTGTGACCCCATGGACTGTAGCCCACCAGGCTCCTCTGTCCATGGAATTTCCCAGGCAAGAATACTGGAGTGAGTTGCCATTTCTTTCTCCAGAGAATCTTCTTGACCCAGGGGTCAAACCCACGTCTCCTGCACTGCAGGCAGATTCTTTACAGTTGAGCCACCAGGGAAGCCCACTGAGCACAGCTATTATACATCAGATGATATGAGATACAGAAAGGTGAATAGGTGGGAACACATCACATATGTGTGATTTTTGCATGTTAGAAACTTAAGAGGAACATATATCCATATTAGTCACAAAGTCAATTTTCTATTCAAAGGCATCTCATACGTGTTGAGGTAATTTGGTGAAGTTTTATTCTGATTTCAAAAGAAGACTTTACAGTGAAAAACGGCCCTCACTCTACACTTCATTTAATGTTATCTCCCAGGGATTTATATCTGCCACCTTGAATGCATAACATTGAACTCAAGCAGTCACACCTGACGAAGACCCTCTCCTTGACCAGTCTTCAATCAGGCTCCTCGGAGCCTCCTTCTTGTCCAGGCCTCTACCTGGGCTCCCTATCCTCACTGAGCCTACCAATCCTAGTTTTAGCACAAATTCTGCCAAGTCACTGCAGACAAATTCTCGACTGGATATCTGACCAAGTTCCTCACCCCACCTCTGATGCTGAAGTCCTCGACCTGCCTCCACCAAGAACACTCCAACCCTTTACGTCTTCTCTTAGTGATTTTCCATCCACTGATAGGGCCCACCACTCAGAGGGTTCCTTGGCTGCATAAATCCTCATTTGCTCTTGTTGCATTCAGAGTTGAACCTGAACCCTCTCCCCTACTGTAACACTCTTGATATCTACAGCAAGTCCTGAGTAAAGTCCTCCTTACCACTGTAACTAGAGTTGGAATCTTTTTTTTTTTTTTTTTAAGAGAAGAACTGTGGCCTGGTGTCTAGGCCTGACACCAGGACTTAACTGTAAAAAGCCACCACTCAGAAACCTCAAGCCCACTTAACAATCACAGTAAGGACCCACAGGAGACTAGGTCTCCAAACACGAAAGTCACTTAATGCCCCATGTGAACCCAGAAATTACCAACACCCCTACCACCGACAATTCTGAAGACCATAGGCCTTGAGCCTCAGAGAGGCTTTTAACACACACACA
This sequence comes from Bos mutus, assembly GCF_027580195.1. Taxonomy (NCBI): domain Eukaryota; kingdom Metazoa; phylum Chordata; class Mammalia; order Artiodactyla; family Bovidae; genus Bos; species Bos mutus. The sequence goes on along the minus strand of NC_091631.1, from coordinate 71,681,865 downwards.
CATACACATGAGAGACAGATTTTCTTAAATCTTGTTTGAAAAAATAAATCATGCTCTGGAAAGATGGTATTACTACTCACAAACTAACACCTCTCCCCAAAAGAGGGAGAGAGGTTTGTGGCCAGCTGCACATTCTACCTAAGAAGTACTCTGAATTTAATGGAATGGAATGGTCTATCTACCAGCTCAAGAATGGTCCTGCTTTGGGTTCTCAGGAAGAAAACTGGAAAGAGCCTCCCTAGTGGATTGTTAGTCAATGAGGAAAACAAAGGCTTCATCAGACCTAGACCTCCCCCGCTGGCTGTGAGACCTTAGGCAATCACTCATCCTTCATAAGGCCTGTTTTTCTTACGTTTGCAACAAAGAAGCAATATAGATCTCAGAGGTTGTTATAAACATGAAGTGAGGTCTGTGCCTGGTACATATTAGGCAACTTGCTGCCGCTGCTAAGTCACTTTAGTCGTGTCCAACTCTGTGCAACCCTGTGGACAGGAGCCCACCAGGCTCCTCTGTCCACAGGATTCTCCAGGCAAGAATACAGGAGTGGGTTGCCATGTCCTTTTCCCAAGGCAACTTAATAAATGCTATCAATTGTTATCATTCAAGCTCAGCTCAAAAGGTGAGAGAGTCAAGTGATTTTTCGGGCAGAAAGGGGCTTCCCTAGTGGCTCAGCGGTAAAGAATCCACCTTACAGTGCAGGAGATACAGGAGACTCGGGTTCAATCCCTGGGTCAGGAAGATCCCCTGGAGAGGATATGAATGGACAGAGGAGTCCATAGGGTTGCAAGAGTGGGACACAACTGAAGCGACTGAGCATGCACACACCAGACAGAAGGGACCCGTGTGTGCAAAGGTATGCAGTTACCTGACATTGCATAGCTCTGGCTAAGGGTAAAGAAATCATAACACCTCTAGTAAATGTTCTGAGAAGACACACACACACAACAAATCAGACTCCTAGGATAATTTTTCAGCTGAGCTGTGTGCAGGCACCCTTCCTGAGATATTGGAAAAGTGTTCCATGTAGTACATATTTATTTTTCTACCTATGATGTATAATAGTCCTTATGCTAAACTGGACTTGAAGTCATAGATGGAATTCCTATAGCAGAGAAGGGGTAGTGGGTAATACGGATGCATCAGGAAGCTTAGGAAGCTTGGAAAAGATAGCCTTCCTTCTCTCCCCTCATCACAAGTTCCTGTGCGTCTCCCCGCAAACTCAAGGAGCCACCTGGAAGCTCTGTCCCAGGAAACTCCTGACAGAAACCCTCACAACAGAACATGTCTTCCAGGACCATTCTTTGCTTCCTGTAGCCTTGCTTCTCGACTGAGAAAGGCAAGCTGCTTCATCTTTTCACTGAGATCTCAGTGAGGACACTGTACAGATTCCCGTCCGGAAGAAGAACACAGGCGCCCACCGTCAATCCAGAGTATGGGCTCCAGTGGCAGATGATGTGGACTGGCTTCCCACCTCTACCAGGCAGTGTGGCATGGCCGTGGCTGCCTTCATAGCCCCTCTGGACCTCATCTGTTAAGTGGAACAGAACCCATCTCCCAGGGTCACTGTGAGGACTGAGTTAATACAGATGAAGCACTCAGGACAGTGGCACATAGCGAAAGCATTTAAAAAGTGTTGGCTATTTCCATGCTGAGCGTCTCAAAAAAGAAAGGAAAAGTTTAATTTTCAGGAATGAAGCTGGCAGCTAGTAGGCCTCAGATAACCTTGGCAAGTGCTCAATAAAGTAGTCTGTTGACTGCAGTTTCAAATTCTCTCTTGATGTACTGCAATCAAGCCGTAACAGACTACCTGATTATTCAGTGTTTCTGCATGAGGGATGGGCATCTATTTCAATGCTGGAAAGAATCAAGAATGCGTGAATGATCCTCTTTGAAGCGTAATGAGACAGGACTGTACAGGAAAATATGGTTCTCAACTAGTTCAGATTAATTCCAAAAATACAGGGGAAGTTCAAAAAATTACTTATTTTCAAGTGCCTGGGATCCTCATTTTCCTTTTATTTGTTCTCATTTTCCAAAAACCAAAGTAACAATGAGGTAAAAAATATGACAACATTATCTTATGATATTTTCTGGCAATCATATGGATCAATGTGAAAAATGAGGAATCCAGATCATACTTTTAATCTTGACTCCATCCCCCACTGAGTGTAATTCTGAACTAAAAAGAACAACACCTTTCACTGACATCACTCCATGGAACACATTCTTCCCTAATTGTCTAAAGTTTCTAAACAGCAGTCAGATGCACAAAACAGAAGTACTGGTCCTTGTAAATAAAACTGATTCACATATGATTACATGGACCTTGAATGTAAAACCTAATTCAGTTCTTAAAGTTTATTGTTAAATTTCAAAGTCTCAAATTGTGTAATGATAGGAGTTAACATTTCTCTTAAAAACAAAATGAAAGATCGAGTGTCTCAAATGTGACAAGCAGAGAATCTAGTCTAGGCAAGAGTGTCTCCTTCTCCCTATTTCTCCCCATCTATTAGAACTTGAGGACAAACAAGGGAAAAATCCCATCCTGGCTACATTCAAGGTGAAGGGGGAGGAATATCATTTACTAGGGGTCAAAGCTGTACACAGTAAAGATGCTATGACCATCACTCACACCACAGCCCTTTCTATTTACCTAACCTGCAACTTAAGCATAGGGTGTCTTCACATGTATTCACATTATAACTTTGAAGAAATTACAGTAGGCTCTAATTAGCCAGAGATGTTTTTGTATCAAGGAGTTAACCTGTAGCACCCATGATTAGATGATGCTAATGAAACATTAAAGCTTCATTTCATTAGAAATACTTCAACCTCATTAGAGAAATACAAAACACTTGGCAAATATTTAATTACATCTCCTTACACATACACTTAAGAGCTGCAGTTACTTGTTACTTTAGAAGTATCAATGGAATGACTGTCACAATGTTAGCTATATTTATCTTAGAACAAGTACAACCAGCTGGTCCACTGATCTAAGGCAGTTTTTCTTGAAATCTGGTTGCTCTGAGATTAGATTTAAATAAGACTCAGAGAAGCAGACATATGTGTTGTAGAATTATCATCTTCATACTACTGTACAGAAGGTAGACTATGAAGGGTATACAAAGGTAAAAACAAGATATGTCTTTTTCTCAAAAGGGCACAGTCCCGTAGGGACATGAGGGATGTAAATAAATCATATCAGAGGACAATGGATAAAACCTCCAACAGAGGCTAATAAAAACATCACTGCAGACAGAGCTTACTATGTGCCTGAAACTCATCCTATAACTTAATGTAAATTAAGCCATTAATCATCACAACAGCCTCTCGAAGTAGGTATCATCATTCCCATTTTACAGATGAAGGAACTGAGTGAGGTTAAGTGGCGTCCCCAAGGTTGCTCAAGCTAGTAAAGGACAGAGCAAGAATTTTGATTCAGGGAGAATGGATCCAGAGTCTCCACTTAACCACAACTGCTCTGCATACAGAAGTAGCAAATAAGGGCCCAATCCAGCTTGAGTGCATAGTGCAAGGCTTCTCAGAGGAATCAATGGAGGGACTTGAAAGGTGTGATGACACAATAGGTAAGGCCAAATTAACAAGATGTCCAGAAGCTTTCAAAAAGCAGCTTCCACCTACGCATCCAAAAACCTCTAACAAGACTCACATCAAGCTGAGGACTGGTTACCACCAGAAACAGGCTGCTCAGTCTCTTGTACTTATTTTTATATCATTATTCCACCTTGTAAGGACAAGAGTCTTCTCTCAAGTTCTGATTCAAGATCTATCTCTTTCTCTCTCTCTCACTCAAGTCCCTATTTCCTCCAAAAAGCTCTTCCTGATCCCTTCCACCTCGCATTATCTCCTCCTTTATACCTACCACTACATGCTGTGACACTCTTGCTGTGCTTTCTCTATTTTACCTTCTATCAAGTTATCCATGAACCTAGGTTATTCACCTTATTTTAAATAGTGTTTTAAAGGCAGAAAACTTTACCATCAATGAACATATTCCAAATATGCATTATCATATCATCTGTACAAGAGCACATATTGAAACCATTAATTTCTGCAAGATGGATAAATGCTCCAACCTTCCACATGTAAAATACGAGCTTATCTACTTATCTATCTTCCAAGGTAGAAGAAGATGTTTTACTATTTATAAGAAGATTTCACATACATTTACAATAATGATAACAATAGTGTTGGTATGACATTTTACTCGCTCCAAGTTCTCACACATTTTCCTTAATTAATCACACAAAGCTATGAGGGCTAAAGTTCTGAAAAGTTAGGTAATAACTTTAGTTGCCCAGGGTCTAAGACGTCAACTCCAATCTGGACAGGTCTTCTATTTCCAAAATTGGAGGCTTTTTCTACTATATGCCATAGTCAATTCCCAAAGAGATTAAAACAAGGAAGTGTGCCACCTTTACATGACATCTAGTTAATCCCTTACCTGCTGTATAAAATCTAAGCTAGTAAGACTTTGTGTATTGAACATGGGAGTGATCTCAGTTCAGTTCAGTCACTCAGTCGTGTCCAACTCTTTGTGACCCCATGAATTGTAGCACACCAGGCCTCCCTGTCCATCACCAACTCGCGGAGTTCACCCAGACTCATGACCATCAAGTCGGTGATGCCATCCAGCCATCTCATCCTCTGTCGTACCCTTCTCCTCCTGCCCCCAATCCATCCCACCATCAGAGTCTGATTTCCAATAAGCCAACTCTTTGCATGAGGTGGCCAAAGTACTGGAGTTTCAGCTTTAGCATCAGTCCTTCCAAAGAACACCCTGGACTGATCTCCTTTAGAATGGACTGGTTGGATCTCCTTGCAGTCCAAGGGACTCTCTAGAGTCTTCTCCAACACCACAGTTCAAAAGCATCAATTCTTCAGCACTCAGCTTTCTTCACAGTCCAACTCTCACATCCATACATGACCACAGGAAAAACTATAGCCTTGACTAGACAGACCTCTGTTGGCAAGGTAATGTCTCTGCTTTTGAATATTCTATCTAAGTTGGTCATAACTTTCCTTCCAAGGAGTAAGCATCTTTTAATTTCATGGCTGCAATCACCATCTGCAGTGATTTTGGAGCCCAAAAAAATAAAGTCTAACACTGTTTCCACTGTTTCCCCATCTGGCGTACTTATTAGCTTGGAATAAGCTATCAGCAAAATGCATTAATTAGATAGTCTAAATGTCAAAAGAAATGCACATTCTTTTATTTTCTAGTGCCACAAGATAGGAGAAGGAAATGGCAACCCACTCCAATATTCTTGCCTGGAGAATCCCAAGGACGGAGGAGGCTGGTGGGCTGCCGTCTATGGGGTCGCACAGAGTCAGACACGACTGACGTGACTTAGCAGCAGCAGCAGCCACAAGATAACTGAATGATGTTAGAGGTGTTCAGTTTCTTCTTGTTGTTGTTCAGTTAGTAAGTCATATCCGATTCTTTGTAACCCCATGAACTGCAGCACGCAAAGTTGTGCTCAAATTCATATCCGTTGATTTGGTGACGCTACCCAACCATCTCATCTTCTGCCACCCCCTTCTCCTTTAGCCTTCAATGTTTCCCACCATCAAGGTTTTTTCCAATGAGTCGGCTTTAGGAGCTTCAGCTTCAGCATCAGTCCTTCCAAGAAATATTCAGGGATGATTTCTTTTAGGATTGATTGTTTTGATCTCCTTGCAGTCCAAGGAACTCTCAAGAGTTGTCTTCAGCACCACAATTGGAAACCAGGAATTCTTCAGCACTCAGCCTTCTTAACATTTCAACTCTCACATCCATACGTGACTACTGAAAAAACCATAATAAACCACAGGTTTGACTATACAGACCTTTGCCAACTAACTGATGTCTCTGCTTTTTAATGCACTGTTTAGGTTTGTCACAGTTTTCCTTCCAAGGAGCAAGCATCTTTTAATTTCATTGCTGCAGTCACCATCCACAATGATTTGGGAGCCCAAGAAAAGAAAATCTGTCACTGTTTCCATTTTTTCTCCATCTATTTGCCATGAAGTGATGAGGCCAGGTGCCATGATCTCAGTTTGCATAATGAGCTTTAAGCCCGATTTTTCATTTTCCTTTTTTTTAACCCTCATCAAGAGTCTCTTTAGTTCATCTTCACTTTCTGCCATTAGAGTGGTATCATCTGCCTATTTGAGGTTGTTGGTATTTCTCCTTGCAATCTTGATTCCAGCTTGTGATTCACCCAACCTGGCATTTTGAATGATGTACTCTGCATATAAGTTAAATAAACAAGGTGATAACATACAGTCTTGTTGTACTCCTTTCCCAATTTTGAACCAGTCCATTGTCTCATGTCCAGTTCTAACTGTTGCTTCTTGGCTGCAAATACATTTCTCAGGAGGCAGGTAAAGTGGTCTGGTATTCCCATCTCTTTAGGAATTTTCCACAGTTTGTTGTGATTTACATGGTCAAAGGCTTTAGCATAGTCAATGAAGCAGATGTTTTTCTGTAATTCCGTTGCTTTCTCTATGATCCAACAAATGTTGGCAATTTGATCTCCAGTTCCTCTGCCTTTTCTAAACTCAGCTTGTATATCTGGAACTTCTCAGTTCATGTACTGCTGAAGCCTAACTTGAAGAGTTTTTGGCATAACTTTGCTAGCATGTGAGATGAGTACAATTGTGTGGTAGTTTGAAATTATTTGGCATGGACATTCTTTGGGATTGGAGTGAAAACTGCCCTTTTCAAGTACTGTGGCCACAGCCAAGTTTTCCAAGTTTGCTGGCATATTGAGTGCAGCACTTTAAAGCATCATCTTTTAGGATTTGAAATAGCTCAGCTGGAATTCCATCACCTCCACTAGCTTTGTTCGCAGTGATGCTTCCTAAGGAAGGCCCACTTGACTTCACACTTCAAGAAGTCTGGCTCTAGGTGAGTGACCACACCATCATGGTTATCTGGGTCATTAAGACTCTTTTTGTATAGTTCTTTTGTATATTCTTGGCACCTCTTCTTGATCTCTTCTGCTTCTATTAGGTCCTTACCATTTCTGTCCTTTATCATGCCCATCTTGCATGTAATATCCCCTTGGTATCTCTAATTTTCTTGAAGAGATCTCTAGTCTTTCCCATTCTATTGTTTCCTCTATTTCTTTGCATTGGTCACTTAAGAAGGCTTTCTGAGCTCTCCGTGCCATTCTCTGGAACTCTGCATTCAGGTGAGTCCATCTTTACCTTTCTCCTTTGCCTCTCGCTTCTCTTTTCTCAAGCTATTTGTAAAGCCTGCTCAGACAACCACTTTGCCTTCTTGCACTTACTTTTCTCTCTAAGCTGGTTAAAGGTAGGTATATATTGTTCCTCTTTCTTCACAATTAGTGCCCAAAGCAAAACAGACACAGAGAACAGAGGGACCCAAAGGGAAAAAGTGTACACCAACTACCAGTGGATTCATGACACAAGAATCCACCAGAGATAAATTACTGAAAAGCTTATGGTACTGGGACATGAATGAGGATCACTGCAGGCCTTCACTTAATAAAAACCAGACCGTGTATTACATAGGAAGATATGTCAAGGAATTACCAAACAACCCTTGGCTTTTAATATCTGCAGTTATGCTTTTAATATTCTTTCACAGAACTTCAAGTGTTAGATTGTAAGATGGAGAAAAGTCAGAGGAACAAAACACCGGGTGTGTTACTAAAAGTGTAAGAAAAAACATCATGAGACCCTCTTGTCAATAGGAATCATTCCTATGGCTCTTATTTGAACAAAGTTTGAAAATGCCCACTTTGGTAAACAAATATGCAATCGTGGTTATGTAAGGGATGTGCTCAGATATGAGAAAAAAATCCTTCCTTCAAATCAATCATTCTTTCATGTATGGACTAAGTGTGCACAAGATTCAGACACGGACACCAATCCAGGGACCACCACTTATTGCAATATTCTTAGAACAAGCACTTAGCTTTTCTGAATCTCAGGTTCCTCCTGTACAAAGGGAAGATACTAATCCCTTACAAGAATGTCATGACCATTACATGAAATGAACTTAACACAGTGTCTGGTACAGAAGAGAAATTTGAAGTTCTGGTCCTCAACAAATGTTAACTATTAAACCACTGTTTGTTATGATGGCAAGTGTAGAATATGAAATATTTTCATTGTAGGCATAACATTTAATGTGTATTAAATTACTATCTTCACAATAGCTTCAGAGAAAATAAACAGTGGTGCTGGCCTCTAATGAAGACCAAACAGTTTGTAATCCTATAAATGATATGTGTCTGGGAAGCAGTTCCAGAAGATTCCAGTGGAAAAACAATAAACAGGAACCAACACTTGGCCAGATTTTATCCACAGTTTCTATAAAGCTACAAATTCCATAAAAATTAAAAATGAAAAACCACAAAGACTTCACTATTGCTACAACCCAAGTTAAAAATAGAAAGTTTAAAGGAAGAACTAAACCACCCATCTCCCTACCCTGGGGATAAATCTCAGGGGTGGGGATGGCAGGGTGCACGGAAACCACACACTGCAGTTTCTCTGGATTCTCTTCCTGACTGAGCCTTCCTCTCCTGCCTCTGTTGATAATCTTCCTCATACACTATTCTTCAGGACAGATAAACCAATATTTAGCTACCCTGTTCTAGCTCAATATATGTTTTCTTTAAAAAGCACTACCTGTGTGTCTATGTGCAGGCCAACTCCTGAGTGGCCATTAAGTCTGGATGCTGGAATTGCCAACAAAAATGTATGAACTATCTCCCTTGCCTTTTTTTGACTTAACTAAAAAATATTGAGCTATCCAGCACAGAAAACCAGCTTTCCTAAGCATATCAGCAACACAGGTATGGCCTGGCATGCTTTCCTGAACTTCCTGGTCTACCTTCCTACACATGACCTCTTCCTTAGGCCAAGCCTTGTTTGCTGGGCATCTACAACGTTTGCCCTTATCAACAGATTTGGTAATGGAAAGTGCTGAGTGTTCCAGCCCTCTTTTCTCTCACCTACCTGAAGTATCTATGCAAGATGACGACTCTGGAAGAGCGCTTGGCGTTACTTTTTTTTCATGTCACCCATCAGCCTGTCTCCAACTCTTAAAACTTACCTCCCTTTTCCATCAGCTCCTTCTTGGTATCATACGACAAACACATTTGTAATAAAATCATGATCTAACTAGTTTAATCTCCTTTTTAAAGCACCACACTAAATTGTTCAGTTCAGTCCCTCAGGTGTGTCTGACTCTTTGCAACCCCATGGACTGCAGCACGCCAGGCCTCCCTATCCATCACCAACTCCCACAGATTACTCACACTCATGTGCATCAAGTCTGTGATGCCATCCAACCATCTCATCCTCTGTCGTCCCCTTCTCCTCTTGCCTTCAATCTTTCCCAGCATCAGGGTCTAAATTGTTACCTACTAACTAAAGTACATCATCTATCCTCTATGTTTCTAAGGCCATCTTCTTTCTCAAACTGGTCTTTGCACCATCAATGTTTTAGCCAAACCAAAGAATCTAAACTTCTGCTGTCTCAACATCCACAAAGCCATTCTTCAAGTTGGAAGCACCCATTTGTCTCTATTGTGACCTTCAAATGCCTTCCAATAAACCAGTACTCACAGCTCCACTGTGAAGCTGGATCGTACTTTATAAGAGCATCTGGCTATCCTTGAGGACAGTACATGGAGCTTCCTTTACACCTTTTTCAGCACCTATAATACTAGCTTCTTTCTAGATTAATTAGAAAGTCCTACCTAAGTAATCCAACCAGGCCCACACATCTGCTGATACTTATAAATCCCAAATACTGGCATGCCATATGGCACACACAGTAGTGTACCAGAAGCAGGAGTACAGAAGCCATGGATACCTGCAGTGTGTTTTTCTGGTACTACAACTTTTATTAGAAAACTAAAGAGAAGGAAGCAAAGCAGTTTTATCCTGTCTTACATTTTTAAAAAATGTACCATATCGCCAATATCGCAAAATTTATATGAATGAACTTGACTCTTGTCACTTCCATTGAGGCAGCTAGTTTGGGTCATGTTTCCAGGCTACTGAGAATGCATTTTTCCCCTACTCTGATATAATACTCTGAGAAGTACTATACTACCATAATCTAGCACCTTTCTGCATGACTGCTGAAATACCCTATAATTATATTACATACTTAATAACATTTGTGTCTAAGTCCCATTACCCTCAACAAACATTAAGCCCATGGTTGACAGAGAACCTGTCCAGTCTTTACTGCCTCAGGCATAGGGCTTTAAAAATAAGAGGTTGCAAGAATTTAGAGTATTTAGAAAAGGTAAAACTATGGTCTTTCCAGGACTGGCAAAGAGCAATTAGAGATAAGAAGCCAGGTGGTTAGACTCAGCCCCATCTCTAGCTATAAAAGCTGTAATGGGAACAGAGGAGCCCCAGCAAACAAACGCACCTAAGAATTAAGTCAAGTAAATGAGATCAGAGGGCCAGAGGGAATGGCTATAAGCTTCTTTCATTTAGGATCTGTTGACAAGCTTTACAAAAGGCAAAGGAGTGGAAGTTGACAGAAGCAGACCAGATATTTTAGGTGGTAACCTAAAATTTCAGTATTGCTTTAGAAAAAATCCACCTCTAAAAATGATTCTGGTAATCTAATCAAGCTTGATGGAGAGAGCATCCAGTTAAATAAAAAACAACAACAATAAGCAAAAAACAACTAAAAGTTCCACAAACTTTAATCACTATAGAGAAAGCTAATCCAGGTTATTTCCTTGTATCGTTTTCTAATACAAAGAAGTTTCATTTTAAAAAATGATAAGACCAATGGTTTTTGTGTCAAACAGACTACCAGTTTTGCTATATATAGCAAAGTTACTTAAGCTCTTCAAGTTTCAATATACCTATTTATAAAATGAGTATAATATTAATATACCTACTTTGTAAAACTGTTGCAATGACCAGATGAAATCATGCATGTCAAGTACATAATAAGAGCGTGGTAAACTATCATAATCAAAACCACTGTTACTTTTAAGGAAGAAATCATTGGCTAGAAAGATATGTTACTGTTGGTTCCTGGTTACTACTCTTACCTTAATCTTACATCTGAGGACCTAAAAAGACAATTACCACTTTAGGATGGCACCAAACTGAATGCAGCCAACATACCTTCCAACCAAGGAAACAGTCAAGGGACATCAAACATCGAACAGTCAACTGTCTCTATTCCAAAGGTAAAATTATCATTTGCTAGAGTATATTTTCCCATCATTAGTTTAGATCAGGCACCATTACATTAGTAAGAGTTATATGACACTCACATTGCTGCTGATGAAACTTCAAAGTATCATCTCAGTAGTTAACAGATTATCCACATTCCAGCATCCCCTAAGAAAACATTTTGTTGTTGCTGTTTAGTCGCCAAGTCTTGTCGGACTCTTTTGCGACCCCATGGAGCCTGCTGGGAATTTTGTCCATGGGATTTTTCACTCAAGAACCCTGGAGCAGTTTAAATTTCTTTCTCCATGGGATCTTCCTGAACCAGGGGTTGAACACATGTCTCCAGTGTCTCCTGCATCAGCAGAGACTTTACCACTGAGCCACTGACCAAGCAAAGAAACAATCTAACACATGTGAACCTCCAAAAATGTTCTAAGTTCAATTTAATGGAGTGGTGAGCAAAATGTGGGTCTAGCATTCTAATGTGGCTGGTTGTGTTTATTGTGAGCACATATTTGGGTTTACACTATTCTATTTTTATTTACTTATTTTCTTTGGACAAACAAAAGTGCATTATATTGTGTAATATCATGACTACACATGAACAGTATAGTATGGCAAAATAATTTTTTCACATAGCAACAAGGCTAACATCCTCTTAAAGACTGGAAACATTTTATAATGAATAGTAATTGAAAGCCGAATACATAAGCCTCTGTCTTGGACAAGATGTAGAAGTATGCTGGCATCTTGCCTCGTTCTTCCAAAAAGAACAGAAAAGAATAACACTGCAAAACACAGTTGAGCCTGGGCTGCCAGGGAAGTAAGGGCACAAAGATCATCATTCTCCATTTACACAATGTTTTTTGTAAGTTGTTTTCAATAAACTTGCTATCCCACATGTTTACAGACTTCATTTTTCTGCTGTCCTACCCCATTTTGAAATATTAAAGCAATGTCTCAGAATATTTCAGGAAAACTTGGGTTTTAACAGTGTAGCTTTCATTTTGCACCTTTGAGCCCATCCCATCTTTAAGGTATCACAATGGAGAAAATTTTGTTGGGATACATTATTTTATTACTTTTTTGTTCTACTTTAAGTTTCAAATATTCTGCTTTTAATTAAATGGCTTATTATAATTATCTCACTATCTTAAAGTTAAAAAAACTTTTTTTAACCAGATCATTTGCAGTTTTCTTATCATTTTCTCACTTGAAAAGACAATTTCTTATTCTTATGGATCTTATTGCATCTCCATTATGTAACAATTTTAACTGTTGGTGTTTCATATATTTACATGGCATGGTCATTATAAAAATGCTTTAAGTGGCTTTGAAGAAAATACTTTAAATATATATGTATACTGTTTTAAGGGTGACTGATTATACTCATCAAAAAACCTGAAAATAAATGTCAATCTTTTATTCCAAAAACTAAAACTCATTCACCTAAATACCATGCTGAGTTTCCAATACGCATGCACAATGATCTGTACACAGTCAGCAATTGCCTGCTGTGACTCTGAATAGCTAATACTTTTATTTAGCAGTCACAACTGAGGAATTCCAACTGTGTCAACTTGTGCAACTCTGTCTGGCTTCAGAGCTTCCCACACCCTGGGAGACATATTGTCTCTAATTATTTTATTGCTGCAAATAAAGAGACTTTTTATAGAAACGATACACATAATTTACGCCAGGCTCTTATCAGACTGCACACAGTCAACCCATGATGAGGCCATCATTCAATTTAAAACTTAAAAACATGTATGTGTGACCCCATGGCTGTTTCATGTCAATGTATGGCAAAAAACACTACAATACCATAAAGTAATTAGCCTCCAGTTAAAATAAATTAATTAAAAACTAAAGTGAGTTCCAATAATAAAAAAAAAAAAAAAAGAAATCATGTATGTTGCTTTCGAGTCTTCTAACCTGGTATGTTTTTTCTACTTCAAAATTTATTAGTTTCTCAGCAACTAAATTTTAAAGTGCTATAATTTTTATTTACCGTAGTTTATACATTCTAACCGGAGAAGGCAATGTCACCCCACTCCAGTACTCTTGCCTGGAAAATCCCTTGGACGGAGGGGCCTGGTGGGCTGCAGTCCATGGGGTCGCTAGGAGTTGGACACGACTGAGCGACTTCACTTTCACTTTTCACTTTCATGCATTGGAGAAGGAAATGGCAACCCACTCCAGTGTTCTTGCCTGGAGAATCCCAGGGACGGGGGAGCCTGGTGGGCTGCCGTCTATGGGGTCGCACAGAGTTGGACGCGACTGAAGCAACTTAGCGGCAGCAGCAGCAGCACACATTCTAACATGCTAAAGTGTAAGTCCCCTACCCAATTTTAGAGACAAATAAAAACTACAATTTTGGCTCCCTGAGCTTCAGTGTATCTTTATATTTTATATTTGACCCAGTAACACTGAACAAGACATCTTCTCCAGCATTTGACACTGTACCCCCAACCTCAAGGAGCTAATCCTCTACAGAAACAGCCAGCACACAGTGCACTGCCTCCAGGACCTTTTTCTAACTCTGAATGGTACAAAAACCTACCACCAGGAAAAGCCTGTGTCAGAAATATCGGATCTCAGTTGTCCCTACCCATTATGAGAATGGGAAATAAGAAATCAGCTCTCTAGCTCAGCTTCTCATTTCTTTGACATACAAAAGGCCTGAAGCCTTGAAGCCACCCTGTCCCTTGGGCTTGTTTCTGGGCTCCAAGCCTAAAATAAGAGCCAAAGGGAGCTTCCAGCAGCTGTGTGTTCGTGGAAGCCACCTGAGACCACCAGAAATACTGTAACCGTGGGACTGTGGGCACTATTTCAACAAGAGCTATACAGATAGTGAACAAGACAGTGATACACTGGAGACTCCCTCTGTATTTTCAGGAAGAAAATTCATGAAAGAGATAAAAACCAAGAAATGAAATTGTGTATACTGTTTCTGTTTGCTCCACATGCTCCTGAACTTAACTTTTTCAGTGTAAAAAATTCTGTATATTCTAAAACTCACATTCAGTTCCAATGCAGAGCAGTTTAGGAGGCAACACATTGTGATTCAGGTTCTCTGACAGTCATGAAGTCAAGTTTGTGCATTAGTCACTTTAAGACTAGGGCAAAGCTAGGTATTGTCTTTAGCTGACTAGTAACTTGAGCTACATCAGAACAGTGAAAGGTATAACCTAAACTTCTCTCTGAGAATCCCTAGAAATCATGCCTTTTAGTGACTAGTATCTGCTAGTATAGTAACACTGCAAAGTTACACTGAATATCAGACTAACTACATATCTAACTTACTAGCTCATTTCAGTGAAATTAAATGGTGGATTTCTTCAATCACGACGACTCAAACTAAAAGAGTAAATAAGTATTGACCAAGCAGAAATTTACCTTTACTAAATTGGAAACCTGACAAATAATCAGGTTTCATTAATTCATAAAAACATCAATTAAATCTAAATGGTAGTTTCTAAAGGGCTTGAGAGATTTTTCCAACTAAATCCCTTGACAGTTTTCCCACAAACAAATCTTTGTGCTATGAACTGCCACCTTAAAGAAACTGTCTGCTTAAGCAAAGGCAAGATTTAACCCTGCATTAGTTACAATGGCAATGAATCCTCAGTTAAAACAAGTTAATGAGTTTCTTACTGAAAATGTTATGATGCAATAGATGAAAAAAATAACAAAGTGGTTCTTTTTATCAAAACTTTCCCACATAAGCTCATACAGTCAATCCAAAGGTATGTATTAACATCCTTATCTGTGAAACTTCTAAGCCACTTGTTTTACAAAGATCTAACTTCCTATCACCCAGACCCACTGGTAAGAAAGAACTGAAGTGATCTGGAATGTCAAACTGCTCCATGACTACTAGAGGCAGGTGGAGAACAAGCTTTGCAGGATTACAGAAACTAAAGAAACTACTTTCATCAACCCCAAACAATTAGCTGTAAGGGGAGTTTGTCAACTAAATTGAGAATAACCTTTAAATTCAAAAGCAGTGAGAGATGAATAACAACAGTATACCAGCTAGCTAAAAATCACTAAAATGAGAATTGCTGAGAGTCTCTCAGTCGTGTCCGACTCTTTGCAACCCCATGAACTATACGGTCCATGGAATTCTCCAGGCCAGAATACTGGAGTGGGTAGCCTTTCCCTTCTCCAGGGGATCTTCCCAACCCAGAGATCAAACCCAGGTCTCCCGCATTGCAGGCAGATTCTTTACCAGCTGAGCCACCAGGGAAGCCTCAAATGAGAATTTCAGTCAGTTCAATTCAGTCGCTCAGTCATGTCCGACTCTTTGTGATCCCATGGAATGCAGCACGCCAGGCCTCCCTATCCATCACTGACTCCCAGAGTTTACTCAAATTCATGTCCATTGAGTCATGCCATCCAACCATCTCATCCTCTGTCATTACCTTCTCCTCCTGCCTTCAATCTTTTCCAGCATCAGGGTCTTTTCAAGGAGTCAGTTCTTCCAATCAGGTGGCCAAAGTATTGGACATTCAGCTTCAGCATCAGTCTTTCCAGTGAATATTCAAGACTGATTTCCTTTAGGATGGACTGGTTGGATCTCCTTACAGTCCAAGAGACTCTCAACAGTCTTCTCCAACACCACAGTTCAAAAACATCAAGTCTTTGGCATTTAGCTTTATAGTTCAACTCTCACATCCATACATGACTACTGGAAAAACCATAGATTTGACTAGACAGGCATTTGTCAACAAAATAATGTCTCTGCTTTTTAATATGCTGTCTAGGTTGGTCATAGCTTTTCTTCCAAGGAGCAAGTGTCTTTTAATTTTATGGCTGCAGTTACCATCTGCAGTGGTTTTGGAGCCCAAGAAAATAAAGTCTGTCACTGTTTCCATTGTTTCCCCATCTGTTTGCCATGAAGTGATGGAACCAGATCCATGATCTTAGTTTTTTGAACGTTGAGTTTTAAGCCAGCTTTGTCACTCTCCTCTTTCAATTACTGTGGGATCCTTGCCCACATTAGTAGATAAAATGGTCATCTGAGTTAAATTCGCCCATCCCAGTTGATTTTAGTTCACTGATTCCTACAATGTCAATGTTCACTCTTGCCATCTCCTGTTTGACCACTTCTAATTTGCCTTGATTCGTGGACCTAACATTCCAGGTTCCTATGCAATATTGCTCTTTACAGCATCAGACTTGACTTCTATCCCCAGTCATATCCACAACTGTGCACTGTTTTCACTTTGGCTCCATCTCTTCATCCTTTCTGAAGTTATTTCTCCACTCTTCTCCAGTAGCATACTGGGGACCTACCGACCTGGGAAGTTCATCTTTCAGTGTCACATCTTTTGCCTTTTCATAATGTTTATGGGGTTCTCAAGGCAGGAATACTGAAGCAGTTTGCCATTCCCTTGTCCAGTGGACGACGTTTTGTCAGAACTCTCCACCATGACCCATCTGTTTTAGATCGGGTCATATGAGCATGGCTCATAGTTTGATTGAGTTAGACAAGGCTGTGGTCCATGTGACCAGTTTGATTAGTTTTCTGTAATTTTGCTTTTCATTCTGTCTTCCCTCTTGTATACAAGGATAAGAGGGTTATGAAAGCTTCCTGATGGGAGAGACTGATTGTGGGAAAAATCAGGTCTTGCTCCAATGGGTGGGCCATGCTCAGTAAATCTTTAATCCAATTTTCTGTTGATGGGCATGGCTGTGTTCCCTCCCTGTTGTTTGACCTGAGACCAAACTAAGGTGGAGGTAACTGGGTGAACTCCAGGAGTTGGTGATGGACAGGAAGGCCTGGCGTGCTGCGATTCATGGGGTCGCAAAGAGTCAGACATGACTGAGTGACTGAACTGAACTGAATGAAGATAATGGCGACCTCCTTCAGAAGGTCCCATGCAGGCACTGCTGCACTCAGTGTCCCCGAACCTTGCAGTAGGCCACCACCAACCTATGCCTCTCCCAAAGATTCCTGGACACTCACGGGCAAGTCTGGGTCAGTCTCTTGTGGGGTCACTGCTCCTTTCTCCTGGGTCCTGATATGTACAAGGTGTTATTTGTGCCCTCCAAGAGTCTGTTTCCCCAGTCCTGTGTAAGTTCTGTAATCAAATCCCACTGGCCTCCAAAGTCAAATTCCCTGGGGCTTCTCTGTTCCTTTGTCAGATCCCCAGGTTGAGAAATCTATTGTGGGTCCTAGAACTTTCTTAACAGTGCAAGAATTTCTTTGATATAATTGTTCTGCAGTTTGTGGGTCATCTGCTTGGTGGCTTTATGGTGGGGATAATGGCGACTTCCTCCAAGAGGGCTTCTGCCACAGGCTACACAACCCAGGTCTGATGCACCCAGAGCCCCTGCCGAAGAATGATGCTTTTGAACTGTGGTGTTGAAGAAGACTCGAGAGTCTCTTGGACTACAAGGAGATCCAACCAGTTCATCCTAAAGGAAATCAGTCCTGACTATTCATTGGAAGGACTGATGCTGAAGCTGATGCTCCAATACTTTGGCCACCTGATGAGAAAAGGCAACTCATTAGAAAAGACCCTGATGCTGGGAAAGATTGAAGGCAGGAGGAGAAGGGGACAACAGAGGATGAGATGGCTGGATAGCATCACCGACTCAATGGACATGAGTTTGAGTAAGCTCCAGGAGTTGGTGATGGACAGGGAGGCCTGGTGTGCTGCAGTCCATGGGGTAACAAAGAGTTGGACACGACTGAGGGACTGAACTGAACTGATTGCTGCAGGGATGGGATCACAGGTCAACATGCCCCCTGGTTCCCAGTGACCATGGGTACCCCTGCAGCCAGCAACCTAGGGCTGTCCACACCACCTTGCAGCTGCTACCAGTGAAGTTCTCTGCAGCTCTGGGCTCAGTCAGCCTGGCTGGTCTCATAGGTACCACCTCCTCTGGTCTTCTAGTTTACCCAACTTTACTTGGGTGGTACGTTGGACAGAGGAACCTTTGTTGATTTATGGATGTTTTATTGGTTATAGATTGAAGATAAGAGACAGTGAAGCATCCATCCCACATTGCCATGATGTTGACCTGATCAATACACTTTATTCATTAATTTCCCTCCCCTAGTTAAAATATAATCTCTATGGAAGTATGAATGTTTGCCTTTTTTGTTCACTGTTCAACAAACAGATCTGGGCCTGATACATGAAAGATATTTAGTTTTGCATAAAGAGTTGAAAGAATAAAAAAGCATGTAGTAAAAACCTCTAATAGTGCCCATTTAAAAACAGGATATGTGTATCATGTAGTGGAGTAATACAGGATAAGCGTAACACTTCATTAGAAAAAAAAAAGTATTATGAAAGAAAGCTATTAAAAAAAAACACTCAAAAGAAGGTGTGGCTTGTGATAGGCGGAATGGAGCTATTTAGTGATCCGTCACATAGGGAAGAGTAGTAGGTGTTTAGAATGGGTTGTTTCCTCTTAGAAGTAATATTGTAGGAACATATGGAAAGCAACATTCTGGAACTAAAACTTAGCCAATAGAAACAATTAAACTTTTTAACACACTTGAAAAGAAATGTGTTTCCCAGTTACATATCCCACTATTAAGGAATCTTCTTTAAAGCTACTGTGAATCAAGTATTTAAAGACTAAAATTTTCAGTTTCTTTCCTACAAGTATGGACTAGAACTTAGCCACGGATAAAGGAGATAGTCAGGAATTGACAAAAAAAATGGACATGGCCTGAACTCAAATTTCCTTAAGCTACCAAATGGTTTCTGAGAGGAAATAAGCCATCCTCAATCAATTGTGTATTTTTTTACATCTTAAACTTAGCACTTGTTACATGAAAAATCTTTTATTTAGTCTTTCTCGCCCCCCCCACCCCCGCCCAGTAAAGATTTTAAACATGTCTGATGTCTAGGTCAGTGCTCAGTTTTAATTCCAATTCTTTAATGCTCCTCCACAATCTACTAGTACCCTTATTCATAATGACTAGTAAAAATCTGTATTTATCTAAATAAACCATTGTTTAAGTGCTCCAAAAACCTTACCAATTTGATGAGAATGATTTTTTTGAAACCCCCCCAATCAGCTAGCTTAAATTTCATTTATATTCATTTTATCATGTGGTTATACATAGTTCTGAAGGGAATTAACTCGTTAAAGATTTAGAATTAAAATGCTCATCTAATACAACAAACATTTATACCTCATGAAACTTAAAAATATGTAGACTTTGGATTATTACTCATACATAACTGGACAGAGTGTCAGAAGTCAAGGGTTGCAGTCCCAGTTCCACTGGTATTTACCACATGGCCCTGAATGACAAGCTACTATGCACTTACTTCTCTGGGTCTGAAGGGGAACCTCATTTTGGCATGAAGTAAGTGATCACTAATTCAATGAAGGCTTTCTAATTGCTAGGATCTGTTGTTTCAAATTATTAGGCACTTTTCTTCCAAACGAATCTCAAAGCACTTCAAATATATTAGCATCACCAACCACAGGTCACATGCCTGAAACCTCGGCTAGTCACAGCATTGAAAAGTCGAGCCCCTGTTATCTGGAACTCCAGGCTCCTGCACCGCGTTCCTATAGGACAGTGAACTGCAAACTACAGTCACTGCTAGAGATGTCATGGCCATTTCAGTCCAGAGGCCAGCTTCCTGGCAAACTTTCAAAAGAAATGAAGGAGGACACTGGTTCTGGTTCAATAATGATAATTGGTTAACATGAGAAACACAAAGGCCTACCTATTATGTTATACAAAAGATAAGATCCTCTCTCATCCAGAGTAAATAGACTGGTAAAGAATAAACAGTAGTTTCATTTCTAGGATCCGTGTGATGATAGAATTTGACTCACGGTGAGACAGAAGCACAAAGAGACCGTTTGACTCATGAGCATGAGCTTGCTTGGGGGGGAAAAGGGCGGTGTGGGAGGACGGAGGAGTGGGGGGTGGGGGAGGACAGGGGAGTGGGGGGGGCGGGGGGCGGGGGGGAGACTAGCTATCATTTGTTTAGAATAGCTGCCCTTCACTTTCTGTTTACTGAGAAGATCACTAAGATTTTCTCTAAAGTTTATTTTTTTCTTAATCCTCCTCAAAAAAACAAAAAGTCTCAGATTAAAGCAGACCACCTGCTGAATTTCCTTCCCAAGCCCGGACACGCCAGAACTACACATGACCCGTCACTAGCACAAATACAACGTAATTCATGCTCTCAACTTGGTTAAGGAAAATAATCACATTTTCAGCTTAAGAGAAGTATTTCTCACACTAAGTCGTTTTTACCAAAATTTGTCTCTACTCTCACCGTGGAACACCACAGAGGAAAAAGTCTTCTACAAGAGAAACCTGCTTTCCAGGCAGCATTTCAGGGACAAGTGTCCTCTAACCCTTTCATTCAGACGCAGAGCAGTTAACCAGGGTGGCCATCATCCAGACTCACAGTAACCGAGACAGAACAAGGAAGCTCAACCTTCCGTGTTCCTCAGTTGCAGCCAGGGCCGCACAGAGCGGCCAGGGGTGGTAGGAGGTCAGTGACACAGCTGAGAGGCTGGAACAGGAAGCGCTCCACTGCGGAACTTCCGGGGTCCCACACTGCTCTCCTCACACATGCTCAACCCTCATACCCTGCAGCAGCTTCTGAGGAAGCGTCACATCTCACTAAGTCCAAGAGTAAGGCTCCCTCTTTCTTCTCTTACAACCTGTACTCCACACAGCGGCCTGGCGTTGTTGCTGCTCAGTTACGGCCGTCTCTTCCGCAACCCCCACCATGCACTGCGGCCCGGAAGGCTCCTCTGTCCGTGGGATTTCCCAGGCAAGCATACTGGAGTGGGCGGCCATTCAAACCCACGGACTGAACCCGATTCTCCTTCCTTGGCAGGAGGATTCTTTCCCCATGGAGACCCCAGGGAATACCCAAGTGGCCTGTAGTCCATCAAATAAACCTGCTGCTTTTCCACCCAAGCCCAGTGAGGTGAACCCGGGGCTCACATCCTTGCTCCAGGAATAACTTATACAGAACCCTGACACCTCCTGTCTCCTTAGGACAGGTGAAATCAAGTATCATCACGAGTATTCCCTTTATGTGTATGTCTCTTAAACAATCAATTCCCAAAACTGGATTAGCGTTAGGGTTAGGGTTAGCCTCAGGGTCAGGATCAGGGCTGGAGGACTCTCTCCTGAGGCAGCAAAGTCTGACACTGGACTACAGGACCGAGTTCCTACAGGACCGGACCTAGTTCCACGACTGACTAGCTTTTTGCTACCTTGGGCAAAATACTTAAGCTTTCCTTTGCAGTCTCAATTTTCTATATATAATAAAACAATGCTATTGCTTACTTCAGAGCGTTAGTGGAAGTTTAGAGATACTCAGTTTTTCAAACAAACATGTTTCTCTCCCCGTTATTACAAAAGAAGAAATGTAGTGCATCACATGAGAACTGAGGTGGAGGGTGGAATGGATTGTGACCAGCATAACCTGGTCATTTAGAAAACTCTTATGTTCATGATAAATGACACAGAACAAGGGAATCTAAAGTTATGTTTTAGCAACTAGATTTCACTGTCAGCAGCAAAATTTCCAGAAATAATACAAAAAGGATGTACAGGCACACACATACATACTAGCTTCAGTGAGTCCAAAATTAGAGAGAAAAAAACAGACACTAGTCAACCTGTAGCTTCCAGGATCACACCAAGCAACAGATTTTTTTTTTGTTTTAATTTTCTATATACATGCAATATATCACACACAAAATGCCTTCACAGATATTCACTACTCTAGGTAAAAGCCTTCCCCACTAGTGCTGTAAGAAGCTGCAGCTGGACTCTGGGTCAGATGGCACTCAGCAGCTTTGAGTGTGCTGGGGGTGGGGTATGTCAGGAATGAATGTGGTTATCAAGGCATTTCTAAGTACGGAACCCTTGGAACAACATTAGAGCGAGGGTCATGGGAAAAGAAGCTTTGCTCACCCTACTTCCTGGCAGCATTTTCAGTATGCAAGCCATAAGCAACTCATGTTTACAAGATGGAACAGGAAAAGAGGGGCTTATTAGATGAAGGGGGGCAGGGAGAATCAATGCATACGTACACACAGATTATAAATTACGTACACTTTAAAAATTTTTATTTTAAAACTCCAGAAAATTTAAAAGTCTTCTATATCATGCTTCATTGTGCAAAATATCCTTACCTCTTTAATGAACTGAAATAAGTTAGAATATTTTTATTAGTGTCAATCACACAAATGAAACTCAATCAGGAAGAAAACAATCATGATATATCTATTTCACATTTCTGAAGAAAAAAATGTAATTTGGAATTATTTTTAGGAGTTATAGAAAAAAATATTTCTCAGGACTTCAGAGTTTCAAACCTAGAATTCTTCATGTTAAGTCAAGATAGTTTAAAAAGGAGGTGAATACATCCTGAAGTTGATGTAAAATTCAAGAGCATTTTATTTACCAAGGGTCAACAGTGCCTCACTTTTTACTGCTGCTGCTACTGCTAAGTCGCTTCAGTCGTGTCCGACTCTGTGCGACCCCATAGACGGCAGCCCACCAGGCTCCCCCGTCCCTGGGATTCTCTAGGCAAGAACACTGGACCTTGCAAAAATTCACAAAGAATAGCCAGTTAACAAATCTCAGATTATTCAACTAAGACTAGCTACCTCTTTTTTTAAAAAGAAGGGTCTAAGACAATTCAACCTAAGGTGTAGGGGAGCTGCAGCCAAATCTATATATTTCTATTTTGTGTTTCCTGGTTTTAATCCTGGAAATCTGGAGAATTATAAGCACTTTTCAAAAATATGTCAAACTAGGTCTGGGCGCAACAAGCAACTTTTTTCTTAAATTCTGAAGTACATGCTTTCTTTATAGCTATGGATTTACCAAGGAGAGTGTGCTCCTGATTGCTGTTATGCTTGAGTGTTATTAAACTAAACAGACAAAATATGAAGAACCGACCTCGGCATGGAACGCCACAGGCATAGTTTTATCTCCCCCTCTGCTTCTTCTTAAAAAGAAAACAAATATCCAAACTTGAAATGTAAAAATACAGATCTCCACATGTTTGCTTTACTTGTAACATAGCATTTCACTCTTTGGTAGTAGTAGCAGCAGCAAGTGTATAACATACTTTATCATTTTATGTAGAAGAATATATTGTTTACCAGCTTCACAGATATTACACTCATGCATGAAAATCAAACCTTTTCCTTTACATACTAAAAAGGTAAGATGCTCACATGCAATGTTCTGATCAAACTGCAAAATGAGAAGAAAAGAAAATTCATTACAATTATTGAACTACGCTTGTTTTATATCTTTAAGCTAATGTCAGATCCTTTACATGGCTAATATTTGAAACTTGAAACAAAGCCAGCACTTAGCTGTTAGATTCAGACATCAGGATTTCCCTCACAGTGCTGTGAGGTTCTGAACATACAGCACATCTGAATTATAAGCATCTAATATATCCTTGTTATTCCAGTGGCTTTTAGTCTTTCTACACATGAATGCCAGCCTACATTAAAGAACTCTCTTTCCCACTCACCCCCAATTATTAATATTCAAGGTGACGAGAGAAAACATAGGAAAATAATTGCCTCTGAAGGGTTACAATTACAACCAAATCAATATTTGACAGCTGTCAATTACAGACCACAACAATATCTCTACAACTAAACAGTTTCTCTAAGCACTTAAAATCACTTCTTATAGCACATATTCTCCTGACTCCCCATGAAGATATCCAAGAACAATTCCAGTACAAAATATACAGTCTTCTTTGACATCTAGCATCTGCCTACTCTGTGCAAGAAACTATAGAAAGGAGTCTAATATGATTTCTTCCTCACGTTATAAAGAGTTTATAACCTAATTAGAATTAGTTTATAGTCTAATTAGAATGGCCACAGGAGCACTTTCTGAGGAAGAAGAAGAAGGGTCCTGATTGGGCAAAAAGTGAATGAATGAAACACTAATGTGAGGGTCCAGACACCAGTGTCCACTACAGAGCTAGAGTATGCATGTGTGCGTGCTCAGCTGCTCGAGTCATGTCTGACTCTGTGACCCCATGGACTGCAGCCCTCCAGGCTCCTCTGTCCATGGGATTTTCCCAGCAAGAATCCTGGAGTGGGTTGCCATGCCCTCCTCCAGGGATCTTCCTGACCAGGGATCAAACCCGAGTCTCCTGCATCTCCTGCATTCCAAGTGGATTCTTTACCTGCTGAGCCATCCAGGAAGCCCCTTTTATATCCTCACCCAGCAGGTTGGTCAGTGTAAGTCCAGAATCATTCAGTACCAATAATAAGCATTTCAATAAAGATTAACTTGTCTTCTGTAAGTTTTACAGAAAGTAGAGTTTATTCATTCAACAAAATATTAAGCATCTATTCAAAGCAAGTCACTGGCCCTGATAAAACTTAGTGATGAGAGTACAGTGAACAAAGCCAAGATGCGCCAAGATGTCTAAGACTTGTGCAACAGACCATCTATGATAACTGTCAAGGTATTGAAGGTGAGGACACAAACATGTTCACCAATAGGGAAGTGTACAAACGTTTTAAAGAACAAGCTCACGTTAGAATTAAAATGATACTTGAAATTCACTTAGTGACAATAATAATGAAAGCACTAACAGCAACAAAATGTAAGAATCCCGGGCCAGACTGTGCTGGGACCCTCATTCTATATTCACATCAACACTACAAAAGCCTCCACGATAATCATCTTCATTTCACAGATGCAGAAACTGACCCTGGGAGAGGTTAAAGGACTTGTCTCACTTGTGCCATGTGGATGGGGAGACAGAGTGACCATAAGGCTATTATCATTTGTAATAAAATTAATGATTTTTTTAATATCATCAAAAGCTAGTCCACATTTAAATTTCTCCAATTACCTCTAAGATTTGTTTTCTTACTTGCTTACAAATAAGGATCCTAGCAAAATCTACTCATTGCATTCATTTACATCTCTTAAACTTCTTAAATCCCTTTTAATATAGAATAGTTACCTGTTTCTTTTTCCTTCTTGTCCCAAGCCACTGACTCTTGACCAAACCGATTCAGTCATTCTGTCAGTCAGTCAGTTCAGTCGCTCAGTCGTGTCCGACTCTTTGTGACCCCATGAATCACAGCACACCAGGCCTCCCTGTCCATCACCAACTCCCGGAGTTCACTCAGACTCACATCCATCGAGTCAGTGATGCCATCCAGTCATCTCATCCTCTGTCGTCCCCTTCTCCTCCTGCCCTCAATCCCTCCCAGCATCAGAGTCTTTTCCAGTGAGTCAACTCTTCACATGAGGTGACCAAAGTATTGAAGTTTCAGCTTCAACATCAGTCCTTCCAATGAACACTCAGGACTGATCTCCTTTAGGATGGACTGGTTGGATCTCCTTGCAGTCCAAGGGACTCTCAAGAGGATTCTCCAACACCACAGTTCAAAAGCATCAATTCTTCAGTGCTCAGCTTTCTTGACAGTCCAACTCTCACATCCATACATGTCTACTGGAAAAGCCACAGCCTTGACTAGATAGACCTTTGTTGGCAAAGTAATGTCTCTGCTTTTTAATATGCTGTCTAGGTTGGTCATACATAACTTCCCTTCCAAGGAGTAAGTGTCTTTTAACAGAGAGGAAAAAAAAAAAAAGTTGTTAGAAATAATACACTCAAAGATCTCTTCTTGGGTGTGACTCTGTCTCTACAGCCCAATCCCAGGCTGTCACATTTGATAGCAACTCCACAGTTTATGTGCCCAGAGATCCATGATTTCTCAACCCAGGTTTATTCCAGGAAGGCAGCTCAGGGGATTTCCACCAAGTTTTCCCTCTCACCAGAGCCATCCTCAAGTGATAATCGGGAAGCCCTCGGTGTGGGTCCACAGAGGTGACTGTGGAAAATGGAGAAGAATGAAAAACATTCACAAAGCTCCACAAGTCGAAAGTTCTCTAACCCTATTCCTTGCTCAAATCCACTGAGGCCTCAGCTTTCAAAAAAAAAAAAATCAAACCTTGGATTTAATACAATATGTCCTCTCCCATCACATTCTAGAAGAGTCCCGGGAGAGGTAGTTGGCCATGACTTTAAAGAAAAACATGTCCCAACTCTGAAAACTAACTTTCGCTTTCTACCGTTTTCCTTTCCTTTCTGATTTCTGAGCACTGTATGAATGGCCTTTCCAAATTACCTACGTAATCAAAGACTCAGTAGCATATGAAACAGCATTTAAATGGCATCAGTGAGTTACTGTCCTATCACAGACCTCTCTTCACCCATTTCCGTCCTAAGTTCTTTATTTCTAACTGGTAAGAGCCCCCAAAAGACCGGCTTCCATACAGATTTCTTCCTGAATAAGCAACGACACAGAAGATGATGACAAGTGACTTTGCATTAGAGTCATTTTCAGCATTTCCTCTTCCAGAGTTTAGCAAGCCTCTTACGAGGCCAGGAACAAAAATGGGAGATTTCACTCCCTGAGAGAAACCAAACTAGGAGAAGGGGCAGGAATTCATTTGATCTAGCACTGGCTTTGGCTTAGCATTAAACCCCAAACACATAAAATTGAAAGGAATCATTAAAACAAAAATGTATTTACAAGAGAAAATCAAAGCAAGATGGGAAATTAGAGCTTGTTTTGGCAGGCCTAACTCTTCACCTCACAGTGAGGAGCCCAAAGGGTTGGGAAGAAAATTTCATATCCGGTGGGTTTTTTTGCTGTTTTTTTTAAGCTCTTTCACACTGTCTTTAATGTGTATTTGTATTCCACTTCCTTCTCTTCCATTACTGTGAGCCAACTACCTCTTTACACTGAGGAACTGAACACATTCAAGTTTTTGTTTGCATAGCACACTGGACATCTCCAAAAATTAGAAAATGGAAAACTTCAGTCTATTCTGCTATAATGTCTTTCTGTAATGCGAATTAAGCCATTCACGATTAACAGATAAGGCATGACATGAAACTCAGATTGGTTCAAATGTGATTTTTTTTTCCCTCAACACATTGACATTTTAAAGACATCAGGGATAGGCCTTTTCACAACTAAAGTTTTTTTACCCATACAGAAAGACTTAAAGAGAAAAGCCAGAAATCCTGCAGAAGAACTTTCTTTTGGTGTAAGAAGTGGGGGATTTGGTTGATTCAGTATCTACACTTCCACAGCATTAAGTTATTTGGTAAAGCTGTACATCCAGACTCTGCATGTTTATATTAAGAACAAAAATTAAGGAACTCAACGTTATGGAGCAGATTTTCTGAAGAAAGCAAAAGAGCCAGAGTTTAGGCTGCATGGGATCTACTGGTGGTGGGTACAAATGCCAGTTTAATTCTGCTGGTATTTTTATCAGAACTGTTTGTTTTTCTTGATGCTCTAGTTAAAGTTGCAGACCATTTTAATTATGTGCCCTTAACCCTATTTATTCCCAGTAAGTCCTGATACTTGCCGAGGTATGTGTGTGTGTGGAGGTGTGTACTGTGTATCTCAATAGGATAAGACATATGTATTTTCAAAACTACAACGTCTTACTATGGCAGAAATACCTGTCTGTGAGAAAAAGCAAATTCATAAGATATTCAGGTTTCACAAATCCATCAAATCATGTAAAATCAAACTACCCTTTTGTACTGCACATTTGCATGAGAACTGTTCAGTATGTTCTCTCTATATATAGTCTAAGCACTTCTCAAAATTTTCTGAGCATTTGTATCCATTGCCAAACACAGATCCTGATCTGTAGGTCTAGCACAGGCCCTGATGAATTCAGGACATTAAACAAAAGCTGCTGGGTTGATGAGGATGCTGCTGGTTCATGAACCACTGTTTGAGCAGCAAGTCTCTAGGAAACACAATTGTTCACTGGGATCTTCCCAACCCAGCTGGTGCAATGGTAAAGAGTCCTCCTGCAAATGAAGGAGACTCAGGAGACTCATGTCTGACCCCTGGATGTACAAGATACCCTGGAGTAGAAAATGGCAACCCATACTAGTATTCTCGCCTGGGAAATCCCACAGACAGAGGAGCCTGGCGGGCTACAGTTCATAGGATCTGAGCTGGACACGAATGAGCACACACACATCAGCAGGTTTTTTTTTTTGAAGAATTTAGGGCTAAGCACTTTCTGAACATTTCTTCTAACACACATTACTAGGAGAGACAGGGATAGAGGAAGAGATAATTAAAATGAAAGTACATTTTATCCATTGATCTACTTTTGGCAGCATATAAAAAAAGAATTTGTTGAATCAATGAAACCCATTTCAGCAGACAATTTTGAGTCTTCATTATGAGGAAATCCTTGATCTTCTATGAATAAGCTATGTACTATTTAATAAATACTTTTCTGAAATTTAAGCTTTTTTGTTTATAGTATAATAAAAAATTTTATAGGATTCTTCAACCATGGTTAAAACTGAATGGGATATAATATTTACTGCTATGTTTTTAAAATTAGAACTTACTTGAGAACAAATGCCAGATACTTAAGATAAATCCACAGGCTCCACTATACTCCACAGTATCATGTTTATGAAACTGGCCTTAGTGATGATTTTAAATACTGAGGGTTAAGGTATCATCTTGCAGTTTCTTTACCATGCAAGCATTATCCTGTTGAGCAAAAGTTGCAGTGCATAATACATCTACTATTTACACAGTAGTTGTTACATTTATATGACAGTACAAAAAAATTAACGCAATTTGATACGTTCTAACGCTTTCTTGATAAAGTGTATGTGAGAGAACTAGAGAAGAGAAAAGGTGAGGGAAGGCACCAAGAACAGTGAGGGAGGCAGAGACAGAGGCAATGGAAACTGTATCCACATCTTTTAGGACCTTCAAATGTATTCAGGCCTGCTCCTTCAAAACCATAAATTCAGCCCTGGGCTTTCCTATTCCACCCTCCTCTTAGTCTCAACAAAGGTTAAAAATTAAATAGCTAAAGCAGTCCATGTTGCATTAAACCTTTTGATTTAATAACAAAGATCATTTAAAGAAAGAACAATCCTGAAACCTTGGCTTTTGCTGGAACGGTTTCTTTACTACTTAAGGAGTTTTCTAGAAACCACTGTGTACATCTAAGTTATAAAAGTAAAGTTCATCTTAAAAATACAAGGAGAGCTTGATCACTTAATGATTTCTGCTCTTAATCTGTCTATGGCATCTCACTCATCAAACCATTCATAACCAAAGTATGTGCTTAGAATGTGGTTTTACAAGTCTGTTTCCTTTCTTAACTCTACAGTGCTGTAGACACAAAAGATCTTCGACAAGTGACTATATTTAAGCTAACATTTGCTGAGCACTTACTATGTGCTAAGCACTTTGACAAGAGCTTTATAAGAAATCTTACATACTCAAGACAACTCTATAAGTTAAGTGCTTTCATGCCATGTCATAGATATGGAAACTGAGGCTTAGATATATTAAGTCTGAACCTAAATCTGAATTCAGCAGTCAAACTACAGAATCAGGGCTTTTAACCGCTATGCTATTTTCAAACTTGGTTTGCATAAACTGAGTGCATGGCAAATTCCAAACTTTACATGTGTATGTGTTATACTGGATTGCAATGAAATTAGTTATTTTATTATGAGTAAAATATGTGAAATATGTGAATAAGTTAATCTGAAAACATCTTGGGGTGAGCTAAAAGTGTCCTAAGTGAATCAACATCTCAATGTTAGATAATTCACATATAAAGTCTCTCTCAAGATTTTAGGCCTGGCATAAAAAGAATTAAGAGATAATTTTTCCATTGGTAACACTGTTGCTTCAGGTAAGGGATCTGCAGAGGAATAAAAGCCCCCAGTCTTTGATTTTTTTTAAATTTATTTGGCTGTGCAGGGTCTTAGGTCTTATTTGTGGCACGTGGGATCTAGTTCTCTGACCAGGGATGGACACCAGGCTCTCAGGACTGAGACTGTGGAGTCTTAGCCACTGGACCACCAGTGAAGTTCCTCCTCTTCTTTAAATGAATAAAACACTCACTATGCCACAGGCCCAGCTCTCCAATCCACAGCTTCTTGGACTGGCTCCACATCAAAGATCCTGGCCGCTTAAGCTGATCAGAGGACCTACCAATCTTGTCCCAAGAATGTCCCAGCATTTGCTTTAGAGAAAAACTCTCATGTAAGGTGTTGTTTATTTTAACTGAGGGACCTATATGAGGAATTCCCACAGCCAAACATGGCTGGTCCTTTAGTTGCTAAATCACATCTGACTCTTTTGCAACCATGGACCATAACCTACCAGGCTCCTCTGTACACAGGATTTCCCAGGCAGAATACTAGAGTGGTTGCCAATTCCTTCTTCGGGGCATCTTCCCAATCTAGAGATGGAATCCGTGTCTCCTGAAATGGCAGGTGGATTCTTTATCACTGAGCCACCTGGGAAGCTATAGCTGCTCCCACTTATAAAAGCCCACAGTTTTGGTTAAATTTGGTCTGAAGCAATATACCTACTTTTATGAGTTTGCATACCAGATTGATTATATTCTCTGTGGCCAAAGATGGAGAAACTTGATAGCAAAAACAAGACCAGGAGCCGAATGTGGTTCAGATCAGGAACTCCTTATTGCAAAATTCAGACTAAACTGAAGAAAGTAGGGGAAACTACAAGGCTATTCTGGTATGACCTAAATCAAATCCCTTATGATTATACAGTGAAAGTGACAAATAGATTCAAGGGATTAGATCTGATAGAGTGCCTGAAGAATTATGGATGGACGTTCCTGACACTGTACAGGAGGCAATGATCAAGACTATCCCCAAGAAAAAGAAACACAAAGAGACAAAATGGTTGCCTGAGGCAGCCTTACCAATAGTTGAGAAAAGAAGAGAAGCTAAAGGCAAAGGAGAAAAGGAAAGATATAAGCATCTGAATACAGAGTTCCAAAAATAGCAAGGAGAGATAAGAAAGCCTTCCTCAGTGATTAGTGCAAAGAGAGGAAAACAATAGAATGGGAAAGACTAGAGATCCCGTCAAGAAAATTAGAGACACCAAGGGAACATTTCATAAAAAGATGGACTTAGTAAAGAATAGAAATGGTAAAGACATAATAGAAGCAGAAGTTATTAAGAAGAGGTGGCAAGAATACACAGAAGAACTATACAGAAAAGGTCTTAATGACCCAGATAACCATGATGGTGTGATCACTAACCTAGAGCCAGACATCTTGGAATGTGAAGTCAAGTGGGGCTTAGGAAGCAGCACTATGAACAAAGCTAGTGGAGGTAATGAATTCCAGTTGAGCTATTTCAAATCCTGAAAGATGATGCTGTGAAAGTGCTGCACTCAATATGCCAGCAAATTCGGAAAACTCAGCAGTGGCCACAGGACTGGAAAAGGTCAGTTTTCATTCCAACCCCAAAGAAAGGCAATGCCAAAGAATACTCAAATTACCACACAATTGCACTCATCTCACACGCTAGTAAAGTAATGCTCAAAATTCTCCAAGCCAGGCTTCAGCAATACGTGATCCGTGAACTTCCAGATGTTCAAGCTGGATTTAGAAAAGGCAGAGGAACCAGCGATCAAATTGCCAACATTCGTTGGATGATATAAAAGACAAAAGAATTCCAGAAAAACATCTACTTCTGCTTCACTGACTATGCTAAAGCCTTTGACTGGGTGGATCACAACAAACTGGAAAATTCTTAAAGAGAATTTAAATTTAAGAATAATAAATTTAAGAATTTATTCTTAAAGGGAATACCAGACCACCTGACGTGCTTCTTGAGAAATCTGTATGCAGGTCAAGAAGCACAGAATTGGCCATGGAACAAGAGACTGGTTCCACATAGGGAAAAGAGCATATCAAGGGTGTAGATTATCACCCTGCTTACTTAACTTACATGCCGAGTACATCATGCGAAATGCTGGGCTGGATGAAGCACAAGCTGGAATCAAGATTGCCAGGAGAAATTATCAATAACTTTAGATATGCAGATGACACCACTCTTATGTCAGAAAACAGAGAACTAAAGAGCCTCTTGATGAAAGAGGAGAGTGAAAAAGCTGACTTAAAGCTCAACAGTCAAAAAATGAAGATAATGGCATCTGGTCCCATCACTTCATGGCAAATAGATGGGTAACAATGAAAACAGTGACAAACTTGTTTCTTGGGTTCCAAAATCACTGCAGATGGTGACTGAAGCCATGAAATTAAGAGACGCTTGCTCCTTGGAAGAAAAGCTATGACAAACTTAGACGGCATGTTAAAAAGCAGAGACATTACTTTGCTGACAAAGGTTTGTCTAGTCAAACCTATGGTTTTTCCAGTAGTCATGTATGGATGTGAGAGCTGGACTATAAAGAAAGCTGAGCACCAAAGAATTGATGCTTTTGAACTGTGGTGTTGGAGAAGACTCTTGAGAGTCCCTTGGACTGCAAGGAGATCCAACTAGTCCATCCTAAAGGAAATCAGTCCTGAATATTCATTGGAAGGACTGATGCTAAAGCTAAAACTCCAATACTTTGGCCACCTGTTGGGAAGACCTGACTCACTGGAAAAAAAAACCTGATGCTGGGAAAGATTGAAGGCGGGAGGAGAAAAGGATGAGAGAGGATGAGATGCTTGGATGGCATCACCAACTGGATGGACATGAGTTTGGGCAAGCTCCAGGAGTTGGTGATGGTCAGGGAAGCCTGGTGTACTGCAGTCCATGGGGTCACAGAGTTGGACATGACTGAGTGACTGAACTGAACAAATCTGCAAGAGTGGAGATTATTGACTCCATCTGCTTCTAACTAGTGACATCAATTCAATCATCAATCATCGTTCATTAAACATTTACTGGGCACTGTTTAGGTACTGAAATCCAGCAGTAAACAAAAGATAAAAACCCCTGCCCTCATGAACTTACCTTCTAGCAGAAAGAGAAACGCATAATGTGTCAGCTGGTGATTAAGTGCTATATGGGAGGGGTAGGAAAGTGGATGATGAGAGAAAGTTACTCAGCTATAAGATGGTAAGTGAAGGGCTGTCTGAGAAAGCAACTTCTGAACAAAGATCTGATAAAATACAATATTCACCAAATAGAAGAATGCATTCATATAACTGCTAACTGCACTGGGCAACTGGCTACACAAAGATTCTTTTCTTGTCAGCAGTTTATTTAGAGACTCAGCATAAGTCAGCCCTATGCACTCAGCTTCCTCAATAGACAGCAACCATACCTGCTCCTAGGGCCCTGAGACTAGCCCCTCAAAGAGCCAGTCCCCCCGCCAAGTTCAAGAACCCATTTCTCAGAAATAGCACCTTCCCGTTGACCAGAGCTGGATATCCAGCAAAATGAAGAGATCTTCCCAGTTATTTAGAGTCACTAAAATACAATTCTTTACAGTCTTGACTTCAAATCTTTAAAAGTACACAAAGATGTAAATACATGCTATATGGTAAGGCAAAGCATCATTTCTTATTTTAAAGGGTATTCAAAATGCCTTTATACTGAAAGGTGAAAAAAATACTGAAAGACAGCATGAAATGATACAGAAAAAAAAGTAAAAACCAAGTATCATTTAAGCAACCCATTTGAAGGAAAAAAATTGCAATTCAAACTAATTTATTTGATATGGCCTTTGTCAGCATTTGCATGAAGTTTAATCAAAGACATACGCCATTCTGATAGTCCTTGAGAGGAAAGGAATTCAAGCTTTGACGTGCATCTTCAGTGTTTCTTAAAAATCTCCTTGTGAGAAAGCAGGATTGGCTTTCCAGTTGTAAATAAATTACAGGCTAAAGAGGCCATTCTTGGTCAGAGGACTTCTGTGCACTCACCCACAAACTCAGCAGCATTAATATACAAGCTTTAATAGCCACAAGTACCTCTGAGCTCAAATGCAAGACAGCTGATCACTGCCTAAAGAGAATTCAACTGCAGCTGCTTAGCAGTGAACAGAAAGATGTACCGCAGAGAGCAAACCCATGACACAGTTTTTGAGCTTGTCTCCCTGCTGTGCAGTTGATGATGGAAATCATGACACCCAGGTGGAAAATGCAGCTACACAATCCACCATATATCAAACCTTCCCAAAATAGAAAGCTGCCACCTCGTGTATTCGGTCACACTAATCTTGAAATGTACATGACAAATTTACTAGTCAGCGGTTTTATTGACTTTGTAAACCCTGAGTCTTGACATTTAACAACTGTTACTAATTATTAATACATTTTTTTATAAAGGTAAAAGCTACCTCCACGGTATAGTGAGAGGTAGGGGAAAGCACACCTCCATGAGATGCTCTGTTTACTCCCTAAAATACCTCTTTAGCAGTGGAGTGTTATAGATGACTCCAGACATAAAGAAAAGGGAAGAGTAAACTGTGGGCTCAGAAGTGGGAGGCCACGAGTCCCCGTTGCTTTCTGAGACCTCTGCTATGCATCACCAGTGTCACAGAGTGGTGGGGTTGCGGGGTGGGGGAGCGGTGCAGAGAGGCTCAGGCGCTTCTATGGTGGTAGTGGTTTAGTTGCTAAGTCGTGTCCGACTCTTGCGACTGTAGCCTGAGTCTGTAGGCTACCCCATGGACTGTAGCCTGCCAGGCTCCTCTGTCCATGGGATTCTCTAGGCAAGAATACTGGACTGGGTTGCCATTTCCTTCTCCAGGGGATCTTTCCAACCCAGGGATTGAACCCGGGTCTTCTGCATCACAGTCAGATTCTTTACCGACTGAGCTACAAGGGAAGCCCAATGCACACCTACCTGGCATCAAAACCAAAGATTTTATCTATTCATAGACTCTGCGTTAGCTAACATGAGCACAAGTACATCATTTCAGAAAGGTTTAAACTGTGACTTTTTGAAAGTTATCTTCATTTATCTATAAAATGTATGTGCACAGACACCATTTTCTCTTAGTGACGAGCAAACTCACATGAAGCACAGCTGGAGGATGATGATCAAGCAGCACAGACTCTCTTCATAGACCTGAAATGTAACTTCATCTGGCATAGGCTCTAAAACCAGGCCAAATCCAGGACAGGGGCAAAATCTCCTTAACTGATAACACCTATGGTTTTCTTATGCTTTAATTTTCAACTTCTTGATGCCCAGGTTTCCTTTTGCCTCTTGAAATGTGGATATGCCTACTAACATCTGCTGAAATGTCATGATTCATGGTTTACCCCTAACTCAGTAAGTGAGTGTGTCATCTTAAAGTCACCAAACATCCTTTGGCCAATGTATTAATGATCTAGACACTGGTCTATTTTTTGTTACAGTTACCAGAAAATTAAATGTTTGGGCTAATTAAGGGAGGGCTTCCCAGAGAGGGCTTCCCAGATGGCGCTAGTGGCGAAGAACCTGCTACCAACACAGATGTTAGAAACATGGGTTTGATCCCTGGGTTGGGAAGATCCCCTGGAGGAGGGCACTGCAACCCACTCCAGTATTCTTGCCTGGAGAATCCCATGGACAGCGAAGCCTGGTGGGCTGCAGTCCAGTGGGTTGCAGAGAGTCAGACACGACTGAAGCGACTTGGTGGTTCAGTAGCTAAGTCATGTCCAACTCTTGCGACCCCATTGACTGTAGCCTGCCAGGCTTCTCTGTCCATGGGATTCTCCAGGTAAGAATACTGGAGTGGGTTGCCATTTCCTTCTCTAGGGGATCTTCCACACCCAGGGATCTAACCCAAGTCTCCCACATTGTGGGAGAATTCTTTACCAGCTGAACCACAAGGGAAGCCCAAGAATACTGGAGTGGGTAGTCAGCCCCTTCTCCAGCGGATATTCCCGACCCAGGAATCAAACCAGGGTCTCCTGCATTACAGGCAGATTCTTTATCAACTGAGCTATCGGGGAAGCCCCAAAGTGACTTAGCATGCATGCAACTAAGAGAAACCCTTAACTTTTTATTTTCTGACTCTATTATTGGAGGTAAAAAAATATATATATAAAGAAAGTTGCTCACATAATTTCATTTATTCAAGATTTATTTAGACCTACTATGTACCAAGCACATAGTTGTCTACTTCCATGGAGCTTTCAGTGAGGACAACAGAGAAGTAAACAATTGCAATGCACGGTGTAAGTGCCACAACTGACAGCTACTCCTGCAGAGGAAAAGGGAGAAGATGCAACTCCATATTCTTCAGTGTTACTGCTTCTCTCCTGAGTCATTCTTACTCTCTCAACAAAAATGCTTCTAGCGCCTGAATCAACGATTAAACAGGAAAGCTCTGGAACTCCTATCAATGAACCTCCACCTCTCTGCCAAACCACCACCTAATATAATTATCCCACCCCTACTTCTCCTGCGGGTGGAAATCCAGGTGTAGCCTTTTCATCAGCTGACTGCATTATTAAGGAGCTTCAATCTTAGCAGGCTCATTGACAGAGGTATCAATACATGCAGTCTTCTTAGACAGGAACAAAATTTATCAACCAAGCCCATGTATATTTTTAGCAATTACCAGCATATATCATTGCATGCTAGGCTTCAGCATTACACGAACCAAGAAGTTCCAGACATCCAAGCTGGGTTTGGAAAAGGCAGAGGAAGCAGAGATCAAACTGCCAACATTCACTGGATCTAAAGAAAGCAAGGAAATTCCAGAAAAAACATCTACCTCTGTTTCATCAACTACACTAAAGCCGTTGAGTGTGTGGATCATAACAAACTGTGGAAAGCTCTTAAACAGATGCGAATACCAGATCATCTTCCCTGTCTCCTAAGAAAACTGTATGCGGGTCAATAAGCAACAGTTAGAGCCCTGTATTGAATAACTGATTGGTTCACGATGGAGAAAGGAGAACGACACGGCTGTCTGCTCTCACATATTTAACCTATATGCTGAGCACATCATGAGAAATGCCGGGCTGGATAAGTCTCAAGCAGCAATCAAGACTGGCAGGAGGAACATCAACAACCTCATATATGCTGATGAAACCACTCCAGTGGCAGAAAGTGAAGAGAAACTTGAGTCTTGATGAGGACGGAGGAGAGTGAAAGAGCCGGCTTAAAACTAAGATCATGGCATCCGGCCCCATCACTTCATGGCAAACAGAAGGGGAAAAAGTCAAAGTAGTGACTGGGCTTCCCAGGTGGTGCTAGTGGTAAAGAACCCACCTGTCAATGGAGGAGATATGAGAGACGCAGGCTTGATCCCTGGGTTGGGAAGATCCCCTCGAGGAGAGCGCTGCATCCCACTACAGTATTCCTGCCTGGAGAATCCCATGGACAGAGGAGCCTAGTGGGTTACAGTCCATAGCATCACAAAAGAATTGGACACGACTAAAGCGACATAGCACAGCACCGTGACCAATTTCTTCTTCTTTGGCTCTAAAATCACTGTGGATGGTGACTGCAGCCATGGAATCAGAAAACAACTGCTTCCTAGCAGGAAAGCGATGATAAACCTAGAAGTGTGTTGAAAAGCAGACATTATTCTGCTGACAAAGGTCCATATAGTCAAGGCTCTGGCCTTCCCAGTAGTCATGTAGTACTATTGTGAGAGCTGGATTGTAAAGAAGGCAGAGCACAAAGAACCGATGCCTTTGAATTGTGATGCTGGAGAAAACTCCTGAGAGTCCTCTGGACAGCAAATCAAACCAGTCAATCTTAAAGGAAATCAACCCTGAATACTCAATGGAAGGACTGATGCTGAAGCTCCAGTATATTGGTCACCAGATGTGAACAGCCAATTCATTGGAAAAGTCCCTGATGCTGAGAATGACTGAGGGCAGAAGAAGAGGGTGTCAGAGGATGAGATGGTTGGATGGCATGACAGATGCAATGGACCATCAACTTGGGCAAACTTTTGAGAGATAGTGAGGGACAGGGAGGCCTGGCATGCTGCAGTCCATGGGGTAAAAAACAGTTGGACATGACTGGGCAACTGAACAACAATAGCATATATCAATATCAACCCATGCAATAAATGTTAGTGATTTTCCAGGTATGTTGCACAAAAGTGTTTCAAATCAAACTGTTTATCAGAAAAACAAAAAAGCTTTTCAGAATAAAACAATAACTTTCTCTTAGTCTTCCGTTCTTTCATCTGTAGCTCTTCAAACACATAGAAGCAGGCAGGCACTCATTTTCACTGATCCCTGCTGAGGAGCAGAGGAATTAAAACCAACCTGTACTGAAATCATGCCCCTAAGTTGACAAGACAATTCTGCAGCATTCCTCAACTTTCCATCCCTCTTGGATCACCTCACCTCCCCCTTGCAAAGATGACTTCAAACTGGGCAACCTCAGATGAATGCCAAAGTACCATGAGATGGTCACCCAGCTGAGCTCAGCCACTTAAGAGAATGCAACTCCAATCATTTCCACAACAACGGAGACAGCAGAGCTCTGAAGGAGATGAAATATGAAGGGCTTTCCTGGTGAGGTTCTATAAAGACTCTCTGGTAGAGTTCCATGTAAATTACAGATACAGAAATACAGCTCCCCAAATAATAATGCTTTCTTTTGCAAATAAACTCGATTTTCCTTAGAAGTAAAAAAAGTTTTGGCCCTTTTTTCATTTGCATGACACAGTATTTCTAAACAAAACAGTAGCTGCCATTTAACTCATTAGCTTACATTCACTAAAAATGAACAAAAAAGTTATCTTTTACCCAAAACAGTTATGTGGCACACACAAGTTTGGGTTTTATTACAATTGTTGAATAGCAGTGATCATTCACTGAGTACCTGCTGGGTGACAAACTGACTTAATTACTTTACCTCCATTTAATCACCATAACCCATCAGCATCATCCATACTTCTACATTTAACAGAGAACAGAGCCAGCAATGTAAAGGGCCTGGATTTCAATCCCCTTGCCTTAACTGTCAAGACTTGGGAGATACTTTCTCAGGTGGACAAAACCAGAGACTGTTCACTACTCTAAGATCCTCAGAGTACATTTCTTTAATCTGTAAGATAAGAACCTTTCATTTCTACTCCTTAGTTCAGGCTGCAGTTAATTCTCCATTCTACTAAATTCTAAATAATTAATCAATCATTTGGTCAACAACTTGGACAGGTTGTTCAGAAAACCTGGAGAAAGAAACTCGGGAAAAGGAAGTCAATCAGTTGTTAGCACTTTGTATTCTAATTTCAGCACTTTGATACTGTGGTGAGGTTCCCTGATTTAGGGCCTCTCAAATCCATCTATGGGGACTAGCTCCACTGCCAAAGTGATCTATCCACCCACTCAATTCACAGCTCCCACTACTTCTATACCCAGCCATTAACCCTGGACAATGACATACCTTGTTTTTCTATTTATGCTTATCAGCTTGTATGTTGTGCCTTAACTTTTCACTTTACTTCAATCTCACATCAAGTATTTGATTTGATGCCTCCTACTCATTTATATATAATGATTCTGCTTACATTTTAAAATGGAAGATTCAGTGGTATGCTTTTACACTGTTTCTGAAAATAAAACCTGCATATAATAGTTTAAGGAGAATTATCAAAATCTATAAATCCAGTAGAAATACATACTAAATAAGCAATAGATACACATTTACATAGAACACATTCAGAAGTGAAACACTAGCAAGAAATGTTAAAACAGCAAACACTTGGGCATACTGGAAGCTACGGTTTCCTCATGTGGTCCCCTCTCAATAACACTAAGGTTAAATGAATGAATGGACAATAAAAGGTCCCACCTTTACTGTTTTTCCACAATTTCTATTTTTGGAAACTATAATGTTATGTGGAAGAATGGCAGTATAAACATACTAAGTTCCATTTACAAATGAAATTAGAATGAAATAGACAATTAAGCACTTATATATATGTCACACTGATAAAAATTGAGTACTCTCTACCCAGTTAACTATTATTTATTCAAAATCCAGTTGATTATTCTATTGAATGCATAGTCATGGTACTTTCTATCTGCTAAATGAACTGAATGAAAAGGTGATTTAATATTACCTTTAATATTTAATATTAAAGATCAAATGGCCAACATACCCTGGATCATAGAAAAAGCAAGGGAATTTCAAAAAGCATCTGCTTGTGGTTCATTGACTATGTTAAGCCTTTGACTGTGTGGATCACAACAAACTCTGTAATATTCTTAAAGATACAGGAATACCAGACCACATTACCTGTCTCCTGAGGAACCTGTATACAGGACAGGAAGCAACATTTAGAATTAGACATGGAACAAGAGACAAGCAACATGGTTCCAAATTGGGAAAGGAGTACATCAAGACTGCATAATGTCATCCTGCCTATTTAACGTATATGCAGAGTACATCATGTGAAGTGTGGGGCTGGATGAATCACAAGCTGGAATGAAGATTGTAGGGAGAAATAGCAACAACTGCAGATATGCAGATAATACCACTTTAATGACAAAAAGTGAAAAGGAACTAGAGCCTGTTGATGAAGGTGAAAGAGGAGAGTGAAAAAGCTTGGCTTAATTCAAAAAATGAAAATCATGGCAGCTGGTCCTGTCACTTCATGGAAAACAGATGGGGGAAAAGTGGAAACAGCATTAGATTTCATTTTCTTGGGCTCCAAAATCAATGCAGATGGTGACTGCAGACATCAAATTAAAAGATGCTTGCTCCTTGAAAGATTAGCTATGACAAAAGTGAAGTGAAAGTGAAAGTCGTTCAGTCATATCCAATTCTTTGTGACCCCATGGATTATATAGTCCATGGAATTCTCCAGGATAGAATACTGGAGTGGGTAGCCTTTCCCATCTCCAGGGGATCTTCCCAACCCAGGGATCAAACCCAGGTCTCCCATATTGCAGGTGGATTCTTTACTAGCTGAGCCACAAGGGAAGCTATGACAAAACTAGACAGCATATTAAAAACAGAGACATCACTTTGCTGACAAAGGTCCATCTAGTCAAAGCTATGGTTTTTCCAGTAGTCACGTATGTCTGTAAGAGTTGGGCTATAAGGAAGGCTGAGTGCCAGAGAATTGATACTCTCAAACTGCAGTGCTAGAGAATACGCTTGAGACTCCCTTGGACTGCAAGGAGACCAAGCCAGTCCATCCTAGAGAAAATCAGTCCCGAATATTCATCGGAAGGACTGATGCTGAAGCTGAAGCTTCAATACTTTGGCCATCTGATGCAAAGAGCTGACTCACTGGAAAAGACTCTGATGCTGGGAAAGATTGAGGGCAGGAGGAGAAGGGGACGACAGAGGATGAGATGATTGGATGGCATCACTGACTCAATAGACTTGAGTTTGAGCAAACTCAGGGAGATAGTGAAGGACAGGGAAGTCTGGAGTGCTATAGTTCATGGGGTTGCAAAAAGTCAGACACAACTCAGCGACTGAACAGCAACAACAATTTTACCTTCAATATTTAATATAAATAGAAAAAGACTACTAACCTAGAATTTTGAATCCAGTGAAATTATCCTTCAACAGTGAAACAGAAATAAAGACTTTCTTAAACAAAAAATGAGGGATTGTGTCATCAGTTGACCAGTCTTGCAAGAAATGTTAGTTCTTTAGTCCTACATAAAAAAAAAAAAAAGAAGAAATAAATAGAAAACAAAAATTTTATTTTCTTTAAAGAAGGAGAAATTGGGAATACTCAGATATAAGGTAACTGTCTGGAGAATCCCATTGACAGAGGAGCCTGGCAGGCTGCAGTCCCGTGGACAGAGAAGCCTGGTGGGCTACAGTTCATGTGATTGCAGAGTCAACTGAAGTGACTTCGCATGTACTACAAATGATGCAGGATAATGTTATTTGAAAGTGGACCTGCACTAGTTGTATACTGTAGATTCAGGGGCAAACACTTTAAAAATAATTTTAAAAAATATAATGGCATGCAATAGAGGAGAGAAAATGGAATCATATAAAATCCCCAAATATTTGGAGATTAAACAACACATTTCTAAATAACACATGAATCACAGAAGTCACAAGAGGAATTTTTAAATATTTCCCATTAAATGAAAATAAACAATGTAATAAAAAAAATTGTGGAAAAAAATGAATGCTCTGAGGAAAATTCATAGCACTGAATGCAAATATTAGAGAAGAAGAATATCTGAAATAAATATGCTGACACCTTAGGAAACTAGAGAAAGAAGAGCAATATAAGCCTAAAGCAAGCAGAAAATACAAAATAATAAATATTATACAGAAACAAATAAAATTAGAAACAAAAAATCAATAGAGGAAAAAAATAAAGTCAAAAAGCTGAGCAAATATAAAATTAGAGAA
Organism: Bos mutus; assembly: GCF_027580195.1. Taxonomy (NCBI): domain Eukaryota; kingdom Metazoa; phylum Chordata; class Mammalia; order Artiodactyla; family Bovidae; genus Bos; species Bos mutus. Next base: position 71,639,548 of record NC_091631.1, on the reverse strand, counting down.
ATCACTATTAATGATATGGACATTAAAAGGATAATAAAGGAACAATATAAACAACTCTATGCCTACAAATTTGGTAATTTAGATGAGATTCACCAATTCCTTGAAAGACACTAACAACCAAATCTTACACAAGGATAAACATTATCTGAACAGAGCTATAAATACTAAAGAAAGTAAATCAATAATTTAAAATCTATGCCTCCCAAAGAAAAAAACACATCATGCCTAGGTGGTTTCACTGGTGGATTCTATCAAATATCTAAGAAAGAAATAGTAACAATTGTCTAAAAGTTTTGACAGAAAATAGAAGCAGAAAGAATACTTCCCAAGTCATTCCATGAGGCCAGCACTACCATAAAACCAAACCAGACAAAGATAAAATCAAATTACTTCTCTCATGGTTGTTGTTCAGTCACTCAATCGTGTCCAGCTCTGCAACCCCATAGACTGTAGCACACCAAGCTTCCCTGTCCTTCACCATCTCCCAGAGCTTGCTGAACCTCACGTCCATTGAGTCAGTGATTCCATCCAACATCTCATCCTCAGTCATCCCCTTTCCTGCCTTCAATCTTTCCCAGCATCAGGGTCTTTTCTAATGAGTCACCTCTTCGCATCTGGTGGCCAAAGTATTGAAGCTTCAGCATCAGTCCTTCCAATAAACACTCAGGACTGATCTCCTTTAGGATGGACTGGTTGGATCTCCCTGCAATCCAAGGGACTCTGAAGAGTCTTCTCCAACACCACAGTTCAAAAGCACCAAGTCTTTGGCTCTCAGCCTTCTTTATAGGAACTCTCACATCCATACATGACTACTGGAAAAACCATAGCTTTGACTAGATGGACCTGTTGGCAAAGTAATGTCTCTACTTTTTAATATACTGTCTAGGTTTGTTATAGCTTTTCTTCCAAGGAGCAAGTGTCTTTTAATTTTATGGCTGCAGTCACCATCTGCAGTGATGTTGGAGCCCAAGAAAATAAAGTCTGTCACTGTTTCCATTGTTTCCCCATCTATTTGCCATGGGACCAGATGTCATGATCTTCATTTTTTGAATGGATATAGATGTAAAAACCCTCAACAAACTATTAGAAAATTGAATCCAATAATTATAAAATAACAACTTAAGATTTATCCTAAACATATAAGACTTATTCAATATTTGAAAATCAATTAATGTAATCCATTACACCACTACTCTGAAGGAAAAATGAATCATATGATCACATTAATAGGTGTGGAAAAAGCATGTAACAAAGTCCAACACACATTTATAATAAAAACCCAGTAAACTAGGAATAGAGGGGAACTCCCACAACTTGGTTTAAAAACATCTAAAAGAAATCTATTGATAAAATCATACTTAATGGTAAGAAACTTATAGACTTTCCAAGACCAGAAACAAGACAAGGATGTTCCTTCTCACTATCCTTCAACATCATGCTAGAAATCCTAGCTCGTGCAATAAGACAGAGAGAAAATAAAAGGTATACAATTTGAGAAGAAATAAAACTGACTTTGTTTACAGATAACATGACTATTTACGTAGAATGTTCCAAATAATTAACAAAGACATTCTTAGAACTAATAAGAAACCAGAGCAAGGTTGCAGGATACAAGAATAATATATAACAATCAACTGCTTTTTCATATACAGAAAAGAACAATTGGAATTTGAAATTAAAAAACATTTCCACTAATGCCAAAAAGTAAAATATTAAGCATAAATCTAAAAACAAACCAAAAAAATGTACATGTTCTAAATGAAGAGCGTGTATGCACCACACGTTCCTTCATCTAGAAATGAAGAAAACCACAAAACTCTAATGAAAGACACAGAAGAAGATCTTCATAAATGGAGAGATATTCCATGTTCATGGATAGGAAGACAATATTGTCAAGATGTCAGTTCTTCCCAATTTGATCTATAAATTCAATACAATCGTAATCAAAAGGCTCAGCAAGTAACTTTGCCTAACTGATTCTAAAATTTATACAGAAAGGCAACACAACCAGAATAACCAACAAAATGTTCAAAGAGAAGAACAAAGCCAGAGGACTGAAACTAGCCAACTTCAAGACTTAGTATAAAGCTACAAATAAAGCTATACAAGACTAGTATAAAGCTATTTACTTGGGATAAAACGTTCTAGGCCAATATATTTCAGACTGCAGGGCTGGTTCTAATTTAGAACTGACTACAGACCTGGAGTTAAGGGAAAGAAGTGCTGGCAGTGGAGCCCAAGACTGTTAAGAGACATTAACATTGAGACAGTGTAACATTAACAAAAGATGAATAGATCAACCGAACAGAACAGAGAGCCCAGAACAGACCCCAAAAGTAAATTCAAATGATATTTGACAAAGTAGCAAAAGAAATTCAATAGAATATGAACAGCCTTTTCAACAAATGATGCTCAAACAATTGGATATCCATATGCCAAAAAAAGAAAAAGAAAAAACTTTTTGAAGAGTCTAGACACAGATCTTATATGCTTAGCAAAAATTAACTCAAAATGTATCCTAAACATAAAACTCTAAAACTCTTAGAAAATAATATACGAGAAAAAGTAGATGACTTTGGCTTTGGCAATGATGTTTTAGATCCAACACCAAAAGCACAATCCATTAAAAAAAAATTGGTAAGTTTGAAATGATTAAAAGTAAAAAAAAAAAAATTGCTCTGTGAAAGATACTGTGAGAAAAATAAAAAGCCACAGACAGGGAGAAAATATTCATAAAACATGTATGTGACAAAGGACTCATACCTAAAATACACAAAAACTGTTAAATCTCAACAAGCAAACAACCCAGTTTTTAAAAAATGGGCCAAAGAGCTTCACACCTCACCAAAGAAGATCTCCAGGTGGCAAACACACGCATGGAAGGAAGGGAAAAAAAAGACAGCTCCACATCATGTCATTGGAAAATAAAAGATACAACAAGATGCCACTACGTACGTTTCAGAATGGCCAAAACCCAAAACATTGACAACATCATATGCTAGAGAGAATGTGAAGCAACTGAAACACTCATTCATCCATTACTGGTGGGCATGCAGAGTGGTTCAGCCATGCTGGAAGAGAGTTTGGCAGTATTTTACATAACTAAACGTACTCTTACCATACAATCCAGCAATTACACTCCTTAATATTTACCCAAAGGATGTGAAAACTATGTCCACACAAAAATCTGCACACACATGTTTATAGCAGTTTTATTATAATTGCCAAAACTTAGAAGCAACCAAGATGTCCTCAGGTAGATGAATGGATAAACCAACTGTAGTAAATTCATACAATGGTCTGTTTTTCAGCAATGAAAAGAAAGGAGCTATCAAGTCACAGGAAAGCACAGAAGGACCTTAAAGCATATTGGTAAGTGAAGAAAGCCAATCTGAAAAGGCTATATATCACATTCTTGAAAAGGTAAAACTATGGAGGTAATAAAAAGATATATATATATTTCATAGATATTTTAGCCTTGTGAAACTACTCTGCCTGATACTATAATGATGAATAAATGACTTTATGCATTTGTCAAAATCCTTAGAACCATACCATATAAACAGTGAATGAAAATGTACACTATGGACTTTAGGTTAATAATAATATCAATACTAATTCATTCATTCAAATAAAAGTACCACACTAAAGAAAGATGTTAATAATATAGGTACCTGCATGTGTGTGTGGATGTGGGAAAGGGGTGAATAATACGGGAACTCTATATTATGTGCTCAATTTTAGTAAATAGGTTTTTTTAAATGTGCATAAAAACTGAATGATAATTATATAGTTGTTGATTATAACAGCCTCTCTAATTTTCAGTGTGCTTGAATGTTTAGATAAAAAGTACTAAAAATTTTTAATAAAGCAAAATCCTAGTTAGAAGATCATTCACATTTACATTTTAAATTGTTAAAAGCAATATGTGCTCTGTAATATCAGATAGTCAGAAAAGAAACAATGTTACTTCAAACAATAGTCAGATAAAATTAACCTTAAAAAGTCAACATTTTAAGTTTCTTTGGTTTTTTGTTTTTTAGAAAGATTTTTAAAGATCAAGAATCTAAGCATGTTACTTTTATATTAATAAATGTGTAATTTTCATCTTAGGCTTTTTTCTCCTACAAGAAAAAAACCAGTTCTGTTATTATTAAGAACTATTACTACTATTACATAAGCAATATGAAACATTAAAGAAAAATGGGAAAAAACAAAAGTAAATTATATTCTCATCATCAGAACCATCTTACAATCTTTCCCCAACATTATTAACAACTGTTACACATTAATAATTTAAATAAGGAATCCCTGAAAGTCAACTTAAACTTTCCATTCACTTTAGCTCTTAAGCAAAATAATCTATTTAATTAATCAGGTCATTCTGGTTTCTGGGTACTCAGTAACAGACCGGAACTGAATCAAGGGGATTTGTTTAGATTTCCCAGCCTCACATACACCAGGTCATCTTACCACACAGCCAGCAACCATTGTGTGTCCAATTTAGGAAAACCACAATATAGGTCCATCACAACCAAAGCATGGAGACCACTTCCCCCAGAGAGACAGATAAAGAACCGTGATCTTGCTGTAAAGCAAGGATTCCAAGGTTATAAATGTTGACTGCAACACCAAGCCAGCTGGGGCATGATGACTCATCCCAAAGCAGACACTGCACCAGCCAAATTCATCACAAGAGGCAAGGCTGGCAGTGAAACCATGGCTTGGAATAGAGCCTGGGATGCAGAAGTAATAAATAACTTTGCTTATAGGCTTTTTCGGCTTCTTTTTTCTTTTTCAAGCACCTGTCTCTATGAGTGTAAAAGATGGCTTCGGTTTTCTTCTTTGTAAAATAACAGATTTAGGAGGTGCAATATCAGAACGACAGGCAGAGTTTGTATGAGCCAAGAGTGTCCCTTTGCTGCCAATTTCACCGTCTGTTAGTCTGAACTTGCCCACACACACACACGTGGGCAGCACACACACAAAGAGGAGGGCAGAGAAGGAAGCACAGACATGGGTGAGGCTGCCTGTGAGCAAATACCAGAAACCTGGAGCGAAAGGCTATGTTTACAGCACAGACTTACCCTCCAGCCTGCTGCAGAGTTCAGGCAGACGCACGTAAGCTAAGGAAAATGCTAATAGGATGCCCAGAGAAGGCCAGCTCCCAGCTCCTCCTGGACAGGACCACTTACGTTCCCCTGAAACAATCTATTTGCCTGCCTAGATGTTTCTTCCTTGTTGCCATGCAGACTGATGTTAAATAATTATCATGGCCAAAACTGCCAACCAAGGTCAAAGGGACCAAATCCTATCATCATAGCCTTCATCTGCAATAAGATCTGTCTAATCTGAAACTATCATTGAACATTCAATTGTTTTCTGATAATATGCAACATGGCTGGTATTTCAGCAAAAAGAAAAAGACAACATCCAGTGGAAGCAAGAAATCTGAGTTCATTTAGCTCTGAACTGACATTTAAGTTCATCCAGCACTAAGTATTTATTTTTAGTTTTTCAATTAATTCAAAGGTCTTTCCAATACTTTTCCAGTAATACCGGTTTTCTATGAAAGATGTACAGCCCTTTCAGGGCTTCCCCATAGCTTAGTTGGAAAAGAATCCGCCTGCAATGCAGGAGACCCTGGTTTGATGCCTGGGTGAGGAAGATCCCCAGGACAAGGAATAGGCTACCCACTCCAGTATTCCTGGACTTCCCTGGTGGCTGAGCTGGGAAAGAATCCACCCGCAATATGGGAGACCTGGGTTTGATCCCTGGGTTGGGAAGATGCCCGGGAGAAAGGAAAGGCTACCCACTCCAGTATTCTGGCCTGGAGAATTCCATGGACTATATATAGTCCATGGGTCGCAAAGGGTCAGACAATACTGAGTGACTTTTATTTTCACTTTCACAGTCCTTTCAACCTACTATGGAGTCACTCTGTTCAATAAGTCACATAAATAAAAATGTGCAATGAATCATTACAACCTCCCCTAATTTCCTCCATCACAAACACCATTCTGAAGTTTGAATCAAGTACCACAGGATCTACCAAATGCAATGAATGTGTAAATAAGTTATGCTAAATAAAATACTGAACCATTATTTGCACAAGAAACTAATTTACATGATAGTTTATTCAATATAAGATTCAATTTAATTCATATTTTTTGCCAATATGTGCATCAATATATAAACATATCCCTAAGTGAGAAATTACTATGCACCACATAGTAGATGATTGCAGTTTTATCAAATCTTGTATTCTTCAGAGACACTTTTATTTTCCTCTTTGAAATTCATTTTTAAATATCCTACCTATATGTAACTTTAATTTTTTTACTCGACGTATTCAAGTTGTGTCTAATTTATTATCCTCTGCTAACCTTGTAAGATCACCTTTGCTCACCGTTTCTGACTCACTCACTTACAAATCTTCCTTCTAACAACCAAGCTATGCTCCTCCAAAACTGTGAAATATTCTCAATAGGACAAAATAAAAAGACATGGTTTCTTTTAGAAGTATAGGCATTCACACAGAAAATACCTGCTTTCAAGAACTAAATATATTCTCTTTCTTGACCTTCATGTCAGTAGCTTGGTACTGTAGCTGTGACTACCCTCCAGAGCTATTTGCACTGGAGTTGACCAGGATCTGCTTTAAAGAGCCTCACAGGACCCAAGCGATGTGCCACTTGCCAAGATCTCTGTGACCTCAAAACACCTGGGAGCAACAGAGCATTTCTCTTCCCCCTGCACCTGACCATTCACCTGCCTAAAGAAAACTTAATCAGCCTTCACCACATACATCTTACACAGATGCACCTTAATTCATGAAATAGCATTCTCATTTTTTTACAATTCTTGAAAAAACATTGTGATTTTTTTTTACATTTGTGTCCATGACTCACAGTAAGAAACACATTTTAGAATCCAAAATTGTCTACTCATTCACATGTACTTATAAAACAGAAACAAGTTTCATTAAACATTTTCCCATAATACATTCAACACACTGTGATATCTTATTTGTTCTATTTTTTTCCTAATACTAGTTCAATCACCAAATCTATTTCAAGAACCCTCTAGGATCACAACTCACAGTCTGAAAACCAAAGGAAAATCTGAATATATAATATTTTACGTGAGTGAACTTTAGTGCCAGTATTAACACTCAAGGCAACTCTGTGAAGAGTAAATACCAAATTCACATTAAGCTAAAATTATATTTCCTTCACTACTTACAAGAAACAAAACCAGGACTGGTTCTCCATGGTTTCCTTTTATCAATACGTCCTCTGCATAACCTAGAATCATCCTGAGATGATAAATGTTCAGTGATATTTGTTATCCAACAGATGTTTGAGCTGCTGAAATCCCCCATGAATACTTAATTCTATAGCTTGAAGTCCCTAAAAGCTCATCCTGAAATTTTCTTTCCCGGCTCTCTCCTTCACTTCAGGGGCTCTGCACTGATACCCACTGTCTTTCTCTCTTTGCTTATTTAATATTTCTTGTTGCTCTCCACTCAACATATTCATTCTCAAAATAACCTTGAGACAGTTATTTTCCCCCAGTGAAACACACTTTAACCCCAAAGGATATAAAATCATAAAAATACAGTTCTATTTCATGTCATAAACATGTTGTTGTTGTTGTTTAGCCACTCAGACCTGTCTGACTCTTTGCGAGCCCACAAACTATAGTCCACCAGGCTCCTCTGTCCATGGGATTTTCCAGGCAGGAATACTGAAGTGGGTTGCCATTGCCTTCTCCGGGGGATTTTCCTCACCCAGGGACCAAACCCATGTCTCCATGTCTCCTGCACTACAGGCAAATTCCTTACTTCTGAGCCACCAGGGAAGACCCGATAAACCAGTAAGTCAGGAGAAAGAGCTGATGCTTCAGAAATCAACAGTAAACTCACTAACTGGAAAACTTCTACTGGTTTACTTCTTGACTTAGATACTCAATTTTATTATCTTCATTAATGAACTACAGCATTGCTTTGACCCAGGATCCACCAACTTTTTTCACTTACATATATTAAGTTTTGGTGCCTTAATTATCTAAGCCTAAAAATATCCCTTGTAACACACCACAAAGGAGTTTTAACTAAAATGCATACACTGACTGACTGATACATGCCACATTGCTGGTCAGGACCCGTGTTCAACATCTGACTCCACACCGCCCGAGGATTCAGCTCAGTTCACAAGACGGAAACTGCAGTGAATCAAAATACAGAGCAAGCAAAGTTCCCAAGGAGCTCACATCTAGTGGACTCTCTTAGTCAGGGTCCTTTTCAAAGACATTCACAATATGCGTCTCCCCAGTTTTCTTCCCTTTCTTATTTGTTACCTGCTTCAGTTAATATGGGGACTTCTCTGGTGGCTCAGATGGTAAAGCGTCTGCCCGCAATGCGGGAGACCTGGGTTCAATCCCTGGGTCGGGAAGATCCCCTGGAGAAGGAAATGGCAACCCTCTCCAGTATTCTTGCCTAGAAAATCCCATGGATGGAGGAGCCTGCCGGGCTACAGTCCATGGGGTCGCAAAGAGTTGGACACGACTGAGCGACTTCACTTTCACTTTTCAGTTAATATAAGAAATCAATCCGCCAGCCCTCCTCTCTACTTCAGTGCCACTATCCGTGCACAGCTGGCCTTTCTCTTCACACTTGTCCAACCTGAACACAGCACCCTCTCCGAGACATGCTGACTGCAATTCCCCTAGTGACCTCTCACCTTCCAAAATGAATCCACTTTGTTCTCTTCACATCTCTGCTCTGCTTAGGTTGTAAGCTTTTCAGGAACAGAAATCACTGCTTCTTAATGCTTATAAAGCCCCTAACAACTGGTATAGTTGTAGTTTCCCTGGTAAATAGCGGGTGAATCCTCTTGACATTTAGCTTTCCTTGTGTTGATATTTAGCTTACCTGTTCAATTATAGTTTTAATTAAACAAAAAAGAAAACTTTTTAGTAGGGACCAGAGTAGCGACTGAGAGACTTCACTTTCACTTTTCACTTTCATGCATTGGAGAAGGAAATGGCAACCCACTCCAGTGTTCTTGCCTGGAGAATCCCAGGGATAGGGGAGCGTGGTGGGCTGCCGTCTATGGGGTCGCACAGAGTCCGACACGACTGAAGCAACTTAGCAGCAGCAGCAGCAGCAGCAGAGTAGTGAAAAGAAGTAATAATCTCATAAATCAGAAAAAACACTTACCTAGAGCCATAAGGACCTGCACTGTTTATTCTTCTTATCATCTTCAGATAAACATGTTCCCAAGCAGCAAGCAGAAGAGGAAGTGGAATAGAGACGGGGAGTCCCCTCACAAGCAGCTCATTGCTTCCACCAAGTTTTAAGTCTTGTCCCAGCCCAGAGCATTTAAGGACAAAAAGAGAAAAGTTGGGTCCCCCTATTCTCAAACCAGAGACAAGAGTTCAACAAGACTGCACAAGGGTACAATTACCTTGGGATCCAAAGTCAAAATTAAATAAGAATTGGGTTAGATCTGTCTCCTGGAGTTCAACCTGAACAAGAAAAAGAAAAAGAATCTGAGAAGCCTAGAAGGTATCTCCTGTCTTCTCTGAGGGATGTTTGCTATCTCTTCATCAGGCCCAAGAATCATCTTTAGATGAGAAGGCTGACTGTCACATCTCCTTCAAGTTGGAACTCTGAATTCCCATTCCCACCAGTGGTAAAAAGAAAGCTAAAGGACCTCAGCAAAGTTGGAAGTAGGGCTCAGTATGAATGGCTGCTTCATATGGCAGTAAATGATCTCAAATATCACACAAGAGAAAACACACAATAATTTGTAACCTTTACATATAAATGGACATAAAATTCACTTCTGTGTTCATCCTTTGAAGTGTTTTTATAAACTTTAGCAAATCTGGGAAAATTAAATGCCATTAACAAAAGCCTTTTCACAATGCAGCACTGAAGAACCGACTTCACAGGTATCACGTTTTAAACCTCTTCAAGCAGATCACTTCATACTCTCTCTAGATCATTTAAAACCTCTGCTAAAAAGATTCTGCTTATTTCCACAAAAACAGGATTTCAGAAATCTTTGCATCATTCTGCCTACTATGGTTACCCATGATTTAAATAACAGAATTCACAGGATATTGATACCATATTACAAAACCATACCTGGCCAGAGTGGCCAGACAGAGCCCATCAGCCAAAATTCTTGCCTTAGATTATTTTTTCTTTTTCATTAAAAAAAAAAAGAATAGAAAAGACAACTGTGGCACAACTTTGTTAGAAAGGATGACTAATAAATACAATGAAATTCAAATCACATTAAAAATAAAAGACCCACAAATTACCAAAGTTAACAGAATGCAACAAATTTGCTTAAATTTAAGCTTGGCACAGAAAGGTAATGAACACAGCAGACCACTTACAGTAATACTTCCAAAGGAACAAATTTTCACAGATTCCCTAAAGAAATCCCCAAAGTATAGCCAAAAAATTGTTGATGTTTTATTATTCCAAATTCTTCTCAACTAAATGCTTTAAAATTTCCAAGAATTTTTTAGCAAAAACTAAAGAGAACCAAGTTATCATTTTACTGTTATTCTATATATGATAATCTGAATTGAATTTAAAATACTATGTTCCTTGCACAATGCCTGATCTACAGTGGATGATTAACAGTTATCTGATAAATGAATGGATTTAATTATCAAGCTTTCTCTTTTTAACTCTAACCCATCTGCTCCAATATTTGTTACCTCAGAGATTAATAAAGTCACATTTTTCCTCTATGGGATTTTCACAGGAACTAGATTTGTTTCTTATAGTTTATAAAATATTACAAAAGAAATCAAACTCAGCCCAGGTTCTAATGCTTAAACCTTGACCAGAAATATACTCTCAACATAATTAAAATCTGAGTCTATTTTCAGGAGAACCCTTACTGCTAATACTAGTTTTTTTTTAACAGAACACTAGGCTTTATTGACTATGCCAAAGCCTTTGACTGTGTGCATCACAATAAACTGTGGAAAATTCTGAAAGAGATGGGAATACCAGACCACCTGACCTGCCTCTTGAGAAACCTATACGCAGGTCAGGAAGCAACAGTTAGAACTGGACATGGAACAACAGAGTGGTTCCAAATAGGAAAAGGAGTACATCAAGGCTGTATATCGTCACCCTGCTTGTTTAACTTCTATGCAGAGTACATCATGAGAAACACTAGGCTGGAGGAAGCACAAGCTGGAATCAAGATTGCTGGGATAAATATCAATAACCTCAGATATGCAGATGACACCACCCTTATGGAAGAAAGTGAAAAGGAGTTAAAGAGCCTCTTGATGAAGGTGAAAGCGGAGAGTGAAAAAGTTGGCTTAAAGCTCAACATTCAGAAAATGAAGATCAAGGCATCTGGTCCCATCACTTCATGGGAAATAGATGGGGAAACAGTGGAAACAGTGTCAGACTTTATTTTGGGGGGCTCCAAAATCACTGCAGATGGTGATTGCAGCCATGAAATTAAAAGACACTTGCTCCTTGGAAGTTATGACCAATCTAGATAGCATATTCAAAAGCAGAGACATTACTTTGCCAACAAAGGTCCGTCTAGTCAAGGCTATGGTTTTTCTAGTGGTCATGTATGGATGTGAGAGTTGGATTGTGAAGAAAGCTGAGTGCCGAAGAATTGATGTTTTTGAACTGTGGTGTTGGAGAAGACTCTTGAGAAGCCCTTGGACTGCAAGGAGATCTAACCAGTCCACTCTAAAGGAGATCAGCCCTGGGATTTCTTTGGAAGGAATGATGCTAAAGCTGAAACTCCAGTACTTTGGCCACCTCATGCAAAGAGTTGACTCATTGGAAAAGACTCTGATGTTGGGAGGGATTGGGGTCAGTAGGAGAAGGGGACGACAGAGGATGAGATGGCTGGATAGCATCACCGACTCGATGGATGTGAGTTTTAATGAACTCCGGGAGTTGGTGATGGACAGGGAGGCCTGGCGTGCTGCAATTCATAGGGTCACAAAGAGTCGGACACGACTGAGCGACTGAACTGAACTGAGGCATAATTAATTTGTCCATAAAAACAGTGTGTTTATCTCAACCAAACAAAACAGGCCAGGCCTGTACATGTGTATTTTAGTTGTGCTGTACTCAGTCACCTCTGACTCTGTGACCCCATGGACTATAACCCTCCAGGCTCCTCTGTCCACGGGAATTCCCAGGCAGGAACACTGGAGTGGGTTGCTATTTCCTCCTCCAGGCGATCTTCCCAACCCAGGGATCAAACGTGCGTCTCCAGAGTCTCCTGCATGGGCAGGTGGATTCTCTATCACTTAGCTCTGTGGGAAGCCCATGTGCATTTTAGGATAGCCTCAATATGCTATTTTTAAAGGAATAAAGAGAGAAGCTGCTCAAAGACAAATGGATAAATGTAGAGAAAGCCAATGAAATAGCCAGAAACTGGAGGGTGGGAAAGCAGGGAGGGAAAGAATGTGAGGAGTATAAACGAAAGAAGTCACCAGCCAATTATTCACAGAGAATTGTTAATGGATTGGAAAGAAATGCAGTTCAAGAGTAAGGACAGTATTTATCTCCGCTACCTCATCAGCTCTTGGTAACTGGCTGGAGCTTGAGAGCAGGCTGCCTCTGACTCGACCTCCGACCCCTGGAAAACAGCAAGGACACCTGCAACTGCAGCTGCAAAGCTCTCAGGAAGGAGCGGTGCAGACGCCTAGGACTCGCTCTCCAACACCTCCCGCGAGCGAATCTCTCTCATCTCACCACCCTAGTAAGCTTACGTACAGCCATTTCTTTCTTGTACGATCACAAGCATCTTTTTCTCTCATACAATAATGAAAGCAGCACACATTTCTGTACCTTGTTTTTCATTAACTTAGATTTATAGCCTCAGGGTTCTCTTGAATTGGCTATTTAGGTAATGACTGTCAAAGTTTACAAAATTAGTCAAGTCATTGCTAATTATTTTCCAAACAAATCATAATTACTGACGAAGTTTGTGATCAGGGTTCCCCAACTGCATGCAGTACCACCAAAAACTCAGGGGGGGCGCTGTTAGTCACTGACACCTGAGAGAAACAGAGCTGACCATCAGAATGGTCAGAAACGGGTTACGGGCAAGGGCAGATGTGTAACTCAACAAATCAGGATTTACCCCTGATTGGGGGAGAGGACTGTGTTCCAGAATAAACCCAATAAATAAAGGGTTCTTACAGAAAGAAACACACAGACAGTGTGTGTTTACAGCACAGACAATGGGTGGGAAATCAACATTACCCACTATAGGAAAAGAAGCAAAACTGGGATCACTGTAGCAGTGTACTCACTAAATCCTTTAAGGGTCTTAAAGCAAATTACTAATCTACAATACTATCAGCAGCATAATGAAAGTAAGTGTCTTAGTACACCCTAATTAAAACAAGGTATTTTTTTAATATTTTAGCTAATAGATAGAAAATGGATACCTTAATCATATTCATTTGTATTTCTCTGACTCCTCCTGATAAAGGTTAGCAACTGTATTTATCCTTCAGCTACTCAACCATACTGAGTTCTAGTGCTCAATTATCTACAAGCTTCCTAACCTTCTCCCTCCTTTTATCTTACAAATACAAACCACTTGGCTTTGGATATATATTTCTTACCAATTTACACCTATTGAAAAAAGCTCTCTTTGTACAATATGAGCACCTACATTCAAGAGGAAAGAAGAGGTAAGGGAACTCTGAAAAACTAAACAAAAAAAGTTGGAAGACTGAAGATTCTTAAGAGAATAAGGCTCCACAGAAGTCAAGCGAGAAGAAGCTTCAGGAAGCAAAAAGTGACTGGCAGGGTTAAATATACCACAATCCAGTACAGTGACAACCACAGTGTCCTTCAGATTTCACAAGTGGTCACTAGAGTTCTAAGCTTTAGAATATATCAGCGTTAAATTTCCACAGGCTTAACGTAACTGTGTATTCATTCAACAGTTACCTGGCCATAAATATGTACGTGGCAGAGTACTGTAGAGGGTCCTAGATAGAAACGTGTACACATGTACAATTTGAGGGGGGTGCTGGAGCAGCAGGGGAAAATTTAATAAGTGGTCAGAAAGACTATGAAAAGCCAAAAAATACCCAAAGGAATGAGTTTCTCCTCTCTAATTAGGTAGTTAACTCCCTTAAAATGTACAACATTTATAACATATAAAAGATAAAGTAATTTATCATTCAAATAAACTAATAATTTAGGACCTGAAAAGAAACATACAAGACTAAATTCTTCACATTAAGGAAAATAAGCAATCTAAATGTCTGAAGAAGATTTTAAAATAGTTATTTTTTATTTCTAGTCAAGTTCAGCAGATGCCACAGTTACACTTCAAAGACAGAGTACGTGCAGGCTCCCCAAATTCATGTCACAAGGTATGTATCACAGGTTTCATTTCAGAACAATAGATGAATGCAGATTTTGGACAGGAAAAATTCTTTAAAACATGAAAGTCTTATTCTATCACATAGCTAATACATGATCCAATTTCCTTTTAGTGAAGTGCAGTATACTGCAGATGTTTCTTTATACAAAATGAAATCCACTCTGGTTTTACTTACATTTCAAATGTAGACTGCTCTAAATTACTTACACATAGCATCACCTTCAATCTAAGGACTTTTGGCCATAAATATGCTAATAACAAAAATATGCAGAAGCAAAGAAAGTATCTGACATTATGGTATTAATTTATATATAAATGGTATGTACATTATTATTGTATATTTTTAAGTATATTCATGTGGACATGGAAGGCAAAATGAAAAATAGTTTATTGACCTAGAAAGGCACTGAAAACGTTTCCATTTTAAACATCCTTCATATCAGGATTACTTCATTTTTTTCTGCTAAAAGATATAATGTGATTACTATAGCATATTCAAAAGCAGAGACATTACTTTGCCAACAAAGGTCCGTCTAGTCAAGGCTATGGTTTTTCCTGTGGTCATGTATGGATGTGAGAGTTGGACTGTGAAGAAAGCTGAGCGCTGAAGAATTGATGCTTTTGAACTGTGGTGTTGGAGAAGACTCTTGAGAGTCCCTTGGACTGCAAGGAGATCCAACCAGTCCATTCTGAAGGAGATCAGTCCTGGGTGTACATTGGAAGGACTGATGCTGAATCTGAAACTCCAGTACTTTGGCCACCTCATGCGAAGAATTGACTCATTGGAAAAGACTCTGATGCTGGGAGGGATTGGGGGCAGGTGGAGAAGGGGACGACAGAGGATGAGATGGCTGGATGGCATCACTGACTCGATGGACGTGATTCTCAGTGAACTCCGGGAGTTGGTGATGGACAGGGAGGCCTGGCCTGCTGTGATTCATGGGGTCCCAAAGAGTCGGACACGACTGAGACCTGATCTGATCTGATCTGATACCAACACTGGCTGACTTCCGTGTGCCAGGCATTATGGCTAGGTATATCTAACGAGAGTTTCAATCCTCACAAAAAACAAAAGCAGGGATTATTATTACTGATATTAATCCCATTATTAAAATGAGGAAACCAGGGCTTAAGAAGGAGAGTGACTTACTACGGTCAGTCAGCATACAGGCGTGTGTGTGCTTGTGTGCACATGCGCGCCCACACACACACACACACACACACACTCAATATCTAATATAGTATCAAGTGCCTGAAGTGTGGTAGGCGATCCCTAAGTTTCCTGAATAGATCCGAATGAATGAAGAATGGACACCCATAGTCTCACATGAGATCCCTATGCTGCATTGACTGCTATAACTGTTCACTTCAGTTCAGTCCCTCAGTCATGTCCGACTCTTTGTGACCCCATGGACTGCAGCGCGCCAGACTTCCCTGTCCATCACCAACTCCTGGAGCTTGCTCAAACTCATGTCCACTGAGTCGGTGATGCCATCCAACCATCTCATCCTCTGTCGTCCCCTTCTCCCCCTGCCCTCAAACTTTCCCAGCATCAGGGTCTTTTCCAATGAGTCAGCTCTTCGCATGAGGTGGCCAGAGTACTGGAGTTTCAGCTTCAGCATCAGTCCTTCCAATGAACACCCAGGACTGATCTCCTTCAGAATGGACTGGTTGGATCTCCTTGCAGTCCAAGGGACTCTCAAGAGTCTTCTCCAATACCACAGTTCAAAAGCATCAATTCTTCAGCGCTCAGCTTTCTTCACAGTCCAACTCCCACATCCTTACATGACCACTGGAAAAACCACTCTGTGAAAGAGACGGTGTCTAGAGGAAACAAAGTGTATATATGGTACCACCAAGTCCAAGCAGGAATAAGCCACACAGCACACAGCATCAGCAGCACGTCCCTGGCCATGTGAAGAACCCAGAAGAGTTGGGCCTCAGTCTGTGCTGTATTTCCAGGGCCTAGAACAGTATGAGATACACCAAGTGCTAAATAAACATGCTGAATGAATATGTGAGTAAAACTCCATTTCCTCTTTCTTCTCCACACCTCCTCTGACTTATCACACTGTGACCTTTACATTTTCTCCTTGTTTTCTTCCCTCTGCTCCTCTTGCCACTCTTTGCATATATATAAAAAGTATTATTATTCTGTATTACATTATAAGATTTTTAAATACTTATTCACCTATAATGAAAAATAAAAGCACAAGGGAACATTTCCTCTTTAAACATCCACCAAATGATTCTGCTTTCTCCAACAAAACATAAAGGCCATCACTGAATTTGTTATGGGAATTTATACCTTTGCTTTAAATATACATTTAGATCTCAAACTGCTTTCTATCATAAGAATGTAACATAAATGCTTATAAAGCTATTAAATTTCTACTTATAATGGTGAGTTCCAACACAGAGTTAACATATGACCCAGCAATTCCATGCCAAGGGATATATCCAAAAGAATAAAAACGTATGTCCACACTATGGACAGAGAAGCTAGGGCAGGCTACAGTCCATGGGATCGAAAAGAGTCAGACACAACTGTGAGACTAACTTTCTTTCACACAAAAACAGGTACACGAATGTTTATAGCATTATTCATAATGGCAAAAAAAAAAAAACAGGAAACAGCCAAAATGTCCATCAACTCATGGATGGATACAGAAAATGTGGCGGTACATTCACACAATTGAATATTTGGCAATGAAAAGAATAAAGTAGCAATACATGTCAAAATACAGAGACCCTGGAAACATCCTAAGTGAGAGAAGTCATTCACAAAAGGCCACAAATTGTATAATTCTATTTACACAAAAAGTCCAGAGCAGGCAAATCTGTAGAAACAGAGGGAAGACAGACAAAAGGAGTGACAGCTAATGTGTGTGAGATTTCCTTGAGGGCGATAAAAACTATTATAAAATTAGGCAGTAGTTGTTCCAAAATATATATTAAGGAAAAAACAAAAAACTCATGCAACTCAATAGCACACAAAAAAATCAAAATCTGACAAAAATAAGCAGAGAACCTGAACAGACATCTTTCCAAAGAAGACATACTAATGGCCAAGAGGTACATGTGAAGGTGCTCGACGTCATTAATCACTGAGGAAATGCAAATCAAAACCACTTCACACCTGTTAGTGTGTTTATCATCAAAAAGAAGAGAGAGGGCAAGCACTGGCTAGATATGGAGAAAAGGGAACCCGGGGCATTTTTGGTAGGAATGTAAACTGGTTCAGCCACTATGGAGAACACTACAGAAGTTCCTCAAAATATTAAAAGTAGAAATAGCATTGTTGTACAGTTGCTAAGTCACGTCTGACTCTGTGATCCCATGGACGACGGCACTCCAGGCTTCCCTCTCCTTCACTATCTCTGGCAGTTTGCTCAAACCCATGTCCACTGAGTCAGTGATGCCATCCAACCATCTCATCCTCTGTCATCCCCTTCTCCTCCCGCCCTCAATCTTTCCCAGCATCAGGTCTTTTTAAATGAGTCAGTTCTCCACATTAGGTGGCCAAAGTATCAAAGCTTCAGCTTCAGCATCAGTCCCTCCAATGAACACCCAGGACTGATCTCCTTTAGAATGGACTGGTTGGATCTCCTTGTAGGCCAAGGAATTCTCAAGAGTCTTCTCCAACACCACAGTTCAAAGGTATCAATTCTTCAGCACTCAGCTTTCTTTACAGTCCAACTCTCACATCCATACATGACTATTCAAAAAACCATAGCCTTGACTAGATTGACCTTTGTTGACAAAGTAATGTCTCTGCCTTTTAATACGCTGGTCTAGGTTGATCATATGGCAACCTACTCCAGTACTCTTGCCTGGAAAATCCCATGAGCGGAGGAGCCTGGTAGGCTGCAGTCCATGGGATCGCTAGGAGTCGGACACTACTGAGTGACTTCACTTTCACTTTTCACTTTTATGCATTGGAGAAGGAAATGGCAACCCACTCCAGTGTTCTTGCCTGGAGAGTCCCAGGGACGGGGGAGCCTGGTGGGCTGCCGTCTATGGGCTCGCACAGAGTCGGACATGACTGAAGCGACTTAGCAGCAGGTCGGTCATAACTTTCCTTCCAAGGAGTAAGAGTCTTTTAATTTCACGGTTGCAATCACCATCTGCAGTGATTTTAGAGCCCAAAAAAATAAAGTCAGCCACTGTTTCCCCATCTATTTGCCATGAAGAGATGGGACCTGATGCCATGATCTTAGTTTTCCCAGTGTTGAGATTTAAGCCAACTTCTTCACTCTCCTCTCTCACCCTCATCAAGAGATTCTTTAGTGCATCTTCACTTTCTGCCATTAGAGTGGTATCATCTGCATATCTGAGGTTATTAATATTTCTCCTGCCAATCTTGATTTCAGCTTGTGCTTCACCCATCCCCACATTTCGCCTGATGTACTCTGCATATAAGTTAAATAAGTAGGGTGACAATATACAGCCTTGATGTACTCATTTCGCAATTCTGAACAATTGATCCGCGTCCAGTTTTAACTGTTGCTTCTTGACCTGTATATAGGTTTCTCAGGAGGCAGATAAGGTGGTCCAGTATTCCCATCTCTTAAAGAATTTGCCAGTTTGTTGTGATTCACACAGTCAGTGGCTTTAGCGGAGTCGATGAAGAAGTTGATGTTTTTCTGGAACTCTCTTGCTTTTCCTATGATCCAACATAGCAATTTGTTCTCAGGTTGCTCTACCTTTTCTAAATCCAGCTTGAACATCTGGAAGTTCTCAGTTCACGTACTGCTGAAGCCTGGCTTTAAGGATTTTGAGCATGACTTTGTTAGCATGTGAAATGAGCACAAATGCATGGTAGCTTGAACGTTCTTTGGCATTGCCTATCTCTGGGACTGGAATGAAAACTGACCTTTTTCCAGTCCTGTGGCCACTGCTGAGTTTTCCAAATCTGCTGGCATATTGAGTGCAGCACTTTAAAGAGCAAAGAAAAGATATACCCAACTGAATGCAGAACTACCATATGATCCAGCAAACCCACTTCTGGGTACATATTCAAAGGAAATGAAAAGAAGTTATCCAAGAGGTACCTGCACTCCCATTTCCACTGCTGCAATATTTATAGTAACCAAGATATGAGAAAACCTAGTTGTCTATTAATGGATGAATGGATAAAGAGGATGTATACGCACAGTGAAATATTACCCAGACATGAGAAAGAAGGAAAGTATGACATTTGTGACAACACAGATGAACAGAGAAGGCAGTATGTTAAGTGGAATTAGCCAAACAGAGAAAGAGAAATACTGCATGTTATCACTCATGTTAAACAAACAAACAAACATATCAAACTCATAGGAATAGAAAGCAAATTGGTGACTGCGTGGGACTAGGGGAGCAGGAGAAATATGGAGAGGCTGGTGAAAGGATACAAACTTTAAGTTATAAGATGAATCAACTATGAGAATATAACATAAAACATAGTTGGTAACACTACTGGACAACTGAAATTTGCTAAAAGAGCTGAACTTAAATGGTCTCACAAAAAATGAAAAATAAACATGTATGCAAGATGACGGACAACTAGCAAGCAGGGATGTGTTGGAATTTTTTCACAGTGCACACACATATTAAATCAGAAGTATATACACCTTGTCAACTATACCTCAATAAAGATGAAAAAATGTAATAAAATTAGACAGTGGTGATAGTTGCACATTTCTGTAAACATAAGAAAAACCACCAGATTGTATTCTTTTAAAAAGGATAGATTTTATGGCAGTGAACTATAGTGAGTAGTATTTCAATAATACTATTTAAAAAGCAAATGACATTTTTAAAAGAAAGCATTTCCACACAATTAGAATCAACACTTTGAAACTGCATCTTGAAAATAACACATGCAATACTCTGTTACAAATAGGAGACAACATAAATCATTTGTGCAATTACACTTTCTTAGCAACATCTTTTGTATTAGAGCCACTAACATATTAATGTCACTGCTGAAGAGAAAATTCATTCTTTAATACAAGTATCAATTCGTTGAATATGCCTGTTCAAATCACTCTCATTCTGATAAATCTACATCCTACGCAACTGGCTTTTTCACTAAGACATTTATTTTCTAATAGAAAGTTTTGGAATTGATTTCAGTATTAAATGGAGTGACAACCTGTGGACTTCTCTATCTCCAAACATTAGTTTGATACCACTTGCTGTAAGTTCGATCATATAACAGGCATTGACAAAAAACAGATGATGTGTCCAGCTCCAGAGTCCCAAAGACTTGCTACCAGTTCTTACACAGCTGACATCCCTAGAGAGAAAAATAAGCAAATAATCAAGCAAACTAAAGCATGATGGATACCATGTTTTCTACAAAAGCACAACATCTCTGACATGGAAAAGATATCTTAAAAAGATAACTACACCTTTCCATGGAGGCAACGACTTACTTCTCCCTGCAAGCCACATGAATGATACCAAGTCAGGAAATATGATAAATTTCCACGTCCACAGCTCTCCCATCAACATTAAGCACAGTGCTCTCTCAACATATCTTGTACATCTCCCCAGTACAGTAGAGATTTTGCTTAGAAAAACCACCTCACATTCTGTTTTGAATAAAATATAACGGCAGTTGTTATTCATAACTTGGTCTCAACATGAGCTAGAAATGAGACAGATGAGAAGATTAATTTTAATATCAAGTATCATACACAGTTCTAGACACTTTACATGTGTTATCTTACTTAATTCTGCAAATATGCATATGAACCAAACATTCCTTCCATATTATAGACAAGGAAAACTACAAAAGAAGCCAAATAACTCACTCACAGCCATGTAGCGAATAAGTGATGGCAGTGGGACTGAAAAGCATTGCTCTGATTCTAAAGCCCAGGCTCCTTCTATTAAAACTACACCGGGCTGACTGCTATTGTTAAATCTTCAATGAACCTACTTAACATTTAATTGGTCTAATAATTAAAGATTAAACATTTTTAGCACTGCACATGTGTCAATGATAATGCTAAACTTAGCTGAAGAGCAGGCCCTCTGTTTCTTTCAATTCAGTTCAGTTGCTCAGTTGTGCCCGACTCTTTGCCACCCCATGAATTGCAGCACCCCAGGCCTCACTGTCCATCACCAACACCCAGAGTTCACTCAGACTCACGTCCATTGAGTCAGCCATCCAGCCGTCTCATCCTCTGTCGTCCCCTTCTCCTCTGCCCCCAATCCCTCCCAGCATCAGAGTCTTTTCCAGTGAGTCAACTCTTCGCATGAGGTGGCCAAAGTACTGGAGTTTCAGCTTTAGCATCAGACCTTCCAATGAACACCCAGGGATGATCTCCTTTAGAATGGACTGGTTGGATCTCTTTGCAGTCCAAGGAGTCTTCTCCAACACCACAGTTCAAAAGCATAAATTGTTCGGTGCTCAGCTTTCTTCACAGTCCAACTTTCATATCCATACATGAACACTGGAAAAACCATAGCCTTGACTAGATGGACCTTTGTTGGCACAGTAATGTCTCTGCTTTTGAATATGCTATCTAGGTTTGTCATAACTTTCCTTCCAAGGAGTAAGCGTCTTTTAATTTTATGGCTGCAATCACCATCTGCAGTGATTTTAGAGCCCAAAAAATAATGTGGCCACTGTTTCCCCATCTCTTTCCCATGAAGTAATGGGACCAGATACCGTGATCTTCGTTTTCTGAATGTTGAGATTTAAGCCAACGCTTTCACTCTCCTCTTTCACTTTCATCAAGAGGCTCTTTAGTTCCTCTTCACTTTCTGCCATAAGGGTGGTGTCATCTGCATATCTGAAGTTATTGATATTTCTCCCGGCAATCTTGATTCCAGCTTGTGCTTCTTCCAGCCCAGCGTTTCTCATGATGTACTCTGCATATAAGTTAAATAAGCAGGGTGATAATATACAGCCTTGATGTACTCCTTTTCCTATTTGGAACCACTCTGTTGTTCCATGTCCAGGTCGAACTGTTGCTTCCTGACCTGCACACAAATTTCTCAAGAGGCAGGTCAGGTGGTCTGGTATTCCCATCTCTTTCAGAATTTTCCACAATTTATTGTGATCCACACAGTCAAAGGCTTTGGCATAGTCAATAAAGCAGAAATCGATGTTTTTCTGGAACTCTTTTGCTTTTTCCATGATCCAGCGGATGTTGGCAATTTGATCTCTGGTTCCTCTGCCTTTTCTAAAACCAGCTTGAACATCAGGAAGTTCACTGTTCATGTACTGCTGAAGCTTGGCTTGGAGAATTTTGAGCATTACTTTACTAGCGTGTGACATGAGTGCAATTGTGCGGTAGTTTGAGCATTCTTTGGCATTGCCTTTCTTTGGGATTGGAATGAAAACTGACCTGTTCCAGTCCTGTGGCCACTGCTGAGTTTTCCAAATTTGCTGGCATATTGAGTGCAGCACTTTCACAGCATCATCTTCCAGGATTTGAAATAGCTCAACTGGAATTCCATCACCTCCACTAGATTTGTTCGTAGTGATGCTTTCTAAGGCGCACTTCACTTCACATTCCAGGATGTCTGGCTCTAGGTGAGTGATCACACCATCGTGATTATCTGGATCGTGAAGATCTTTTTTGTACATTTCTTCTGTGTATTCTTGCCACCTCTTCTTAATATCTTCTGCTTCTGTTAGGTCCCTACCATTTCTGTCCTTTATCGAGCCCATCTTTGCATGAAATGTTCCTTTGGTATCTAATTTTCTTGATGAGATCTCTGGTCTTTCCTATTCTGTTGTCTTCCTCTATTTCTTTGCATTGATCACTGAGGAAGGCTTTCTTATCTCTTCTTGCTATTTTTTGGAACTCTGCATTCAGATGCTTATATCTTTCCTTTTCTCCTTTGCTTTTCACTTCCCTTCACAGCTATTTGTAAGGCCTCCCCAGGTAGCCATTTTGCTTTTTTGCATTTATTTTCCACAGGGATGGTCTTGATCCCTTTCTCCTGTACAGTGTCACAAACCTCCATCCAAAATTCATCAGGCACTCTATCTATCAAATCTAGTCCCTTAAATCTATTTCTCACTTCCACTGTATAGTCATAAGGGATTTGATTTAGGTCATACCTGAATGGTCCAGTGGTTTTCCCTACTTTCTTCAATTTAAGTCTGAATTTGGCAATAAGGAGTTCATGATCTGAGCCACAGTCAGCTCCCGGTCTTATTTTTGCTGACTGTATGCTATGCTAAGTCACTTCAGTCATGTCCGACTCTCTGCAACTCCACAGACGGCAGCCCACCAGGCTCCCCCATCCCTAGGATTCTCCAGGCAAGAACACTGGAGTGGGTTGCCATTTCTTCTCCAGTGCATGAAAGTGAAAAATGAAAGTGAAGTCGCTCAGTCATGTCCGACTCCTAGCGACCCCATGGACTGCAACCTACCAGGCTCCTCCATCCATGGGATTTTCCAGGCAAGAGTACTGGAGTGGGGTGCCATCGCCTTCTCTGTGCTGACTGTATAGAGCTTCTCAATCTTTGGCTGCAAAGAATATAAATCAATCTGATTTCGGTGTTGACCATCTGGTGATGTCCATGTGTTAGGGGAAGCACAGATTGAAACCGCCCACCCTGGCCAGGTACCATGGTAACCATTTGCATGAGTTGTTTTATGACAGGAGATCCTGATAAGGAATACAGAACTAATAAGCCACCACCAACCAGAAGAGTTCGAGAAAGGTCAAAAGGAGACACCGCATGTCCGTCCACTTCCCAGAATCCCTCTCGCTAGCATCCATCTTGGCTGAGTGATGCGTGTGCCACCAGGAAAGACTCTGAATTAGAATGATTGGCCAAAGACCACCCGGAAACTAAGCCCATCACCATAAAACCCGAGACTGCGAGCCATGCAGCAGAGCAGTTCTCCTGGGTTCCCTTACCCTACTGCTCTCCACCCAGGTGCCCTTTCCCAATAAAATCTCTTGCTTTGTCAGCACATGTGTCTCCTCGGACAATTCATTTCTTTTCTTGTTAGACAAGAGCCCAGTTTCAGGCCCTGGAAGGAGTCCGTCTTCCTGCAACAAATGGCAACTCTGGCGGGGACTCTTCTTCGGTGAGACTGACATCCTGACCACTCGGGGTACTCAGGGGCCAGCTTGCCTGCCAATGGACCAGACCCAGCGGCCGCAACTGGGACCCTTCTGTCCCTGGTTTCCTCCTGACGTGGACAACTGGCCAGAGTGCCCCAATCGGTAAGGAACAAGAGACTTTATTGACCTCTCTCCCCTTCTCTCTCTCTTTCCTCTCCTTAACCTTTTCTAGCCTTCTCTGTTTTTCTAGTCCCCTGGTCCTGGATGCAGGAATCTGGTCGAAGGGCCCTCAGCCTGAGCTGAGGATTGGAGACTGATCACCTCCTCTTGGCAGAGGACTCGAATTCTGGTTCTGGTCTGGTCTGATTTCTGGTAGGACCGAGTTCCAGTCCTCCCTTCTCTGGAGGCCCAGGGAAAAGTCCCATAACGCCTGGGTATCTGTAGGTGGCAGGAGACGTCTGTAAGGCCAGCCCTTTCGCCCCCCTCTCCCGCCTCCTCCCCCTTCTTTCAACCTGGCTTCCTTTCCTCCCTTTGAAATCTTTGATGTTAGTACTTGGATCTGAAGTTCTGTGTCTCTATAGGAGGTTTTCTGAGAGAGGGAGTGTCTGACGAGGACTGCCAGGTTTACATGGGTGTGTTTTAACTCTGTGTTCTGTGTTGTGGTTTTTAATGGCCATTTTGCTTTGTCTGGCCACCATTTGGTTTAGATCTGCCGCCATTTTGCTAGAACTTGATTTTCTTTCCCTGTGCCTTGAGATCAGGGCTCTCAGGAACACTTATCTAGACCATCTCTAACTCCTGAGCCTGAGGGAAAAGGGGAAAAAGAGTTTAAAATTTTTATTTATTTCAACTCTTTTTTTATAAACTAGTAAATTTTATATTGTAATATCTAATTCATGACTAAACTTAGAAAATGAAGCCAGATCTTGCCCTGTGTCTGTCTAAATATGTTTTGGTATGTCTTTGTCTCTGGGTAATATTTTTGAGGTTAATTTGTAAATGAGTTCTATTTAACTGGCTTAAAAAAGGAAAGCACTTACAAATGAAATAATTCTAAATTAAACAATAAATTCCAGGTTCATGTGAACTGGGAAATATTCAGTATTAAATACCTAATATTAACGTTTGTTTGTTGACATATCTAATATAGACACATCTTAGAGTAATTAACATTAAGTAGAATATTTTCATTGTACCTAGGTTTAATATAAGTTAAATATTATATCTGTTACAAGTTTGTCAACAATGAAATTACCTCGAGTGAAGAAACTTCTAAAAATGCAAATGAGATATGAGCTTTTATATAAACTCTATTAAGAATAATTATTCTTTAGAAATATCTGTCTAAAATAGTCTCTCCAGATTGGTGTAACTTAAATTTCTAAGGGTTGTGCTAAGTGTGCTAAGTGTTGGAAGTCTACTGAATAGTTAGGTCATTTCCAAATAAAATAAGATTTTGAAACATTTACTACTAAACACTAGTTGCCTTTTACAGAGAAACTAAAGAGATTTGGGACTATAAATGAATAATGTTTGGTGCCATCCTAAAATGTTCTAAGAAAGCAAGGGTTTTAGAAATTACCACTGGCATTTATGCTCACCAATTTGTAAAATGCTAATATAAAAGTTAGTTCTTGGTTGCTAAATGAAAGTAGGAAGTGTGTTTTCAGTTAAAAAAAAAAAAGAAAGAAAGAAAGAAAAAGGTATGAAAAATACTAAAAAGAGTTATGCACGATCAGGATTTTCTAAAACTGGATTACAATTAGTTAGATAAATGGATTTTGTTAGACATGACACAGCCATAAGAAAACTGGTTAGAGTCAACTAGGTCCAAGATGGCAGAGCTGACTTTCACTAGATCTTGAGCCTTGGTATTTAGGCCTATTGTGACTTATCAACAAGCTAAATGATACACCCATCAACATTGACTAAATCTGACAAATGTTCTAAACCCTTTTAATTGACCTTTTCGATAAAACTTCCTAAATAGAATTCTTTTGAAGTTCTTTTGACCTCTAACTAGCTTTGGGGTGCTTCAGAGGGCCCCTGAAACATCCCAAAGAGAGATATTAAACTGTGTTTATTTGTTTGGTTAAATTACATGAAAAGATTATCAAATGAATAGTAAATCTGCTCATGTTATAATGTATGGTAAAATTACTAATACAGATATCCTAGAAATTATATGGAGTTCTTAATATTCTGATATGTCCTAGTATTCTAATGGAAAACCCGATGACTTCACAAAAGTTAAAAAAAAAGAGTGAATGAACCAGCGAATATGCTTATAACTTTTATGGTTTCTATCTGAAAAATTATGGGTTTGAATATTATGTTTTCAGGGAGTAGGGAAAACCTTCCTCTCAAACTAATTATGACAATACTTTGGTAAAATTAAACGTTATAAACAAAACAATTATATTTTCTCTGTATCTGACTCCTCCAAAAATTGGAAATTCTTAGATTTCCAGTAAGTTTATCAAATGAGTTAGGAAAGTTATTTCACGAGTACAAAAATCTCAAGAAATTTTTGAGACCTTAAAAAGGGAAGAATTCACCCAGATTTGTTAGGCAAAATCTGTGATAAGCCTTTGGTGTAAGGTTCCCAGCCCTGTTTTATTTTAAAAGTTCAGTCTGAGACTCTATAAATGTTTCAGCAAAATAAAAAGTCTATGATCAATTATGGTTATATAAACCATCAGACCAAAATTAGTGAGAACAGACCTGGTTTGCAAACAAGCTAGCCTTAATTTGGTTATATTTGATTAAAATGAGGGTAACTTTAGGGAGAAAAAGATATTTCAAAAAATATTAAATCCCAGTTTGTTAGTGGAGGTCTGCATCTAGTAAGACTCATCTCTTAGATAGTTCTTTGCTGTTATGTGATATTAATGTAAAATTTAATTGAATTCTTAAAGAACACCCAAAGTTTGTTTCTGAAGCTTATCTCAGTAATCTATCTTTGGATGAAGACCAGATGCCTCATGACCTGCAATCAGGACTGGAAAAAGACCTAATTTAAGGGACTGTCTCCAACCTGGATGGAAGGACTTTTTTACCAGGTACTCTTAACTAGCTCATGCACAATGAAACTGAAAGGAAATTAACTCTTAGATTAATTCCCACTTCCAAAGGCCCCTACAGTGGATTGGTCTATAGAGAGGACAGCTGACCTGATCTCACCTTAAAATGATGCTCAAGCAGGAGAAACTACACTACACCAGGATGAAAAGACGACGACATCAGAGGTAGACAGCTTGCCCAAGATGCTGGACCTGATTTGTATGATCATTTATGTTTTCTTGACTTCTTAGACCTTTGCATATAAATCAAATGCTTTTCTATCATAGGCCTGATTCTATGCTAGTTTTAGAAATCAATAATTGTTGGGTTTGTGGTCAATTACCTGTGTATAGTTCTGAGTTAAATTTCTCTACTACAAGACTCTAACTGGTTGGCCCTGAGAAAATTTACTTAAAAAAAAATTATAGTCATATTCAGGTTACTGTGATATTACTAGATGGGATCCCCTCACCGGGCCAATTAATAACGCCTGCTCTGACTCTGGCCATAAACTTGAGCTTTTTTTCTATTATTCAAGCTCAATCAGGGCAACAAGAAAAGTTTCAGCAAAGGAGGAAAAAAATCTCCCACAATTATGGGCTGGATTTATATAGATAACACCAGGCTATGGTAATTTAGGCTTAAAGTCTCCTCTGTGTTGGAAACAATTAAATCATACTAAGGACAATCAGTGTAGTAACCCTAGAAAACGGGGCTATGTGCCTTATAGATGGTGCCAGTATATAATTTCCCTGGAAGATAAAGATTCTACAGAGCAGACTAAGTCAGATGACCTGAGATATACTGGGCTACATCTAATGGAAGCTCTTAAGTCTTACTTGTGACTTTACTAATACTGCTGGCTATGTTATTTGTGTTTCACCTGTTTTGTGCCTGAGGCCTCTAACAGAATAATATATAGCCCCATATGAGATCAATGATGGTAACACTGTAACTCTATATATGGGAAGAAGCAAAAAGAGGGAATATTTTCCTGGATCAAGAGGCTGGTAAAACAGGTGGTCCAGAAAATTTTGGATACTGTTTTATGGCCTAGTCCAGTAACAGCACATTGAGTGGCCTGTCAACAAAATCTTTGCCAAACCTGAGAATGGACATTCTCAGCACCATGGGATAAAATGGTCATGAAATGCCCCCCCTCAAAATCATGGTCAAGTTTATGAGCAAAAAGGGGCTCTGCCAACTGAAGACTGACACTTGCCATCTACATCTACAAAGATTAAATCATGGCCGCTGCAACTGCTGACTTTCAACACCCCTGAAAGGAGTTCAGGATGAAAACCAGGAATGAGGCACTCTGTGCTCTGGGAAAAACTGGCAGAACAGGCCTTCAGATAGTTATATCTTTTCAGGAGAAGATTTTATAAGTCCCAATTCTTGCATCTTCTCATACCTAGAGAAACACTGACATCATTAACGGTGAAATCTGCTTTGGCTGTTAAGGAAAAGTTTACAATTAAAAGTCAAAATAGAGTAGCTATGGTTCAGATATCCTGGGAAATAGCTAGGTGATGCTATGGGTGTACTTTCAGATTAGACCTTGTATTGCTAAACACGACTTTTCTGAGTCATGTCAGGCTTGGATGCCACCATTCTCAAAACAATGTCTGCTGGAAGCTAGTAACTGCAACCTTACTTTTTGTAAAACTAGGCAACTAGCTACCTGGCTACAAGTCTCCCTGAAGTGCCAGGTCCAGACTGGGTTTCAGGCCTATTCTTCTAAAAAGAAATGAGATTTATTTTGTCTACTAAATTCCAGTTATCACTCCTCCAACTACTTCTAACTGGGTCTGTTACACCAAAATGGCAGACCAAGGGATTGAGGTTTTAATCATAGAAGACTCAGATCTAGAACTTGGAACTCAGAAATACTTCCAATTCAGTGTCTATACTCCAAGCTGAGGCAGTCCTATGCTCCATTTTGAAAAGAAGTTATCACAGTCATAGTTGCCTATTTCCCTAAATTAAAACTGAGTAGAACTCTATGGGGCTCTGGAGTAGAGATCAGTTCTGTGTTCTCCATTTCTTGCCTGTAGGATATAGGCTTCATTCAGCCTCCTTGACCTTCCCTGAGTTCCAAAGTGTGGATTCAAACAATTGCTAATCAGGGAAGGGAGGGGATACAGAAACAGGAGAAACAATCAAAGGTTGGTACAGCCTCCAGACAGAGTCCTGCTTCCTACTCAAAGAAATATGCATAACAGTGTCTTTGAGCCCCCACCCAGGTGGAGGATGGTAACTTCAGACTGAACACAAGATTCCTGGAGCACAGCTCTATTGCCTCACCACCAACCAATCAAAAAGGGTCACAAATCCTGCAACCCTCACCCTAAATGTTGCCTTCTGTTTCCGGGGACCAGAGATGACCATCCTGTTAGGTCTCCTGTTTGGGCCTTGTCTATTTCATCTCTAAGAGGGGCCAACAGTTTCAAACTAAATTGCTGTTACTACAAGGGTGGAAGCTGGTTTCAGATGTGGAACACCCCAACTTAGATCAGGTAGAGAGAGACTTCTGCTCTGCTAGGCAGGCCTACGCCCATGCACAGCAGGAAGAAGTTACAGAAGAAAGAGACCTCCGCCCCAATTCCCAAGAAGTATCTCGAGTATGAAGTCTCTCGGCGGGAGTTGTTAGGGGAAGCACACTGATTGAAACCACCCACCCTGGCCAGGTACCATGGTAACCATTTGCATGAGTTGTTTTATGACAGGAGATCCTGATAAGGGATACGGAACTAATAAGCCACCACCAACCGGAAGAGTTCGGGAAAGGTCTAAAGGAGTCACCGCGTGTCCGTCCACTTCCCAGAATCCCTCTCGCTAGCATCCATCTTGGCTGAGTGATGCGTGTGCCACCAGGAAAGACTCTGAATTAGAATGATTGGCCAAACCACCCGGAAACTAAGCCCATCACCATAAAACCTGAGACTGCAAGCCACGCGGCAGAGCAGTTCTCCTGGGTTCCCTTACCCTACTGCTCCCCACCCAGGTGCCCTTTCCCAATAAAATCTCTTGCTTTGTCAGCACATGTGTCTCCTTGGGCAATTCATTTCCGAGGACAATTCATTTCTTTTCTTGTTAGACAAGAGCCCAGTTTCGGGCCCTGGAAGGGATCCATCTTCCTGCAACACATGTGTAGAGTCTTCTCTTGTGTTGTTGGAAGACGGTGTTTGCTATGACCAGTGTGTTCTCTTGGCAAAACTCTATTAACCTTTGCCCTGCTTCATTCGGTATTCCAAGGCCCAATTTGCCTGTTACCTCAGGTGTTCCTTGACTTCCTACTTTTGCATTCCAGTCCCCTGTAGTGAAAAGGACATCTTTTTTGGGTGTTAGTTCTAAAAGGTCTCATAGGTCTTCATAGAACCGTTCAACTTCATCTTCTTCCGCGTTACTGGTTGGGGCATAGACTTGGATTACTGTGATATTGAATGGTTTGCCTTGGAAATGAACAGAGATCATTCTGTCATTTTTGAGATTGCATCCAAGTACTGCATTTCGGACTCTTTTGTTGACCATGATGGCTACTCCATTTCTTCTAAGGGTTTCCTGCCCACAATAGTAGATATAATGGTCATCTGAGTTAAATTCACCCATTCCTGTTTCTTTAAGCGAGATTTAATATTCAGGTTATTTGGATATTTTGGGATTACCTTAAGTGAATATCTGTTCTGACAGAAATGCAAAACTCAATCTCAAACAAGAAACAAGTGGGCCTAAGCTGTAACCTAAGGACTCAAAGTGGGACGAGTACCGAGAAACTGACATCTGCTTCTCCCTGCTCTTCCCCTCATCAGTGAGTGTCACAAAACCTCAAGCTCAACCAGTCACAGATACTCACTGAATCCTCATTTCCATAAGAGCAGTCTGAGGAGCCAAGGCAACACTGACAGGGGAAAAAAAAAAATGCATCCAACAGGATTTAAACCTGACAAGCCTGAAAGTTCTCACTCACTTGCTACAACTCTTCCTTATTCAGGATTATTCAGGATCTTTATTTTCTTTCTTTATCCCCTGAGACTGGCTTTTTTCAGCCCTTGCTTTACTTTTTCAAACTGTCCTCAAAGTCCAGACTTCCTGCTGCAGCCCCTGGGTAGAGCTTCTCTTAAGCTCACAGATTCCTTAAGGAGAAAACACACACACACATACACACTTTAAATAATCTATTTTGTCTTTATGTGCCGTGCTAAGTCAGTTCAGTCGTCTCCGACTCTTTGCAACCCTGTGGACTATAGCCCGCCAGGCTCCTCTGTCCACGGGATTCTCCACGCAAGAATCCTAGAGTGGGTTGCCATGCCCTCCTCCAGGGCATCTTCCCAACCCAGGGATCGAACCCACAGCTCTTATGTCTCCTGCACTGGCAGGTGGATTCTTTACCCCTGTGCCACCTGGGAAGCCCGTCTTATCTTTAAGGTACCATCTAAACAGCCTCTTCCAGCAATTCTGACACCTATTCAATCACACCATTTTTTCCTGGATCAACTGGCTTACAGGTTCAATTTAATTTTCTCACTGAGCCAACTGAATCTTCCTCTTCAATTCCTAATTCAACATTCTCTTTTCCCATAATTTCCTGTTCCTAGACTCTCCAGCAACACCCTACCAATCTCATCATTCTTTTCTTACCAATAACCATTAGAATGATATCACCACAAACATAATTACATTTACAAATCATCTGTGTAGCATAAGAAATACCTCAGAAAGCACTTTTCTAAGCCACTGTCTGCCTGCAATGCATGAATCAATGTGGGGAAAAACACTCCCTTCTCCATTTTGACCTGTTATATTACATGAAATGACCCAAGTATTTATTTCACTTCTGACAACATCACTTTTAACAACTTTTACAGACCAATGACCTAAGCCAACAGCATCAAGGCAGCAGCAGACACATCAATAAAGTCTCAAAATCTACACTGCCAGTTCATGATTATCCCTAAATGCCAACCCAGTGTGTCCTTGTTCCTTGGTTCCCAGATCATAGCAGATAATTATTTCTTTAAAAGTAAACAGCTAAATCAAAACCATGCCACATCTCATGATCACTTCCTACCAAAAAGATTTAATTTGGGGACAAACTCATGCTTTAACATTCCATTAAAGCATTTCTATCTCAATCATCTTGTCTATGGAGTACGATAATAACACTGACAAGAACATATTAAAGTCAAGCCTTGAAAAACGCTTAAGTTATCTGGCTTACAAAGATCCTGCCTAAAGCAAGTGAAAATAATACCACATTTTAAATCATGTTGTTAGGCATTTTGTTTACTGGCCACATAAAAATCCTACAAGGAATCTATGGCAAATATATTCCCATTTTTTTCTGAAAATAGAGTCTGGGACAAATGGCTTCTCCCCATGGCACTACTTAGTGTCAGCAGCAGGACTGGGATGAAGCCCCAGTTCCAGATGCCATCTGCCGTCCCCAGGTTACCCAGCCCTAAAAGTCAGTATGACCCTGACAGGAGAAATATTCAAGAGCAAATTTGCAGTCCCCATTTCCTGGCTCATTTGCTCCACAGATAATCAAAATCCTTCTCCGTATCATGTTCTTAGTAAAATGTAAACTGATTCATGTTCACCATTACTGACTATTCACAATGCAGTCAAATTAGAATACAGATATCCAAGCCCCCTCCAAGTTTATATTCAAAAGACAGAATAAAATTTAATAAACAAAAATACACAGTGAATACTCTGTGTGACTGCAAAGGCAGAGACTGGAGTAATACAGCTACAAGGCAAAGAATGTCTTGCACTGCTGACAACAGAACGAGATAGAAGTAGCAAAAAACATCCTCCCTTAGAGCCTTTGGGCTTCCCTGGTGGCTCAGCTGGTAAAGAATCCGCCTGCAATGCAGGAGACCTGGGTTTGATCCCTGGGTCGGGAAGATTCCCCTGGAGAAGGGAAAGGGTACCCAGTTCAGTATTCCGGCCTGGAGAATTCCATTGACTGTATAGTCCCTGGGGTCACAAAGAGTCTGGACACAACTGAGCGACTTTCACTTAGAGCCTTCAGAGAGAGAATGCTCTGCTGACACCTTGACTTAGGATTTTGGCCTCCAGAACTGTGAGAGGAAATATTTCTAACATTTTATGCTAAGAAAAAAATTATTTCATATCTACATACAGAGAGATGCACACACTTAAGGACTGTTGGTGCAAGCAGAGAACATCACATTCAAGACACTGTAAGCACAGAAAATTGCAGGGCCAACCAAATGCTGGAATCTGGGTGGAATGAAAAAAAAAAAAAAGCTAGCTTAAAACTGGAGTTTACAAACCAAAGAAGGAAAGCAGAAGCATTAGTAAGCAGTTTCTCTCTAAGACAACCAGGTGGGTGAGCAAATAACTGACCGAACGGGAACACAAAGAACAAGCTTTGGCTGGACACGTGGTGTGTGAAGGGCCCGCAGCACGCCCAGGTGGGGACAGGTAGCAGGCTGCTGAAAATCAGACTCAGAGCTCGGTTGAAGGCGGTCCGAGCTGGAGCGCTGTGGGCAGATGTTGTCACACAAGGAAAGAAAACAGCAGAAGGACCCCTTGCACACTACCAACACCAAAGAAGGCTAGACGTAATAAGGAAGAAGGATTCTGCAACAGTGTACACTGTGGAAAAAAAGAGGCCATGAAGCAGCTGGGATCTAGAGGCAGTAATAACATTTTTAAAAGGATCACCTGAGGAAAACCAGGACTGCCATGCAGTCAGTACAAGCCTGCAAACATCCCTTCCTATCACCTATGCTGACATGTCTTCAGGAGTACACAACTTTCTCAAATCTTCCCCAAATGGTGTACCCCTTCAAAATTCACACCAATTCTCTCTTATTTGACAATTTTTACACTGGCCCTCAAACTTTCTGAAACCAACCTTTAAAACAATTGTAACCTCTTACTCCTTTGACCGTTCAGTGTCACATAAGAACGTGCTCACAGAAGGCACAAAGAAGTCTGATACAAGTTCCAAAACCACACTATTTAAATTGTTTTCACAACTCACTTTAATCTGCTTCTCCTTGCTAATCCTCCCACCACTACCACCACTCCTTTTGTATTTGTTTTGTTTGAGGCCATATCTTTCAAACATGTTAAGGAATAAGAAAATTAAATAAATGAAAAAGAAAAAAGTCTCACCGCAGCAAAGTAATCAATTTACATAGCTTCCATTCGAAAGGAGATACACTATACAATACTCATTTCACATTTTACAAACACATATCACTTTTCTAAATTAAATCATCACTTTTCCTGTGTACTAAAGAGACAACTGAAGCTGGGGCTTTCATTTGGATAAACTCCAGTATATGTTTACACATGAGGGAATACTTTTGGCATGTCTTTCATAAACTAGCAAGCAGTATGGCTTTTTAGATTTGTGCAAGGAAATACAAAAATTCCACTACTGAGAAATGTGTCTGATTTTCAAACAAAAGGGGTCATTTTGTGTCTATCCACTTTTTACCAGAATAAAGCCAAGGTTCAAGAGAGTACTATTCATGTAACAAATGTGTGTAAATTGTGCATTTCTTCCCAATATTTTCATACCACCCAACACTGAGAATCATCCCAGGATAGTTCCCCATCCTTCACAAAATATATTGCACCTGATAATCACCCAAATTACATAAAACAACAATATATAAAATGTCAAGTTTTGACATTTTAAAAATACCATTTGGGGAACTTTCTTGATGCTCCGGTGGCTGAGACTCTGCTCTCCCAATGCGGGGAGCCTGGGTTCAATCCCTGGTCAGGGAATGAGATTCCCACAGGCCACAACTAAGAGTTCACAGGCTACAACCTAAGATCCTGCATGCCGCAATGGAGAATTGGCACAGCCAAATAAATAAATGTATATTTAGAAATACCATTAGGCATGGAGACTTTTACCATTAAAAATCTAAAAATTTCATGTCAAAAATCTATAATAAATAATATAAAATAATCTACAAAGTGTTAACTATTAGTCTTATCCTAACCTTTTTCCCCACCATATTCCATGTAAAAATTACAAGTAGGTAAATTACTTTCAAATGAAAATTTTTAAATTCTAGAGAAGTAGGGCTTATGTTTTCTTCTTTTATGAATATACTCTTCAGCAACAAAAGAAAAAGGTTGGAAAAACTGACAGATGATCAGCTACCGTACAGTATGTTGTATGTGTGCTGAGTCGCTCAGCTGTGTCCGATTCTTTGCAACCTCACGGACCACAGCCCGCCAGGCTCCACTGTCCAGATCTCCCGCATTGCAGGCAGATTCTTGAGCCATCACGGATGCCTGTGTGGCACCTTACTATTCTGCAATTCATTTTTTCTGAAACAAATCACTTCCCTTATAGAGGATTATACATGCAGGTTTTGCCGCAACATTTTCTTCAGCATTATAACTAGATTCTTGATTATAAAATCGGAAAACTGCAGATATGAACAATGGCGCATTCTGATGAACCAAACATTCCAGTTAGCTGGAATCCTAGAGAGGAGGTTCCACCATACAGGAAATATCCAAGCCAGTGTTTAAATATGCCTGGCCAAAAACAAATCTGTTAAAATAACTAAATTTCCATTATCTATCCTGTTATTATCCTACTCCAAGGGCCATTAAAATTAACAAATTCAATGGAAGTCACTACACTTAGATGAAACCCAGCCATTAAAAGTCAGAATACTGGCAGCTGCAAAAGCTGACGCACAGATTCCTTGAACTGGAGAGCCAGGAGCTCAGCAACTGGTTTTCATTTTCACGATGAAAGTCAGCAAGAAGCAGGTAGCAAATCCTCGGCTGATAAGGCCAGAGCCTCTGGGGATACGCTCCAAGGATGCTGAGATGCTGGGCAGAGGTTCAGGAGGCTGGAGGGAAAGGGAAGTCTGGCAGGGCTGCCAACTGAACCGGGTGGGCGGCAGGTGGGCCAACAGGGAGTCTGGCACCTGCCAAGAGGCTGGAATGAGTGGAAATTACCATCCAGACAAGACAACAGGGATGGCTGGGGCCAGAACAGGTGGCAACCACAGCTCTGGCAAGAAACAATACTCTGGAAAAAGATTCAAGACTAAATAACCCCCTTTTCTTCACCCTTTCTCATCTGTCCACAATAAACATTTCATTGATGCATAACATTTACTGAATGTGGCTTAACAGCCTGAACATTTTAGCATTTCTCTTTATAAATCTAGAGAAGAGTTTTGCCATTCCATGCATACATTACTTGAATATACTTGGCACCAAAGCAATACTGAATGTAAGCTTTATTATTTTTTAATATAATCTGAGAAATGCTTCTTCAGCATCATCATGAACATGATTAACACTGGGCTCTAAGAAATGTTAGTAACCGAAAGCATGTCTGTTGAAGCAGCTTTTCAGTGATTTCAAAGTTTTGTGGTTACCTGAGTTTTCTGCATCTCAGAGTACCCTGATCATAACTGTCACAGGAGGCAATGTAAGAAGTGGTTACTGCCACACCAGCCTCTTCCACTAGACAGGAAATAGGTTCTGTTCTCCCAGAAACCCACTCCTTCCTAACAAGGCAGCTCCTCAGTTACTACCTGCAGAAAAAGGAAATTCAGGATTTCCCTGGTGGTACAGTAGATAAGAATCTGCCTCCTAATGCAGGGAATAGGGGTTTGATCCCTTGTCTGAGAAGATTCCACATGCCATGGAGCAACTACGCCCATGCTCCACAACTACTAAGCCCACACACTAGAACCAGGAGCCAAAACTACTGAGCCTGTGTTCTGTGTTCTGCAAGGAGAAGGCACCACAATGAGAAGCCAGCGAATGCAACGAACGGTAGCTCGGCTCAGGACAACTAGAGAAAGGCCGAGTGCAGCAAGCAAGACCCAGCACAACCACAAATAAATAAGGTGTCCTTTGAAAAAGAGAAAGACATTCAACAGAGATAAAGATACTGTTAGAGGACACCCGTCAAGCTCATGTAGACAATCAGAAGACAGGTAGATGGAAGTTCTCAGCCAGCTGAATTTAATTCCACTTTAATGAATGCCCAGGCTCCCATTTAAATGAACACAAACCAAACTGCTCTTACTTGTACAGGCCTCTGAAGCAGAACCTTAGAGCACTTCATTCTTAATCTACCCATTCCTAAATTAATTACAGTTCATCTGAAAGATACAATTATTTCTGCTCATTTAACTCAGATTCTAATGAATGACTGTAAGAACCAGAAAAACGGTGGAAGTAATTACACATCCACATCTCTGACAAGGCTGCCCAGCTCAACAAGCAAAATAACGTTAGTGGAATAAGCAAGAGTGAAGGAGGTCTTGCAGGGTAAACGGGAATCCGCACTGAGTTGTGGTAAACCAAACAAAATCTAGGTCCAAATTTAAACCCCAAAAATAGCCTGCAACAATAGCAGTTCTCACCAAGATCTCAAGGATGACCAAATACAAAGTGCAGTAACTACAGAACGCCTTTCAAATTCCTTAAACTTGTCACTGTTCCTTCCATTTATTTAACTCCTTCCCTGTGCCACCAAACACTGGTAGCAAAGTGGACCCTGAACACACACAAAATAGAGACGGGCTTAAAGTGAAAAACCAAATCAAACACCGCAAATGGAAGGCAGGAGTCTCTCAATCTCAGCCTCTCCAAGATCTCTGAATGCAGCCTGTGCACTCAGGGTTTCCTTTCACACTAAACATCTACTTTATCCCCAGACTGCAAGTGCACCGCAGCAGCATGCTTCCAACTGAGGCTGTGGACACTGAACGCAGACACCTCTAAGAAACTGTGTGTGTTTCCCAAATGAACTCACCTATGAAACAGACTCACAGACACAGAGAACACAGCTGTGGTTGCCAAGGAGAAGGAGAGGCTGGGAAAGCGATGCACCAAGAGTTTCGGATTAGCAGATACAAACTACTACACAGAGAATAATGAATAACAAGCTTCCCCTGTACAACACAGGGAACTATATTATCTTGTGATAAACCATAATGAAAAGAATGTGAAAAAGAATGCATATGAATGTATAACTGAATCACTTTGCTGTACAGCAGAAAGTAACACAACAGTGTAAACCAACTATACTTGAATAAATCTGAAAAAAAAAAGAAATTGTGTGCTTCCTCTTGCTAACGTCTTAATTAACTGCATATTCAGTAGCAATTTATAAGCAACCAACTCCTACCATTCTACCATGCCCCTGTTTGTGCCAGGGATCACTAGTGCCAGAACAACCACTTTAAGAACAGACGAAGAAATAAGGTTTATGAGTCAGAGAAGGCCATCAAACAGACAAGTAGATTTTGAAAACCTGCACTTTCAATCAGTAAAAGCGATAAGAAAATGAATCATCAACAATACGTAAGATATTATCAGCAGTCTTTATAGAAGAGAAAATGTCATTTTGGCAAAATAATATCATCCATTCAGTTCAGTTCAGTCGCTCAGTCAAAGTCCGACTCTTTGCGACCCCATGAATCGGAGCACGCCAGGCCTCCCCGTCCATCACCAACTCCTGGAGTTCACTCAGATTCACGTCCATCGAGTCAGTGATGCCATCCAGCCATCTCATCCTCTGTCGTCCCCTTCTCCTCCTGCCCCCAATCCCTCCCAGCATCAGAGTTTTTTTCCAATGAGTCAACTCTTCACATGAGGTGGCCAAAGTACTGGAGTTTCAGCTTTAGCATCATTCCTTCCAAAGAAATCCCAGGTTGATTAAATGTAGTTTTGTAAGTTTTATATTGGATTCACAGTATTATTTATATTTAATTTGTAAGTTGATCTGCCTTTAAGATGGCATGAAAACTAGTTTCATGAATATATTTAACTGTCATAAAAAATAAATTATATTAGAGTCCATTAACTTTTTTTTCTTTAAAAGAAGCTCAGCCACACAAGGTTAAGAAACAGTCTTCTAAAGCTAGAGGAAAAAACTGACCAATTCTACTTTAAGGTGATGAGAGGAAGTGTTATAATAGATAGTTACAAGAAGGGTGGGATGGCCAAGATGCTGCAGGTTAGATGGGAGGAAAGAATATTGATAAGCTCTCCACACAATCAATTCTATTTAATGAGTACAATTCCATTTCAACCGTTCCCTCTCCTTTCCTCTTCTCTTCTTTGGAGGGAGGGTCTGTCTATTCTTGGAAAGACTATGTTCTACTTAAAGATGGTTCTTTGAACTCAAAAGGTTTTATACAAAGTTTTGAATTCAAAAATTTTATTTGAAGGGGAGATTGTATTTTATACGAAGTAAAGGGGGAATTATATAAGAAAGACACTTTGAAATGTTTCTTTGGATATGGTCTATAAAAGGAGAAAATTAATAAGCAAAATGAGCCTATAACTTCACAACCCAAAATTTAAAACTGGCACCTGTTAAAGGAACAAAGTTCACAGACTAACATTTGATAAGAAGAGTAGAGACTGTGAGTCATACAGCATGAACTAAAACCCAATTCACCAGTGTCATATATTCTCAAATACCACTCACCAAATGACTAGATGGCATGTAACAAAATGAACAAACAGTCCTAGTGGTGAGATCTTTATAGCTGTTCCCTCCCCGTAAGGAAAGGTAGGACTCAGAGGTTAAGTTACTTGCGAAGCATCACACAGCATTTGACAGCATCAGAATGTAAACTCAGGTCTACATTAATCCCTATATTAACTCGTTTACTGTCATCCATTTTCTCTGAGTGGATGTGAGAGTGAAATGCAGTTCAGTTCAGTCGCTCAGTCGTGTCTGACTCTTTGCGACCCCATGGATTGTAGCACGCCAGGCCTCCCTGTCCATCACCAACTCCCAGAGCATGCTCAAACTCATGTCCACCAAGTCAGTGATGCCATTCAGCCATCTCATCCTCTGTTGTCCCCTTCTCCTCCCGCCTTCAATCTTTCCAAGTACCAGGGCTTTTTCTAGTAAGTCAGTTCTTCACATCAGGTGGCCAAAGTATTGGAGTTTCAGCTTCATACCAATCTTTCCAATGAATATTCAGGACTAATTTCCTTTAGGATTGACTGGTTTGATCTCCTTGCAATCCAAGGGACTCTCAAGAGTGTTCTCCAACACCACAGTTCAAAAGCATCAATTCCTCAGCGTCCAGGACTCTCACATCCATCTTAAAAATATGTTAAATACCTTACACATTTAAAATTCAAATCATCTAGTCAAGGTCCTCATTTATAATGATCATTCAAAATTCGCTCCTAAAAAAATGCACACCCGGAACCCAAGCTGAAGGAGCACATGTGACTCTCACTGAAACAGTAAAGCATGTGTTACCCAAGAGAGCATGCCAAGACTTTCAGCAGAAAACTTATTAACTAGGTTGGAAATAATATAAGATGCTTTAGAAATGCATGGATGATTGTCAGCTCAGGAAAGTTTTATTAAGAAACCATTCATTATAAACGACGGCAAAGTGCTACATATAAATCTGAAGTGGATAATGGATACACTTACTGAAACAACAGGTATGGAGAATAGAAAGGCATAGTTTAAGGCTGGGGAAAACTGAAGGCTTCCTAAGGCAGAAAGGAAAAACAGAAGGGGCAGAACTGAAGAAAGGAGGGCTCCTTGGTGGATGTGGGATAGAATTAAGGCAGCTTCAAGTCTTTAGACACATTCTTGTCCTCCTACAGGACCAGCTTCAGAGAGCAGGCATTTAGCAGCTGCAGTAGAACCCCAGAGCATCCTCCCCAAGGGACAGAGGTTGCTTGCTGGGAAAAAAAGAAGTGCCCTCATATGACTTCAAGGGTTTCTCGGCTCCAGATCTGTCCTGCTTGGCAGCTAATGCTGGATATTCTTTTAATAAATGCTTTCTTTCCACTACAAGAAAAGCAATAACCAAATGTTAATATAATGCACTCTCCTCACAAATCCTGGAAAGACAGATTGCACATTTTAAGTGTAGAAGGTCAAGTTCAAGAGGCAGGGTCTGTATGTTCAAGGAACTTACACTCTGGAGATATCCTCACTTATAAACGGAAGAACAAACCTATAAAAGAAGCTCCTGATAGTTGCAAGACTAGATTCAATCATAATACAGTTAATAAGATTACTAGTAAAATGATGTACATTTCAGAGATTTTACCACAGCGATGGAAGTGTTTTCCACTTTTGAACCACTGGAATTGATCTCCGGCAGAGCGAGAAGAAAATGTCATCTGTAGACCATCTGGCAGCTCGAGCAAGAATCAGTGCTCTGAGAGAGGGAAACTCTTTTTAAAGAAGCATCATCCTCTCCAAGATGCAAAGAGGCTAGTCCAGAGGCCTCAAGGGGCTTTGTAAATCAGATGGAAGCTAAGTTCACCTTTGGGTATACACAAGATGGACAGAACTACAGATAAACTTGTATATTTTTCACAAATCAGTAAATACTATTATTATCAGTAGCAGCGTCAAATTCAGAAATTAAGTGAATGTAGATACAGAACATATTTTCTTTACCCTGGCTAAGTTAACACAAGTAATAAGTAAATGTTTTAGCAATTAGGATGGTTTAAATAGACAGGATTTGGAGCATACTAATTTCAAGACATTTTGCTAAGGTTCATCTTTACCATGAATACATGCTTCTAAATAGAGATCAGATGCTAATATCATCTTAATTTCAGGCACACACACACCTCCATAATGTTGTTAATGACATACACAATGATGCTTCCCCTACCTATCTCCTGGGGTAGCCATGTCAACCAAAGGACTCTTCACCTTAACAAAAATACCTCACTCATCTAAGACAGACTGGAATTTCCAGGGCTGCATTTCAGAGGCTTTCTATTAAAGAGCAAATAGGTCCTCAGAAAAGTAACCTATAAAGCCTTATCCTTTAGTCAGTCAATTCTCTATGAGAAGCTCTAGTGTAAGACTCTCTGGGACCCCATGGAGGTAGCCTGCCTGTAGTCCTGAAGTCCTCGGTCCATGGGAATTTCCAGGCAAGAATACTGGAGTAGGTTGCCATTTCCTTCTCCAGGGGATCTTCCAGACTCAGGGACCGAATCAGAGTCTCCTGCATTGGAAGGTGATTTTTTTACCACTGAGCTACCTGGGAAGCCCAAGGCTCTCTTTTGTGCTAGTAACTGAAAGTGAAGATTCAGAGAATGCAAGAAGCACAGAAAATCTGAACGGAGGTGTGTGGGAAAGGAGGTGGGAAAAGTTCCTAAACTGAGGCAGTCTTTACTCTCTATAGATCATCAGAAGTTCTGATTGGTCTTTAGCCACTAGGGACTCACCACACCAGAGTTAGAAGGCAAACAGAAAATTAAGAGGCACAAAAAAAAACCTTGAAAAGAGATAAAATGCACTGGTGCCATGCTGTCTTCATCTTGCAAAACTACAAATCTATAAAGTGCCAATGCAATGATTTATTGCAATGAGTCGCTGATGTACCTAAGAACTTAATCATTTCTTTCAATATCACTAAACAAGCTAGCTTCATTTTTATCCTTCAGAT
Organism: Bos mutus; assembly: GCF_027580195.1. Lineage (NCBI taxonomy): Eukaryota > Metazoa > Chordata > Mammalia > Artiodactyla > Bovidae > Bos > Bos mutus. The sequence continues at coordinate 71,596,587 of NC_091631.1, read as the reverse complement.
AAACTCCTGAGTCCTTCCTCAGGGGCTTTTTTTTTTTTTTTTCTCTTTTAAGCGTTTAAACTAGGCAGAATAAAGTTACAAAAATGACAACAGTCCCCAGTACTGTTCCAGGAGCGTTATACAAAAAGATGCCGAACAACGTTCCTCAGGATACGCTCCGGGGTCCAGCAGAGACCGCTCGCTTCTCTGCAGCCTTGGAAGTAAATAAGTGAAGAACACCTCCGAACAAACTTTGTTGGCCACCAGCAGGGGAGCTCTTCAGCTTTTGTCCCCAAACCCATTCAAACAAAAGAAGCTCCGCTTCCTCCAACCCAGCCCTGAGACCCCCCACCCCGCGGGGGCTCCCCCGGTCCCCGCGCCCTGCCCTCCCGCCGGCCGCACTCACTCCTCAGCGCCCCGATGAGCAGGGAGCCGTCCTTAATAAGCTCCTTGATGAACTTGTTGGTTCGCTCCAGCTCAATCTCGTGACACTGCAGGCGCTCCCTGAAATCCGGGCTGTCCAAGTAGGAGTCGCTGAACTCCAGGGTCGGCAGCCCCATGGCAGCGGCACGGCCGACGGCCGCCGGGAACGCGTCGGGGCCGGCGGTCAAGACGGGCACAGCCGGCGACCAACGCCGGCCGCCGGGGCGCGCGATCGCGTGGAGCGAGGCGGGCCGCGCGGGCGAGCGCAGGGGGAGCGGGTCCCGCGCCTCCCGCGCCGGGATCGGGGCTCAGGCTTCCTCGCCGGCCGGGAAACGCGTGCACGCACGGGCGGCGGGTCCGCTCAGCTCGCCGTCCTCCGGACGCATCGTCGCCGCGAGCGCGGAGGCGGCGGGGTCCCGGGCCGCGGGCGGCGCAGGGAGGCAGGCTCTCGGCCGGCGCAGGGACGCTCTCGGCCGGCGAGGAACGCGCTCGGGCGCGCAGGAACGCTCCCGGCAACTCCGCCCGCTGGCCCACTCGACTGCGCTCTGAGCCGGGAACCGCCAGCGCCCAGCCGCCGCTCCGGCCGGGCTGCCTAAACCCGCCCCCGCGCCGGACGCAGGCTCAACGCGCCGGCCGCCGGGCCGGGCTCCGAGACCCTCCTCCTGCCGCCGCGCCCCCGGCCCGCGCCGCCCCGCCCTCCGCCCGCCCCGCCCTCTCTGCGCTCCCGGCTCTGCGCGCCGCCTGCTCCCGTGCGTTACTCTCGCTGCCTGGGGGCTTGAGGCTCCCGCTGGCCCCGCGGTAACACTCCAGGTTCCTCCAGTCCACAAAACGATCCCCCACTCCCTACACGCCTCCTTGCCCGTCCTTCACCACCCGCTCCCTCGAATTGAACCAGCGTTAGCTTTCCCAAAGTTTAAAGCTAGGTTTTGAAGATGCTACTTTGGAGCGTTCGTTTAGATTTTACTTCTCAAGTCTGCACTGCAATGCATGTATACTCCAGGTTGAAAAGTTTTCCTCTCTTTCCCACCGTTCACTGCCTTGATCTTAAGAGAGTCAAGTTTTTTGTTTGTTTTTAATACTCTAAACGAAAAGCTACAGAGGCCCAAAGGCTGTTTTGTGGTGGTGGTTTTTCCTAGTTGCTGTGAAGGTTGGGAGGATTTTAGGTCGTTTTTATTCCACAAACAAGCACCTCGGACTTTGGTGTTCCTCCTCTAGAAGAGGAATTATTTGCATCACAATACTATATCTTTTATGGTCGGCTCACCTGGAGGGAATTACCCTACAAGCATGGAGATTTTCAAACTGTCGAAGTTGGCTGAAGTTCCAAATGAAAAGTTAATTCGTACCAAGAGGCAGTTACCTCTCCTCTGGTACAGGCTCACCTAATAAATTTCTGTTCTCTGAAAACCTTGACATCGAAAGAAACTACTGCCTTACATCTAGTCCTGCCATCATCTATAGGATTTCTGAGAAGTCAGTTATTTTTCTTAAGGATCTGCTTTTAATTTCTATGTTTTCATTGCTTTGTCCATTTGAACCATCTGTTAAAAAAAAATTTTCTACAGATCATGGGAAAAATTCCGTTAAAGTGCTTTACATTTTTCCCAATTAAGTTTCAGAATCTGTCAGGACTTTTAGTTTCCTTTTTTTAAGTACACATGAACATTAAAAATAGCATGGAAACTAAACCAAGACTGATAAGATGATGTAAACAGTGTATTTGATGGCTTTGATTTTAATTCTTCTGAGCCAAGGAAATTGGACTTTAACTTTCCATCCATGTTTGCATCATTAAACGTCAAAATATTGGCAGAATGGCCAGTCACAATTAGAATCCTTTTAACGTTTAGTAGCTGACCTGTCAGTTGAATACTTTTCTTCTGGGAAGGTGGGGTGGGGTGGAGGGCAACAATTTATTTGTCAGTTAATGGTGTGATACAAGCTGCAGTGGGACTGATTTTCCCCTGAGGTGATTTTACATCTATTCATCGCACAGCCTGAAAGAAAAAATTAGTAGGGCCAAATAGTTCCCCTTCAACTTTTGCCATGTTGCTGTTACAAGCAGCTAAATCCAATGCCAACTGCTGAGATATGAAATAGGATAAAATACAATAATCTCTTCCTGTTTATCATTAAATGAAAGTCCTATGATTAATTCTTTAAAAATGCATCAACAGTCCTTGATATGTAACATTACATAAGTTGGACGTCAATTTTCACCTTTTCTTTAAAAGTCTTATATGTCAGGACAAATTTAATCTAGATTCTAAGATATACATTACCATTTACCCATTCATGTATGTAATTTCATGCTTTATGCCTACTGTATACATTATTAGGATCTGGGCAGAGAAATAATTTATTTCATCATCAGTTCATTTATATAGAGTTTGGATTTTTCCTCCCACGCTCCATCATTTAACCTCTAAAGTTTAGTGTGTTATAATGAACTTTTCCCCTGTATTTTCAGAGTTACTCATGACTTATTCCTGTGATTCATACTTTAATTATACCTGCTAGTCAGGCTTTCTCCTATGCCACATTAACCCAGACGCTTGAGAGACACCAGAAATGGTTTTGCTTTAAGGTGGATTTACAGACAGTTTTGAACTGACTGTAGTTGTTTTCATGTTTTATTTCCCTATCATAATGATAAAAACAGATTCTTTCTAATTTTTCAAAAAAAAAAGAGTGTCCATATCTGCAAGCTCTTTTTCATAGGAAATTTTAATGGACTGAAATGTAGCCTCTCCAAAAATTTCTACTTCATGGTATGTGGCCCTATCAACTGCATGGTGAGTTTCACAAACCCTACTGGCTGACATACACATTGGCATGGTTACTGGCTCAGAGAAATGGCTGTTTGCTTAATCCCAAAATGGGGTGTGTGGGCTTTGCTTGTTTGTTTATTTTAAAGAGCAAAATAATGAGGTAAGGATAGTAAACTAATATATATTTGTAAATCTACCTAAAACATTTTTGTTGACCTGTATTATGTCAGGCACTTAAGCCTGGTGCTTAATTTGTACTTAGTAAGTGAAACTGTTGGGTATTATTAATTGTAATTAGTTTTGTAGACATGGGCCTTCTAGACTAAGATACTCTGAGGCTAAATTCATGGCTTAGTAAGAGATGACGAAATAGAAGGGGAACACACCCAAGAAGACTAAACGCACCCTTCAGCCCTCTCCATGTTCCTGTTTGCATTCACATCTGGGTGTTCTCCTTTCTCAAAGGATACTCCTTGGAAATGGGTTTATATCATTCTGGTTCAACTTTCTGTAAGGTCTAGAAAAACAACATTCACTCCAAATGTGCAAAATGCATGATTCAATTTTTAACATTATTTTCTGTTGTGGCTATATATATATATATATATATATATATATACATACACACACACATGTATATATATAAACATAAAATTTACCATTTTATTTACTTTAAGAGTACATTTCTGTGGCATTAAGTACATTCACATTGTTGTGCAGCCATCACCAGCATCCAACTCCTAAACATTTTCATCTTCTCCAGCTGAAACTTGTTATTCAACAACTTTCCATGCCCCACTTTCCCCAGCCCCTGGTCAACACCATTTTACTTTCTGTCTCTATGAATTTGACTTCTAAGTACCTTATATAAGCAAAAATCACACAATATTTGTCTTTTGTGTCTGGCTTATTTCATTTAGACAATTTCACTATTAATTAGAGAAGCAAGGAAGACAAGACTCAGTTAGTGGGGCCGTGGAAGCAGCAAAGTCAAGACCACCAACTAAGGAAGCAGGAATAACTGCAGATGGTAGAATTTGTCCCACATAATAGTATGACTTCTAAAATTCCCTTCTAGAATAAAATTAAGATTTTATGATAATGACAGATTTCTGAAGAACAGGCTGGAGGAAAAGAACAGAATTCTAATATGAATCGACCATTATCATGAACTAACTACATTTACCAGGGAGAAGATACAGGGAGAGAGACAGAAAGAGAGACATGGGAGTTGGGGGAGAAACTGACTACTACTTCAGGGAGATTTTTTGGTTTGGGTTTTTTGTTTATTTGTGTTTTGGGGTCTTTTCGTAAAGATTTCAATTTCCATTGAGTATTGCCCCCTTGTGGCAAACCATGATGTTTGCTGACAAAAATTGACAGAAAATCATAAAAAGAGTAATCGCTAAAGGGACAAAAATGTCCTGTGCACCTCCATGTGTTGAGTTTGATAAGAAGAATGAATTTATGTATCACAGAGTGCTTACGTGTATCACCTCATCTAAACTTCTCCATGAGCCTCTGAGATAGATATTGTCTACGGACTGATAGCCTCACTTTTGCCTCCACTCTTCAAGGAAGAGGAACCAGAGATCAAATTGCCAACATCCATTGGAACACAGAAAAAGCAAGAGATTTCCAGAAAAACATCTACTTCAGCTTCATTGACTATGCTAAAGCCTTTGACTGTCTGGATCACAATAAACTGGAAAATTCTTAAAGAGATGGAAATACCAAACCACCTTACCTGCATCCTGAAAAATCTGTATGCAGATCAAGAAGAAACAGTTAGAACAAAACATGAAACAATGGACTGGTTCAATATTGGAAAAGTAGTACATCAAGGCTGTATTTAACTTATATGCAGAGTACATCATGCAAAATGCCAGGCCAGACGAAACACAAGCTGGAATCAAGATTGCTGGGAGAAATATCAAGAACCTCAGATATGCAGATAATACCACCCTTATGGCAGAAAGCAAAGAGGAATTAAAGAGCCTCTTGATGAAGGTGAAAGAAAAGAGTGAAAAACCTGGCTTAAAACTCAACATTTAAAAATCTAAGATCATCTGGTCCCATCACTTCATGGCAAATAGATGGGAGGAAAATGGAAACAGTGACAGGCTTGATTTCTTTGTCTCCAAACTCACTGTGGATGTTGACTGAAGCCATGAACTTAAAAGACACTTGTTCCTTGGAAGAAAAGTTATGACCAACCTGCTGCTGCTGCTGCTAAGTCACTTCAGTCGTGTCCGACTCTGTGACCCCATAGACGGCAGCCCACCAGGCTCCCCCGTCCCTGGGATTCTCCAGGCAAGAACACTGGAGTGGGTTGCCATTTCCTTCTCCAGTGCATGAAAGTGAAAAGTGAAAGTGAAGTCGTTCAGTCGTGTCGGACTCTTAGCGACCCCATGGACTGCGGCCCACCAGGCTCCTCCATCCATGGGATTTTCCAGGCAAGAGTACTGGAGTGGGGTGCCATGACCAACCTAGACAGCATATTAAAAAGCAGAGACATTACTTTGTCGACAAAAGTCCATCTAGTAAAAGCTATGGTTTTTCCACTAGTCATGTATGTATTTGAGAGTCAGACCATAAAGAAGGTTGAGTGCTAAAGAATTGACACTTTCAAACTTCGGTGTTGGAGAAGACTGTTGAGAGTCACTTGGACTGCAAGGAAATCCAACCAGTTAACCCTAAAAGAAATCAGTCCTGAGTATTCATTGGAAGGACTGATGCTGAAGCTGCAGCTCCAATACTTTGGCCACCTGATGCAAAGAACCAACTCATTAGGAAAAACCTTGATGCTGGGAGAGATTGAAGGCAGGAGGAGAAGCAGACAACAGAAGTTGAGATGGTTGGATGGCATCACCAACTCAGTGGACGTGAGTTTGAGAAAGCTCTGGAAGATGGTGAAGGACAGGGAAGCCTGGCGTGCTACAGTCCATGGGGTTGCAAAGAGGCGGACATGACTGAGCAACTGAACAACTTCCCCAGTAGCATATTGGACACCTTCTGATCTGGGGGGCTCAGTTTCTGGTATAATATCTTTTTGCCTTTTCATATTGTTCATGGGGTTCTTGTGGCAAGAATAATGGAATGGGTTGCCATTTCCTCCCCAATGAACTAGGTTTTGTCAGAACTCTTCACTATGACCCTTCCATCTTGGGTGGCCCTGCATGGCATGGCTCATAACTTCATTGAGCTATGTAAGCCCCTTGTCCTGATAAGGCTTGATCCATTAAATGCCAAAATTGGCAAAGAAGTACAACAAGGCTGTATAGTGTCACCCTGCTTATTTAACTTATATACAGAAATGCTGGCCTGGATAAATCACAAGCTGGAATCAAGATTGCCAGGAGAAATATCAACAACCTCAGATATGCAGGTGATATCTGAGGTGATATCTAATGACATAAAGTAAAAAGGAACTAAAGAGCCTCTTGATGAAAGTGAAAGAGGAGAGTGAAAAAGTTGGCTTAAAACTCAACATTCAAAAAATGAAGATCATGGCAAGAAGTCCCATCACTTTATGGCAAGTGTGTGTGTGTGTGTGTGTGTGCTTAGTCACACAGTTGTGTCTGACTCTTTGTGATCCCATGGACTGTAGCCCACCAGACTCCTCTGTTTATGGGATTCTCCAGGAAAGAATAATAGAGTGGGTAGCTCATGGAAAATATAAGGGGAAAAAGTGGACGCAGTGACAGATTTTATTTTGTTTGAGCTTCAAAATCACTGCAGATAATGACTGCAGCCATGCTCCAGGAAGAAAGCTCTGACAAATTTAGATGGTGTTTTAAACAGCAGAGATATCACTTTGTTGACAAAGGTCCATGTAGTCAAAACTATGGTTTTTTTCAGCCGTTATGTGTGGATATCTTCTTTATGGAAGAAGAGCTGAAGAATTGATACGATGCTTTCAAATTGTGGTGCTGGAGAAGACTCTTGAGAGTCCCTTGGACAGCAAGGAGATCAGAGCAGTCAATCTGGAAGGAAATTAACCCTGAATATTCATTGGAAGGACTGATGCTGAAGTTCCAATAGTTTGGCCACCTGATGTGAAGAGGTGACTCACTGGAAAAGACCCTGATGCTGGGAAACATTGAAGGCAGAAGGAAAAGGAGGCAGCAGAGGATGAGCTGGTTGGATGGCATCACTGACTCAATGGACAGGAATCTGAACAAACTCCGGGAGACAGTGGAAGACAGAGAAGCCTGGCATGCTGCAGTCCCTGGGGTTAAAGAGAGTCGGACACAACTTAGCAACTGAACAACAACAACAGCAAGTCTCATTTTTAATAGGTGGAGAAATCATGACTAAAAGTGGTGAAATAGCTAGAAGGTATTGGAACTGGAATTTCAACCCAAGGGCCATCTTTAAAGAACCAAACAGCCTCAACAGAAAGTTTTGGTATCAGTTATATACCTGTCCTGTCATAGATGCTGAGAATACAAGGATAAACATAAACTCATCTCATACCTGCTCTAGAGAATTATAGTAGAGATGTTAGTCACATGGTTGCATAAAGGCCATTTGTTAGCAATGTTACTTAGGCAAATTTACCTGTCAGGCTTTCTGTGTCCCCTAAACATAAAATCAGGAGTGATAGTGGTTATTTTGAGCACTTGCAACAGGCTAGTCACTGACCTAACCTCTTTGCATTCACTATTTCACTTAGATTCCTTTGCATCCACTGTTTGACCTAGGTCCCTTTTAGCTCTGTATGGGAGACATCGCTGGGCCTCAGAGTTAAGATGGGCAATCTCCTCCATGCTTTCACAAAGCATAAATTATGGGTAGAGTATTTCTGACACTTCATCCATGTGTCCTGAGAGACTTACTGCTGTTTGGAGAGAAAGTTCTGAATTTCCTTCACTCTCACTGAAACCCCTGCAGAGGTGGTGGCTCTGGCTTTCACAGCAACCAGCAGACCCAGAGGAAGGCACACAGCAAGATTCGACTGAGCAGCTGCAGCAGTCCTGACCCACTCAGCCTACCACTCTGCTCTCCACCTCTGGAGGTAAGAATTTTATAATGAAGATGAGGACACTCAGAAAACCCACAAACAAGCCAACCCTCTGGGATAAGCAGCTCTTTGACTCCCAGACCACACATCTGTGAACATCTCTGTTAGGATGCTTACGATACACGTTTGGGATATATAAATTGTACATAGCTTTTTCCACACTAACATCCTCTGTTTTTAGACTCTAAACTTTCAGTCCATGTCTTCTCATTTGTATCTCTTGCACTCCACACAGGAGCAACCCACAGAGAACACCTATACTATCTTTTAAAACTAGTGTCTTGACTTTTTGGGTAGAGGTGCCTGAGCAGATCTGTAGCGACATAGATGAAGGGTCCTCCCATTGGCTCGGAGGGCTCCCTGAGCGTGGAAGGCAGCTGGAGTTCATCGTCCATGATCCTGGGTCCCCCGTGTCCACGCTCCCACCACCGGGCTCAGCCCACTCTAACAGGCCCGGGCGAATGCGGTGAAAAATGCGATGAAGAAAACAAGCGCAGAAGGAGCTTAAGGAAACTAACTCAGATGAATGAGTCCACACCCCGCAGGGAGAAGTCATAACTCAATCAGAGTGAAGCATATTAACGAATGTGATAAGAAGGGTAATTGAAAAAGAACAGACCCACCCTCTCCATAGGTCGAGCATTTCAGATGGAAAAAAAGACCAAATCTGCAAGAGAATCTGCAATCTGTGGTCCCAGTGGCAACGAAGTTTATGAGGAAGTGTATGCTATTATTCCTGAAAATGTACATTCACTTACATTCTGTCAGAGTGAACTGTATCTGATAATGGAATTAGAAAATTTTACAAAATCATATATGTAATAATGACAAAGTTATTTTCAGAAGGGGTGAGTTCTTATTTTTACACTTCTTAATGAATTCTTTTTCCCCCTCCAGCCGCCAGTTTATACATTTTTGTTGAGACAGACATGACTTACAGAGATTAGACTTTAGTTTACTAGATAAATAAAAGTCGTCTAACTGGTCTGGATTTCACTTAATGCTCCAGCACATTTTGCCTTTCTAATCCTTTCCTCTGTGATCTTTTGCAGAATGCTGCAAAGATTTATGAAGGTCTCTGAACTGTGTTACATTATGGTGTCAAGTACATCAACATTTACCATGTACTGAAAATCTCTTTGGTATGAGAGACACATATCTGATTAATTATTTTAAGTCTTCTAAACCTGCTTTTCCACTCACATTTGTATTGTAAAAATTTTCAAACGTGCAGAAAAGTTGAAAAAATAAGACTACATTTATATATATATAGTTGGTTGAAGTGCTCAAACTATCTATCTATCTATCTATATATATATATATATAATTAGGAGAGAAAACAAATATGGCAAAATGTGAACAATTTTTTGAATACAGGTAGAGAGCATGTAGGTATTTATTATACATACAGCTATAATATATATAATCTATTTATCTATAATATCTATATATAAAACATTTTACTCACTATATATAACAGAAAGTAAAAAGTTATACTTCTTTTTATAACATATAGATACTATAAATAGATTATATATATTGTAACTATATGTATAATGCTACATGCTGTCTACCTATATTCAAAGAATGTTCACATTTGCCATATTTGTTTCTCTCTCTAATTTTACATATATATAGATTAGTTTGAGCACTTCAACCAGCTATATATATATAAATATATAGTGTTATTTTCTCAACTTTTCTGTATGTTTGAAATTTTTTATAATATAATAGATATCTATATATAAATAGATATAACAATATAATGTATACATATATTTTTCTGAAAGATTTAAAGTTAATATTAGATATCTTGACACATAGAATGAAGACATTCTCCAAATGACTAAAACTTAAATAAAATTAATATATTATTAAAAATCATCAAATATCCCATTGTTCCATAAATATTCTCTATAGCTTAAGAAAAAAAAAACAAAAACAGGATCTAACCAGTGTTCCAAACTGAGTCATAATCAACAGCCCATATAGCCACAAAATACTATTTTGGAGGACAGAAAACAAGCTCATCAATTATCATTCCACTAATTCATAATTTGAAATAACTGAGCCTAGATTATATGAGGTTTCCCTTCTCACTGTCCAGAAGAAACTGTTTGCTAATCATTGGCTAATCATCTTAGTGGAATAAGACTGTGTTGAAGAGAACCATGTCAAAAATCCCTAAGCCCCTGAATTTGTCACTGAGGGTTTCTTGGAGAGGACTGTCCCAGGGAAAGAGAATGCTACACAAAATACACTGTCTGTCATACAGTGTGTAATCAGTAAATATTTTTTGACTAAATTAATAAGTGAAATACTGTGGCAGACAGAAGACAAACTGAATCAAAATTGCATGAGAACTGGTTAGAAATACAAAATTTTCACGTCTGTCTCCGAAATCAGAAACTCCTGGTGAGACCTAGCATCTGTATTTTAACAAAATCTCCAGGTAATATTGATGCTGGCTAGAATTTGAGCATCAGTATTACCTGGAGGATTGATGCTGGCTAAAGCTTGAGAGGGAACCCAGGTGGCACCACGATAAAGAATCCTCCTGGCGATGCAGGAGACACAGGAGATGCAGGTCCAATCCCTGGGTCAGGAAGGTCCCCTGGAGAATGAAATGGCAACCCACTCTAGTATTCTTGTCTGGGAAATTCCATGGACAGGGGAGCCTGGTGAGCTGCAGTCCATGGGGCCACAAAGAGTCGGACATGACTGAACACACACACACACACACACACACACACACACACACACAGAAATTTGAGAACAGCTGATCTGGAACTATTCCTGGTAGGCATAAGATGGAAGAGGAGTCTTAGAAAACAGAGTGGAGGATGTAGCCTTAGGAGAAAAGATAAATGAAATGACAAGCAGATCTTTAAAGATTCCAATATCTTCTGCACTCAGGGCCTTTGCTGGTAGCTGACAAGAAAGAAGCCACGTTTCAGTGACATTGTTTATATCTAATGATCTTGCTTTCACTCTCACTGTTGATGTGAGTTTTTGGTACACTTGCAGGTAGTTTTTATCTGCAGAAAAGTTGATCAGAGTGTTTTACTTCTTAATGTTAATAACTGACACTATTAAAATTATAGGGATACTTTGTTTTACTGCATTTATTACTTCTCACAGATAATGCATTTTTTATAATTTGAAGGTTTGTGGCAACCCTAAATTGAGCAAGTCTATCAGTACCATTTTTGTAATAACATTTGCTCACTCAGTGTCTCTATGTCACATTTTGGTAATTCTCACAATATTTCAAGCCCTCCACGAGCAAAAGGATTACAACTCTCTGAAGGCTCGGATGATGGTTAACATTTTTAACAATACAGTAATTTTTATTTAAAGTATATACATTGGTTTTTGCCACAATCCTATTGCACACATAATAGTCTATAGTATAGTATAAATATAATTTTTATATGCACTGAGAAACAAAAAATTTGTGTGACTTTATTTTTTGTGATATTCACTTTATTGCAATGGTCTGAAATCGAACCTACAATATCTTCAAGATGTGCTTGTATGATTTATTTTTTTTAATGGTTTTGTCATAGGCTTCTGAGTTAAAATTACAAATGGCATTATTCTACTTGTAAGTATAGCAAATGTTAGCAATCATGCTTAAGGAAACTTTGAATAACGTTTGATTTCATTTACAAATGTAAACACCCTTCTAAATAACAACAATTTAATGGACCAATATTTAAACATGTAATATTCATTTTTCCCTGTTTAGATCTTCACTCTTCTATCTAAACAAAATCTTTCTGAATCTGAACAGTTATATAAATTTAGTACCATAAACTTAAAAATGGCTGATCACAAGTTCTCTTAAATATCCTAGTATTTTCATAAAATTTTTAAAATTTCAGTGCAACTTAAACTTTCTAAAAATTATGTTATTTTTAAAAAACAAATTCTCATAAACATTCAGTTCAGTTCAGTTGTTCAGTCGCTCAGTCGTGTCTGACTCTTTGCGACCCCATGAATCGTAACACACCAGGCCTCCCTGTCCGTCACCATCTCCTGGAGTTTCGCTCAAACTCACGTCATAAACATTACAGGTATATAAAATATCAAACTACATTTACCTGAAAATTTAATGCTATGGTTTTCATTCTTTTAAATCTTTCTCAGTGTACCAAATTTTAAATTGCCTTGGGGTTAAAATATGGCAACCCACTCCAGTATTCTTGCCTGGAAAATTCCATGGACAGAGGAGCCTGGCGAGCTACAGTCCCTCTGCCAACTCACAGAGCCGGACACAACTGAGCAACTAAGCGCACACATACACACACACACACACACACACACACTCTCTCTCTCTAATTGAGGAGAAGCATGGAGAAAACATGAGGAAGTGCTCTGGATGAGGGGTAGGCGCAGCACTGCAAGCCAAGGGAACACTGCAGGTATTTTAAGTTATTCCTAAAAAAATGGACAGGGCCCCCCCTCCAGGGACTCACAGCCTACTGTGTGAAGAAGAAATCTCCCTATGAACCATTAAGCACTGATACACCTGCCATACCATCCAGCTGGGTTCCACTTGTTCTGGAGGAGAGGCCAAAAAGGCACAGAAAGAATGGGACTAGGCAGGAAAGACAGATGTAGTTGCCTGACAGGATGAGCTTCTTTTCCTGGTCCAGTCCCTTCCCTTGGGAGAAAATTTAGTTAAGATGGGGAAGGGATAGCCTTCGTTTCCACGATGACTCTCTGGATTAGGTTTAAGGGCAGTATCAGCCTGAAACAAGTATGCTGGCATCTTGTCTCGTAGGTGCTTTACTCAAAAAGTAGACAGACTTTTGGAGTAAAGACCTACATTCAGCTCAAGACCTGAATGACCTGACTTTTCTTTCATGCTAGAGATGAAGTCAGTGGAAGAGGGAAAAAAAAAAAATATTGAAAGAGTGCATTTGACAACGGTGGGAGAGCAGAGAGGAGGGACTTCCAAGACATCTTTGCCGCTCAGGTGGACTCCAGGTGACTGAGGGTGACGGAACAGGAAAAGCGAAGAATGGTTGTGCATCTTTCTTAAAAGCCATGTGCACCTGTTGGTGAGATTTTGTTTCTGATAATAGCTTCTTTCTGCCCTTCTAGAGAGTTTGTAGTGGCTGATGTATGAACAAAGGAGACTGCTACTTTGTACAAAGAAGATGGCTAAAGATGAACCTTCTCTAAAGCAGGGAAAAGTGTTACATAAAACATAATTTTTTTTTTCTCAAATAAGAAATGTCCTTACAGTTCTAAGCCATTTCAGGATACTTTCAAAACTGAGAAAAACATCTGGTAACTAAATCCTTTCTTTAAAAATGCATTTATTCTTGTTAATGTAGGAGTCAAGACCCTTAGCTGTGACAATATGGAAAGAATCATAATTATGTCCAAGAGTGTAGAACTAAAGTAGATTTTTCATAAACACTGGGAGTCCATTTTAATATGTAGATTATATGGCAGCAAGGCAATAATTTTAAATTCCACCGCTTCTCCATAAGTTATTTCCTGATAATTCTGCTTGTAATCGTTTCACCCCTCCCAAACCTACATATGCAAGCAGACTCTTTGTCACAGCTGCTCACTGGACATCTCCGCAGTGGATATTCCAAAGTTTCCTCGAATCCAGTAAGTACATTTTGCTATGTTGAATCCTTTTTCCTAAACCTGCCCTTGGAATTGCTTTTCCTGCCTTAGTTGGCTGAGAAAGCATTTTGACATGCTATCAGTCACCAAGTTGCCTCCTTGCTATCTCTGGTGCCTGCCCTCCATTCAGCCCCAGCTTCTGTGCTAGGTCAGCCCTCGTTGCTGGGGCAATTAAAGTAAGCCCTTAGCTTGTCTCCATGGCTCCAGCCAGCCGTCCTCTAATCCATGATTGCAGCCCGAGTAATCTTTTGAAAAAAGCAAATCTCATCATTCTCTCCAGGGCTTAAAGTCCTTCAGTGGCTCCTCATTGATTAACGGATAGAGTCCAAACTCCTTAATTTGCCACACCAGGCCAACCTTATTGACTGCCATATCTTTTAACCCTGTAAACACATTTCAGTCAAGCTGGATTTTGTGCTTTTTTAAATTTTATTTTTATTTTTGGCCACACTAGGTCTTCATTGCTGCACACAGGCTTCCTCTTGTTGCAGCGAGCAGGGGCTACTCTTCTTGCGGGAGTGTCTCTGTTGTAGAGCACAGGCTTTAGAAGTTGCTGCATGCAGGCTCTAGAGTACAGGCTCAGTAGCTGTGGTGCACGTGTTTTGTTGCTCTGTAAATTTGGAATGTTCCTGGACCGGGGATTGAACCTGTGTCCCCTGCATTGGCAGGTGGATTTCTTAACCAACAGACCACCAGGGGAGTCCTGTGGATTTGTTTAAATTTCACTCATGGACTAGCAAGAGAGACCCTCAGGAGGTCAAGAGGTCCCTATGAGAAGTTTTCTATTTCATGTTTTAATTCTGATCATTATCTTCAAAAACAATATAAGCACATTTTGAATCATCTAGAGTAGTGCTTTTCCAACTTTAATGTGTCCAGGAATCACCTAGAGGTCTCATAAAGGGGCTGACTTTGAGTCGGTAAGTCCTGTGTGGCCCAAGGCAGTTCTAATAAGCTCCCAGGTAATGCCAACGTTGCTACACTGTGGACCATATTTTGAGTAATAAGGGTCTAGAATGATCACTTTCTAATTGAGTACGACCACAAAATTGTCTTGTTGTTATTGATTAATGAATAAAGAAGGAAAGCAGATTTAATATTTTTAATGACATATTCGTTACAAATGAAGACCAAGTGATGCTGCAACTTGTATGAATAAAGATCTAGCAATGGTTCTAGTTAAAAAATAAGATGGAAGAACTGAATCATCTTTTTATACAGAATAGGGTATAGGCACGTCAATCTCGAGTCACAGCACTTAAGACAACTCTGTCACAGTAAAAAGTATTACTTATACCATTCGATTGATATTTGGAATGATATTACTTCTGTATTTGTCTTTATAATTATATAATATCTATAAACATTAGGGTTTATACTTAGTTTTATGTCTACACTTAAGAAAAAAACAATGTGACTTTAGGGTACAATAGGAATTTTACGAGTTCTACATATTATTCAAATTTGAGAAACACTGGACTAAGCTAAGTCATACCTCTTTGCCTTTGTTCTTGCTGTCACCTCTGCCTGGAATCCCTCCTTAATCCCTTGCCAACCTTGCCACCCTTCCATGTCCATTTAGCAAACAGCTACTTTTCCTTATGGCTCTTTTTCAGAAACCTGTGGTCGGTGTCATACTACAGCTGTGCCTTATTTTCATCTCTTTCACAACCCCTCTAACATGCTGCTGCACATTTGGTTGCAGATATTTGCTTATTTTGTGGACTGTCTCTTCTATCCCAAGAAAAAGGCCTTGTCTTTGTCTTCTTCATATTTGTTCAATTCTTGGGATGTAACACTTGTTCAGTAAATGTTTTTGAATGCATTAATAGATACAAAACTTGGCTTGCTTCTGCTTGGAGAGAAAGAAAGAGTATATCAACATACCATGTGTTCACATTTGTGGGTGAAAAAATTAAAAGTATAAAATAATTATAATATTCTTCTACATGCAATTTGCTTTCCATATAGTAACTGAAAAGCTTTGTTCCTAGAGTGTCTGCTGATGAGTCTGTATTTTTACTAACTTTTCAGAGACCTGCTTGTTGAGCGTAAAGCCTAGAGAGTTTTAAAATTATGTTAAAAAAAACACTGATTACATTTTGGCGATGCATCATCAGAACTAAAAATAGAATGGAAAGACTGAAAAATCTTCACTCAAACATCCAGCCAAAGAACAGTTAAACATTTATGGGTGAGCTGGAACTGTGGCTGACTTTCAACTTCCAGTTATGCAGGACAAATTCTGCAGCCCATTAAGACTCCTGACCCTAGCTTCCTCATGTTTTGGTTTTGCCATTCAGCTTTGGTTACCACCTTCATTGGAGTTGGAAGAGGGAGTGAAGCCCAGTATGCTTTTAAGAACAGGAAAAAGCCTGACTTATTTATTTATTTGGCAGTGAAATCGATTTTCTGGCCTATATGCAAGAGGCCTACTTCCCAATAAGACCGTCTCTAAACTAACCAGGATGATGTACAGTGTGGGATTGGGGTTGGGGTTGTGGTTGGCAAAAAGAGCTAAAAACCACAAAATGAGTTCCAACCATTTCTGTCCATATGTAAAAAGAAAAATACGGGGCTTCTCTGAGGCTCAGATGGTAAAGAATCTGTGTTCAATATGGGAGACCAGGTTTGATTCCTGCATTGGGAAGATCCCCTGGAGAAGGGAACGGCTACCCACTCCAGTATTCTGGCCTGGAAAATTCCATGGACAGAGGAGTATGTTGGGCTTCAGTCCATGGGGTTGCAAAGAGCTGGACACGACTGAGCGACTAACAGTTTCACTTTCAGTAGCGCTATGCAAACACTGTTTGAGAGAATGGCTCTGATGGAACAAATTTGGGCTGGTTCAGCTCAGAACTAGGTTTTCACTCTGCATAGCCATTGCCACGTCATTATCAGAACAATGTTCTTTTGATCCCAGAGCCATGGAAACTTGTACAACTCAATGGTTTTGGAGTATAATTAATTCATTTATGGCTTCAATTGGACATTTCTCTACTTAGAATAATCAGTCTTGGGGATTTCTCGTCCGACTCTTTCTGAGTTATTATTTGACTCTCTAGTAGTATCACAGTGTACTCCAAGCTCATCAGAATTTCTTACCTCTTCCTGGAATGGCCCTTCCTATCTATGGTGGCTAATATTATGTCAACTTGACTTGGTTACCTGATGCTCAGATGGCTGGTAAAACATTACAGACAGGTGTATTTACGAGGGCATTTCCAAAAGAGATCAGTATTTGAACTGGTGAACAAAGATAAGCAGATGCCCCTTGCTAATGTGAGTGGACATCATCTAATTCACTGAGGGCCATAAGGAAAAAGAAAAAACTCTTGGGGAAGGATGAACTTGCTCTCTCCATTTGAGCTGGAGCATTCATCTTCTCCTGTCCTTGGACTTTGGTCCTCCTGGCCCTCAAGTCTTCAGGCTCCACTGAAACTTACACCATTGCTCCTTCTCTTTCCCTTCTCCTTCTTCTTCTCAGGTCTTTAGACTCAGACTGAATTACACTACAGACTCTCCTGGTTTTCCAGCTTGCAGATGGCAGATTCTAGGACTTCTCAGTTTCTTAATCACATGAGCCACTTCTTATAATAAATCTGTACGTAAATCTTATTGGTTTCCCTGAAGAGTACTAAAATATTGTCCAAGGGAAAATAATTTTTTCAAAACCCTAACCAGGGTTTTTCCTTCAGAAAACTTCCCAACCATTCCCAGGGGGAATTACTCAACTTCTCCTCTGGACTCGTTTCACGTCTTTTATGAGGTTAGTTAATATACAACATTCTATTAGTTGACTTGATCTAAACAGGGAAGGAATAGACAAATCGTAGGCATGTGGAATATTAAACCCACAGTGCAATGAAAAGAGCACTTGAATAGGAGTCAAAAGAAGTGGTATCAAGCCCTCCTTCTCCATATGGCCAAGTAGAGAAATTTGTCGTTCTTGCATCTTATACATTAGTCTTCTGTAGTTGATTTTTCTCTTTGGGGGTAGAATATTAATGAGTTTGCAGGCCTACTCTCTCACCCCATTCCTGTCATATAGTGTCTGTTCAAATATTTATTAAATTGAGCTAAATTAGACTTGGCATTCTAGTTATTGCACCAACACTGTCATCTGTGTTTCATACACAGGAACTTGGTACAAAAACCGTGGGCCCTTTTCCATTAGGTAAAGAGGAAAACTCTCAGAACAAAAACAGATTTGTCCCATTTATTTTCTGATGTGTCAGAAAATTGTTCAACCCACATGTCAGAACAGAAGGGCTATTTAACATCACTGTGCATTTTACTGTCTAGCATTATACTTATAATGGAACTGAGTGAGCCTTCTAGACTTTATTTTGCTTGATGTCTTTGCTTCACCTGTACACTGCGTTCATTTCCAAACAGACTCCTATTCTGGGAATCCCATTTTTGAGACAGATATCTAAGCCACAATCTGCATTCTGAACATCTTAAATGCCTACGCACTAACCACAACTGTTTGTTTATCCCCTATTACAACAGGGACAAATATAGTCACTAATTTTTGCCTTTTAAGGTAACAACCCAATTTAATACTTGGGAGAAGGAAGAGAGCCATCATAGTCATAGAAGAAACAAAAACACAAAATATCATAGCAATCTGTGTTCTTTGAATGTTCACATTGAAGACTAAAACAATATTTACACAATATTATTTAAGGGAACAGGAGCAATTCTGTGATAGACAGTATATCTAAGTGATTGCTTTTGAGGAGCAGCTTTTGAAACTTACATCATGTGGTAAGGTTCATCAGAGCTCAGCCTGAATTTTGTTTATCCATATGCTATCACCAGAAATTCAGAGTGATCTCCAGAAGGGAAAGTCCTCACCTCCTTTCCTGCTTATTTTTGGTTATGGGATATGATTGTAAACCATGTAATAAGGATGTTCATATTTACCAAGTGATCCCCACATGGCACAGTCCTGACTATACTTCTCTGACACCAATTTCTAGCCATGATAATTTGGGGGGATGTCATCCTTGAACAGTAATGTCTGCACACATCTTTATACTTTGTATACTTTATCTCAGTTATAATCCTTTATATTAGTCTCAACTTCTTCAGTTATAAGAGATAAGAACCATTTTGAACCAGTAAAGGATTAAAGGGAGATCTTTTTGGAGGGCAAGGGCATACTTGAAAACCTCAGGAATAGTTCTGACTTTAAACCTGGCAGAACTAAGGTGTCTAATTCAGGTCAGCTTTTCTCTCTGCTAACTCAAAGTCACATAACTTTAGCTTCACATGTTTGTGTTTGATACCCTACAGGACAGATTCTCTTTGTGTCTTTATAGAGCAAATCTCAAAGAAGGACTCCAATTAGCCCTTTGTAGGTAATTTGTCCTCCTCTGGGACCAATCACAGTGGAGAGAAGGTTGAGCTATTCTGACTGGCCAGATTGTTGTCACTTGCTAAACTTATGATCAGGAGATTGGTGGGACTCTGGGAATTAACAACGATATGAGGTAGAGAGTTTCAGTTCCCTGATGGAAAAAGGGTTGCTGGGAATTTGAGGATAGATATCCACTCTGTTATCATAAATAATATAAGAGGTATTGTTTTTCCTATTTTAGAAGCTCAGAGAGATTGATTTGCTAAAATTCATGCAGCTGGCAAGTAGCTAAAGTAAATCTTCTAATCTCTCATATTCCTTTTCAGTTCAGTTCAGTTTAGTCGCTCACTCAGTCATGCCCGCTTCTTTGAGACCCCATGGACTGCAGCACACCAGGCTTGTCAATCACCAACTCCCAAAACTTGTTCAAACTCATGTCCATAGAGTTGGTGATGCCATCCAACCATCTTATCCTCTGTCATCCCCTTCTCCTCCTGCCTTCAATCTTTCCCAGCATCAGTGTCTTTTCCAATAAGCCAGTTCTTTGCATCAGGTAGCCAAAGTATTGGAGCTTCAGCTTCAGCATCAGTCCTTCCAATGAATATTCAGAACTGATTTCCTTCAGGATTGACTGGTTTGATCTCCTTGCAATCCAAGGGACTCTCAAGAGTCTTCTCCAACACCACAGTTCAAAAGTATCGTCTTCAGCATTCAGCTTTCTTTATAGTCCATCTCTCAAACCCATACATGTCTACTGGAAAAACCATAGCTTCGGCTAGACAGACCTTTGTTGGTAAAGTAATGTCTCTGCTTTTTAATATGCTGTCTAGGTTGGTCATAGCTTTTCTTCCAAGGAGCAAGGATCTTTTAATTTCATGGCTGCAGTCACCATCTGCAGTGATTTCGGAGCCCAAGAAATCAAGTGTGTCACGGTTTCCATTTTTTCCCCATCTATTTTCCGTGAAGTGATGGGACCACATGTCATGATCTTTGTTGTTTGAATGTTGAGTTTTAAGCCAGCTTTTTCACTTTCCTTTTTTACTTTCATCAAGAGGCTCTTTAATTCTTGTTTGTTTTCTGCCATAAAGGTGGTATCATCTGTGTATCTGACATTATTTATATTTCTCTCAGGAATCTTGATTACAGCTTGTGCTTCATCCAGCCCAGCATTTCACATGATGTACTCTGCACATAAGTTAAATAAGCAAGGTGGTTATATACAACCGTGACATACTCCTTTCTCAATTTGGAACCAGTCTGGTGTTCCATGTCCAGTTCTAACTGTTGCTTCTTGACCTGCATACAGGTTTCTCAGGAGGCAGATCAGGTGGTCTGGTATTCCCATTTCTTGAAGAATTGTCCACAGTTTGTTTTGATCCACATAGTCAAAGGCTTTAGCACAGTCAATAAAGCAGAAGCAGATGTTTTTCTGGAACTCTCCTGCTTTTTCAATGATACAATGGATGTTGGCAATTTGATCTCTGGTTCCTCTGCCTTTTCTAAGTCCAGCTTGAACATCAGGAATTTCTCAGTTCACATACTGTTGAAGCCTAGCTTGGAGAATTTTAAGCATTACTTTGCTAGCGTGTGAGATGAGTGCAATTGTGCGGTAGTTTGAACATTCTTTGGCATTGCCTTTCTTTGGGATTTGAATGAAAATGGACCTTTTCCAGTCCTGTGACCCCTGCTGAGTATTCCAAATTTGCTGGCATGCTGAGTGCAGCACTTTCACAGCATCATCTTTTAGGATTTGAAATAGCTCAACTGGAATTCTATCACCTCCACTAGGGATTTTCGTAGTGATGCTTCCTAAGGCTCACGTGACTTTGCATTCCAGGACATCTGGCTCTAGGTGAGTGATCACACCATCATGGTTATCTGAGTTATTAAGATCTTTTTTGTATAGTTCTTCTCTGTATTCTTGCCACTTCATCTTAATATCTTCTGCTTCTGGTAAGCATTGTAAAAACAAAATACAAAAATGTACAAATTTTTGCTGTAACTCTTTTTTCCTCTTTGGAAGTAACAATCTAAAAAATAATTATAAAGTTTTACTGTTGGTATCATTTCAAAATAAATTTGAAAAACACCACTATCAGAAAAAAACCTTTAAAATGCAGTACAATGTGCTTTTAAAAATACAGTTGCATTGTCCCATTTTCCCATATATATTCCTATGACATATCTAGGTGAGGTGTCAGAAAGAGTTGAGTCAAAAGGACATGGGGAAAGGGCAGAACCAGGTGAAGAAAGCAGCCTTTCTGTTAAGGGGTAGCTCCATACAGGTCTGATGACAGAGGAAGCCCAGGAGAACCAAGGCAGTAATAGAGGTCATAGTAATAGGGGCTTCCCTGGTGGTTTAGATGGTAAAGAATCTGCCTGCAGGAAATGTGGGTTCCATCCCTGGGTTGGGAAGATCCCCTGGAGAAGGGAACAGCAGCCCATACCAGTATTCTTGCCTAGAGAATTCCATGGACAGAGGAGCCTGGCTAGCTACAGTTCATGAGGTCGCAAAGAGTCAGACACGACTGAACAACTAATACACACACACACACACACACACACACAGTAGAGATCAAGCTGTCTGGTCAAAAAGCTAAGTGTATACACCTGACATATTTTGTCTGCTCATGGAGACAAACAAGCAACCCAGTGGATTGTTCTCCCTTAAATCCTAGAATTTCTAAAGCCTAATTATGAAGGCACATTTTCAAATTTAGCAATTGATTATGTATAATTTCATCATAAGTTTTCTTGCCTTATAGAGTTTCCTAACAAGTATCAGAAGCATCAAGATAGCCCCTCAAGAAATGAGGAAGTTAAAAATAAAAACTACAAAATCATTGATAGAAGTTTTGTGAAGAAAATAATTGAGAAGAACACTAGTATTAGATTGGACTGAGGAGAAAAAAAGTACAACTTTCTGCCGTGGGCTTACAATGTTGATTGTAAAGAAAAATGTGTTAGATTTTATGGGAAACCTTATTAAATAAGATAACCAAGATAAATTGTAAGTATATGGTTTTAGGGAAGCAAATTCCTGTATTATATATCTTGAGGTCTGACCAAGAAAAAATGACCATAACTTAGAAATATTCTGTAAGCAATAAAAAATTTTAACCACATAATTAAGAGGCTTCTCAAAAATAGCCTAGGACTTAAAATAGCCTTGTGGATTTTTACTGTGAAGATGGGACAATGTTTTTGGTGTTAAAAAAAAAAAAAAAAAGGCACTGGAGAATTAAAAAATGCTACATGTGTTTAAAATAAGCACTATTTTCAAAATCATTTGGGGGGAATACACTGACCCCATGTTGTCTGTGGAGACTGGACAGTGTCTGCAAATTTATATGCAACAACAAATAACAGATGTGTTAGTTTCAATATTTTTAAATATTTCTAAAATCTTCATGAATATAACTTATCTTTAAATAAGAAGTGTACATTTGATACTAATCTTGGTTATTTCATCTTTTATTTATCAGTTTTTCAAAAATATTTCCAAAATACCGTACATTTTAGTAGCTAATGGCAGTCTACACCAACTCTTCTTGTGTGAATCAGATGAGTTTTTGTTTTCAAGAGCAGCAGGAGAAAAAAACACAGTGCCAGAGGTTTTTTAAAAGAGTTGATCCTCTCACTCTCATCCTTGGATTCTTATCTGCACTCTGGTACAGCCAGAAAGTTCTTTGATGCTGCTTATTCAGGCAACGGGTAGTGGCTGACCGATGCGCCCAGCAAGTGGCTCACCTGGAAGGACCCAAGGGAAAAGCATTGACAGAGGATCAATATGTTCACCTACTGCTCAATGCTTCCTTCTTTGATAAACTTTCAACTCACCAATTTTCAGGTAGGAACAAAGATTCCTGATCCCTCCTGGAACACAGTGTTGGCTATTATTTGTATAAGCCTCTATGGACTAACAAAAACGACTTTCATATGCTTCTTGGTATTTCATCTGTTTGAAAATAGAGGAGTTTCTTTATTTCCTAAGTGATGCAGGGACAAAAGCTTATGTGTGATGAGGATTTTTTTGAAGGACTAGGAAATAGTGTGGCGGGTATACCCTCACTATTCAATCTATAAACCATCTTAGAGCTGCTGCTGCTGCTAAGTCGCTTCAGTCGTGTCTGACTCTGTGCGACCCCATAGACGGCAGCCCACCAGGCTCTCCCATCCCTGGGATTCTCCAGGCAAGAACACTGGAGTGGGTTGCCATTTCCTTCTCCAATGCATGAAAGTGAAAACTGAAAGTGAAGTCACTCAGTCGTGTCTGACTCTTTGCGACCCCATGGACTGCAGCCTACCAGGCTCCTCCGTCCATGGGATTTTCCAGGTAAGAGTACTGGAGTGGGATGCCATTGCCTTCTCTGGTCTTAGAGCTACACTGAGACAATTGCATTTGGTTTAACAAAACTGGAAAACCTTTCAAGCTTCAGCTCATAAACAAACCTGATGACACTGTCATTTGTTTCCAACTTGGAAACTCAGATGACTTAAACTAAAACTTGGAGTGACTTTGACTCTAGCAGTAGAAGCAGCTATTTTAAGAACAAGAGCCTACTAGTTTTTTCTTTATTATTATTGCAGCATAATTGCTTTACAATGTTGTGTTAGTTTCTGCTCTACAAGGAAGTGAATCAACTGTAGGTATACACATATCCCCTTCCTCTCGGACCTGCCCACCATCCCACTCACCTAAGTTATCACTGAATACCGAGCTGAGCTTCCTGTGCTATACAGCAGGTTCCCAGTAATTATCTACTTTACATAAGGGGCTGCTGCCGCTGCTGCTGCTAAGTTGCTTCAGTCGTGTCCGACTCTGTGTGACCCCACAGACGGCAGCCCACCAGGCTCCCCCATCCCTGGGATTCTCCAGGCAAGAACACTGGAGTGGGTTGCCATTTCCTCCTCCAATGCATGAAAGTGAAAAGTAAAACTGAAGTTGCTCAGTCGTGTCCGACTCTTAGCGACCCCATGGACTGCAGCCTACCAGGCTCCTCCGTCCATGGGATTTTCCAGGCAAGAGTACTGGAGTGGGGTGCCATTGCCTTCTCCCACATAAGGGGCAGGAGGGACGAATTGGGAGCCTTCTAGTTTTTGCCTAGAGAACATATACTTTTGGCTATCAACTAGATCCTACAACAATTTCAAACTCGTTTCCTCATTGTCTTGTTTGGTAAGTGGTCTTGCCTCAATTATGATTCTGTAGCTTTTGTCCTAGATTCGTTTAAAGACTCAGTCAGTCAGTTCAGTCGCTCGGGACCCCATAGACTGCAGCATGCCAGGCTTCCCTGTCCAAGACCAACTCCCAAAGCTTGCTCAAATTCATGTCCATAGAGTTGGTGATGCCGTCCAACCATCTCATCCTCTGTCGTCTCCTTCTTCTCCTGCCTTCATTTGTTCCCAGCATCAGGGTCTTTTCCAATGAGTCAGTTCTTTGCATCAGGTGGCCAAAGTATTGGAGTTTCAGCTTCAGCATCAGTCTCTCCAATTCAGAACTTCCCTCCCATCTCCCTCCCCATCCCACCCCTCTAGGTTGATACAGAGCCCCTGTTTGAATTTCATGAGCCATACAGCAAATTCCCTTTGGCTATCTACTTTACATATGGTAATGTAAGTTTCCATGTTACTTGTTCCATACATCTCACCTTCTCCTCCCTTCTCCTCGTGTCCATAAGTCTATTCTCTATGTGTGTTTCTCCACTGCTGCCCTGTAAATAAGTTCTTTAGTACCGTTCTTGTAGATTCTGTATATATGCATTAGAATATATTTATTGTTCTTTCTGACCCACTTCACTCTCTTTAATAGGCTCTAGGTTCATCACCTCATCAAAACTGACTCAAATGTGTCCCTTTTTATGGCTGAGTAATATTCCATTGTTTATATGTACAAAAACTTCTTTATTCATTCATATGTCGACAGACATCTAGGTTGCTTCCATGTCTTAGCTATTGTAAGTAGTGCTGCAATGGACACTGGGATACATGTGTATTTTTCGATTTTGCTTTCCTCAGGGTATATGCCTAGGAGTGGGATTGCTGGGTCATATGGTGCTTTATTCTTAGTTTTTAAAGGAATCTTCATACCATCTTCCATAGGGGCTGTATCAATTTACATTCCCACCAACAGTGCAAGAGTGTTCCCTTTTCTCCACACCATCTCCAGCATTTATTGTTTGTAGACATTTTGATGATCGCCATTCTGACCAGTGTGAGGTGATATCTTATTGTAGTTTTGATTTGCATTTCTCTAATAATGAGCGATGTTGAACATCTTTTCATGTGGTTGTTAGCCATCTGTATGTCTTCTTTGGAGAAAAGTTTGTTTAGTTCTTTTTCCCACTTTTTGATTTTTTTTTTGTTTGTTTGTTTTTCTGGTATTGAGTTGTATGAGCTGTTCGTATATTTTGGAAATTAATCCTTTGTCAGTTGTTTCATTTGCCATTATTTTCTGGCATTCTGAGGGTTGTCTTTTCACCTTGATTATAGTTTCCTTTGCTGTGCAAAAGCTTTTAAGTTTAATCAGGTCACACTTGTTTACTTTCGTTTTTATTTCTGTTATTCTAGGAGGTGGGTCACAGAGAATCTTGCTTTGATTCATGTCATTGAGTGTTCTGCCTATGTATTCCTCTAAGAGTTTTATAGTTTCTGGTCTTACATTTAGGTCTTTAAGCCATTTTGAGTTTATCTTTATGTATGCTGTTAGGAATTGTGCTAATTTCATTCTTTTACATGGGGCTATCCAGTTTTCTCAGCACCATTTATTGAAGAGGTTATCTTTGTCCCATTGTATCTTCTTGCCTCCTTTGTCAAAAAATAAGGTACCCATAGGTGTATGGGTTTATTTCTGGGCTTTCTATCTTGTTCCACTGGTCTATATTTCTGTTTTTGTGCCAGTACCATACTGTCTTGATGGCTGTAGCTTTGTAGTATAATCTGAAGTCAGGAAGGTTAATTCCTCCAGCTTCATTCTTCTTTCTCAAGACTGCTTTGGATATTCAGGGTTTTTTATGCTTCCATATGAATTGTGAAATTTTTTGATCTAGTTCTGTGAAAAATGCCACTGGTAATTTGATAGGAATCACACTGAATCTGTAGAATGTTTTTGGTAGTATAGTCACTTTCACAATATTGATTCTTCCTACCAAGAACATGGAATATCTCTCCATCTATTTATGTTGTCTTTGATTTCTTTGATCAGTGTCTTATAATTTTCTGTGTACAGTTCTTTTGTCTCCTTAGGTAAGTTTATTCTTAGATATTTAATTCTTTTTTTTTTTTTTCCAACTACAATTTTATTTTGTTTTTAAACTTTACAAAATTGTATTAGTTTTGCCAAATATAAAAATCAGGATGGGGAACACATGTATACCTGTGGCGGATTCATTTAGATATTTAATTCTTTTTGTTGCATTGGTGAATGGGATTGACTCTTTCATTTCTCTTTCTGATTTTTCAGTGTTAGTATACAGAAATGCAAGTGATTTCCGTGTATTGACTTTGTGTCGTACAACTTTGCTAAATCCACTGATTAGCTCTAGTAATTTTCTGATACTATCTTTAGGGTTTTCTATTTACAGTATCATGTCATCTGCAAACAGTGAGAGCTTTACTTTTTCTTTTCCAATCTGGAACCCTTTTATTTCTTTTTCTTCTCTGACTGCTATAGCTAGGACTTCCAGAACTATTTTGAATAATAGTGGTGAAAGTGGACACTCTTGTCTTGTTCCTGATCTTAGGGGGAGTGCTTGCAGTTTTTCACCATTGAGAATAATGTTTGCTGTAGGCTTATCATATATGGCCTTTACTATGTTGAGGTAGGTTCCTTCTATGACCATTTTTTTTAAGTTTTTTTTTTAAATTTTATTTTATTTTTAAACTTTACAATATTGTATTGGTTTTGCCAAATATCAAAATGAATCCGCCACAGGTATACATGTGTTTCCCATCCTGAACCCTCCTCCCTCCTCCCTCCCCATACCATCCCTCTGGGTCGTCCCAGTGCACCAGCCCCAAGCATCCAATATCATGCATCAAACCTGGACTGGCGACTCATTCCATATATGATATTATATGTATTTCAATGCCATTCTCCCAAATCATTGCACCCTCTCCCTCTCCCACAGAGTCCAAAAGACTGTTCTATACATCAATGTCTCTTTTGCTGTCTTGTATACAGGGTTATTGTTACCATCTTTCTAAATTCCATATATATGCGTTAGTATACTGTATTGGTGTTTTTCTTTCTGGCTTACTTCACTCCATATAATAGGCTCCAGTTTCATCCACCTCATTAGAACTGATTCAAATGTATTCTTTTTAATGGCTGAGTAATACTCCATTGTATATATGTACCACAGCTTTCTTATCCATTCATCTGTTGATGGGCATCTAGGTTGCTTCCATGTCCTGGCAATTATAAACAGTGCTGTGATGAACATTGGGGTACACGTGTCTCTTTCAATTCTGGTTTCCTGAGTGTGTATGCCCAGCAGTGGGATTCCTGGATCATAAGGCAGTTCTATTTCCAGTTTTTTAAGGAATCTCCACACTGTTCTCCATAGTGGCTGTACTAGTTTGCATTCCCACCAACAGTGTAAGAGAGTTCCCTTTTCTCCACACCCTCTCCAGCATTTATTGCTTGTAGACTTTTGGATCGCAGCCATTCTGACTGGCTATGCCCATTTTTTGAAGTGTTTGAATCATAAATAGGTGCTGAATTTTGTCAAAGGCTTTTTCTGCATCTATTGAGATTATTGTACGGTTTTTATCATTCAGTTTGTTAATATGGTGTATCACATTGATTGATTTGTGTGTATTGAAAACTCCTTGCATCCCTGCAGCAAACCCAACTTGATCATGGTATATGAGCTTTTTGATGTGTTGCTGAATTCTGTTTGCTGAAATTTTGTTGAGGATTTCTGCATCTATGTTCATCAGTAATATTGGCCTGTAGTTTTCTTTTTTTCTGTTGTCTTTGTCTGGTTTTGGTATCAGGGTGTTGGTGGCCTCGTTGAATGTGTTTGGAAGTGTTCCTTCCTTTCCCATTTTTAAAAGAGTTTTAGAAGAATAGGCATTAGCTCTTCTCTAAATGATAGAATTCTCCTGTTGAAGCCATCTGGTCCTGGGCTTTTGTTTTTTGGGAGATTTTTGATCACAGCTTCAATTTCAGTGCTTGTAATTGAGTTGTTCATAATTTCTATTTCTTCCTGGTTCAGTCTTGGAAGATTGAACTTTTCTAAGAATCTGTCCATTTTTTGCAGATTATCCATTTTATTGCCATATAGTTGTTCATAATAGTCTCTTATAATCCTTTGTATCTCTGCATTGTCTGTTGTAACCTCTCCTTTTTCATTTCTAATTTTATTGATTTGATTCTTCTCTCTTTTTTTCTTGATGCATCTGGCTAAAGATATGTCAATTTTGTTTATCTTCTCAAAGAACCAGCTTTTAGTTTTGTTAATCTTTGCTATTGTTTCCTTCATTTCTTTTTCATTTATTTCTGCTCAGATATTTATGACTTCTTTCCTTCTACTAATTTTGGGGTATTTTTGTTCTTCTTTTTCCAGTTGTTTTAGGTGTAAAGTTAGGTTGTCTATTTGATGCTTTTCTTGTTTCTTGACATAGGATTGTATTGCTATAAACTTCCCTCTTAGAACTGTTTTTGCTGCATCCCATAGGTTTTGAGTTGTGTTTTCATTGTCATTTGTTTCTAGAAATTTTTTGATTTCTCTTTTGATTTCTTCAGTAAGCTGTTGGTCATTGAGAAACATGTTGTTTAATTACCATGTGTTTGTGTTTCTTAGTTTTTTTCTTTTAATTGATATCTAGTCTCATAGTGTTGTGGTCAGAGACGATGCTTGATATGATTTCAATTTTCTTAAGTTTATTGAGGCTTGATTTGTGACACAAGATGTGATCTATCCTGGAGAATGTTCCATATGCATTTCAGAAGAAGGTGTATTCTTCTGCATTTGGATGGAATGTCTGGAATATATCCATGCGATCCATCTCCTCTGGTGTTTACTAATTAATTTTTTGTTTCAATTATCTGTCCATTGGTGTGAGCAGGGCATTAAAATCTCCTACTATTGTTGTGTTACTGTGAATTTCTCCTTTTATGTCTGTTAGTGTTTGTCTTATATATTGAGTTGCTACTATATTAGGTGCATAGATATTTACAATTGTTACGTCTTCATCTTGGATTGATCCCTTGATCATTATGTAGTGTCCTTCCTTATCTCTCGTAATCTTCTTTATTTTAAGGTTTATTTTGTCTGATACGAGGATTGCTACTCCAGCTTTCTTTTGCTTCCCATTTGCATGGAATATATTTTTCCAACCTCTCACTTTCAGTCTATGTGTGTCTTTAGGTTTGAACTGGGTCTCTTGCAAACAGCATATGGGTCCTGTTTTTGTATCCATTCAGCCAGTCTGTGTCTTTTGGTTGGAGCATTTAATCCATGTGCATTTAAAGTAATTATTGATATACATGTTCCTATTGCCATTTTTTCAATTGTTTGGAGTTAATTTTGTAGATCTTTTTTCTTCTTTTGTGTTTCTTGACTATATAAGTCCCATTAATATTTGTTGTAAAGGTGCTTTGGTGTTACTGAATTCTCTCAACTTTTGCTTGTCTGAGAATCTTCTAATTTCTCCATCAGTTTTGAATGAGGTCCTTGCTGGGTACAGTAATCTTGGTTGCAGATTTTTCTCTTTCAGTACTTTAGTTATATCCTGCCATTCTCTTCTGGCCTGCAGAGTTTCTGCTGAAAGATAAGCTGTTAAGCGTATGGGGTTTCCCTTGTATGTTACTTGTTGCTTCTCCCTTGCTGCTTTTAATATTCTTTCTTTGTGTTTAGTCTTTGTTAGTTTGATTAGTACATGTCTTGTTGTGTTTCTCCTTGGGTTTATCCTGTATGGGACTCTTTCTGCCTCTTGGACTTGATTGGCTATTTCCTTTTCCATGTTTGGGGAAATTTTCAATTATAATCTCTGAAAATCTTCTCATACCCTTTCTTTTTTGCTTCTTCTTCTGGAACCCCTATAATTTGAATGTTCGTGCATTTGATATGGTCCCAGAGGTCTCTGAGACTGTTGTCAGTTCTTTTCATTGTTTTTACTTTATTCTGCTCGTCAGAACTTATTTCCACCATTTTATCTTCAAGCTCACAGATTCATTTTTCTGCTTCAGATATTCTGCTATTGATTCCTTCTAGAGTATTTTTAATTTCAGTAAATGTGTTGTTTGTATGTTTATTCTTTAATTCTTCTAGGTCTTTGTTAACTGATTCTTGCATTTTCTCCATTTTGTTTTCAAGGTTTATGATCATTTTTACCATCATTCTGAATTCTTTTTGGGGTAGTTTTCCTATTTCCTCTTGATTTATTTGGACTTCTATGTTTCTGGTTTGTTCCTTCATTTTTGTAGTATTTCTCTGCCTTTTCATTATTTTTCTTTAATTTATTGTGTTTGAGGTCTTCTTTCCCCAGATTTCAAGACTGAATTCTTTCTTCTCTTTGGTTTCTGCCCTCCTAAGTTTGGTCCAGTGGTTTGTGCAAGCTTGTATAGGGTGAGATTTGTGCCAAGTTTTTGTTTGTTTGTTTCTTTTTCCTCTGTTGGGCAAGACTGAGTGAGGTGGTAATCCTACCTGCTGATGATTGGCTTTGTATTTTTGTTTTGTTTGCTGTTGTGACTTCCCTGGTGGCTCAGATGGTAAAGCATCTGACTACAATGCAGGAGACCCAGGTTCGATCCCTGGGTTGGGAAGATCCTCTGGAAAAGGAAATGGCACCCCACTCCAGTACTCTTGCTTGGAAAATCCCATGGATGGAGGAGCATGGTAGGCTACAGTCCATGGGGTTGCAAAGAGTCGGACACGACTAAGTGACTTCACTTTCACTTGTTTAGATGAGGCATCCTCCTCAGGGCACTACTGGTGGTTGGGTGATGTTGGGTCTTGTATTCAAGTGGTTTCCTTTGTGTGAATTCTCACTATTTGATAGTCCATAGGGTTAGTTCTCTGGTAGTCTAGGGTCTTGGAGTCAGTGCTCCCACTACAAAGGCCCAGGGCTTCATCTCTAACCAAGAAAGCATGTAGTCCAACATCAAAATGCATATATACATGGTTATCAAGGAGGTAGGTAGTGGCATCTCTATTTTCGGTGAAGGAACTATAGTTCAGAGGCTATGTAACTGGTACAAAGCTCACAGCTGGGAGAGGATCGAATATTGAGTTTTAAGGCAGCTTTTTCACTTTCTTCTTTCACTTTCATCTAGAGGCTCTTTAGTTCCTCTTCACTTTCTGCCATTAGGGTGGTGTCATCTGCATATCTGAGGTTATTGATATTTCTCCTGACAATCTTGATTCTAGCTTGTGCTTCATCCAGCCCCACATTTTGCATGATGTACTCTGCATAGAAGTTAAAAAAGCAGGGTAACAATATACAACTTTGACATACTCCTTTTCGAATTTGGAACCAGTCTGGTGTTCCATGTCCAGTTCTAATTGTTGCTTCTTGACCTGCATACAGATTTCTCAGGAGGCAGGTAAGGTGGTCTGGCATTCCCATTTCTTGAAGAATTTTCCACAGTTTGTTGTGATCCACATGGTCAAAGGCTTTGGCACAGTCATTAAGGCAGAAGTAGATGTTTTTTCTGGAACTCTCTTGCTTTTTCAATGATCCAGTGGTTGTTGGCAATTTGATTTCTGATTCCTCTGCCTTTTCTAAATCCAACTTGAACATCTGGAAGTTCATAGTTCAAGTACTATCGAAGCCTAGCTTGGAGAATTTTGAGTATTACTTTGCTAGTGTGTGAGATGAGTGCAATTGTGTGTTAGCTAAAGACTGGTATCAGGGAAAATACTTTTCTTTTTTATTGGGGTATAGTTGCTTTACAATGTTGTGTTGATTTCTGCTGTACAACAAAGTGAATTAGCAATATGTTTACGTATATCCCCTCCCTCGTGAACCTCCCACTGCTTCCCCCATCCCACTCCTTTAGGTCACCGACCTTAGTTCTCTGTTTGCTGTGCTCTATATTTCTGTGCTTCTATTTCACTATCCACAAAAACATTTCAGGATTTCATCGCAAGTAACCACTTTCAAACATCTTCCAGGGCTCAAACTAAAGAAGTTATACACATTTAAATATTATTTTTATAGGCTTTGACATTTGACATTCTTTTTCATTTTAGCAATTTTCATGAGAGTTTAAATATAATAATGCTTAATTATTATTATCTACTATTTATCCAATGATCTCATGGTAGCTTATAAACACTAATTAATTGAGATTTACAAAACTCTGTGAAGTTCCAAGTACAATGACCAGGTTATATTTAACCACTTATTTCTCTAAATGCTGCTTTGAAGTCTTTAAATGTTTAACTAGTGATTATAACTGTCGCTCTCTGGGAAACTTGAAGTAGACTCATTTTTATCTTGTTCCCATGGGTTTCAAATTAAGGTTTTATTCATGAGTTCTGGAAAGAGAGAAAACTTGACTAAGTAATTTTGCCTTAGAGTTGACCCTATATCTTTAAGTATTTTCAGATTAGTGAGAGAGCTATGCTGACATCTTCAGTCTGCTACAACCGTTGTGGTGACACATTATTCACATTATTTCCTATATTTCCTATTATTTCCCATGACACATTATTTCCTACTATGTCTGTTCCACAGCAGCCTTTAAGGCTTCAGACTCTGAACCACAGAGCACACTGATCTCACAAAGATTTTGTCATGAACCTATCTCCTCCTTTTAACACTTTCTTGGCTTCTTTCTTTTGAACTCTGACCCAAGTTAAAAGTATAGAATACAGCTATGACCTGGGTAAACAAAGGCCAATAGTACTTTTAGTAGTAAACAATAAACTAATTTCACCTGTTTAACATTTTTTTTAAATAACAAATGCAGGCAAAATAATACCTATCCTATTTATCAACATCACGGTCATCACAAAGTGAGATTATATATAAATATGGTTATTCTTCTTTGACTCTCTGTGTGTTTTATTTTCACTCAACAAATATTTATTCAATGCCTCTTATGTGCCATGCTCTGTCCAAAGGACTGAGTTGTTAGTTGTTAGTGAACAAGCTAACAACAACAACAAATACAACAAATCACTGTTCTCATGTGACACATATTCTAGTGGGCAGGGAGAGATAAAGAAAACATATAATGTTATATATGGTAGTAAATATTACGGAGAATCCTGAGTCAATACAAGTTCTACCACTTATGAAATTTGTGATCTTCAGAAAGTTAGCACACCTCTCGATACCTCAGTTTTCTAATCTGTAAAATGGAGAAAAGAATATTACTTACATTTTAAGGTTGTTTGGGGAATTTACACCCATCTTATTACAAATTGTCCAGTTTGATATTCCAGTAAGATTTAATAAATTCCAATACATCTTACAGTCGTGATAACAAGAAAGCAAAGAGAGTTTCTATGACAAACAGCTTGTATTTCTTATACATGAGATTTGAATGCTGGTGGTCTGATTTAAGGTTCCTGTGCTTAATACTGGCCTATATTACCTCCACCAATAATAATAGCTAAGGGCTTCACATGTGTAACCTTATTTAATCCACACAAAAACCCTAGAAAACAATAAATGTAATGTTCGCACTTCACAGTCCCCTCCTTCAAGCTGGAGAGTTACAATCACAGCTGGGTAGAATTCTCTCTAACAGATGAGAAGACAATAAAGGACAGAAACAGGATGGACCTAGAAGCAGCAGAAGATATTAAGAAGAGGTGGCAGGAATACATAAAAGAACTATACAAAAAAGCTCTTAGTGACCCAGATAAGCATGATGGTGTGATCACTCATCTAGAGCCAGACACCCTGGAATATGAAGTCAAGTGGGCCTTAGGGAGCATCACTATGAACAAAGCTAGTGGAGGTGATGAATTCCAGTTGAGCTATTTCAAATCCTAAAAGATGATGTTGTGAAAGTGCTACACTCAGTATACCAGGAAATTTGGAAAACTCAGCAGTGACCACAGGATTGGAAAAGGTCTCCCTCATTGCAGGTGGATTCTTTACTAATATATAACATATATTTATCTTTTCTAATTGTGGATGTGTTAGATAAGTATTTCTTTGGATTATATCATTAAAGAACAATGGCTAATAGAGTTAAGAGGTTTTCTTCTGTCAGGGAAATTATGGATGATTTTTATTATCGCCTTCATAATATTCTACACTTCTGTTTTTTGTTTCAATAAGAATATTTTTTATTTTTGTAATGGAAAAAATGAAGTTATCCACTGTCCCCGGATTAATGCCATTAATTTTGCCACTATCACAGGATGAGTTTTACTTTGCTGTGATTTAGTGAAACAGCAACTTTCAGCTGTATAATAATCAAAATAAGTCATTAAGTCAACTAAACTATTGGTATGGTTCATTTGTTTGATCAATTCTTTCTCCTCAAGGGCAAAAGTAATTTTCAGTAACTCAGAAAATCATAGCATCTCTAGGTTGTAA
The DNA here is from genome assembly GCF_027580195.1 of Bos mutus. Taxonomy (NCBI): domain Eukaryota; kingdom Metazoa; phylum Chordata; class Mammalia; order Artiodactyla; family Bovidae; genus Bos; species Bos mutus. Next base: position 71,561,858 of record NC_091631.1, on the reverse strand, counting down.
AGGACTTTAAATGTCCTAAAGAAGATTTCAATTTTAATATTAAAATATATATAATTCTATAACTTAATAAATAGTTAAATATTTAATATGTTAAATATTAGGAAATCCTCAAGGCATTCTAGCCTTCTCGCTCTGCTCTTATCCTTGAAAAACTCATCTGAAACAAAAGTTTCTTCAGTTACTGACTATAATAATTCAAAATATCATGGCCTATAAATTCTCTGATCTCCTCATGAAATGAAGTGAAGTATTAGTCACTCCATCGTGTCTGACTCTTTGTGACCCCATGGACTCTACCCTGCCAGGCTCCTTTGTCCCTGGGGATTCTCCAGGCAAAAATACTGGAGTGGGTAGCCATGCCCTTCTCCAGGCATCTTCCCAACCCAGGAACTGAACCTGGATCTCTCCCATTGCAGGCAGTTTCTTTACTGTCTGAGCCACAGGGAAGTATGTTTCTAGGAAAATTAAGAATAAAAATTTGCATTGGAGTAAATAGGATATAGATTGTATGTGCAATAAAACTGGGTCAAGAATAGAGGCAGATATCTAGCCTCTGCAGGTAGAAAAGAATACCTAAGTTGGGAATAGAATGGAGGAGGAGAATAGAATGTGACCTCTGACAAAGACCAAGTAGATTTGATTTAGTCCATTTATGATTCGGTGAGTGGTGCGTCATCAGATGGAGAACTCAAGATCAGGGATGTTGCATAATTCACTGATGAACAGTACAGGTTAGGCACCTGAAAGCCAAATCAAAGCATCAGTTCAGTTCAGGGCCCCCATGGACTTCAGCGTTCCAGGCTTCCCTATCCATCACCAACTCCCAGAGCTTGCTTAAACTCATGTTCATCAAGTCGGTGATGCTTTCTAACCATCTCATCCTCTGTCATCCCCTTCTCCTCCTGCCTTCAATCTTCCCCAGAATCAGGGTCTTTTCCATTGAGTCAGTTCTTCACATCAGGTGGCCAAAGTATTGGAGTTTCAGCATCAGTCCTTTCAATGAATATTCAGGACTGTTTTCCTTTAGCATTGACTGGATTGATCTCCTTGAAGTCCAAGAGTCTTCTCCAACACCAAAGTTCAAAAGCATCAATTCTTCAACACAGCTTTCTTTATGGTCCAACTCTCACATCCGTACATGACTACTGGAAAAACCATAGCTTTGACTAGACAGAACTTTGTTGGCAAAGTAATGTCTCTGCTTTTTAATATGCTATCTAGGATGGTCATAGATTTTCTTCCAAGGAGCAAGCGTCTTTTAATTTCATGGCTACAGTCACCATCTACAGTGATTTTGGAGTACAAAAAAATAAAGTCTGTCACTGTTTCCATTGTTTCCTCATCTATTTACAATGAAGGGATGAGACCAGATGCCATGATCTTTGTTTTTTGAATGTTGCATTTTAAGCTAGTTTTTTTTTTTTTTTTTTACTCTCTTCTTTCACTTTTATCAAGAAGCTCTTCAGTTCCTCTTCACTTTCTGCCATAAAGGTGGTGTCATCTGCATATCTGAGGTTATTGATATTTCTCCTAGAAATTTTGATTCCAGCTTGTGCTTCACCCAGCCTGGCATTTTGCATGATGCACTCTGCATAGAAGTTAAAAAAGCAGGGTGACAATGTACACCCTTGATGTACTCCTTTCCAAAATTGGAACCAGTCTGTTTTCCCATGTCCAGTTCTAAGTGTTTCTTCTTGACCTGCATACAGATTTGTCAGGAGGCATATCAGGTGGTCTGGTATTCCCATCTCTTTAAAAATTTCCAACAGTTTGTTCTTTGAAGAGGTTATATTTTCAAATCATTTGCTTCTTTTAAAATTGAATTACTTGGTTTCATGCTGTCAAGCTGTAAGAGTTCCTTATATATAGTTTTGGATAATAACCCATATTGGGTATATGATTTGCAATTAATCTCTCCCATTTTATAGGCTGGCATTTCACTGTATTGATTCTTTCACATTAATGTGCAGATTTCACTCTGTTGATTCTTTCCTCTAATTTGCAGGAGATTTTTAAAATTTTTAATTGAAGGATAATTGTTACAGATTTTTGTGGTTTTCTGTCATACGTCAAAAAGAATCAGCCATAGGTACACCCATGTCCCCTCCCTCCTGAACTTCTCTCCCATCTCCTTCCTCATACCACCCTTCAGCTTGTCACAGAGCCCCCTTTGAATTCCCTGAGTTATACAGCAAATTCTCATTGGCTATCTATTTTACATATGATATTGTAAGTTTCCATGTTGCCCTCTCTATACATCTCACGCTCTCTCTCCTCTCCCTGTGTCCATAAGTCTGTTGTCTATATCTGTTTCTCCATTACTGCCCTGAAATATAAATTCATCAGTGCCATTTTTTTATAGTCCATGTATGTGTGTCATTATATGATATTAATATTTCTCTTTCTGATTCATTTTATTTGTATAATAGGCTCTAGGTTCATCCACCTCATTAGAACTGACTCACATGCGTTCCTTTTTGTGACGGAGTAGTATTCCTTGTATATATGTACCACAGCTTCTTTATCCATTCATCTATTGATGGACATCCAGGTTGCTTCCATGCTCAGGCTATTGTAAATAGTGCTGAATGAACATTTCGTTACATGTATCTCTTTCAATTTTGGTTTCCACAGGGCATATGCCTAGGAGTGGGATTGCTGGGTCATAGGGTGGTTTTATTCCTAGCTTTTCAAGGAATCTCCATACCGTCTTCCATAGTGGCTGTTTCAGTTTACATTCCCATCAGCAATGCAAGAGTGTTCCCTTTTCTTTACACCCTCTCCAGCATTTATTAGTTGTAGACTTTTTGATAATGGCTATTCTGATGGTGTTAGGTGGTATCTCATTGTAGCTTTGATTTGCATTTCTCTAATAATGAGTGATGTTGAGCATCTTTTATGTACTTGTTAGCCATCTGTATCGGAGAAGGCAATGGCAACCCACTCCAGTACTCTTGCCTGGGAAATCCCATGGACGGAGGAACCTGATGGGCTGCAGTCCATGGGGTTGCGAAGAGTCAGACATGACTGAGCGACTTCACTTTCACTTTTCACTTTCATGCATTGGAGAAGGAAATGGCAACCCACTCCAGTGTCCTTGCCTGGAGAATACTAGGGATGGGGGAGCCTGGTGGGCTGCCGTCTATGGGATCACACAGAGTCGTACACGCCTGAAGCAACTTAGCAGCAGCAGCAGCAGCCATCTGTATGTCTTCTTTGGAGAAATGTCTTTTTAGGTCTTTTCCCCAATTTTTGATTGTGTTGTTTGTTTTCCTGGTATTGAGTTGTATGAGCTGCTTGTATATTTTGGAAATTAATTCTTTGTTAGTTGTTTCTTTTGCTATTATTTTCTCCCATTCTGAGCATAGTCTTTTCACCTTGTTTGTAGTTTCCTTTGCTGTGCAAAAACTTTTAAGTTTAATTAGGCCTGGCATGCTGCGATTCATGGGGTTGCAAAGAGTCGGACACGACTGAGCGACTGAACTGAACTGAACTGAGGCCCCATTTGTTTATTTTTGTTTTTATTTCCATTACTCTAGGAGGTGGATCATAGAAGATGTTGCTGGAATCTATGTCAAAGAATGTTCTGCCTATGTTTTCCTTTAAAAGTCATGGATTCTGGTCTTACAGAATCTTTATGTCTTTAATCCATTTTGAGTTTATCATTTTATGGCATTAGAAAGTGTTCCAACTTCATTCTCATGCACATAGCTGTCCAGTTTTCCCAGCACCACTTATTGAAGAGGCTGTCTTTGCCCCATTGTATATTCTTGCCTCCTTTGTCAAAAATAAGGTACCTATAGGTGCGTGGTTTTATCTCTGGGTTCTCTATCTTGTTCCATTGGTCTATAGTTCTGTTTCTGTGCTAGTACCATACTCTCTTGATGACTGTAGCTTTGTAGTATAATTTGAAGTCAGGAAAGCTGATTCCTCCAGCTTCATTCTTCTTTCTCAAGACTGCATTAGCTATTTGTGTTCTTTCGTTTTTCCCTATGAATTGTGAAATTTTTTGTTCTAGTTCTGTGAAAAATGTCATTGGTAATTTGATAAGGATTGCATTGAATCTGTAGACTGCATTTGGTAGTATAGTCATTTTCATAATATTGATTCTTCCTACTCAGTAACAAAAACATCTCTCCATCTGTTATGTTATCTTTGATTTCTTTCATCAGTCTTATAATTTTCCATATACAGTTATTTTGTCTCCTTCAGTTCAGTCACTCAGTTGTGTCCAACTCCTTGTGACTCCATGAGTTGCAGCACGCCAGGCCTCCCTGTCCATCACCAACTCCTGGAGTTCATTCAAACTCATGTCCATCGAGTCGGTGATGCCATCCAGCCATCTCATGCTCTGTCTTTCCCTTCTCCTGCCCCCAATCCATCCCAGCATCAGAGTCTTTTCCAATGAGTCAACTCTTCACAGAGGTAGCCAAAGTACTGGAGTTTCAGCTTTAGCATCAGTCCTTCCAAAGAACACCCAGGATTGATCTCCTTTAGAATGCACTAGCTGGATCTCCTTGCAGTCCAAGGGACTCTCAAGAGTCTTCTCCAATACCACAGTTCAAAAGCATCAATTCTTCAGCGCTCAGCTTTCTTCACAGTCCAAAGGTGGGTTTATTCATAGATATTTTATTCTTGTTGTTGCAATGGTGAATGGGACTTATTCCTTAATTTCTATTTCTGATTTTTCATTGTTAGTTATAGGAATGTAAGTGAATTTTGTATATTGACCTTGTATTCACTGATTAGCTCTAGTAATTTTCTGATAGTTTCTTTTGGGTTTTCTATGTATAGTACCATGTCATCTGCAAGCAGTGAGTGAGTTACTTCTTTTCTGACCTGATTCTTTTTATTTCTTGTTCTTCTCTGATTGCCATTGCTAGGACTTCCAAAACTATGTTGAATAATAGTGGTGAGAGTGGACACCCTTGTCTTGTTCCTGATCTTAGAGGGAATGCTTTCAGTTTTTCACCATTGAGAATAAAGCTTGCTGTGGGCTTTTCATATATGGCTTTATCTATGTTCTTGTAAATTATTTCTATGGCCATTTTTTGAAGAGTTTTAATCATCAATGGGTGATGAATTTTCTTGAAGGCTTTTTCTGCATCTATTGAGATTATCATATGATTTTTATCTCTCAGTTTGTTAATATGGTGTATCACATTGATTGATTTGCATATATTGAAGAATCCTTGCATCCCTGGAATAAACCTGACTTGATCATGATGTATGAGCTTTTAAATGTGTTGTTTTGCTAGAATTTTGTTGAGGATTTTTGCATGTATGTTCATCAGTAATATTGGCCTGTAGTTTGTGTGTGTGTGTGTGTGTGTGTGTGTGTGTGTGTGTGTGTTGTGTTTGCCTGATTTTAGTATCAGGGTGATTGTGGCCTCATAGAATGAGTTTGGAAGTGTTCCTTCCTCTGCAATTTTTGGGAAGAGTTTTAGAAGGATATAGGAGAAGCTCTATACAGTCAGCAAAAACAAGACCAGGAGCTGACTGTGGCTCAGACCACGAACTCCTTATTGCCAAATTCAGACTTAAATTGAAGAAAGTAGGGAAAACCACTAGACCATTCAGGTATGACCTAAATCAAATCCCTTATGATTATACAGTGGAAGTGAGAAATAGATTTAAGGGCCTAGATCTGATAGAGAGAGTGCCTGATGAACTATGGAATGAGGCTCATGACATTGTACAGGAGACAGGGATCAAGACCATCCCCATGGAAAAGAAATGCAAAAAAGCAAAATGGCTGTCTGGGGAAGCCTTACAAATAGCTGTGAAAAGAAGAGAAGTGAAAAGCAAAGGAGAAAAGGAAAGATATAAACATCTGAATGCAGAGTTCTAAAGAATAGCAAGATGAGATAAGAAAGCCTTCCTCCGCGATCATTGCAAAGAAATAGAGGAAAACAACAGAATGGGAAAGACTAGGGATCTCTTCAAGAAAATTAGAGATACCAAAGGAACATTTCATGCAAAGATGGGCTTGATAAAGGACAGAAATTGTATGGACCTAACAGAAGCAGAAGATATTAAGAAGAGGTGGCAAGAATACACAGAAGAACTGTACAAAAAAGATTTTCATGACCCAGATAATCACAATGGTGTGATCACTGACCTAGAGCCAGATCCTGGAATGTGAAGTCAAGTGGGCCTTAGAAAGCATCACTACGAACAAAGCTAGTGGAGGTGATGGAATTCCAGTTGAGCTATTCCAAATCCTGAAAGATGATGCTGTGAAAGTGCTGCACTCAACATGACAGCAAATTTGGAAAACTCAGCAGTTTCCACAGGACTGGAAAAGGTCAGTTTTCATTCCAATCCCAAAGAAAAGCAATGCCAAAGAATCCTCAAACTACTGCACAATTGCACTCATCTTACACGCTAGTAAAGTAATGCTCAAAATTCTCCAAGCCAAGCTTCAGCAATATGTGAACCGTGAACTTCCTGATGTTCAAGCTGGTTTTAGAAAAGGCAGAGGAACCAGAGATCAAATTGCCAACATCCGCTGGATCATGGAAAAAGCAAGAGAGTTCCAGAAAAACATCTATTTCTGCTTTATTGACTATGCCAAAGCCTTTGACTGTGTGGATCACAACAAACTGTGGAAAATTCTGAAAGAGATGGGAATACCAGACCACCTGATCTGCCTCTTGAGAAATTTGTATGCAGGTCAGGAAGCAACAGTTAGAACTGGACATGGAACAACAGACTGGTTCCAAATAGGAAAAGGAGTTCGTCAAGGCTGTATATTGTCACCCTGTTTATTTAACTTATATGCAGAGTACATCTTGAGAAACGCTGGACTGGAAGAAACACAAGCTGGAATCAAGATTGCCGGGAGAAATATCAATAACCTCAGATGACACCACCCTTATGGCAGAAAGTGAAGAGGAATTAAAAAGCCTCTTGATGAAAGTAAAAGTGGGGAGTGAAAAAGTTGGCTAAAGCTCAACATTCAGAAAACGAAGATCATGGCATCTGGTCCCATCACTTCATGGGAAATAAATGGGGAAACAGTGGAAACAGTGTCAGACTTTATTTTTCTGGGCTCCAAAATCACTGCAGATGGTGATTGCAGCCATGAAATTAAAAGATGCTTACCCCTTGGAAGGAAAGTTATGACCAACCTAGATAGCATATTCAAAAGCAGAGACATTACTTTGCCAACAAAGGTTCGTCTAGTCAAGGCTATGGTTTTTCCTGTGGTCATGTATGAATGTGAGTGTTGGACTGTGAAGAAGCTGATCGCCGAAGAATTTTGCTTTTGAACTGTGGTGTTGGAGAAGACTCTTGAGAGCCCCTTGGACTTCAAGGAGATCCAACCAGTCCATTCTGAAGGAGATCAGCCCTGGGATTTCTTTGGAAGGATTGATGCTAAAGCTGAAACTCCAGTACTTTGGCCACCTCATGCGAAGAGTTGACTCATTGGAAAAGACCCTGATGCAGGGAGGGATTGGGGGCAGGAGGAGAAGGGGACGACAGAGGATGAGATGGCTGGATGGCATCACTGACTCGATGGACGTGAGTCTGAGTGAAGTCTGGCAGTTGGTGATGGACAGGGAGGCCTGGCGTGCTGCGATTCATGGGGTCGCAAAGAGTCGGACACGACTGAGCGACTGATCTGATCTGATCTGAGGCGTTAGCTCTTCTCTAAATGTTTGACAGAATTCCTCTGTGAAGCCATCTGGCCCTGGGCTTTTTTTTTTTTTTTTTTGATGAGGGGAGAGATTTTTGATCACTGTTTCGATTTCAGTGTTTGTAATTTGGTTGTTCATACTTTCTATTTCTGCCTGGTTCAGTCTTGGGAGGTTGAACTTTTCTAAGAATCTGTCCATTTCTTCTAGGCTGTCCATTTTATTAGCATATAGTTGCTCATATTATCATATGATCCTTTGTATTTCTGTGTTGTCTGTTGTAACCTCTCCTTTCTCATTTCTAATATTGTTGATTTGATTTTTCTCTCTCTTTTTTCCGGGTGAGTCTGGCTAGTGGTTTCTCAGTTTTGTTTATCTTCTCAAAGATCCAGCTTTTAGCTTTATTAATCTTTGCTATATTTCCTTCATTTCTTTTATTTATTTCTGCTCTGATCTTTATGATTTCTTTCTTTCTGCTCACTTTGGGTTTTTTTTTTTTTTTGCTCTTATCTTTCCAGCAACTTTAGATGAATAGTTAGATTGTCTATTCAATGCTTTTCCTGTTTCTTGAGGTATGATTGTATTGCTATGAACTTCTCTCAGAACAGCTTTTGCTGAATCCCATATGTTTTGGGTTGTTTTGTTTTCATTGTCATTTGTGTCTAGGACTTTTTTGATTTCCTTTCTTATTTCTTCAGTTACCTCTTTGTTATTTAGTAATCTCCATGAGTATTTTTTTGCAGTTTTTTTTTTTTTCCTGTAGTTGGTATCTAGTCTCATAGAGTTGTGGTCAGAGAAGTTACTTGAAGCAATTTCAACTTTTTTTTTTTTTTAATTTACTGAGGCTTGATTTTTAGCCCAAGATGTGGTCTACCCTGGAGAATGTTCCACGTGTACTTAAAGAAAGTGTATTATTCTGCATTTTGATGGAAAGTCCTGAAGATATCAATTAGGTCCATTTGGTATAATGTTTAATTTAAGGTTTGTGCTTCCTTATTGATTCTCTGTTTTGCTAATTTGTCCATTGGTGCAAGTGGGATGTTGAAGTCCCTTACTATTATTGTGTTACTGTCGATTTCCCCTCTTATGCCTGTTAGTGTTTGCTTATATAGTGAGGTGTTCCTATGTTGGCTGTGTTAATATTTGCAATTGTTATGTCTTCTTCTTGATTGATCCCTTGATCATTCTTTATTTTAAAGTCTACTTTTTTTTTTTTGAAATAAGGATTGCCATTCTGGTTTTCTTTTGTTTTCCATTTGCATGAAATATCTTTTTCCATCCTTTTACTTTCAGTCTGTCTGTGTCTCTAGGCCTGAATAGGTCTCTTTTAGGCAGCATATGTAAGGGTCTTAATTTTGTATCCATTCCGTCAGTCTGTATCTTTTGGTTCGTGCATTTATTCCATTTACATTTAAGGTAATCATTGATACATATGTTTCTATTGGCATTTTCTTAATTGTTTTGGGTTTGTTTTTGTAGGTCTTTCCTTTCTCTTGTGTTTACTGGCTATGTAAGTCCCTTTAGTATTTGTTTTAAGGCTGGTTTGGTGGTGCTGAATTCTCTTAACTTCAGCTTGCCTGTAAAGTGTTTGATTTCTTCATCAATTTTGAATGAGATCTTTGCCAGGTATAGTAAGCTTGGTTGTAGATTTTTCTCTTTTATTACCTTAAATATATCCTTCATTCCCTGGATAGTTTCTGCTGAAATATCTGTTGTTAATTATATGGGTTTTCCCTTGTATGTTACTTGCTACTTTTCCCTTGTTGCTTTTAATATTCTTTCTTTGTGCTTATCTCTGTTAGCTTGATTAATATGTGTCTTGATGTGTTTTGCCTTGGGTTTATCCTGTAAGGGACTCTGTGCTTCTTGGCTTGACTATTTCCTTTCCCATGTTGGGGAAGTTTTCAACTATAATTTCTTCAAAAATTTTCTGTGTCTTTCTTTTTTTTCTCCTTCCTCTGGGACCTCTATAACTCTAATGTTGGTGCATTCAAAATTGTTCCAAAGGTCTCTGAGGTTATCCTCAATTCTTTTCATTCCTTTCCCTTTATTCTGCTCTTCAGCATTTATTTCCACCATTCTGTTTTCTATCTCACTTATCCATCCCTCTGCCTCAGTTATTCTGCTATTGGTTCCTTCTAGAATATTTTTAATTTCAGTAATTGTGTTATTCATCTCTGTCTGCTTATTCTTTATTTCTTCTATGTCCTTGGTGACTGTATTAACTATGTTAAATGCTTCTTACATTTTCTCCATTCTATATTCAAGTCTTTGGAGCACCTTTACTATCATTATTCTGAATTCTCTTAAAGGTAGATTGCTTATTTCCTCTTTGTTTATTTGGTCTTGTAAGTTTCTACCTTGCTCTTTCATTTGTACTGTATTTTTATGTCTTTTCATCATTTTTTTTTAACTTGCTCTGCTTAATGTCTCCTTTTCCCAGGCTTTAGGGTTGTATTCCTTCTTTCATTTGGTTTTTTCCCTTGTAAGGAAACGTTTGTGTGGTGGTTTCTGTTGATTTCTTGTTAGGGGTCACTTGTGCCTGTTTTCTAGTGGGAGGAGATCAAGCAGATCAAACAGGTAATTACAGAAATAATGGGACATATACACACATTTCCACACACACAGTTATAACCAAAGTGTTCTAAAAAAGGGTACAGGAGATTGACTTGGTTAACAAGGAAAACCAAAAGTTTTCAAGTTAAAAGCAGAGCTAACTAATGGTGAATCTGGAAATCTGAACATGAGCAGAGGGCCAACCGGGGAATATAGCAAAGAGAGCTCAACAATTTAACTTACTTGGTGAAGAAAGAAGGAGTGAAGGCAAAAAGGGAGAAGAAAAAAAGTGAGAGAAAATAAAAAGAGGAGAAGGTAGGGAAAAGAGAAAAGGAGGAGGTGGAAAAGGGGTAAGAAAGAGAGAGAAAAGAAAATATAGAAAAGCAAAGATGAATAGATGTATGTGGAAAAGATTTATATATATTCAGCAGAAGCTATGGCTGGTAAAGAACTATAGAAAAGAGTACAGGAGATTGACTTGGTTAACAAGGAAAACCAAAAGTTATATCAACCAATTTAACCAATTGATATTGATATCAACCAATATCAGTCCAAAACAAAATTTAAAAACTCATCAAAAAAGGGTGTAAAATGAGAAAAAAGAAAAAAAAATCTTAAAATGAATTATCTTTTGACAAGAGACACAAAGAGCTCCACAAAAGACTCCACAGCACTACAAAAGGCTAATGTGAAGGTGAAAATGTTTAGGGGAATAAACAGTGTCATTTATAAGAGAAAATAAAAAAAGGTTCTCAAGGTCGTAGTTCTTCTTGGTTGTGGATCTGTCCCTGTGGATGGGTTGGATTAGTGTCCTTGACATTTTTCTGGTTGGGGGAGCTTGTGCCTGTGCTCTGTTGATGGATCTGGATCTCATCTCTCTGAAGAGCAGGGCAGTGTCCAGTAGTAGGTCTTGGGGTGTCTATGGATTCAGTATGCCTTGAGGCAGTCCTTCTGGCTTTGGCAGAGTTCAGTTCAGTTCAGTTCAGTTGCTCATTCATGTCCAACTCTTTGTGACCCCATGAATCACAGCACGCCAGGCCTCCCTGTCCATCACCAACTCCTGGAGTTCACTCAAACCCACCTCCATCGAGTTGGTGATGCCATCCAGCCATCTCATCGTCTGGAGTACCCTTCTCCTCCTGCCCCCAATCCCTCCCAGCATCAGAGTCTTTTCCAATGAGTCAACTCTTCACTTGAAGTGGCCAAAGTACTGGAGTTTCAGCTTTAGCATCATTCCTTCCAAAGAACACCCAGGGCTGATCTCCTTTAGAATGGACTGGTTGGATCTCCTTGCAGTCCAAGGGACTCTCAAGAATCTTCTCCAACACCACAGTTCAAAAGCATCAATTCTTTGGTGCTCAGCTTTCCTCACAGTCCAACTCTCACATCCATACATGACCACTGGAAAAACCATAGCCTTGATTAGATGGACCTTTGTTGGCAAAGTAATGTCTCTGCTTTTCAAGCGTATCTGAAGTGCTGCCAAGCCCCCTACTTGTCCCTGGGATCCTTGTTGGTGCTTCTGTTTTGCTGTCCCACCCTGCACCTCTGGCTGAAGCTGGCTGGGTAGGGGCTTATGTGGATCTTTTCTTGTGCCCTCTGCATCACGGAGACTTGTGTGGGCTTCCCTCAGCCCCCTGAGTTCACCCTCTACGTCACGGGGCTTGTGTGCCCTTGTCTTGGCTCCCAGGGCCTGCCTTCTTCAGCACGGGGCTTGTGTGCACTTATCTCAGTTCCCGAGGCCCGCCCTCTTTGTCACGGGGCTTTTGTGCACTTGTTTCATCTCACTGGCCTGCCCGCTTTGTCACAGGGCCAAGTGTTCTCCTTTCTGCTCCCCAGGCCCACCCTCTGTGCCACGTGGGTTGTGTGCACTGCCCAAGTTTGTGTGCCTCCCCTCCCAGGGCACCCGGCCCGCCCTTTGGGCTGTAAGTGTTGTGTGCGCTCCAGGGGTTTGTATGCCATGCCACACTCGGCTACTCGGGCCCGCCCTCTGTGCCACATGGGTTGTGTGCACTAGAGGGGTTTGCATGCCTCCCCAACTCTCGGTTCCAGAGCCTGCCATCTGGTTGGGGCCACAGTTCATGAGCTGTTAACAGGCTCTCTGTTTTCTGCCCTCAAGTCTCTGCTTTGCCAGGTTTTCCAAGACTCTGCAGCTCCCCGGTGGGCCTGCCTGCCAGGGAGCTTCCCTATGCCAGGATGTCCTCCACCTCCTGCTGTTGTGCCCCACTCAGGGCACAAGTTCCTGCCCAGACGTTTTCTGTCTTTTCCCTTTTTATGTCTCCATCTTCTCTCCTACCTCATTCCAGGGAGCTTAGCCTGTCCCCCTGGAGGCCTGGAGTCTTCTGCTGTCATCCAGAGGTTGCTTTGTAGGAGTTGTTCCATGCCTTGATGAGTTTTTGGTGTATCTGTGGGGAGGTTGGCAATCTCCCCGTCTTACTCCTCCACCATCTTCTTCTGCCTCTAATGTGCAGAAACTTTTCAGTTTGATGTAAGTCTCGTTTGTTGATTTTTTTTCTTTTGCTTTGTGATTTTTCTTGTGCTTTTGGTGTCATATCCAAGAATTTGTTTCCAAACCTAATGTCTTGAAACATTTTCTGTTTTCTTCTAGGAGTTTTATAGTTTTAGATCTTATGTTTAGATCTTTGATCCATTATGAGCCATTTTTGATATATGATACATAGTTTAGTATCCAAATTCTTTATTTTGTATATAGATATCCAGTTTTTCAAATGTTGCTGCATAGGAATTTCACAGAAGTGATAATGGATTCTTCTCAGTCAGCTAGTTCATTTCTGAGAATAACTTCAATCATTTGGACAAGGTGATGTTTGCAAGGTTTTAGGAGTCATCACTTGACAATTGTTTTCTTTCTTCCTCTGTGTTCAATTCTTGACTTCCTCATGTGGATTTTACTATTTAAATATTTATTGAATCCATCTATTCTTCTTCTGTGTCCCACTGACCTTCACTGCCTCAAATGTGCTTTTATTTTCTCTAGGAGCCCCTTTTCACACCATCTTTGTCCTTTGTTTTGTTTGTTTGGTCTTTGTTCTGATCTCATCTTAAACACCACTACTTCTGGAAGGCCTGCCCTGAGGCCTGACCTTCTTGATAAGAATAGCTCAGGTCTTTTATTTTACATTCTCACAGCACTATATGCCTCTTCTTCATAGGAATGTAGTAAATTTAGATTTTTTTGTGTAATTCTGGATAAACATTTATCTCCTTGAAAAATGGCAAGTTCAGTGTCAGCAGAATTGGTTGCTTGCCTTTTGACAGCACAAAATGTCTGGTTCATAGCATTCATAAATAATAGTCTAGTAATAGTCACAATAATAATAGCATCAATGCTGAGTAGCTTTCAAACTGTGATACTGGGGAAGACTCTTGAGAGTCCCTTGGGCAACAAGGAGATCAAAACAGTCAATCCTAAAAGAAATCAACCCTGAATATTCACTGGAAGGACTGAAATTCCAATACTTTGGCCACCTGATGTGAAGAGCTGACTCATTGGAAAAGACCCTGATGCTGAGAAAGATTGAAGGCAGGAGAAGGGGACGGAAGAGGATGAGATGATTGGATGGCCTGACTCACTCAATGGACATGAATTTGAGTAAACTCTGGGAGATAGTGAAGGACAGGGAAGCCTGGCATGCTGTAGTCCAGCAGCACATGTTGCAAAGAGCTGTACGTGATTTAGTGACTGAACAGCAGCAATAACTCTACTCAATTTACACCATCTCTGTACTACCTCAGACAAGCAAATGTGATTAAAATATAGTTCATGAAAACAATTTCTTTGAATGTTTATGAATTTTCATTTATGTAATCTTGAGTAAATTATATAATTGTGTATCTGCTCTGGGTAACTTATTAGATAGGCAAAACATATTATTAATTGCAATAAGGGGTCTACAAAAAATGAAACCATATCTGTAATTTCACAGAGAAAACTGTATAAATAGCAACCAGTATTTCTTTAAAATTATTTTTGTGTTGAGACACATACTTTTTTTCTTGCATTTGTAATCTTACAAAACTCAAACTGCATGAAGAATTCTTTTTAAACAATGATCTCCTAAATTCTTTTTAAACAATAATTTTTCATTACTGGTGCCATTAGCAGAGTAAGCAAAGAGTGAGGATCTTATAAGTTCACAGTGGAAAGTAAACCAGGATTTGTATTTTTAAATGAATGAAATTAGAAAAAGAAAGAAATCATTCCCCAAATAATCACCCTATGGATTAAATGTCATTTTTATACCTGCAAGTATTTACTGGTAATATCTTCTTTTGAGGTCTTTGACTTCCATCACCAATGACATTCTCTGGCTTTAACTGTTGTGCCTGTGGTTTTAGCTGCTAATGGTCAACTGGAGAACATTTGCTTTGGACAACCTTTGAAAGGAATGAACAGACTAGATTAACTTTATTAGTCTTTTAATTACAAATTGTATGTATGCAATTTTGAGATCTTTAAGAGCATCCACAGGGCCCTGTGGAAGAGGAAGTGGTTGTTTTGCTTCTTTAGAATTTGTTTGCAATAGTTATCATTAACTTGAATTTGATTAATGGTGTGTGTTGCTTGGGTTGAAGGAGTAAAGAGTGAATCTTTTGGTACATATTGTACTAAAGATGCTCAGAGAAAATTTGCACGTATATCTATAATTTATTTTAAAAAATATATGTCTGGAGTACAAATATCAAAGTAATTGGTAAGATCGGCTGATTGAGTGAATTTTTCATTACTGGAAAAAAATAGGTGTTCCACATTTTTTATGGATACAGAGAGTAGTCTTATTATCTACATAAACTAAGAGCCACCTGAATTTGCTTTATTTTGGAATCTGGTTTAACCTCTGTGTTCTTTTAAAGAGACTGAAGAAGCTTTGGCAATGTCAGGGCACAGGCCTGGATTCTGGGGTCCAGTGTTCCCTTTAAGATGGGTGTACAAACTATTTTATGGAATGAGGGGAGAAATCTACTTTTATCTATGAATCTGACTGAATAATATTTTATCATCAGCCCAGAATATGAAGGAGAGATTGCAGTGCAGCCAGTTGATTCAAAATTGAAATGATGTTGTAGCTCAATTTCTTTTAAGGCAATAAACTAAGAAGCTTCTTCATGGTGTACAAAGTAAATGTTTTAAAAGAAGAAGCATTATGTGCTGTATATCTGTGTACAGAGTAAAAAAAAAGTTGGAGTTTTTGTTATCATATAAGTAGTCATAACTGTTACAGGAAACACAGAGGCAAAAAGTAAAAACATATATGTATATGATGTCTTTAACATACACATCTATAATTTTTTATAGAAAAAAATAGGAACCAACTGCTCATTTGTCACTCAGCTATATATCACTAATCTCTTTCTGCAATTTAAAATATTCATCTGTTAGGTTGTTTTAAAATTAATTTTTAAAGCAGCATAACCCTTTTATCTATTATGTAGTCAATTTTACTTTACATTTTGAAAAAAACATAAGTGATCTGATTTAATTAGAAAAGGGATTGTAATCCACAAGATGACAACCCCACAGCTCCAGGGCAAGTTCCTACTGTACAGTCCCCAGCATCATTTCAAATGCTGTGCAGTATCCATGATATTGCCACATCATGATTTATCAAACATTTTCACTACTGTTGAGCATTATGTTGCTCCAAGTATTTCCTAATCAAGTACAGAGCTGTAAACAATACCCTTGAGACTGATTTACACGCACATCCATGATTATTTCTCTGGAATGATTTCTTGAAGGTGAAATTCCAGGGTTAAAAGTTAAAATATTTTAAAAATATATTTTAAAATATAAATAGCTAAATTGCTCCCCATAAAGGGCTTTTAAAATATCAATATATTGCCCTAACAATAATGTTGGGAGAGTTTAATCACCAAAATACTGAATGAAGTATTGATTCAAGCAAGCACATGCTTGAAACTTGAAAACATTGCACTTAATGAAAGCAACTCATTGGAAAAGACTCTGACGCTGGGAGGGATTGGGGGCAGGAGGAGAAGGGGACGACAGAGGATGAGACGGCTGGATGGCATCACTGACTCAATGGACATGAGTCTCAGTGAACTCCGGGAGTTGGTGATGGACAGGAAGGCCTGGTGTGCTGTGATTCATGGCGTTGCAAAGAGTTGGACACAACTGAGCGACTGATCTGATCTGATCTGAATGAAAGCAATCACAAAAGACCCCATGTTGTATAATTCCATTTATGTAAAATGTCCAAAATAGGCAGATCGTTGGAAACAGAAAGTAGATTAATGATTGCCAGAAGCTGGGGGAAACGAGGAACAGAGAGTGGCTGCTAATGGATGTGTGGTTTCTTTCGGGAACAATCAAAATGCACTAAAATTAGTGGTGATAGTTGTACAACTCTGTGAATGTACCGAAACCACTGTATGGTAAACTTTAGTTACTTTTATCTCAGTAAGGCTATTTTTTTTTAAGTTATTAGAAAACTGGACCAATGAAGGAAAAAAAAACAGTAGCTCTGGGATTTGGCTTTCCATTAACAGTGACATTGCACTCCCCCCACCCACCACCACTGCCAACACACACATGTATTGTTCCTTTTTTATTTCTTTGGTGAGTTATTTGTTGTGTCTCATTCTTTTCCTTTAAAAAGTATTCAAACTTTTCCTAATAATTTGTGTATTTCTTTTATGAAGGAGGATAATAATGTCTGTCTTTTAATATGTAACTTTCTAAATACAAAAGAATATACCTTTAATATACTATTTTAAAATTTAATATTCTGGGCACCATGATACCTATTTTATATCAGCAAGAGGCTGAAGCAGGGTTTTAAAACCTTAATTTAATTCTAGAATCCCTGTAATTTTGATAATTCTTTGGGAAGTAAAAAGCAAAAGCTATTGATTCCATCAAAATTAGTTTCAGTGTTATAGGTAGTCACAGCCTGCAGTAGCTGGCATTTGCTCAACCCCTAAATTAAATGTCAAATGTAACTGGAGAAGGAGCACAACCTGGCAAGTGCCCTAACAACATATATCAGTTCATAACATGCTTTGGAAAGTTAGAAGATGCAGAAAACAGTTGATGGCGCTAAATGGAAGATGTGTCACTGGTTATTTTATGATGAGGTAGCATTTAATTCCATACTGCAGAATAAATTAATCAAAGACTAAAAATTTATTATCTTACTGCTGAGAAAAATATTCATTGGGTAGAATAAAAAACAAAAAAAGCAACATTCTTTCAAAAATGCTATTTTGAAGCACTGAAATCCAAATTTTACCATGTATTTGTAAGAAACAACACTAATACTTGAGGGGAAAGATCAGCACGACTGTGTTAAATGTATGCATCAATGATAATTGTGTTAAATGTATGCATCAGTTGGGCTTCCCTTGAAGCTCAGTTGGTAAAGAATCTGCCTGCAATGCAGGAGATCTGGGTTCAATTCCTGGGTCAAGAAGATCCCCTGGAGAAGAAAATGGCAACCCACTCCAGTATTTTTGCCTGGAGAATCTCATGGACAGAGGAGCCTGGTGGGCTGTAGTCTATGGGGTTGGAAGAGTTGGACACAACTTAGCAACTAAATCACCACCACCATCATCAATTATAAAATTCGTCACAGGACTTCCTTGGTGGTCCAGTGGCTGAGAATCTGCCTGCCAATGCAGGAGAGGCGGGTTGGATCCCTGGTCCAAATGCCTCAGGGAAGGATTCCACATGCCTCAGGACAACTAAGCTACTGAGTCTGAGCACCCTAGAGCACTGCTCCACAAGAGAAACCACTACATAAGAAGACCGAGCACTGCAACTAGAGAGTTGCCTGGCTCCTTGCAACTAGAGAAAGCCCATGTGCAACAATGAAGACCTACTGCAGCCAAAAATAAATAAGTTAAAAAGAAAAAAACCCCGCTATTTTAGAAAAGCTACATCATGAAAGATATGTCTTAGTATTGTGAATATGTGGCATTGGGTGCCTTTTGATGATAAGGAAATTGTGAACATTGAACTGGTAGGAGATTTTGTCTCCCTAAGGAACATTTGAGCTTCCCTAGTGGCTCAGAGGGTAAAGCATCTGCCTGCAATGAAGGTATACCTGGGTTCGATCCCTGGGTCAGGAAGATCCTCTGGAGAAGGAAATGGCAACCCACTCCAGTACCTTTGCCCGGAAAATCCCATGGATGGAGGAGCCTGGTAGGCTACAGTCCATGGGGTCGCAAAGAGTCAGACACGACTGAGCAATTTCCCTTTCCCTTTCCTTTTCCAAGGAACATTAGGGCCTCCCTGGCGGCTCAGACAGTGAAGAATCTGCCTGCAATGCAGGAGACAGGGGTTTGATCGCTAGGTAGGGAAGATCCCCTGGAGAAGGAAATGGCCACCCACTCCGGTACTCTGGCCTGATGAATTCCATGGACAGAGGATCCTGGATGGGGCCACAACTGAACAACAACAATGAACATTGAATCTTTTTATGCCTTAGTGTAAAATGTTCATTTTCAACAATGGAGCCCAGAAAATGGTGAATTACATGCAGATGATGATTTTAACTAAAGAGGGAGTAGAACTACAGAGGCCAGATTATAATCTATACTGTTATGTTTATTGTGAATTTGTTATCTGGCCAAACTGAGGCCTTCAAATGCAATCCAAGAGCTAATTAACTGTAAGTTACTGCTTTCAAGTCACTGTACAAAGAGCTTCTGGGATGCAAAGCTGAATAAGTCCTTGTTCACTGTTTCTGCCCTTGGGGAGATTTATACAATTGTTTTCTTCTTTTTGTTTGGGGGAGAGACTGGGGAGATAAGAACAAAATTTTAATTTGCTCCTTTTAAAAGGTGAAAAGAGGGGTTGTTTCTCTGTGATTAAAGTAGGGTGAAGCAGAGACAGGAGTGGTAGAAAAGTTTGGGCCTAAAGAAAGAGCACCAGGGGAGAAGTCAAAGACTAGGTAAGAGCAAATCCTCTACGAAGGAGATGTTGGGAAGGGAAGACTTCTGGGTCAGGGGTAGTTCAACACATTCTGAGTCATGGGGAGAGCAGAGGCAGGCTTTGCAGTGGGAAAATTGATGATACATCACAGCACAAACAAACAACCTTCTCAAAGAGTGGGTCACTTGTCGAGAATGCCGAGAACAAGAGCAGGCAGGCTCCCTAGGAAACCCTGTGGGGATGAAGGGAGCTGGTTTTGGGAGCAGTCAGAACAGCATAGGAAGTTTGTAAGTAAACACATTTTTCAGACTCAGTTGAAAACATGTCTATTTAACACTTCTCATATAAGGACCTAGCAATGCTTTAGTGACATTTACATTGATAGCTCCCTTGTATTCCCAGGGAGAGAAACAAAATTGCAATGATTTGGGGAGCTGTCTCTCTCTTGTCCTGCAGTTTGATGGAATTTATTTCCTTTGAAAGAGAGACAATATAGAATCAGGGTTATGTTAACAATAGGGTGGTAACAATAGACAGAATAGAATTTTAGATGATTTTAATCCCAAATTACATAAAATGGGAGGCCATGAACAGGTTTGGTGACTTTTAGCTTCATAACACACTTCTGATGTGGAGAGCACAGCACTTTCATAGGGGGACTCTATGGGGTTTTGATGAAAAGTAATGAGATTATATCTGTGCTTTGAATTTCTTGGAAGTGGTACAGGGCATTCACACATAAGTACTACACAGTTTTAGTTTTTTAGAAAACTATAATGAATATGAAATAAAGTGAGGCTTGAGTTTCTAAGACTAAAATTTCATCCATTTTGGAGGGAAACAATTTTATCCAAGATTTGATGTATTTCATCTACCAGTTTGACTTTTCAACTGTTCTTATAACTTCTCAGAAGGCACCCTGCTCACAATTAAAATAGGAGTTTTAACAAATTTCTCAGGAATTGGGATTTGGAAATAAAAGACAATGTATATGAGTCTGCAAAGACACATGTAAAAATGTTTGCTTATGTATTTTTTTCTAACTTTGCTACAATAAATACGTACATTTGTGCCTAATACCATAACCACTACAAAGAGGAAAAATTGAGACTGAAGGACAAAAAATGACCACGATGAAAGACTACATTCATAATTCTTTTGTTAAAGTGTGTCTTTCCTACAAAGAGAAACTTTGCATGTAAAAACTCATCCTTGAGCTTTCAGGACATATGAAAACAACAGACGGTGCCAGACCAGTGGGAGACAGCAGATGAGAGCAAGAGGAGGGAGAGGAGTAAGAAAGTACAAACGTGGGCAACTCGGCGGGCAGCGGGCAAGTGGAGATCCAAGTGCAAGCCAGTAGGAGGCGATGGGACATGGACACTGTTGGGATTTTAGAGACTGTTGAGTTCCAACCCTTATCCTTTTGTTAAACACTGCAGGCAGAGGGTTGAGATTTGCCAACCGTCCCAGAGCCTGCTATGTGTCAGCACTAAACTCTCTGTCAATTATTTTCCTATATCCTATGGGTCTCTTCCTGGACCTAATTTGTGACAGGAATCCTTTCTCCAGGCAAGTGTGACATAACAATCCGGAATTGTGCACTTTTCTGTTTCTAAGATAACTGAGAAGAATCACAAGGAAAATTCTGAGAAATCTATAAATGACAAAAATCCCAAAGATGGAAGACAACTCTGTAAACCCTCATCTCCCTCCTTTATGTCTCTTGTGCTTGACGCTCCAGCTCCTGAGCAAGATCACTCATTTTTTATCTCATCTTGTTTTTCAGTGGGAGGAAGATTTGCATTGTGATTCAGTGTATTCTCATCTCCTGGGTTTGAATCATAGACTCTAGAAATGAGGTATAACCTTGAGCTAGTTACAAAATACTTTGTGCCTCAATTTTCCCATCTGTAAAGTGAAAATTATAAAATAATACTGACCTCCCATGGTGGTTGAGAAAATTCAGTGATTTGCTTAAAAGAGTGCAAATGGAATGCTTAGAACAGGGCGGACACTTGAAGTGTCCAGCATCTATTAACAGCTATTATTATTTCAATCCCCACTCCTTTGAGTGTTTTGCCTCTGCTACAAATGGCCAGTTCACCTTTCACATCGCAGTTCCTCTAGAAGTGTTTCCAGACTTTCACAGACTGCCTTGGATAACTTTTTTGCTGCTCCTTTGAGCTTGTGCATGCATCTATTAGAGCAATTATACTGAGTGGTATAACAGAAAAAAATACCAGTCTCATAGTTTAAACCGAAAAAGCCACTTTTGTTTAGGTCCCCCACTGAATTTAGTAAATCTGAATGGGAAAATAAATATCCATGCTACTCTTTTGCCTTGTAAGGAAACTCGGGGCAGAAATTTCTTAAGACCCCTGACAGAATCACAGGGCTGCTAAAGAATGGAGAACTGTTACTGGGCAAGGCTCTTAGTTAAAAAGAGGTCCTTGGATTTGCAAAGGTAGCATGAGGGGAGAAGCTTGTCTTCAGAGTTCAGGGTAAGTGGGCTTCTTACCTGGTAAGAAGGTAAGAGGCTTCTGAGGACAGTAAGGTCTGAGCAGCATGATGATGCAAATACAAGCTAGCGACGTCACCTATTTATACAAATGCCATGAAATAGTGACGTGTGCAATAGTGAGTGACGGGAAGAGTCAAAGTTCTATGGCTGGGCCAGTGCAGTCAGGTTCTGGGTTCCCAAATATCACTAATGCAATCTGTGATAAGACAAAACTGAGTGTATCACTTACCACAGTGAGGAAGCACCTCACCTCGACAGAGCCTTGGCACTGCCTTGGATCGGGAAAAGCAAGGTCAGGATTTATTTGTAGAGAAGTGGACGTTTGGTGCAGTGTGAAAGTGTGCACAGGAGAGTAAATAGGTCTAATTCAACTCAAGTAGGTGCTCAGAGCTAAATTTTACTAGGCAATATGTAAGCTACTCCTAGAATTCTTAAAAGACTAGAAGAGACCCAAGGTTGAACATATGAAATGAACTTTTGGACGTTTAATCAACAGTCTTCAGCAGTATGCCTTCCATTTCACCGCCGGTCAAGGTTGACAGTGACTCTGCAATTATCAGACCCAACACTGTTTTTAGGAGTCGCCTGATACGCATCTTGTTATTGCTCTAGCGGTAGCAAGAAACCTTCCATTTCTCCTCTAAACTCCTGCTGCCATCTCCTCTTTCATCAGACATTCCATAACTTGCAGGCAAAGACTTCTGAGGCTCCTCTGCACTTTCTAGGAAAATATTGAGTATTAACTTGGAGTAGAAGGTGGTTCATTGTGGTCCCTTTGTACTTACTTACCTCTCCAACCTCCTCACTTGGTGAGCTTTATTCTTTGACCCCATTTTCAACTGCACAGAACACTGCCAACCTCCCTGCTTAGAGAGTACCTACGTGGTCTTTCCCTCTTCTGTCTAATGACGCTTGTCTTTTAACACTCTAATCATATTCCTTCTCTGACAGTTCTCACTTGATAATACACTGGTTAAATCAGTAATATTTAAAGTACTGAACTTGGGAGTTCCCTGGTGGTCTGGTGATTAGGATTTTGGGCTTTCACTTCCATGGCCCAAGTTTAATCCATGTCTGGGGAAATGAGATCCCACAAGTCACATGGCATGGGAAAAAAAGAACAACAACAAAAAGAGTAAGTAATGAGCTTAACAGTTGGTACACATAAGCTCTAGCCAGTGAGAACAGACGTTGGGTGGAAACAATAGAGCAGGGCTGTCCTGAGTGGATCTGTCGGTTCTTGTGTGATGTGTCCCCTGAACTCCGTAGACATAGTCTTGCATTTGTGTGTTCCCAAGGCCATCTTCCCCTGAGACTGTAAGCCTCATGAGAGCATGGACCACACTTATTAATTTCTTTACTTCTAGAACCTAGTGGTAATAAAGGCCCACAGAGATTCCTAATGTTTACTGACACTAAAAATGAGAAATATCAGAGAGGACTGGATGCAGCCTTGGCCAAAAAAAAAAAAAGAGGATTCAAACATTTACCCAATGAAGAAAGTATGACAGAAGTTAAGTAAATTTGCTTGTATTCCCACAGGTACTATGTAGATTCAAAACTGAGATCAGATCAGATCAGTCACTCAGTCGTGTCCGACTCTTTGTGACCCCATGAATCACAGCACGCCAGGCCTCCCTGTCCATCACCAACTCCCGGAGTTCACTCAGACTCACGTCCATCGAGTCAGTGATGCCATCCAGCCATCTCATCCTCTGTCGTCCCCTTCTCCTCCTGCCCCCAATCCCTCCCAGCATCAGAGTCTTTTCCAATGAGTCAACTCTTCGCATGAGGTGGCCAAAGTACTGGAGTTTCAGTTTTAGCATCATTCCTTCCAAAGAAATCCCAGGGCTGATCTCCTTCAGAATGGACTGGTTGGATCTCCTTGCAGTCCAAGGGACTCTCAAGAGTCTTCTCTAAAACCACAGTTCAAAAGCACCAATTCTTCGGTGCTCAGCTTTCTTCACAGTCCAACTCTCACATCCATACATTACCACTGGAAAAACGATAGCCTTGACTAGATGGACCTTAGTTGGCAAAGTAAAACTGAGATAGGTGATCTCAAGCCCAAGTCCCTGCTTTGCTTTGGGTGGAGTTAAGGGAACGGGGCTGGAAGGAACATAGGTCACCAATCCCTCTTCTCTCCAACACACTGCGGCGTCCAACCTCATTGCCGAGTCTTTCACTTACAGGTTCATTCATTTCCTCCTTTGTCCTTTCATTGCTTTGTTCCTTAGTTTCTGCTCTCTTCCATAATTATTCTTTGAAAAACAAATTTTTTTTGTCTGCGCTGTGTCTTTGTTGCAGTGCATAGGCTTCTCTACTTGCTATGTGTGGGCTTAATGCCTCTCAGCATGTGGGATCTTAGTTCTCTGACCAAGGATTGAACCCACATGCCCTGCATTGAAGGCAGATTCTTAACCACTGGACCACCAAGGAGGTCCTTGAAAAGTATTTTAAATGAAGCGACACTTGGACGTATGTTTTAAAAAAGCAGGAATTTAAATAGATATTTGTACACCAGCATATTAGCCAAAAGGTAGAAATACCCCAGATGTCCATCAACAAATAAATACAGTGCAGATAATGGGAAAACAATGGAAACAGTGACAGATTTTATTTTTTGGGGCTCCAAAATCACTGCAGATAGTGATGACTGCAGCCATGAAATTAAAAGATGCTTGCTCCTTGGAAGAAAAGCTATGACCAACCTAGACAGCATATCAAAAAGCAGAGACACTACTTTACCAACAAATGTCCATCCAGTCAAAGCTAGGGTTTTACCAGTACTCATGTATGGATGTGAGAGCTGGACCATAAAGAAAGCTGAGTGCTGAAGAATTGATGCTTTTGAACTGTGGTGTTGGAGAAGACTCTTGAGAGTCGCTTGAACTGCCAGATCAAATCAGTCAATTCTAAAGGAAATCAATCCTGACTATTCATTGCAAGGACTGATGCTGAAGCTGAAATTCCAATACTTTGGCTGCCTGATGCAAAGAGCTGACTCATTTGAAAAGACCTTGACGCTGGGAAAGATTGAAGGTGGGAGAAGAAGGGGATGATAGAGGATGAGATGGTTGGATGGCATCACTGACTCAATGGACATGAGTTTGTGTAAACTCCAGGAGTTGGTGATGGACAGGAAGCCTGGTGTGCTGTGGTCCATGGGGTCGCAAAGAGTTGGACACAACTGAGCGACTGAACTGAACTGAGATAATGCTACAATAGAATATTATTTAGCCTTTTATAAAAAGAATGAATTTAAGATGTATGCTGCAACAAGATGAACTTTAAAAATAAAATGAAATAAATTAGACATAAAGGGACAAATGTTGTATGATTCTACTGATATGAAAAACCTAGAATAGGTAAACTCAAAGAGACAGAGAGTGGACTAGATTAAAAGCAGCTGTGTGTGTGTGTGTGTGTGTGTGTGTGTGTGTGTGTGTGTCAGTCATGCCTGATTCTTTGGGATGCCATAGGCTGTAGCCTGCCATGCTCCTTGGTCCCTGGAATTTTCCAGGCAAGAATACTAGAGCAGGTTGCCATTTTCTATTCCAGGGGAGCTTCTTGACCCAGGGATCAAACCTGTATCTCTTGCGTTGCCTGAATTAGCAGGCAGATTCTTTACTACTGCACCATCGGGGAGGCCCATAAAACGGACTGGGTAGTGGTTATTTAATGTGCACAGAACTTCTGTTTGGGATGATGAAAAAGTTCTGTAAATACATGGTAGTAATGAATATACTAATGCCACTTAATGGTATATTCAAAATGGTAAATTTTATGTTTCAATTCAGTTCAGTTCAGTCGCTCAGTCATGTCCAACTCTTTGCGACCCCGTGAATTGCAGCATGCCAGGCCTCCCTTCCCATCACCAACTCCTGGAGTTTACCCAAACCCATGTCCATCGAGTTGGTGATGCCATCCAATGATCTCATCCTCTGTCATCTCCTTCTCCTCCTGCCCTCAATCTTTCCCAGCATCAGGATCTTTTCAAATGAGTCAGCTCTTTGAATCAGGTGGCCAAAGGATTGGAGTTTCAGCTTCAACATCAGTCCTTCCAATGAACACCCAGGACTAATCTCCTTTAGGATGGACTGGTTGGATCTCCTTGCAGTTCCAGGGATTCTCAAGAGTCATCTCCAACACCACAGTTCAAAAGCATCAATTCTTTGGCGCTCAGCTTTCTTTATAGTCAACTCTCACATCCATACATGACCACTGGGAAAACCATAGCCTTGACTAGATGGACCTTTGTTGCAAAGTAATATCTCTGTTTTTAATATGCTGTCTAGATTGGCCATAACTTTTCTTTCAAGGAGTAAGCATCTTTTAATTTCATGGCTGCAATCACCATCTGCAGTGATTTTGGAGCCCCCAAAAATAAAGTCAGCCACTGTTTCCACTGTTTCCCCATCTATTTCCCATGAAGTGATGGGACCAGATGCCATGATCTTCATTTTCTGAATGTTGAGCTTTAAGCCAACGTTTTCACTTTCCTCTTTTCACTTTCATCAAGAGGCTGTTTAGTTCTTCACTTTCTGCCGCAGGGTGGTGTCATTTGCATATCTGAGGTTATTGACATTTCTCCCGGCAATCTTGATTCCAGCTTGTGCTTCCTCCAGCCCAGCGTTTCTCATGATGTACTCTGCATATAAGTTAAATAAGCAGGGTGACAATATACAGCTTTGACGTACTCCTTTTCCTATTTGGAACCAGTCTGTTGTTCCATGTCTAGTTCTAACTGTTGCTTCCTGATCTGCATACAGGTTTCTCAAGAGGCAGGTCAGGTGTTCTGGTATTTCCATCTCTTTCAGAATTTTTCACAATTTATTGTGATCCACATGGTCAAAGGCTTTGGCATAGTCAATAAAGCAGAAATAGATGTTTTTCTGGAACTCTCTTGCTTTTTTGATGATCCAGAGGATGTTGGCAATTTGATCTCTGGTTCCTCTGTCTTTTCTAAAACCAGCTTGAACATCTGGAAGTTCACGGTTCATGTATTACTGAAGTCTGGCTTGGAGAATTTTAAGCATTACTTTACTAGAGTGTGAGATGAGTGCAACTGTGTGGTAGTTTCCACAATTAAAAAATAGTACTGTAAGGCATGTAATAAAAACTATTAATAGTTGCCTCCCTCCATGTATCTTCCCAATTTTGTTTCAATCCTTAAAGTTAACCACTTGTTACTAATTTTCTTCTGTTATTCACCTCTCTATTTCTAAAATTTATATTTATAATTTTTGATTTATTACTTCTTGACAATACCTGATTATTTCTTATGGCAAATGAGGATTTGGCTGTCATATGCTTCTTTTTCTAGAGATCCAAGGGATGAATCTGGGAACTTGGGCTACAATTGGAGAGAAACAATTTGTACATTCACAAGAGAATATAAAGTGCCATGAAGGTGGGGCTCCTGGAAGAAGTACATGATTAGTGTAGGACAAAAATAAGCAAGACCAAGATGAGAAAATAGGTAGAATTTCTAGAGTTGAGTACTTGAACTTCAGTTTTTTCTTCTGTAGTAATAATATGTATCATACCTTCTTCACAGGGTTACTATAAAGAGTGCATTAAATGAGACATATGAATGTATCATTCAGTTCAGTACAGTCGCTCAGTCGTGTCTGACTCTTTGTGACCCCATGGACCACAGCACACCAACCTCCCCTATCCATCACCAACTCCCAGAGCTTGCTCAAACTCATGTCCATCGAGTCAGTGATGCCATTCAACCATCTCATCCTCTGTCATCCCCTTCTCCTCCTGCCCTCAATCCTT
Organism: Bos mutus; assembly: GCF_027580195.1. NCBI lineage: Eukaryota > Metazoa > Chordata > Mammalia > Artiodactyla > Bovidae > Bos > Bos mutus. The sequence goes on along the minus strand of NC_091631.1, from coordinate 71,534,434 downwards.
CCCAGCATCAGGGTTCTTTTCCAACGAGTCAGTTCTTCCCATCAGGTAGCCAAAGTGTTGGAATTTCAGCTTCAGTATCAGTCCTTCCAATGAATATTCAGAGTTGATTTCCTTTAGAATAGACTGGTTTGATCTCCTGGCAGTCCAAGGGACTCTCAAGAGCCTCCTCCAACAACACAGTTTAAAAGCATCAATTCTTCAGCACTCAACTTTCTTTATAGTCAAACTCTCACATCCTTACATGACTACTGGAAAAACCAGAGCTTTGACTAGATGGACCTTTGTTGATAAAGTGGTGTCTCTGTTTTTTAATATGCTGTCTAGCTTGGTCATAGCTTTTCTTCCAAGGATCAAGCGTCTTTTAATTACATGGCTACAGTTGTCACCATCTGGAGTGATTACTTTCACTGTTTCCATTGTTTCACCATCTATTTTCCAGGAAGTGATGGGATCAGACGCTATGATCTTAGTTTTCTGAACGTTGAGTTTTAAGCCAACATTTTCTCTCTCCTCTTTCACTTTCAACAAGAGGCTCTTTAGTTCTTCTTCACTTTCTGCTGTAAGGGTGGTGTCATCTGTGTATCTGAGTTTATTGATATTTCTTCCAGTAATCTTGATTCCAGCTGGTGCTGCATCCAGCCTGGCATTTCTCATGATGTACTCTGCATGTAAGTTAAATAAGCAGGGTGACAATATGGAGCCTTGAAGTACACCTTTCCCAATTTGGAACCTGTCTGTTGTTCTATGTCCAGTTTTAACTGTTGCTTCTTCACCTGTATACAGGTTTCTCAGGAGACAGGTCAGGTGGTCTGGTATACTGATCTCTGTAAGAATTTTCCACAGTTTATTGACACAGTCAAAGGCTTTGGTGTAGTCAATAAAGCAGAAATAGATGTTATTCTGGAACTCTCTTGCTTTTTCAATGATCCAGTTGTTGGCAACTTGATTTCTGGTTCTTCTGCCTTTTAGAAAAATCCAGCTTGAACATCTGGAAGTTCACAGTTCATGTACTGTTTAAGCATTGCTTGGGAAATTTTGAGCATTCCTTTACTAGTGTGTGAGATGAGTGCAACTGTGTCGTAGTTTGAACATTTTTTGCCATTGCCTTTCTTTGGGATTGGAATGAAAACTGACTTTTTCCAGTCACGTGGCTACTGCTGAGTTTTCCAAATTTGCTGGCATATTGAGTGCAGCACTTTCACAGCATCATCTTTTAGGATTTGAAATAGCTCAACTGGAATTCCATCACCTCCACTAGCTTTGTTTGTAGTGATCTATCATAAGGCCCACTTGACTTCACACTCCAGGATGTCTGGCTCTAGGTGAGTGATCACACCATCATGGTTATCTGGGTCATGAAGATCTTTTTTGTATAGTTCTTCTGTGTATTCTTGCCACCTCTTCTTAATCTCTCATGCTTCTATTAGGTCCACACCATTTCTGTCCCTTATTGTGCCCATCTTTGTATGAAATTTTCCCTTGGTATCTCTAATTTTCTTGAAGAGATCTCTAATCTTTCCCATTCAATTGTTTTCCTCCATTTCTTTACATTGATCACTGAGGGCAACTTTCTTATCTCTGTTGCTATTCTTTGGAACTCTGCATTCAGATGGGTATATCTCTACTTTCCTTCTTTGCCTTTAGCTTTTCTTCTTTTCTCAGCTGTTTGTAAGGCCTCCTCAGACAACCATTTTGCCTTTTGGTATTTCTTTTTCTTGGGGATGGTCTTGATCACTGCTTCCTGTACAATGTCATGAACCTCCATCCATAGTTCTTCAGGCTTCTATCAGATCTAATCCCTTGAATCTATTTGTCACTTCCACTGTATAATCATAAGGGATTTGATTTAGGTCATACCCGGATGGTCTAATGGTTTTCCCTACTTTCTTCAATTTAAGTTGAATTTGGCAATAAGGAGTTCATGATCTGAGCCACAGTCAGCTCCTGGTCTTGTTTTTGCTGACTGTATAGAGCCTTTCCATCTTTGGCTGCAAAGAATATAATCAATCTGATTTCAGTGTTGACCATCTGGTGATGTCCATGTGCAGAGTCTTCTCTTGTGTTGTTGGAAGAGGGTGTTTGCTGTGACCAGTGTGTTCTCTTGGTAAAACTCTGTTAGTCTTTGCCCTGCTCATTTTGTACTCCAAGGCCAAACTTGCCTGTTAATCCAGGTATCTTTTGACTCCCTACTTTTGCATTCCAGTCCTCTATGATGAAAAGGACATCTTTTTTAGGTGTTAGTTCTAGAAGGTCTTGTAGGCCTTCATGGAACCGTTCAGCTTCAGCTTCTTCAGCATTACTGGTTGGGTCATGGACTTGGATTACTGTGATATTGAACGGCTTGCCTTGGAAATGAACATAGTAGGTGTCATAGCAGGTATGATTCTCGGTCCCAAATGTCAAGGGGCAAGAAATTTATTTTTTCATTGCAAGCTCCATTCCCTCTAATAACAGAAACTTCATTTTTGTCAGTTTGGTGTTTTCTAAACTTCTTTCCTTTGCTTGCAACTGAGTTCCTTGGACTCAATTCGGCTTATTTAATCAATATCTGAAGACTCACCATGTGCAAAACACTCAAGAATATAAAAAAAGGTTTGTTTTCTTTCACAAAGAAGTATGAAGTCCTGCACTTTGTCCCTTTAAAAACTTTACCTTGAATCCATGAAGAATATCCTTGAATTCATGAAGATATCCAACTTTCTCTTGCATAAAATGTCACATAGCTTTGCTGCATGGTGTGACTTTCTAAGTACCACATAGAATGTGATGTGACTAGGACTGCAAACTTGTGTGGTGCCTCAGCATGAAACACAGTTTATTTTTTGATGTTCATTTTACTTTTTTTGCATTCCAACAGGGATGCTCTCTTATGTCTACATATATATAAGAGAATTTCACAAATATGATTGTGATTTATGAAGCTTGCCATTGCAGAGAAAGGAACATGCATTAAAAATAAAGTCACTCAGGAGTACTATTTCTAGGCATTACTCTGTTTATTCCCAAGTCTAGCTAGTTTTTATGTTCTGTAAATAACTTCCAATATTTAGTAAATGTACTCTGAATTCATGAATGAATAAAAGAATAAAGAGAAAAAGAAAGTGATTTGAAATAACATTTAACTTTGTTCTTTGGTGGTTTAATGGCAATTGCCTGGCCTCCCCACCTACTACCTCCACCTCCACCGCTAATGAAAAGTTGGCTGTCTTTCAGAGCATCTGCTCAAAGTTGATTGTCTGAGATGCAGAAGTCTCCTCTCCCTCTTCTGATCTGTTTTCCAGGCTAGACCACCTGCTTGGAACACCTTCCTGGCTTCAGCTCTCCAGACTGCTTTTCCCATTCTTCAGAGAGCTCTTGAAATTGTGCAGCTCCTGATGAAAACACAGGAGGTGGCTTTCCAGAAAGGGAAGTGTGCTGGAGGATGGCCAGGAATGATTAATTTAAAGCCTGAGGTGAATAGAAAGAGGCACCCTGGAGATTTGAGGGTATTGGAGACTGTGGGGGGCAAGTCAGTGAAGGTCTTAAAGCAGAACAAAAGGCTCTATAACTTAACCAAAAGGTGACTTGGAATTTCCTGCATACGTCCTGAAAGCAATGTGGGTTATTGTCTGCTTCAATTTTTATGTATGAGAAATAGCAGCCTGGCTGGAGCTGCTTTCTCTCTTGTTCTTGTTCTTTATTATCCCACTGACCTTATAATTTACATATATATATAATTATATAAAATAAACATATTATTTATGTTATATAAATATATATTATATATTGATTATATATTATAAATAAAAATATAAAATATATAAAATAATATATATATATATTAGGTCTGAATAAAAGCATTTCTAGTAGCTCTACTCTCCCTTCTTTCCCAGCACAGGGAAGCCTGGTGTGCTGCAGTCCATGGGGTTGCAAAGAGTCAGACATGACTGAGCAACTGAACAACAAATCTTTCCTTAAAATCTATGCATTCATGGCTAAATTGTATCTGTTCATTCCTAACCCATGTGTCTTTATCTTCCTACGAGAACATATATGTATTACAATTTCCGAAATCATTTGGTCTCCAGGCAGAACCTCACCTCCTTGTCATTGTTTCACTTACTGAAGATGTCACTGTTTCATCCAGTTGCTAATTTTTTCCTTCCCTTAAAAGTTCCTCTCTAGTCTTACCTACTCCCCACATCTTGGTGATCTGTTGTCTAGGCTTGGAATACCTTCAAACCAAATAATCTTTGCACCTAATGTGCTTAATTACATAAGTCCTGACATCTATCATATAGATTTCCAAATATTTGAGTAAAGTTTTAAGAGTATCACATATTTATTTTAGAAAAATGAGAAAATGAAAAAAAATTAAAGGAAGAAAATTGTGATCAACTTTAATGTTATCATTTTATAAAGCTGCTGCTTCCTACATAAAAACATTTTATGGATTCTCCACAAAATAGTTATACTTTCAATATTTTGATTGAACAAGTATATAATGAATAAAAAATCACTATGACATCAGCAATGCTTTTAAATAAATCAGTAATTTCTTTTCATGACAACATTACCCATGTTTTTTTGAAAAATAGTAGTTCATGTATGACAGAGAATTTTGCCTAGGTTACATTTTGAGTTTGATAACACCTATTTTAAGGGTCCTTTGTGTGTTCTGGATTGACAATTTTCCTTTTTTAAAAAATGCAATATTGTGTCATTGAGCTAGAGATTTGTAAATGCTAAGGACCTAGGCAAGCATTTAAACACATATACCTAACACTTGCACAGTCATGCAGGTATTTATCTACATGTTTTTAATGTTCTATATAATGTATATTATGTCATGCTTGTGTAATCTGTATAAAAATCACATGGCTGAACTATTTATACCATTGGAAGTCAGAGTTTTCCAGGTGGACAGATTAGAATTACAAAATTATTGATGCTCTGTTGATGTTTTTAAAGCCTAGCAATAGAGTAGCAGAGGCAGGTTTTTTTTTAAATTTTATTTTATTTTTAAACTTTACAATATTGTATTAGTTTTGCCAAATATCGAAATGAATCCACCACAGGTATACCTGTGTTCCCCATCCTGAACCTTCCTCCCTCCTCCCTCCCCATACCCTCCCTCTGGGTCGTCCCAGTGCACCAGTCCCAAGCATCCAGTACCGTGCATCGAACCTGGACTGGCGACTCGTTTCATACATGATATTATACATGTTTCAATGCCATTTTCCCAAATCTCCCCACCCTCTCCCTCTCCCACAGAGTCCATAAGACTGATCTATACATCGGTGTCTCTTTTGCTGTCTCATACACAGGGTTATTGTTACCATCTTTCTAAATTCCATATATATGCGTTAGTATAGTGTTAATTAGTATTTTTATTCAAGGATTGCCTTGCATGCTATACTGGTTTCTGTTTGTTCCCAGAAAACTGTAATCCTGTCTACAATGTCCCTTTTTGTGAGCCTGGCTCTATAGCCAGCATAATCTCTCCATGGTGACCTGCTGGAGGCAAGGTGGGTGAGAGGCAACTGTAGCACGTGTCTGGTCAATCTGAGATACACAACAGAGCTGAGGTTAGAAGAAAATGAGTGCTGTGGCTTGGATGCTCCTCTCAGATGCTTCTCTTTGGAGGAAGGGGAGACCTAGTGCAATAGCAAAGTTGAGATTTCAGTAAAGTTCAACTCTGACTTCTGCTTTGGAAATATCATGATCACACTGTGCAGTCACTGAATCTAGGCTTCCCTGGGCTTGCCCATGTTTGACCATTTTATGGGGATATATACACTGATTTAAATATCAGCAGGAGAATAGAATAGTTCCTGCTACTGAAACAAAAATCTGCCATAATAGCAACTAACACCTCCCCTTATAGTGCCTCTGAGGTTGTAGATATCAGAAAGAAGAAGCAAGTGAGAAAGTCAAAGAAGATAAATGCAAAACAGTGATCTTGGCTCCAGGAAAGTAATCCATAAAGCAGATAATTGAGAGTTTAGTATAATCCTTTACAAAGCTGCTTTCTTTCAGATTTTCTTGCTGCATAAATTGCTCAACAGAATTAAACTAAGCACTTTTAAAGTTCCATTAACATATTCAATCTGTGAAGTTACTGTTAATGCTCTAAGGGATAACTTACTGAATTGTTAAGTCTTCATGGCAGAAAAAAAAAAAAATGTGAAGCTACTACAAGGCCTTAAGATGATAATAAGAAGCACATATATATACTTGGAGGATCTGCTTAATCAATGTCAGTTTACCTTCTCTAATAGAAATAATTTGGGTTTTGAGAAAGAGGAGACAAATGAAAGCTATTAACAAGTGATTCTTTGCCTCTAGAAAATTCTCCTGTCTTCTCTCTCTGGATACTATGCTACTGTGGTTGTCCTGAGTAACTCAGTGTCTCCAAAAATTTATTCCATAGAAAATTGATTCCATAAGATGATAATTTTAAAAGTTTCCTTAACCAGATAGATTTGAGAAACGCTGCATACTATATCACTTTCTTGGAATTAGTGTGCACACTAGCATATTAACCATCTTAAAATTTTGCATATTAAAGACATCTTTTTAACTTTGTTTAGTAGCTCATTTCCAAAACTTGCTTAAATGAAACGATATTACAAAATATTTACAGATGTTTTTCCATATTTGAAAATATTGCTGCTCCAAGGTTCCCACCTTTTGAAGCAATGAGTTTTGGAGTTTCAGACACAGGGTGGGTTGAACTAGAATGAGAAAGGCATTATTCAATTCTGGCTGTCAAATAGCATTTGCTTTTGGCACCTAGGAAGGAAATAGTCTTGAGCTGCAGGCTTTGTTAAAAGTTGAGATCCCTATATGCCACAGGGAGAGAGCTCTAAAGACATGATATAAGGTAGTTCTTACCTTAGGGAAGAAAGCCTGAATCTTCTAAATGGAGGCATATGGGATGAATAGAGTCAAAGGTCAGAAGAGCAAATGTGGTCAATTGTTTTACCTTTAGACTAAGACCCTGTGGCAGAGGATGGATAGGTGTATCTGCCATGAGGAAAAGTCACAGTGGAGGGTTTTTGCAGCATTTATGGGTTAGATCTCTGGGAAAACATCACTATATCAACTGTACCAGCTGGAATAAAAACGTGGTGTGGCAAATTCCTACAGACACTGAGCCTAAGTTTGGACCTCTTTTAGATCCCAAATGGCATAGAAAGATCCCAGGAGTTTCAGTAAGACCTATGGACTGGTTCCAAGTTGGGAAAGGAGTACATCAAGGCTGTATATTGTCATGCTGTTTATTTAACTTCTATGCAGAGTACATCATATGAAATGCCAGGCTGGATGAAGCACAAGCTGGAATCAAGATTGCTGGGAGAAATATCAATAACTTCAGATATGCAGATGATAGCACCCTAATGGCAGAAAGTGAAGAAGGACTAAAGGGCCTCTTGATGAAAGTGAAAAAAGAGAGTGAAAAACCTGGCTTAAAATCAACATTCAGAAAACTAAGATCATGGCATCTGGTCCCATCACTTCATGGCAAATAGATGGATAAACAATGGAAACAGTGAGAGATTTTATTCTTTTTTTGGTTCCAAAATCACTGCCAATGGTGACTGCAGCCATGAAATTAAAAGATGCTTGCTCCTTGGAAGAAAAGCTATGACTGACCTAGACAGCATATTAAAAAGCAGAGATTACTTTGCTGACAAAGGTCCATCTAGTCAAAATTATGCTTTTTCCAGTAGTCATGTAAGGATGTGAGAGTTGGACCATAAAGAAGGCTGAGTGCCGAAAAATTGATGCTTTTGAACTGTGATGTTGGAGAAGACTCTTAAGAGTCCCTTGGACTGAAAGGATATCAAATCAGTAAGTCCTAAAGGAAATCAGCTCTGAATATTCATCAGAAGGACTGATGCTGAAGCTGAAACTCCAGTTCTTTGGCTACCTGGTGCAAAGAACTGACTCATTTGAAAAGATCCTGATGCTGGGAAAGATTGAAGTCTGGAGGAGAAGGAGACAGCAGGAGATGAGATGGTTGGATGGCATCACCGACTCAATAGACATGAGTTTGAATAAACTCCAGAAGTTGGTGATGGACAGAGAAACCTGGTATGCTGCAGTCCATGAGGTCACAAAGAGTTGGACACAACTGAGTGACTGAACTGTGCTGAACATATATGCATCTAATACAGCAACATTTAAATATATAAAGCAAATATTAACAGACATAAAGGGAGAAATTGACAGTAATATGATAATAGCAGGGGACTTTACTCTAACTCCCCATTTAAATTAATGGACAAATCACCAGGACAGAGCATTAATAATGAAAGAGTGGTCTTAAGTGGCACATTAGACTGGTTGGACTTAACAGATATCTAAAGGACTTTCCATCCCCAAACAGCACAATACACATTCTTTTTCAAGTACACATGCAGTATTCTCCAGGGCAGATCACATTTTAGGCCAAAAAAATGTCTCAACAAATTTAAGACAATAGGAATTATATCAAGTATCTTTTCCAACCAAATGGTATGAAACTATAAAGCAATTATAGAAACAAAAACGAAAAAGTATCAACATACTGGAGACTAAAAACATGATACTAAAAAAAATAGTGAATTGCAATGAAATCAAAGAGGAAATCAGAAAATACCAACAGATAAATGAAAATAAACATGGAACTTTCCAAACACTCTGGGATGTTGCAAAAGTAGTTCTAAGATGGAATTTTATAGTAATACAGGCCTACCTCAAGAAACAAGAAAAATCTCAAATAAATAACCTAACTTTCCATCTAAAGGAATTAGAAAAAGAACAAGAAAGTCCAAAGTCAGCAAAAGAAGGATACATGCTTGGTCATTCATTCATGTCTGACTCTCTGTGGCCCCATGTAATATAGCCCTCTAAGCTCTTACTCTGTCCATGGAATTTTCCAGGCAAGGATACTTCAGAGGGTTGCCAACTCCTACTCCAGGGGATCCTCCTGACCCAGGGATCAAATCCACATCTCTTGTGTCTCCTGCATTGGCAGGCAGATTCTTTATCACTAGCACCACCTGGGAAGTGTGAAGAAGGATATACTAGAGTGGAAATATGTAGAGACAAAAAGAAAAGAAAGAAAAGAGAGAGGAAGAGATCAGTGAAAGCAAGAACAGGTTTTTTTGAGAAGACAAAGTTGATAAACCTTAGTCAGGCTCATCAAGAAAAAAGAGCACAAAAGAACAAAGCAAGAAATAAAACAGCAGAACTAACAGTAGATATCACAGAGATACAAAAATACCATAATAGAATGTGATTCGGATGATAAAGAATCTGCCTGCAATACAGGAGACTTGGGTTAAATCTTTGGGTTGGGAAACCCCCTGGAGAAGGGAATGGCTACCCACTCCAGTATTCTGGCCTGGAGAATCTCAGGAACAGAGGAGTCTAATGGGCTACAGTCCATGGAGTTACAAAGAGTTGGATATGACTGAGCAGCTAAACAAGCAAGGAATGAACAGTTAAATGCCAATAAATTTAACAATGTAGAAGGAGTAGACAAATTTCTAGGAGCATCCAACCTTCCAAGACCGAATCAGGAAGAAATAGACAACCTGGAAAATAAAAGAACCCTCAGCAAATAAAAATCTAAGAGTGGACATCTTCGTAGGGGAATTCTACCAAACATTTAAGGAAAGTTAATACCTATCCTTTTCAAAGTATTCCAAGAAATTAGAGATGAAGGAACACTCCCAAATTCATTCTATGAGGTCACCCTTACCTTGATATGAAAACCAGGTAAAGAACTATGAAAAAAGAAAATTACAGGCCAATATCTCTGATGAATATAAAAGCAAAATTTTTCAACAAGGTATTAGTAAACTGAATCCAACAAGATATAGAAAAAATCATACACCACCATCAAGTGGAAATTATTTCAGGAATGTAAAGGACGGTTTAGCAGTCAGAAATCAATCAATGTAATACATCACACTAAGAAAAGCAAGGATAAAATTACATGATCATCTCATTTGAGAAAATTCAACATCCATTCCTGGTGAAAACTCCCATCAAAGCTGGTGTGAGGGATATATTTCAATATAGGAAATGAAATTTATGACAAACTCACGGCTAACATCATAATCAATGGTGCAAAGCTGAAAGTCTTTCCTCTAAAATCAGGAGCACAACAAGCATGTCCACGCTCATCACTTTTATCTAACATAGTATTGAAAGTATTAGCCACAACAGCCAGATAAGAAAAAGATATAAAACATCCAAATGGGAACAGAAGAAGTGAAACTGCCAGTATTTCTGGATGGCATGACACCATGTATAGAAATCCCTAAAGTCTCCACCAAAAAACTGTTCAAACTAATAAGTGGATTCAGTAAAATTTCAGGATACAGCATTTCTATGTACTAATAGTGAACTATCAGAAAGAGAAAGCAAGAAAACAATCCCATTTAAAATCACATAAAAATAAATAAAAAAGTGAGTGAGAGAAGTCACTCAGCCGTGTCCAACTCTTTGTGACCCCATGGACTGTAGCCCACCAGGCTCCTCTGTCCATGGGATTTTCCAGGCAAGGTACTGGAGTGGGTTGCCATTTCTTTCTCCAGGAGATCTTCCCAACCCAGGGATCGAACCCAGGTCTCCTGCATTGTAGACAGACACTTTACCATCTGAGCCACTAGGGAAGTCCTCAAAATAAATAAATAAATAAAATACCTAGGAATAAACTTAACCAAAGACCTGTACTCTAAAAACTATGAAACATTGATGAAGGAAATTGAAGGTGATACAAATAAATGGAAAGAGATTTGTGTTCATGGATTAGAAGAATTAACATTGTTAAAATGTGTATCCTACTAAAAGCTGTGGTACATATACACAATGGAGTATTATTCAGCCATTAAAAAGAATACATTTGAATCAATTCTAATGCGATGGATGAAACTGGAACCTATTATACAGAGTGAAGTAAGCCAGAAAGAAAAACACCAATACAGTATACTAACGCATATATATGGAATTTAGAAAGATGGTAACAATAATCCTGTGTACGAGACAGCAAAAGAGACACTAATGTATAGATCAGTCTTATGGACTCTGTGGGAGAGGGAGAGGGTGGGGAGATTTGGGAGAATGGCATTGAAACATGTATAATATCATGTATGAAACGAGTCGCCAGTCCAGGTTCGATGCACGATACTGGATGCTTGGGGCTGGTGCACTGGGACGACCCAGAGGGAGGGTATGGGGAGGGAAGAGGGAGGAGGTTTCAGGATGGGGAACACAGGTATACCTGTGGTGGATTCATTTCGATATTTGGCAAAACTAATACAATATTGTAAAGTTTAAAAATAAAATAAAATTTAAAAAAAAGAAAAAAAAAAAGAAAAAAAAATAAAAGCAATCTACATATCTAGTGCTATCCTTATCAAAGTACCAGTGACATTTTTCAGAGGCTTAGAACAAATATACCTAAAATGTATATGGACTCCTGAAACACTCAAATAGCTAAAGCAATCTTGAGAAAAGGAACAAAGGTGGATGTATGCCACTCCCTGTTTTTAGACTATACAACAAATTGCTGCTGCTATTTAGTCACTAAATCATGTCTGACTTTTTCAACCCCATGGACTGTCACCCACCAGGTTCCTCTGTCCTCAGAATTTCCCAGGCATGAATACTGGAGTGAGCTGCCATTTCCTTCTCCAGGGCATTGACCCAGGAATCAAACTCACGTCGCCTGCTTTGCAGATGGATTCTTTTCCACTGGGACACTTGGGAAGTCCATATAGCAAATTACAGTAATTAAAAAAAAATATGGAAGATGGCGGAGGAGTAGGACGGGGAGAACACTTTCTCCCCCACAAATTCATCAAAAGAGCATTTAAACGTCGAGTAAATTCCACAAAACAACTTCTGAATGCCGGCAGAGGACATCAGGCACCCAGAAAAGCAATCCAACTCTTCGAAAGGAGGTAGGAAAAAATATAAAAGACAAAAAAAGAGACAAAAGAGGGAGGGACGGAGTTCCGTCCCAGGAAGGGAGTCTTAAAAAGAGAGAAGTTTCCAAACACCAGGAAACCTTCTCACTGCCGAATCTGTGCCGAGCTTTGGAAGCACAGAGGGCAACATAACAGGAAGAAAAAATAAATAAACAATTAAAACTCGAAGATTGCGAGTCCTACGGTAACTCCCCCAGCGGAGAAGCAGCGCAGATGCCTGCATGCGCCATTAGCAAGCGGGGGCTGGGCAGGGAGGCGCAGCGCAGGCTGCATCGCTTAGAGTAAGAATCTGGCCTGAATACCCTGAGCACTATCTGAGCGAAATAATTTGGGCTAGCAATCCAGACTGTGGGATATCTACCATGCGAAAAGCCAGCCCCAACCTAAGACACCGCCAGGCCCGCGCACGGAACAAAGAATTGAACAGAGATAGCCGGCTGCAGACCTTCCCCTTCTGGTGACAGGCAGCCAGAGCCAGAAGGGGGCAATCGCAGCCCCAGAGAGACATTATCTATAAAACTGTAAGCAGGCTCCTTTGCTAACTAAAACTTTTTGGGGGTCTGGATGGTTAACATCTGCCTGAGAAGGTGCGCCGGTTTTACACCCAGATAACCGAGTGGCGGGGAGGCGATAAGTCGCAGCATTGGCGCTCGCCAAACACCTCATCACTTGAGCTGCTCGGACCTGGGAAGAGCACAAAACTCAGGCCCAACTGAGTCTGCGCCTCTGAGGACTACCCGAGTGCCTGAACCTGAGCGGCTTGGACCTGGGAGGTACATGCAACCCAGGGCCAGCCTCGGATTGTTCCCGGTGGAACAACCTAGAGCCCGAGCAGTGTGGGCAGGGAGGCTACACGCGCCGTGAGCGGGGCAGACCCAGTGTGGCTGAGGCACTGCGAGCGCACGCCAGTGTTATTTGTTTGCAGCATCCCTCCCTCCCTCCCCACAGCGCGACTGAACAAAGAGAAGAAATACAGCTCCACCCATCAGAACACCGACACAAGCTTCCCTAACCAGGAAACCTTGACAAGCCACCTGTACAAACCCACACACAGCAAGAAAAAGCCACAATAAAGAGAACTCCACAAACTGCCAGAATACAGAAAGGACACCCCAAACTCAGCAATTTAAACAAGATGAAGAGACAGAGGAATAGCCAGCAGATAAAGGAACAGGATAAATGCCCACCAAACCAAACAAAAGAGGAAGAGATAGGGAATCTACCTGATAAAGAATCCCGAATAATGATAGTGAAATTGATCCAAAATCTTGAAATTAAAATGGAATCACAGATAAATAGCTTGGAGACAAGGATTGAGAAGATGCAAGAAAGGTTTAACAAGGACCTAGAAGAAATAAAAAGAGTCAATATATAATGAATAATGCAATAAATGAAATTAAAAACACTCTGGAGGCAACAAATAAATAGAATAATAACAGAGGCAGAAGATAGGATTAGTGAATTAGAAGATAGAATGGTAGAAATAAATGAATCAGAGAGAATAAAAGAGAAACGAATTAAAAGAAATGAGGACAATTTCAGAGACCTCCAGGACAATATTAAACGCTACAACATTCGAATCATAGGGGTTCCAGAAGAAGAAGACAAAAAGAAAGACCATGAGAAAATACTTGAGGAGATAATAGTTGAAAACTTCCCTAAACTGGGGAAGGAAATAATCACCCAAGTCCAAGAAACCCAGAGAATCCCAAACAGGATAAACCCAAGACGAAACACCCCAAGACACATATTAATCAAATTAACAAAGATCAAACACAAAGAACAAATATTAAAAGCAGCAAGGGAAAAACAACAAATAACACACAAGGGAAATCCCATAAGGATAACAGCTGATCTTTCAATAGAAACTCTTCAAGCCAGGAGGGAATGGCAAGACATACTTAAAATGATGAAAGAAAATAACCTACAGCCCAGATTATTGTACCCAGCAAGGATTTCATTCAAGTATGAAGGAGAAATCAAAAGCTTCTCAGACAAGCAAAAGCTGAGAGAATTCTGCACCACCAAACCAGCTCTCCAACAAATACTAAAGGATATTCTCTAGACAGGAAACACAAAAATGGTGTATAAATTCAACCCCAAACAATAAAGTAAATGGCAACGGGATCATACTTATCAGTAATTACCTTAAACGTAAATGGGTTGAATGCCCCAACCAAAAGACAAAGACTGGCTGAATGGATACAAAAACAAGACCCCTACATATGTTGTCTACAGGAGACCCACCTCAAAACAGGGGACACATACAGAGTGAAAGTGAAGGGCTGGAAAAAGATTTTCCATGCAAATAGGGACCAAAAGAAAGCAGGAGTAGCAATACTCGTATCAGATAAAATAGACTTTAAAACAAAGGCTGTGAAAAGAGACAAAGAAGGTCACTACATAATGATCAAAGGATCAATCCAAGAAGAAGATACAACAATTATAAACATATATGCACCCAACATGGGAGCACCACAGTATGTAAGACAAATGCTAACAAGTATGAAAGGAGAAATTAACAATAACACAATAATAGTGGGAGACTTTAATACCCCACTCACACCTATGGATAGATCAACTAAACAGAAAATTAACAAGGAAACACAAACTTTAAACGATACAATAGACCAGTTAGACCTAATTGATATCTATAGGACATTTCATCCCAAAACAATGAATTTCACCTTTTTCTCAAGCGCACATGGAACCTACTCCAGGATAGATCACATCCTGGGCCATAAAGCTAGCCTTGGTAAATCCAAAAAAATAGAAATCATTCCAAGCATCTTTTCTGACCACAATGCAGTAAGATTAGATCTCAATTACAGGAGAAAAACTATTAAAAATTCCAACATATGGAGGATGAACAACACCCTGCTGAATAACCAACAAATCACAGAAGAAATCAAAAAAGAAATCAAAATTTGCATAGAAACGAATGAAAATGAAAACACAACAACCCAAAACCTGTGGGACACAGTAAAAGCAGTCCTAAGGGGAAAGTTCATAGCAATACAGGCACACCTCAAGAAACAAGAAAAAAGTCAAATAAATAACCTAACTCTACACCTAAAGCAACTAGAAAAGGAAGAAATGAAGAACCCCAGGGTTAGTAGAAGGAAAGAAATCTTAAAAATTAGAGCAGAAATAAATGCAAAAGAAACAAAAGAGACCATAGCAAAAATCAACAAAGCCAAAAGCTGGTTCTTTGAAAGGATAAATAAAATTGATAAACCATTAGCCAGACTCATCAAGAAACAAAGGAGAAAAATCAAATCAATAAAATTAGAAACGAAAATGGAGAGATCACAACAGACAACACAGAAATACAAAGGATCATAAGAGACTATTATCAACAATTATATGCCAATAAAATGGACAACGAGGAAGAAATGGACAAATTCTTAGAAAAGTACAACTTTCCAAAACTCGACCAGGAAGAAATAGAAAACCTTAACAGACCCATCACAAGCACGGAAATTGAAACTGTAATCAAAAATCTTCCAGCAAACAAAAGCCCAGGTCCAGACGGCTTCACAGCTGAATTCTACCAAAAATTTAGAGAAGAGCTAACACCTATCCTGCTCAAACTCTTCCAGAAAATTGCAGAGGAAGGTAAACTTCCAAACTCATTCTATGAGGCCACCATCATCCTAATACCAAAACCTGACAAAGATCCCACAAAAAAAGAAAACTACAGGCCAATGTCACTGATGAACATAGATGCAAAAATCCTAAACAAAATTCTAGCAATCAGAATCCAACAACACATTAAAAAGATCATACACCATGACCAAGTGGGCTTTATCCCAGGGATGCAAGGATTTTTCAATATCCGCAAATCAATCATGTAATACACCACATTAACAAATTGAAAAACAAAAACCATATGATTATCTCAATAGATGCAGAGAAAGCCTTTGACAAAATTCAACACCCATTTATGATAAAAACTCTCCAGAAAGCAGGAATAGAAGGAACATACCTCAACATAATAAAAACTATATATGACAAACCCACAGCAAACATTATCCTCAATGGTGAAAAATTGAAAGCATTTCCTCTAAAGTCAGGAACAAGACAAGAGTGCCCACTTTCACCATTACTATTCAACATAGTTTTGGAAGTTTTGGCCACAGCAATCAGAGCAGAAAAAGAAATAAAAGGAATCCAAATTGGAAAAGAAGAAGTAAAACTCTCACTATTTGCAGATGACATGATCCTCTACATAGAAAACCCTAAAGACTCCACCAGAAAATTACTAGAACTAATCAATGATTATAGTAAAGTTGCAGGATATAAAATAAACACACAGAAATCCCTTGCATTCCTATACACTAATAATGAGAAAAGAAAGAAAATTAGAAACAATTCCATTCACCATTGCAACAAAAGAATAAAATACTTAGGAATATATCTACCTAAAGAAACTAAAGACCTAATATAGAAAACTATAAAACAATAAAAAATAAAGAGGACACTAATAGATGAATATATGTTCATGGATTGGAAGAATCAATATAAAATGAATACTACCCAAAGCAATTTAAGATTCAATGAATCCCTATCAAGCTACCAACAGTATTCTTCACAGAGCTAGAAAAATAATTTCTATTTGTATGGAAATACAAAAAACCTCGAATAGCCAAAGCGATCTTGAAAAGAAAAGTGGAACTGGAGAATCAAAGAGGCTCTACACAAAGCCAAGTTATCAAGACAGTATGGAGAAAAGACAGAAATATAGATCAATGGAACAAAATAGAAAGCCCTGAGATAAATCCACGCACATATGATTGACAAAGGAAGAATCAATGGATTAAAGACAATCTCTTTAACAAGTGGTGCTGGTAAATCTGGTCAACCACTTGTAAAAGAAAAGAAACTGGACCAGTGAAATGACCAGTATATCCTCCAGCTAAACTCCAGAAAAAAATAAAATGACCCAATCAAAAATGGGCCAAAGATCTAAATAGACATTTCTCCAAAGAAGACATACAGATGGCTAACAAACACATGAAAAGATGCTCAACATCACTCATTATCAGAGAAATGCAAATCAAAACCACTATGAGATACCATTTCACACCAGTCAGAATGGCTGCGATCCAAAAGTCTACAAATAATAAATGCTGGAGAGGGTGTGGAGAAAAGGGAACCCTCTTACACTGTTGGTGGGAATGCAAACTAGTACAGCCACTATGGAGAAGAGTGTGGAGATTCCTTTAAAAACTGGAAATAGAACTGCCTTATGATCCAGCAATCCCACTGCTGGGCATACACACTGAGGAAACCAGAAGGGAAAGAGACACGTGTACCCCAATGTTCATCGCAGCACTGTTTATAATAGCCAGGACATGGAAGCAACCTAGATGTCCATCAGCAGATGAATGGATAAGAAAGCAGTGGTACATATACACAATGGAGTATTACTCAGCCATTAAAAAGAATACATTTGAATCAGTTCTAATGAGGTGGATGAAACTGGAGCCTATTATACAGAGTGAAGTAAGCCAGAAGGACAAACACCAATACAGTATACTAACGCATATATATGGAATTTAGAAAGATGGTAACGATAACCCTGTATACGAGACAGCAAAAGAGACACTGATGTATAGAACAGGCTTATGGACTCTGTGGCAGAGGGAGAGGGTGGCAAGATTTGGGAGAATGGCATTGAAACATGTGAAATGTCATGTATGAAACGAGATACCAGTCCAGGTTCAATGCACTATGCTGGATGCTTGAGGCTGGTGCACTGAGTTGTTCACTCAGTTGTGTCCCATGGACTACAGCACCAACTCCCAGAATTTACTCAAACTTTATGTCCATTGAGTCGGTGATGCCATCCAACCATCTCATCCTCTGTCGTCCCCTTCTCCTCCTGCCTTCAATCTTTCCCAGTATCAGCGTCTTTCAAATGAGTCAGTTCTTAGCATCAGGTGGCCAAAGTATTGGAGCTTCACCTTCAGCATCAGTCCTTCCGATGAATATTCAGGCCTAATTTCCTTTAGGATTGACTGGTTTGTTCTCCTTTCAGTCCAAGGGACTCTCAAGAGTCTTCTCCAACACCACAGTTCAAAATCACCAATTCTTTGGTGCTCAGCTTTCTTTATGGTCTAACTCTCACATCCTTACATGACTACTGGAAAAACCATAGCTTTGACCAGACAGACCTTTGTCAACAAAGAAATGTCTCTGCTTTTTAATATGCTGTCTAGGTTGGTCATAGCTTTTCTTCCAAGGAGCAAGCGTCTTAATTTCATGGCTGAAGTCACCATCTGCAGTGATTTTGGAGCCAAAAAAAGTCTCTCACTGTTTCCATTGTTTCCCATCTATTTGCCATGAAGTGATGGGACTGGATGCCATGATCTTAGTTTTCTGAATGTTGAGTTTTAAACCAGTTTTTTTTCACTCTTCTCTTTCACTTTAATCAAGAGGCTCTTTAGTTTGCTTTCTGCCATAAGGGTGTTTATATATACATAACATAAGTGCAGAGATATACATGTTTATGGGCTTCCCAGGTGGCATTAGTGGTAAAGAACCTGCTTGCCATTGCAGGAGACTTAAGAGACATGGGTTCAATCCCTGGATTGGGAAGATTCCCTAGAGGAGGGCATGGCAGCCCACTCCAGTATTCTTGCCTGGAGAATCCCCATGGACAGAGGAGCCTGGAGAGCTACAGTCAACAGTGTTGCCAAGAGTTGGACACGACTGTAGTGACTGAGCGTGCGTACATGTATTTGTTGTTGTTCCTTAGGTCAGTTGTGTTTGACTCTTTGCGACTCCATGGACTGCAGCAGGCCAGGCTGCCCTGTCCCTCACCATCTCCCAGAGTTTGCTCAAACTCACATCCACTGAGTCAGTGATTCCATCCAACCACCTCATCCTCTGTCTTCCCCTTCTCCCACCTTCAATCTTCCCCAGCATCAGAATCTGTTTCCAAAGAATCAGTTCTTAGCATCAGGTGGCCAAAGTATTGGTGCTTCAGCTCCAGCATCAGTCCTTCCAGTGAATATTCATCGTTGATTTCCTTTAGGATTGACTGGTTTGATCTCCTTGCTATCCAAGGGACTGGCAAGAGTCTTCTCCAGAAACACAGTGCAAAAGCACCAATTCTTCAGTGCTCAGCCTTCTTTATGGTCCAACTCTCTCACACACAATTGACTACTATGTAGCTTTGATTATACAGACTTTGTCAGCAAAGATATCTCTGCTTTTTAATATGCTGTCTACATTTGGCATAGCTTTTCTTCCAAGGAGCAAGCATCTTTTAATTTCATGGCTGCAGTAAAATATATAAATATTTAAAAATATATACATATGTTATATATTTAAATTTGTGAGTCTCTATCTCCAGTGTGACACCACATCTAAAGCTCAGGAATATAAAATTCATTTCTTCTTGGTTCTCTGTCATCTTATCTAGTCAATATATTCATAACCAAAGCTAATGTTTTCACCACTCTCAAGTCAATCTCTACTTTCTTTACTCCCACTATTCTTGGAATCAATCATTCTTCTTCCCTCTATTCACACTCACTTGTAAGTAATGTTTGTTTTACTTTTTACCTTATTTTTCACTCTCCTTGCCACAGCCTGAGTTCAAACATTCATGATTCCCCATCTAATTAATCAGAATAGTCACTGTGTATAATGATTTTTCTTTTATTTCAAACACATATCTTTTGTACATAATTAAAATGGTTTATCATAAAATTAGAAAGTATAAACAAAAATAAATAAACAAGCTAAAAATAACCCTTAAATTCCACTGCTCTATTTGTTAAATAGGATTTGTTTAATCTCATTTAGCTAACACAACTTTCTAGACCTTTTGATCAGTCTTTTTCCAAGTTATGAATATGTGTATGTGTGCATGTGTAGGAGAGAGTGAGAGAGAGAGAGAGAGAGAGAGAGAGAGAGGCACCGTGCTAGGCAGTTTACATATATCATCTTCTCAGATACTCACAAACTTCCATGAGGCAAATATGATTATTCTCATTTTACAGATGAATAAATTGGGGCTCGGAGAGTCCTACAACATTATGTAGCTAGTTAAATGGAGGAACAGAAGAAGTCTGATAAATCCCAAGGTTTGTGCCTTCATCACAATATGATAACGCAACCATGGGAGCACATTGTGCACACAATAAATGTGACTACTTTATGCTTGTTATTGCTGATAAGTCGCTAAGTCATGCCCGACTCTTTTGTGACCCCAGGGACTGTAGCCGGCCAGGCTCCTCTGTCTATGGGATTTTCCAGGCAAGAACACTGGAGTGGATTGCATTTCCTTCTCCAGGGGATCTTCCTGACCCAGGGATTGAAACCATAGCTCCTGCCACATCTCCTGCATTAGCAGGTGGACTTTTTACCCCCGAGCCACTGGGGAAGCACAGATTAAATATTCATTTTACAAGCATGGATTCATAGTGTGCATATTATATCTAACCAAATACTAGGAATTCCCTGCTGGACCCACGGTTAAGAATCCACCTTGCAGTGAAGGGGATGTGGGTTCAATCCCTGGTGAGGGTCCCACAAGCCGACGATTAAGCTCGTGCACTCTGGAGCCCTTGCACCACAGTCCATGCACCACAAAGAAGATCCTACATGCTGCAACTAAGACGACACAGCCAAGTAAATAAATATTTTTTAAATGTAATTTCAATATTTTTGTATCAAATATATATTTATAATTTTAATAAGATTCCATTGAAATGGCTGCTTTTATCTAACTCTCTATTGATAGGTATTTTGTTATTTTCATTTTTGCACTGTAAGAAAAAAATTTCAGTAATATTTGTGTATATCTATCTTTATGGATGGAGGGATTGCAAGTATTTTTTTATGCTTATGTGAAATTCTCCATGTTTAAAACACACACATATAGTCTGTGGATTCAACACACACACACACACACACACACACACACACACTGTGGACTGGCAGCAAAGGGGGCAGGAGAATGAAGGGACGTCATTGTCAGGGCCCAGGGCCAGGTCATATTTTCACAGACCACAGAGGAGCAAGAGATTTATAAATTCAAACCTGATTTATTTATAAATTCAAACCTCCCCATGGTGTTATAGTTTTAAAGTTTTAAGAAAGAAGAAGAAAGGAGACAATCCTAGCCTAGTGGTTGCCTAATCTATGCTTGAATAATTGCAGAAGCAAGGAGTTTGTTATTTTTCCAAAATCCCAATTGAGTTCATGCCCATCTTTAAGATTCTGGGGACCCAGAGCAAGAAGCCCACATACTATATACCTAAATATTTAAAATAAATCCTTCAGGCTAAAAAAAACTATGCTTTTTCCCCCTCCTATTGGCACCATCCAATACTATGAGGTATCTGGCCTGTCTGTGTGTGGACATCTTGCCCACAAGTCTGAGGTTTGCATATTTCTGCCTTGGCATCCCCAGGCTTTGATGCATACATTAGAAAGGAAACTCTTAGAAAAGGCTTGTGAATATGCATAAGGATGAGATTATTTCCAACTGGTGGAATGTTTTCATGCAAGTAGGCATTTAAGATATGAACTCCTAACAGTGGAATGGGAAAGAAGGGAGGAAGTATGTATGAGGTGTGGACAGAAGCGAAGGAGAGATTGAATGCTGGTGTGAGTGAGAAAATGGTGTGGTGAGGAAGCTGGTGGGGATTTTGTGAGACAGGGGCCTATGGTTGATTAGGAGGACCTAAATTGATGTAAGGAGGTAGAACTTTATCCTGCAGGTAGTGGCAAGTTTTTGAATTTGTGAGCATGGAAATGACACAGTTGATTAGATCTGTATTTTAGGTCACCAACTTCAGTAGCAAAATCGAAGGCGAATTTTAGTTAGTTATTGACCAGTAGAGAAGCTGAATAGTCTTTCAAATTTCCTGCCTCTGAAACTTCTCTTCACAATTCCCTCATGTGCATGCTAAGTCACTTCAGTCATATTTGACTCTGTTTGACCCTATGGACCGTAGCCCATCAGACTCCTCTGTCCATGGGGATTCTTCAGGCAAGAACACTGGAAGTGAAGTCGCTCAGTCATGTCCGACTCTTTGCGACCCCATGGACTGTAGCCTACCAGGCTTCTCTGTCCGTGGGATTTTCCAGGCAAGGGTACTGGAATGGGTTGCCATTTCCTTCTCCAGGGAATCTTCCCGATCCAGGAATCGAACCTGGGTCTCCTGCATTGCAGACTGACGCTTTACCCTCTGGGCCACCAGGGAAGCCCAAGAACACTGGAGCGGGTTGCTATTTCCTCCTCCAGGGATCTTCCCAACCCAAGGATCAAACCAGCATCCCTTAGGTCTTCTGCATTGGCAGATAGCTTCTTTACCTCTAGCACCACCTGGAAAGCCCCAATTCTTTCACAGTAGTGGAATAAAAATTATTAGTTGGAAAGTAGACTGTCATGTGTAGAAAAACAAATGGTGAGTTTAATGTTGGCCCCTAGGTCTACCATTATACAACATATATAGCAGAGGAATAGCAGCATTATCTCAGCAGACACTTGTCTTCAGAAAGATGTCCAGACCTGTTAATGCAGAACCCATATGATGTCATAAAAGATGTTTTGGTTTTCAGAGCTTTGGCAATAGGTTTTTTGGTGTGTGTATGATATCGAATACACAGATGTTGAAAATCTGAACCCTGCTTACTATCTACAGTGTTTGGTGAGGGGCAAAGAGCAACAGTTTTCAGTATGACTCTGTCCTGAAGGAGCTGATAAAAAGCGGAAAGAGGGAGAGAGAGGTAAAGACAGTTACTTTGGGGATCTAATTTGGGAACCTGGAGAACATTGCAAAACAAAATCTGTGTACACGCGGGGAAAGTAAAATATCTAGCAATTATATTGTGTTACTCTAGGCATAATTGTGGACTTTAAAAAGGCACATATTATTTATAAGGAACACTATAATTATATTCATTCCATGAAATGCATTATTTCCTAGACTACCTGCAATAACTCCTTTGAGGCTGTCTGTGAAAGGTCAAATTATTGTTCTAATTTTGGTCTGTTGACCATGACACAGAGCTGAGGGCTGGTGGCAGTCTTCACTGCCTGTCAAATAGGCACAATCACATGCCATGAGGAAATGTCAGGATATTTTTAGGGTGAAATCCAGATATTGCATATAAAGCTTCTCAATTTTAAAAAAAGGCACGTGGTTTGGGTTTGTTGTCTTATCTATTTACTTAGTGAAATTGAATGCAGAGCTGTTGGAGATATTGGTGTTGCCCTCCCTCAATTTATATTCTTACTGATGACGTCAGTGACATTTCCTTTTCTCTTTGCTCTGGTTATCCAGCCCTTCGTTCTGCCTCACAGCTTTTCCTCCTGACCCCTTCTCTATCTTCTCTGCTTGTCATATTTCCTGCCTGCTCACAAAGGAAGATCAATGAAGCAAAAGCTGACCATCAAGAAACTTGGATTTTTATAATCTCAGCTCAGTCACTGACTAACTGCATTAACACTGGGCAAACCCTATTACCTTCCTTACCCTAAATTTCTTTCATCATTACAAAGTGGAGTACGAAACAGGTGACCTCCAAGGTACCCTTCAACTCTGACATTTGTGACTCTACCAAACCTGAAAAGTAATTACTATAACAGTTGTAAGAAGTATAATTAAAGGAAAACTGCTCAAAAATACGAAGTGCTTTTGTGGTAATACTACAGAGATATCATGAATGCTGTAGAACACTCCATGTGAATTAATTTTGTTATATTTTTATGAAGGTCTTTTCTCCCCCTACCCCCCAAACTATTTGTCAATGGGGAAATGTACTCTATTTTTTCCTTTAATCACCATATGTTACTGTATTCAAAATTTAATGTCACTCTGGCCACTAATAATACATGCTAACATTTCTCGTGGAAGAATATTCAGAGAGTTGGTAGGTACTGCAGTTATTAAATCCCATGGATAATTGATTGGCTATATAACAGACTCTGTTCTCCATCAAATAATAAATGAAGAGCAGTTATCCAGAAATTAAACATTTTGCAGAGCATTGATTACTACAAAGAAATTGAGATTTAAAAGACAAGACCTGAGTTTCAGTTCTGGATCCAACAATTCTTAGTTTGTACCCAAATCCAGTTGGGTCCAACTGACTCAGAATCATAGCATTATATTTACTCATTGTGGAAAATATTCTTGAAAGAAAGCATGATATAATTTCTAGCCAGAAATAAAGTAATAGCAGTATTCATGAAAAGCAAAAGGCATTTTAGAAAAGTTATTAAGCAGAAATCAATAGGACCAATTGGATTTGTGATCAAGGGAGTTATATTTGACTAATACAACTCCTGGTTAATAAGATTCAGGCCAGAATGATTGTGGCAGAAATAAAGTCGGAAGTCATTTGAGGAAGGGAGAAGTGGAGTAATGAGCATAGTATTAGAATATATGACTTTGAGGTGGTAGAAAGGTTATTTGTGGACATGTCTGACAAATTGAATGCAAAGCCTGGCAGTATATATTGAGGTGCTATTTGTGCAGAAGCCTTTTCAGTAGATCTCTGAGAGAGCATAGGGCACAGATTTTTAGACTTTACTGGGAATGAGAATATTTTGGAGTTGGTGGTTCTGACCTCAGAGGTTCTAATTCAGTAGATTTAGAAATCCACATGGGACAAAGACATTCATATATTCTACTAGCACTCCTAGGATTTTTATGCAGAAAGTCTGTGTGCTACATTTTAGGGCAGTGGTTCTTAAGCTTTAACATGCATCAGAATTAACTGACGGGCTTGTTAAACTACAGATTGCTGGGCCTCACTTCTATGGATTCTGATGCAGCAGACCATGGGGCCAGACAAATTACTACTCTAACAAGGCAAATCCTGATGCTGCTGGTCAGGGGAGCATGTTTTGAAAATGCCTGCCTTATGGTGCATTGATTTCACTGACACAGGCTTTAAAAGAGATTCAGGAGCAGAATTCTGGAAAGCAATTACATTCAGTGGCAGCACAAAGAAGGAGTGCATGCTTATAAGCCCAGAGGAAAGCACCACAGGATGAAAGAGGCTGGAAGATGCGAGTGAGTGAGGGACTAGGAAAGGGAGCAGTGGTCTGGAACAGTCTGAAAGGATGCGGGTAAGTCATAGGAAGAGTCTTTAAAATGAAGGTCATATCACTTGACGGCATCAAATCTACAACTACACGTAGAGCAACTCTCACTGAAATGGACCTGAAGACAAGCAGACTGGCTCCTTTACAACCGAGGTTGTAAAGAAAGAACCACGCTGGGCTTGATAGGAGGGGAGAAGTGATCTAGTTGGGACCTGAACTCCCGGTGGGTGACCCAAAGAAAATGGGAGCATCATAGGCTCAGAGAGTCCCCCCCGGGGACTGAGGAGTTCAAGGCACACACTAGGCACAGCAATCAAGGGATCTGACACCAGGAAGACAAGCCCCTTAGTTGGTTTGAAAACCAGAGAGATTTACGAGAGGGTTGTAAGAAACCCAGAATCTGTTCTCAGAGAGCATGCATAGTCTTGCTTCCTCCTGGGAACACTGGAGCCTATATTGAAAATTGCCTCCCGTTCTGGCCAGTTTGCAGGACCACCTGGACATGACCTCCAGCACTATTGGGCTCCTGCTCCAATATCTCCTGCTTTCCTGCTAAGATGGAGGCAGCCATTGCCAGGAAGACTGTGCATATTTGAAAGGAATGGAATTGACCTAGGCCCTGACCCTGCCTCTGACCAGAGTAGGAGTCTGTGTAGCCTTGGGAGGGAGTGGAACCAGCTCCGGGGTGGAGGCCATCACCGCAGGTATGCGCATCCACATGCAGACCTGGGAACATGTGGAAACAGCTCAGTAGTGTGACTCCAGCCCCTTCAGTCCTGAGCTGGTCTCTAACCAAGGTGGTGCACCTGGGAAACAGTAAAATGAGTGCAAAAGTGCAGCCCCAGGACCTCAGGCCCCAGCTGTAGCCTCAACCATCATGGAGATGGCTATCACATCTGGGAGGAAATCAACACCCTCCACGCTTCTGCTCCAGCTCCTTGGGCCCTGGCCCCACCCCTGATAGGGCAGTGTTTGCCCTCTAGCCCTGGCTCATACCTGGCTCTGACTCTAGCCCTTCTGAATCCAGGCCAACCTCCCAGCAAGATGGTTGCCAGATCACCAGGAGGGAAGATTCAGTCTGAGATCATTTCAGATTCAGCTCTCCTGCCAAAGCTGCTGGGCATACATACGCTGCAAAGGGATGCTCCCACACAAGGATATGCCTTCGAGACTGGGGTAGATAACTGTTTTGCCTAACTTCATAGAGACAGAGAAAGGTAAACAAAATGAGAAGAGATAAGCATATGTTTCAAATGAAAGAGCAAGAAAAAAACCCTGAAAAACCCTAATGAAAGAGAGATAAATAATTTACTTGATAAAAAGTTGAAAGAAATAGCAATAAGAATGTTAAGTGACTTGGAAAAATGGTAGATGTGCAAGTGAGAATTTCAACAAAGAACTAGAAAATATAAAAAAGAACCAATGAGAACTGAAGAATACAGTGAAAGTGAAAGTGTTAGTTGCTCAATTGTGTCTGACTCTTTGTGACGCCATGGACTGTAGTCTGCCATGCTCCTCTGTCCATGGAATTCTCCAGGCAAGAATACTGGAGAGGATAGCCATTCCCTTCTCCAGGGGATCTTCTTGACCCAGAGATTGAATCCAGGTCTCCTGCATTGCAGGCATATTCTTTACTATCTGAGTTACCAGGGAAGCCTTATAACTGAAATGAAAAAATATAGTAAAACAGAAGAAGGGAAGGGAATTAAGAGATACAAACTACTGTATATACATATACATATATATATATATATATATATATATAAAAAATAAGTAAGATACAAGGATGTAATGTACAACACAGGGAATATAGCCTGTATTTATATTAACTTTAAGTGAAGTATGGCCTATAAAAATTTCCAACAATCATGGTACATACCTGAAATTAATATAAACTTGTAAATCAACTGTACTTCACAATTTAAAAAGTTGAAAAAAGGTGCTCAATACCAATAATTATTAGGAAAATGTTAATCAAACCAAAAATAAGATAACTGCAACATACCTAAAGTAGATCTAAAATTTAAAAAACTGAAAATTTTTTTTAGTATTCATATGGATGTGGATCATTTGGAACTCTCATATACTGCTGGTGACAATGTAAGACAGTATCAGTTCAGTTCAGTTCAGTCGCTCAGTCGTGTCCGACTCCTTGCGACCTCATGAATCACAGCACGCCAGGTCTCCCTGTCCATCACCAACTCCCGGAGTTCACCCAGACTCACGTCCATTGAGTCGGTGATGCCATCCAGCCATCTCATCCTCCATTGTCCCCTTCTCCTCTTGCCCCCAATCCCTCCCAGCATCAGAAGTCTTTTCCAATGAGTCAACTCTTCGCATGAGGTGGCCAAAGTACTGGAGTTTCAGCTTTAGCATCATTCCTTCCAAAGAACACCCAGGGCTGATCTCCTTCAGAATGGACTGGTTGGATCTCCTTGCAGTCCAAGGGATTCTCAAGAGTCTTCTCCCACACCACAGTTCAATACAACCATTTTAGAAAGTGGAATGGCAGATCTCTATAAAGTTAAACATGTACCTACCATATGACCCAAACAAAAACCTATACATAAATATTTATAGCAGATTTGCTTGTAATAGTAAAAAGTGGAAACAAATAGGTAACATTCAACAGGTGACTAGAAAAGTAAAACTGAAGTACATCCATACAATGGAATACTGTACAGCAATAAGAAAAGTGAACTATAAATTCACATGTAAACATAGATGAATCTGAAATGCATTTTGCTAAGTGAAAGAACTCAGATCTGAATGGCTACACAGTATATTACAATTATATGACATTCTGCAAAAGGAAAAACTATAGGAAGGAAATCAAGTCCAAACAAATGATGTCTGGAACCATTGGGTGGGCAGAAGAGTTGTCTTTAATGGTGTAGCACATGGGAATTTGGAGGCAGTGGGGCTGGGCGTGGGTTGGGGATCAGAACTCTTTTCTATGGATCCATGGTGGTAAATGCATGACACCACACAACTGTAGATCCTTCAGATGTATACATCACAAAAATAAACAACCATTACTGCACATTACCAGAAATTCAACAAGGAAGAGAATAAAGATGGAATACAGGCTATACAGAAAGGAAAAAAACATGGAGGCCATTGTTAACTAATTGGATGTCAGAAGAAAAGATGTCAAAATCAGAGTGTTTTTTTTTTTTTTTAAAATAAAGAGAGGGGAGAAATCTTCAACTGCTTGTTCCACTGAGAAATCCTTGTTTTCTTTCTTTTCTCTGGAGCATTTGTTGTAAAAATTTCCATTGCATGTTTGGTCAGCTCCTAATATGGCTAATGAGTACCTCAAGTAACTAAAACCTTCTCAGAATGAAAGTATCAACACCATATGGGGTTTCCAGGTGGTACTACTGGTAAAGAATCTGCCTGCCAGTGCAGGAGACATATATCCAGGGTTTATCCCGAGTCAGAAAGATCCCCTGGAGAAGAGAATGGCATCCCACTCCAGTATTCTTGCCTGGAAAATCCCATGAACAGAGAAGCCTGGTGGGCTACAGCCCATGGGGTCGCAAAGAATTGGACATGACTGAGCAAATGAGCATAACCCCATGTGTTATCCTATGTTTTCCCACCCAAGCTCTCTTTCACATTTTTCATGTTCCTAAATCCATCTTTGAAATTGCCTAGCATATCCATTATATCTCCCCAAGACTCTCAGTGGATAATTGGACAGCCTCTTTCAATATCTTGAATATTGATACTTTTATTTGCCAGTGTACAGAATCGAACAACTGATTCTCTATCATCCTCCAAAAGTGAGCAATGAGGTTGTTTTTAGTATGATCAAGAACTTAGGAATTTGAAAATATTTTATTATGTTTTTATCAATTAAAGTATTGTTTTCTTGATATTCAAATTATCACATTTTTTCTTTTTTAACAAATTATTTATTTTAATGGAGGATAATTACAATATTGTGATGGTTTTTGCTCTACATCAACATGAGTTGGCCATAAGCATACAGGTGTCCCCTACCTCCTGAACCCCCATCCCACCATCCTCCCCACCCCATTCCTCCAGGTTGTCACAGAGCACCAGCTTTGGCTTTGGGTTCCCTGTGTCATAGATCAGACTCCCACTGGCTCTCTGTTTTACATATGGCAATGTATATGTTTCAATACTATTCTTTAAATTATTACATTTTTGTCCAGTAGGAAATACTTCAAATTGGACATGTCCTGCTGGTTGTTGTTGTTCAGTCGCCAAGTCATGTCTGACTCTGCAATCCCATGGATTGCAGCACACCACGCTTCCCTATCCCTCACTATCTCTCAGAGTTTGCCCATGTTCATGTTCATTGAGTCATGCTTAGTGGACTTAATTGAGTATATTGGTGATGCTATCCAATGATTTCATCTTCTTCTTCTGCATCAATCTCTCCCAGCAACAGGATCTTTACCAGTGATTCAGTTCTTTGCATTAAGTGGCCAAAGTATTGGAGCTTCACGTTCAGCATCAGCCTTCCAATGAATATTCAGGGTTGATCTCTTCTAGGATTGACTGGCTTGATCTCGCAGTCCAAGGGACTCTCAGAAGTCTTTTCCAGCACCACAGTTCAAAGCATCAATTCTTTGGTGCCAACATTCTTTATGGTCCAACTCTCACATCCATACATGACTACTGGAAAAATCATAGTTTTGACTATACAGACCTTTGTCAGCAAAGTGATGTCCTTGCTTTTAATTCACTGTCTAGGTTGGTCAGCTTTTCTTCCAAGGAACAAGCATCTTTTAATTTCATGGCTGCAGTCACCATCCACAGTGATTTGGGAGCCCAAGAAAATAAAGTCTGTCACTGTTTCCATTGTTTCCCCATCTATTTGCCATGAAGTGATGGGTTGGTTGCCATGATCTTAGCTTTTT